>NC_073639.1:11370000-13770000 GCF_029407905.1 Bubalus kerabau | reverse complement strand
TAATTCTTCAAAATGAGTAACATGTAAACTCAGACAGTGACTAGATCAATTCCAAATAAAGTGATTCAGTTATAGCTGAAGTGATAATAACCAAGATTAAATACTCCAATCCTTCCTCTGCTTTCTGAATATGCTTCAGATGGTTTCATCCCTTTAAAGCACTTTTTTCATCCTAATTAGTTAAAAAATATCAGGAGTATAACACTCCCCTGCTACAAGAAGAATTTATGTACCACTTGTAATTGAAAGATTTTTCAGCAATACCTGATGATATCTGATTCTAAATATATACCCTTGTTACATAATAGGCAAAACTATCCAGAGAAGGTAAATATCTTTCATAAGACATTAGAGTAAACCAGCACTTTATGTAAGTTTCCAATTCCTAAGGAGCTTAAACACGATGTTTTCTGACATAAAGTTATGCTACTGTTGATTTCCTCCTGAACCAACTTCTATTTGGCCCAAATCGACCTTCTCGTGCAGTGCTGCACAATCTTAGTTGAAACGAATGTACTCTACAGTACTTGACTCTCACTCACCATTTTACAACAAACTTTTCCATATTTTTATCTAGGCACAAACACACTTCCACCTGAGTGTGGTAACTTAGATATTCAACAAAACTTTGCTGACTTAAACTGAAAGATGATATTTCAAAAATGTTAAAATTGAAGTTAAGGGTAGTCACACACACAATCTAATTTAAGACCAGTTAATACAATGTATCTATGGAAATGTCATTGATATCCCCATACTGTAGACAAGGAAATCTCAGAATTGGAGTATTTTAATAAATTATGCCAGGGCCTCAAATTTTGAAAATCAAAACCAGGATTCAAATGTAGGGTCCAGACTCAAAAGTCTCATGGCATGATGCTCTGAGGCTGCTGCTCAAGATAAGAAATGGTATGCCCCATCTGGCAGTATTAACATGCACTAGAGCTCTTCCAAAACTACCAGATACCCCCCATCTGTAAGCCATTTTGCTCACATTCTCTCTATAAATGACATCAAACAACAAAGGGTTATCATAAACACAAGGGATCCTAAAATCAGTAGGAACTAAGGAGATAAGAAAAATTTCTTCAGATTATACATGACAAAATTATACACCTACATTCTATGACTGTGAATTTTCTGTACATTAGAATACCATGTTCTCATTATTCACAAATTCCAGTCTATAAAGAAGGCAAAATGATCACAGAGAGTTATCTAGATTCTTCATGTTAGAAGACACATCTAAGATCAACTAGTTCTCCCGATTATTTCACAGATGATGAAACCAGACCCAGAATGAGCCAACTGCCTCAGGGTCATATTATTATTAATAAAGGCCCAGAGAAGACCTGGACCCTTTGAACACCAACCCAATTACTCTGTCCACTGGTTATACTATAATTACACTGCGCTGGTATAATTATATACCGCATTTCTAGAGGAACACTGAAAGTAAGAATTACTCATTACATATGTCAATAGCTCAAAGAAACTGGATCCTTACACTTTAGAATAATGATCTAAATTTTCATATGAGAGAGTTGATGCACAAATAAACCGATATATTTTGCCTAAATTTTAAATTTATTTTTAATCATTCCAATGACGATCTCCCTCAAACAGTGACATACTGGGGTATACAGAAACTTCATCACAGTAACTGAGAGTCTCTTCATAGAAGCAGTTTTCCTCTCTCAATCGTTTATACTCTCGGGTCTTTCACAGGTTCTAAAAAGATGTCATAAAATCTGATTATCAACATAATATCCTCCACTGTGAATTGTATCTAGAAATAAGACAAATAACCTCCAATTACATCCTAGTGAAATTTCTCCTTTTTTAAGGAACAAAGACTAATGAACAAAATGAAAAAAGTAAACATGTTGAATATTTTTATTGTCAGTGAAGTAGGCAAGGATAGTACATTCACTCTTAGCTTGATTTTTTTCAAAAAAATTATCACAATATACATTTAATTTTTACTTAGGTCTACAAGTTTCTATGTGCAAAATCAAGAAAGCTGCAAAATTTTCATTTGACAAGATGACATTTATATCAAAGGAAAAAAAAAAGGATATCCACTTCTTTCTGGCACCTTGATTTTAATATCATAGCAAATAATCCTTTCAAAAATACATTCCCAAGCTTTTACTTATATTAAAAACAAAGTTTCAAAAGGGGCACACCCTGTAGTTGAAAGGCAGAACTCCCCACCCTTCACTTCCCTCCACCTCGTTTCAATTCAGCTGCAGCCACACAAATTCCAACACAAGGGAAGGCAACTCCGTAACGTCAGAAATATAGCAGGGCCCTTGAAAACGAGAATCGAAAACCAAAAACACCCCAGGACAACAACAACTAAAGCCAAGATGCCAAGGAAGCAGGGAAACAGCGACGCAGGATCCATTTTTAAAGCAGCATGATGTTCAGCAGTGGTCTGCCTTCAACTCAGCTCACCCCGCTCCACACTTTCCATGTGTCATCAGAGGACACTGTTCTTTTCAAAGTTAAGAGCAATGAAAGGATTCTACTTGTTTCATCAGAAATCTACCCGACATGAGGAGGAGGAAGGCAGTAGAAAAAAAAAAAAAAGGATTGTTTGGGCATTTCCACCGCACCCCCCCCCCACCCCCGCCCCAGACCAGACCACAACAAGTATTTTTCTATCTCCCGATAGATGAAACTCTTCAGTAAAGAAGGGGAAAGTAAATAAGAGGAAGAACTGTAATTCTTGAGCTGGTGCCAGTTTACAGTATTTAAAAAAAAGCATCTGCGCCACAGCTTGGCAGCCGGCCATATTTACAGTAAGCTATCTAGTGTTTTGCCCAAAGGGAAGAACAAAGGACGCAGTGTAGTGCTGCTGGGTTTGTGTGCTTCAAATATTGTGGAGGGAAGGAATGTCTCCCCACATGCAACAGACCCTCTCCTCTTTACAGCTCTCTCTCCTCAATGACTCTCAAATTATAGTCACAAGAGCCTCCAAAAGGGCAAGAGAAAGCTTCCTGGGCTAAGAGTTTTTGCTGAAACTTTAAAGAACCAATTATTTTATTTGCCGAGATAGCATATCTAATAAATAAATAGGTTGAACTTTCAAATTTCCAAAGCTTACAAGCACATGATGTTTAACAAGATAGGCGGGTTCTTGTCTTTTGAGAACAGTTAAAACATGAAACTTAGCTATGATTTTCTTGGTGAGATTGAGTATCTATATTTTCCATTATATTATGACACATATTTAGCTGATAAAATGAACGGAATGACACCAGGAAAATTACATTTAGGGACTCAACATCTATTTTAATAGAGGGCATTCCTACTTTGTTTCCAGAAGTAAAAATTTAAAGTGACAGTTTTATGACCAGCATAAAAATCAACAAAAACTCTTCTCCCCCGAAGTGACACTTCTTTTGAAACTATGCCCAAATACAATGTAAATAAATGAAGATGAAGCCAGTTTCTATTTCTTTATGTCGATGGTTACATATTTGCTTGAGCCAAAAAAAAATTTATTTTAAATATCAATGTGATGGGACTACATGCCTGATTTAACTTTTAGTTTCCTTATTGACATTCTAAGTGGAGAAGGGAGACAAGAGAAAGTTGAATAAGTGTAATAGACCGATATTAGGTAATGCAAACTGCTGAGGAGAAAACACAAAGAAGGAATGGGAGCCACGAGTTGGTGGAGCAGGAAGAAGACGGGTGCAATTTTAGGGACGGTGTCTGGGAAGGTATGTCTGGAGTTGTAAGAGGCAATCAACCCTCTGGGTATCACCAGCACACAATGAGGTTTCCGAAAGAATCAGCAAGTCTTCTGGAAGACTGTGAAGCTAGCTCTTCCCAAAAGGAGGAGGGAGAACAGTAGAGAGCCTCTTCTTTAAACACAGTGCTGTTCCCAAAATGAGACAAAGGAGCTCGTGCAGGGACCAAAGGAATTTAGAGGAAAACAAAGCAGATGAAAAAGGGAGAGGAAAAGCCATGGACAGCTGCGAATGATGTGGAGAGAAAAGGTTTTGAGGCAGTGGCCTAAATATTAATGATAATAATCAGTTGCATAGCTGGACATTAGACATTTGGAAAGAGAGTCTGTATAAACTCTTGCAGCCTGGAAGAGGCTTCTCAGGAGAGTCTGAGTAGCTACGAAGAGGAATCACCGGGATACTTCTACAGCAGGGTAGTTTACTGAGATTTTATTTTTGTTCTGTTTCCAGTGTTTTGTTTTGTTTCCTTCCTTGTGGGGACAGATGGGGGAAGGAAATTCTCTGGGACACAGGCTGTTGGGCTTCCCAGTACCCAGGAAAATAGCAGGCCCCAAGAGATAAATGGGTGTGTGCTGCGATGCAGACTATGCTGACCTGGCATGGAAATACTCATGTCACCTTGAAGGGGTGATGTGGATCTGGACAAGACACACCAGATACGTGAGGGGAAAGCATAGACTGACAGCTGGAGGACCTCCCCATATGTCCTAAGCGGTAAAACCTCTGGGTCTTTCACATCAGCCATGGAGGAAGTTAAAGGAATAATAATGAGTATGAACGAGGAGGATCCAATTTCCTTCCAACCTGGTTGTTTAGGAGCTCTTGGGAAAGAAAAATGTAACTTTATGGCAACAATAAGAAAACATTCATACCCATCATAGTAGCAAAAATTCTAAACTCATTAATAACAGTGTGGGCAAGAATGTGAAACTGGAAGGACCCTCATAGACAGCTGGTAGGGCTATAAATTGTAAAAGACCTTGGCAACAACTAGAATATAATGAAGACAGGCACAGTCCATGCCGTGTCAATTTCCTTTACAGGAACAGATCCAGAAAAATGGTTGTGTCTCTGTACACAGAAACGCATAAAAGCATGCATTGCATCATGGTTTAAAGAAAAATTACAAGGCATTTTCATCAAAAGGAAACAAAAGAAACAAATTATGTTTATATAATAGGATATGAAAGAGCAATGAAAACGAATTCATGGGATCAATCTGCACCAGCAAAATCTGAAAAGAAAAGAAGAAGAAGAAAAGATGAACAAACAATGCAAGTTACAAAAAAAAAAAAACCCTAAAAAATAAATATGGGCTTCCCTGGTGGTCCAGAGATTAAGAATCCATACTTCCATTGCTGGGGTCATGGGTTTAATCCCTGGTAGTGGATCTACGATCCTGTATGACCTGAGGTGCAGCCAAAAAAATAATAACAACACACAGTATAATACAAAGAGTAAGAGCTGGAAAACAACACTAGTGGGAGAGTGAGCATCTAATGAAAAAGGACTGGGAATTAAATTTTACCTCATAAGTTAATTATATGTCTATATTTAACTGTAGAAAATCTAGATTTCTCTTTTGGAATATGCATATTATTATTTTTATATAATTTCTATTTAGAAATTCGATGTAAATCAAGTTTTCTTTATGCCAGTCTCAGATAGGGGTGGCCAAGAATTCATCAGGAAAACCAGGCAAGTTTACGGGGTCTCTCCACCTCTGCATGAGGAAGGGAAGGAGTCAATCCTGGTAGTGCCAACGGGCAGAGCAGATCCTCCTGCATAAAAGCAACGTGCGCGGGAAGCTCACCCTCCCACTGGAGACAGGCTGTCTCTACTCTGCAAAACAAGGTCCCGTACCAGTGAAGCAGCAGCGGAATGCCTAGGTGCAATCTGTAAAAAGATCTAAGAAACCATCCCTTTGGAACAACTATCTGGGCTTCTATTCAGAAACAAGAGTTGACAAGAGATGACAGGCCAATTCTGAAATAAAAGAAAAACAGGATTGTATAGCGTTCTCCCATATTATCTACTAGACAAGCAACTTCAATTTTCTCTGGATGCCAATGATAAAGAGAAAGATGAGATGCCATGAAGGGTTCAAAGAATAATTGGAAAAACCTATTTCAAAAGCTTGAGGATATTCAGAAGCAAGATAACATTAAGCTGGGCCTCCGTACTTAAGTCTTCCTCATAAATGCACACTTATTAAGCCCATATTTCAGGATGAATACACTTTAATACCAACTAATCCTCTCCTTTCACCTAATTTAGAAAACAAAAATTAAAGATTATATGAAAAAGTTCATAAAAATAGATTTAGATGATTTTTATATTATTCGAAACGGCACATGGGAAATTTAGATATCTTTTTAAAACACAGTGATTTAGGGTAAATATAGGACCAGTGCTACTCGGTACACACATAAACTTTTTCCTTTGTTTTTATTGAGATATAATTCATATGCCATACAGCTTGTGTTTTTATAGTATGCAATTCAGTGATTTTGAGTATATTCATGAAGTGATACAATCACTGCCTCTAATTAATTCCAAAATATTTTTAACACCCTCCAAAATACTCTACACATTAGCAGTCCCTCCCACACTCCCTTCCCTACCCTTCCACTCCCTCTCTGCCACCCATCTGTAGCCCCTGACAACCACTAACCTATGTTCTATGTCAGTGGAACTGACTACTCTGAACACTTCAAATAAATGGAATCATACAATATGCAGCCTTTGTACCTGGCTTCTTTCATTTGGCATAAAGACTTCAAATCTCACACATGTTGTAGCAGTATTAGTACTTCCACTCCTTTTTATGACTCTGTAATATTCCACGGTATCACTGTACAACACGTGTTTATTCATTTCTCAGCCAATGGACTTCTTGGTATTTATGAAATAACACTACGAGGAACACTCATCTGTAAGTTTTTGTGTTAACATAAATATTTTCAGTTTTCTTGGAATTGCCGGGTCATACGATAATTCTACGTTTAACCTTTTGAGGACTGCCAGATTTTTTTCAAGAGTTTCACTATTTTCCATTCCTACCAGCAAAGCATGAGAGTTCCCGTTTACCACATCCTCAGCAACGCTTGTTATCCTCTGTTTAACTGTAGCTGTCTTAGTGGCCACAAACTGGTAATTACTAATAATATTGAGCATCTTTCAGCACAAAGATTTTTAGAAGAATAATATAGCTTATATTGATTTAACAAGTGCTGTTAACAATAATAAATTAGTTAACTCTTATATAACTGTTTCCTTCATAATTCAGTTCAGTTGCTCAGTCGTATCTCACTCTCTGCAACCCCATGAACCTCAGCACGCCAGGCCTCCCTGTCCATCACCAATTCCCAGAGCCTACCCAAACTCATGTCCATCGAGTTGGTGATGCCATGCAACCATCTCATCCTCTTTCATCCCCTTCTCCTTCTGCCCTCAATCCCTCCCAGCATCAGGGTCTTTTCCAATGAGTCAGCTCTTCATATCAGGTGGCCAAAGTACTGAAGTTTCAGCTTCAACATCAGTCCTTCCAATGAACACCCAGGACTGATCTACTTTAGGATGGACTGATTGGATCTCCTTGCAGTCCAAGGGACTCTCAAGAACCACCCCACACCACAGTTCAAAAGCATCAATTCTTCAGTGCTCAGCTTTCTTCACAGTCCAACTCTCACATCCATACATGACTACTGGAAAAACCATAGCCTTGACTAGATGGACCTTTGTTGACAAAGTAATGTCTCTGCTTTTGAATATGCTATCTAGGTTGGTCATAACTTTCCTTCCAAAAAGTAAGCGTCTTTTAATTTCATGGCTGTGGTCACCATCTGCAGTGATTTTGGAGCCCCAAAAAATAAAGTCAGCCACTGTTTCCACTGTTTCCTTTCATAATTAGACTTCACTAATATTTATATAGTCAATGAGTATTTTTTCTGAGTAAGGAAATTGTTAGAAGATCAAAAAGTAAATCTTTAAAAAGTACATATACTGATATAAGACTTTAAACATTTATATACTTATGAAGTGTATACATGTATACACTATAACATGCATACACTTTGTTATTCTTTAGCAAAAACGGTTGATCAAAGGAACACTAGTGTAAGAATAAAGTTTGGAAAAACCAGTTTAATATGTTGTATCGCAAAGTAGAAAATGGTTGTAAGTAGCTAGCCTCGTTGCTCAAATGCCATTTATTATTTCTGTAGAAAAATTATGATTCTAAACAATCATGAAAAGTTTCATTACTTGCAACAGTTTTTTTTCTTAAATTTTATTTTTAAACTTTACAATACTGTATTAGCTCCGCCAAACATCGAAATGAATCAGTTTTAAAATTGCTTTGAAATCACTTCTGTGACCTATGTGCTAGACCAAAATAAAACATTAATGTAAACTATATGCAGAAACACTCAGTATGAATTTTAAGTACTGGAAGGCATACTTCCCCATATGACACCATACATTACTGGCCACACTCATGACATTTAAGACCTCTGTACAATAAAAGCTAGGATGGAGACTGATGTTTAAAACATGGAAGCTAAAATCAAACTGTTGTGATTTTTCAAAATCTAAAAGGAGAAGTTGAAAGCTCAAAGTACCGCTGATGGTCACAAGTAACTCATTCAAGCTATGATATTTAACTCATTCAGGGTATGCTCACTTGATCATTCAGCAAATGATGCCATAGCTTTTCCCAGTGAAAGTACCACACCCATTCAGTGAATGTTGTTAGTATTTCGTGTGTATGTTTCAGGTGTTTAGGTCTAACCACTAAATCCCCCCTAATATACCTTGTGTTTCTAGCCTTAATACATCGGTTCATGTAAGTTTCCCTGTCTGGAATTTTCTTTTCTCCAGTCTTCTTTTTCTACACCATTGCCATCTAACTGCATCCAATACAAACTCCATAAAGTTTACATAAAGCTGTTGGTGTAACTATTTCCTCCACTGAACAGTTAGCTATACCAAATATCAGCTGGGGCAATTAAATTCACAGGTAGGTAAGAGGAGCTGGGTTTTGAAGAACCAAGGATGACTCCTACATTTCTCATTTGTTTGACTATGTAGGACACATCCCTTTTTCCATAAACATTTATGAAGCTGGAAGCAGGACAAAGAACAGCCTCCAAATTAGAGGGCACAAGGGTAGCTGCACAAAGGACCTGGACAAGGTCCTTTTCCAGGACCTCTGAATGAATTTGCTCTTATGTATTCATTCATTTATTCAACATTTTTTCCACCTCTTCCTAAATGGACCCTAAGGATAAAAATGGGGCTTCCCTGATGGTCAGCGATTAAAGAATCCACCTACAATGCAGGAGACACAGGAGATGTGGGTTCCATCCCTGGGCTGGGAAAATTCCCTGGAGGAGGAAATGGCAACCCATTCCAGTATTCTTACCTGGAAAATGCCATGGACAAGAGGAGCCTGGTGGGGTACAAGTCCATGGGGTTGCAAAGAATCAGACATGACTGAGTGACTGAGCATGCATGCATGCAAGGATAATGATAGCAAGATGGAATATACATTTAATCAATATTTAATATTAGCCAAAAACTTACCATATAACAGTTGCTCCACATCTCCACTATTACAGTTGTACCTTGGATATACTCTGGGTTCAGTTCAGATAACCCAATAAGTGAGTCATATGAATTTCTGGGTGTCCCAGAGCATATAAAAGTTATGTTTACACTAGAGTTTATAAGTGTGCAATAGCATTTTGTCTAAAAATATGTACACTTCTTAATTTTAGAATATTTTACTGCTAAAAAATGCTAACCAACATCTGAGCTATCAGAGAGCCATAATCTTTTTGTTAGTGGCAGATTTTGCCTCAATGTCAATGGCTGCTGATTGGTCGGTGTTGCGGCTGCTCAAGGTTGGGGTGGCTGTCACAATTGCTTAAAATAATACAACAATGAAGTATGCTGCCTCAAAGTGACTTTTCCTTTCATGAACGATTTCTTGGTAGCATGCAATGTAGTTTGATAGCATTTATTCACAGTAGAACTTCTTTCAAAATTGGAACCAAGCCAACATAGTACGTCTGCTATATTTCAGTTAAGAAATGAAATCAATCCTTTCAAACCTTACCACTGTTTTATCAACTAAGTTTATGTAATATTCTAAATTCAGTGTTCTCATTTCAACAATCGTCACAGCATCTTCACCAAGAATAGACTCCCATCTCAAGAAACCATTTTCTTTACTCATGAATGAGGCAATTCCTCATCCATTAAAGTTTTACCATGAGAATTCAGTCAACTCTTCAGGCTCCACTTCTATTTCTCCTGCAATTTCTACAACATCGGCAGTTTCTTCCTTCACCAAAGTCTTGAACCTCTCAAAGTCATCCATGAGGATTCAGAATGAACTTCTTCCCAACTCCTGTTAATGTTGATATTCTGAACTCTTCACACAAATCACAAACATTCTTAATGGCATCTATAATGGTGAATTGTTTCCAGAAGGTTTTCAACTGACTTTGCCCAGATCCATGAAGGAATCATTATCTATGGCAACAAAACTGCTCCTTGATCCATGGGCTGCAGAACAAAAATGTGTTCAGTTCAGTCACTCAGTCGTGTCCGACTTTGCTACCCTATTGACTGCAGCTCACTAGGCCTCCCTGTCCATCACCAACTCCCAGAGCTTACTCAAACTCATGTCCATTGAGTCGCTGACGCCATCCAACCATCTCATCCTCTATCATCCCCTTCTCCTCCTTCCTTCAATCTTGCCCAGCATCAGGGTCTTTTCAAATGAGTCAGTTCTTCAAATTAGGTGGCCAAAGTATTGGAGTTTCAGCTTCAGCATCAGTCCTTCCAATGGATATTCAGGACTGATTTCCTTTAGGACGGACTGGTTGGATCTCCCTGCAGAACACAGGACTCTCAAGAGTCTTCTCCAACACCACAGATCAAAAGCATCAATTCTTCGGTGCTCAGCTTTCTTTATAGTCTAACTCTCACATCCATACATGACTATTGGAAAAACCAAAGCTTTGACTAGACAGACCTTTGTTGGCAAAGTAATGTCTCTGCTTTTGAATATGCTGTCTAGGTTGGTCATAACTTTTCTTCCAAGGAGAAGGCATCTTTTAATTTCATGGCTGCAATCACTATCTGCAGTGATTTTGGAGCCACCCCAAAATAAAGTCTCTTACTGTTTCCACTGTTTCTCCATTTATTTGCCATGAAGTGATGGGACCAGATGACATGATCTCAGTTTTCTGAATGTTGAGCTTTAAGCCCACTTTTTCACTCTCCTCTTTCACTTTCATCAACAGGCTCTTTAGTTCTTTGCTTTCTGCCGTAAGTGTGGTGTCATCTGCATATCTGAGGTTATTAACATTTCTCCCAGCAATCTAGATTCAAGTTTGTGCTTCATCCAGCCCAGCGTTTCTCATGATTTATTCTGCATATAAGTTAAATAAGCAGGGTGACAGTATAAAGCCTTGATGGACTCCTTTCCAAAATTGGAACCAAGTCTGTTGTTCCATGTCCAGTTCTAACTGTTGCTTCCTGACCCATCTCTTTCAGAATTTTCCACAGTTTGTTGTGGTCCACACAGTCAAAGGCTTTGGCATAGTCAATAAAGCAGAAGTAGATGTTTTCTGGAACTCTCTTGCTTTTTCGATGATCCAACAGATGTTGGCAATTTGATCTCTGGTTCCTCTGCCTTTTCTAAATGTGTTAGCAGATGTGAAAATATTAATCTTTCCCTACATCTCACCTTCATCAGAGTTCTTGGGTGACCAGGTACATTGTCAGTGAGCAGTTACATTGTGAAAGCAATCTTTTTCTCCCAGCATTAGGTCTCTACAGTGGGATTAAAATACTCCGTAAACCATGCTGCAAACAGATGTGCTGTCATTGACTTTGCTGTTCTATTTATAGAGCAAAGGCAGAACAGATTTAGCATAATTCGTAAGGGCTCTAGGATTTTTAGAATGGTCAGTGAACACTGGTTTCAACTAAAGTCACCAGCTGCATTAGCTCCTAACAAGAGTCAATATACACTTAGGCTTTAAAGCCAGGCACTGACTTCTCCTCTCTAGCTATGAAAGTTCTAGATGGCATCTTCTCCCAAAAGAAGGCTGTTTCATCTCCCCAAAATATGAAGTCTAGTGTAACTACTTTCATTACTTATCTTACTTAGATCTTCCAGATAACTTGCTGCAGCTTCTACATCAGCACCTGTTGCTTCCCCTTGCACTTTTATATTAGAGAAGTGCCTTCCTTCTTTCCTTAAACTTCACAAACCAACTCTGCTGGGCTTCAAACTTTTCCTCTGCACTTCCTCACCTCTCTCAGCTTTCAGAAAATGGAAGAGCATTAGGGCCTTGATCTGAACTAGGCTTTGGTTTCAGGGAATATTGTGGCTCGTCGGCTCTTCCAGCCAAACCATTAGAACTTTCTCCATATCAGCCATAGGGCTGTTTCACTTACTGCATGTGTTCACTGGAGGAGCATCTTTAAATTCCTTCAAGAACTTTGCATTCACCACTTGGCTGCTGGGCACAAGAGGCCTAACTTTTGGCTTGCCTTGGCTTTTAACATGCCTTCTTCACTAAGTTTCTTCATTTGCAGCTTTTGATTTAAAGCGAGAGATGTGACTCTTCCTTTCACTTGAACACTGACAGGCCGCTGCACAATTATTAATTGGCCTGATTTCAATACTATTGTATCTTGGGGAACAGACAGGCCTGAGGATTTGAGAGACAGGGGAATGGCTGGTCTGTGGAGTAGTCAGAACACATACAACATTAAGTTCACCAACTCATATATGTGTGGTAGTAACCCTTAATTACTAGTGATAACTAAGATCGTTGACCACAGATCACCATAACAAATATGATGATGAAAAAGTCTGAAATGTGAGAATTACCAAAATGTGACCTAGAGACAATGAAGTAGGAAATGCTGTCAGAAAAATGGTGCTGAAAGACTTCCACAATGCAGGAGTGTCACAAACCTTCAATTTGTAAAAAACACAATAAAAGTGAGCAATAAAAAGAGGTACGCCTATATTTTTAATATTCACAAAAGACCCTACTGTTTTATCCACTGCTGAGAAAAAACAGCCTTAGAAGTGAAATTGTCCAAACTCATAAAACTAACCAGTACTCAAGCCAAGATCAAAAGACAAATCTGGGGAAAAAAACAATCCGTCTAACTCCAAAGTTACTCAATCTCAGTCTGAAGCAACTCAATTAGTGAGGAATGTATTAAAGTATAAAATACATGTTATGAGAAGGGAATGGCAAACCACTTCAGTATTCTTGCCTTGAGAACCCCATGAACAGTACAAAAAGGCAAAATGATAGGATACTGAAAGAGAAACTCCCCAGGTCAGTAGGTGCACAATATGCTACTGGAGATCAGTGGAGAAATAACTCCAGAAAGAATGAAGGGATGGAGCCAAAGCAAAAAGAATACCAAGCTGTGGATGTGACTGGTGATATTTCTTTGGAAGCAATGATGCTAAAGCTGAAACTCCATGACTTTGGCCACCTCATGCAAAGAGTTGACTCATTGGAAAAGACTCTGATGCTGGGAGGGATTTGGGGCAGGAGGAGAAGGGGACGACAGAGGATGAGATGGCTGGATTGCATCACTGACTTGATGGACGTTAGCCTCAGTGAACTCGGGAGTTGGTGATGGACAGGGAGGCCTGGCGTGCTGCAATTCATGGGGTCGCAAAGAGTCGGACACAACTGAGCGACTGATCTGATCTGATCTCATCTGATATAGATGCAATCATATGTATTTTATAGCACATAAATTAGTATCCATAATTAACATATTATACAATAAATATGCTAGTCTAGTTTTAATATTATAAATTATAACCTAATTTTTTTATAAAATACTTTATAAAAATGATCAATCTTTTGAAAAATTATAAAAATATACTACAAATGGCAGTAATTAGTAAAATTTTTAAAACATCATCTATTTATAGGTTACTAACTTCTTACTGCCAATCAAGAGATCTGTTTTGGGAAAAAACAGTCCAATATTAAAATTGAAAGTCACTCCAATATTAAAATAAGGAGAAAATTAGAATCTCGTAACTAAAGTAGGACTACACATAAAGCTGTGAAACAGTATGACCTCTTCTATCCCAACGAAAAAGACCTGCTCCCAACCCATATCCTTAAAAAAAAATGTAAATGGTAAAGTCTCCATTTCCCTAGAGGCAATATTTTCAAATCTAGCTTGTCACCACAAGATAAAGACAATTTACCCAAAGTGTAAATAAGAAGGTCTATAAATGAGATAATAAGCAAACAGAATATTCTCAAAATTAATCTGTGCCAAGAGTTAAAATATTCACAACTTGATTACTTTAATGCATGATAACATGGAGAATAGCATGAACTATCACGCTGCATATTTCATAATACTGTATAAAAAGTGGCTACATTAATATGAACTAAAGTAGCCCTTTTCAACGATTTTCTTAGCATTCTCCTTTCTGAGCTGAGCAAACCAAGCCTTAGGCGATTGGGGTGGAGATAAATCTGTATTAAGAGGCACTTTACCTTCATGTAAATCAAGACAGTGTAGCTATAATTTTGTTATGCTCCAGCATACAGCAGCAGAGAAATCTAGTAGATCTTTGTTTCCTTTAGGATGATTTCATGCTTGAGTCTTTGGTTAACAATTATGGGTTTTCTATATTTTGTATGTGTCTGAAATTAAACATGACAACTCTGCCGCAATTTTTTGAAGTTTTATAAATGTTAAACAACAGCTGTTTGACTAGGGATTTGCCATACCACAATGTAAACGAACATCACCAGTGCAAAGGGTCTACGTTTATGACTTTAACGCCATAATCCAAGGACACAGTTTGACTTCACAGGGTCTATAAATAAGCACCTTTTAAAAGCTGAATGACAGCAATAAGGAACTACACACTTAGTAAAATGATAGGGTTTTTTTTGTTTTTTTTTTTTTTTTTTGTCTTTTAAGAACCATGATTCACTGGCAATTTCTGGGAAGGAAACAAAATAAATTTTATGTAGACTACACTTGGCATCTACTGTTCAACATATTCAAAATAGAATTCAGATGATCACACATGATAAATAATACATGTTTTCTATTACCCAAAATATTAATATAAAAACAAATTTTTTTTTAACCTGTAATAATTGAAGCTAAATTTTTTCACAGTATCATGAGAAATTTAGTTCAAATTTATTTTTTCCTAAATGTTACTGACAAAAAGACATAACATATGACCCCATCAATTGAGCTTTTTATTCAAATACCTTAGGTAAAACCTACTAATATTTTGTCCTCCAACCCCACATGGTTTTGAACTTACTCCTCAAGCCTATACAACTCAGTACACATTCTAAACAAATAAGAAACTCTTATCTGCTAAAGGTAATTCCCCAAACTGCATACAACAGGTTCATCTTACTCTATTTGGTAAAAACTACAGATTTTTGCTATGTGTAAATCAATTCTACAGTCAACTATTACCTGTTCTTCCTAAGATGTCATATAAATGGAGAACTGTGAATTAATTTAATAATAAAACATTTAATCACACTGAACCACTTCTTTTCAAAGACATTTCTGAAAATACTGGCAACTAGGCATACTGGTAAGCCCTTTGCAATCACAGGTCCTATAGCAACTGCAAAGGAAGGCCCAAGAGTGAGCAGCAGTCATCAGGGCAAAAGTCTGTACAACTCTATTCCTGGAAGAATGATCTCCCAGGACAACAGGATGCTGAGGGTAGAAAGGAGATCCTAGATCTTCCTGTGTCTGTTTTATCAAAGTGGAGGGTCATGCCTCTGGTTGTTCACAGGTCCATCAGAGTAGCCAGCAGGCCTCTAAGCACAGATATGACTTGGCTGCCGTGGAGGAACAAAGATCCTCCTCTAGTACAGCAACACAGATGGCCAAGGACAGGGGCCCAAGAAAGAAGCTACCACGGAAATGAAAAAACAAATTCTGAGGAAAACAGACTTATCACATCAGCGTTATATAATAGGAAGAATCCCGATGCATCATGCGGCTTGTGCTAAAACGCTTAGTGATCTCATTCTTACCATAACAAATTATCTGCCAGCAAAGACCTTCAAGGTCAAACCCTGGCAACAATTAAAAAATAATGAAAAGCATTCATCCCAAGGCAGAGTTAGAATGTTTTAGTTTGAAGCAATGTGCTGTATATTTTATTAGCTATAACTTGTTTAATTATTCATCGCAACTCTGCTTACATTCCATATAGAAACCTCAGGTTGCTCAGATTTCTATCTGAAATCCTGTTTTTCCCCCCTTATTCAAAGGCAAATGCCTTAAGAGACCAAAATTTCTATGATTTTCAACAGAACACAAAGATCTATTTGTTCAGAATAAGATACTAAATTAAAGCCCGAAAGAAACACGTGGAAAAAGAGGGGGGAAAGAAAGGAGAGAAAAGGAGAAGAGACAGATGTGTCATGTCATCATTGAAAATCACACAAACCTCTTGACCAGACTTTGCCCCGGGGCCTCTCCTTCTGCACCTTGGCTGTGCATGCTCCCAGCCCATTTGCCTTCTCCATGCGCCCATGCTGTTCTCAGGGTCCAGGGCCCTCTGCAGCCTCAAAGGCTAACTGAAGCATTGCTAGGCACTTTCCAGAAGCTTCCATGTGGCTGCCCATCAGTGATAATGCCACTGTCTCCTTGAGTTGCTTCTGGGCACATTTTGCCCCTAAAGACAGAGCCATTATCACCAGTTTAATCATCTGCCTATTTCTGATATGCAGGTGAGCCAAAGGTGTTCTCTGCTGGAGAAGCAGACAGAGGTATGGAGGTACAGGGCACGGTGGCGTGGGGGGGCCGGGGTTCTGCTCTGGTGTCTGCACTCTTGATACCAGTCTGATGAATGCATGCGAATTAGGTCCCCTCATTCACGTGACATCGAGGACTTCCCATCTCTCTCTCCCTGGCTCTGAGCATCTAAGTAGGAAAATTCAAGTCTTAACACTGAAACACACAGGGCCACTCCCTGGTGTGGACCCAGGTCTGAGCCCCAGAGGAGTCTCAAAGGGGTGACAGTCTGGGCCAACAGCACACCTTGGCTTTGCTTTTCACACAAACAAAAGCCTTAACAAGCAACCTGATGGCAATGTTTCCTAAGAATGGCCACCAGGACTATACCATCAACCTCACGTGGGGGGTGTAAAAGCAAGCTAGATTTGGAGTCAAACTGAGTAAGGTATCAGCAACACACTGAGACAGTCAAAGCATCTTTAACCTTGGAGGGAATCACAGCGATTCATTCCGCTCCCTCATTTTAGAGGCCAAAGGGAGGAAGCCCTTATGCTAAGAATGAAGAGCCTCCTGAGTAGATCTAAGTCAGACATGGGCATTCAAAGGGTCAGACCCCATGTTCCCCTAATCCTGGGTCTGTAGCATTTTTATTGGGGGCTTCCCAGGTGGCGCAGTGGTAAAACATCCAACTGCCAACACAGGAGAGGCAAGAGACATGGGTTCGACTCCTCGTCCAGGAAGATTCTCCTGGAGCAGGAAGATTCTCCTGGAGGAGGAAATGGCAACCCACTGCAGTATTCCTACATGGAGGATCCCATGGACAGAGGGGCCTGCTGGGCTACAGTCCAGGGGGTCACCAAGAGTTGGACACGACTGCACATGAGTACAAGCATTGCTATTACACCACAGATTGCTGGAATTCGAGAACTTCCTGGAGTCAATTTCAAAAGAAAAGACTACAGAATGTTAACTTCTTCTATTCTAGTGTTCTTTAGAGCTTTATCCTGTTTCTAAAGGAAAGATTAAAAAAAAAGTAGTTCCCTCTTACATGCCGTTTTCTGGGGTCTTGTCTTGACCTCTCTGCCATGACACTGCTGCACACAAGTGGTGGGGGGCAGCTCTTCCACCCGCCTGTCTAGTCTACTCTTTTTCTTTAGAGACACAACCTCTGTTACATTCAGAGCAGCAACTTCTAGATAAGAAATGACATATCCCAACCTTTGGTTCAGCTACAGATGGCAGAGACCTAGCTCTGGCCAATGAGCTGCTTTAAGCTGCCAGTGAGAGCTCGCAAGAAAGTTCTTTAAAAAGGAGGAGATTTGACTGGCTTCTGCCTTTTGCGCCTTTCCTTTCAACTTCTTCATTTCTAGGAGGACCCTGGAGGCATGGCAGCCACTTTGTCACCATGAGGCAACAAGCATGAGGGTGAAAGCTGGATGATGGAAAGGAGGGCTGAAAAGAGGACACTAACTGATGGAGAAATATACCATGTTCATGGATTGGAAGAATCAATATAGTGAAAATGAGTATACTACCCAAAGCAATCTATAGATTCAATGCAATCCCTATCAAGCTACCAACAGCATTCTTCACAGAGCTAGAACAAATAATTTCACAATTTGTATGGAAATACAAAAAACCTCGATTAGCCAAAGCTATCTTGAGAAAGAAGAATGGAACTGGAGGAATCAACCTACCTGACTTCAGGCTCTACTACAAAGCCACAGTTATCAAGACAGTATGGTACTGGCACAAAGACAGAAATATAGATCAATGGAACAAAATAGAAAGCCCAGAGATAAATCCACGCACATATGGACACCTTATCTTTGACAAAGGAGGCAAGAATATACAATGGATTAAAGACAATCTCTTTAACAAGTGGTGCTGGAAAATCTGGTCAACCACTTGTAAAAGAATGAAACTAGAACACTTTCTGACACCATACACAAAAATAAACTCAAAATGGATTAAAGATCTAAACGTAAGACCAGAAACTATAAAACTCCTAGAGGAAAACATAGGCAAAACACTCTCTGACATACATCACAGCAGGATCCTCTATGACCCACCTCCCAGAATATTGGAAATTAAAGCAAAAATAAACAAATGGGACCTAATTAACCTTAAAAGCTTCTGCACATCAAAGGAAACTATTAGCAAGGTGAAAAGACAGCCTTCAGAATGGGAGAAGATAATAGCAAATGAAGCAACTGACAAACAACTAATCTCGAGAATATACAAGCAACTCCTACAGCTCAACTCCAGAAAAATAAATGACCCAGTCAAAAAATGGGCCAAAGAACTAAATAGACATTTCTCCAAAGAAGACATACAGATGGCTAACACACACATGAAAAGATGCTCAACATCACTCATTATCAGAGAAATGCAAATCAAAACCACTATGAGGTACCATTTCACACCAGTCAGAATGGCTGCGATCCAAAAGCTACAAGTAATAAATGCTGGAGAGGGTGTGGAGAAAAGGGAACCCTCTTACACTGTTGGTGGGAATACAAACTAGTACAGCCACTAGGGAGAACAGTGTGGAGATTCCTTAAAAAACTGGAAATAGACCTGCCTTATGATCCAGCAATCCCACTGCTGGGCATACACACTGAGGAAACCAGAAGGGAAAGAGACACGTGTACCCCAATGTTCATCGCAGCACTGTTTATAATAGCCAGGACATGGAAGCAACCTAGATGTCCATCAGCAGATGAATGGATAAGAAAGGTGTGGTACATATACACAATGGAGTATTACTCAGCCATTAAAAAGAATACATTTGAATCAGTTCTAATGAGGTGGATGAAACTGGAGCCTATTATACAGACTGAAGTAAGCCAGAAAGAAAAACACCAATACAGCATACTAACACATATATATGGAATTTAAAAAGATGGTAACAATAACCCTGTGTACGAGACAGCAAAAGAGACACTGATGTATAGAACAGTCTTATGGACTCTGTGAGAGAGGGAGAGGGTGGGAAGATTTGGGAGAATGGCATTGAAACATGTAAAATATCATGTATGAAACGAGTTGCCAGTCCAGGTTCGATGCACGATACTAGATGCTTGAGGCTGGTGCACTGGGACGACCCAGAGGGATGGAATGGGGAGGGAGGAGGGCTCAGGATGGGGAACGCATGTATACCTGTGGCGGATTCATTTTGATATTTGGCAAAACTAATAAAGTTATGTAAAGTTTAAAAATAAAATAAAATTTAAAAAAAAAAATTAAAAAAAAAAAGAAAGTCAAAGATCCTCAGATCAACCTACCCTGGGCTGCCTTTCTCTAAATCAAAGAAAAAGACCTCTGTTTGATTAAGCCACTGTGGCTTGAGTTTTCAGTTACACACAGATGAATAGATGTCACCATGAACAAGAAAAACAATCACAGTTGTGTATTTTCAATTATATAGTTCAAAAAAACTTTTTATGATCGAATGTAGACCAACCACTCACTGAGTGCTATCTAACTTACTGGAAATAACATGAAGAGTTCTCAATGTGTCCCACTGTTAATAATAATAATAATAATGCAGTCATCTGAATGCATAAAGTGCTAAATATGGTTGTCTCCTGAGAAAAGTCAAGGTAAACTGGGTCAGTAACTTATGGTAATCTCTAAGAATTTTTTACAGGGACACAATATCCCCTATATGAACTGGGGATGCTGTTTTCTCAAAAGGATGTGTTTTTATTCTAAAGAGCCGATTTCTCAATATCTAAATTCTCAAATTTAAAGCAAGCAATGTATTATCAATGGTGCAAAGAACATCCAAGCAGCCAGTTACCCACATCTTATCAAATACTGTGTAGCCAGAAACACAATCAGAATATGAACATACCCCTGAACATCCTGCTCCCTGCACTGCATTTTTAATAAACCATTTTCTGCATCCAGATTCCTTCTTGAGACCTCCCCAAAATTCTCAGCTGCTACCACCTCTGCATCTGCCAGACGCATTTTAATTCTTGTCTCACTTGCAAATTCTAATAAGCTGAAAGGAGAAGATGGCTTCGGAAAATAACTTATATGCTACAGTAGTTTACTTCTCAGAGTATTAGGTAAGTAAATAAAAGTCCAATACATTAGGGTAAAATGATAAGGTCCTGCAAGGCTACTTCAGCCTTAGACAGTCACTTCTAAATTTTATTTATTTATTTATTTTTTTTTTAACTTTACAATGTTGTATTGGTTTTGCCATATATCAACATGACTCTGCCACAGGTATAAATTATACCAATTTTACTCCTCAGAAAGTGTACTTGTATCACATCATGACTACACATAAAAATGTATCAAGTGTCAGCCCCTATTTCAATGTATAAAACCATATAGGAAAAAAAAAAAACCATATAGGAAGTGACAAAATGCCTAGCTGTAAGTAGGAAAATATTAAACATTCATTTATCTGGAAATAAGTAACCCTATTATTTAACAATGCATGTCATTTAGTCACATGTGTGCTGTGCTAAGTCGCTTCAGTCATGTTCGACTCTTTGCTGCTGCTGCTGCTAAGTCACTTCAGTCGTGTCCGACTCTGTGTGATCCCACAGACGGCAGCCACCAGGCTCCACCGTCCCTGGGATTCTCCAGACAAGAACACTGGAGTGGGTTGCCATTTCCTTCTCCAATGCAGGAAAGGGAAAAGTGAAAGGGAAGTTGCTCAGTCGTGTCTGACTCTTAGCGACCCCATGGACTGCAGCCTACCAGGCTCCTCCATTCATGGGATTTTCCAGGCAAAGTACTGGAGTGGGGTGCCATTCGACTCTTTGAGACCCTATGAATTGCAGCCCGCTAGGCTCCTCTCAACATTCAGAAAACAAAGATCATGGCATCTGGTTCCATCACTTCATGGGAAATAGATGGGGAAACAGTGGAAACAGTGTCAGACTTTATTTTTTGGGGCTCCAAAATCACTGCGGATGGTCATTGCAGCCATGAAATTAAAAGACGCTTACTCCTTGGAAGGAAAGTTATGACCAACCTAGACAGCATATTCAAAAGCAGAGACATTACTTTGCCAACAAAGGTTCGTCTAGTCAAGGCTATGGTTTTTCCCGTGGTCATGTATGGATGTGAGAGTTGGACTGTGAAGAAGGCTGAGTGCCGAAGAATTGATGCTTTTGAACTGTGGTGTTGGAGAAGACTCTTGAGAGTCCCTTGGACTGCAAAGAGATCCAACCAGTCCATTCTGAAGGAGATCAGCCCTGAGATTTCTTTGGAAGGAATGATGCTAAAGCTGAAACTCCAGTACTTTGGCCACCTCATGCAAAGAGTTGACTCATTGGAAAAGACTCTGATGCTGGGAGGGATTGGGGGCAGGAGGAGAAGGGGACGACAGAGGATGAGATGGCTGGATGGCATCACTGACTCGATGGACGTGAGTCTGAGTGAACTCTGGGAGTTGGTGATGGACAGGGAGGCCTGGTGTGCTGCAATTCATGGGATCACAAAGAGTCGGACACGACTGAGCAACTGAACTGAACTGAACTGAGGGTCCTCTGTCCATGGGATTCTCCAGGCAAGAATACTGGAGTGGGTTGCCATGCCCTCCTCCAGGGATCTTGCTGACCCAGGAATGGAACTCGCATCTCTTATGTCTCCTGCATTGGCAAGCAAGTTCTTTACCACTAGTGCCACCTGGGAAGCCCTTCATTTAGTTGCTGTCTTGCCTAAATATTTTAAGGGGAAGGGCCAGGAGGGACAGCTGCAGTCACAGGGCTTGTAGGAGACTCAAAGGAGAAAGTGCAGTTTCTCTGACTCCCTTGAAGCCTGGCCATCCTCAGGCAGAGGACTTGGGCAGCTTATATCTCTGGCAAGCAGGTTAGAAAGGGACATATGGACTCATAGGCATTGCCTTGGCAGGCAGTCTCCAGCACCCTGGCCTACAGAGGAAGCTTTGCTTGGCTAAGATCATAACTAAGGTAGGTTACAGGTCAATAACTTTAAAGACATATGTTATATCTCAACTGATTCAATGTTCAATGTTGAGACTTAGCTTTTATCTAAGAGTTCCACTTTCATCTACCAAAGCATCACATGTGGCTCTTCCTAAGACACCAGGAAAGCCTCTCTTAGCCACACCCCCAGGTCTCTGAAGCCACCCAACTTGCAATTAAATGCACTGAGGGGCCTGGCCAGATCCTACAGAAAGAGTGGAGCCCCCGGTGAAAAAGAACTCACTGCAGAGAGAACCTGGCTCACCTATACTTGAAAAGAAATGTGGCAGGGGCTTTGCTGTGATTCTACAATGAACAGCTACAGTGCCTCAGCTGCAGGATTCAAAAATGGGTGTTTCCACTGTAAATGCCCCATTTTCGGGACATTAATTTTGTAAATGTACCTGTATTTTAAAAATACACTTTTTCACAGTTTTAGAAATCTTCTTGCCCTTTGCATTTTTCTTTCCCCATTTATCTCTTGAGTCTTACTTTTGTAAAATATGAGGCTTTCCTCTCTTCCCAATTACAGGAAAAATCCTTCATTTAGAGAGTGTCAGTTTAACTTTTAATAAGACAATCTATATAGATAAGCATTTTAAAATCTTGACTGCACAAAAAAGTACATTCTTTGGACTGACAGATAAATATCTTGCATCCTTTGTGCATTTTATAGTGATTACATTATATAAATATAATATGAATAATCAGGTCTTAGTTGTATATTATTTCATTTAAATATACAGAAGACATGCTATTGGTTATCAACTATAACAAAACTTGAAGAGCAAAAATTAAATATTTTAAAGAATAAAGGGTACAGCTGAGGCTAAAAACTTATGTTCACAAACTACTTTTCATATTTTAAACGAATTAAGAAATTTAAGGCCTTCCCAGGTGGTGCGGTGGTAAAGAATCTGCTTGCCAACACAGGCTACACAGGAGATGTGGGTGCGAACCCCAGGTCAGGAAGATGCCCTGGGGGAGGGCATGGCAACCCACTCCAGTATTCTTGCCGGTAAAAACTCATGGACAGAGGAGCCTAGCAGGCTGCAGCCTATAGGGTTGCAAAGAGTTGAACACAACTGAGAGAATCAGCACACACACAAGAAATTTAAGTGCTAAGCAATAATAGTCATATTATTCAAGTTTTTTCACCTGAACATGATACGTCATCAGGAAAATGCAAATTAAAACAAAGAGATAAACTACAGAACTATTAGAAACGCCAAAATTTAGAACACTGACAACATCAAATGCTGGCAAGAAAGTGGAACGACAGGAACTCTCATTCACTGCTGATGGTAAATCAAAAGGCACCGCAACTCTGGGAGAAAAGTTAAGCAGTTTCTTACAAAACTAAACTACTCTAAGCCTATGATTCAGTAATCATACCCTTTAGTACTGACCCAAATGAAAATTCATGCCCACAGAAAACCTTTCACGAAAACATTTATCGTATCTTTACTCATAATCGCTAAAACTTGAAAGCAACCAATACGTCCTTTAGTAGGTGAATGAATAAACAGTGGTACATCCAGACAAAAGAATATTACCCAGCACTAAAAAGAAATGGGGTCACAAAGAGTCGGACATGACTGAGCAACTGAACTCAACTGAAAAAGAAAGGAGCTATCAACCCATGAAAAGACATATAGGGACCTCAGGAATGCATATAACTAAGCAAAAGAAGCCAGTATGAAAAGGCAACATACTATATGATTCCAACTATGATATTCTGGGAAAGGCAAGACAATGGAAACAGGAAAAAGATCAGTGGTTGCTGGGGGCGGGCTGATACGGGTGGAACAAAGAGGGTTTTTAGGGCAATTAAAATACTCTGTATGATACTATGATGGTCCCAACACATCATTATACATCTGTCCAAATTCACAGAACATATAACAACAAGAGTGAACCCTAATGGAAACTGCCAACTGTGGGTGATAAAGGTGTCCATGTAGGTCTATGCTGGTGGGGGATGTTAGTAATCGAGAAGACTATGTGTGTGAAGAGGAGCAGGATGTATGGGAAAGCATTGCACCTTCCTTTTAATTTTTCTGTCAATCTAAAATTGTTCTTTTAAAAAGTCTTTAAAAGTTCGGGGAGGGAGGAGGGAGGAGGGTTCAGGATGGGGAACACATGTAAACCTGTGGCGGATTCATTTTGATATTTGGCAAATCTAATACAGTTATGTAAAGTTTAAAAATAAAATAAAATTTAAAAAAAAAAAAGTTCATCTGTAATGTAATGGCTCCATTTTAAAAATCAGTATCTTTACCTATGTCAGATTATGAATATGTAATGCAACAGTTCACATGGTGTATACATGTTGTTGTTCTTGTTTAGTTGCTAAGCTATATCCGACTCTTTTGGGACCCCGTTGACTGTAGCCTGCCCACCAGGCTCCTCTAGCCATATAATTTCCCAGGCAAGAATACTGGAGTGGGTTGCCATTCCCTTCTCCAGGGGATCTTCATAACTCAGGGACCAAACCCACGTCTCCTGCATTGGCAGGTGGATCCTTTACCACTGAGCCACCTGGGAAGTCCTTGTGGATACAGGACTGTGCTAAAGCATAAACTCGGTGCTAGAAAGGGGGACCACCAATTGAGTGGTAACATCTGAGAAAAAGAAAAGGAAACGTGATTAGGCATCTTTCAATTATACACTCCTTTAAAAAAAAAAAGAAACTGCAGTAAATATGCAAAATGTTGACAAACTGGAAGGACAATTTTGTGAGTGTGTTTCTAGTTTCTTCAGTATGGAAAGAAATCTTGGGATGAAATTGCAATATTCTCAGGTGAAAACACGACCCAGTGGCATCTGAGGGTAGGTGAGAAGTGCCAGACTACAGGAAGGATTCAAAGGTTTTAGGAGAGAGGCAGGAAGGGTATTTAGAAGGATCGAAGAGCAGGGCTAGTCTCACCTGAAAAGAGGGCAGAGTAGGACTGTATTGGGAGACAGAGCACTACCGGCCCAGTGTGTGGGAAACACAAGGCCCCATTCAAGAAGATGCTATTCACCTGGTGCTGTGTGACCCCAGATTTTAGAATTGTTTACATCGGCTTACTATGAACCAAGCAGGAAGATGCCTCATTTGTCACATAAAATGAAACCTCAAACACAGAGGAAACTACTAAAATATTGTTAGAAACAACAATCTTAAACTAAGATGTTGACAGTACACAAAAAACCTGTTAGCAAAGACATGCTTACTTAGAAAAGTAGAAGACTATGCCTGCTCGTAATAGTACTTTTAAGAGTGAAGTCAGGAATTTATTTTATCTGGTACACACAGTAATTTGCTATAAAGCTTTATGAAACAGCTAAAGTAATGTTACAGCCAGAAACCAATTGTTGCTAAAATGCATTCAGTTAAAATGGAAAATATAGGGAAATAAAACACTGTAATCGTCTCTCAACCCACATTGTATATTATGTTGCTAAATTATATACTATTATATTTTCTACATTTTAATAAGCTTTCCCATAGAGGAACTGATAACATAAGGAAACCATTCTCTGCTTTTATTTCTGAAGACCTAAACAATATCCCACACGTATTTATAAACCAAACAGGGCCTGGGCCTCTCGTTAGATCCCAAGGCTCACAAAATCTCTCTCACAAAACCACGCCATGTAACAATACCTGAAATAGCTAACACAATTGGTTTTCTTGTCCTCCTCCTTACTTTTGATTCACAGTCGGGGAGTTACATATGTAAAGTGAGCTATAATAGTCTGTAAGGGAAAAAAAAATCAAGGTTTTCTTAATTTTAGAAAAAATCTTAATAGCGTGTTGTATAATTTATAAAATATTGTCTTTGGCCTTAATGATATTTTATTTAAATTTGTCCATCCACCAGTTAGTTGGTGTCAGTAAACATTTAGTGGGTGTAAGTAAAATGGAGACTTCTCCCCAAAGAGATGAGACTATTTCATGGCCCTGATCCCAATTTAACAGGATGCTGAGAAACCACATACTAATAAGCATTATGTCCAGTACTTAAATAAAAGGTCACACGTCTTCAAGCTATTTGAGAATTTTTTAAATAATAAATCATCATCATTAATAAAATGGTAGAAAACTTTTGGGGAAGTAAAAGAAATTCGCACGTCTCACAACAGTGAATAGTTTTCTAAGTGCAAAGCTGATTATAATATCAGGTGCTTGGATTAAGCAGAGTACCAAACCTGAAATTTGAAGCAATATTCCTAAGCTCCAAAAGGATCTAGTTAGCCAAATATACTGAATGCACACAGCTCCAAAGATCTGGACAGGGCAAATTAGAATCGTTCACCAAATATTAACAGAGAAACTTCAATCAGAAGAGATGCACTTTGGTAGAAATTTTAAGGAAAACAATTTATAAGTCTTTTCAGGTCATATTATCGACTCCGATTTTCTATAAACACCTTAAAATGTGAAGCCGAAACAAAGTTCTATGCTTACCCCCTTTTAAGGTTCAGATTGCACCGAGTTCTAGGGAACTAATGTGTTTCTGAAATGTTTGCTATCAGCGAGATGTAAATTGTGTTTTTCCTGTTGACTCTCTCTTAGGGTATTTACAACACACTCTAACTTCCTGCTCCCCTTGTTCTTGCAGCGTATCTGGCCACTGTCCCTAGAATTTAGCCCAGCACCTGCTGGTGACTCCATGGGTACGTATGGCACAGAGAGGACGGGGCTGACAAAATGAGAAGGCAGCTCAAAGAAAACGAAAGCCAACCTTAAAACCTGGTTCTCTTTGCAGAGAAAATGACGATGGGCCCCGCACAAGGATACCATGCAAATTCATGAAGTGTTTCATATTGTTTAAAAAATGAAAAGAAAAAAAAAAAAAAACATGGTTCTTTTGAAAGAATCTCAAATAAGCACTGACCACATCCAAAACACTGTAAAATTTTACTATGGTAGATGAAAAGTAATTCATGAACATAAAATGCCGTAGAAGCTGCTGCCTTCTGAGACACAGAGCAGAGATAACCAAGTCTGCATGCCTGCTCATCCCTTTAACATAATTTAAGGCTTTACCTTCATTTCAAGGTGAGTGGTACTATCACCCCAGCATCTTCTATAGGTAATCAAAATCTGTTTAGTATTCGCAACTCTCTCCCATCTTGTTCTCATCTATATCATTCTCTTGTCCCCTCTTTTTAACAGTAGGTACTTGACAGTTATATATTTTAAATATAGCAGTGTGTACATATCAATCCCAAATTCCCTAATTATCCCTTCCCTCCCAGGTAACCATAAGTTCATTCTCTTGGTCTGAGTTTATAAAGATATTTCTCAACAGGTAGAGATTCAGGTGCTAATATTAATAAAAAGATCACTACTAAAACTTATTATTTATTTGAATTTCCTATAAGTGGAATAGCCCTGAAGCTGCAATAAATGCTGACTTTTTTTTTAATATAGAGAAGGGAGACAAAATTAAATTTGCCAGCAATTCACAAATTAATTTCCCTATCTTATGTTCATCAGAGGAATTATGAGGAAAAATGAAATAAATGTGAAAGCACATGACATTTTTTTTAGTAGTTGAGTTCAGTCGCTCAGCTGTGCCTGACTCTTTGCAACCCCATGAACCGCAGCACGCCAGGCTTCCCTGTCCATCAACTCCTGAAGTTCACTCAGACTCATGTCCATCGAGTCGGTGATGCCATCCAACCATCTCATCCTCTGTTGTCCCCTTCTCCTCCTGACCTCAATCTTTCCCAGCATCAGCGTCTTTTCTAATGAGTCAGCTCTTTGCATCACGTGGCCAAAGTATTGGAATTTCAGCTTCAATGCCAGTCCTTCCAATGAAT
Organism: Bubalus kerabau; assembly: GCF_029407905.1. Lineage (NCBI taxonomy): Eukaryota > Metazoa > Chordata > Mammalia > Artiodactyla > Bovidae > Bubalus > Bubalus kerabau. Next base: position 13,741,649 of record NC_073639.1, on the reverse strand, counting down.
ACCCAGGACTGATCTTTAGGATGGACTGGTTGGATCTCTTTGCAGTCCAAGGGACTCTCAAGAGTCTTCTCCAGCACTACAGTTCAAAAACATCAATTCTGTTAGGTGGTGCCCTGGACTCTGAAGTTTTAGAAGCTGCACAGATGGTTCTGACGAAGCCCTGGTTGATGATGAGCTGTCACAGGTTCAGATGCCTCAGCCGCTGGGTGGGTCACATCAACCAGACGGGTCAGTGGTGGGGACGGCGACAAAGTGCAAGATACCACCTACTGAGCTCCGGCTCCCTGGGAATGTCGAGATGCAAGCCTGGTATAATCAGGGCTTCCGTTTTACTAAAGAGAAGACAGAATGCAAGATTTTGGTTGAATAATACAATGGAATTCTATTTTCTCTTCAGCAAAATGGAAGCCCTGGCAGGAATAGAGACACAGACAGAGAGAATGGACAGGTGGACTCAGGGTGGTTAATGGGCATGGGGACGAATTGAGAGATTAGCAGTGACATATACACTATCATGTGAGAAACAGAGAGCTAGTGGGAATGCTGTATGGAACAGGGAGCTCAGCTCAGTGCTCTGTGATGACCTAGAGTGGTGGGATGGGGAAAGATGTGGGAGCGAGACTCAGTAGGAAGGAGATGTATGTATACTTACAGCTGATTCACTTTGCTATACAGTAAAAACTAATACAACATTGTAAAGCAATGATACTCCAATAAAAATATTTTTAAAAAATTTAAAAAATTCAGTTGAATGGAAAAATGTCTTGAATTTTAACTGCTGAAACATGCCAATGATCACACTGAGGCCCTGGCAGTCTGATCTCAGGTTCAGAAGATCTACAGTATTGATTAAGTTTTGCTCCTCAGCTGGAGCACTCTGAAGGGATGTCATGGCAGGGTGTGGAGGGGAGGAGGCTGGAAAAACATGGCCACAGTACTTTGCAGCTCTTTCCATTAAGTGACAGTGGTCTATTCGCCACCCCTTGAGTCTGGCTGGCTTTGTGACTTATTTTTACCACTAGAACACAGCAAAGTGATACTGTGTGTGTTCCAGATCCAGGGCCTCAAGGAGCCTTGCAACCTTCCCCTCTCCCTGCTTTGAACGTTCCTGTTGCCAGGTAAGGACGCCTGGGACAGGAGACAGTGAATGAGAGAACCCTGGGGAGAAGCATGCTCAGCCCCCAGCACCAAGGGCCCCCCCACCCCGCCCACTCGCCCCACCACATGGGTGCGGTCATCTGAAGCTATCCAGCCCAGCCAGGCAAGGCATCAGATGACCACAGCCTCCTGAATGGGTCCAGTTAAGATAAGAAAACTGCCCAGCCAAGCCCACCCAAAAGGCAGAATCATGAGCAAGTAGCTATTGCTTTAGCCATGCCACATTGGGGAGGCTGAATCAGCAAAAATCAAAAACTGATACAGAAGCTGTACTGAGAACAGAGTGCTGCCATAATAAAACCGGATAGGGAAAATGTATGATCTACACTGGAAACATGTGGAGTCAGTTTTTGGACTGGGTGGTAGACAGAAGCCGGGGAACTCATAAAGAGGTAATTAAAGGTTGGAAAAACAGTGGCCTGTTGTGCCAAAACAACCGATGACATTTTTGCCTGCGATAATGTGGAAGATAAAAACCTACCTAAGGAACTGGTTGATCTGGCCAAGAAGATCTCTAGAAAGAATGCTGAAAACACAGTTTGGTTTCTGTAGCTGATAAAGGCACAGGGGAAAGAAAAGAGGAGCTAAATAAGGAATTGTTCAGTTTGCAAGCAGAATGTAAGGGAAAAAGAGCTCGGATTTGGTGGGCTGAAAATAAACCTCTCATCTTCAAAGTTTTCAGCGTGGTAGATAACCTCTGTGACTCAGTGTATGTGTGTGTGTGTGTGCGCGTGCATGAGCGTACACATGTGCTAGGGCAGAGTGGGCATGTAATACTTAAAAAAACACATACTTAAGTGTACACACGTGTATGTAGATGTAAAGGTTTTTTTTACTATTTATTTAAAATAGTGCTTTACATTAAACAAATATGAATATACTATGTATAGATTCTAAATTGGCATCAACTTTTTAAGGTAAATGTTAAGACTGCAAATAAATTTTATTCTTGTGGCTGGTGGTTTGGGATACACCATTAAATTTTCCAAGATGGGCATTCCTCTTCCACATGAGGAGTACCAGGTGGAAAAGGGGGCAGCAATGAGATAAGCCACCCAGGCAAGACCTCACTTCCCATCTTAGAAACTTGGCATCTGTTTCAAGTTCCCATCAAAGTGGGGAGCACAGCAACACGGAGCCCTGGGATGATAACTTGGCCCCAAGGGTATACAAAGGATATGCCTGTATACCAACCCTCACAGATCCATTTCTCCAAAGAAAAGGACCCTGGGGTACATGTGTCTTTTTCAATTATGGCCTCCTCAGGGTACATGCTCAGTAATAGGATTATTGGGTCATACGGTAGTTTTATTGCTAGTTTTTAAGGAATCTCCATACTGCTGTCTATAGATGCTGTACCAATTTACCTTCACACCAACAGCGCAAGAGGGTTCCCTTTTCTCCACACCCTCTCCAGCATTTAGTGTCTGTGGATTTTTTTTTTATGAGGCCACTCTGATTGGTGTGAGGTGATACTGCACTGTAGTTTTGATTTGCATTTCTCTAATGATGAGCAGGGAGAAGGCAATGGCACCCCACTCCAGTACTCTTGCCTGGAAAATCCCATGGACGGAGGAGCCTGGCGGGCTGCAGTCCATGGGGTCGCTAAGAGTCGGACACGACTGCGCGCCTTCACTTTCACTTTTCACTTTCATGCACTGGAGGAGGAAATGGCAACCCACTCCAGTGTTCTTGCCTGGAGAATCCCAAGGACGGCGGGGCCTGGTGACCTGCAGTCTATGGGGTCGCACAGAGTTGGACACGACTGAAGCGACTTAGCAGCAGCAGCAGCAGCAATGATGAGCAATTAAATCAATTAAAAAAAAGAAAAGGATGGAAGCAAATGGTAGAAAAGTTAAGAAAAGCAGACCTCCGTGGTTAAAACTGATGACTGCGAATTCATGTGCCAAAAGCACTCATGCAGAGTGACGGACACCTACTTACAGCGTATGGATTCTCACAGCAACTGAGGGATACTCAGTTAAATTTTCCAGACTCATGCCAAAAGGAAAAGGTATCTAGAATGAGCTAGACAAGATTATAGCCCCCAAACAGGAAGCAGTGAGAGCAGGCCGAGGTCATTTATTTTATGGCAGAGTACCCTAAATGTACCAGTTGGTACGAAGGGCACTGTATTTCGGCATTAGTTTCATTAATTCAACTAAAAGCTCTGACCGTGTGCCATGCTTGGTGTCTGTCCGTCACAATGCTAATCTTACCCTCAGGGACCTACACACACGAACAGGTCCAGCAGACATGAGGATAAGGCATCTTACTACCCCCGCGACAGCAACTAAGCTCCCAAGGAGCTCAAAATAAACCATCGTTTGATCATTCATTAAGGAAAGGTTTTTGCTCAGTGCAATCTATTTAAGAAGACAGGAAAACGGGCAATTTATTTTAGACAGACTTCTTTTCCAAATGTCTAAAACAAAACAGTGTTGAATTTTAAGCAAACTCTCAGCTCCCTGGAACAATCCCAATGCCAAAGTTGTACTGAACATATCATATGCAATATTTCACGATACATCATATAAATATAAAGCAGCACATAAAATAAATTACATATATAAACAGAGACTAAATTCGTATGTTAGTACTTATGAGTAATATAACTTGAAATGGTTATGCTTTCCCTGGGGCAGAGTTTCTTCATTTTATCCATTAAGAGTTCAAGGCAATTTGAGAAAAATTTATATCCAGCCATTCTGTATACATTTAAATTATCCTCAACGTCGTATAACTAAGCACCTCTAACTAACAAAGGCTTGAGAAAAATAATTGAAGCCTTATTTGAATTTAATTGCACAAAAAGTAAAGAGATCATTTTCCTTCCATAGTTAACTAAGTTGGTAGAAAGTTTCATTAAACTATAAAGAATAAGCACAATTTTCATACCATGAATTTGATATTTTTCAACCTAAATGATAATACAGGGACAGAAAAGTCTAAGTCCCTGGAAACAGGTTTGCATAAAATTACCTCCTTAGAAAACACTGTAGGCACTAAAAGGTATTTTTTAATTCATTTAGAAAGTACACAATAGCTCATCTGAGCGCATTCCATGAAATAAAACTTGTTCTTGATTAGCTGAAAACTTAATATACTCTAGTAAACTTTGAATAATTTTGAAGCAATTTTTAATCTTTTCATTAACTTTTTAAACTTTTCCTTACAACATAAATGCATTACACAAAGGAAGTGATTTTCTCCAAGCCTCATGTCGCCATATAAAGGACAACTCAACTTAGAGAAGGTGATGAGTATTTTCTTCTTAGATGTTAGACATTTAAGAGTTTCTTTTTGAGAGATTCTAAGTTTTTTACGTATTAAATATAAACTGTCATTTACAAATGTCCTCTGGAAGTTCCAATATAAAAATTTCCCACGTGAACCCTGTTTAGGTTTACAGTTTGAACAGCTACTTCGTTATTTTATGTCATGGATTATATACCATGTTACAAAGCCCTGCTTTTCACAGAACCTCCTGGAAGCCACAGTAGGAAACGCCAGAGCGGACCAGCCTCCCTCCCCACTCAGTCCTTGACGGGCTGTTCTGAGCACCGGGCTGGGCCCTGTATCCCCCACGGTCAGGGGGCCCACTCCCAACCCTGGGGAGTCATGCGCTTTCATCACCATCCCTTTCAAGACAGGACTGTGCAGTGAAAATGTGGACAGTCCTGGAGCCAGAGTGCCCTGGGTTCTCATCCTGGCCGTGCCACCGAAGAACCACGTGGCCTGGGCCTGTCAGCTGACATCAGGGCCATGGATACACAGAGCTCCAATCTCACAGAGGCTACCAAGACATACTGTCACACTGGCAGTCACATGATGTAAACTTTGACATCATGTCATCTGAGACCAGGACCTAAAGTATAAGTATACTCCAAATCTGTACATGAGAGACTCACAGCAAATAAGGAATGGCCTGCGGAGAGACTTGGAACTCCTGATTCATTCATTCAGAAATATTTACCAAATGCTCCATATGGAACAGCCATCGATCTATAAATGGAGATAATCTCTGCTCTCATGGGGTTTATATTCTATTAGGGAGATAAGCTGGAGGAGGCAAAGGCACCCCACTCCCTGGAGTGGAAAACTGGAAACTCCCATGGACAGAGGAGCCTGGTGGGCTCCAGTCCATGGGGTCGCGAAGAGTTGGACACAACTGAGCAACTTCACTTTCACTTTTCACTTTCATGCATTTGAGAAGGAAATGGCAACCCGCTCCAGTGTTCTTGCTTAGAGAATCCCAGGGATGGCAGAGCTTGGTGGGCTGCCGTGTTTGGGGTCGCACAGAGTCGGACACGACTGAAGCGACTTAGCAGCAGCAGCAGCAGCAGGGAGATAAGCAGTTAAGAGATTCTCAATGATTACCAAGTATGATAAGTGAAGAAAGACATACCCACCATGGCAGGAGGGAGGGAGGGAAATTTTGAATGTGTGTATGTGGGTGTTTGCATGAGGGTGATGAGTTCAGGGTGTGTCTGGGGAGCCCCTTTATGAAGGGGCCTGCTGAGCCACAGTCTGAAGCAGTCATAGGAGAAGACAGGGGAGAACCTTCTAGGAAGAGAAACAAATGCATGTTTAGGATGGCACAGACAAGACATTATCAACCAACTCCTGCTTATCTCTGCAGGGTCATACTTGCCACACTGTGCAGCTCAAAGTCAATGTTTCAGTCTTCCATTCAGAACCACTTTCAGTCCCTTAAAACAGCGCACCTTCTCTTCCCCTTGGCCTTTGTGTACGTGTCCTGGTATGACTACTTTTACTGAGAAGACATATAAGGTACTTTCGTGTGATTCACAGTGACCATTCATCACACTTGTATGAGCTTCATGACTGTTCAAATGTCACCATGACATTCCACTGAATGCCATGCCATCACTTACCATATTATTATTCACTTACATTTTAATACCTAAGCCTGCATTTTTCAAGTGTGGAAGTATCCAAAATGGGGCACAGGTGTCAGGCTCTTGCAGGTGTTTAATCTGAGACCAGGGCAGCAGTCATTGTTACATGTATAGTCATAAGCTTCATGAACAGCAGACAGATGCAATTACCTTCTGGTCTTTGAATTCTTCACAATAAACAGCCAGACTAAATTTTGTTTCAGTAATTATTCTGAGAGTTCCAGAATAACATTTACTTCTGCTTTATTGACTATGTCAAAGCCTTTGTGTGGATCACAATAAACTGGAAAATTCTGAAAGAGATGGGAATAACAGACCACCTGACCTGCCTCTTGAGAAATCTGTGTGCAGGTCAGGAAGCAACAGTTAGAACTGGACATGGAACAACAAACTGGTTCCAAATCAGGAAAGGAGTACATTAAGGCTGTATATTGTCACCCTGCATAATTAACTTATATGCAGAGTACATCATGAGAAACTCCAGGCTGGCTGAAGCACAAGGTGGAATCAAGACTGCCAGGAGAAATATCAATAACCTCAGAAATGCAGATGACACCACCCTTATGGCAGAAAGTGAAGAAGAACTAAAGAGCCTCTTGATGAAAGTGAAAGAGCAGAGTGAAAAAGCTGGCTTAAAACTCAACATTCAGAAAATTAAGATCATGGCATCTGGTCCCATCACTTCATGGCAAACAGATGGAGAAGCAATGGAACAGTGAGAGACTATACTCTGGGACTCCAAAATCACTGCAGATGCTGACTGCAGTCATGAAATTAAAAGATGCTTGCTCCTTGGAAGAAAAGCTATGACAAACCTAGACAGCATATTAAAAAGCAGAGACATTACTTTGCCAACAAAGGTCTGTCTAGTCAAAGCTATGGTTTTTCCAGTAGACATATATATATGGATGTGAGAGTTGGACTGTAAATAATACTTAGCACCCAAGTATTGATGCTTTTGAACTGTGGTGTTGGAGAAGACTCTTGAGAGTCCCTTGGACTGCAAGGAGATGCAACCAGTCCATCCTAAAGGAGATCAGTCCTGGGTGTTCATTGGAAGGACTGATGCTGAAGCTGAAACTCTAATACTTTGGTCACCTGATGCAAAGAACTGACTCATTTGAAACGACACTGATGATGGGAAAGATTGAAGGTGGGAGGAGAAGGGGACAACAGAGGATGAGATGGTTGGATGGCATCACCGACTCAATGGACGTGAGTCTGAGTAAATCCCGGGAGTTGGTGATGGACAGGGAGGCCTGGCATGCTGCAGTCCATGGGGTCGCAAAGAGTCGGACACAACTGAGCGACTGAATTGAACTTGAACTGAATTATTCTGAGCCAGGAATAACTTGAGATAGGAGCAAGTGGAGGAGCTAATCAAGGCGAAGCTCATAATAACAAAACGATCTATCTGATATGGAAAACATCATCAGTAATCTGTATTATAGCAGATGATTTATGAACATGAACTATCTCGCCAGGTTATCATTTGCTATATTCCAATTAATAAGCTGTATTCACTAGCTTTCAGGTTTTGTGATAGACATAAATTTCACATGAAGTATCTGGGAACAAAGCACCTCAGAGACTAATACAGCGGCTCTAGACTCACTGGACGTCTAAGGGTTGTTAAACTGGCAGTTAGAAAGTTATTTCCATATTTATGCTATTTACATGTACAGACACAAAAATTCACTATGTAAGTCTGTTTTGAGGCCAGGGAGCTACATCTTCATTCCTATGTCCATAGTACCAGGCAAACAATAGGTAGTCAATAAATATTTACTTTACGAAGAAATAAATGCCTTAAGACTGAGATGTAAAAACAACGGGAAAGAAATTTATGAGGCTTTCCTGATATGGAAAAAAGTCCAAAATTTACTGTTGAACGAAAAATGGAAGTTGCAGAAAAATAAGGAACTGTTAAATGGACCGACAAATCTCCGAAAGGATATAATACCAAATAGGGGCTCTTTTGATTTTGAGGGTATTTTTTTTTGTTGTTAGTATGGAGCAATAAGGAAGTTTCTACTGTATATAATTCATATATATATATAGAGAGAGAGAGAGGGATTCCCTGGTGGCTGAGTGGTAAAACATCTGACTGTCAATGCAGGAGATGTAGGTTTGATCCCTGGGTTGGGAAGACCCCCTGGTGAAGAGAATGACTCCTCACTCCAGTATTCTTGCCTGGGGAATCCCATGGACAGAGAAGCCTGGCTTTAGTCCACAGGATTGCAAAAGAGTCAGACATGACTTAGTGACTAAACAAACCACACCTATATATATGCTCATAAACATATATAAATATTTTTAAAATGTATTCGATAATAATGCACTTAAAATAGGTTTTTAATCATTTGAGGAATCTAAGTGAAAAGATGGGTATTACTCAGTTTAATCACAAAATTGAAATAAAAACAAAAAGTAAGTGTATAATATGAAATCCTTACATTTCCTCTCTCATACTACCATAAAGCTTCAATTGCATGTTTTAATAAATAACTGTTTTAGATCCAAATAAGATACTGGATGCTAAAAAGGAAATAGGAAGAGGTCTCTCTATTTCACTAGCTCTTAATTTTTTATTCATTGTTACGGTCTGCTTTCCATTTACTGGGTAATAATATCATTATTACAGACTAAATCCCTCCTGGCTTTAGAAGGAAATCTTCCATTAGAAAGAAGTCAACTGTTGAAAGGAAGGTGATCAGGCCTAAAGGAAAAATAGAAATTTAGGGAGACGTTCTATTTTCTCACGACTTGGGAGAAAAATATCTACTTCTAGCAGATTTCAATGCCTTCCCTCTCTACATAATGTTACTCAATTTTATTTCAGAATATTTTTACAAATTACTCTCACTCTTCAGGAAACACATTTTTTTTTCTTTTTTACCGAGCCAGGTACTGGTGGAAAAATGAGGCCATGAAAATAAGATAACCCTTTTACTAGGCTTAATCAGGTGTGTGCATGCTCAGTCGTGTCTGACTCTTTGCAACCCTGTGGCCTGCAGCCTGCCAGGCTCCTCAGTCCATGGAATTTTCCAGGCAAGGATGCTGGAGTGGGTTGCCATTTCCTTCTCCAAGGGATCTTCCTGACCCAGGGATCAAACCCCCATCTCTTAAGTCTCCTGCATTAGCAGGTGTATTTTTCATCACTATGCCTCCTGGGAATCCCCTCTAAATAATACAGAGTGGAAAATAAATACCAGCAGAAGCTCAGGATTCTAAAAGTTAGGAGCACGTTTCATCCTTCCTTTGATAACTAGCTTATGTTTCCAATGAAGGTATATTTTCTGAAGTCTTTTTGGAATCCAAATATTTTTACATGCTCTTTTATATACTTTCTATTTCTCATATACCAGGGGAACTGTTTACCAAGAAGAGACCGGTGATAATTTGTTAAATTTATAAAGTTTCACATTCTTCAACAAACTTACATATTTATTTGTCTTCTCTTTTCGGTAAGTAATATCCTCATTTCTTGGATGGACATACAAGAGTGAAAGCAGTTTTATATTTTGCTCAGGCTGCGTCAGAATTTAAAATCAATATATCTGATCCCTAAAATCTGTGCCTCTGATGCTTTTGACTTGCAATTATTTTGTGAAGTATAAATTTATGTCTGATTTGTCTTCAATTAATAGCTCAGGCTTAAAAACCTGGTATGCTTGCATAAAATAATGGAAAATACAAGTTTATAAAAATTTATACAAATCAGTGAATCACAAATGATTCACTGATTATTTATCTTAGATAACATTTTTCTTTAGCATACAATTTTAAAGATTTTAAAAATTAAATTCTTCTGAATAAAATTTAAATACGACATATGGAACTTAAATTCACAAAAAGGAATCAGAACCCATTTATCAAATGGTGTACACTAATATTTAACAGTCAAAATTCTGTTAATGGCCAAAGATTATCTCAAGGCTCCCAGAGCCTTCGTTTTTTTGTTTGGTACAAGGCTGTGTATGTGTGTTGTGGGGTGGAGGGAAACGTATGCGCACAAAAAAGCAAACAGAAAAGATTTCAGATTTCTTGCCACAGCATAAATATGATGCTATCGTAATGCTCTTGCTAATTTCAAGGAATCATTTTCTAACACTGATGATCTAGCGGCTCATCTAGAAATTCAAATTCGAACTAATATACATGGATCTTGATGAATTTTTGGAAGGAAAATGATAAAATGATTTAAAAACATAACACCAAAGCATAAAAAAATAATTAAAAAGGAGGAAATATACTTAGGGGCATATTTTCAGTAATGATGGAAGTCTGTGTAATGTTTTTCATTTACATTCACAATTTATTTGTAATATTTGCTTCTCAGAATGTTACCTGAAGGAAAAAATTATAATCAAATTTAGCTGCCTTAAAATAACAAGAAATAAAAGCATCAGAAACTCTAAGCTTATAAAACTAAAATGCATGTGAGGAACTAAATGGTTCCAACTTCATATATTGGATCTTTTAGCAAATTACTTCAGTGTACAAAGTCAGTGGACTGTTAAGTTCCAAATACTTTATATTCTTGAAGATTAATTTCTAATAAGATAGTAATGGTTTAGAAGCCGTCTTCTGCTCATATAATATCCAAACCCAGACCAGACTTATTTTGCTTAAAGAAAATTCAGTACATGGAAATAACAAATCATATTTATGACAATCTGATATGCAATATGCCTCTGACAGAGCGATACCCAGTTCTCACCAAAAGCTTATGGGAAGGGCTTCATTTACAGCCACCACCTTTCTATCTCCAGCTCTCGAGTGAAAATACCTTGCAAATCTTTCACCAACTGCACGCATGTGTAGCACACAAATCCGTCTCATATTTTCCAACTGGGAGTAGCCAAGAGAGCAGGTTAAGATAGATCTCTCAACCCCCAGAATCATCGACTCTTCTTACAGACATTCACAACAGAGGCACAAAAACTTCACTCACTTCTCACTGGTGAGGGACTTACAGTTTTCATTGCAGTATCAAGACTTAAAATATCATATTAGTTTCAGATGTACGACAGAGTGATTTGATATTTTTACACATTACAAAATGATGACCACAACGTCTGCTTATCACCTGTCACCATACAAAGTTATTACGGTATTACTGACGTTACCCTCTATGCTGTGCATTACATCCTCGTAACTAATTGTATTGCTGAAGTCTGTACCTCTTAATCCCCTTCACCATTTCTCCTATACTACCACCCTCTTCTCCTCTGATAAACACCAGCTTGTTACTCTGTATCGACAATTCTGTTTCTCTTGTTGTTTGTTCATTTCCATTTGCTTTTGATGTTTTTGAACTGTGGTGTTGGAGAAGACTCTTGCGAGTCCCTTGGACTTCAAGGAGATCCAAACAGTCCATTCTGAAGGACATCAGCCCTGGGATTTCTTTGGAAGGAATGATGCTAAAGCTGAAACTCCAGTACTTTGGCCACCTCATGCGAAGAGTTGACTCATTGGAAAAGACTCTGATGCTGGGAGGGATTGCGAGCAGGAGGAGAAGGGGACGACAGAGGATGAGATGGCTGGATGGCATCACTGACTCGATGGACGTGAGTTTGAGTGAACTCTGGGAGTTAGTGATGGACAGGGAGGCCTGGCGTGCTGCGATTCATGGGGTTGCAAAGAGTCGGACACGACCGAGCGACTGAACTGAACTGAATGATTTTAGTAAAATCATTCATTATTTTTCTCTGACTTACTTCCCTTATCTTAATACTCTCTAGGTCCATCTATGTTGTCACAAATGGCAAGATTTCATTCTTTTTTATGGCCACGTAATAATCCCAGGGACGGGTGAGCCTGGTGGGCTGCCGTCCATGGGGTTGCACAGAGTCGGACACGACTGAAGTGGCTTAGCAGAAGCAGCAGCAATATTCCATTGTAAATATATACCACACCCTCTTCAAAGGGATTTCACTTTTGGAAGTTACCAAGTTTTAACAAAATTCCCACTGCAACAAAATATTGACTAGTCCTTGAATGAGTTATAACTAGATTTTATGAGGAGTCTGCCTATTTCCAGCAAGGTTTGTATGCTCTGTATTAATAAAAATTTGAGAGCCCTTTGATACTACTACAAACCATTTTACAAATGCAAGGTCTCTCTAATGGTAAGTTAGAGAAAGTTTTTAAAGGGAAGTTCCTGCTTCATACAAGCGCCGGTAGCAAGGCACCTGTGTGCACAAGCACCCACACAGCAGCTGCCTGCCAGGGGCTGAGTGCCCCATCCACTGCCAGCAGTTCTTGCTACTATTTTCCGAGGTTTCCAGCGTTCAAATGCTAAACACAGTAAGAAAAGAGTCACAGCACTGTCCTCACGTGGGTATGCATTCTACACGGGAAGACAGTTACGTGATGCAAAATGACAAAGCATTTGTTATTAGTAGCACTAATATTCATAATACTGATAATGCATTAATGTATCCTTGACAGAAAAGTACGAAGAATAGTAAGAATACATAGAAGGGGAATTTAAGATCATAGAATTTGGAATGCTTGTGCCAGGCGGAATGCAGGATCTTAGTTCCCTGACCAGGGACTGAACCCACACCCTTTGCAGTGGAAGCGTAGAATCCTCATTACTGTACCGCCAGGGAAGTGCCCTGGAATGCCTTCTTGATGGAGAAATGGTATGCTGAGCCCTGAAGTCCTATGAGGTACGGGGCAAGGCAGCTGTGGGGTTGAGAGGCATGCAGAGAAAACTGCCCACTGTTGGAAAACTGGGAAGAAATTCAGCCCAGAGACACTTGAGCTGTGAGAGAGAAAGTAAAACAGGAGAAAAGAGAGCTTGACTGGATCTTAAAGGCCATGATAGAAAGTCTGGACTTTTTATCTGAATGGCAATATGATGCCACCAAAAAGGCTGAAAGAGAGATTCTGACCAACAGGATCCTTTCAAATATTAAATTCTAAGAACATTAAAATAAGACAATTCACTATCAGACAAAATAATTGTTAAGGAAAAACTGTTTTTCAATTTCTTGACTACCAGAATACGTGATCTGGAAAACACAAAACAGACATATATCTCAGTGTTGAAATCAGACAGTTGGCAATTTCAGAGAGATGCGAATTTAAGTTGCATGATTATTGGACTTACATGTTTTAGTCTAAGAAAATGTGATACCAAGTAGTTAAAAATGTGTGTCTTGATAATGGGAACTGTTTGCAGAGTGAACACTGACATCAGTGCCAAGCATTGTGCTAAGGACCATGTATGTATTATTCATTTATTCCTCACAATCCCAACGAATTAAGTAGATTCTCACAACTGAAGAAATTGACACTTACAGAAATTAATGACTTGCCCAAGGTCACAGCACTAACAACCATCCAAAGTACATGCATGCTCAGTCATGACCTCATGGACTATATATAGCCCATCAGGCTCCTCTGATGATGGGATTTCCCAGGCGAGAACACTGGAGTGGGTTGCCATTTCCTCCTCCAGTGATCTTCCCAACCCAGGGATTAAATCCATGACTCCTGCCCTGGCAGGTGGAATCTTTACCACTCAGCCACCAGGGAAGCCAAATAGCCATCCAGAACCAGAATGCAAATACAAGGCAGTGCAATTTCAATTCCCAACACTGCACAGCAATCAAAGTCAAAGATGTCTGCTAGGAAGATGATCTCTATAATCGAAGAGAAGTATAGCTCATTAGCAACAACAACAAAAACGCTGTAACATGCAGACTTCACTCAATTATATTTTATTTAAGCAAACAAAGTCTTCAAATCGAAGTATATGGCTATAAACTGTATAGAGGGGTCATAAAAAAGCTCTCTTTTCATATAGCTTCCCATATTAAAATGATTTTATCATGCCTCCCAAACATATAATTAGTTTTGATTGAATGGTTTACTTTTGTGAAATTGTATTGATCCATTCATTAAACAGTTTATTCTGCAAAGAAAACAGTGTTAAAGTCTGCATAAATTACCACTGATAGACAGGATTTCACCAGACTGGCAAGCACGCCAAATATCTTTTTTCATAGTTCTAGAATATGATTTGCAAGCATATGCACATAATGAATCTAAATGAATTGTAAATCACTCAAATCTAACAGAAGTCCCACTTCATTAGGAATACATCCTTCTAAAGACATTAGTTCACCATCGCATTTTTACATTAGTTAGCAGCTCTTTCAACTATTTTAGTATTAAAAATGCCACACTTCTTTCAACAAAAGAGCAGTATCCTTTGCCCCATTACTGTTTATGACTAGAAGAATGTCCAATCTAGAATGTTAACACGAATAGCAGGTTGCTTGTGTGCTCAGTCACTTCAGTCATGCCTGACTCTTTGCAACCCTATGGACTGTGCGTAGCCTGCCAGGCTCCTTTGTTCATGGGATTCTCCAGCCAAGCTTACTGGAGTGGGATGCCATGCCTTCCTCCAGGGGATCTTCCCAACCCAGAGATTGAACCCGCATCTCCTGCATTGCAGGCGGATTCTTTACCCACTGAGATACCTGGCTAGCAAATTGAAATAAAGAGAATTCCAACCACTTGGTGACAGGCCCTCAGCAATGCCTTCCTGGAAATTAAAAGGCAACAATTTTTAGATAAGAAAAAAACTTAGAAGAATCCCCCCTCCCACCTTCCTCCTTTTGCTATTGTGCTGAGTAGCAGGCAAACCAACATGTGGCCAAATTAATATCCTTAGCTAAAAAATAAGAAGGTTCCTTTATTATCAGTCACACATGAACTGGCAGGGACCCAACACCTGAAGGAAAAGATATTTTATGTTTTAACCTAAATGGAAAGGGGAGAGTGGCAGGGTGTAACATGTAATCAGAGGTGGGCCAAACCAGGCCTCAATTAATTACATAATCAAATTAATACTTCTATTAATCACTGCTGGTTATCAGGTGGTTATAAATACTCTTATTTCATGTAACTATATATATAGAAGTAGGTTCTGAAAACTCAGAGCACCTGTAGGATTTTCAGCAGAGGTTTATCTTGCTTCTCTTATATTTTAAACTCCTGGAAGATGGATATCATACTATATCTCTTTATACTCCATAGCATCAAACTCAATAATTAAAACTCAAGTGAAATAACCAAATCATCCATTAAAAGTTTACAATTCAAAGAATATTTTTCTAAATGCTAGATGGCTTTTCTTTGCTTATAAAAGGGCAGATGTTACTATTTACAATAGCTAAGACATGGAAGCAATCTAAATGCCCATTGGCAGATGAATGGATAAAGAAGATGTGCTACAAATATTCAATGGAATACTACTCAGCCATAAAAAAGAATGAAATAATGCCATTTGCAGCAACATGGATAGACCTAAATATTATCATATTAAGTGAAGTAAATCAAGAGACAAATACCACGTGCTATCACTTATATATATGTTGAATCTAAACTATGACACAAATGAACTTATTTACAAAACAGAAACAGACTCAGAGACACAGAAAACAAATCTATGTTTACAAAAGAAGAAAGACGGAGGCAGGGATACATTAGGAGCATGGCATTAGGAGAAACAGACTACACAGAAAATAGATAAACAACAAGGTCCTCCTGTATAGCACAGGGACCTGTACTCTATATTGCATAATAAACCATAAGGAGAAAATAGAGATATATATATATATACACACACACACAACCAAATCACTTTGCTGTACTCCAGAAATTAACACTGTAAATCAACCATACCTCAATTGAAAAAAATTTTAAATAAATAAAAGGGAAGCTGTTTTAACTTTCTGATTATAAAAACAATAGACGGGAGCTTCCCTGGCGGCTCAGTGGTAAAGAATGCCCCTGACAGTGCAGGAGACAAGGGTCCGATCCCTGGTCCAGGAAGATCCCACATGCTGTGAAGTAGCCGGGCGCATGTGTCACAATTACTGAGCCTGTGCTCCAGAGCCCAGGAGCTGCAACGGCTGAGCCCATGTGCTGCACTTACTGAGACGCATGCGCCCTACAGCCTGTGCTCTGCAGCAGGAAAGCCCACTGCAGTGAAAGACCCGTGTACCGCAGCTGGAACGTGGCCCCCCTTGCTGCAACTACAGAAAAGCCCACGCAACAGCAAAGACCCAGCAGAGCCAAAAATAAAATAGACAAAAAAATTCTAAAAGGTTATCACTCTAAAAATAAATAAATAAATAAAATGTACAGGAGCACATTCCTGTCCTATAAAAAAAAAGAAATAATACACTAATTATAGATAATAGAGAATATAAAAAGTGTTAAGAAAAGTGAAACCATAATATATCACCACCCAGAGAAATACTGTATTTCATCTATGAATAAAACTAAGAATGTATATTTTACCTATATGAATACATGAAAAGGTCATGCTATATAGATTATTTTAAACTCTGCTTTTTCATTATTTTCTGTTCTCTTGAAAGTTATTGGAAAATATTTATAGCTATAAAGTCCCAAATAATAGGAATGCACCAAACTTTGTTGACGAATTCCCCTATCAGTTGTTGTTTTCTTGGTCATGCTAATACTGCAATAAATCACTATAAAAATTTGTTCACATTTTTCCCTAAGGATAGTTTCCTAGAAGTGAGGATAATGAGTCAAAGGGTAAACAAAACAAGGCTATTAACATATTGCCAAACTGCTTTCCAGAAAAGACATCCCAATTTGTAATCTCATTAGAAGCATATGTGTATCACTCATTTCAAAAAATACAATTTATTTAAAATTTTTAGCAATATGGAAAGCAAGCAATAGATGTTTAGTATCTCAATTTATATTTCCCTAGTAGTGAGATAAACCAACTTTTAGTGTGTTTATTAGCCATTTATATTTTCCCTTTCTGCACAAAAATTGTGTTTTTCCTTAGTATAAGCCATGAACTGTTCAGAACTGTAAACTATTCACAGCCTAATTTCAGTAATCCATATGTTGACATCTTCAGGGTAACTATGCATTTCCAAGTATTTATCTGCTAGCCTTAGTCTTTGTTTTCATTGCCACAATGTTATTTTTGTCAAAAGTTCTAAACCAAGACTCCAGCATTTAGACCCAATACTTCTCCAGTTTTAGTAAGTATATTTTAACTGCTATTTTTATCTTCCTAAGAATTACCTAAAAATTGCCCCTGATTATTAAGTCAATAAGTCAGTTTCTAGCTTGGTTCTTTGTAAATTAAGATGATAAAATGTTGAAACTAAAAATATATATTAGTAAAATTGAAATCTTGTATGGAAACTTCATATAAAGATGTGATTATCTAGGTGGTTCTTTCAACTATCATAGCTTAAATAAGTTCACAGTAAAATGTTCTAAGGAAAGTAACTTACTTAGTCCTAAATCCTGTTTTTTTTAAAACAGAAATAGACTGACAAAAAACACTAAATTAGTTTCAGGTGTAAAATACATTTATAACATTGCAAACTGATCACCAGAAGAAATCTAGTTAACACCCATTACCTTACATAATCACAAAATTCTTGTTCTTATGAGAACTTTTCAGATCTACTCTCTTAGCAACTTTCAAATATAACTACAGTGTTATCAACTATAGACTCCATGCTATACATTACATCCTCAGAACTCAGTTATTTTATGACAGGGAGTTTGTGCCGTTTGACCTCTTTCACCCATTTCACCTACTCCCACCCTCCTATAGTCTGTTTTTACCAGTGATCTTCCTTCGGAATTTAAGGAAAACATACTTTCTCTTTGCTAAAAATTCTCCTTTATGTAATAGTGGGTTTAAGAAGGATACTCTAATCAATCACAAGAGGATATTATGATTCTAAATAACAATGTAAATAAAAGCCTTTAAATTATCCTATCTTTTAAAAAACTTGAAGATTAAGTCCATAAACTAGCATTTCACATGTTTTTTAATAAACCTGTCAAGTAAAAGTCACATCAAAATGTAGGTACTTTTTGCCAATAAGAACATACATATCAATAATTACTTTAAATGTAAATGAAATAAACACTCCAACCAAAAGACACAGACTGGCTGAATGGATCCAAAAACAAGACCCATATATGTGCTGTCTACAACAGACCCACTTCAGACCTAGAGATACATCCAGGCTGAAAGTGAGAGGATGAGAAAAGATACTCCATGCAAATGGAAACTCAAAAAAGTCAGAGTAGCAATTTTCATATAAGACAAAATAGACCTTAAAATACAGAATATTACAAAATACGAGAAAGGACAGTACATAGTGGTCAAGTACTCAATCCAAGAAGACATAACAATTGTAAATATTTATGCACCCAACATAGGAGCACCTCAATACATAAGGCAAACACTAACAGACAGAAAAGGGGAAATTGACAGTAACACAATAATAGTAGGGGATTTTAACACCCCACTCACATCAATGGACAGATAATCAAAACAAAAAATTAATAAAGAAACACAAACCTTAAATGACACCTTAGACCAGAGGAGCCTAACTGCTATTGTCAGGACATTCCACACAAATGCAGAAGAATACATTCTCAGGTGCATGCAGAATATTTTCCAGGATAGATCACATCTTGGGTCACAAATCAAATCAAGCCTTAGTAAATTTTAAAAACTTGAAATTGTATCAAGTATCTTTTCTGACCACAATCCAATGAGATTAGATATCAGTTACAGGGGAAAGAAAAAAACTGTTAAAAAAAAAATCCATAAACACAAAAAGATTAAACAATATGTTTATAAATAACCAAAAGATTACTGAAGAAAGGAAAGGGGAAATCGAAAAACACAAACAAATGACAATGAAAATACAACTCAAAACCTATGGGATGCAGCAGAAGCAGTTCTAAGAGGGGTATCTATAGCAATGAAATCCTATCTCAAGAAACAAGACAGACATCGAGTAGACAACCTAACCTGACCCCAAAAGCAACTGGAAAAAGAACAAGAAAGTCCCAAAGTTAGTAGAATAAAAGAAATCAGAAAGATCAGATCAGAAATAAATGAAAAAAAAAAAAAGAAATAAATGAAAACGAAATAAAGGAAGAAATAGCAAAGATCAATAAAACTAAAAACTGTGTCCTTGAGAAGATAAGCAAAATTGACAAACCATTTGTCAGATGCATCAAGACAAAAAGGGAGAAGACTCAAATCAACAAAATTAGAAACAAAAAAAGAGGTTACAACACACAACATGGAAATACAAAGGATCACAAGAGACTATTACAAGCAACTACATGCCAGTAAAATGGACAACCTGGAACAAATGGACAGATACTTAGAAAAGTTCAACCTTCCAAGACTGAACCAGAAAGAAACAGAAATTATGGACAAGTCAATCACAGGCACTGAAATCAAAACTGTGATCAAAAATCTCCCAAAAAACAAAACCCAGGGCCAAATGGCTTCACACATGAGTTGCACCAAATGTTTAGAGAAGAGCTAATAGCTACCCTTCTCAAACTCTTCCAAAAATTTTCAGAGGAAGGAATACTTTCAAACTCATTCCACGAGACCACCATCACCAAAATCAGACAAAGAAACCACAGAAAAAGAAAATTACAGACCGATATCACTGATGAACATAGATGCAAAAATCCTCAACAAAATTCTAGCAAGCAGAATTCAACAACACATAAAAGGACCGATCAAAAGATGGGCAGAAGACCTAGACAGACATTTCTTCAAAGAAGACATACAGCTGGCCGACAAACAAATGAAAAGATGCTCAACATTGCTCATTACTAGAAAAATGCAAATCAAAACTACAATGAGGTATCACCTCACACCAATAAGAATGGCCATCGTCAAAAAAAAAAAAAAACACAAAACCACAAACAGTGAATGCTGGAGAGGATGTGGAGAAAAGGGACTTATACTGCAGTGATGCTGGGAATTTAAATTGTTATAGCCACTATGGAGAACAGTAGAGAGATTCCTCAATAAAGCAGGAATAAAACTACCATATGACCCAGCAATCTCACTGCTGGGCATATTCCATGAGAAAACCTGGGCATATTTATGTTTAACTGAAAAAAACACATGTAACCCCAGTGTTCATTGCAGCAGTATGTACAATAGCCAGGACATGGAATTAACCTAGATGTCCCTCAGCAGATGAACAGATACAGAAATTCTGGTATATATATATATATATATATATATATAATGGGATATTAATCAGCCAGAAAAAAGAATGAATTTGAGTCCATTCTAGTGAGGTAGATAAACCTAGAGCCTATTACACTGAGTGAAGTAAGTCAGAGAAAGAAAAACAAACATCATATATTAACACATATATATGGAATCTAGAAAATGGTATTCATAAACCTATTTGCAGGGAAGGGATGGAGACAGAGATATACAGATAAACTTTTGGACAAAGTGGGGGAAGGCGACAGTGGGACGAATACAGAATACAGCATCAACATACATACACTGCCACGTGTGAAACAGACAGCTGGTGAGAAGTTGCTATAAACACAGGAAGCCAAGCACGGTGCTCTGTGATGATCTGAAGTAGGAGGGGAGGGAGGCTCCAGTGGGAAGGGATGTACGTATACCTACGGCTGATTCACATTGTTGTACGGCAGAAACCAATGCAACACTGTAAAGCAATTTTCCTCTAATTAGAAAATAAAATTTTTTAAAAATAATAAAAAAGAAA
Source organism: Bubalus kerabau (assembly GCF_029407905.1). Taxonomy (NCBI): domain Eukaryota; kingdom Metazoa; phylum Chordata; class Mammalia; order Artiodactyla; family Bovidae; genus Bubalus; species Bubalus kerabau. Next base: position 13,720,957 of record NC_073639.1, on the reverse strand, counting down.
CGAATACCAAAAAAAGTTTTAGTACATATATGATCAAATATTATTCAGTCACAAAAATAAACAAATTCGAGTCAGTTCTAGTGAAGCTGATGAACCTAGAGCCTGTCACAGAGTGAAGTCAGAAAGAGAAAAACAAGTATTGCATATTAATACATATAGATGGAATCTAGAAAAACGGTACTGATAAACCTATTTGTAGGGAAGAAATAGAGATGCAGACAAAGAGAACAGACTTGTCGACACAACGAGGAAAGGAGAGGGTGGGATGAATGAAGAGAGAAGCACTGAAACTTATACATCATATGTAGAACAGATAGCCAGTGGGGACTTGCTGTATGATGCAGGGAGCTCAACGCGGTGCTCTGTGACAACCCAGAAGGGTGGGATGGGGTGGGAGCTTGGAGGGAGTTTCGAGAGGAAGGGGACATATGTATACCTATGGCTGATACACGTTGACGTACGGCAGAAACCAATGCAAAACTGTAAAGCGACTGTCCTCCAATAAACAATAAAAAATTAGGTACTTTTAAGGGGCTACCGTACTGTTAACAAAAAGGAAAAGAAAACTCTTTAAAGAACAACTTATATTTATTCATTTCTCAATCTATGGGTTGTCCATTTCAAAAACCTTGGCAGAGGTCTTAGAAAATATAATAATCTTGTATATGTAAATTTCCTGTTATTATTAAATATAAGTAATAAGAATTGCTTCTGGAACTAAGCTCATCTTAAACCAACTGGCTGTTTCTCACCCATGATATTCCAAATCAGGTGACCTGTGCTTCCAATAAATGAAAGTCCTTAAATGATCCACTAATAAAATTTACAATAAAAGTCCATTGTGAAATTGAGGCCAGGGACAGAGAACGCACCAAGAAGCCAGACCATCCTCTGCAAGATAAATCTGATTCTCTCACATCCTGGAGTTCACAGCATCCCCCACTTTAGTGGTGCAATAACTGGAGTTTACGAGCTTCCAATTTTGAGAGACTTAAATTCAGAGAACTCTTAATATCACATTGCAGTTTAATTGCAGAAGTTTAAACAAAAATTTAAGATAACAGAAATAAAATTAAAATACAAATGAGTGTCTTGTGACCTTACCTACATGGTTGGAGACCTTTTGCTCTCTCTCAAAGAAATGATTTTTCTTGCCTATCTGGAAGTAAACGTGACCATCTCAGACGCTAGGGGAAAACTGAATCCAAGCAGTGAGTACTTACAGGCTGGTCATCCAAGTTTCCTTCTCGCCATAATAATGGAGGTTGTGCTTCTATCGCTTCTGTGTCCACAGAGCACAGTGATGTCACGTGCCATTCGGCCAGAAGCAGTGACAAGGTGTGCTCTGCAGCTCACTGCCCGAGTTCCCAGAGATACAGAACAGATACAGCCACCAGAGCCACAAGCCAGCACATGCAGCGATGCCTCGGATAATCTTCAGTAACCAGCTCTCAAGTCAACGCCACCCTGACACAATCTGGGGGCTTGAAGTACAGTTTCTTATCACATCCCAACTACATACTCTTAGTTTTGGCAAGAGCTCAATATCTCTCCTTTCGGCTGGTCACAGCAGATGTCTCTTTTCCAAAGCCCAAACAAGGAATCAAAGAATTCTTTAGTTCTAGGTCCCAGAGAGTTTTGTTTAGGGGCACATTTATCAGTAGCTTCTCATCACGTTTCTGGTGGTGGTTAATGGCGGAAGGAAATCCAAATACAGAAAAGTAGAAGCAAGAGTATAAACATGTAACAAAATGCTTATAGACCTACCACCTTCAAGATGTTAACATTCATGAAACCCATCTCGGATCTTTTCCAAATATAAAATGAAAACATTACAGACAAGGGTGATGTCTCTGTGTGTCCCTCTTTCTCCAGGAGCAAGCAATAATGAAAGGCTGGTTTTTGTCCCATATGTTCGTACTTCGCTATAAACACACACATATGAATAATAAATGGCTAATTAATGACTAAACAAGCAACGCTGAGTCTTCAGTGTTGCAGGAATACATAAGCTCTTTTCCCTCACCTTGCCTCCTCTGCGAGCACACAGCAAGAATCCCAAGGCTCTTGCTCTCCGACTCCGCATCTTCCCAAGCAGGAATTGGAGAAGCCACTCAAGCCAAAGCACAAAGTCATACAATTCTAAAACCTCTGCTCATTTTAATTAGGAAGACAGTATAAACAAGAAAGGGTTTTTTTTAAGAGTCTGTCAGAGCGATGTCGTCAGCCCAATTCCACATTTACTGTGTGATCCTATATGCTCTAAAATTTTTACACAAATGGCTTCATGTGTACTGCTCTATGACCTACTTTTGTTTTTTCCTTTTAAAAAAAAAAAACTCGACACAGTGCCATTGAGACCCACCCTCCAACCTCTTGGACAGTGTAGTCCTACTTATGTTGTCTTTATCACTTCATGGGAAATAGATGGGGAAACAGTGGAAACAGTGTCAGACTTTATTTTTGGGGGCTCCAAAATCACTGCAGATGGTGACTGCAGCCATGAAATTAAAAGACGCTTACTCCTTGGAAGAAAAGTTATGTCCAACCTAGATAGCATATTCAAAAGCAGAGACATCACTTTGCCAACAAAGGTCCGTCTAGTCAAGGCTATGGTTTTTCCTGTGGTCATGTATGGATGTGAGAGTTGGACTGTGAAGAAGGCTGAGTGCCGAAGAATTGATGCTTTTGAACTGTGGTGTTGGAGAAGACTCTTGAGAGTCCCTTGGACTGCAAGGAGATCCAACCAGTCCATTCTGAAGGAGATCAGCCCTGGATTTCTTTGGAAGGAATGATGCTGAAGCTGAAACTCCAGTACTTTGGCCACCTCATGCGAAGAGTTGACTCATTGGAAAAGACTCTGATGCTGGGAGGGATTGGGGGCAGGAGGAGAAGGGGACGACAGAGGATGAGATGGCTGGATGGCATCACTGACTCAATGGACGTGAGTCTGGGTGAACTCCAGGAGTTGGTGATGGACAGGGAGGCCTGGTGTGCTGTGATTCATGGGTTCGCAAAGAGACACGACTGAGCAACTGAACTGAACTGAACAACATGAGACACTTATGGAGGTTACTATCTGCATCCAGATCCAAACTAAGCTCTAAGATTAATGACTAAACAAGCAACGCTGAGTATTCAGTGCTGCAGGAATACATAAGCTCTTTTCCCTCACCTTGCCTCCTCTGCAAGCACACAGCAAGAATCCCAAGGCTCTTGCTCTCCGACTCTGCATCTTCCCAAGCAGGAATTGGAGAAGCCACTCATGCCAAGGCACAAAGTCATACAATTCTAAAACCTCTGCTCATTTTAATTAAGAAGACAGTATAAACAAGAAAGGGTTTTTTAAGAGTCTGTCAGAGCCATGTCATCAGCCCAATTCCATGTTTACTGTGTGATCCAAGTCTCACAGTCTACGCAGCCTGGTAAAAGCATCTCTCGACAGCGACGCAGCACACCGGTCTCTAGGTGTCGCCACCGAGACCCACGCACAAGGCATGGGACAGGTCCACAGGCAACCCTGAAGGCAGGGATGACTGCAGGCAGTGTGGACAGGCGGGTGCCGTGACGCCCTTCGTACTGCTAAGGAAGCAACGAATCCCTCATGTGGAACCATTTGATTTCTTGAGACTGACTTCTTCCTAAAAGTGTAGTTCAACTGAGTTAAATTTCAGAAGGCTCCATTTGTGCTAGAATATATAAGTGAAATTAAAAAAAAAAGATCGAGCTGGAATTCTAACTTGCTTCTTGGCTAAGTAGTCACAGTTTGGGGATTCAGATTTAGCCCTTCGACGATATAATGCAGGCAGTGTCTATCGGTAATTTAAATTGAAGAGAGAAGCAGAAACAAGAGAAGTTAGAGAAAGATGGTTTAAAAAGACATGTTCCTTCCTTTATTAGGAAGGAAAAACAGGTTCGTCTGAGAGCCTTATAACAGCAACACCAACTGTAGCCTCGAAAACTCAATTGCCAGTGCTTTTCAGTCTTATGAACTCTCTTTTACTTATGGTTTCTAAAAATGAGTAATTTTTCAAGTGTGAGTCTGTGACAGAGCTCCCCTCTCTGACCCAAGCCACCCCACTGTGAATGTAAGTTGTCTGAATTAGGGGTCACGCCCAAAGAGCTCCTGGTCACCTCTACCCTCCATCTGGTGACAGAGTATTGGGAGAAGAGAGCCCATATTTACATCATTTGTCCTTTTCCAGTCTGTGTTGCCTTAATGTTCATTTCCCACGTAATTTAAGATAACGATCTAAATCTACCCTGAACTGGGATCATCAAAAGCAGAAGTTTCCTCTATTTAAGCTTCCCACACCCATGTATTATTTTCACAAATATTTGAACCTTCAAACCAAATCAGAAATAAACACAGTCCTGACTTCTGTTTTACCTTGTGTTTATTGAAAAAACTTCTAAATAGCTATGTAGCTGTTGCTCTTGGTAAGTCGGTGAGTAAGTGTTTTATGGTCTGAGCTCCTTAAATATGGTAGGAAATTATCCTTATTGCTGTGAAAATTATTTTAGAGGATGGTGGTGGCCGTGGAATATTTTCTAGAGTAACCACATTTCTGAAAAATAAATCCTTTTGTCTACTACTACGTGAAGAGTTTTGAGACTTAAAACAGAAATATTGCAGAAAGCACATATTAGAAAATATCTTTATGAATGTACGTTAGGGAAGGATTTCTTGGGTAAGACAGAAAAAGCACAAACCTTGAGAAAAAAATGAAATTTTGCATCAAAATGTAAAGCATTTGCATGAAAAAAGAATGCCATAAGATGATTAAAGCCCAGGTCATCGACTGCAAGTTATATTTTCAACTTACATAACCAAAGGGTTAATGTACAGAAGAATCACTTTTATAATCAAAATACAGAAGACTAGCCAAAGGAAATCTGGGTAAACAGGAAACAAATAGCAATTACAGAAGAGGAAACTCAGTCTGATATACCTAGGAGAATATGCTAACCTCGCTGGTTATGGGGAGATTCACAAACTACAAATGAGACGCTATTTCCTACTCACAACACAAAGTGTCAACAAGGAAGTGAGGAGACCAGGACCTTACACACACTGTTGACAATGTAAGTCAGTATAAACACACTGCCCCACATCATGAAAGACTTGCAAAATTCAAGATTCACACATTCTCCATTACCCAGAAATTCTACTTCCAGTTGTCCATCCGACAGAAATCTCTGTTCATATAAGGAGACATGTCTTTGTAAGGAGACATTTACAAAACTGGTCTTTGCAGCACAAACAACCTCAATGCCCAGGAATAGCCAGATAAGCCACAAATACATAAAGTAATGAAAGTGGAAAGAACTAAATCAAATGCATTGTCACACGTGGAGCTCACAAATTGTTAGATATTGTGCAAGGGCGAGATTCCATTTCTATAAAATTGTTAAATGTATGCATATGTATATGTGTAGAGGATAAAAATATGGGCAGACAATACATATGACGTTGACTCAACTGTCTGCAAAAGCTCGGGTGAGGGGGAGGGATTCAAATAGGACTTGAACTTCAACCGTGACATTTTGTGTTTAACAATTTAAAGACAGATCTGAAACAATGACAAATGAACATGTATTAACTCGGTGGTAAAATATGGATATTATTATTGTCCTTGGTGGTTTAATTTTTAAAATAAAGAAAGGGACAAATAAGGCATCAAGTGTAAATTCCTAATCCCCATCTAGATGATCTAGCTTTTGGGTCAACTAATTCACTTCCAGGGAGGTAACTGTGATCTACCTTGATTATTGCCCACCTTAAGTAATTAGGTTCTGAACTTTATGCCACTTTGGAAAAATACACCCCAAAATTACCAGTAGGTCAAACAAATACATTAAGGTCTTTTGGAAGATAATTTGTCATACATACTTAAACATGAAGGATTCTGAAAATAAATTTATGTATAAATTACATTTCCTGTAATTTATCTCATTAAAAATCTAGTTTTTACTACAAAAAAACACTAGTTAACAGTAACAGCTTAATAACTACAAATATAAATCTAGACATGTCAATACTTCCATGGTCATCAGAGCCTCCATGAATATAACATCCACTCGGCAGAACAACTCCAAACCATGACATTATTAATCTCAGGGGTTTTTAAAACAAGAATTTCATACTTATACATAAAATTCAACCTTTAAAATGTTTATCAACTGATTAGTCTACCCCTCCCAAATCTATGAGGCTTGCAAAGTTCCACAGATCACCTAATCCCAATTAATAAATATAACTTTTCCTGTTCATTCACATGTAACTTTTCTTCATATTGTTAAGCTCAAGGATCATTATGTGAGAATAGCACAACTTTACAAAAATGGAAAGGACAAGAAAAATCAAAAGACTATCCAGCTTATCTAAGTCCCTTAAAGAACCATTCTTACACAGTCAAAGGAAATAAAGGGGGTTGAATTTCAGGCCTGATAAAACTGGGACCCTATGGTGGAACAAGAGGGAAGATCATTAAGGTAGAGGAGAAATAAATGTGAGGATAATGGATTTTTTTTATGCAACATTTTTATTCTGCCCTAATAGCTCCTTAGTTCCTTTATTAGCTTAGGAAATAAACTGTGTTGTGGAAAACTTACTTTATTCATCATGCTTGCTTATTCAGATAATTATAAATGTAACAATTTAATTTACTCTCAAGTAGTTTTAATGGATGTTACAACAAATGGTCCTACAACCTTAGAGAATCTGGAAGCAGGTAAAACCTGCAAGAAACAGAGCAACATTCTGATGGGCGTGTGTAGGGCCTGTCCACCTCTCTCCCTCCAACCTTCCTCCCGCACCCACTGGGTCTTCTAAGGCTGGTCTGGAGAGCAAGGCACACATATCCATCAAGCACAGGGCATGAAGAAACAAAATGCCCATCAGCCGAGGACTGTTTACTTCTCTGTGAAAACGGTAGTGCCATCTGGAGGCAGAGACGACCTTGTTTCTACATGTGAGAAATGTATTAATACTCTCAAGATCATTCCCGGTGCTCTCTTAGTAATCTCTTTGCTGTAGAAATAATACATTCTTATCGCAAAGAATTGGGTAAATACCAATTAGTGAAACAGAAATTCTATTATTCAGTGATAAACACTTCTGATTTTGAGACTTTTCCTTCCATTGAGGATGAGATATACACGTTTATGTCCACTGGGAATGAAAATGTGCATGTACACAAATGTGCACAAATTCTGTAAATAGTTACATATATATTAAATGAAAAAATTAGATGTTAATGATTTTCCAAGTTATTAAATTTGCTCCATAGAAATAACTGTATATATTACATGATAATAGTAAAAATAAATTTACCATCATTCTGCTAATCCCCAATTAACTGGGGGGGGGGGCTATTAAAACTTGTATAAATTATGCTAAAATGAGCACCATTATAAACTAATATTTGTCCATATGTATAACTTCCTGACGATACAGTCCTAGAAATTGGACTTTCTTAGGTATATAAAAGCAATGATGATAAGAACACTAAAGCAAACATACTTATATAGGGCTTGTTCAGTTGCTGAGTCATGTCCGACTCTGTGACCCCATGCAGCATGCCAGGCTTCTCTAACCTCCACTGTCTCCCAGAGTTTGCTCAAATTCATGTCCACTGAGTCAGTGATCCTATTTAACCATCCTCTACCATTCCTGTCTCCTTTGGCCTTTGATCTTTCCCAGCCTCAGGGTCTTTTCCAATGAGTCGGCTCTTCGCATCAAGTGGCCAAAGTATTGGAACTTCTGCATCAGTCCTTCCAATGAATGTTAGGCATTGATCTCCTTTAGGATTGACTGGTTTGATCTCCTTGCAGTCCAAGGGACTCTCAAGAGTCTTTTCTAGCACCACAGTTTGAAAGCATAAAAATAGGGCTTACTATAGGCCAAGTACTTTTCTAAGCCCTTTACATATACAAACTCAATGATCGATCCCTTGTAACAATTCCATTTAATAAATTCTATAATTATCTCCATTTCACAGGTGGGAAAACCAAGGTTAAGTAACCAAGACCACAGAGCCAGTAAGTGGTAAAGCTGAAATTCATACAAGGCCTTCTGGCTGAAGAGCTGATGCTGTGGAATTGTATCAAACTGCTTCCCATGGTGCGTGCATGAGTGTGTGCCTGCTAAATCGCTTCAGTCTTGTCTGACTCTTTGCAACTCTATGGACTGTAGCCCACCAGGTACCTGCTGCCAAATTACTTGTCTCTTTATACTAACTCCCTGTTGACATCCTTCACAGAGGTATCAATTTACCATCATTTGTTCTCCTCTCTGAAAATCTGACAGATGAAAAATGACTGTTCCTTTCTTTCTCTCTCTACTTTCTAGCATGACTAGACAGTTTAGCAGTTCACACACTCCCTATTTGCGTTTCTATGAGCTGTCTGTTCATGTACTTTGTCTGTTTTTTCCAATCCCTACTGGAAGTATCCATGGTCTTTTTATTGGCTTGCATTAGTTCTTTTTAAGATTCTTTTTTTATGTGAGTCATTTTGTAAGTCTTCATTGTTTACAATATTGTTTTCTTTTTTTTTTTTTTTTTTTGGGGGCCACAAGGCATATGTGATTTTAGCTCCCCAACCAGGGTCAAATCCCACCCTCTGTATTGAGAGGGGAAGTTTTAATCACTGGATCACCAGGGAAGTCCCTGTATTAGCTCCTAATATAGAGATAATTAACCTAATCACCATTTCTCATTTTTATCTTAATTTTATTTGGTACGTAGGCAATTTGAATTTTTATATAATCAAAATGCTCAGTTTACATGTGTATGCTTTCTTCTATTTCTCTAGTCTTTTTTAAAAATTTACATTTATTATCAACACGTTAACCTTGGAAATTCCTCTAAGTCCACAACTGAGATCTGCTTAGAATAGCAATAATTAAAGCTACATAGGTATATAAACTGATTTGTCTAAATTTGTATTTATAAATGACAATTATAAGGAAATGTTAAAGTCAAAAATATCAATTTTTGGTGGGTGGTGGGGGCTGCAGTGGGTGAAGGGGGTCAAAAGCTATGTATTTTCAGTTACAAAAGTTATGATATATATATAAACATAGTTACACATCTGAAAATTATAATGCTATGCCAATTATACCTCAATAAAAATATGTACAAAAACATTATTTGTTCAATATGTTTTGTGAAATATAGTCTCAGTCAATAAATAAGACCTGAGATCAGTCCTGGGTGTTCATTGGAAGGACTGATGTTGAAGCTGAAACTCCAATACTTTGGCCACCTGATGCGAAGGGCTGACTCATTTGAAAAGACTCTGATGCTGGGAAGGATTGAAGATGGGAGGAGAAGGGAACAACAGAGGATGAGATGGTTCGATGGCATCACTGACTCATTGGACATGAGTTTGGGTGAACTCCAGGAGTTGGTGATGGACAGGGAGACCTGGCGTGCTGCAGTCCATGGGGTCGCAGGGAGTCGGACACGACGGAGCGACTGAACTGAACCAAAATGAGTTCTTACATGTGGCATCATTCAGTCCTCACAAAGAAGAAATTTACTGTCCACCTGTATCAAGTGAGAAAACCAGCTCAGTTGGAGAGGTTGCTGCTGCTGCTGCTGCTAAGTCGCTTCAGTTGTGTCTGACTCTGTGTGATCCCAGAGACGGCAGCCCATCAGGCTTCCACATCCCTGGGATTCTCCAGGCAAGAACACTGGAGTGGCTTGCCATTTCCTTCTCCAATGCATGAAAGTGAAAAAATGAAAGTGAAGTCGCTCAGTCGTGTCCGACTCCTAGCGACCCCATGGACTGCAGCCCACCAGGCTCCTCCATCCATGGGATTTTCCAAGCAAGAGTACTGAAGTGGGGTGCCATTGCCTTCTCCGGTTGGAGAGGTTCGATCACTTTAATTTACCCAGTCCTACAGCTGGTGAGGGGCAGAGTTTAAATTTTCAGGTCTATTTCCAAAAGTTACTTGTTATGTTTAATACATATTAATTCCTGTGGTAACCCTTTTCAGTATTACCCAAAAAAATGCACTCTCTTTGAAAAAAGTGGAAAATGAAAGTAAATGACCTATAATTTCAACAGGTACTAACACCACTATTAGTTTGACATTTTCATATATTTGGCTTATATGTATGCTTATTTGTGGAAATGCATGTAATACATACATACTTATAAAATTAAAAAAAAAAAAGAATAAATAAGACCTGCATACAAACAGCAAAAACCAAAGCACATGTTAATAAAACTGTACCCCCCACCCTTAAAAACAGTAATCTACTGGATTAACAGAGATTATTGCACCAACATAACTGCATTTTTCAATATAAGAAATGATTCATAAATTAAAGTCTATCTTTCTGAGACCTGAAACCTAAAGTCAAACTAAAATCAAACTAAATACACAACTTCTCCCTCCAGGATTCAGATATATGTTCAAATATTTTTTCTCGATTGAGGCTCTCTTTCAGAGAACCTGGAAATTATCTAGTGTGTGATGCTGGCATTAAATCTTCAACAGAGTGGAATTGAGAGAGACTTGATACTATGGATGGTTTTACATAACATGTTTTTATCCTCATGTAGTTTTTAGACTAGACAGCAACATATGCTGACTTATTACAGCAGAATTATTCAATCTGAGGAAAAGTTATAATCTAAGACACTTCTATTCTGGTTACAGCCGCATCAAAATCATCTCAAACATGAAAATGATCCTTACCTTTAAATACTGGCAGAGTAAAAGCTGTCATGGATCTTCTCCTAACGGTAATTCTAGCCCAATGTTTAACAGTAACATAAAGTCAGCAGATTTTCATAGTTGATTTCAATCCCTAACAGGATTTCTTCTTGTTTTATTCTGTTGTCCAAAGAAGACAGCAACTATATATCTTCCATCAATTGAATGGTTCTGATTTGAACAGCATTATTCTAGTGAGTGATTTTAACTGTGTGTGTGTGGCAGCAGGGGGGACTGATTGTAGCAGTTTTACTGATGTCTCAGACTCTCCTTTATACCCGAGTACCATACAATAGGGCATGATCAGCTGTGAGCAGTGTGGCAAGTAATTTGTTAATAATAATGAAACTGATGTTTATGAACTATTTACTTTCAAAATAGAAACACACAACAGGTCCACAATTCTTCTTACAATGTAGCTGTGTATTCATTTGCATCCTAATGCTTTCACAGGTGGGAAGAGGTGGAAGTTAAAACCGTCCCAGTATATCACCACGCAGCCTGTCTGATCTATGCGACAGCCCACAGCAAGCAACTCTTTGTGAATAATACTTTTATGCCGAGTATTGATTTTTATGAATACCACAAAACAAAAAGCTCATGGTGCTATTTGCTTTGCTTCCCACACACACATACCCACACAATGCTTTTAAATCAAATCTGCCATGGACTATGTGATATGTGTGAATATTAATCTTAATTTGTATTGCTCTGAAAAAGCATTGAGAATCGCTAGTCTAAACTATCTTCACAATAACGTCTATTTTTGGAATTCAGAGAAGAATAGAGTTCTCAATTAAGGATCTCATGAGGGTACAAAGAAGTGGAAGAATTTCCTCACTCTAAAATAATGTTTTGTGGTTGAATTTATTAAGTCTACATTGCTAATTCTTTTCATGATGGAATCTCTTAGCTCATACTTTCACATGAGCAATTATTTACACATGGGGTTCCTATTTGTTCCTATTCCTCAACTTCCATTATAACTGAAACTATTAATAATAACAATAATGGTAAGAACTAGGATTTCCATTGAGCACTTGCTATATGCCAGCACTTTACATGGACTCGTTCAGATATATTTCCCACAGTCACAGTCCTTAATAGTGAGGACTATTGTCATCCTTTTAAAGATGTAGAAACTCACTGTTAGAGAGGGTAGGTAAGCTGCCCACGGTCACCCACCAAGCAAGTAGAAGTGTGACCTCAAAGCTGGTCTGTCTCCTATATATTCAATTCCTACATTTCCTCTCATTTAACCAGATTACTCTGGCTTCTGAGCATTTTTCCTAAATGATACTATCTTTACCTGTCAATATCTGCAAGCTTATTGATTGTCATTTTTTTCAGATGTCAACTAATCAGGTCAACTGACACCTCTGGCCTGTTTACACCAGACACTTAGGATTCCCTATTTCGTGGGATTCTTTGGCCCAGATAGCCATTTTGCATAAATATTTAGTGCATAAGTTACAACCTGGCACTAATGTTGAACACACAATTCCAATTGCATTTTCAACTGTAGAGGTCTGATTGGTAGTTGATCACGAAAGTCCTCATTCTGTAGTTATGCAAGTATATTTTAACAATGACCAAGAGGAGTGGTTCTTAACCTGCAGTCCATAGGTTCATGAGATGATCCATCAATCTTCTGAAGCCATATGCAAAACTGCATGTATAAGTACACACGCATACTGTACTGGTGAACAGGTATAAATCCATTTTATTAGTAATCCTCCCACACTAAAAAAAAAAATATATATATATATATATATAATTTATACCAAGAATGGCAGACACTCTCAATGAACAAGCCAAAGAAAACACAATATAAGGCACTTCTTAGGTGATCCTAGGTGGGTGATGATAATTAGTTCTGAATGGTCTAGGACTGTATTTATTAGTGGGGTCAACTTAATAAATTTTTTGGAGTTATATTACTGCCAATTTTCCCTCTGTATCAGAGGGTAGGATTGAATCTGCAGTATACTGCTTTTGGAACACATTCTTGTTACTGCTACATTTTCTCATTATCAAAGCATAAGTAAATATATTCCATGAAAGAGACCATCGGATCTTCTCTCCCTCTAAAAAATAATGCATTGGCCCTTTCCAATCATTATTTTTCTATCTTCCACAAGTTCTCGACATTACTAAATAGTTCACTTCAATACAGTAAAGCTTCATCAATGATAAAGCTTAAAGAATCAACCATTGTGCTTAACATTTCTGTTTCAATAAGAGATCACGAGTAACCGACTACATCATCAGTTTCTGAAAGTACTGATCGAGAGCACACTCTGTTAGCCCAGAACACTCTGGAGCCCCATTCTACTGTGTTCATGCAGACCTCAGTGCTGCACGAGGCCAAGCATTTCACCCTGCTGCCCACACACATGTACACATGCACCACCTCTACTCAAGGCTGGACACGAAACCCCAGCCAGGCCAACGAGAATCTATCAAGAAAGGGGCTGTTCCTTCTACCACAATCAGTAACTAACGAAAATGCAACAGCTCCCCAAAACAAAGTTGAATGAAAAGAGAAAAACTCCAATAGATGGAGAAACAAAGGAATTTTCATGACATCACCATTTGAAACCTGGGATCCAGCCAAGCCTGAGGTTTACCCCTTGAACTTCTCCCATTTTGTGAGCCAAGAGATGCCGTTTTGTTTAAATTAGTATGAGATGGTTTCCTGTGCTGTTTACAAACCAAGAGTTCTGACTAATCACATTCAATTCGCTTGTGGCCATCATGTAATTTTATTAATGAAATGAATATTGTCAAAATGTTCCTTGCCCACGTTTTCAAAACATTACTTGGTATGTCCCGAAAAGGACTCACCACAATCTACTTGGAGATGGGATCTTGGCTGGGTCCAGATGGGGTGTTCCAAAGGCTGAGGAAGTTCCCATTCTTGCTCTGACCATACATACACCCAGGACTCTGCCCTCAGAGAATCACGTGCTCAATAAAGGCTCGTTGAGTGGAAATTGGTCCTGAACACAGCATGCACATGGCACTGCATATATAAGTGTAGAAAAGTCAAAGCTTTGTGTGACAGAGTCCCTGCCTCCTCTCCTGAAGGAGGTCCCACACTGGACCTTCAGGGCACCCTCAATTCTTTCACTGTGTGCTAAATTTCATCAAAGCAAAGCACCCCCATTTCTGTTAGGACAAGGTGCTATTTTTGTTGTGATAAAATACATACATTTACTAGTTTGGTCATTTTTAAGTATATTAAGTACATTCATGTAATAATCATTACCACCATCAATCACCAGAACTTTTGCCAAGTAAGTACTTTTTTTTTTTTTTAAATACATCTATACTTTTTTCAGATTCTTTCCATTACCAGTTACTACAAGATACTGAATATATAGTAGGTTCCTCTATATAACAGTTCTTGTTATTTATCTATTTTATATATAGTAGTGTGTATCTGTTGGGGCTTCCCTGGTGGCTAAGCAGTAAAGAATCTGCCTGCAGTGCAGGAGACCTGGGTTTGATCCCTGGGTCAGGAAGAGCCCCTGGAGATGGGCATGGCAACCGACTCCAGTATTCTTGTCTGGAGAATCCCATGGACAGAGGAGTCTGCTGAACTCTAGTCCATAGGGTCACAAAGAGTCTGACATGACTGAAGCAACTTCCCGCACCATGCACGCACGTGTATCTGTTAATCCCAAACTCCCAATTGAGCCCTCTCTGCCCCCTACCTTTCCCTTCAGTAACTGTAGGTCTGTTTTCTATGTCTGAGTCTATTTGTGTTTTGTAAATAGGTTCATTTGTATCTATGTTTAGATTCCATATATAAGTGATACATGATATTCATCTTTATCTGACTTATTTCACTTAATATGATAATCTCTAGGTCCATCCAACCATGTTGCTCCAAACAGCATTATTTCATTTTTTACGGCTGAGTAATATTCCATTGTATATACGTACATCTTCTTTATCCATTCATCTGTCCATGGACATTTAGGTTTTGCCATGTCTTATCTGGGGCTTCCCTGGTGGTACTAGTGGTAAAGAACCTGCCTGCCAATGCAGGAGATGTAAGAGATGCTGGTTCGATGTCTGGGTGGGGAAGATGCCCTGGAGGAGGGCACGACAACCCACTCCATCATTCTTACCTGGAAAGTCCCATGGACAGAGGAGCCTGGTTGGCTACAGTCTCTAGGGTCACAATGAGTCAGACATGACTGAAGTGACGTAGCACATACACACACAGGCACGTGTTTTGGCTACTGTAAATGGTGCTGTTATGAACACTGGGGTACATGTATCTTTTTCAACTAGAGTTTTCTTTGTATACATGCTCAGGAGTGGGATCGCCAGATCTCATGGTAGCTCTGTTTTTAGTTTAAGAAAACTCCATACTGTTCTCTACAGTGGCTCACTAACCACTAGCCTATATACCCACCAACAGTGGAGGAGGGTTCCTCTTTCTCCATAACCTCTCCAGGCTTTATTATTTATAGACTTCCAAGTAAGTGCATTATTGTTACAGACTCCTTGGTGTTCAGTAAACAGAATCGGTATTTCATTTAGTCACTTAAGGTAGCAGCGCACGCCTCTTTAAAAAATCCCCATATTTTTTGACTTGCACAGTCTCTCTTGGGCTAAGGACCAGGGAAGGGCGCCCCCTTTTAAAGCCAAGCCGCCGAAATATCAACACTGTCTAAGAATAGTATGACAAGGACACTGTAGTCATTCTTCATTGATTAAGAGCCTTAAATAACTCGGGGTTAGCATGCTCTGCATCAGTTCCATGGCTGGAGGAGACCTACTATGTAGGGACTCTGATACTGTCTTGGAAATGTAGTCATTTTCCCCATTAAATAAAACATTGATTCTTAACATTTGTTTTATGTCTACTTTCCTTAAAACCCTCATGATACTAAATTTGATTATTTCTGCTAGAGTAGAATTGGCAAGAATCAAATTTCTTAAAAAAGCAGATTTCATCAGTGTTATGAAATTTTAGAGGCTAGATCGCATTCGACACTTAGATTTCTATTCTTTACTTCTTCCATCCTCGGGTACTGGCGACAAATCCATCCTTCAAAAAATAAATGCACCGTTCAGGCAATTATACCCTCTTATAAAAATCTTTGGCTTTTAAATGAACATTAGCTCTAAAATTGGGGATCCCCGCCGATGAACTTTCAAGAACCACCCATGGAGCTAAATGTTTCCGAAGTCATGTAAATGCAAGAGCTATCAGCTTCAGATTTTCACCATGAAAAGGTTGCTGTGATTGTAACTCCTCTTTCCCCCCACTTCAGGCCTCTGTCAATTTCTTCAGTTCCTTAAAAAACAGTACTTAAAAGAGGAAAAAAGTGCTGTTTTCACCTGAATCATAGCAACCAAGTCCAAAATACAGGGTATATGTCAACAAAATTATCATATTTCTGCCACATACAGAAACTCAAATGCTTCCAGAGGTCTCAAAGGAATACTTCACATGAACACTTTTACCTCGCCTGAGTCTGAAAATGACAGAGAGATGGAGAAAAAATCACTTTGTTTTGTACAACCACAAGTTCTTCAGTCTACCTTCAAGTTTCCAAGGACAAAAGCCTCTCTGAACACAATTTCCATTTCAAAAATTACAGTGAGAATACAAACCAGAGTAAATAAAAGAATATCTGCTCCCATCACATCCCTACACTCCCAAACTTTGCACTTGGAATCTCATCTCAAACTTATCAGAAAAGTATTTTTTAAGTAAATACAAACTGTACCATGTGATTGAGGAAAATCAGCATGTTTCCACTTTTGGAAAGAGCCCTGTGAATTCAAACACCAGTTACTTGAGGACAAAATAAATGGACTTCCCAACAAGCTGAGAGTCTTCTGTTCTTTTATATCTTTGTACGCATATCAGATTTCCATATGTCACTATTTCTAATTCATTTACATAATCTGTCACCAGTATGCTTTCCAACTTTGTCAAGCCAGGAGCTGGCTCTTCCTGTCTCCATTCTCCGGGGGTACTTTTCCATAGTCTAATAAAAAAGTATTCTAGTTTGGTATGGAAATTATCGGTTTTACCTTCATCCAAGTAAGCAAGGGCATGGCAGCCCACTCCAGTATTCTTGCCTGAAGAATCCCCACGGACAGGAGAGTGTGGCGGGCTACAGTCCATGGGCTGCAAAGAGTCGGACACGACCGAGTGACTGGGCACAAACAAAGCCCAAGTAACCAAGCTGTCTGGTGCTCCTTTGCTCTTAATAGTTACGATTCTGCAGAAATTTCTCCTCGTTACTATAAACTCTGCTTCTTTCTTCCCTAGGATCTCTGGCAATCCACTCTTTGTCAGGCTGCTAACACACGTGGCTTGAGAGGAGTAGGTGGAAGAAACAGGCTTTGGGTCAGATAATGTGATCTCCAATGACTTCTTCACATAAACTGACTAATATTTATCCCATGTTCACCACTCCAACAACTCAGTCTAAATTACCAATATGACAGCCTCTCCATTGCGTTTCTTGTCTTTTGATGTGGACCATTTTTAAAGTCTTTATTGAGTCTAACACTGCTTCTGTTCTACATTTTTTTGGTTTTTTTACTATAACGTATGTAGGATCTTAGTTCCCCGACCTGGGATTGAACTTGTACTCCCTGCTTTGGAAGGTGAAATCTTAACCACTGGACTACTAGGGAAGTCCCTCCCTTGCTTTCTAAAATTTGTTTCTATCACTATTTTCTATCCCCCTTTCCAGATGGACCTTTCTACCCTTTTATGTTATTCCTAGGTTTGAAAAAAAAAATGTTTACTAGTACTATATTAAAACTAGTAAGCACTTATTTTTCATCCTCACAGATTTCTGTAGTCAGTTTCCCCCAGCTACCAATAAACCCTCCAAGCAGGCTTTGTTTGCTCTGTGCCCATACATGTGACCTGTGCTTTTACTTCTTCCTATGACATCTCTCTGTGCGGTGCTGAAGCCACTTCAGCCCTGTTTGACTCTTTGAGTCCCATGGACTGTAGTCCGCCAGGCTCCTCTATCCATGGGGATTCTCCAGGCAAGAATAGTGGAGTGGGTTGCCATGCCCTCCTCCAGGGGATCTTCCCAATCCAGGGATCAAACTCAGGTATCCTGCATTGCAGGTGGATTCTTTATCATCTGAGCCACCAGGGAAGCCCATGCCACCTCTCTACTCCTAACCAAAGACCACCAATCATCAAACTTCAACTGAACTCTCACCTCCTACAGGAGGCTCTCCTTATCAATTATAGCCCACATAAGACACTTTCTTTTCTAATTTTTGGTGACATTTCTTTTTTAAAATTTTTACTTTGCATGAGGGTATAGCTGATTAACCACATTTGTTAGTTTCAGGTCTATAGCAGAGAGATTCAGTTATCCATATACACGTGTCTATTCTTTTTCAAATTCTTTTCCCAATCACGTTATCACAGAGTACTGAGTAGAGTTCTCTGTGGTATACAGTAAGTCCTTGTTGGTCATTTTAAATATAGTAGTATACATATGTCAATTTAGAGTTTGGAATCAATAATACTTCTTATCTGCATCACATAACCAAACACATAATTAGGGAACCACTGGAAGAAGGGCTGCATAAACTCACATGAGTCCTCTCCCTCAATGAGATGGGAATACAGGGGGGATACCTGGTTTGCTTCATATTCTTTTGGTTTGCTCACCCATGTTAAGAACACAGTACATACTGAACAATTTGAGAGTTGCCTACTACTTTTCTCCACTGACAACACAGAAATTTTTAAAAGCTACTTTTCTCTTAGTTTTAGGTCTTCTATGGAAAAGCTTATTGTAAAAAGATACTGACAACAGAACTCAAAAAGAAGAAAACCACCCAGTAAAAATGGGCAAGAGAGTTAACAGGCCTGGAAGGAAGGTACATGAATGGGAAGTAAGCACATGAAAAGATGTTCAGAATCATGCAGACGTTAGAGAAATGCCAATTCAAACCACAGTGAGTCATGGGTACTCTAATAACGTCTAAAATGAAGAATACTGACTCTCCCAAGTGTTGGCAAGGATGTAATACAAGCAGAACTCGCCTGCAGCTGGTGGGGATGTAACAGTGCAACCATTTTGGAGAGAAACAGTTTAATACATTCTTAAAAATTAAAACCCCATGTACTACATGACCTAGGTATTTTTACTTGTAGGTATTTACTGAAGAAAAAAAAAATGCAGCAAACGTCCCTTCAGAGATTTGTATGTGACCATGTATAGCAGCTTTATTATTAACAGTCCAAAGTAGAATCAACCTAAGTATCTAGCAACAGGGGAATGGATGAGCAAACAACTGTATGGCCATAGATGGAATATCACTCAGCACTGAACGGAAACTAATTACCAGTGCCTGCAACTCCACCAACTTTTAAGTGCACTAAGCTAAATGAAAGGACCAAGATATTTCTTTTTTTCCAACAAGATTTACTATAAAATAAATACATACACACATATTAAATATGTGTTGAAAAAATAATAAGCAACAGGATATATTGTACAGCACAGGCAAATAGAACCATTAGTTAGTAATAGCTTTAATCAGAGTATTATCTATAAAAATACTGAGTCACTATGCTGTACACCTGAAAATAATGTAACATGGTAAATCAACTATACTTAAATATTTTTTTAATTGTACAAAAAAAAAAAAAACAACAAAAAGAAAGAACCAACAATTAAAATGCTGTATAAAGTATGACTCCATTTATATGACAATCCAGAAAAAATGAACTACAGAGAGGGGCAACATAGAAAAATGGTCACTAGGGTTTGACGTAAGGAGAGGGGCTGGGTTCTAAGGGGTCAACACAAGAGAATTTCGGAGGGTGATAGAACTATTTTGTATCTTGAGTGGGCGGTGGTTACAGGATTCTGCATTTGGCATAACTCAAAGAACTGTACACCCGAAAGAGACAATTTTACTGTTCATAAATTAAAGTTAAATAAATGACCTCATAAAGAAGACTAAGAATGTCACCAGAGAGCCTGGAATACATCCTTACCAACTCCTCTATGATGCCGAGATTAGAAAAAATAAGAACAGCATCTGTTGATTATTTTCTGAAAGTCCTTAAAAATATGCTGAGAGGTCACAAGAATTTTTGCTAAACCCAGTAGAATTCACTGTTATGTAACAATAATCTTATCCAATCGCCCACACTCATCTTGTCACCCCATGCCCCTCTGCTAATCAAGGCATTCAGTCCAGTCCATCAGGCTTTGCCGAGCATCCACAGCATGCCTGGCCCTGGTGCAGGTAGCAAAAGTGAAAGCAAAAGTTGCTCAGTCGCGTCCGACTTTTAACTGTTCCCTTCTCCAGGGGATCTTCCCAGCGCAGGGATCAAACCCAGGTCTCCCGCTTTGCAGGCAGATTCTTTACCAGCTGAGCCACAAGGGAAGCCCAGGAATATTGGAGTGGGTAGCCTATCCCTTCTCCAGTAGATCTTCCTGACCTAGGAATCAAATCAGGGTCTCCTGCACTGCAGGCAAATTCCTTGACAACTGAGCTATCAGGAAATCCCAAGTGTAGCAAAGGTACTCGTAAAACAGGGCAGCTAAGGAAGGTCCCTGCTTGCAGGAAGCTGCCATTCTACTTAGAGAAGTGAAATAAACAGATAATTTCTGAAAGGTGTGTGTTCTGAAGACAACGAAAGAGAGTGAGGAAGGAAGCAGGGGTCATCACTTTAAACAGAGTGGTCAGGAAGGGCCTCTTTGAGAGAGTGACATTTGAGCTATTACCTTCTCCAGGGAATCTTTCCAACCCAGGGACCGAAACCGGGTCTTCAGCACTGCCGGCAGATTCCTTACCGTCTAAGCCATCAGAGAAGCCCCTCAGTGACAATCAGAGACGGCAGCAAACCCAAATCTGGAGGCAGAGCCTTCTTGCCAGAGGGACCAGCGAGCAGAGGCCCCAGGAAGAAAGGGGCTTGGGTGACTGAGCCCCAGAAAGGTCAGTGTGGGAAATGAGCAAGGAGGAAGCATCTTAAATCAGGTTGTCAGGGGCCTGGTACCTCAGTGCTTTGCAGACCCTGAGTTATTCTACTTCAGGCTGCTTCTAATGACATGGGGCCTGAGGGCTATACATCTGCCACCCAATCTGATCTATGTTAGTAAAGGACCCATCTGCCTATTTCTCCAGGACATTCCGTTTTCGTCTTCTCTAGCTCAAGGGCTTGTTTCTTCATCCTCCTTAGCTCTGTGGCCTTAGACGGATCATGTTTACAGGCTGAGTCTCAGTTTCCAGGTCTGTAAAATGGTGCCACCAGATACTATCGACGGCCTCCACCTGTGGGTTCAAGCTGGCAGTTAAAATCTGACTCCCTGGCTAACCGCAGTCTCATTCCTATCCTCACCTTCTCTCCAGGACATGGCCCCCATCAAGCACCTTCCCTCCCTCTGACGTTTTCAACCTCAATCTCAGCACAGGTCCACTGCCCACTTCAGACCTTACCCGTCCAGCAAAACCCTTATTCTGATCCTTCTGTTTCTTTGTGCCACCAACTCTCCCCTCGACCCCTGTGCCTCCAGCATTGGACAGATGCTTCCAAGAGTGAGCGCTGTCCCCTCGCCTCCAGGCTGCTCCTCTTCATTCCTAACCGACTCCTCAGCCAATCAATCTGAGTCCCATTCCCCACCTTTCTATAGAATTCCTTCCTGAAAACCCACCAGCCCCAACTATTCAGCCTAACTCCTGGTCGTCTCCACCCTCTCTCTGGGTTTTGAAACATCATCTCCCACTGGAAGGAAAGCTCTGTTACTAACTGCTTTGAATAAGACTGCAAGAGGTATACAATCTCTCTGGGCCTTAGTTTCATTATTCGTGCCGGCAGAGGGCTGGATTTAGAGACAGCCTTGGGGCCCTTCTAATTTGGAAGTTCTAGGCTGCCATGATTCCTCCCTTTGGTATCCATGATGCAGCATCTGATTGTCAAAACAACGCCTGTGTCCTTTATTAGCATCTGTTGCTCATCTCCTACATGGCGTTCAGTTCCTCCAAACTCCTAGCAAAGGCACCTCACGCTATACTGAATCACGTATACCTTTGCTCCTTGGATCGCACTGGCGCTGCCCCTCCATGGCCATGTCTATAAGGAGGCCCTGCACACCCCACACCAGCATTTCTACCTCTACAGAGAACTCCTCCAGTTAGAAGTGGTCTGGAATGTAAAACTCAGGGAACCAAGATAAATTCATCACTTCTTCTCGACCTCTCCATTTCTCTTTAACTGCTCATCATCCTCCATGATGGTCAAGCTCATAACTTGTGAGTTTTCACTGAGCTTCCACATATCTTTCCCCTTGTACTCAAATATCAACTCCTTTACTGAAAGTGTGTGTTAGTCGCTCAGTCATGTCTGACTCTTTGGGACCCCATGGACTGTAGCCCTCCAGAATCCCCTGTCCATGGAATTCTCCTGGAATGGGTTGCCATGCCCTCGTCCAAGGAATCTTCCTGACCCAAGAATCGAAGCTGGTATCCCACACTGCAGGCAGATTCTCTAACGTCTGAGCCACCAGGGAAGCCTCAACTCCTCTACTATCCATCCTCAATGATTTAATTCTAATGTCATTAGGCCATACATAGTACAGCAGAGACCTACAGTGGGGGGTAGGGGCCCACGGTGGGGCAGCAAGCCCCAGGCAGAGAGTCAAGAGTCCCAGCAGGAAGGGGGAAACCACGAGCTCTCTGGTCCAGTGCAGGGTCTTATAACTCAAGGAGTGTAAGGACATCCCAGTAAGGGGAGTCAAGGCCCGAGTTTAGAAGAAGGGCATCCAGGGAGGGTGGAGGGGGTGTGGCCCTGTGACCTTGAATGTGGAGTTAGATTCCAATCACAGACAGGAAGGTGTCTGTGGGCATGGGGGAATTCCCTGAAGAAAGGGGTGACTCCAGGCCTGCGGAAGTAAAAGGACAAGGTGGGCCTAAAGCAAGGTAGCCCTCAGAGAAGTGACAGGAACATCGCAAAATCGTCACAGAAACCAGCATGGATGAGTTCCCACTGGCGAAATCAGGAACAAACTGAATATCAAAAATAAGGGCAGTACGAGGTTATAATTCACTGCTTAAAAGAAGAAACAGTGATGCCCCAAAGTGAAAGCCGCTCAGTCCTGTCTGACTCTGCGATCCCATGGACTATGCAGTCCATGGAATTCTCCAGGCCAGAATACTGGAGTGGGTAGCTGTTCCCTTCTCCAGGGAATCTTCCCAACCCAGGGATTGAACCCAGGTCTCCCACATTTCAGGCAGATTCTTTACCAGCTGATCCACCAGGGAAGCAACAAAAGAAAGTGAAAGTGAAGTCGCTCGGTCGTGTCTGACTCTGCGACCCTGTGGACTGTAGCCCACCAGGCTTCTCCGTCCATGGGATTTTCCCAGGCAAAAGTACTGGAGTGGGTTTCCATTTCCTTTTCCAGTGGATCTTCCCAACCCAGGGATCGAACCTGGGTCTTCCGCATTGTAGGCAGATGCTTTACCATCTGAGCCACCTATGGCTAATTTAATAAATACAAAAATGCAATGAGGATTGGGATGTGTATACTACTTCAAAGTACTGCTCCTCCAAATAGCTCCTAATTGTAAAGGGCAAAGAATAACTTGACTGCGGGGAAGCCTGTCAGACAACACCTGGATGGAGCGCTGCAGACGGGCAATAAAGGCACGAAGGGAAATGGCTTGGCATGTGGCAGGAAGCAGGAGGAGAATACAGCCTGCTGTCTGTGGTCCTCCTGCCTAGGGGGCAGCGCCAGAACAGAAACCTGAGGAAATAAGGACAAACCCAAATCGAGGGACTTTCTACTAAGGGCTGGCCTGTCATCCCCTAAAGTCAAGTCATGAAATCTAGAAAAAGACAGGGAACTGTCCTAGACTGAGAGGGACTAGAGTCCTAACAGCTGAAAGCACAAAACACAATTCTGTACCAGGGTCCTTTCACTGGGAAAGATATTAGAAATCAAGATGTCAGTAACTTTTTCATTTTTAAAGTATCTTTATCTGGCTGCATGGGACCTTGAGTTGAGGCATGCGGGATCTAGTTCTCTCACCAGGGATCAAACCTGGGCCCCCTGCACTGGGAGCTTGGACTCTTAGCCACTGACCACCAGGGAAGTCCCCCCGATATCAGTAACTTAATGTTACTTTCTGGCTTTCAGTGGCTGTATTGTGCTTATGTGCGAGACTATCCTTGTTCATCATTCTTTGTAATGGCCTCCCGATTTTTTTCTGTGTCTGCAACTATTTTAAAAAAACACCATTACATAAAAATCAACTGCTACAAAGTCTTCTATAGTACATCACATATACCCCTTTCTTCCATCAGCTCTGACATCCTCACTTCAGAGACCCAGTTCCCATCCTCCAGCACTGTTACAGTAACTTCTTAACAAGGCTCCTTACGCTCCAATCCACCCTACAACCACTGCCTAATTAAGGTTTTTCCCAAGTGCACTTCAGCTCAGGCCGTTCCCTGTGCCAACATTTCAGTAACTCCTCATTACCTGCCAAATTAAGTACAAACTTCTTCATGTGACTTTCAAGTTCCACGGGCTTCTAGTTCCAACTGAGCTCTTCTGGGCCGTCTTTCCCCCAGTCCCCCATATCACAGCCAGCCATACAGCTGGGCCACACTCAGGGCTTTCTGCCCATCCGGGCTCTGCTCATACAACTCCCTTCACCAGGAAGTGTCCCCCTGCTCAATACCGTGCAAATTTCTCAAGACTAACGATAAATACTAACTCTCATCCTCCCATCTCCCCATTTTCCAAATCTTGCCCAGATCCTTTCCTGTTAGAACACTCAAAGTTGGTTTTGTCCATTACAAACCTTATTTCATTCTATTTTAGGTTATGATTTTTGTATATTTATTAACAATTTTTAAGATATTAAGGTGGATGATGTATAGAACTGTCTTATGGACTCTGTGAGAGAGGGAGAGGGTGGGAAGATTTGGGAGAATGGCATTGAAACATGTAAAATATCATGTATGAAACGAGTTGCCAGTCCAGGTTCGATGCACGATACTGGATGCTTGGGGCTGGTGCACTGGGACGACCCAGAGGGATGGAATGGGGAGGGAGGAGGGAGGAGGGTTCAGGATGGGGAACACATGTATACCTGTGGCGGATTCATTTTGATATTTGGCAAAACTAATACAATTATGTAAAGTTTAAAAATAAAATAAAATTAAAAACAAAAACAAAACAAAAAAGATATTAAGGTGGAAATACATGTCAATCAAAGTACCCATCACTGATAAACTAAGTCATGGTCACAGCTGTGAATTCAAAGGACCAGTCATCAGCTCACATCAGTCTCCCTTGGGTGTTAACTTTGTAAGTATCCAAATTACTTTTTGTTTATCCTCTTTTCCTTCCTTGGACTAGAGTGTTCTATTTCTTGCATAAATAAAAATTTCTCCCTATTTTCTACATAGAAATTTTGGCCTTGGCCATACCACTGACAATCGTAAATCCAGAGGTTTCCAGAGTATTAATTAGGTAACATGTTCATACATATATTTACATTTTAACTTCATCATTGCCTTATTATATAAAAAACAACATAAAACTCTTAAAACTGAAAACAAAGCCAATATTTGACAAGTTTAAAACTCAAAATTTTAAAATTTAAGATTAAGACACTATCCATTTAAACACACTTATATTTCCTGGATACTAATAAATTTTGGAATGCAGTCCACAAAGATATACAATTTAATGATTTAAATGGATTCAAGAAATCAACATTTTTTTCTCTCAATCTGAATTTAGTAAATGAAAGAAAATAAATTACTTAGCAGCAGAGATGAAATTTTATCAGTTGTATGCAAGTACAGCAACAGTTGAAAGTCTGGGAAAGCAAGCATTATTTTGGAGAAAAAAATTAACGATATCAGGGGAAGTGAAGTAATACGCCTAAATTACTGGTGATCAATAGAACATCTGCTCTTACTCTAAACATTACAAGGATAGGAAAGATCAGGCACACCCAGAATTTCAATATTGCGAAAGGAATCAAATCCATAAATGATACATATCTAGGTCCTAGATTCAGCATGTCGCTGCTATGTATGAGGACTGCTTTAAGTTGAATAATTTGAGTTTATTTAACTGAAACCAGGGCTTTTATCTTCACTTTACATAGGAAGTAAACAGTTTTAAATAGAATAACACTTTAGATGATAAAAGGTGAACGCACTGACATATAAATCTGGGATACTTGTGAAAAGCAAAATGTAAGGAAGGAGACTGCATAGTGATTTGCTTATTAGAGAGGAATAAGGGGGTTTTCCCCCATAAAATTACCACTACTTCTACCGGAAATACCATAAATGAATGAAAGTGAATGAATCATCAGAAGAAGCGAGTCTCCTTTTAAACCATTTCTAAAAATACTATTTAGAACACTAACCTGGAGAAATTCTAAGCACACTAGCAATTTCAAAATCAAAACATTATGAGACAAATAAGAAAAAGAAAGTGTCCATGCCTTCATTTCCAAATGACCTAAGTTATCCTGTAATGGATTTATTATAGAAATAAGCACCAATAATCAATCTCTCCCTTCCAAAACCCACCATTTTTCAAACTTTGCATTGTGTGAAGATACTTCTATCTCAATGGTTTATTTACAGAAGTTTACTGACAGACATGGCAAACTGTAACAAACTCCTTGGATTCTGAAGCTTTTAGCTTATTACGGAAGATGGGTATTGAAAAACTTCAGGGATCACTGGGAAAAAGAGAAAACCAACTGGAGGTTATCACGAAATTGTTTCCTTCTATCATGGAAAAAAAAGTGTAGTTTATATTAAGATAAATTCCTGATTACGTGTCTTGAAACCTACGAGAATGTGCCCTTTGAAACAGTGAACTTTATATTCGAACGTTTAAGTCAATGTTAGCACTGTGTTATGATGCTATCAAAGTGACTATGACCATTGCCATAAACACCCAGTGTTATGTCAACAGACTAACCCTGTTTCCAAAAGGAATATTGCAAATTTAAAAGAACAGGAAACTCATCATATAAGTGTCAAGTTTTATGAAAGGAAAAGTTCTGATTTGAAAATAAAATGGCTTTTCCAAGCAAAATGATAGGTCACCCTCACTCATCCTTACTTTTAAATGATAATGATATTTTTCTATTACAACTGCCCTGGAAACTACAGAGCTGAACTGGTGATTAAGATAAACTTGAAACCAGACTAGTAAATATGTGAAGGGATTTTTCTATTTTCATTCTTAACATACACGACTCCAAGGAAACTATACAGACACTCAGTAGGGTGGCTGGCGGTCCTCAGAGGAGAGCATCTCGGTCAACTTACTTTCTCTCAGATGAAGAAACGGAGGCTAAGAGACACTGCCACTCACTCAAGCGCACAGCTCCGTCTGTGTCCAAGTGCGCAGAGGACCCTCCATCTATATGACCAAACTGGGTCCAGCGTCTACCACAGAGTTTTATGTCAACTTTCGTCATCATATATTGGGATGGCCAAAATGTTAGTTTGAGTTTTTCCTATAAGATGGTACAAAAACTGGAACAGACTTTTTGGCCAACCCTGTCCTTCCCTGTGTGGCGCACAAGACAATCCACCTGCTGGAAATTCTGAGAGCTGCCTCTGGTCACATTCTCACAGAACATTCACAGGCTGCAGTAGATACACTCTCTGTGGCCATCACTCACTTCAATCAGCTTGAAAAACTCACCTGGATGAGAATCACTGTCCTTGCAGGGACAAGGCACCGCTTCTTCAGCATAACATTCAATTAAGCTAAGGCAAATAACATAATATCCTCTTTCTGCATGAACCACCAAAGTTTTATAGGATAGACCAACGGTTCTCAACTTCTGAGTCTGAGGACACCTTTCCACTCTTGGAAATGTGTTGAGGTCAAGATCTTTTGTTTATGTGTATTCTATCTACTGATATTTACCTTATTACAAATTAAAACGAGTACTTCTTTTCAATCACTTAGAATAAGTCATCACACCTTAACGTAAACATGCATAAGTGGGGGAAAAAAAAAAAAAAAACCTGTGTTTCCCAGAACGAAAAACTTTTGTAAGTCTATTGTCTCACCTAATAGACGACGGCCAGATTCTCATTTCTACTTCTGTGGTTAATGTGTTTTGGTTCAAGGATATGAAGAAAATCTGGCTTTACACTGATATGTTGTTGAAAAAAGGAGAAGCATTTTAATGGTCATCTCAGATCAATGGAGATATGATCCTTCAGTACAGTGGAAACAGACAGTCAGTGGTTTCTTAAAGCTTAGTTGCCACACGGAATCTGGAACTGTATCAGTGAACTTTTCATGCACTATTTTAGAAAAACCATTGGTCTCTCCTCCATTTTGCATGGCTCGTCTACCAATGCACAATTTTTGAGTTTGTGGCCCTCCTGGATAAGGTCTCAGAAACCCCAAACCATACTTTGACATTTACTAGAAAACAGAGTTCAACCTAAAGATAAAGAATGTTATGAAACTTAGAAGCAGTTACAACCTGCCTTGATCCTTTATAATCTTTCATTAATCTGACATTACCTGGAATGAGGTAACATCATCATAAATTACAAAGTAGGCAGAAAAGTTGGATTTTGGTCCAAAAATCACAAAACAAGAAACCAATAATGAAGCTTGGATGAGATTAAATTAAATATTATAAAATGTAGACTGAAATCCAGAAAAAAAGTCTGTATTTCCTCTGAGAATGATCAAAACAAATAGACTTGGGTAATATTCACCAGGAAAAGCTGTAAGGAATTAGTAATCTAATTAAATCAGTAATCTAAAACTTTACAATACCCCAGTTTCCCACAAAGGCAGAGGAGGCTCAAAGTCACCGATTCATAGGAATGTGTAAGGCTATAGGGGTCCCAAGACCACCAAGAGGGGCATCATGAGTTGAGTCCGGAAATAACAAAACAGTATAAATAGGATACAGAACAACCGGAAGAGAGTTAATGATTTTAGCTAGCATCTGGCTAGTGTTTCTACCAGAAAAATCATTACCCAAAGCAATGGTCTTCAAAACTAAAAGAGCATAAATAGAGACGTCGAGTGCCTAGCTATAAAAAGGTAGAAATTAATCACAGGAATTTATCAACAACTATTTCCTTACACTTTGTACATTTTTTTAAAAGACTGTATGGAATTTCATTTAATGTACAAAAGAGAACACTAAAAGAAATAGAAACTAAAGGTTATGAACAATCCCATTAAATGCTAAGAGTAATTGCTGAAATGTATATAATACTCTATGATGCATGTTGTATTCCAGATGATAGTCAAAGGGCTTCTCATAATTTAACTCATTGTCTTGACTACTGAATTCCCTTTTTACAGATGAGAAGACTGAAGGCCAGAGAGGTGAAGAGATGTGCATAGGGTCACAAAGCAGTTAAGGGGCAGAGCTGGGGATTTCAACCAGGGTAGCCACGCTCTTAACTACCAGGCCAAACTCCCTCCAACTAACCCACTACAAACATCACTTAATGCAAACCATCCTTCTCAGAAAGGAAAGCAAAGCACCTGCTGAGCTTGGTTCTGACGAAAGCTATGCCATTTCAGCATTTGTGAGAGTTTAGAATTTAGGAGAGAGCAACAGTGTGAGTCTAGGATTAACTAGTCATGCTACTGAGAACTGTAAGAGCGTGTAAGTCTCCTTTATGGAATGTGTTGCTTCCATAAAAGCAAGAGGAGTGAGGTATGAGTCAATGAAGAGGAAAAGGAAGCACAAATGAAAAGTTTTTGCTTTTGCTTCAGTAAAAAACCAAAGGAGAAAGAACACAGAATGCACGTCAATCTTACGTTTTGTTGATGGGAATGGACATTTTCACCACCAAACAAGTTTTTAAGGAAAATAGCCACATCTTCCTAGAAGCCTCTGTGAACTATATCTAGGAAATCTATTCTTTATATGTTCAATAAAGGGATCATTGACCATATCCAGGTAATAAAAACAGTACTGAAGCAAAGTCCAACATAAGTATTCACTGTATTACTTAGAACCACCCTTTACAGTCCTATCTGAAACCTCTCCCTTGTTTTTTCTAAATATATACAATATGCTATCTACAAGAAGGAAAGCCAAGAAGATATTTTACAGTAAGTAAAGTATGTCTCCTTGCAGATCTTAAAAGTTATAAATATACCAATCTGAAACTGCAGTGACATACTTCACTTCCAAAGAGTAGGAAAGCAAAACGGGCCACTTAGTAATTTTAGATGTGCTGAGTCTTTAAAAAGCTCTCCAGAGTTAAGGAAATGATTTATTTGTGCTGAAGACCACAACTTACATACGATTAACCAATCTAGAAAAAGATGAAAAGGGTGGGGAGCTTGTGGGTAACAGATTTGGGGTTTCATTTCATTTTTCACAACCAATGAAGTGATTAATAAAGAAAACTCCAGGGAAAAAAGACTTATGACCACAAAGCAAACAATTTATAGCAATGTTAGTGAACCAGTATACAGCTAAAGAAAAAAAAAAACCTAGCACTAGTCTGCTAAAGCATACATAATAGCAGGCATTAGGAAACAAACTTATCTTAAATACCTACCTACCAGCAGCAATGCAAAAGGGAAAGAAGACCTATGTACAACACCTACACGTGCTCCTTCCAAATCGATGGAAACATTTGAGACTCAAAATTTTTGGTTTCTCTATACTGAAAGACAGGGAAGCCTGGAGTGCTGCAGTCCATGGGGTCGCAGAGAATCGGATACAACTCAGTGACTCAACAATACATTTCTAACACACCAACAAGCTAAAGGGTAAGCATACAATGACCATGCTGAAAAGGAAACAGGAGACTGAAATGTGTTTGAATTTATCCACAGCAAAGATAATGCTAACCTTCAGCATTTCACACAGCCATGGTTTTTCAAAACTGGTGAAAAAGGCCGACTTACCTTGATACGTTTTCTGGAATGTATTCTAGGACCGGATATCCATCACTTCTTCTCGATGACAGGTCACTGTGTGATTTCCACGACTCCACCAAGGTATTGACGGGAGGGAAGGAACTCAGGTGTTGGAAAGATTGGTCTCGAGCTGATCGTGATAAAGATATTGTACCTTGAGCACCAATCCTATAGTGAAAGGACTGTCCACCTGAATTCACGCCAACGATGGCAGATGGAGGGATGCTGGCTTCTGGGTAGAAGCTCCCATCATCCGGTTCTTGTTTTATCCCCATGGGGAACCCGCTGCCTTCACAGTTACCATCGAAGCCCGGCACAGGTGGTCCTAAAATTCCTGATAGAGAATAATAGTCTTTATCATCCATAAAGGAAAAGTATGAGCCATCCATGAATGGAAAGGGGTTGATTGCTGGATTCCCTTTAAAAGAAGGGCCAGAACATGAATGCTTGGTTGACTCTTGTTTTATTGGTACTGAGAAGGGGGAATCAGAATTTATTTTGCTGTTTCCTCCTAGACACGAGCTGCTGAAAGCTCCGTCGGGCTCCGGCTTTATGTACTGGATGATGTTAAGCTGGCCAGCCACACCATGGGAGATGGCATTCTCTGTCTCCTCAGTCTTAGGAAAGGGGACCTCTTGAGCACCTTTCTCCTGGGTGTCTGGACTGGGAACCACGTCTCGGGCTGCACTGGATCCCAACGGGGTGCCTGAAGCAGTGTAGCTGAAGGCGGTGCTTCCAGGGCTACAGATAGACCCCACAGTACTAGCGGCTGGGCTGGACAGCGTGGATCTGTTGTTTGTGTTGGAAGGGCTGGAAACGGAGCACCTTGAGTTGTTGATGTTTGCAGGGCTGGATACGCAGGATCGCAGAGTGACGTTATTAGGACTGGAGACCGGAGACTTCACGCTGCAGTGACTCGGGGGGCTGGAAATCGGGGATTTCATGCTACTCAACGGACTGGAGAGAGGTGAGCCCACGTTGCTGGCATGCGCTGGGCTGTGTGACCTGGAGCCCCGCGTCTCCACATTGGGGGAGCATGGCAGAGGGGTGCCCTGGGCGATGGGGCTGTGCACTGGGAAACTGCCGAAGCCGGCTGAAGTGGAGGACACACAGCTGATGCTGGCGGGGCTGCAACCCGAGGATGACAGGGTCAGAGGGCTGCAAACTGCCGGGCCCTTCTCGTGCCCTAGGATGGGGCTCTTCACCACATTGCGCATGACCCCGCCATTAACAGAGCCCCCAGAGTCGGGCAGGAAGGACCTCAAGGGCCTGCTCGCACCCCCCAGCGTGGAAGGACGGTGGCCGTTCTCTTTGTAAAATTTCACAAGCTGTTCGACGTTTTGATACATCTTTGCCGGACTCCCGCTTCCCTGTGGGTTCTGCTGATCATAGGCGTAGTCGGCCTCTCTCACAGAATCCATGTACAAGCCCATGGACTCGGCCACCGTGGCCGAAAGTTCCTTTGATTCCAGCTCGGTTTTTATATCAGATGGTAAAATCCCAGACCGACTGTTGTCTTGCTGGAGGCAAGGGAGTAGTTCGTGTTTTTCTTTGCTGCTTCCTTGAGTACTGCTGTTTGGAATAGCACCGGAGACGCAGCGCAGGTCGACGATCTCCATGTAGTTACTCTCATCTGGCTGCTCCGTGGGTACGGGTCCTAGGGCAGGACGCTCTGCAGGCTGAGAAAGTTGACCCCACCGTCTTTCCATTTCTAGACCTTCAGGGAGACTGTGGTAGCCTTTGGTCTCCATAGCTAACATAAAAATTTATATTAAAAAAATCGAATTAGAGTCGTGGATAGCACAGTTACTCTAAAAGACATTCTGAAATTGTACTGACTGAGCTATAAGTACATATTCTACTGATGATAAGCAATACTTCCCGTTATACTCATGTTATTACCTTTTTAGGTGCTGATACAACAGAGTCCTGACTATAATTTGTCCAGAAACCGGAATATAAGCAGCAATAAAACTATTTCCCATCTAAATAAAAGCAACATCTTTGCTATAACAGAGCAAGCAATAAAACTATTTTGCATCCAAGTAACATCTTTACTATATACTACAGCCTTTGGAGTTTGGAGGAAATTTTACATATAAAACATCTTTGCTATAATACAGCCTGTAGAGTTTCCAAAGAATATTTACAAATGTTAACTTATTTAATATGCAAAGTAATCTTGGGGACTCCTGATGCATCCAAAGAGGAAACTGAGGGTTTAACCAAGTGGGCAACTTGCCCAAGGTCAAAGACACAGTAAGTGACAAAGTCAGGTTTAAAACTAAATCTAATGCCAAAGTCTTTGGAGTCTTTCCAGCATATGGAAGCTGCTTTTCATAGCTAATATGTGACTTGATTAAAAAACAATGAGGAAATGTAATTAATGTTACCATTTCCCAATGTAAAGTCATCCCGTGAATGACCACAGGCAAGATAACTTGAGGATTATTTTCAAAACAGTAAGATTTTCGTAAAATAGATTTTGGTGAAGATAATTTAATGTCAATTCTGAACAGTGAAGAGTCATATATCCTGATTAATTAAGCTAGTCCATAACTCAAAGAGGCTGAATGACAAGTTGAGAATGTCAGGACTCTAGTCTGTATTTCAGTCCTGGCAAGGACTCTGACATGCGCCTGACCTAGTGGTAGCTCTGCTGAAAAGACTCCAGCCAGCCAGTTTCATTCTCAACAGTTAATGGAGGAAGTCTGAGATGGGTCCTGACAATTTATGTGTTCATTCATTCAACAAAGATTCACCAAGTGTGTGTTGCATCCTGGGCCTACAACTAGCCACTGAATCTACAGTGATAAACAAAACAGCCTCAATTCCCATCCTCAAGGAGTCCCCAGGATTGTTTTAGACATACTAGTTTATCTACTGGCTCTCTCTATAAATTTATTCTATAGATAATCATAACAGGCTGTATTTATATAATTCTTATGCATGATATGGTTCAATGACCTATTACAAGCCTTTCACAGATATTAATGTACATACCCTTATAAATTACCCTACAAGATTGGCAGAAGTACTGTCCCAAATGATATAACTGGGAAAACCGAGGCAGAAGCCACACAGCAGAGCTGGAATTTGATCCCAGGTGTCTACACCAAGGTCTCTCAACCATGGCCCTACTGATAATGCTTTGTTGAGATCTCTCCTGTGCATTGTAAGATGTACAGCTGTATCCCTGACCCCTACCCACTAGATGCCAGTAGCATTCCTCCTGCCCCTCTGTGACAGCCCCAAATGCCTCCAGCCTTGCCAAAAGCCCCTAGGGGTGTGGGGAGGGGGGCCAAAACCACCCCTGGCTTGAGAAGCACCACTCTAAAGAAACATCTCTCAAAGAAAATTAATTCACTCAATAAAATTTCATTTGTCCATTTTCATGCGTAGAACTCTTAAAATCTTTAACTATGCATTTTTCAAATCCTTTCAGGTGTATAAACAATCTCTGACCCAAATAAAGGTCCTGACCTAAAAGCTGCAGTTTCTGCAGTGCTGAACACATATTACTTCAGACCTCTCAGTCCTTTCCCCCCACTCTGCCACTCATGATCTTCATCCACCCTACCCTCTTCTCATTAAAAAGAGAGTAGGAAGACTTTTTGCTCCAGAAATTATATTAACATGGAAAAAATGATATAATGACTCTACTAAATAAATTGGCATCAGATATCACAGGGCTCTCTGGCAAAATTTAATGCCCAAATTGTCCGAAGATCATAATTACCTCTTACTTTTCTGTATTCTACACTAGGCTTTTAAGTTCCCAGGAGGAGGAAACTTTATCAGCTTTACCACTGCACCCCAAGATGACAGCATAGTACAAATAAAAAAAGTTAAACTATTATAAAGTAATCAATACCCAGTAATTTGTGAACATTGAAATCTCCCAATTATGTAGCATGTTTTTGCTTAAAGAACATTATTCTATAAATTCCCAATCACAAAACAGTAGAAAGTAAGCCAAGTTATGAAGTTTGAGAAGGTAATCTGATAATTCCAGCAGGAAAAATTAGTGTGGATGAAAGCCAAGAACTGAATATAGAGAAATGGGACCAAAACAGCTAATACTGGCCTTTTGTACCTTACTGAAAAACCATTTAGTAATAGCCATGGGTTGAAAAATACCAGTAAATATGTGCTGCTTCTACTTCTGAAAATATTCAGCCTTCCCCATACCAAACTGGAACAGTATAGATAAGGTACAGATAGATACTTCAGTCCCAAATTCATCAAACCACAAGAAATGTGTCTATTCCTGTTTAAAACTGAACACATTCTGTGTATCATCCCCCCACACCCCAATCCTATTCCTAAACCCACATTCCCTGTCTTGGTGAATTGTACCACCATCTATTCAAATGCCCAGAAATCACCCCTGCCTTGGCACCCTTACTAAAGGTCTCCACAAGTTCACCCCTCCCCACTCCCACACCTACAGTCTCCCAGACAACAGGACCATCTGCCTTGAGTCTGAAGGATCATCGTCATCCAGACTTCTCTCCAAAAATTCTTTCTCCAAACTGTCTTTAGGAAAGGATAATCACTCACTGCCTGTTTTGAAGCTTCATGGTGGAAATTCACATGCTAAAACTCTTGGAAGTTCTAAGGTACAGAAACCCATTTCCTTTTTAATTCAGAGTTCCCTAAATAATTTGGCCACTGCACCTGTTTTCTTTTTTCTCACACAACATCTACTAATATGCTGAGGGACAATTTTCATCACTGTGCCTCAAGCCAGGAGCCGTGTCTTAGATACATAAGGCTATATGAAGATTTGAAGAGAACCTTTATGAGAGCGCTGATAGGCAAGAACCATCTTAAAGCACTCGTACAAGGAAGTACCTTATCAGCTAATATCATGCAGCTGATCACAACTTTCCAAGTCTTGTTTGGCTAGCCTTGAACTCTCTTGACAATAACACAAACCAGCCTGCATTTCACCACATTATTGACAAGGCTATCATTAGAGAATTTGCAAAGGCTTTGCTGAAATCTACATTAGCTTTAAGACATTTTGATCTGTCAACCTAATACACCTCTCAACAAAGAATATAAAGGCTGGCAACCAACAATAAAGAACGGAAGATATCTAGGGCTAGGGCTAGCACCTGCATGGCTTCCACTGGAAATATTTTTAAGGATCAGGCTTTTTTTAAAAAAATATGATTATTGAAATATTTTATGCTGAATTCTCCCTATTATCTTTTCCTTTCTTTTTTTTAATGTACTTATTTTTAGTTGAAAGATAAGTGCTTTACAATATTGTGTTGGTTTCTGCCATATATCAACATGAATCAGCCATAAGTACACATATATCCCCTCCCTTCTGAACCTACCTCCCACCTGCCACCCCATCCCACTCCTCTAGGTTGCCACAAAAGCCCTGGTTTGAGTTTGCTAAGTCACACAGCAAATTCCCACTATCTATTTACATATGGTAGTGTGTAAGTTTCCATACTATTCTGTCCTATATTATCTTAATTGATCTTCTCTATAAAACAAATGGATCAGTTAGGAAGTAATTTCCTATGTCGTCCAGGAAATCCAGGTTGTCTTTTTGAAACTGGCATAAGCTCCATGGCTTGAGCAGATTTTTAGTCAATCACTAGTAAATACTGAAAATATTAGTTGATGAATATGATCTTCATAGAACTTAATATCCAGAGGGTAAAGGTAAAGTTTTTGTTACTAAAGTATAAGATTAAACAGATATTGATATACAAATCTACTTATGTAAAATCAGGCTTGTCTCTCTTACAATGGAAACTATAACAGATACTCCCTTTGGGGCAAAGACAAAAAACATGAAGGTCCCTTAATATTCAGGCAAATGCCTCCCCTCTTAAAATGAAGGAACTTTCACACAGGGAAAGGAAGGACAAATACTGACAGTTCTACCTTGTCATATATATGCTCTTAAACACTATTTTTGCAAAAGGAAAACCTGACTTTAAATTTTTATATCTTACAGACTCTGTTAAACTGCAGTTTCCCATAAGGAAGTAGTTCTTTTTGTTTGTTTGTTTCAGGAATATTAACAAAGAATCTTGCAAATTTATATTTTATCCGAAAACAGTTTCACTTTTACAACCTCCCAAACACAGTTCCATTTCAAATACATCATTTTCTATAGTTATCTGACTCTAATATTACATCCTCAAGACAGAACCTTAAGAATTTTATAATTTGTATTGGTTGCATAGTTGTAAAAGTTCACTGTAACTCTTTTGCTGTCATCCCTATTACTTAACTATAACCATGTTCCTTGTTTTAACAGATGAAATAAATGATAGAAATCAGCCCAAGGTCACCTAAGAGAGCCAGAGAACCAGTTAGAACTGAACACACCTGATTTCTATTCACTCACCTAATTCACTGAGCCACCTGATCGTTCCAAAAGCCCCAAACTAAACTATTTCTCCCTTAAAGGAAAAAGCTCCCCTTTTATTATTTTAAAAAACTTCTTTCCTCAAGCATTTCCATGATAGCCTGTCATGAAGTCAAATCTAAAATGAAAACTTCCCAGAATTTCACAAATGGAGAATGCTGTTAGCATTACTATGTAAATATCATCAATAACAGCACCTAGAGAAATGCCAATTCAAATATGAAAATGCAATTTACTGCCTTTGAAATTCAGTGGTTTCCAAACTTGTCTGGCATCAAAGTTTTCCTAACTTCTATGTTATAACAAATACTTAAACCTTTTGGTGCCGTAAACCATTACGATTTAAACCTGGTCTTCTAAAATTCATTAGGAAAAGCTGTGCACCTAAATTCAGTAGCAGGGCACGGATGTCACCGAAAGAAGCTTCATCCTTTCTCTCCTGCTTTTAGAATTCGAACTGATGCCACATAAAGCATAATCTCTTTCAGGAGTTTCGTGAATCCTAAGGCACGGGAAATGCACGAATTTCCAGAGCCCCTTTCCTACAGAATCTGTCGGGATTTGTATCTCCTTCAACTGCCCTTTTTCCACTACACCTCTGGCTGAGATTTGGGTGCTTCCGCAATTTATAAAGGAAAGAAATATTATTCAAACGTCCTTTAAAAACTGTACAATAAAAACGATCCGAAATTCATCTTTGGGGAAAGGGAAGGGTGACAGACCTCCCACTGCCAAAGGCGGTAGAAAGCTGCTCGTTAGAGGGCATTTATCCAAAGTGGCCAAACTTTCCCAAAATAGTCCTCTGGCGGCCAAAGGGGGGGAAAGTGGAAAACCAAAACAAAACAACAAGCACACAGCACCCTACTGACAGTGCCTCCGGATTACGCAGCCACTTCTCCCTGCAAAGTGCACGCTCCCGCGCCGCGGCCACACGCAGAGCCGGGCAAGCGGCGCCCAGCCGCACACCCCTACACACCTGCCTCGGCCGGGGTCCGTCTCTCGGCGTCTACCTGTTGCAGCGCTCGCCAACGCCACGACACCCCTGCTGCGGAGCCCCCCTAAATCCAACCACATCCAGGCCAGCGAGTGCAGCTCTCCCTGCAGCGGGAGAGCCCGAGGCAGCAATGCTCTTGCACCCAGGTGACTGCACGGGTTTCCTCGGAGCAGCCTGAAGTTGGCTTGCGTCTCACCCGTCCAATGACACCCCGGGCGCGGGGGGGTGGAGAGGAGGGGGCAGGGGCAGGGGCAGGGCTAGGGCGGGGGAAGCTGGGAGGGAGAGAGAAGGAGAGGGCGGGCGAAAGCCCGGAGGGGGAGTGGGCCAGCTTCAGGGCCGGCCCTTTTAAAAGCGGGTCACATGTCCAGATAAAAAGTTCAGGTTGCTATCCCGCCCCCTTGGGCCCTTTCCATTGGTCCGGGGGGAAGCAAGGCTCCACGCTGCACGGGTCAGGCGGGCTTCTCATTGGACAATCCAGGCTGTCAGTCACCAGGAGGACGACATGACTGATACAAAGTTGCTGCGACACAGCCTGGACTCGGCAGCTCCCTTAAAGCCGCAGAAGCGGAGGCCGCTCGGGGTGCAGGGCAGCGGCTACGCCACTAGGTACTCACGACTCGCTGCCCCCCCCCACGCCCCTCGCTTCACTACCCCAAACTTGCTCACGCCCACCTGGCTCTCCTCCTGGCCTACCCCAGGATGTCTGGAAAGACGCTTAAAGTCTAGGGACGCTAAAGAAGTCGGTTTTTAGAAAACCAGTCAAGGTGTCCTCCCTGATGCTCTCCACCTGCAGCGCCAGGTGAGCGGCAGCCCTAGCCCAGGCACCGCCCACAGCGTCCGCGCGCAGGGAGGGACCCTCAGTGGGCTTCTCCCGACCCCGGAGGTTCATTCTCCGCCCCACTCGTCAGTCTGCCGAGTTACCTCTCAACACAGCAGCCGCAGCGTCCGCTGCCAGCAAGCAAGAGGATCACGTTCCCACTCGATTTGAATTTCCTTGTTTTAACCGTGCGGGGAAAGCGAGTGATTTCAGTGCAGCCAAAGCCCTTTAAACACGGCTTCTCTCCCACCCCCCCACCCCCTCAATCCCCCCACCCCCCCTCATCCTTCCACCTTTGGCAGGGTCAAGAGCTGCAGCACTCCTTCCTTACAATTTTATGGCTGTATTTATTGCTTTCGTATTGGATTTTTCCAGTAGTTCAATTTGAAAGAAAGCTGACCATCGAGGATAGTCACTTTTTAATAATGGGTGGGAGGGGGTGCACATCATTGGGAGAAACAATCAGGAGGGGGGGAAGGAAACAAAACTGTTTTCTAAGGATCAAGAGTCTGCAAGAAGAAATTTCGGTTTCCCTCCAGCCGCCTCCACCTCGACTCTCCTCCCGCCCACCCCAAGGCTGTAGTTACTAAGCAAAAGGATGGGCTTCTTAACTTTGATTTCTAAGGACTTTGAGGCTCGGAGTATGAGGCTCCGTTTTATATTCCTGGCTGGTCCAGAGTCAGCACCGGTGACGTACACACCTAAATCCGGTCCCCGGGCCCTTGGCGACCCGCAGCCCGGCGGCGGCAGCTGTGCGTCCTCCCGCCTCACCCGTGCCCCGCACCAGCCAAACTCGGAAGTGGGGTGGGGGGGAGGGAGTTCACCCTGTGCCCAAAGGCCCCTCCTCTCCTTACAGTTCATTAAGCTTCGGGATTCCAGACCCCGAACCGAGGAAGACTCGAACTCTCAATCGCTCCAGGTAGGGAACTCCCTGGCCGCGGGAGAGACGGCGGCGGCGCACAAGAACTGGTTGCGACCCCCCGACTCCTGTGCTCAGCAGTCCCCGCTCTGAGCGGCTCCCGGCGCCCCCGCAGCCGGGAGTCCCCGCAAGTCTCCCAACTTTCCCGCGGGGCCCGAGGTCTTGCGCGCTCTCCGGGCCAAGCAAGCAGCCGGGCATCGATAGCTGCCGGGCCCGAGCGCAGACGGCCGGCAGGAAGGAGGGGAGTCCCGGACCTAGCGCCTGGGCACCCGAGAAGAAGACGGCTCCGCCTGCGCTGCCAAATTATTCATTATTAAAGGAATGGACGTGTCTCTTTTACTAAGTTTTTACCACCTTTACGGAGGGCCAGTCTTGCCCTGGATCTCAGTTTCTTGCAAAATCTAGGTTAGAATCTTGCAGGGACTGGCCGCCACGATTGCTCGCCCGCCGCCCAACAACCCTGCCCGGAGGCGGCCGGGTGGGAACCTTGTCTCCTGCCCGCAGCCCACCTCGGCTTGCCAACCCGCGCCCTGTGCGCGGAACATGCCTTCCCCGGGGCCGCCCTGCGCTCCCCGGACCCCTCCCGCGGCTGTCAGCGCCAAGTGACTGTCGCTGTACACTCACCTTTTCTAGGACATGGTGGGAAGGCTGGGGCGCGGGGCGGGGGTTGGGTGGGGGCAACCAGGCTCCCGCTCCCGCCGCCGCCGCCGCCGCCAGCAAGTCCGATATTAGCAGATCGGCGGTAAGGATGGAGAGGAAGAGACTCCCGGCAGTCGTCCTACTGACGGTGGGTAGAGCAATAGAGCCGTAGTGTTGTTACCCGGCAGGAGGAGACGAGGCGGCGGCGCCAAATCGCGCAGAGGGGGACGCGGGCGCCCGCCCGCCCCCAGCAGCGGCGGCGGCCCGGCCTTAGGCGGCGGGCCCTTTCTCGGGGCTGCCGGTCTCCCGGGCGGGGGCTGCCGGTCTCCCGGGCGGCGGCTGCCTTGGAAGCCGGGAAGTTAGGGGGGTTGACCCCGCGCCGGCCGCCCCGCAGCGGGCTCTCCGCACCCCCTCCCCAGGCCTGGGGTGACCGGTGACAGCTCGGGCGGCAGAGCGTGTGTGTGTTTTGAGGGGGGTGGCCGTAGGGGGAGCCCTCTGTGCCGCGGCCCCCTCCCCGGGTCACACCCTCCGCAGAAGGAGCAGGCAGCCGAGCGTCCGGCCACCGTCTGGGGGGAAACCGGGCCGGGGGCGCCCGTGGCCCCCTCCCCAGCCTGGCCACTGGCTGCTAGGAGGCCGATGGCAAACGGAACCCCAGTGCACGTCACCCCACAGCCCTCCCCACGACTCCCCAAAGTCCAGCCCTGACCTCGCGCCCCCGGCCTCAGGTGCAGTTCCCAGCCGCCGGGAGGGGAGACGCGGGCTAGGGACCATGCGCGGGGGGCGGGAGGGAAAAGTTTCTTTTCCTGCTCCTCCGCTGCCCACCCGGAGAGGCTGCTCGTCTCTCCACCGCCCCCCCGCTTTTCTCCCGGGCTCGCCGCGCCTCTGCCCCACCCCCACCGTGGGGGGGGGGGGGCGCCGAGGAAGGACCGGGTGTCTGCGCGCGGGGGAGACTGGCAAGCAGCGGCGGTCGCCGGCTGTCCCCTCGCTCTGACAGCGCCCGGGCCGCCGCCGCCCGCTCCGCCGAGCTAGCCTAGGACGCGGTCGGGCGCCAGGCCCCCTCCCCCAGCCGCGCACCGAGCCCCGCGCGCCCCCGCGCCGCCCCGCGCGCCCCCGAGCCCTCCCGCCGCTCCGGCGGACACCTACGCAGACGCGAAAGGGAAAGGGGGGCGACCGAGCCGGGAGGGCGGACGGCGGCGCCCGGGAGCGCGGCACGGGGCGGGGGATGGAGCTGCGACCCTCGATCCCGGGAGCCTCCGGCTCCGGCTGCCTTGTGGAGCCGCCTGCGCCTCCTGGCTCTGGATTCTCCCCAAGTCCCACATCTCCGGCCCCCCACCCCCGGGCAAACCACACAAATCACCCCCATTAGGGCAAATGTGTGCGTGTGTGTGCGCGCGCGTGTCCACGAGCGTCAGCCCCAGACTCTTCTATCTCACTGTTAGAGGAAGATTTTGGGTAGGAGGGACGCACTGTGAATATCACGACCACTTACAGGCTCCCCTGTTCTTGTCGTTTATCACTCAGTTAAACTCCAGAAACTGACCACACTGGTCCCTGTCCCGGCTTTACACTCCTTTTCCTACAGGTTTTATTGACTCCCTCCCCCTGCCCTTTGCTGTGCTCCTTCCCGGTTTTCTTCCTAAGGAACTGTGGAAGTTGGTAATCCCTTCCCACCGTGTTAAACGCAGAACTGCCCTGTTAAAACAATCACAGCCCCACAATCCCACTGCCCCAGTCTCTAGCTGTCCATTGCGGAGTCACCCACACAGTGTTGGCACTCCCCTGGTCTTAAAGTGGCATTTGGCCTGTGGCGAACAACCTTTTGCTTGTTTCCTTAGGTGTAGAGAAGGTGAAATTCTTAAAGTATTATGCTTAGGTGAAATCAAGAAAATTAACATAATAATTGTTCAATGAACTTTAAAAAGAATCACCATGTAGAAGTATACTGACTGAAAAAAATGAATTCTGAACTGCATCAAAAATAGGATGGATTGACAGTCATGAGTTCACAGACAGAAGGATGGATAGTTAATGTGATTAAGGCATTGTATACTAGTGGTAGAAACTTGGTAGTGGGTTTTTTGTGTTTGAAATTTTTCCTAATGAAGTATTAAGAGAAAACAAACTCTCCTTTAAGGTAATCTTTATAATGCAAATTCAGTTTACAGAATTGATAAATCTGGCATTTGATTATTCCTTTCCCCTTTATAAAATGATTTTACTTAAACTTTACCTAGGTGTTCCTCCACTATTTTAATCACTAATTTTATTACGGACAATTTATTAGGCAGCAGATTCTGATGTAAAGTGGGGTTATTGTAACTGCAACATTTTAGAAATCTAGAAGATTTCTTCCTGCGTTTTCCTTCTGTCCAATCTCAAATTTTAATCTTTCATGCTTTAAAGCAGTTTGGTATTATAAAACTAAGACTGAGTTTTCAAGCATTGACGTATATTCTTTTGAAACTTTTGCACACCAAAATCGCTTATGGGGACATCCATGTATATCAATTTCTCTTATCCGTCAACAGAGATATTAGGGGATCTTGCCATTACTATTAGGCAAACCTTTATTTTTGGATATTTGAGTATCTGCCCAAACTTTTTAACAATTATTTTCTTTTGCTGGCTGTAAGAGGTGGTCTTGTGCCACCCTAGAAGGAAAACAGCTCCAAGATAAAATCTTCGGCTCCCTTATCTGAAGAGATGGTGGCACTGGCGTTACTGGGACTCACCCCACAAATGATGTCTCTGAGAGACTCCATCAAAAATGGAGATGCAGGGTTTTTTGGTTATTCATAATACTCTTGGTTTCCAATGCTTGATAATAAAGAGTCCTATCAACTTTGAAAACGTACATCTAGGAAATGTCATTACTTGCTGATTTTTAAGCTCATAACAAACTTTATTCTTTGATCCTTTTAGATATATTTTTCTTTGCAAAAGGATAGAAATGTGTTTTTAAGAAAAATGAGTATTAAGGAAGTAAAAGCACAGAAAAGGACCTTAACTTCATCTCCAAATTATTGGAGACTACTTACAGCTGCCAAATAGTCTGAAACCTCGAAGCAGCATCCGTTCTCTTCCCTTTTGACACTTGTTCAGCCTCCTTGCACAGTCCTGTACCTCAGGACACTTCCCTCCCTCAACCCATTAGCGTTAAGCTCCCTGAGGTTTGCTACCTAAAGTGCACGACTCAGCGTTTGCAATTTACATATGTGACATCACATCCTCTATTATATAACTTCAGATACAAAGCCTAATATCATCTAAGTTTGTGTTGGGAAAAAATCCTCCCTTGCTCTTTATTTAAGCTTTACCAGAGCAACCCCTTAGATCTCTGATCCAAATCTCACTTCATCCAACAGCTGACACTGGGGGGAGAAAAAAAAAAACCAAAAACGCATGGAGTTGTTTAAGCCATGAAATGATAAGCAACACCGCCCCCGCCCCCATGAATACATTTTGAAATGTATTAGATCTCCTTTAGATCTTTATTTACTGGTAGGAAAGTAAAGCCCGTTAAGTAGCATATAATTTAATTGTATTCAATAATCTTAAAAAGTTGAAGGCTAAGCATTTGGACATAGATAACTTCATTAATAAGCCTAGTCATGCTGGCACTTTTTTTTTTTTTCTTTCAAAAAAGCTGAGCTTTTTTTCCCCCTCTTACCAGCTGTTAGGAAGAGTTGAGAAAGACA
The DNA here is from genome assembly GCF_029407905.1 of Bubalus kerabau. Classification (NCBI taxonomy): domain Eukaryota; kingdom Metazoa; phylum Chordata; class Mammalia; order Artiodactyla; family Bovidae; genus Bubalus; species Bubalus kerabau. The sequence continues at coordinate 13,676,812 of NC_073639.1, read as the reverse complement.
GAGAGAGTCAGAGAGAGAAAGGCGGGGCTAGGGCGGGCGGTGTTGGAGAGAAAAGATGAATAGGGGAATAATATAAAATAGAATTTCTTCTTTGTTTATTGCAAAACACACATGTTACAGTTTATAAACATTGCAAGCAAATAAGAAATTGTGGACCAGAAGAGAAATACAAAACATATCAGAGTTTGTTAATACCCAAAATAGACCCAATTCAAGTTTCTGGACTACTTGGAATATTTTTATTAGCTTTGCTTACTCATTAATTTCCATATTTGTTTACCTAACTATTCATCTGTCTACCTTAATTTCATTTGCAGTCATTTTAAACAGAAAACACACAAACCTCATCCATCTCGATGACCAGATTTTGAGCTGACAGAGCACCAAACAGAACATGCATCACAATTAGCGTGCCACATTATTAGAGGCAAATCAGATTGCACTGCGCATACACTGATGTTCTAAATTTAGAAATAATGTACAGGGGTTGAAAAGGGGAGGGGGACTCAGAGCCATGTATTTTAATAAAAATAAAGATATTTGCAATTCCTTCTCTTCTCTTTTTCTTGGTTTAGTGCAGGAAATTCATCACCTTTAAATAACTGTGCTAATCTTACATAAATAACTGCATGGTTTGTGAGCTCATTAGAATTATGCATCCGGCTGCTTTTCTGATATTATGGGCAATAACAACCACAGAAAAGTGAAACAATCCAGTGGGTCAGGTGTGGGAAATAAGAGTCTCTGCTGAACTTGATGAAAAACTCATTTAGAATTTCTCATTAGGACTTCACAGGAGCAGTTAGCTTTTCAGTAGTCGGCGCTGTATTTTTAGCAGCATTTTAACAGCTGTCAGTAACAACTAAGACAACATTTTGATCAACACTTTTTTTTTTAATTCTAACAAAGATGTTTGCAAAGAAACAAAGTGCTTCAAGATTTAAATGTTCAGCTCTGAAAAACAAACCAAAAAAGATACTTTCTTGTGACGTAAAATGTTAATGCCTCAAGGGCAGGCAGAAAGATATCTACCTAAAATGAAGCCGAGTGGATTTTTAAGGTTTAATTTTCTGATTCCTAGGTACGTATAATAAAGATGATTTTAGGCTTGAAAGGTGTGTTCAGAGTCAGAAACGGAAACCTCAGTATAAGAGAATGTGCAGTGGATCTTGTCATGTATTTGCAAGTAGGTCAAGAATAGCCATGTGGGCACCCGAAATGAATAAAATCTTGTCCCTAACATTTGAGTTTATAAAGGGAGGTTATCACATGTCAGATATATGACACTGGAAATAGCAGATAGAAAAAAATGTAAGAGGCTTCATGACAGATGTCATCTTTATTTCTAAAGATAGAGGTAAATTTGCTGTGGGTAATGTATTACAAAGCAAACTAAAACTAAGCTCTGCAAGTGTCAAATTTCCCTTTCACCTGCAATCTCCCCAAACTGAGTGGTTTCTGTTCTAAGGGAAGTCATGGTATATTATTAAAGCAGCCTACTGAATCATCCTATCCAGAGGTCATCTGCTCATTTCGAGGACCTAATCCATGTTTTGAGTTTGTCCCAACTAAGGCAGCTGAGTATTTCCACTTCATCTAGCTGGCACGGTGGGGAATGAAGGCATTCTTAGATCAAATGATATTTTTATCATTGTTAGGTAGTTAGAATAGGAAACAGAAGTCCAAAATGGCGGTGGCTAAAAGAGTAGGAAGGGAAAAGCCCACAAAAATAAAACAAAGGAGGTCAAAGGAAGGTCTGAGGACTGGAGTGAAGGCTTCAGGTGTAACAAACAGCACTCCCGGCTAGCCCAATTTGCATAGGGCAGGCCCAGGGGGAGGAAAAACATAAAAAGAGGAGCCAAAGGGCGCGGGCTCTCGCTCTCCCTCTCCCTCTCTGTCTCCCATGCCTGCTGGCACGCTCCTCCATTCTCTTCGCGAATTTGGGTTGGCATGCCCTCACGCTTCAAGGATGGATTCTCCTGCTGTCTTCTAAATAAAACAGAGCTGTACCACTGATTGGTCTAAGAGCTATAACACGGTTTGTCCAAGACCCGAGAGCTGTGATGCACCGAGGGCTTAAATGTCTGTTGCTCCAAATCTTTGTTGTAACGAGACAGAACCAAGGAGCATACATTTGCCTGACAATTATATTGCATTTTTTTCCTAACCCTTGTGGGGGTACCAGTTCACTACCTCTCCCTTGCTTGGTAGGACTTTTTTCAACAAAACGTGCAGTTGTCATAAAAATTGAAGTAGATATCCTTTCTTCTCGCCCTGCACAAACCCCTGCCAGATGCAAATCTTTTAGTGTTGATTGTCTTTCAAGGAGCATGACATGGTTTTCTTAGTGCATACATTTTGGACATTAAATACCCATGTGTAAAAATGAAACATGTATCGACATCTTTTATATGGAAGGTACAGGTCACATCAATTATTAATATTTAAACCACAATCTATTTTGAAGTGCTTACTGCTAATTATAGCTAGACTTTAATATTTTATCAAAGTAAGTGGAAATTTAAGCTAGTTCATTACTTTAAAAAAAAAAAAAAGCTTTTTAATGATCTTCACTATAAATGTGGTGGAACCACGTCGTCTTAGTAAAACTGTGTAGACTTACAATGCCACTTTTTGCCAGTACAGATTGCTAGCTTACATAAAGGATCAAGTAAGCACCTAAATAAAGTCTTGGGATTCTTCTAACACATTTATATATGTAACTTTTATGTTGTTTTGATTTTTAAAAAGTACATATTTTCATAATAATTATCTATCTCAAAAGAGAAAAATCCAGGAAAATTATTTTTATCACTACATCAATTCAATATATGCTATTACTCTGTTCTTTTATAAATTATATGGCTCTATTTCTAATTTGAATATGACATGAACTGAAGTTTTGTTGAAAATAAATTTTTTTTAATTACCTTTATTTGTAAACAAACATTGCTATAATTCAGTAACAACTGCCAAGGAACAAACTGTAAGATCATATACACGTATCTTTTTATCGATTTTATGTTACTTCCATGGTACCAGATGATTTTCCTCCTAGGATACAACTACTAGGATGTTAATAAACAAACTAGGGATCCAGTGGGGAAGTCAAGATTATTAATCACAATTTCTCACCTACAGGGAGAAATTAAAGCAAGCACTAACTTCTACAGATAATTCAAAAAGCCCAGGGAAAAAGCAAGAGCTCTGAGGCTCAATCTCCTTAAATGAAAAGTCTAATCAGTGCCTTTCAGCCTGGAGCTGTATTTCATTACCCCTTTTCAAAGATACAGCAAATCAAACAGTGCAGTAAAATCCACTTGCATGGCTTTGAATCCTGGATCCATGGCTTCCTAACCATATGACTCAGGGCAAATCACTTAGTCTTTCTACATTTAGTTTCCTTATTTGTAACAAGAGACAACTGATACCATAAATGGATATGAACTTGACACAGTACCTGGATGTGGTAAGTGCTCCCCAAAAGTGTTAAATGTGTACCTCCAGAGTTTTGTCATAGAAAACTCAAAGTTGATTCTTCTGAGGATTCAAAATCTTTCTTACACTTCAAATGGGTTTTGAGGTCCCTCAAGATGGATGGAGGAGCCTGGTAGGCTGCAGTCCATGGGGTCACTAAGAGTTGGACAGGACTGAGTGACTTCACTTTCACTTTTCACTTTCATGCATTGGAGAAGGCAATGGCAATGCACTCCAGTATTCTTGCCTGGAGAATCCCAGGAACGGCGGAGCCTAGTGGGCTGCCGTCTACGGGGTCACACAGAGCTGGACACGACTGAAGCGACTTAGCAGCAGCAGCAGCAAGAATCAGAGCTTTAACCTGAGGTCTTCAAGGGCTTCAGAATTCTAAGAATTCTCTTCGCTAGAACAGTGATTCTCAAGTTTTATCATGCATCTGAATCACTGCGAGAGTCTGTTAAAAGTTTGCTAGGCCCCATGCTTAGAGTTTCCTGTTCAGTAGGTATGGGGTGGAACCTGAGAATTTATATTTATAACAAGTTCCCAGGCAGATGATGCCGGTGCTGCTCTAGGAACTACTCTTTGAGAACCAGATATGGCGCTAGTGGTAAAGAACCCACCTGTCAATGCAGGGGACATAAGAGATGCAGGTTTGATCCCTGGTGAGGCAGATGCCCTGGAGGAGGGCATAGCTACCCACTCTGGTATTCTTGCCTGGAGAATCCCATAAACAGAGGAGCCTGGAGGGCTATGATCCTTAGATCCACAGGATCACAAAGAGTCAGACAAGACTGAAGCAATTAAGCATGTTGCACACACACCCTAGAATATGGAAAAGAAGCAATTGCCCCCAGGCTGCTTACTTTGCAAGGTTAAGTTACTGCTGGCAGCAGCTGATGGTGGGGGCAGGGAGGAGAGGGGGGTGGGCCCCAGGGAGAGATGAAAAGCAGGAAGTAGGAGACTAAAGAAAGGAAGTGTCAGTAATTGTTGAAAGGGGCAGGGATGGGTCTTCACAGTCAGGCATCATTAGAATCCAGAGGCGGGCTAGCTGTTGCTGAGTGAGAACTCTATCTCCACAGCCCCTTGGACTATATGTTGATCTATCATGACCTCCTTTTTTTTTTTTTTTTTTAATTGGGATATAGTTGCTTTACAATGTTGTGTTGGTTTCTGATGTACAATGAAGTGAATCAGCTATAGTTACACATATATCCCCGCCCTCTTGGACCTCCCTTCCACCACACCCCCATCCCACCCCTCTAGGTCATCACAGAGCACCGAGCTGAGCTCCCTGTGCTATACAGCAGCTTCCCACTGGCTATCTATTTTACACATGGTAGTGTATACATGTCATTCCCAACCTCTTATTTCACCCAACATCCCCCTTTACCCCTCATGTTCATGTCTGTTCTTTACATCTGCATCTCTATTCCTGCCCTGAAAATAGGTTCACCTCTACCATTTTTCTAGATTCCACGTACATGCATTAATATGCGATATTTGTTTTTCTCTTTCTGACTTACTTCACTCTGTATGACAGACTCTAGGTCTAGCCACATCTCTACAAATGACCAAGTTTCATTTTTTTTTTTAATTGCCGAGTGATGTTCCATTGTATGTATGTACCACATCTTCTTTATCCATTCTTCTGCGGATGGACATTTATGTTGCTTCCATGGTTTGGCTATTGTAAATAGTGCTACAGTGATTTTTCATGATGTCTAAATTCTTCCTCTGAATAAGTATTTGGGAAGTACTTTACCACTTTCAGGCTCTTAAATTACCTATTAGTTTACTATTGTATTATCTTAAGGCATTAACTTTGGTTATTTGGGAGTGCAAGGGAGGGGAGTCAGAATTGGCAAAGCACATTCCTTCAATTACCTTTGCACATAGTACACCATGGTCAAGTTCAGATCAGCTTTCTCCCTCTGTTCTGAGTGTGTCATGAAGATGAACCCCTGACTCTTGAGTTAGATTTTAACTGATGCTTTTTCTTTTTTTCAGGTTTCATCAGATCAGAAGGGAACATTAGTTAAATCAGATGTGATAAGCTTTTGACAAAGTCATAGTGGTTGTTCCTAGTTTTGAACCAACAATTATGTGAGGAGATTTCCTATATTTTTGTCAGGAGTCCAGGCTTCCTGGGCTTCCCTGGCGGTTCAAGTGATAAAGAATCTGCCTGAAATATAGGAAGACCAGAGTTCAATCCCTGGGTCAGGAAGTTCCTATGGAGAAGAGAACAGCTACCCACTCCAGTATTCTTGCCTGGAAAATCCCATGGACAGAGGAGGCTGGCAGGCTATAGTTCATGGGGTCACAAAGAGTTGGACATGACTGAGCGACTAACACTTACCTTGCCAGTCTTCCTGTTTACTTCTATAACAGTTTCATTGCTTTATTAAGAAATGATGTCAACATTGTATGATTTAATTTCCTTAAGAAGAGGTGGCAAGAATACACTGAAGAACTATACAAAAAAAGATCATGACCCAGGCAACCACGATGGTGTGATCACTCACCTAGAGCCAGACATCCTGGAATGTGAAGTCAAGTGAGCCTTAGGAAGCATCACTATGAAAAAAGCTAGAGGAGGTCATGGAATTCCAGTTGAGCTATTTCAAATCCAGAAAGATGATGCTGTGAAAGTGCTGCACTCAATATGCCAGAAAAATTTGGAAAACTCAGCAGTGGCCACAGAACTGGAAAAGGTCAGTTTTCATTCAATCCCAAAGAAAGGCAATGCCAAAGAATGTTCAAACTACTGCACAATTGCACTCATCTCACACACTAGCAAAGTAATGCTCAAAATTCTCCAAGCCAGGCTTCAACAGTATGTGAACCGTGAACTTCCAGATGTTCAAGCTGGATTTAGAAAAGGCAGAGGAAGCAGAGATCAAATTGCCAACATTCATTGGATCATTGAAAAAGCAAGAAAGTTCCAGAAAAACATGTACTTCTGCTTTATTGACTATGCCAAAGCTTTTGACTGTGTGGACCACAACAAACTGTGGAAAACTCTTCAAGAGATGAGAATACCAGACGACTTATGCAGGTCAAGAAACAATAGTTAGAACTGGACATAGAACAACAGACTGGTTCCAAATTGGTAAAGAAGTACGTCAAGGATGTATGTTATCACCCCACTTATTTAACTTATATTGTGAAATGCAAGGCTGGATGAAGCACAAGCTGAAATCAAGATTGCCGGGAGAAATATCAATAACCTCAGATATGCAGATGACACCACCCCTATGGCAGAAAGTGGAGAACAACTAAAGAGCCTCTTGATGAAAGTGAAAGAGGAGAGCAAAAAAGTTGGCTTAAAACTCAACATTCAGAAAACTAAGATCATGGCATCCCATCCCATCACTTCATGGCAAATAGATGGGGAAGCAGTGGAAACAGTGAATTTCTTTTCTTGGGCTCCAAAATCACTGCAGATGGTGACTGCAGCCATGAAATTAAAATACACTTACTCCTTGGAAGAAAAGTTATGACAAACCTAGACAGCATATTTAAAAGCAGACACATTACTTTGTCAACAAAAGTCTGTCTAGTCAAAGCTATGGTTTTTCTAGTAATCATGTATGGATGAGAGAGTTGGACTATAAAGAAAACTTAGCACCCAAGAATTGATGCTTTTGAACTGTGGTGTTGGAGAAGACTCTTGAGAGTCCCTTGGACTGCAAGGAGATCCAACCAGTCCATCCTAAAGGAAATCAGTCCTGAATATTCACTGGAAGGATTGATGCTGAAGCTGAAACTCTAATACTTTGGCCACCTGATGCAAAGAGCTGACTTATTTGAAAAGACCCTGATGCTGGGAAGGATTGAAGTTGGGAGGAGAAGGGGACGACAGAGGATGAGATGGTTGGATGGCATCACCGACTCGACGGACGTGAGTTTGAGTAAGCTTCGGGAGTTAGTTATGGACAGAGAAACCTGGCTTGCTGCAGTCCATGGGGTCACAAAGAGTTGGACATGACTGAGTGACTGAACTGAACTGAAGAAGTTGAAAAATGTAATTGAATCAAGATAGATGAAACCCCTGAATTTAGACAGATGAATTTGAAGAATAATCAAGGAAAGCTGACAGGAAGATAATAAAACTGCATTCCTAGTGTCACTTAAATTGAACTTGATCTTGGGTGAGAGAGATTGTAAAAAAAAGAGTGGAATATAGCGCATGTGAGGAAACTTGTTATATTCAGTTGGCCAAATATAAGGTGGTTGGCCATCTTACAGAAAATCCAGAACAAACTTTTAACCAATCCAGTAGTTCGCAATAGACCTTGATTGGAGCATTACTTTATCCATAGGTTGTGAAAACAGTTCAGAAAGAAGGACAAACATCATTAACAGTTCTACAAACTAAGAGATACATGAAAAAATAGATTTCCTTAACCTAGTAAACAGTGACCTCATAAAAAATCCGGTAGCCCATTGAGTTCATTTTATTTTTTGCTAGTGTGAAAATCACTTAAGAGTATTTGACTGCTTCTTTGATATTGTTATATTAATACTTAATTATAGTATTATAAGTCATAACATATTTCATAAGCTTACAAATGTTTCATAAAATATTTCAAGTACACCAAAAATAACAACAGGCTTTAATGTAGCTACCACTCTCCTTAAAGTGGGAACATTTTGTCATATTTGCTGCAGAAGTATAAAATATTGCATGAGTGTGATACATTCCTATTTCTTGATGGGGTTATTGTTGAAGGGGAGGGGAGACAAGAATATAGGGGTTGTCTCTTATCAACTGGAAGTAGTACTTCCATTGTTAGAAGCCCTGAGTGTTGCATTTTCAGACACAGATCTTAATGAGAGGGAATTAGTTCTTAATATTTCCAAACAACATCCAAAGAGGGGCTGGTGGATAATCCCAATCCCAACTCATGGTTTTCACTGAGGGCAGGGATGTAAAATTCAGAATTTCCCTGGTGGTTCTGTGGTTAGGAATCTGCCATAGCAGGGTATACAGATTTGACCTCTAGTCTGGGACGCTTCCACATGTCAGAAGGCAACCAAGCCTGTGGGCCACAGTTACTGAGACCACACGCCCTAGTGTCCGTGATCTGCAACAAGAGAAAACCCTGCAAAAAGAAGTCCAAGCGCTGCAACTAGAGAAGGCCTTCACACAGCAATGAAGACCCAGCACAGCCAATAAATAAATGAAAAAAGAAAAGTCAAACTATTCTCTCAGAGATTCTCAAGAATGAAGATGACTTCAGCACCACGAGAACTGCCCACCTAGAAAACTACAGATCCTTGCAAAGGAGTGTTAGATCCTTCTAACAATGGAAGTAATTCAAGTCCAGTTCATTTCAATAGTATTGCTTTTTGGGTCACTTTCCAATCATATTTCCTCCTAGCCCAAGTAATTCTAATAGCCTCAATGAAATTCAGGGATGATATAAATCATTGCATGCTGATCTTAAGTCATTACCAGAACTTTTCTGATTAGTTCTATTGGCCCATGTTGTATGCGCTGTTAAGTATTTTGACTCGAATCCTAGAGACAAGTGTTCAGTCCAATTTGGACAGGTTATCTTAGTCTGTTGGGGCTCCAATAACAAAATACTATAGAATGGGTAATTTATAAACAGCATAAATTTACATTTCACAATTCTGGACATGGACGTCCAAGATCAGGATGCAGTCTGGTTGAATGAGGACTCTTCTGAAGAACAGACGTCTTTTATATTAACGTGTGTATAGTTGATTAACAATGTTGTGTTAGTTTCAGGTGTACTGCAAAGTGATTCAGTTATACATATGCTGCTACTGCTAAGTCACTTCAGTCATGTCCGACTCTGTGCGGACCCCATAGACAGCAGCCTACCAGGCTCCTCCATCCATGGGATTTTCCAGGCAAGAGTACTGGAGTGGGGTGCCATTGCCTTCTCATATACATGTATCTATTCTTTCTCAAATTCTTTCTCCATTTAGGTTATTACGTAATATTGAACGGAATATTCTCATTTGCTCAATATTCTCAGTTGGGGATTATCATCACATTTGGGGATTAAGGTTTCAACACATGTATCTAGGGGGTTCGTGTGTTGTATCGTCATATTTGGGGATTAAAGTTTCAAGATATGAATCTAGGGGGACAGGAAATTTCAGATCATAATGAGAGGGCTTAAGAATCTAGTGTTTAGCCATTATCTGGCTCACTTCATTTGTCAATATATTGACCTTTAGCTTAGAAATAATCTTTGGGTATATCATATATTCTGGTGTCAGGTATACATGAAGCTCCTGTAGAAAGACACCCCCACAATACAGTAGCTCAGATAAGAAAGAAATTTAATTCTATCTTACATAAAATTGAGAAAAATGAATGTGATCCACCTATCCATGGCAGACAGGTGGTTCTTCTGTGTGGGGTCTTTAGGACCCCCATATCCCTTGAGGCACCCCAATTCTGCAGAGTGTTGTCCTTATCTATATGGTGGAGGCTGTGTCATTAGAATCGTATCCACAGTTTTATATTAAAAAACAAACATTTTGGGGGCTTCCCTGGTCACTCAGTGATGAAAATCTGCCTGCCAATGCAGGAGACATAGCTTTGGTGCCTGATTCAGCAGGATCCCACATGCCACCAAGCAACTTAACCCATGCACCACAACTACTGAACCTGTGCTCTAGAGCCTGGGAGCCACAGCTACTGAAGCCCGTGTGCCCTAGAGGCCTTGCTCTGCAGTAAGAGAAGCCACCACAATAAGAAGCCAGCACGTAGAGACCATTCCCCACCTGCCACAGCTAGATGTTTACATCTTGCTGCTGCTGCTGCTGCTGCTGCTGCTAAGTCGCTTCAGTCATGTCCGGCTCTGTGTGACCCCATAGACGGCAGCTCACCAGGCTCCCCCGTCCCTGGGATTCTCCAGGCAAGAACACTGGAGTGGGTTGCCATTTCCTTCTCCAATGCATGAAAGTGAAAAGTGAAAGTGAAGTCGCTCAGTCGTGTCCGACTCTTAGCGACCCCATGGACTGCAGCCTACCAGGCTCCTCCGTCCATGGGATTTTCCAGGCAAGAGTACTGGAGTGGGGTGCCATTGCATCTTGATGCCAGAGCAATTTTCAAGAAGGTTAACTGGTTGTGTTCCCTGCTAAAACTGGAGTTCTACTAAAAGGAGGAAGGGGTAAATAAATAGAGGGGCCAATTAACAGTCTTTGTTAAGAGATAACCAGTTCCAATGAACAGAGTAGAAAATACGAGCTAAGTCTCTTCAGTCATGTCCGATTCTTCGCAACTCTATGCACTGTAGCCCACCAGGCTCCTCTGTCCATGGGATTCTCCAGGCAAGAATACTGAAATGGGTTGCCATGCCTTCCTCCAGCGAATCTTCCCCACCCAAGGGTCAGGTCTCTTGTGTCTCCTGCATTGGGAGGCCCATTTTTTACCACTAGTACCACCTTGAAATCCTAAGGAGAAAATGGGATGGGGCTTTAACTGTGGCACAAAGACCTAAGGTTATGGTTAAGGAGGGGTGCAAGAAATGTTGGGTGGGGATATAGATGCTGTGATCACCAAAAGGTGATACCCTCAAAATTAAGGTTGGCGGGGGTGGGGGGGTGGGTGGGGGAAGGTGTCTTTTGCTATAAACCAAGAGAGCAGAACCAGATAACTAAATAATCTACTGAAGATAGGCTCATCTTTCCCTGAGCCCCATGGTAAGTTTGCAGAACCACCTTGATCCAATTAATGATTATTTTTTTAGAGTGGGAAGAAATGTATCCAATATAAATCAATTTCCAAAAAAAATCATTGACGTATAACAAGAATTTCAGCTGTATAATATAAATCAGCAGGGTTGAAAAAGCAAATTATACTATTCCACGGAAAGCCAGAAATGCTCAGATTTTGACCTGTGCCTGACACAGAGACAGAGAGAGAGACAGAGAGCTAGCATGTAGCCCATGGTTTGCTAGCACAGGGGCAATCTGCAGGAGACCACAGTCTCCGTTAGCCTGCCTGTCAGAACACTACAGAGCAAGGTAAAGGGTAGGACTGATGTTCAGGTGGCCAATACCAGGACAGCTGGGCTCTTGTCCCCACCCTAGTTCCTTCTGATTGGCTGATACCCATTGACAGTGCAAGTGTACAGATCATTGCTGTACTGTGCTCTGTCGCTCAAAGAACTCTTTGGGACCCTATGAACTATAACCCACCAGGCTCTTCTCTCTGTGGGCTTTTTCAGGCAAGAATACTGGAGTGGCTGCCATTTCCACCTCCCGGAACTCTTCCCTACCCAGTGGTCAAAACCAATCTCCTGCATTGCAGGCAGATTCTTTACCTGCTTCAGTCAGTTCAGTTTGGTTCAGTCGCTCAGTTGTGTCCAACTCTTTGTGACCCCATGAATCACAGCACGCCAGGCCTCCCTGTCCATCACCATCTCCCGGAGTTCACTCAAACTCATGTCCATCGAGTCGGTGATGCCATCCAGCCATCTCATCCTCTGTTGTCCCCTTCTCCTCCTGCCCTCAATCCGTCCCAGCATCAGGGTCTCTTCCAATGAGTCAACTCTTCACATGAGGTGGCCAAAGTACTGGAGTTTCAGCCTCAGCATCAGTCCTTCCAAAGAATACCCAGAACTGATCTCCTTTAGAATGGACTGGTTGGACCTCCTTGCAGTCCATGGGACTCTCAAGAGTCTTCTCTAACCCCACAGTTCAAAAGCATCAATTCTTCAGCACTCAGCTTTCTTCACAGTCCAACTCTCACATCCATACATACTGGAAAAACCATAGCCTAGACTAGACGGACCTTTGTTGGCAAAGTAATGTCTCTGCTTTTTAACATGCTGTCTAGGTTGGTCATAACTTTCCTTCCAAGGAGCAAGCGTCTTTTAATTTCATGGCTGTAATCACCATCTGCAGTGATTTTGGAGCCCGAAAAAATAAAGACTGACACTGTTTCCACTGTCTCCCCATCTATTTCCCATGAAGTGATGGGACCGGATGCCATTATCTTAGTTTTTTGAATGTTGAGCTTTAAGCCAACTTTTTCACTCTCCTCTTTCACTTTCATCAAGAGGCTTTTTAGTTCCTCTTCACTTTCTGCCATAAGGGTGGTGTCATCTGCATTTCTGAGGTTATTGATATTTCTCCCAGCAATCTTGATTCCAGCTTGTGCTTCTTCTAGTCCAGCATTTCTCATGATGTACTCTGCATATGAGTTAAATAAGCAGGGTGACAATATACAGCCTTGACGTACTCCTTTTCCTATTTGGAACCAGTCTGTTGTTCCATGTCCAGTTCTAACTGTTGCTTTCTGACCTGCATAGAGGTTTCTCAAGAGGCAGGTCAGGTGGTCTGGTATTCCTATCTCTTTCAGAATTTTCCACAGTTTATTGTGATCCATACAGTCAAAGGCTTTGGCATAGTCAATAAAGCAGGAATAGATGTTTTTCTGGAACTCTCTTGCTTTTACGATGATCCAGTGGATGTTGGCAATTTGATCTCTGGTTCCTCGGCCTTTTCTAAAACCAGCTTGAAACCTGCTTAGCCACCAGGAAAGTCCACACAGGTCATTAAATATTATCAATGTTACCCCTGCTTTCAGGGGCTATTCAAAATTTTCTTGAAAGATGTTCAGACCACAAAGGGCCAAGGAAGAAGTTTCGTTAAAAAAAAAAAAAAAAAATCAGTAGTTTTTCTCCTCCAGTCTGCAATAATGCTGCATTTGAAATAGTTAAAATGGAGAAAGAAAAAGATAACACCCAGATCGATTTGTCAACTTCTCTTTGAGTGTGAAGGGTCTGCAGAAAGCATACATTTTGCCATTTTGGTTCATATGCTATTCTGAATTTACTGGCCTTCCCAGAATTTTGATGAAAAATTTCTGATTTCCTATACATTCCAAATGCTGTATATCTACTCTGGCTACAGATTACAAAATATTGAGACAGATTACCAAGGAAGCTGTGAACTTTCTACTCTGGATGAACTTAGAAGTAGGATTTCCTCTGAGCTGGAATGGCAAAGGCAGAGGTCTGTGAGTGGGGTGATGGAGTAGGGTTATCTATTGGTTTGTGTAGCCTTTTAAATAAATAATTACTTTGCAAAGAGGAAATGAGATCAGGAAAAAGAAACACACAATATAGCCTGATGAATCAGTGGGTGATAAAGTACATTGGAACTTCAACATCCAGCCTTTTATGTTTTCTTCAGAAAAGTTGCCCCTCAGTCAGAAACCAGGTATCACATAAAAGAGGAAATCCAGCAGTGTTTGTCTTTAAGAGTGGCAATAAAGAAGAAAGGTTAAAAGCGTAGACCCTGGACCCAGACTTAGCCTGGGGTTGAATCCTAGCTCTGCTTTCAACTAGCTGTGGGATTATGGGTAAATTACATAAACTCTGGACTTCAGTTTCATCACCTATAAAATAATACAACTTACCTTATATGGTTGTTATGGGGATTAAGAACCTAACTCTTGCTTATAGTAAACAATGAACGTTAGCTATGATATTTTTACATCCCTTTAATCCTAAACCATATACACCCACTCACTCTTCTACCCATATTCTTTAGCACTCTCCAAGCTTGGCTTCTGACCTTATTTGATCAATTCTTTTTTGGTATTTTCCTTCCTGGGCTATTTGATTTTCAGGACTGACTGCTTGAGCTCCTCCCATTAACATCCAGGAAGATTTTCTCGTATATTTCAAGCTTTGCATCGAAAAACATGTTACTCTTGTGACCTGTAACCTAGTGTCCACGTCATAACTTTGACCTGTCCATAAAGTTCATTGGGTGTTTTTGCTACTTGAAGAAATAAATTCCCTTAAATGGTGTGGAAGAGACAGTGCTATGAGCTTGCCAAATTCAGTTTCATTTGTCTCTTTCCAAGTGGACAGGAGGGCTACATGGCACAGGCTCCCTTGCACTTAGGTTGGGTCCATATGCCTGGGTCTGCGTCCTAATGTTTGATGTACTCACTGGTTATAACACTCATGAATGATTGTCTCAGCTCTCACTTCCCTTACTATTAATGCCTGGGAGGTCTCAAGTCTGGGATGGCAACATCACAGAATGGAAGGAGACTAGATCTCTGAATCATCTTGTGGAGGAAAGCTACTGAGGAGAGTTGCCAAACTGCACTGGACTGTGATGTAACTGATAAATATATCTTTATTCTGTGTACTTCATGAGATTTTGGTACATTGCCCTGATTAACTCAGCAGGTACTGAATATTTGTACAGAGTATAAGCCTATAGTGAATAGTATTGTAGTAAGTTTGAATGTGTTTGTACCCTAATGGTTCGTATATTCAAGATTACCGAATTCATCGTGGAGTTCAGTTAGCTAGCTGAGCAGAATGTTGTAGAGAAAAGAATATGGATGGGAATCCCACTGAAAGTGTTAGTCGCTCAGTCATGTCTGACTCTTTGAGACCCCATGGACTGTAGCCTGCCAGGCTCCTAAGTCCGTGGAATTTTCCAGGCAAGAATATTGGAGTGAGTTGCCATTCCCTTCTCCAGGGTAGCTTCCCAACACAGGGATTGAACCCAGATCTCCTGCATTGCGGGCAGATTCTTTACCGTGTGAGCCACCAGGGAATCCCACTGAACCAGATTCAAATTCTGTCTCAAATACTTATTACCTTGACTATAATGTGTTCTTTCATTGGAATTCAAATGATGCTTTCTTTTTAGTAGCATTATGGGATAAATAAACTAAACCCTATTCGGAAATTGTTTTCATCCGTTTTCAGTATTCCAATATTTCCAGTCCAATGTTAAGTTTCTGTGATTCTCCATTCTAAACTGATTTTCATAAATTTGACTTTACAGGAGCAACAAAAGTGGTAACACTTAGGTCCAAACAAAGTATCTATATATTTAAGTGAAAGTGAAAGTTGCTCAGTCATGTCCATCTCTTTGAGACCCCATGAACTACACAGTCCATGGAATTTTCCAGGTCAGAATACTGGAATGGGTAGCCTTTCCCTTCTCCAGGGGATCTTCCTGACCCAGAAACTGAACCGGGCTCTCCTGCATTGCAGGCAGATTCCTTACCAACTGAGCAATCAGGGAAGCCCAACTATATTCTTAATGTGTGCCCAAATAAAAGGAAAGCACTACATTTTTTTTTTTTTTGGTGTTGAAAACAGTGCTTAGCAGAGAACAATCTCCCCTGTATTTGGTGCGTTATTCAGAAAGCCCCCAAGCCAGAGAATGCCTGTGCCATGCGCCATGTGCCACAGCACAATTCTGAAAATACTGTCTGTAATTAAAACGGGAATTTCTGAACATGATTTTATCTTACCATAGAATACCATACCATAGAATTCTAAATACCATAGAATTTATCTTTCCAAACCTCAAACAGCATTCTTGACCCATGCAATATTGATGAGTTAATTTTCCTTTTTCCCAATCTCATCTTAACAACAGGAAAAATATTCTCTAATTCAAATTACTGAGGGTGGACCACTGGCAGAACATACACCAGCAAAGACAGAGATAACTAGCAACCACTTGTTTTTTAACCTGTTTTCACACAAAGCCACTTGCACACACAATATCAACAGACTTCAAAGGTACACCCACAAGAGCTGCCATTGGCCCCTGCTGTTTAATAATTTTAAAACGGTTTGGAATTTATGGCATATATTTGGCAGCTTTTAAATTAAAAAACAAGCTAACACATAACTTATTAAATTATGTTAAAAGACCAATATGGCAAAATTTCACCTTAGACGCCATAGACAAGAGAGTTAACAATTCAACAGGCATTATTACATTGGAAGTTTACAGAATTTTGAACCCACATTGTGCAGTAATGTCTTTAAAAAATCAATATTGCAACAAACTAAGCCCTTTATGGTGCAGCTTGCCTTTTATAAAATTAGTAAGCTTTTCCTTTCAATTATCAAATAGATGGCCCTGTAAATGGATAGACAAGGCGTTGGTCTCTCAGACTTCTTTGCTTTTCTGATCTTAGCTCACAATTTCTTTTCTCTTTATTCTCATCATGTTGTTGATGTTCAAATGCTAAGCAGTGTCCAACTCTTTTGAACCCCATGGACTGCCTCACGCCAGACTCCTCTGTCCTCTACAATCTCCCACAGTTTGCTCAAATTCATGTGCATTGAGTTGGTGATGCTATCTAACCATTTCATCTTCCCACCCTTTAATTTCCCTCAAATCTCTACCCTAAGATCTCTGCTTCCTCACTACCACTCTTCTAACAGGTAATTACATTTTTACATAGAATTTGGTTCTAAAGTCAATGATCAAGGTGGAAAATTATATCTCAAAAATCTCTTAATTCACTTGGAAAGTACAACATATATGGCCCTTTTAATGTGCATTCGAAGCTACTATAGCATCCAACTCAGCCAGTTTTTCCTCCAGCGTCAGAACAGATTGCTGTTTTCTCAGCTAAACACCTGATGAAGGAGTTGGCTTGCATTTAGGGGCCATGTTGTATGAAAAAAAAATGTATCTTTAAACACTTGAATCACACTCAGTATGGTGAGCTGCTCATACTATGAGAGCGATTCAGGAACTGAGACCAACTGAAGGAACATCAGATTCACATCTCCCTTCCTGCGCGCCTCTGGGGCATATGCTCGAGTGGAACGTGGGACAGAATCACCCACACTATTTACATTCTTCTCTTTCTCTCTTTCTCTTTCTGGCAGAGAAAGTAGAGTTGAGTATGGATGAGAACTTTATATGTATTAAGGAAAAATTCTATTCAAAACCACAGCTTTTTCTGAGAAGGGCAGCTCATGTTAAAGATTTCAGGGTCTCTGTTTTCTTGAGTGTCGTAGTGAGAATTGGGGGCTCCTTCATTAAAAGAAGGGGACCGTCTCATGAATTGTGTTCATTCAAAGATGGGGGAGACTTGGAGTCTGGGATATGGAGGCTGGAGAGAACTGATTTGCTCTATATGGTGGTTTTCCAACCTTGGCTCTATGAACACTTTTGGATCAGATAGTTCTCTGTTGTGGGGGGCTTTCCCACACAATGTAGGAGTATGGCCATATTTAGCAGTGTGGCCATCCTCAACCCACTAGGTGTCTCTAGTAACCACCCCCTCCACCAAGTAGTGAAAACCAAAAATGTCTCCAGACATTGCCAAATCATCCCTGAGGAGCAAAGCCACCCTTGACTGAGAAATGTTACTCTATATAATAAAACGGGAAGGGTTTGAAATCTTGCCGGGAAGAAGTGAACAGGAAACATGGGTGGTTAGGGGGTGGGAGCAGCCTTATAGATAGTCCAAGACTGGACACTCTATAAGGTGAAACGGCCTCTGAAAAATTCTTAGCTGTCAGATGGTTGAAGCCTTTTAAAAATCAGACATGTCTAAAATCTCCTTTGAATCTGTTTTCTGTTATAGGAACACAACACCCTTCTGTTTCACCAAACCTTCAGTAGATGGATCGTGAACATCAACACCTCGTGAGGGCAGTTAGCTTGGAGCCCTCAAAGAAAAAATGAGTTCCTTAGCTGGGCTGATGCAGCAGAACAGGGACAGTTCATGTGGAAAGGTTACTTAATTCAGAGGAAAAGGCATCTTAGAACCAAGGTAAGTGTATTCACCTGGATTGTGCAAAAATCTCTGGACTTCCACAAGGAGTAGATTGTTGGTTTGAACCTCTCTCATGTGGAGAAGGAAATGGCAACCCACTCGAGTACTCTTGGCTGGAAAATTCCACAGATGGAGGAGCCTGGTAGGCTACATACAGTCCATGGGGTGACAAAGAGTCGGACATGACTGAGCCACTTCTCTTTCTTTCTGTAGTTCCTTTTGGAGAAGGAAACGGCAACCCACTCCAGTGTTCTTGCCTGGAGAATCCCATGGACGGAGGGGCCTGGTGGGCTACAGTCTATGGGGTTGCAAAGAGTCGGACATGACTGAGCGACTAACACACACGTGTGGATCCGAAGTGGCAAGGACTTCTCTGTGGCACCGTTACTGATACTCTGAAGGTTTATGACCTGTGGGTTCCATACACTACACCGAGGCACCACCAGCTCTGCCAAAGGTTGGTATGAGGTGCTCTTCTCCTCTCCTGTGCGTCTCAGAGGATTAGGATTAGAATCCAGGGCCATTCAAAACGGAAGGTGATCACTTCTCATCATGAGGATGGTCTTTATGATGTTATGTAAATCTGCCCCAGGACACTGCTAATTTCTCTTCTCCCTTATCCTCAAAATCTCAGTCTGTTTGGTTTTTCCATTGTACCTGCTCCTCTATTAACCTACCATGATGTTCCATAAGTAAGTAAGTAAGTGAAGTTGCTCAGTCGTGTCCAACTCTTTGCGACCCTGTGGACTGTAGCCTACCAGGCTTCTCCATCCATGGGATTCTCCAGCCAAGAATACTGGAGTGGGTTACCATTTCCTTCTCCAGGGGATCTTCCCAACCCAGGGATCAAACCGGGGTCTCCCGCATTGGAGGCAGATGCTTTAACCTCTGAGCCACCAGGGAAGATATGATATCCCATACATTTTTTCAAATTTAAAATTTTTTGATGTGGACCATTTTTAAAGTCTTTACTGAATTTGATACAACATTGCTTCTGTTTAATGCTTTGGTTTTTAGGCCAAGAGTCATGTGAGATCTTAGCCTCTGAACTAGGGTTTGAACCAATACCCATTACATCGGAAGGTGGGGTCTTAACCACTGGAGAATCGGGGAAGTCCCACCATATATTTTTTTCTAAACAAATTTCAGTGTAGCTCTTTGTCTCCTTCCCAAGGCAATCTCACTATGTAGGTATGGGTTTGGAAGTGTTCCCCTCCTTGTGGTCCTGTCTCCTTTTAGAGTCAAGTCCAAGTCCATCCTGTCAAATATAAACTGTTTTCACCAGATATTCTGCTCTTTATTACTTCAATGCTCTTCTAGTCTCAAGCAGCTCCTCCCTATAGAAAGCCTTTCATTGCAACATTTTCAGGTCTTAATTTGATCTATTGCATTCTACTTCAAAATATCAGTTCAACAATACTGTTTATTATAGTATGAAACTCCGAACTCATAGAATTTATCTATACCTCTTTAATGGCATTTATTATTTCCTACCCACAGTTATTTGCATATATGATATCTTTATTCCTAGACTAAGTTCCTCGAAAACAGCAACTATATCTTAACAGTTGGTTCATAACCACTGTTCAGTAATTGATTTTATTTTTTCCCATTCCCCCATCCCCCCAAACTTAAGGTGACTTGCTGCTGCTGCTGCTAAGTTGCTGCAGTCGTGTCTGACTCTGTGAGACCCCATGGACTGCAGCCCACCAGGCTCCTCCATCCCTGGGATTCTCCAGGCAAGAACACTGGAGTGGGCTGCCGTTTCCTTCTCCAGTGCATGAAAGTGAAAAGTGAAAGTGAAGTCACTCAGTCATGTCTGACTCTTAGCGACCCCATGGACCGCAGCCTACCAGGCTCCTCCGCCCTTGGGATTTTCTAGGCAAGAGTACTGGAGTGGGGTGCCATTTTAGAAGGACACAAAATACTGGCTAATGACTTAGATTAGAAGAAAATGAGAAAAAATAAGAAAGGTTTAATAAAAAATCAAGACTAGTAGGTTTTAAATCAATGCTGGCTAAAAAAAAAAAAAAAAAAATCAATTTTCTTTATGTAACACTTGCCAGTGAGTTCAACCTTAGACACAAACTATATTTGCTTCTTCACTCAAAACTGTCCCAGTGGTGATATCCGTGCCTCATCCTCCATATTTACTCCCCATTCCCCCACCTCTGCCTGCCAGCCACATCTGGCCATGCTTTGTTATGTCCTCCATTAGAAATTGCCATCTTCTTCCACAAGTTAACCTTCCTGACCACAGGGCTGGTACTAGGCATGGGTAATTATTTCAAGCCAAGCCAAATAGAATCCTTCTCTTGGTTTCTGGAGCTGGAACAAGAGGTAAGAGTCTTTTCTTCATGGATGGGAAGGCAGGAATTTGCTGATTCACCACAATCCCTGGGTAGAGAAAGCTGATTTTCAAGAGAAGAAATTAAAGCCAACCTCCAGAAAGAAGCAAAGCTCACAAAGAGAATTCTGATAGCATTTGAACCCTTGGTTCTTGTTTCTGAGACGTCCCCCCTCCCAAAGTTTCCTTCATCGTCTGCCTTCCAAAAAGCATTTGTTAGAGTGTCTTTTGATTTTTATTGGAAAGAGGCCAAACCCTTGAGTCTGACAATCCAGCATTTCCAGCACCCAGTCAGCCTTATCTTTTTTCTAAATTCTCAGTTGAGAGCTGCCTTCTTCCAGATGCCAGGCTCTTTCTTCCCTCTGTGGTTTTCCTACAGTTATTTCCTTACCTTGAATGACCTCTTGCCTCCTCTCTCTGCAGTACTAATTCAGGTCTCTCTTCAAGGTCCACTTCAAGATCTATCTCCTCCATTAAAACCCTTCTTGATTGATCTTTCCCTTCTCTGAGCTACTGTAGCCCTTATTTACCCAGCTTTTGCCATGCTGTCTGAAACATATTTCTTTCTCTGCCTTGTTCTCTCTGGTGTTTTCTGTGTCAGAGGATTGTTGGTTTGGTTTATTACTTATTCATTTGGTGACTCAGATAGTAAAGAATCTGCCTGCAATGCAGGAGTCCCGGGTTTGATTCCTGGGTCAGGAAGATTCCCTGGAGAAGAGAATGGCTACTCACTCCAGTATTCTTGCCTAGAGAATTCCAAGGACAGAGGAGCCTAGTGGGCTACAGTCCATGGGGTTTCAAAGAAGTCGGACATGACTGAGCGACTAACACATAAACACAAGAAATGTTAGGGCTTCCTTGGTGGCTCCAATGGTAAAGAATCTACCTGTGATGCAGGAGACCCAGGTTTGATCCCTGGGTTGGGGCAACCCACTCCAGTATTCTTGCCTGGAGAATCCCATGGACAGAGGAGTCTGGTGGACCACAGTCCATGGGGTCACAAAGAGTCAGACACAACTGAGAAATTAACACACACACACACACACACACACACACACACAGACATGCTATCTTCCCCTTTGTTTGTTGGCACTTTGATTTGTTTGGGTACGAAACTTTGGGGCAAGAATTGAGGGAGCATTGAATTGATCTACATGAAAAGAGTGCTGAATATGAGGCTCTAGCAAGCAATTCAGGAAAGGAGAAATGAGGGGCAGAGAGGGAAGACCAGGAGGAAAGGGCCATTAGCAGTGAAGAGAAGGTTGTGGATAGTCCACTGTGATCATTCTCCATGATCCTCAGTTGCTCAGGAAGTTAAAATAAACTCATCAAATGCTTAGAGAGCAAGTATAGTTGATGGAAATTAGTGACGGGATGGGTTTTGGGTGTAGATTGTCAAGGGGTAGGGAACAGAAGCAGAAGGAAAACAGTTTTGACATCCAACTTGGTCTGGATTTGGGGGTTCAAGCCAAGGGATAAAAGGTCCCAGCCAACATCTGGGCTATGACTGTTTATTAATTTAGTGTTAAATGTATCAGTCTCGCCTCCCACATCATGACTGTACGTTTCATAAGTAGGGACCATGCTGTTCCCTGCCTCAGATGCTGTCAGACTGTGTCAGGCTCAGAGAGCTGTTTCTATATCATTCCTCTCTTCATTTTCCAATGCTTCCTCCATAGCAATGTTAGGCTAATGACTCTTACAATTTTTCTTTTATCATATTGGCTTCCTGATCTAGGAAAAAAGAAGAAGGAAAAGAAGGAGGAGGAAGAGGACGATCGTCTATAATTGGTCTCTGCATCCATTTTTAACTTCTCTGCTGGTGATCAAACTCCTCCCTTATCTGGCCTCATCTGATTTGCCCAAACTCACCTTCTCTTATCCAGCAGGATTCTCTTTCTGAGAAACGTTGAGGACTCCTGTGTACTCATATCACATGTCTTTATTTTTTGAGGACCTGCTTGTCCTCAAATTCCAGCACAAGACCCAGTTCCTTCAGGAAACCTGTTATGATTTTCAATCAATTTGCAGTTATCTTTCTTCTCATATTAACTGCATTGATAATTTGGACCATGCCACATAGCACTGATTAATGCTCTAGTGATCTTACGATGGTTAATCGTCTCACAAGCACCTTAAGTATTGAAAGAATGGTTATCATTTTCATACAATGGGTGCTTGAAAAGTGAAAGCCACTCAGTTGTATCTGACTCTTTGTGACCCATTGGACTATACAAGTCCATGGAATTCTCTAGGCAAGAATACTGAAGTGGGTAGCCTATCCCTTCTCCAGGGAATCTTCCTGACCCAGGAATCAAACCAGGGTCTCTTGCATTGCAGGTAGATTCTTTACCAACTGAGCTAGCTATAAGGGAAGCCCTCAGGTGCTTAGTACTAAATAAGCATTTAAGATACCCCTCCTCTAAGTGGATTCACAAAAGGCAGCAGTTTTATTTGATTTCCTATTCTTTCCCCTGAAGCTCCAATACTTAGGCCACCTGATGCGAAAAGCTGACTCATTGGAAAAAACCCCAATGCTGGGAAAGATTGAAGGCAAAAGGAGAAGGGGGAGGCAGAGGATAAGATGGTTAGACAGCATCACTGACTCAATGGACATGAATTTGAGAAAATTCTTGGGAGATAGTGGAGAACAGAGGAGCCTGGCGCGCTACAGTCTATGAGATTGCAAAGAGTCGGACTTAGCATTTGAACAACAACAAATTCTTCCCCCAGTGTCAGAACATTGGAAAATAGTAGGTACTCAATGAATATTTGTTTAATGAATGAACGAATATCAGTCTGCCAATCTTTAAGGCTTCCAGCAGGGAAGACCAGTCTTTTTACTTTGTCTTTCTCACCTAATGTTTAAGGCCTTCTCATCCCATGGACGGAGGAGCCTGGTGGGCTACAGTCCGTGGGGTCGCAAAGAGTTGGACACGACTGAGCAACTTCACTTTCACTTTTCATAATTCTTTTGAATCTAATAACTTTTTTTTGTTGGATTTCTCAGTCTTTTAGATAATTTCACATGGTGCTACCTAGCTCCTTTATTATGGAATCCATCATTCTGAAAGCACTGCATTTATTTCAAATCACATTTGTGCCAAATTTAATCTATTTATACAGAAAGAGAAAACAGGGCAGCAATGCATATGCATTGCTTGCTCCTTCACTTCCATGCTCTTCTGCGTGTATCACAGTATTGAAAAAGTGGGACTTGAGCATTTATATGGTAAAATGAATCTCTCTAAAGATATACCATTCACAAAGTACATAATTTTTATAATGGAAATACTCAACATCATAAACATATCATTTATCCCCAAATTAATGAATTAAAATGTGATGCAATTCCCATAAAAATCCCAACAGAGAATTTTTTCTGGTGAAAGTTAGCAGGCTGAGTCTAAAATTCACTTGGTGAAAAAGGCTGAGAATAGCAAAGGTAATTTTAAAGAAGAGCAAAGGAAAGGGACTAGACTTTTCAGATATCAAGATTTGTTGTAAGACCATAGTAATGAAATCAGAACGATGTTAGTCCAGGGATAGACAAACAGACTAAATGGAACAGAGGGGTCCCCACCTTCCACACACACACACACACACACACACACACACTCATACACAGAAATGGCATTACAAATTACTGAAAATATCAATTTGTGAAACAATGATGTTGGGACAATTGATTGACCATATGAAACTAGAAGTATATTCATGATATCAAAACTGAAATAAATTCCATGTGGATAAACAGGTCACTATGTCAAAAGCAAAAGCAACAGTAATTTCAAGAAAAATACAGAATATTTTTCAGATGTGACATGGGAGAATTTTTCTAAATAACACAGATAATGCATAGGTCATAAAGGAAAGAATATAAATAAATTTGACTGTATTCAAATTTGAGGCATTTTTATGAAAAAAAAAAAAAAAAGGTGAAATTAAAAGGCAAGTTACAAACTGGAAAAAGATATTTCAAGTCATATATCTGACAAAGAATGATATCAGGAATGTACATTTTAAAGCTCAATTAGAGAAAGATCAGGATGGCAAAGAGATAGGTGATTACAGAAAAATAATGGCCATCTAAGTTTCACTCTATTAATATTCAGGGAAACACAACATCTAATACTGTTGAGAAGGCACATACTCTATTATATTGTAATTCTTCTTTTGGTATATATATCCATATATATGTGTATACATACACACACACACATATGTGTATTTGTGTGTTAGCTGCTCAGTTGTGTCCAACTCTTTGGGACCCCATGGATTGTATGTAGCCCGCCAGGCTCCACTGTCCATGGAATTCTTCAGGCAAGAATACTGTAGTGGGTTGCCATGCCCTCCATCAGGGGATCTTTCCAACCTAGGGATCAAACCTGGGTCTTCTGAATTGCAAGCAGCTTCTTTACTATTTGAGCCACCTGAGAAGCTATATATATACATATATATATGCATATACATATTATCTATATATATGAAGCTCTTATGTATGTGAACAAGTATATATATAAAGAATATCAGCAAAATTATAATTATAAAAATTAGAAAAAAGCCCAAATTTTTCATTTATAGGGGAATAAACAAGTACATGTGTTATTTTCCAAAAATCTGTTAAAATAAATAGATTAGGGCTATGTGAGTCAATGTGAATACACCTTAAAAACATAATCTGAAGAGGAAAAAGCAAATTATGGAATATAATGCAATACCATTTACCTAAAGTTTAAAAATACACAGAACAATTTTTGCTATTATTCCAAGACCTATGTTGTATAGTGTAGTGGACCAGGTTCCCCATAAAGCAGGTTCTGAGATAGTGATTACCGAGCAGGAGGCTCTTTAGGGAGCGCCTTTGGGAACACTTTTATTTTTTTAAGATTTTTTTTTTTATGTGGATCATTTTAAAAGTCTTTATTGAATTCGCTACAATATCATTTTTGTTTTAGGTTTTGGTTTTTTGGCCACAAGGAATGTGGGATCTCCCCAATCAGAAATCAAACCCAAGTCCCTGCATTGGAAGGGAAAGCCGTAACCACTGGACTGCTAGGGAAGTCCCTGGGAACATCTTTTGGGAAGGAAGTGAAGGATACAGGACTGGGCAGAGGGAGGGTTTGGGCATGATGGGGGGCCAAGATGGGGTCTTAATAATGGCCTCTGTCAACCCCTTGGAAAGCCTGTGAAGCTGGGATTGCTCCCCAGAATTATCCTGAGTTGGGGTGAGGGCCCTGGCCTTTACACATCTGCAATGACAAGTCCCTGGATGTGGGAAAGGTGCATGACCCTGGGGCGGGCAGATGTCCTCAGTCTCTGTGCAGTCATTAGAATGTTCACATGAATATTCTGATTTTCCTCTCTTAGAAGTGTTATAACACTGTGCATCCACACGTCCTTTGACTTAGGTATGTAATGTGCTTTGGCCAATGGAATATGAGCAGAAGTTGTGAGAGCACAACTTCTGAGTGGAAACTCCTAAGAGAGTGCAATGTGATTCTCCCGAGTCCCTTCCTCTTTCATTCGATCTGGGACATTTTAGATCTGTGGAAGCCCTTCCACCTGCGTGTCTGGGTTGCTGCCTGTGTGGAGGGGTGCCTTCAGCTGTCATGTGACGGACAGTAGGCATAAATGAAAAATACACTCTCTCTGTTCTTAATCAATAATACATTGGGTTTTGTTTTGTTTTTTGACACTGATGTACAATAACCTAGGTATCCTGACTGATACTGTCTCTTGATTTCAAGTTATCACTCTTGCCATCTTTGAGCTCTCCTTTGCTTGTTACACATATTTACTTAATTGTCTTCCTTGCGTTGTTTCCTAGATCAGGGTTTCACAAAATGAAAGTGTTCTTCAGAAAACTTGTCATGGTTGTGTGAGCTGCTCTCCAAAATCATGGTTTTGATGGTCAACTAGGTGGGAAACCACACACTTCATCACTCTCTCAGGGACTTATAATTGCTCATTAGCATATTACATTTCCAGAACAGTCTTTCCATAAAGAAACCTGCTTTAACTAATTTTAATCTTCCATTTCACAAACTCATTTGACTATGGAACCCTAAAAATAAAATCTATTAACATCTGAACACATTTTTGGAAACTCTGCCCTAAGCAATCTTCCTTCTTTCCATGCCAAATTAAACACATCCAGCGGGTCTACTTGGAAATGAAGAGAAAGGAGCTGGGACTTATGTACAGTGGGTTCAAGAGCTGAAAGCCTTTCTACAAGCCTTTCTCTCTAATAGAGAAAGAGCAAAACTTTCACTTGGCTTTAAGATCAGCTAACACACAAATCATATCTATAGACTGGAAAACACAAATATGTGTTTATTTGTGATGTGACTGTGATATGCAGTCCTTTATCACATAAACCACCTAAGGCTGACAGTATGTTTGCAAAATAATACGCAGACACGTAGAAAGCAGAACAATATACAACATAATCACTGCCAAATGAGTGGGTATGGACAGAGCCTTAAGGATGTCAAAAATCACACCATGAATGAGGGCCAGACTTGGGGTCCACACACCATGTATTGGATCCAAGAATCAAGGATTCACTGAGTCATGGAAGACTCACTCTTTGATAACATTCTGAATATCTTACCTGAAGTGTGATATCAAAGAATTAGGCACAAACAATTACAGTGATTAGCATTTCTGTACATTTCCATCATGGTGTCAGAAAACAAAAGAATTCTTGCCAGTTTTCCAATCTGGCAAAGTTCAAAAAATGCCTGCCTATCTTGTCAATGCAGCGAACGATAGCTTGTTGGCTGAGAAAATGGCCCACTCAGAATGAGGAGGCAGGGCAGACGGCTGCCTGTGCCTTTATAATTTTTTTTTTCTTACAGAATTTAAAGAAGTTAAGGAATTACTTCTCTTGAATGAAAACTCCATATTTTAATAAATTAGAGTGGTTGACAACCTGGAATGGCTGGAGCAGAATGTTACATAATTTCTAACCTCCTCTTCTTCCTTTGTATGTGTTCTGAATGAAAAGGAAACTATTTTAGCAGACAGGAAGAATAGACAAAAACTTTAAAAGAAACACCAAATTACCAAAGTCTTGCTTTTGCCTACACACAGATAGATTGAGATAGGATTAAAATTCACGATGTAATGATTTACAGACTCAGAACCCAGATATTTTGAGAGTCGATGGCTCAGCAAAAACACAAATTACTTTTAGACCCAATCTATTATTTATTATTTCAATGTATAAAAAATGCACCCAATGCATCTTTGGGATGAAGAGTTCAAAGTCATTGTGATTGTTTAGTTGGCTTTTCTTTAGTATAGAGAAATCTGCATATTTTATGTCAGCCTGAAGTTGTGTACCATGCAAGATTGTCATGTCATAAAAACCAAGAGTTAACTTTCAAGAATAAAATTCACGGTATCATCATAAATATACTAATTACTTTTAGTGAAAGTCACTCAGTCGTGTCTGACTCTTTGCAACCCCATGGACAATTCAGTCCATGGAATTCTCCAGGCCAGAATACTGGAGTGGGTAGCCTTTCCCTTCTCCAGGGGATCTTCCCAACCCAGGGATAGAACCCAGGTTTCCCACATGGCAGGCGGATTCTGTACCATCTGAGCCACCAGGGAAGCTCAATTACTTTTAAGCTACATATAAAATAAAATCCTATCAATAGAGTTTTAATTAAATAATGAGGGATGGCTGCTGAAATTTCGAGTGGGCATTATTTTCATCACTATAGTTGATCATTTCTATTGCCTTCAAAGTAGAGTAAAAAAAACCCTCCACAGGATAAAAAAGCCTGAACTCCATTATCTGTAAACTGAAGTAATTAATGCCTTTGTGTGGTTATCTGTGCTTACATTAAATTACCATTTCTAACACCTTCTTTCTTCCTTTCTCCAGTGCTCCCCGCCAACCCAACAGCTTCCAAAAGTCTTGGGTCTGCTTAGTAGGCCAGTTTTCCAATTTGGTCTACCTGCAATGCAAGAAACCTGGGTTCAGTCCCTGGGTTTCGAAGATCTCCTGGAGAAGGAAATGGCAACCCACTCCAGTATTCTTGTGTGGGAAATCCCATGGACAGAGGAGCCTGGCAGGCTACAGTCCATGGGGTCACAATCAGACAGGACTGAACAACTAACATTTTCACTCTCACTTTCCAGTTTGAAAAAAGAGCAAGTGGTTATGCTGAGCTAAAGTTTTCCATATCACTTTGGTTGGAGATTAGTCACAATTCTTAGAAAATTCGCAAGTTGATTCTGAGACTCTTCTTTCTAAAAAAAAATTATAATGATGAAAAATCATGTTTCTTCTATTAAAAATTAATTTCAGTGCTACATTTAATTGAAAAGTATCACTCTGAAATCAATTTCTTGCTTTATTTTTCTGAAAATAGACTATGTAACTAGATAAGGAAAGTTAAACTGTATTTTAAAAGCTGAATCATAGATACTTCCCTTCATAAATATTTAAATCTTGAGTCTGGGTTTTGTCTTCTATTTGAGTTTTCATTGTCTCTTTCATATAATATTTCATATCTGATAGGGTGTAACTACCCTTATGGCAGAAAGTGAAGAGGAACTAAAAAGCCTCTTGATGAAAGTGAAAGTGGAGAGTGAAAAAGTTGGCTTAAAACTCAACATTCAGAAAACGAAGATCATGGCATCCAGTCCCATCACTTTATGGGAAATAGATGGGGAAACAGTGGAAACAGTGGAAACAGTGGAAACAGTGTCAGACTTTCTTTTTTTGGGCTCCAAAATCACTGCAGATGGTGACTGCAGCCATGAGATTAAAAGACACTTACTCCTTGGAAGGAAAGTTATGACCAACCTAGATAGCTTATTCAAAAGCAGAGACATTACTTTGCCAACAAAGGTTCGTCTAGTCAAGGCTATGGTTTTTCCTGTGGTCATGCATGGATGTGAGAGTTGGACTGTGAAGAAGGCTGAGCGCCGAAGAATTGATGCTTTTGAAGTGTGGTGTTGGAGAAGACTCTTGAGAGTCCCTTGGACTGCAAGGAGATCCAACCAGTCCATTCTGAAGGAGATCAGCCCTGGGATTTCTTTGGAGGGAATGATGCTGAAGCTGAAACTCTAGTACTTTGGCCACCTCATGTGAAGAGTTGACTCATTGGAAAAGACTCTGATGCTGGGAGGGATTGGGGGCAGGAGGAGAAGGGGACGACAGAGGATGAGATGGCTGGATGGCATCACTGACTCGATGGACATGAGTCTGAGTGAACTCTGGGAGTTGGTGATGGACAGGGAGGCCTGGCATGCTGTGATTCATGGGGTTGCAAAGAGTTGGACATGACTGAGAGACTGAACTGAACTGAATCAAAGTTTTACTATGTAATAAATATAGTTTGTTGTTCTCTATTAAAGGTGAGAGTTGAATACATTTATAAATTCATAAATCAGCAGCCAGTTTGGCAAACTTCTTATATTAAATTAGACAGCATTTAATTATTAAGACAACTAGGAGATGAGTGAGATTCTAATTAAAACCCCAGTAAACAGCTATTCTCCATTCCTGATTTATAATTCAGTGTCCATCAAAAAAATCAAATTAAGGACACCATGTCTTCTTACATCTGAATATCTTGAAAGAAATCTGACTGTTAAATCTACTCTCATTAGATGCTAAATTAGGATATAAAGAATAAGCTTATAAAACAACTGACCAAACAAACAAAAAGCTCCATAGAGTGAGATTTTTAAAATGACAAGGATATAAGACGGTCTACTTAGAAAAGTACATTTCACATTTTTGTGCAGCAAAAAGCAATACAGCGTTTTCAAATTGCAGGTAAATAGACATTTGTGTTGTTATATCATCAGTTCAACATCTCTGTGCAGCACAAACAGGATGAATAAAGCTATATGGTACAGAGAAAGATTCTTCAAAATTGAGTTCCAGTGTTATCTTGCTCATCACATGAATGTGAATGAAAATAATTCAGAAGCTTAATCTGAACAAACTACTTATCATGGAGCACTTAACGAAATACTGCTTTCAAACAGCATTTAGGATATAAACTCCAGGATGAAGAATCAGAGATCCCATTACCTGGTACAATGAAGTGTTTTTGGAGCTACGTTCTTTAATCCTTTCCATCTCTAGTTGATAAAGATGGTTGGACCAGCATCCGGGAGGAGGCCGGGTGAGTTTCCAGGAGTCTGTGTACTTAAAAATTTCTAGGACCAAAATTCATATCATATCAGACGATGCTGCTGCTTCCTCTGCCCTGCCTTCAGGAAAGCGTAAAACAACTCCACATGTTACTGGGGAATGCTCAAGTCCCAGTGTCTGAGGAAATGGGAGTTTAAAGAACCATGTAAATATATATATATTTAACCATGTATATATATATATATATATATATATATATATATATATTCTCTCTCTATATATATATATTTTGTCTGAAATTTCAACACTGCATTGTGTGTTTATGAAATATTATTTAATAGGAGTGAAGAACGCAGTCTCATTCACATGATTAATTTAAGTAACTCTAAGGTAGTAGGATCATTTATGTTTATTCAATTAGCTACTCAAACACTTTTTGGTGAGGCCAAGCACCGTGGGGCAGGTCACTCACAGCAGTCTCCCTGTACCGTTGTTCCTACTCGCCTCTATGCTGGAACGTACGAACCTTCAAGGTGCAGACTTTCACAGATGCCAGCATGCTCCTATCCAGACATCACCGGATCGGTTTTGCAAGAGGGAAGATAGAATTGAATCCAACAAGCAACCAGAACCTGGGCCATCGTCAGGCATGAGCGAAGTTGCAGCTTGCCCTCCCTCTCTGATCGCTGACAGCCCTTCAGCTCTACCATCTCCCCCCTCCTCCCCCTCCTCCAGTCAGTAAATCTTCTTGCCTGTTCACTCGATGCCAGCCCCTGTATGCCAGTGGTTATTCTGTACTACTGTACTTTTCAAGGTGCTGCACTGTGAGATTAAAAATGTTTATTTTTGTGTTTGTTTTTTATGTTTTATTTGTGTGAAAAGTATTAGAAACTTATTACAGTACAGTACTATATAGCCAGTTGTGTTAGTTGGGTACCTGGGCTAACTTTGTTGGAGTTACAAACAAATTGGACTTAAGAACGTGCTCTCAGAACATAACTTGTTTATACGTAGGGGACTTCCCACATCTATGCTCTCAGCTATGTGCTTTGTAGTTCTATTCATCAAGAGGTAGAGTCCAATTTTGGTTTCCTCAGGGTATATGCCTAGGCGTGGGATTGCTGGGTCATATGGTGGTTTTATTCCTATTATACAGAAAGAAGTGAGTCAGAAAGAGAAAGATAAATACCATATTCTATTGCATATATACGGCATCTAGAAAAATGGTACTGAAGAATGTATTTACAGGGCAACAGTGGAGAAACAGACATAGAGAACAGACTTATGGACATGGAGAGAGGGGAGGAGAGGGTGAGATGTATGGAGAGAGTAACATGGAAACTTACATCACCATATGTAAAATAGATAGCCAGGGGGAATTTGCTGTATGGCTCAAACAGGGGCTCTGTATCAACCTAGAGGGATGGGTGGGGTGGGAGACGGGAGGAGGTTCAAAAGGGAGGGGATATATGTATACCTATGGCTGAGTCATGTTGAGGTTTGACAGAAAACAGCAAAGTTCTGTAAAGCAATTATCCTTCAATTAAAAATAAATTAATAAAAAAAAAGAGGTAGAGTCCATATCCCCACTCCTTTAATTGGCACTCACCTTGTCGAATGTGGCCCAAGCAATGGTGTACCAGTTCCCACCTTGGACTTAAGAAACTTTGTTGACTTGTCTCTTTGGGGACCCCTTCCTCCATCCAATAAGCAAGACATGTTTTTATAGCCAGGGAGTGAGGAACCTCAAAGACCAGAGCTGTGTCAGCCTAGTTCTCCCTGCCAAGGCCCTAGACAGGTGAGATAAGCCATCTAAGATCAAGATCTGATTTGAAGCTTCAGATCTGACCCAAAGTTATAGCTGATCGAGAAGCTCAGCTGAGCTCAGCGTAAATCACCATGAGAAAAATAAATGGCCAGCTAAGACAAATTTGTTGTAAATTGATGATGACCGATTGTCCCCAATTAGTGCTGTGGCACCTGAAACTGAGACATAATTCAGGATACAAATACGTGAAGCCACATCTCTGTATGGACTGTTATCTTTAAACTATCTTTGACATTGTGTTTTGCAAAGCCATACATAAGTCAGACTGATCGTCAGTAACTTTTGGTAACTTCTAAAAATTGTTTACCATATAAAAAACATTTATATTTATATTTTTTACTTTCTTCCATTGTGTAGAACTATTAAAAATGTGTTCTTGCTTGATTAATTAACATGTTCCACAGATTACATAAAGTTGAAAACAAAACCAAAAAAAGATGAAATCAACAAACCCCACAGGCCTATTGGAAACCAAATAATAAGGCTAAAGGTGTGTACATAACATTATGAAACGTCATCGGTTCTTCTGTATCTGGGCATTTCAGATCAGTCAAGCACCATGCTATCAAAGCAGAGACATTAAGTCCTCTTCTCCCACCATGCCAAAACTTTCAAATTACTGCACGTTTATTTCAGCCATTATAGATCAATGTCCAAATTCATCAGAGCGCGCAAATGGTAGAATTTTAAAGTTAGAAGGCAGTTCGGAGGTTTCTAAGTGTGGTGGTGGAAAAAGCAATAGTATATGAATGCTGTTGCTGCTGCTGCTGCTAAGTCGCTTCAGTCGTGTCTGACTCTGTGCAACCCCATGGACGGAAGCCCACCAGGCTCCCCTGTCCCTGGGATTCTCCAGGCAAGAACACTGGACTGAGTTGCCATTTCCTTCTCCAATGCATGAAAGTGAAAAGTGAAAGTGAAGTTGCTCAGTCGTGTCTGACTCTTAGCGACCCCATGGACTGCAGCCCACCAGGCTCCCCCGTCCATGGGATTTTCCAGGCAAGAGTACTACCCTATTCTATTAATGGCTGTGTCACATGGATCTTCTTTAGCCAATAGTTTTTTATCAGAAAATGAGAGTTTTGGTATACATGACTTCTCTGTGTGAGAGGGCAATTATAATAATTCGTCCCTGAATTCTAAAAGATGGTGAAGAAGAATTGAGAGATGATGAAGGGGAAAAAGAGAGAGGACAGATCCCATAGACAGATAAAAGATGTCTAATGGAGGAATTTGGAGATGCTTCTTTGGGATATTATGAGAGTTTCCCCATAAATATTGCCAATACTTTCAGAGTTAGAGTAAATGTTGAGGCAGATTAGGAAGGGGTAGGGAACAGACTGAGAAGTATAACCAAATGTATCTAGGGGATCTCACATGTATTGGGCTGGCCAGAAATGTCAATTGGGTTTTTTTTGTTGTTGTTGTTTTTTAACAGCTTACAGAAAACCCAAACAAACTTTTTGGCCAAACCAATACTAGACCTGAGGAAAGAAGCTCTGCCCCCCAAAAGCCCAGTCATGTGTGGGTTACATAAGATTCCTTGCACATCTAAAAATCTCTGGCTAGAAAGGCAGCCCCTGCTTCACGGCATTTATATCAAACAACAGTTCTCTTCATCCTAAATTCTCTAACTCAGAATTCTTGATGAGCCATTTGGGACCTGGCTGATGTATATCTCTGTGCTATATATAAAAGATTTGTCAAAGAAATACACTGCACAAACAAGATCATAAAAATGACACTCAAAATGCTTGAAAGAGCAATTTTTAAACATCCTAAATACTTTAGGAACACAGTCTAATCAATTGTCCTCCATAAAACACATTAAAGTCACTACTGGTGATCTAAAAGGATGTATCTATATGTTTTCTCTAATTTTGTAGCATGATAATTGGAAGACTTTGCCTTTTTAAAGTGTGAATTATTACAAGATTAGGGAAATTGGCTAATAATTTGGCAGGCTGATTAGATGAATTAGTAAATTAACCCAAGCTGTTGTGTACATATGTAAGTCCTCTGAGATGGGAATTTTTAATTGATTCCTCAAGGGTTCTTGTTAAATGGCAAGATGGTTGTTTGACTATTCAAATAAATGTTTAAAAAAGCAGTCAGTTAACTTCCCTACCAATGGGAATGGACTTTACACAGACATTACAACCACCGAATGTCAAAGTTCCACTTGAAACTCAAGGTTGGTTAGTTTCGTTTGCTCTTCTTCTGTTCACTTCCCAGCTTCCTATATACCCAGAGTCATTATTAATCAATAACGGAAGGTCGCTCTTGTCAGTGACCCTTGACCATACTCCAATCTCCTCCAGCTCATTTTCCCATATCTTTCCCTCTGTCCTCCACTAGTTCTTCGTGCATTGTCCGTCATGTTCTCAATTCCCCTATAAAGCTCTGAACACATTAAGTTTTAATGTAATGGAGTAGAGTGGAGATAGGATGGGATGTGGTCCACCTGAGCTGGGTTCAACTTCTGCGACTCTTTAATAACTGTGTAGTCTCGGGAAATTTACTCAACCACAGTCCCTGCTTCCTCATTTGTAATCTGAAGGTACTGATAGCCAATTTGCATGGTTGCTGTGGGAATTCAGGATGATATAGATAAAGCTCTCAGAAGTTAGCACATAATTAGCAGCTCAAGTGATTTTCTCTGCTTGTTTCCTCTTATTGAGACCCATATTGACTCTCAGTGTCACTGCTTCCCCCAGAACACTCTACAGGTTGCTCCTGTATTTTGGCTTCTTGAAAAGGACTCAACTTTATCCTGTCTCCCTGCAGCTTCCTGGCAGTTTTGAGTAGTTTTCATTTAAAATCTCTCCTTATTTGAAGGATATGCTGCCCACTTTTATCTCTTGGTTCCTAACAATAAAAACTTCATATAATTATCCTTTTATTTGATCACAAGGAAGCTGGGTGGCAAGGACAGCCAATATTATCTTGATGAAAGATACAGGTGCGTTTTAGTGTTACCTCTGGGGCATTTCTTCTCAGTCTTCAAGGACTTTGAAACTTGGCTCACAGCTTCTCTCTTCACTCCAGCATCCGCTGTCGTCTTAAGTGACTTCATGTTATGTACTGATGAGCCCTCTAACAGCCTGCCCTCATACTGACAGTCACTTCCATTCCACTTTACCAGCCCCATTTGCAGAAGCACACTTTGGACCTTTTATCACGTGGAACTGCTCTTCTGAAAATCTGAATTTTGAAGTAACTCTTTCTGCCCATAATTTCTTTCTCTTCTCCAACTCTTTGACTCCCACAAAACCTGTTCTTTCTGCCTCATCACACAATCCTGCTTCTCAAATCCTTTATAGTCATTCAGTCTATTAATGTCTTACTTCATTTCCTCCATAAACAGCCTGAATTTCAAGTATGTACTCATTCATTCATGCATTCATTTAATTGTTCATTTGCGCATCATTCCAGATTTATTAAGTGCCTTTTGTGTGTCAGGCACTATGGTAGGACATGTGATAGACCATTATCCTAGGCCTGAAATGACTCAGGGTAGCCTGGTCTGCCCTCTTGACCACTTTTGGATTCTTTATCCTCTATGCTTTCCTTTGTTTCCACCTGGAAAATACCTGTGTACTATTTTTATTATTATTTATTGTCTCTGATTTTAGACCTGGTTCCGATTGTGGCTGGATAAAAATCTGTCTCTTGCCTGAGCTGGGCCTTCAGGGAAAATCTAATCCCTCACACCCCAGACAGCCTTGTCTCTCTGCAGCTGCCATTCCAGTATGTTACTCTTTTCTCAAGCCTTTACCTGGGTGCTCTCTTCCTGGATGGCTCGGTCTCACTTCACCAGGTATGAGCTGCCTCAATACCCCTCACCCTTCATCTGTACTTTCTTCATATTCTGTAAAGCAACAAAGGAAACAAGATATGATGTAATTGGCACACTGCACTTCTCCGTAGGTACTGCTGGCTTCCACCTTGATTCCTTAACTTATGTGCTCCTTCAGTCTCCCATTCCTCCTCCCCAAGAAAGATGCTTACTCTCAGCTTACAAACATCCTAAACACGCTTTCTTTGAACTCTGCCTGCTATTCAGGCTTCCATCACAAAATTCCAATAAATTCCATTCCATCTCCACTCATTGCCTTCACTTACCAATCTCTCCTTCACTCCAGGGCAGCATGATATCGACCTCTCAAACTAACCAAGTTGCTGGAACCCCTCAGTGGCCCTTCAGGCCTCTTGTTCCTGGAAATGATTGAACATCTCTTGTGTTTGTTCTGATCCAGTCCACCACCTGGCCAGAAATTGATAAGAAGCAGCTCTATCAAAAATCCTGGAACTTTTTGGCTTTTTCCCATCCTGATACTTCACCTCCCTCGGTCTGCATTTACTTGATGTTTGCACTCTTGCTCCATCTTTGATTTCCAGCTGATGTTTATCACTTGAATCTGACAACAGATTTGCATTCTCTGGCAAATTTTTAGAACATGCCCGCAAAGTCTGATAGAGCTTCAAGCACCGTAGTCCCACTTGCTGGCTCGTTAGCATACCTGGTTTCTCTGCTGGTCTGATCTCTCCTGTGTGGGTAGGAATCTTAAAGCCTCTCCTCCCTTAATTTTCATGATACTCTCCTCTCCTGATGCTTTTTATACTACCCTAACCACTCTTTCAAGTATCCTGTGAAATCTCTTCTTCCTTTTCATCTCACTCTATACACATTTCTTGGCAGATTTCATCCACTCCCATGGCTTAACCATCATCCCTGTGTTGCCAACTCCCAAATTTATAATTCCAATTTTGAGTTCTGCATATGTAATACAAATGGCACACTGGATAGCTTCTTGAATTTGGACTTCAAATCCAACATATTTAAAAGCAGATTCATCATCTTTTCCTTCTACCTTGTATCTTCTCTCATCTTCCCATCTCAGTTAACATTACTCTAAGTTCTATACCTAACAGCTACTTGAACTTTACACTTTTGAAATGCCTCCTCTGCTTGGTCTCTTGTATTTGTTTTCAGGTCAGTTTCTTCTACTGTAGTTTAGATCAGTTTGCAGTAAATCTTGCAATATCTGCCTGCCCAGATTTTTCTAATAGTCTGGTAACTAGTCTTCCTCTCACAATTGCTTCTCTTTCCAAGTTATTTTCCACTTTGCATCAGAGCATACCTGCTAATGGAGAGTTTTGTTTTTGCCACTCTGCAGCTTTAAAACCTTTTCTGGATTCTGCTGCCTGTAACATAAAAGGCAATGGCACCCCACTGCAGTACTCTTGCCTGGAAAATCCTATGGATGGAGGAGACTGGTAGGCTTCAGTCCACGGGGTTGCAGAGTTGGACACGACTGAGCAACTTCACTTTCACTTTTCACTTTCATGCATTGGGGAAGGAAATGGCAACCCACTCTAGTGTTCTTGCCTGAAGAATCCCAGGGACAGTGGAGCCTGGTGGGCTGCCGTCTACGGGGTCGCACAGAGTCGGACCCGACTGAAGCAACTTAGCAGCAGCAGCAGCAGCAGCAGCACACCATAAAAGCTGTCCTCTAGTTGGGCACTGATATTCCTTCATAATCTTACCCCCTCCTCAATTTTGGTCTCAATGCTCACATAGTTGCCTGTTTCTCCTTTGTGCTCTAGTTCTGTTCAGTTCAGTTCGGTCGCTCAGTCGTGCTCGACTGTTTGCGACCCCATGGATCACAGCATGCCAGGCCTCCCTGTCCATCACCAACTCCCAGAGCTTACCCAAACTCATGTCCATCAAGTCGGTGATGCCATCCAGCCATCTCATCCTCTGTCGTCCCCTTCTCCTTCTGCCCCCAATCCCTCCCAGCATCAGGGTCTTTTCCAATGAGTCAACTCTTTGCATCAGGTGGCTAAAGTACTAGAGTTTCAGCTTCAGCATCAGTCTCTCCAATGAACACCCAGGACTGATCTCCTTTAGGATGGACTGGTTGGATCTCCTTGCAGTCCAAGGGACTCTCAAGAGTCTTCTCCAACACCACAGTTCAAAAGCATCAATTCTTCAGCACTCAGCTTTTTTCACAGTCCAACTCTCACATCCATACATCACCACTGGAAAAACCATAGCCTTGACTAGACAGACCTTTGTTGGCAAAGTAATGTCTCTGCTTTTGAGTATGCTATCTAGGTTGGTCATAACTTTCCTTCCAAGGAGTAAGCGTCTTTTAATTTCATGGCTGTAATCACCATCTGCAGTGATTTTGGAGCTCCCAAAAATAAAGTCTGACACCGTTTCCACTGTTTGCCCATCTATTTCCCATGAATTGATGGGACCAGTTATGTTAGTCAATGTTAATTCATACAACTGAACCCAAGATTTCACAACTGAAGCTCTGTGTAAGCTTCCTCTTCTATCCAAGGTGACTTTGCTTTCTTTCCTTCCAACTTAAACCTTAATTCAATGCTATTCTCTGATATGATTTCTGAGTAGTCTTTCCGAAGGATTTCTGCTGTGTCCCCCGAGCACTTATTTCTCTCCTCAAATGCTGACTCAGGGACCCAGGCTCCTTCTCTTTTTAGCTCTGCCATCTCCTGCGGCTCAGTGTTCCACTAGATTTATGCATCTGATTAGAAGATGAGGAAGGTAAATGGAGGAACACATGTATGAGGGTTTGATGGCATACATCACTGCTGTTGACAAGCCATTGGCCACGACTCAGGCACATGGCTGCTGAAAACAGTCATCTTACTGTGCCCAGGAGGAAAAGGGAAATGGTCCAGTGAGCTACCAGTGAAAGTCTTTCCACACTGGCACATGGAAATGATTAGTATATACATTTGGAAGGTGATAATGAATCAACTTGATTATTACAGAATGGGCATTAGCTGTGGTTAAGTCTCTGCCAATGTATGATCCTACCATTCAAATTTCTTACTGGCTTCCAACATTGTAATTGAAGAAAAAACATTATGCCATATGACCAGTTATACCACTGGTAAGGAAACTGATTTTACAGCTTAGCCAAATATTTTCTTTATTCATATTCATTATATATAATTCTTATGGACATTATAAAAGTTCAGAGATAGACCACTGTCCTAAGAACACTAACAGTGTAATGGAAAGAATTTGATGTTTATTCTGCACAGCAATGTACAAATCACTCAGAATTACTTTATGAAGTTGCTATGCTTCAAGGCTTTTCATTTCAGTTTCTATCTCTTTAACAATGTGTTTGGGAATGGCAGGCCAGATCCTGTGCAAAGTGTGGGCCCACTGTGTGCAGTATAAAGAGGCTTGGGGGGACTTAAGGCGTGACTATACTGCTTCTTGGCTGGGTATAACTGACAAGTCTAAGCAGCCTAAATGTCTTCCTTTTTAAAATCATGGACTTTTAATGGATAATCTTTTAGGCCTCTTGCAATTTTAACATTTGCTTCCAGGGTCTATTTGAAAGTGCTGGTTAACAGGAAATAGGCTGGTTAATAGACTAATAGAATGACAGTCAATGGGGAGCTTACAATTTCTAAGCAAGTTGCTAAATGAAGTTGTGCTTGGTATCAGAAGTGTTTAATCATCCTTAATAGCAAGGGGAAAGTGCTATCTAAAATTATGTACGGTCTGCTCTATTGCTATGCATGTAATCAGACTGTAGCACTGCAATTCTTTGGCCCATGTGCCAGGCCTGTTCCCCTCTCCACAGCTCATGTGACGTCACATACCTGCGAGGCTGCTAAATGGTCTACCACTGAGAGTAGCCAGTGCCTTTCTTTATCTTAATAACATCATCTCTTAAGATGCTATGATTTTAGCTGAAATAACTGTCTGCTTACTGACAAAGAGTGCTTCGGAATGGTTTGCCAAGCGTTTGTTCAGGGACCACGCGAATAGGACTAACAATCAGGAAAATGCATGGGCTCTCAGTGGGGTGTCCCCTCCCCCATAGCTTAGAGGTCTTCTCACCATCCAGTGTCAGGAAATGTAATGGCTTTAATTTCATTTTTGCTCCAGATAACACTCAGGAAATGATAATGAAGTGTCCAGATTTTCCTTTGTTCCAGAAATTCGTGCCAGTGAAGTCAATAGTGTAGATTAGTGTAGTGTAGTGGAGAAGGCAATGGCACCCCACTCCAGTACTCTTGCCTGGAAAATCCCATGGTTGGCGGAGCCTGGTAGGCTGCAGTCCATGGGGTTGCTAAGAGTCGGACATGACTGAGCGACTTCACTTTCACTTTTCAATTTCATGCATTGGAGAAGGAGATGGCAACCCACTCCAGTGTTCTTGCCTAGAGAATCCCAGGGATGGGGGAGCCTGGTGGGCTGCTGTCTCTGGGGTCACACAGAGTCGGACACGACTGAAGTGACTTAGCAGCAGCAGCAGCAGTGTAGACTAGTACAATGTGTCAGCAATGGTCTTGAAAATGTAATGACAGAAACAGACTCATGGACATGAAGAACAGACTTACGGTTGCCAAGAGTCGGGGGAATCTGGGACTAGCAGATGCAAAGTAGTATATATAGGATGGATAAACAACAGGTCCTACTGTATAGCACAGGGAACTAGAGTCAACATCCTACAATAAGCCATAATAGAAAAGAAATATATAACAAGACTTGGCTTGACCATCTATGATCCAGAACCTAATGTGTCACTCATTAGGTGCCCCAGCATGGTCGACTATTTTAAGCCTCCTATTCCTAACTCATTATTTATGAAATGGGAATAATGCATTCATTTGTTTATTTACTGAGCATCCGCTGTACGCTGGGTGCTGTGTGGGGACTGGGGAAATAGTAGAGAACAAAATGAATTCCCACCTGCATGGAGGTTTCATTCAAGTACAGAAAGACAGACAGAAACCACATGCTGTTAGATGACAAAAAGTGCCGTTAGGGAAGAAGATGCAGTTTTATTGGGGGAGTCAAGGAATGGTTCTGAATAGGTGACATCTAAATAAAACTTGGAAGAAATGAGGGAGAAATCAATGTGTCTATCAGGGCAAAGAGTGTTGCAGGAAGAAGGCAGGACACAAATAAGAAGCTTGAGGGGAAAAAAATAGCCTTTTTTCCCACCGTCATTACATGGCTGTTATAAGCATCAAATGAAAGTAATATATGTGATCTGAATATTGTTATGTATTATACCCATCTGCAGTGCTGTTACAGCGAGTATTTTTTATGGTTTATTGTTGCAAAATGAACTATTTATATACATATATAAAGCTATCATTTATTGTCTTCTTGAACTAGCATTGCCAGTGCTATAAGATTTATTCTTCTATTTCTTTTTGAGTGTTGCACTATTTTTAATTTCATTGAAGTATAGTTGATTTACGATGCTGTGCTAATTTCTGCTGCACAAGCACGTGACTCAGTTATACACGTATATGGATGTATGTATATATATTCTTTTTCATGTTTTTTCCACTATGGCTTGTCACAGAATATTGCATATAGTCCCTGTGCTATTCAGTGGGACATTGTTCTTTATCCATCCTATATACACTAGTTTGCATCTGCTAATCCAAACTGCAAGTCCTTCTCTCACCCCCCGCCTCCTGCCCCTTGGCAACCACACGTCTGTTCTTTTTGTCTGTGAGTGTGTTTCTGTTTTATAGGTACGTTCATTTGTGTCAAAAAGTAAACTATTTTATGTTTCATAAAAAGAGAGAACTTCTCCGACAGAAAGCTTAAAGGACATGTAAAAAGTGCCATAATCTTGAGGTTCACAGTGAAAGCATATTGTACCTTCAAAGAATTTATAAAACACTAGAAGTCTGCAGGAAGAGTAGAGTATAAGAGGAAATAAGGCAAAGGTCAGATGATGGAGCAGTTAGCAGTCTGCTGAATCATCTCTGGGATCTGAGAATTCACTGATTCTTACAATATTGAGATTGGTTTCTCTGCTAAGGAATCCTTCTCTCTACATGGTTTCCGTCTTTCTCTCTCCTTCTCTTTCCTTTCTTTCTTGTTTATCTGCCTCTTGCACACAAGTTTTGAGGTGGCTTCCAGGAAGAATGGGCTTCCCAGGTGGCACTAGTGGTAAAGAACCTGCCTGTCAATGCCGGGGATGCGTGAGATGCCAGTTCAATCCTTGGGTCGGGAAGATCCCCTGAAAGAAGAGATGGCAAGAATACTGGCCTGGGAAATCCCACAGACAGAGGAGACTGGAGGGTTACAGTTCACAGGGTCGCAAAGAGCTGGACAAGGCTGAAGCAACTTAGCATACATAAAGGCACAAGAAGAACACAGTGATAAATAGTGGCCAATAAGGAGGAGACCTGGGTTCAATCCCTGAGTCGGGAAGATCCCCTGGAGAACGAAGTGGCAACCCACTCCAGTACTCTTGCCTAGAAAATCCCATGGACGGAGGAGCCTGGGAGGCTGCAGTCCATGGGGCCACAAAGAGTCGGACACGACTGAGTGACTTCACTTTGACTTTGAAGAAGGAGGAACTTACAGCACCACATGAATATCGCTAAGAACGCATTTCTTAATGTTCAATTCAAACACTATTATAGGTATTTTCATGACAAGTTAAGCAACAGGCAAATTTTATACTTTTATCAGATAAACAAGAATGCAGAGAAGTTGGCTCCTTGCTTCTGCTTCTCTAATGTTGGGGAACAGTTGGCCTGAGTATGGAATACCCTTGACATCTATTTTTGTTTCTATACATACATGGAGTTTTCAAAATTGTGTCCAAAGTCGTGTCCAACTCTTTGCAACCTCCTGAACTGCAACATACCAAGCTTCCCTGTCCTTTACTATCTTCTGGAGTTTGCTCAAACTCATGTCCATCGCATTAGTGATGTCATCCAACTATCTCATCTTCTGTCATCCCCTTCTCCTCCTGCCTTCAATCTTTTCCAGCATTAGGGTCTTTTCCAATGAGCTTATTCTGAATGAAGAACTCTTCACATCAGGTGGCCAAAGTATTGGAGCTTCAGCTTCAGCATCAGTCCTTCCAGTGAATATTCAGGGTTAATTTTCCTTGGGATTGACTGGTTTAATCTCCTTGCAATCCAAGGGCCTCCCAAGAATCTTCTTCAGTATCCCCAATAAACAACTTAGGAAATGAAAAACAACTGAGAGAATGTCTACCACAGGATACACAATGAGAGAGAAAGTCTACAAGGGGATTAGTTAGCTTTAATGGAAATATCCATTCCTGGGGTAAAGTCACACAGTATTTACTCATGCATGTTTATAGATAACAGCATCATGAATTTTAAGTATCACTGAAAATTATTAATATATTCCCTGGCTTCTACACTAACTCCCACCATGATCTGAAAATCAGAACCTCTTTTGTAAGATTTGTGGACAATAAGTTCTAGATCCTTTCATTTACTTATTTATTTAATCAAGTTCAACATTTACTATGTTTTCTGCACATCTGCTATATAACTTGAGGCCATGGTTTTACACTGTCTGGGAAAAGAAGCAGGCTCTGGAGGTATAGAGCACTGGACTTAACTGTTTTAACTGGCAAAAAGAAAAGGATTTCTGCCTGAGTTCTCCCAGGTCTCTTTTCTCAAATTTATGCCAAGTGCTACTCCCATCCCCCCTGCTAAATGTCCCCAGGAGATTGAGGATTGCTAAACTTGAATGTGTTTAAGGCGCACCTGGCGTGCTCGATACGATTGGAGAGATCCTGATTCAGCCTTTCTGGGGTGCTGTCCAGAGTCTGTGTTTTCAATAAGGACCCAGGTGCCTCTGAGGCAGATCATCAGTGGATCACACTGTGAGAAATCTTGTTTAGCCCAAACTTACTCAAAGGTAAAGAAGTTTTAAAGAAGCTGAATGTTGTACTGAAGGACAAATGGCGATCCAGCTCGAGCAGGAGGCAGGGAGTCCTGGGACATTGGTGAGGGCAGGGAGAAATGATTTTAACAGAAACATTCTATAGAATATTTTTAATATAGAATTTTAATAAA
This sequence comes from Bubalus kerabau, assembly GCF_029407905.1. NCBI lineage: Eukaryota > Metazoa > Chordata > Mammalia > Artiodactyla > Bovidae > Bubalus > Bubalus kerabau. Next base: position 13,632,597 of record NC_073639.1, on the reverse strand, counting down.
CAATTATGAGTTAATCTGGTTAGATGGAGCTATGATGGGTATCAGGAAAAATGGACGTTGGTTGATTAGAATTAGAAGAGCCTTGAAGGCAAAGGGAAAATTTCCCCAGAAAGACAGGGGGCCCAGAAAATGGACAGTTCCTAAAGAGGTTATTCAAGTTGCTATAAAACAAACTACACCAAAATCTTTTTGGCTTAACCAAAAAAGAAAAGAACGAATTGAAAAATGGGCAGAAGACCTAAACAGACATTTCTCTGAAGATGATACAGATGGCCAAGAGCCACATGAACGGACGCTCAGCATCACTAATTATTAGAGGAATGAAAATCGAAACTACAACGAGGTATCACCTTATACCAGTTAGAATGATCTTCATTAAAAAACATCTACAAATAACAAATGCTTGAGAGGGCATGGAGAAAGGGAACCCTCCTGCACTGTTTGTGGGAATGTAAATTGGTACAGCCGGTGTAGGAAATAGTACGGAGTTTCCTAAAAAAATTAAAAATAGAGTTACCATATGATCCAGAAACCCTGTTCCTTGGCATGTATCCAGGGAAAATCATAATTAGAAAAGATATATGCACCCCTATGTCCATTGCAGCACTATTTACAACAGCCAAGACATGGAAATGATCTAAATGTCCATTGATAGAATGGATAAAGGAGATGTCACATACGGCATGAGGAATACTGATGTACCATCTTTGGAAAATAAAATCGGTCAGGATCTAGGGAGTTGGGTGGCTGGAAGAATATGAACAAAATGGATAAGTTGATAGTAGTAAGTTTACTCATTGCAGTACCATATAGTAGTGAAAACGAGCGAACTACAGCTACACACATTATTAACGGATGAAGCTTAGAAACACCATGTCATTAAGAGTGCAAGTTGCAGAATATTACAGTATGCTGCCAGTTTTACAAAGTTCGAAATCATTAAAAGTAAGCAACACATTTTTTTTCTTGTTTTGGTTTACCTACATCTATGATATGATCCTAAGGAGCAAGCAAGCCAGGGAGAAAAGGGAAAGCAAACTTTGGAAGGGTGGTGACTCCAGGGCACTCTGGGTGCTGAGGTGAAGAAATGGTGACAGAGGAGTTTCTAGGTCCCAGCGCTGCTCTACTGTTAAGGTGGGGGATGGTTTCATGAATGTTTATTCCACCCTCCATTCATTTATTGCAATTTTGCCCATGCTGAGTGACTAATTTACTTGCTTATTCAGCAAATATATATTGAGAGCCTCATATGTGCCTGACATGTGTGAGTCAGGGAGAAGAGAAGCACAAATAAAGCAGTCATAGTTACCACCTTTTTTCGAAAGGGGTTTGTGGTGAACAAGTACACTGTGGAGGAAACGAACAGGGAACAACATATAGCGAGCTAAGTCTTTGCACAGGAGACCAGCAGCTGTGAGCAGCACATGACTCAGACTTGAAGCCAGGAAAGATCCCATGCAAGTCATGTATTAGGTTGGCCAAAAAGTTTGTTTTGATTTTTCTGTAAGATATTATGGGAAAACCCAAACAAACTTTTTGGTCAATCAAATAGATCGGATCAGATCAGTCACTCAGTAGTGTCCGACTCTTTGCGACCCCATGAATTGCAGCACGCCAGGCCTCCCTGTCCATCACCAACTCCCGGAGTTCCCAGACCCACATCCATCGAGTCAGTGATGCCACCCAGCCATCTCATCCCCTGTCGTCCCCTTCTCCTCCTGCCCCCAATCCCTCCCAGCATCAGCGTCTTTTCCAATGAATCAACTCTTCGCATGAGGTGGCCAAAGTACTGGAGTTTCAGCTTTAGCATCATTCCTTCCAAAGAAATCCCAGGGCTGATCTCCTTCAGAATGGACTGGTTGGATCTCCTTGCAGTCCAAGGGACTCTCAAGAGTCTTCTCCAACACCACAGTTCAAAAGCATCAATTCTTCGGCGCTCAGCTTTCTTCACAGCCTAACTCTCACATCCATACATGACACAGGAGCAATTACGTGAGAAAGGATCCCCCGATATCTACGTCTCTCTGTTAAAGATGGTGCTTTTTTCTTAAAAGTAATAGAGTTCTGATCAGATGGCAATATAACCGGATTTGCATATTAGAAAAATAACTTTGTCCAGAGTTTGGAAAATGGTCTGGGGGTGGTGATGATAAGGTCACAGAGAGAAAGATGAGTTTGTAGCTTGCTGCAGGGGAGAAAGAATGTGTTGTGAGACATTGGAAATGTGGTGAATTTCTGTTTATTTTCCACTTGAGTGTTTCAAACTGTGTCATTAGAGCATGTTTCGGAAAAGTCTAGCACTGAAGGGGGGTGGGAAATATTTTTGTAGCCAATAAAATAGCCTACTCTACGACAGTAATATGGCTTCTCAGGTGGCCCTGCAGTAAAGAGTCCACCTGCCAATGCAGGAGACATAGGACACGTGGGTCAGAAAGATCCCGGGAAACGGCCACCCACTCCAGTATTCCTGCCTGCAGAATCCCATAGACAGAAGAGCCTGGCAGGCTACAGTCCATGGGCTGCAAAGATTCAGACACAGCTGAGTGACTGAGCACACACGCCACAGAGTGATAAGGTCCCTTCCTGTAGAGCAAATAGAACTCACAGAGATGTTTTGAAGTGTCTTCAATGTCTGGATTCATGCTTTTTGTTTTATTTTCATTGCTATAGTCAGAGGGTAGATCTAGGCTTAGGAATCCCCTTTTAGAAAAAAAAAACAAAAGAGGCTATCAACATAAAATTAGAAATGGAAGTTAATTTTTATTGAGTGGGCCAAAAAGTTCCTTTGGGTTTTTCCGTAAGCTTTTTTGAACAAAATTTTTGGCTAATCCAATATGTAGACTGAGAAAAAGGATCAGATATAAATACAACAAACATTACAAACTCCATTAAGACACAAAACATTTTAAATAATCCTCTGCAGCCCAATCCCACCCCCGCCCCCAGAACCATTTTTTCCTGGATGCATACTTGTTGTTGATCAACTTTTATAAGCCAAGGGTTGTGGAACATTTACTAGAGAGAGACTAGAAAGGTAGGTCGTTTTTCCAACTTGATGGATTGAAATTTAAAAAAATTAATAGTTTATAAATGTATCCTTCAGCATCACAGATCATTATGGGAAATGTCACGTAAATTGTTTTCAATTGTAAGTTGTTCTCAAATTTAGGAAAAAACTGTCAATTTTTTGTCCCATGAATGATCTGTTTTAGACTTTCTGTAAGGTGGTACTGAAGGTTTGTGTTATATAAATCTAGGAATTTTGAGAAATTCTACTTTGTACAACTATGATTTAAAAAGAGACAAAATATTATGTGTCTACAGTTATAATACAGTTAAACAGTTATAATGTATATGCTGCATTCTTGAATAAATTCCCTATAGGAGAGACCATCTATTATGACTAGTTACCAATGAGAACTAAATAATCTACTTCCAACTTTCTACACCTGATGGTTGCAAGAATCTTTCACTGACTTTCTACAGGCTCCGTACATTTCAAAATGTGTTTTCTTCCATCACGTGCACCCTTAGATCCTAAGGGCCTCGAGGGATGTTATGTTATATTATAATCTGTGGTCCTGCACCTTCCGTTGAGTTAGCACTGAGGCATGGGAGGACTTCTGAAACTGTTTCTGCATAGGGAAAGATACTAACAACTTACATACATGGGGGGTGAATGAAAACCACATAAATATGCCTCACTAAACCCAAACTAAATTTTTCTTCAATTCAAATTCCCCCTACTCTCATTCCCCAAATGCCTACAGTTTCTGTAGAGTACAAGAGGAAAGTGACAAGGGAGGGAAGTATGGGTGCATGAACTGAATGTTTGTGTCCCTCCAATATTCCTGTGCTGAGGTCCTAATGCCAAATGTGATAGGTAGGAGGAGGGGGCTTTGGAAGTGATTAGCATTAGATTAAGGCATAAAGGCAGAGTACATCATGAGAAACGCTGGGCTGGAAGAAGCACAGCTGGAATCAAGATTGCCAGGAGAAATATCAATAACCTCAGATATGCAGATGACACCACCCTTATGGCAGAAAGTGAAGAGGAACTAAAGAGGCTGTTGATGAAAGTGAACGAGGAGAGTGAAAAAGTTGGCTTAAAGCTTAACATTCAGAAAACTAAGATCATGGCATCTGGTCCCATCACTTCATGGGAAATAGATGGGGAAACAGTGGAAACAGTGTCAGACTTTATTTTTTGGGGCTCCAAAATCACTGCAGATGGTGATTACAGCCATGAAATTAAAAGACGCTTACTCCTTGGAAGGAAAGTTATGACCAACCTAGATAGCTTATTCAAAAGCAGAGACATTACTTTGCCAACAAAGGTCTGTCAAGTCAAGGCTATGGTTTTTCCAGTGGTCATGCATGGATGTGAGAGTTGGACTGTGAAGAAGGCTGAGCACTGAAGAATTGATGGTTTTGAACTGTGGTGTTGGAGAAGACTCTTGAGAGTCCCTTAGACTGCAAGGAGATCCAACCAGTCCATCCTAAAGGAGGTCAGTCCTGGGTGTTCTTTGGAAGGAATGATGCTAAAGCTGAAACTCTAGTACTTTGGCCACCTCATGTGAAGAGTTGACTCACTGGAAAAGACTCTGATGCTGGGAGGGATTGGGGGCAGGAGGAGAAGGGGACAACAGAGGATGAGATGGCTGGATGGTATCACTGACTTGATGGACGTGAGTTTGAGTGAACTCCGGGAGTTGGTGATGGAAAGGGAGGTCTGGCGTGCTGCAATTCATGGTGTCGCAAAGAGTCAGACACGACTGAGCGACTGAACTGAACTGAAGGCATAAAGGTGGTGACCTCAAGGTCAGATTAATTTGTGTCCTTATAAGAACATCGAAAAAGCAAGAGAGTTCCAGAAAAACATCTGTTTCTGCTTTATTGACTATGCCAAAGCCTTTGACTGTGTGGATCACAATAAACTGTGGAAAATTCTGAAAGATATGGGAATACCAGACCACCTGACCTGCCTCTTGAGAAACCTGTATGAAGGTCAGGAAGTAATAGTTAGAACTGGACATGAAACAACAGACTGGTTCCAAATAGGAAAAGGAGTACGTCAAGGCTGTATATTGTCACCCTGTTTATTTAACTTATATGCAGAGTACATCATGAGAAACACTGGGCTGGTGGAAGCACAAGCTGCAATAAAGATTGCTGGGAGAAATATCAATAACCTGAGATATGCAGATGACACCACCCTTATGGCAGAAAGTGAAGAACTAAAGAGGCTGTTGATAAAAGTGAAAGAGAAGAGTGAAAAAGTTGGCTTAAAACTCAACATTCAGAAAACTAAGATCATGGCATCCAGTCCCATCACCTCATGGCAAATAGATGGGGAAACAGTGGAAACAGTGGCTATTTTTGGGGGCTTAAAAATCACTGCAGATGATGATTGCAGCCATGAAATTAAAAGATGTTTACTCCTTGGAAGGAAAGTTATAACCAACCTAGACAGCATATTAAAAAGCAGAGACATTACTTTGCCAACAAAGTTTGTCTAGTCAAGGCTATGATTTTTCCAGTGGTCATGTATGGATGTGAGAGTTGGACTATAAGGAAAGCTGAGTGCTGAAGAATTGATGCTTTTGAATTGTGGTGTTGGAGAAGACTCTTGAGAGTGCAATGGACTGCAAGGAGATCCAACCAGTCATCTTAAAGGAGATCAGTCCTGGGTGTTCATTGGAAGGACTGATGTTGAAGCTGAAACTCCAATACTTTGGCCACCTGATGCAAAGAGCTTACTCATTTGAAAAGACCCTGATGCTGGGAAATATTGAGGGGAGGAGAAGGGGACAACAGAGCATGAGATGGTTGGATGGCATCACCAACTCAATGGACATGGGTTTGGGTGGACTCCATGAGTTGGTGATGGACAGGGAGGTCTGGCGTGCTGCGGTTCCTGGGGTTGCAAAGAGTAGGACACGACTGAGCGACTGAACTGAAGAGCACGAAGGGGCTTCCCAAGTGGCTCAGTGGTAAAGAATCTTCCTGCAGTGCAGGAGATACAGGTTCAGTTCCTGAGGAGGAAATGGCAACCCACTCCAGTATTCTTGCCTGGAGAATTCCATGGACAGAGGAGCCTGGTGGGCTCTAGGCCATAGGGTCACAAAGAGTCAGACATAACTTAGCGAGTAAACAACAACAGGAAGAGAACTCTCTCTCTCCACCTGAGCACAGAGGAAGGGCCCTATGAGTGCACAGTGAGCTTCTCCAAGGCAGGAAGAGGCAGGAAGAGGTCTCTCACCAGACCTGCATATGCTGACTCCCTGGTCTCAGACATCCAGCCTCTAGAACTATGAGAAAATAGATCTCTTTTGTTGAAGCACCCCCAGTCTACGGTATTTTGTTATGGAAGTCCAAACTAATAGTTAGGAAGAGACAGTAGCCTTCACCAGTTAATACCTTATTTTTGCAAAAGTTGACAACACAGACATGATTATGCAAAGCTGTTGCCATCTTCATATCATTTCTGAGGCCCCAGATGAGGTTCTTCAAAGTAAGGGGCCAAAGATGAAGCTTCATTAGCTCCATAGTAAATTCATCTTTGGCCACAACCCCATTCCCACCCTTAATACTTACTGTTCAGATCATGGTATTAACTTTCTAGCGTAACTTCTCTAGATCAAGTTTCCCTTCTCAACCACCTTGCCTAATCACTGTAAGGGTAATCATCTTTCCACATACAACTTTCACCATGACTTTCTCTGCTGAAATCCACTGGACACCTATAAAGTCTAAACCCCTTAGTCTGAGGTTCAGGGTCTCTACAATCTGGCTGTAGTTTTTATTTAGAAATGTTTTTCCTATGGCTTCCTACACAATGGAGAAAAAAGCAATCATTTATTAGCAGCCTACTTAGTAATAGGCTTTCCCCCAAAACACCAGCCACCTGACACAAAAAGCTGACTTATTGGAAAAGACTCTGATGCTGGGAAAGATTGAAGGCAGGAGGAGAAGAGAGTGACGGAGGATGAGATGGATGGATGGCATCACTGACTCAATGGACATGAATTTGAGCAAGCTCCAGGAGATGGTGAGGACAGGGAAACCTCGCGTGCTGCACTCCATGGGGTCGCAAAGAGTTGGACATGACTGAGTGACTGAACAACAACAATAATGCCAAGTGTTAATGTTTTCAGTTCTTACAACCTCCTTGCGTGATTCACAAATGAGTGGACAGAGTTCAGAGATGACAGTGGGGATCGGAGGTGGATCTGTCTGGCTTCAGTTCTGCTCTTTCTACTATATAATGTGTCACTAGCTTAGTCCTTCACCCTCTGTGTGAATTGTATTTAGCTATTTGGCTGTTCTGGGTCTTTGCTGTGGCACGTGGGCGTCTCTAGTTATGACGCTCGAGGTGCACAGGTTTAGTTGCCCCGTGGCATGTGGGGTCTTAGCTCCTTGACCAGGGATGACACCTGCTTCCCCTGCATTGGAAGGTGGATTCCTAACCACTGTATGACCAGCTAAGTCCCTCTTTGTATGAATTTAGGTGTGGTTACAGCCTCCATTTAAATGCCATCCTCTCATGAAAACTTTTCCAGTTTACTCCCTCCACGATGGGGTCTTCCCTACCCTGCCACAGTACGGTATTTGGTGTCTGTTTTATTCAGTGGGCATGCATCCTACACAACCTTGCATTTCTAACTTATTTCATCCTTGTGTATTCTGACTCTAACTTGGTTGTAAGCTTTTTGGAGGGAGGGAAAATGATTGACGGTTTTGTGTGTATCTTGTAACACCTGGAAAGGCTCCCTCTATCATTTAAAGAATAAGTCTAGAATGAGTATATTTTTCTTCAGTGGGACCCCAAGATTAAGGGGAAATACAGGAGAAGGGTCAGCTGCACTGCCTCTTGCTGTTTCTCTATCCCATTATTAGATTACGAGGGCAGGGAGAGTTGCCACTGGGGTTAGGTTTTAGATTCTTTCCAGAAGTACAGCTGCTGGTTGACAAGACCTCAGAGAATATTGAAACAACACAAGCACCAGTTGGCAGTAGCTGGCATAAGGATGCTATTCCCCAAAGCACTACTCTCAGGGGTGACCACACACCCATCAGCTTTCACAATCATGACAGAAGACAAAAGAGCGTGGTTCCCTGGGGATTCTGAACACTTCGAAGAAGAAGTTGAAATTCCCTGCATCACCCTGACAGGTGTCCAGTGTTCTCTAGTAAAGTTATACATTTACCCTTCTATTGGATTTACTGTTGGTCTTTATTTTTCATAAGGAGTACTAAATTCAATTCTGAAGTTTTACTTCCTGTTTTCACCTTTTTCAATTGCAGAACATCTGAACTATATACAAAAAGTAGAGGGAGTACTATAATGAACCACCATGTAATCATCAAAAAGCTTCTGAAATTAACATCTCATGGTCAATTGTGTTTCATTTCTCTGCTAGTTCCAGATTATTTTGAAGTAAATCCCAGAAATCATATTATTTCATCCTTTACATCTCTTCAAAATATGACAAAGTAAGTCTTTGACAAAAGAAGCTTAATATGGGAAAATTTAGTGATAATACTTTTGACAGGACAAATTCTTTTTAAAAATTATGACATTTAAATTATATTTGATTTAATTTTCAAAAAAATAGGTATGTAAAATATCTCCTTATTATAAAAATCCTGAATGTAGAAATCCTGAGTAATGTCAAAGAGAACAAAAATTAATTTGGTTCTTCCTATTCATTTATTGTAAGCTAGCTAGAAGGAATAAGTAAGATACCCAGTAGTACAAATGCTGATTTGGTGTCTTAGCTGGAAAATACTTTCAACTCTGTTTACCTAATTCATGTTCGATCAGTCCACTTCCTTAGCAACACATTTGTGGAATTTGTTTGATTCCAGAATGGTCACTGGGCCATTGAGATTTCCCCAAGTGCCATCTCTGAAATTTGGATCCAGTTAGAACAACAGAGTCATATGTGATGGGGAAAACAGTGTTGGTGGCAGAAATCACATCGCTCCCCTATCACCTTTCTCTTGATGTCAGTTTTCCTCTCGCCATGAAAGAGACTGAAGGCTCATTTTGACATGCCTCACAAATTTAGAATGCAGGGCAGGTTGAAGAAAGTAAAACATAGACAGTCGAAAAGACATTTAAAGAGCCTATAATGAAACTCATTCAATTTCTTTATCTTTTTAGTTTATGACGTCTCATTGTCTCTTAGAATGGATTCGTGTTCTCCTGGTTGCTATGAGGAGACAGATGTGGAACTTTTCATTTTCTGGGATTGTGTAGATTTCAGCTGTCATCTCTAGTGAATAAGTCAGCCTACAAGACAGCTCAGTTCAGGCTTTTTGTTATTTTTTATTTTTGTATTAGTGAGAAAAAAAATGACTGCTGTAGAGAGAAGACTGGATTTCTAAACCCAGGTGAGGGGAGGACCCACTGCAGAGGGGTAAATGATGAGAGAAATAGAAGTGCTAGGCTGGGAGTGGGAGAAGGCAATGGCAACCCACTCCAGTACTCTTGCCTGGGAAATCCCATGGATGGAGGAGCCTGGTAGGCTACAGTCCATGGGGTTGCGAAGAGTCGGACACGAATGAGTGACTTCACTTTCATGCACTGGAGAAGGAAATGGCAACCCACTCCAGTGTTCTTGCCTAGAGAATCCCAGGGACAGGAGATTGGTGGGCTGCCGTCTATGGGGTCGCCCAGAGTCGGACATGACTGACATGACTTAGCAGCTTAGCAGCAGGCTGGGAGAAGGTGGAGGATCGTCTCTGAATCTGAGAAAGGGGGCAAGCTGGTGGTTTGCAAGCATGAAGAGTAGTAGAACTCTCTTGTGCTCCCTAGGGAGGTAGGACCATAGGCGTTCAGCTCCCACCCTCATCAAGCATCCGTACCGTGTCTCAGCTCTGGGGCCACCATGTGGGTTGGGCAATGAGAAGCCTACCCACTATGATGACCAGCGTAGTGGTCACCAGTGAGCTTCTCCAAGATCAAGCCTTCCTTGATCTCCATTGAACCTGGATGAAAGGGGCAGGGTGATGGAGACCCAGTAATAACCACAACTGATTTTCCAAGAGCCTATGGTTCAGATTCAATAACATTAAGAAAAATAACAAATGTGGCATTTCTTAAATTTGAGATGTGGAGTAAAATTAATGACAGCTGCATTTTATATTCTGCCTAATTTACTGTTTCAGAGGTTTTGAAATAATCCTCCTAAATATTAAGGAAAGTTTCTTTCAATGGGATTATAATATTCATGAGACTGAAGGTTTTGGGGGGTTGTACATTAGGAACTGAATTGTGTTCCTCCCACCAAAAAAAAAAAATCACATAACCCCTTGATGGCCCTATTTTAGAAATAGGGCCTATAAAGAGATAAAGTTAAATGAGGTCATAAAGGGTGGGGCCCTCATCCACTATGACAGATGTCCTTATAAAAGAGTATGTCCCAGCAGTGTGTCCACAGAGGAAAGGTTGTGTCAGGGCACGGCATGGAGGCAGTCAACTATAATCCAGGGAGAGTGGCTTCAGGAGAAGCCCACCCTGCCAAAGCCTCCATCTCCGGCTTCCAGCCCCCAGGACCTCGAGAAAATGAATCTCTGTTGTTTAAGTCACCCAGTCTGTGGTATTTTGTTACGGCAGCCCTGGCAAACTAATACACCATACTTAGTACTTTGATGTAAGGGTCTTTATTCTCATAGGAAATCTGTATTATGGCCCTCTAGTAGAAACTGTCGAACTGTGTAGAGTCGATTTATTCTCTATTGGCTAAAATGATTCACAATCTGAAAAGAGCATCACAAAGACATCCTGGATTGCCATTGACTGAATACACACAAAAAGGTTGCTGTTCAACAGTGACTAAAATTAATGAGGGGAATAAGTGTATACGCAGGATGAAAGGCTCCACTACTACAAGTTAAAACATGAAATGCAGGGACTTCCATGGTGGTCCAGTGGTTAGGACTCTGGTTTCCAATGAGTTGGACCCCTGGTCAGGGAGCCAAGATCCCCCATGACTCAAGACCAGAAAACCAGAACATAAAACAGAAGCAATATTGTAACAAATTCAATAAATACTTTAAAAATCAACGCCAATAACAGAAAACAAACAGGAAGAACTTTCCCCAGAGATTGTGGTAATGCTGCTGCTGCTGCTGCTGCTGCGTCACTTCAGTCATGTCCGACTCTGTGCAACCCCAGAGACGGCAGCCCACCAGGCTCCCCTGTCCCTGGGATTCTCCAGGCAAGAACACTGGAGTGGGCTGCCATTGCCTTCTCCAATGCATGTGAGTGAAAAGTGAAAGTGAAGTCACTCAGTCGTGTCCAACTCCTAGCGACCCCATGGACTGCAGCCTACCAGGCTCCTCCATCCATGGGATTCTCCAGGCAAGAACACTGGAGTGGGTTGCCATTGCCTTCTCCAATGCGTGAAAATGAAAAGTCAAAGTGAAGTCGCTCAGTCGTGTCTAGCATCATGTTAACCTTTGTTAACATGGAGGTGCTGAATCTACGCTAGTGAATCGGGGAGACAGTGTTACATTATAAAAATTACTTTCTTACTGCCATATCCGCCTGTTTGCTGCCATTATAATTCTGCTTAAAATCTTTAAAGACTGAGAGTCAATCTGCTTCTGATTTTATAGGCCTCTAAAATTGCTAGTTAAATTTCCTGGGCACTCTCAATAAAAAAAAGAGGGGGAGAAGACAGGAAAAATACAAAGACAATATAGTTTACATATTGCTAAACTATAAGTTCCTAGAAGTCAGGGATTTATCGTTATCTCCTTGAGATCATCAAACACTCTCATTTCCACATGGTTGGCATTTATGAGTAGTTTACTGAATTGCATCTCCAGACAAAGAAAAGCACACAGCTAATATGACTGTAGAATAAAGATGAAATTTTGCATATGCCATGTGAAATCAATTCTATCACTTTACAATTATATGTTATTTAGGAGTGAAAATATGTAAGTAGGTTTTAACTGAACTAATATAATGACAAAAATGTAGGTATTTCTGAATTTCTAGATATATCCAAGTTATCTGTGGTATTAAATATAATGAAAAACTAATTAATTGATTGCCCCAGTTGGTAACTTGGTTCACTTTTTTCAGCTTTATTGTATACTTGACAAATAAAATTGTAAGATAGTTAGAGTGTACAATGTGATGATTATATATACATATATATGTATACACACACATACATTGGGAAAGGAGTCCTCCCACCAAATTAATTAACATATCCCATCACCTCACATATTTACTTGTTTATTGGTTTACCTTTTGCAAAAATATTTGATATCAAAAACTTTCTTCCTTGTTTAAGAACAAACAGTAGTTAAGGGATTTGATTTTTACAATATTGGCCACATCCCCCGTTTTACAGTACATCCTGGAGCCATAATCAGTAGTGAAGATTAATAGTATCTAAATTTCCTAAACATAACAATCTGGTAATGTAACCACCTGATTTATAGCTTATCATAGATTAGTATATGTAATTATACTATTAGTATATATCATATATTAAAACAAAAAGAAAGCCATTATTTTTCTTCTTGGTCTGGTAAACTCTTAAAATTTTTTTTTCTAAAATTTTGTGTACAATTTTTAAAGGTTACTTCCCATTTACAGTTCTCTAGTCTTTCCCACGGAGAAGGCAATAGCAGCCCACTCCAGTACTCTTGCCTGGAAAATCCCATGGATGGAGGAGCCTGGTAGGCTGCAGTCCATGGGGTCGCGAAGAGTCGGACGCAACTGAGCAACTTTACTTTCACTTTTCATTTTCATTCACTGGAGAAGGAAATGGCAACCCACTCCAGTGTTCTTGCCTGGAGAATCTCAAGGATGGGGGAGACTGGTAGGCTGCTGTCTCTGGGATTGCACAGAGTAGGACAGGACTGAAGCGACTTAGCAGCAGCAGCAGCCTTTCCCATTCTATTGTTTTCCTCTATTTCTTTGCATTGATCGCTGAGGAAGGCTTTCTTATCTCTCCTTGCTATTCTTTGGAACTCTGCATTCAGATGGTTATATCTTTCCTTTTCTCTTTTGCTTTTCACTTCTCTTCTTTTCACAGCTATTTGTAAGGCCTCCTCAGACAGCCATTTTGCTTTTTTGCATTTCTTTTTCTTGGGGATGGTCTTGATCCCTGTCTCCTGTACAATGTCATGAACCTCCATCCATAGTTCATCAGGCACTCTATCAGATCTAGTCCCTTAAATCTATTTCTCACTTCCAATGTATAGTCATGAGGGATTTGATTTTTACAATATTGGCCACATCCCCCATTTTACAGTACATCCTGGAGCCATAATCAGTATCTCCACTCCCCTCTTATTCTGCTCCCCCGTAACCACTAGTCTGTTCTCGGTCTCTGTGAGTTTGTTTCTTTTATGTTATAGTCACTAGTTTCTTGTATTTTTTAGATTCCACATATAAGTGATATACTAATGCATATATATGGAATTTAGAAAGATGGTAACAATAACCCTGTGTACGAGACAGCAAAAGAGACACTGATGTATAGATCAGTCTTATGGACTCTGCGGGAGAGGGTGGGAAGATTTGGGAGAATGGCATTGAAACATGTATAATATCATGTATGAAATGAGTCGCCAGTCCAGGTTTGATGCACGATACTGGATGCTTGGGGCTGGTGCACTGGGACGACGACCCAGAGGGAGGGTATGGGAAGGGAAGAGGGTTCAGGAAGGGCAGCACGGGTATACCTGTGGCGGATTCATTTCGATATTCGGCAAAACTAATACAATATTGTAAAGTTTAAAAATAAAATAAAATAAAAAAAAAAGGAAATCTTTGCCATTGTTGTATCTATGAATTACTGTTTTTAAAAATCTCACAGGACTAACAGCATCCAGTTTTAAATTGTTAAGTAAGGACACCCTAAATCACTAACCGCTTTTAATAGGCAATGTGATCTATGACATAATTGTGTGTGTGTGAAGTTGCTTCAGTTGTGCCTGACTCTTTGTGACCCTCTGGACTGTAGACTGCCAGGCTCCTCTGCATGGGATTCTCCAGGAAAGAATACTGGAGTGGGTTGCCATTTCCTCCTCCAGGGGATCTTCCTAACCCTAGGGATTGAACCTGTGTCTCCTACATTGGCAGGCAGGTTCTTTACCACTAGCTCCACCTGGGAAGCTCCATGACATAATTAAAGCCAATAATTTTATTATTCTCTATTAGAGAAAAGTCCACCTTCCTCTTAACGTTCAACATGAATGAGTCAGAACGTTTTTTATGTGAAGTGTGTTTTTATGTGAAGCCATAATGTCTCAAACACAAATATGGCAAAAGACTACAGAGAGAAGTAATGGGTCTTTGGCTTCTTTTGCATGTGAGGGGAGTATATCTACTTGTTCTAGACTGAAGCAGTATGGTGCAGTCACACCCAGTTTGCAAGATTCACTGTTTCTTGAAAGAGCTGGTTTTAGGGCACCTTTCCCATTAAGAAGTTGTGGCTTTCAGTGAATTGCATGGATATGGTTTTCCCACAGGACGCTACATTTTGCATCTTTCTTCCTTGTCCCTTAGTGTCTTTCCCATTCCTGGAAGGCTGCTTGGAAAGGAGGGCATTGTAGGAAACACAGCAGCCTGTACTTCCGGAGTTTTGTTTCTATGAAGAAGGTCAAGGTCAGTTTCTGGCTGTAAAATGTAGAAGCTGACCTACAAACCAAGAGGAAGTACCAGCTCTCCAATTGGTGCAGGTAACTCTAATCTTAATATTTCAAAGATATGCATGCTTGATAAACTTTTAAACATCACCTAGGTCAAGGAGTGTATTCTGTGGTGACTACTTTGCATAGTTCTCCAGGACTTTGTACTTTGAAAATGACAGAATCAATGGAAAGGAAAGATTAGAATCATACAAGCAGAATTTTGTACTGCATCACAGAACGTGTTGGTCAGCAGTGGAAGGTGAAAATATGTCCTGCTTTACCTAATAAAGTCTTCAAAATGCAGCATGATTATTTGTTTAAAGAAGCTTTCACATACGTACAGTAACTTAGGAATGCTCAAAAGATCACTGGTTAGTTTTTTTTTCGGCTCTGCCAGTTGCTTTTGCAATTTATTTGCTGCTTCAGCTGTACATGCTAGAGAATGCATAAATTATGTTATGACTTTTTCCTGGGGAAATCAAGTCATTTTGAGAGTTACAGCATGACTCTGATAATATCGGTTCAATAGTTTCAAGCCACAAAGCACTCTCTCTGTTATATGTAGTCAGATGGTTCATTTATTGCAGAGATTCCCAAACACTTTTGGTTGTGATATGCCCAAATCGCCTAATTTGCATAGCAGACTGGAATCAAGGGGAAGGATGCTCAGAGAGGTAGAGCTGGACACGAACCTGCTTCCCATGAGCCGGAGAACAAAGAGCCTTTACCTTTTAGCACACTTAAATTCCACTCGTAGGTACCCTGGTTGATCTATTTAGAGCTACTTTACTGACTCATCTGAGCAGTCTAGATACCCATCACCCGCAGTCAATTGTCACATTTTAGAGTTGAACAGGACCTAAGAAAACCTTTGGAGTGACCATCAAATTCACAGATAAGACAACCTAGGAAGAAATCGGCAACATGATAAAGTGGGGAAGGAAGGGGATTTTGGAAACAGAATGAGGTCTGAATCTTGGGGTTTCTGTTTAGTACATCTGTAATCTTAGCCATGCTACTAAGCCACGTGGAATCTCAACTACAAAACAGGAAAATTCTATTTCCTTTGCTATAATACTTTAAGATTAGAAATAGTACACGTGTGCTACATGCCTAGTGGCTTTCCCAGTTTATAGAGCAAGATAAAAAGTCTGAATTAAAATTCTACACCTAGCTGCTAGCTCAGTGCATTCATATATGTGATGTTTTGGATATTTCATAATAGTTTGACTTCTTATGTTAAAGATGAATGTTTGTGTTCCCCTTCACCAAATTCAGGTGCTGAAGCCTTAACCCCAAAATGATGATTTTTACAAGTTGGGGACTTTAGGAGGTAATCAGGCTTAGGAAAAGTCATGAGGGTAGAGCCTCTTTGATGAAATTATTGTCCTCATAAGAGGAAGAAAAGGCTTCCCTGGTGGCTCAGTGGTAAAGAATCCACCTGCCAATGCAAGATACACAGGTTCGATCCCTGGGTTAGGAAGATCCCTGGAGAAGGAAATGGCAACCTGCTCCAGTATTATTCTTGCCTGGGAAATCCTGTGAACAGAGGAGCCTGGTGGGCTACAGTCCATAGGGTCACAAAGAGTCAGACGTGACTTAGTGACTAAATTACCACCAGCACCATAAGAGGAAGAAGAGATTGGAGTTCTCTTTATCATGTGAGGGGATGCAACGAGAAGGCAGTCATCTGCAAACCAGAAAGAAGATCCTTACCAGGTACCAAATCTGGTGGCACCTTGGTCTTGGATTTCTCAGCCTCCACAACTGTGAGCAATAGATGACTGTTGTTTTAGTAACCCAGTTAATGGTGTTTGGTTATAGCAGCCCAAGCTGACTAATACACTTTACATCTACATACTGAAGTTTCCTAATGGTGTTATTACTCACCAATTTAGTGGTTATCAACATCCATTTCATTGTAGCAAGTATACCCAAGGTGAAGGAGATCTTTTGGTAAGAATTTCCAAAGCCACCAGTATTCGGAGAGCACTTTCAGTTTTCAGAGTATTTTCACAGACTTAGAACCTCTGAGTAAGGAATTGCAACTATCCATGTTTTTGCCACCCTTGATACATGGATGAGGCAGCCTCAGTCAAAGAAGCTAAGGATGGTCAAGGCTTATTGCTTGTGCATAACAGGACTCCAGGAGAATCTGCCCCAAGTCCTATGTTTTCACTGTTCTAAATGTTTCACTGCTGGATTTTGCAGTTGCCTCTATAAAAGATAAAGATTTCCCCCATGGACAGAGGAGCCTGGCAGGCTACATACAGTCCATGGGGTCTCAAAGAGTAGGACATGACTTAGTGACAAACAGTAACAACTAGATGAAGATGCTGAGGGTTCAGACTCCTAACTACACACAGCAAATTAGGGTTCAAGTGATTGGAGAAGCACGAATAAAACACACAATGATGGTGGAGTAGACAGTTACGATGGCAGCATGGTGGAAGCAAGCACAGGAGGCAGCTGCAGGGCAGGGAACTCAGAAGAGCAGGAGCTGAAGCTTCTCCAGATGTTACCAAGCCACCCAGGATTATTGTAATTTGCTAAAAAGAATACTGTGATTTGAGGCCTCTGCAAAGTGGCAAGATGCCATCCAACAGTATCAGAGCACATGTTAGGCATAGACTAAGTCCTTCTAGTGTTTTGCTAAGATGAGAGAGTTTTACCAATTATTACTGAGCTCTTCATTAAACTAAAAACTTGAAGTGTTGGATCAAAAAAAAAAAAGTTGAAGTGATCAGTTCAACCAATATGTGTGATATATTTATGACAACCTGAATTGATACATGCTAAAACTATTGGGAGAACTGACTCCATGTAAAGTTGCTAAACTTACTTACCTTGTTTCAAAGACAGAGAAGTTATAAAAATATAAGGGGTTAAGATTAATATCAAAGAAGATTAAAGAAACTGATCCACATATATTTAGCTTTGCAGGGTCTTAGAAAACATAGGCTGAATTTACCAAAAATAGCTATGCCATTAAAAATAGAGGACTGATCCCGTGAAACTTGCCTTCAGCAGGTATTGGTACAGGCTCCATCCTTCTGAAGAGCACTCATTTTTGATTCTTCAGCAAATCACTTGTTCTTTTTAGACAATTTGTTTCTCATTTATGAAAGACTGCAGTAGCCTTTGGCTTAGCATTTAATTTAAACTTACTTAATAGAACAATCTAGGTACTAAATGGGTAAAAATAGTTTTGGTTTATTGGTCGTGTACTATGTATCAGATATTCTTCTGGATGCTAGCTGTGTGCACGCACATGTGTATTGTCCATGATCTACACTACAGCCAGGCCAAGTGAGTAGTAAAAGTCTCATTTTGTATGAAGGGGAACTGAGGTGCAGTTTGTTTGATGATTGGCTTAGATTAGAATCCTGTCTGCTTGTAAATCCTATCCTTTTCAATCTTCATACACATTCTGATGTATAGGGGTGTAGAGATATTTGATAGTCAAGCCAGTTAAAAAATACAGTACTATTCACTCATTTATTCTGTAACTATTGATTCAAATTTTATTATGTTCCAGGTACTATTATAAGAATTGAGTCTACATTGATGAACACAACCAACAGGGGGCCCCTATTTGGGCTTTTACTATTCTGTAGAGGAGTTTTACTTTGCCTATAAAGGTCAGTATAGTCAAAGTTATGGTTTTCCCAGTAGTTATGTATGGACGTGAGAGCTGGACAATAAAAAAGGCTGAGCGCTGAAGAATTGATACCTTTGAGCTGTGGTGCTGGAGAAGACTCTTGACAGTCTTTGGACAGTAAGGAGGTCAAACCAGTCAATCCTAAAGGAAATCAACCCTGTATATACATTGGCACTGATGTTGAAGCTGAAACTCCAATACTTTGGCCACCTGATGCAAAAAACTGACTCATTGGAAAAGCCCCTGATGCTGGGAAAGATTGAAGGCGGGAGGAAAAGGGGGCAACAGAGGATGAGATGGTTGGATGGAATCACCGACTCAATGGACATGAGTTTGAGCAATTTCCAGGAGAAGGTGAAGGACAGGGAAGCCTGGCATGCTGCAGTCCTTGGGGTCGTAAAGAGCAGACACAAGTTAGCAGCTGAACAGCAAGATCATGAGAGTCACAGGTACACAATTTCCAGGAACTAACTTTTTTGCTTAACATTTTTAACATTGTTAATAATTAGCAGAAAATTACACATCTCTGAGTATTATTTTACTTTGGGAAATGTGAACTAATTGAGTTAGTAATCAATGATTAATAATAATGACTGATTAATAATAAAAATTTATGACCCCCCCGTCCAATATGTTTTCTTTCATTTCAGAATATCACTTAGTAAATTCTACTATTTATTGTCCTAGGTACAGACTAATGAGATTTGTGGCTGCTAATGTATCCTAGCTCACTCTGTGAACCTCTCTGCCTTATTCGTGCTGAATTTTGTCAAATCTTGAACTTACTGTGGTTTCTCCCCATTCATTACTAACTCCAACCTGGCTTTGATGCACCTGTTTCTATTTTAAATGAATCTCAAAGTGGAAGATAATCATGTTCAATTTCCACTCTTTCTGAGAGTGGAAAACTCTCAGTCAAGTGGAGAGCTTCACTGTAGAATTTTCAATTTCCTTTAAATGGGGCTTAATAAGTAGACTTGCCCAGATGTGCCTGAGAAAAAGTGTGAAAAGAAAAAGATTAAAATAAAGGCACTAATGAAGCCAAGAAGACTTGCCTATTGTTCTAGACTCTTAGATCCTTGCTTCAAAATGAAATGCTTGACTGACAAGGATTTAGGTGCTTGCCTTTCTTGATAAAGGTTAACATAATGAATTGACATAATTGTGCAAAAGTGCCTTCCTGAAGTGCCAAATGAAACAACAAGAAATACTCCCTGATGGACGTTGCACTGACAAATCCAATTCAATAATCGGTAAAATTTTGAAGCAAATACAAACTAGCCCTGAGACTGAAGAAACTGAAATCACCTGAGACAAATGTGACCTTCTCTTGATGTTTTCATGTTTTGACTCTCCTTTGGATATCAAATTGTGGTAGTCTCAATGTTTCCATTAGGAACTCAGCTCTTTCTCAGATTTTCATTCTCCTATTTATCTTGTTTTACTTATAGCCTAAGTCCCGCAGAGGTGAGGGTGGTGGGGGAAGCCTCCCACTCAGACTGTGCTAAAAGGGAAGGTCATTTAAATCAAGGTTTCAATAGCCAAGTTCCTGACTTGTAGGTTAGAGGTGACAATGCCACCTTTTCCAAATATAAGAAGTGACTTCAAAGTGTGGAGACCATTGTCATTACATTAAAATAGGTGACTCACACTGGGTGTACTTCCAGGATGGGGAGTTAGTTCCTCCTGTCTTTCTTTCCATGTTGGCAGAGCAGAGTCCTCCTCCCCACCCTCCCTGACTTCAAAGGAAATGTTATATTCCCGTCTCCTCCTAGTTTGGGACGAGGTGGAGTTAAAGAATTTAGGCAGATGAGCTCTTTCCTTTCTAGAAAAAAATGTAATATATTGAAATACATAACATATACAGAAACTTATCTAGATGTCTATATGAGGATTGCTATATAAATCCCATCTACATGTCTTTATATAAAAACATATAAGACACGTAGAGAAACTTATTCATATATATATATGCATATGTGCTAAGTCACTTCAGTCATGGCTAACTCTTTGTGACCCTATGTACTGTAGCCCGCTGGGCTCCTCTGTCCATGGGATACTCCAGGCAAGAAAACTGGAGACGGTTGCCATGCCCTTCTCCAGGGGATGTTCCCAAACCAGGGATGAAACCCACATCTCTAAGTCTCTTGCATTGGCAGGTGGGTTCTTTACCACTAGCACCACCTGGGAAGCCTATCTATATACATACTTGAAATTTGGGAAAATAAGGCAGCAATCCAGTTTTATGGCAGAAAGTGAAGAACTAAAGAGCCTCTTGATGAAAGTGAAAGAGGAGAGTGAAAAAGTTGGCTTAAAGCTCAAAATTCAGAAAACTAAGATTCATGGCATCTGGTCCCATCATTCCATGGCAAATAGATGGAGAAACAATGGAAACAGTGATAGGCTTTATTTTGGGGGCTCCAAAATCACTGTAGATGGTGACTGCAGCCATGAAATTAAAAGACACTTGCTCCTTGGAAGAAAAGCTATGACCAACCTAGACAGTATATTAAAAAGCAGACACATTACTTTGCCAACAAAGGTCCATCTAGTCAAAGCTATGCTTTTTCCAGTGGTCACGTATGGATGTGAGAGTTGGACTATAAAGAAAACTTAGTGGCAAAGAACTGATGCTTTTGAACTGTGGTGTTGGAGAAGACTCTTGAGAGTCCCTTGGACTGCAGGGAGATCCAACTAGTCCATCCTAAAGGAAATCAGTCCTGAACATTCATTGGAAGGATTGATGCTGAAGCTGAAACTCCAGTACTTTGGCCACCTGATGTGAAGAACTGACTCATTGGAAAAGACCCTGATGCTGGGAAAGACTGAAGTCAGGAGGAGAAGGGGATGACAGAGGATGAGATGGTTGGATGGCATCACTGACTCAACGGACATGAGTTTGAGTAGGCTATGGGAGTTGGTGATGGACAGGGAAGCCTGGCTTGCTGCAGTCCATGGGGTCACAAAGAGTCAGACACAACTGAGTGACTGAACTGAACTGAATCCAGTTTTCATTGTAGAGGAAAGAATGCTTAATTCTGAGTTTGAAAACTTGGATACCTCCCAGTTTGGGACCTTGAGAAGCAACATGAAATCTCTAAACCCAGATTGGTTTCCTCACAGATGTGCTAACTTCTGTCCTATTAACTAGGTTGTAAGCATGAAATAAAGTAATATATGTGAAAGTGATTTGAAACCTGTGATACCCTATACAATGGTCAAGTATTATATCACCTGTTTTTACTTGCTTGCACTGGTCACCATCTTAGCTTATGTGTCTTAGAGCCATATATGGATTTCTACAGAATTTATTTTGGAAGCCAGAGGAAAATGTGATTTGATCTATAAAAATACTTCTTTTGTGTATAACATTTACAGCTAAAGAAGTAAAATAATACATTTCTGTGAATATGTATGGAAGAATGTGTGCAAATGAAGTAGGAAAAAGAAAGATTAGCATGATGCCCTACTCAAGGAAGTAATTACATATTTCAGGGTGAAAAGTGCAAGTCACAGGAGAAGCCTGTTCACAGCTGTGGACTTAAACTGCTATCAGCTCTGCTGTCTTTCATCACCTATTCTCTCCTCTGCTGTTCTATGAGAGCCATGGAGACTCTTGGCATGTACCTGTAGCAAACTGGAATTTGTATCTTTGTTGGCTTAGATTGTAAAGAATCTTCCTACAGTAAGGATACCTGGGTTTGATCCCTGGATTGGGATGATCTGCTGGAGAAGGGAATGGCAACCACTTCAATACTCTTACGTGGAGAATTCCATGGACAGAGGAACCCGGTGGACTAAAGTCCATAGGGTTGCAAAGAGTCAGACATGACTGAGCAAGTAACACTTTCACACTTTCACTTTCTTATCAATATATTGGCAAACTGAAGTGACTTCAGTGAAACTGAACACTGACGCAGAGTAACTGATCTGAGCCGATTTGGGGTCACCCCCTAAACATCAGGATTAGTACAAATCTTCATGGCTGTGTCAGTGCACATCACACTTGATTCACTAGTAGACAGACACGGCCATATCCCCTGGAATCACCGTCACACTTTCCGAGTGTTCAGCTTTGCTCCATTCACTTCAGCTTGCTTTTTTTCCTTCTTTGGCCAAAGACACCCACGTATGTTTACTTGCACATGTACAGTCTGCACAGTGTGAGGAGCCTGCAGGCTACACTCTCACCCTGATGTTTCCTTGTTACACCCAGGCACCATCCACAAAGGCAAGTTCCACGTTCTTCTCCAAGGCCCTGTTCAGAAGGGCCAAGTGCCACTGGCCTCTTAGGTTCTGCTATGCAAACAGGGCTGCTGGTTGGCACCACATTTATGTGCTGATGTATTTGCTGGAATTTCGGAGGTTGCATTTTCTCAACCATGATTTCTGGATTTTATACTATGTGTATGGTTAGGGCTTGTAGCAAAGAAGAATTATTGGTATTTTTATAGTTCTGAACTGCTTCCTTCAAAATCCAATTGCATATTAATATTACTCAGGCACTATATGCCTTAGCTTGTTGCATTCTCTGTTCTAAATATTTTGATATATCCTCTGTGAAAGGAGGTAGCTAAAACATTTCTGCAATAGATAAGTGTTGAGAGACCACCAGAATAAATTTGTGACATTTTCCTGCCAAGCCAAAATGTACCAAGATGTGGCATATTAAAAGTTTAATTGAGATTGAATGGAGTCATTTTAAAATTAGCAGAACAGCAGCAAGTAATAAAATTGTGGTAGCATTTTGGCACATATTCTGGTATTCACATATTCACAAGTCTACCTTTCACTTGCTGAGATGGCAAATGGTGACTATATCTGTGATATATTCATCATGTTGATGTTTCCTAGAACCACAAATTCAGGTCCAAGTACGCTTGGTTAAGTCTTACATCTTGGTGAGAAATAAGTTATATTTTCAAATATTCCCAGGTCAGAAATTTTGTATAACATTTATAAAATGAATCTCTATTTCATCTGTGATTAAAATGCAGTGGAAATTTTCAGAAAGGGTACATTCTACCTTAACATTTATGGGTAGAATTTCTGGAATGCTGGTACACACCTTAAGAAATATTTCTTACAAACATTTAACATGTATGCATTTAGAAGAATTTTGCTTAGTGGCAGTATCAGATATTAAGAGAAAAAATATACATAGCTGTGGAAAAATCTACCTTGATACAATATTTGCATTCTTAAAAATCTGCATATTTCCAAGAAATGTAATATTTCTAGAGATGCAATAGTTTTCTGTTGACTTAATAGCAATTTTAGAAATGTTTTCATACAGACTTATCTTTCAAGCAACATACAAGTCATTTTTTCAGAATGTGATAAACCTCTTTTCTTCTTTGTACATTTCCCTTCCAAAAGCCTACAGTGGATACAAATTGCTTTTGTTATGAAAAAGCATATTTAATTGTTGTAAAATTTGATAAAATTTCAAGAAATATTTAACACAAGATCAGTGCATCTTCATAAAATGAGTTAATATCCAACCATTAAAGCTCTTAAGAGAATATCTATGACATGGAAAATACAAATAATATATGATAAAGGCCTACTGCAAAATGGTCAAAAATATATTTTGAAGGAAAACAATGTGTACACATGGATAAAGAAAAACACACAGTGAAATATTACCTGTCATTGTCTTTGAGTGGTAGAAATGTGGACATCCCCATTTCAAGGAAAAGACTTTCTCCAAGTCTGTAAATACCTTCGACAACAATCACATGTGATGTTTCTTCTTCATCTGATGACATCTACCAACCCTAAAATGGACTGGTGCAACACTTTGCACTTTAACTATGGACATAATGTGACTTTTAATTTCGATTTTAACTTGTTTTAATGACTATGTTGCCTGCATCTGTAATTGTATAACTGGATTTGTTTCTAGCCGCATGAAAGCTTTTAAGTTACAAATGGTTGCTCAAACTCCTGCTACTGCTGTAGCTTCCTCCAGCTACTATTTGGGGCCCCTGGATCAGATATCCTCAATATAAGGATTAGGAGAATATGTTGCCTCACCAATTTAGGGACAACGCCCCTTGTCAGCTCGGAAGCAGTTATGGAACAAGAATGACGCCCCTTTTCCCTAGGCAACAAAATTCTCCTAAAAGAAAAGGGGGGAATGAGAGAGTCAGTTCCTAGGCAGGTTGATAGGGAGTCTAGGGGTCCCCAAGGAGAGAGGGGTCTGGAATTCTCAAGGAGGAAGAAAGGACAAACTTTTTTTCTTTCTCCACAGTCCTTAGGATTATATAACAATAATGTATCCTGCCTAAGGACAGTCTTTGGATTCAACCTTTTGTTATCTTAAAATGTTAATTATGGGAGTAGACCTGGTCTTTACAAGGATGTATCTTGCCTGAGGACAGTGTTATCTTAAAATGTAAATTATGGGAGTGGGTCTGATGAGGTCTTTGCAACCTCCAGACATTCTTTGGATTATATAACCTCATTGTTAACACTAGCAAGCGGGGACTCTTTCTGCCCCCTTCTGATGCCTATGTCAGAAGCTTTCTTTATCTCCTTTATACTTTAATAAAACTTTATTACACACACACACACACACAAGAAATGTGGATGCTTTTGTTCTTTTTGAAACTTTTCTATATTTTCCAATTTTCTCTGAGAATTGCATATGATTTTATAAGCAAGGAATACATATACTTTAAAATTAATATGTAGTGCTTATATAGATCTTTTAAAATTCTATGTTTAACAGGCATGACTCAAAGAGTACATGAGATCTTTGTACAGGATCAGCATAAGCAAATGTACAGAAATGTAAAACAGCACATTGCATTTTGTGAATGGCAGATCTGTAGATCTGAAGAGACAGACAGGGCCAGAGCATCGAATGCTCTAAATCAAGCTAAGAAATGTAAACTTTCTATAGGGTGACCATACAGACTGGTTTACCTGAGAGCCCCATTGTAGCCCTATTGTAGAAGCATAATTGTTATTGGCATCCCCCTTTATTATCAAAATTGTCTAGGTTTAGATGCTAAATTATGCAGTCAGCTTATATAGCTAGTAGGAAGGCTTATATACCACTGAAGGGTTATTACTAGGAAACTGACACAAACAGATTTACACTTTGGAAAGAGATCCTTGGTTATGCTGTGAAAATGTATTTGGGGGGGGCATGCAGGTGTGTGAGTGGGGAGATCAAGTAAGATTCATAGCAAAGTTAATAGGAATTAAGTAGTAGGATTAGTGTGGAGGGACAGGAGAGAAAATTCATATGGAAGAGCAAGTTGAGACATTCATATAAGAGATGCTCTAAGCAGAGGTGTTTATTTTTTCTTTTTAATGTCAGTTGTAGGAAGTTCTAGAATAGCACTGTCCAATAGAACTTTCTGCCTTGATGAAAATATTCTGTGTTTGTGCCATCCAATATGGTAACCACTAGCCACATGTGGGTAGTGACAAATTGAAAGAGTTTTAAATGATATTAAATTTTAAATAATTTACATTTGAAAAGTCCCATGTCTCTTGACTAGACAATGTACTTCTAGTTTTTATCCATAATGAAAGACATGGCCTGGAATGGTAGCTTTGTTGGACACAACTGAGTAACTGAACAAAACAATTAGGCATAGGACTTGTCAATGCATTTGGCCTATAGAGTAGGCCAAATATACAATACCAGTGTCTTGTATATTTTTTTAAAATTAATTTTTATTGGAGCATACGATGTTGTGTTAGTTTCCACTGTATGGTAAAATAAATCAGCCATTTGTATACATATCCCCTCCCTTTTGGACTTCCTTCGCATTCAGGCTACCACAGTGAATTAAGTAGAGTTTCTTATGCTATACAACATGCTCTCATTAGCTATCTATTTTATGCATCATGGAATGTAATTAGTACTGTAATGAGGATGAGATGGTTGGATGGCATCACCGACTCAATGGATGTGCGTTTGAGCAGCCTTGGAGATGGTGAAGGACAGGGAAGCCTGGCGTGCTGCAGTCCATGGGGTCCCAAAGAGTTCACATGACTTAGTGACTGAACAACAACAACAATGCAACAATAAAATAGAAAATATGTGTCAATCCCAAGAGAAAAGAGAAGGGCACCACCTGTAAGAGATTGGCAGTGAAGAGGAGCCTGAAAAGGGGTCTGAGGAGACTCAGGAGAGGATTTTGGTTTGGTGGTCAAAAAAATTCAGAGGGTCAAGAAGGGAATGATTAACAGTAATTAAAGTTCTTATGCTGTAGGACATTCAGCTAAAATGGAAACATTTTGGAAGGATTGAAGTTAGGAAATTCTAGAGGTAGGGAGACATTTGGAGGTTAATTGAAAAGTCTAGGTCTTGTAGAGTTGATTAGTATCTGAATTAGGATAATGCTGAAGTGAGAGAGTTCAGAAGTAAAAGCAGTGGGATTTGAAGCCTAATTCAAGGTGCTGGGAGACAAGTGGGTAGGATTCTAAACTAAACGATGTTGTTGGTAAAAAGGCAAAGTTATGTTTTTCCTCTGAGACAGAAGCTGTAGTCTCTATGAAGGTTGAAACATGAACACTCAGCCCCATCCCATACCCAACCCCCATGCCCCAATTCTTAAGGAATTGTACAGTAGATTTCTTGGTGAAGCTACTTTCTTAAGAATTGATGGCGGGTGACAGTCAGGAAGGAAACCTGTTTCATGAGTTCCGGGAACTGCTTTTGCTTTTTTTTCTTCTTTGATGCTATCAGAAAAGAACCTGGAGGTTTGTTTTTCATTTCAGTTGGGCAACTGCAACAAAGGCCCATAGATGAAAGAAAGGTGGAATTCAAGAGAGGAAGAGAGAACCAAAACATCCTCTCTTCATTCCTTCTCCAAATAAAAAAGAAGAAAATATTGAAGAAAAACTCAAAAGTTTACTTTAGGGCTGGAAAGATGCAAATAGGTCTATGTTTATCTATAAACTGCTTTTAGGGGGGCAACATGATGTGCTGGAGCAGACAACTGAACCGACTGTCCACCCGGCAGACTTGGGTTCTAATGCTGGTTCTATTGTTAGTTAACTCTATGACCTCGGTGTGTACAGCATTTAACTCTTCCAGGTAACAGTTACTCATTAAACTAGATTAGTGTTCAAGTTTATATTTTCAATCTTAAAAGTCCATTAGTATAAAGACCACATTAAAATTATATCTAAATGGGCTAAAATAAATCTGGATGTATGAAACTGTGCTAAATTTTGTTGACCTGTGTCACAAAATTTCATTCACTGCTTCAATGGACACATTTTAAATGATTTTAATGGCTGTGTTGGCCCTCCACATAGGAAATCAATGTTAAAATAGATGCTGCTGCTATGCTATGCTCAGTCGTGTCTGACTCTTGGCAACCCCATGGACTATAGCCTACCAGGTTCCTCTGTCCGTGGAATTTTCCAGGCAAGAATACTGTTAAAAATAGTACAGAGATAAAGTGAGTTTTGCAAAGTTAACAAAACGTAAAATACATAAGGAGTTATTTTCAAGTTAGAAAAAAAAGTAATGAGGTTGTGTCTAGGCTGAGAATATGATGTTTCAGTTTAAAAAAATATTGAAGGCTTCTTAATGGTGCCCAGAGGGATGGACAGTGTGGTCAGTTAAAGAATAGAATAGTAATACTTTTCGTGATTGGTTTCAGTGTTTATTCAAAAGAAATAAAGAAAGAAGGAAAGAGAGAAAGAAGGAAAGATAGAAATGAAGGAGGTAGGGAAGGAGGGGGAGAGAGAGAGAGAAGCAAAAAAAGAAAGAAAAAAAATGAGATTGGTTGCTTATTGTTGCAAGAAAAGTTTGTGTGGTAGAATGTAATAGAATTTCCTTAATTGTCCAGTAGCTGTATGACCTTGGACAAGTAATCATATCTCTGGGACCCCAGTTCCTTGTCAGGGTTGGGGCCAGAACTTTTAAAAACTCCCTTTCAACTCTATGGTGTTACAACGTTGACACTGTAATTCACATGGCCCAGGACTGTTGGTTGGTGTTGTTCAGAAAAGAGCAAAGTGTAGTATTAGAACAAAAGTCTTCTATTTTTTCATTTTCATGTGTATATTCAATTGCAGGAAACTGTTTGCAACAGATTGAGGTGGGGGAAAAAAACAGTTTTTCAGTTAATAATCCATTACACCAGCTAAGCTGGAGGGTAGCGAGAATCACTAAATCTGCCGAGGGAGCAGTCATGAGGATTCATCTGTTCTATTCTCTCTGCTCCCCACCCCCCACAACATCAGTTCTAGGAAGATGTGCTCATCTTTATGGAAAAAGACAAGGGAAAGCCTCCATTTCAGAAATGAGTGTGGGGGAGAGCTCAAAAATGCCTTGAGCCACTGAACCTGTTGATATTCATGTATTTTCTACCATTGCTAAGTGTTTAACAAAGATTTATTATGAATAATTAGCTTTTTGTATTCATCTAGTTTGATTTTGCCTTTGAAGCATAGAGGTGACTCTGCAGTAGCAAGGAAAATATCTTGAAATTATCTTATTTTTTGGAGCGGGTTTGGTCAAGAACTTCGCTGTCAGAACCCTTAGGCTTCTCAAGGTACGATCTGAGATTCTGGAGTTAGGACTGTCAACCATGTTTGAGATTTCCACAAATCACTTAAATCTGGGCTGTCCTTAAAGGCAGAGTGAGCATAACAGGAGTTCACTCTGAGAGTTTCCCAGGGTGCACATTACTTACTTCTTGGTTTCATGTAAACACAGCTAAAATGATAGAGTGTGATCACTCCTCTTAGAATTGTATTTTTTTCTTTTATTATAGAGATTTGCAAAACCCTTTAAGTGATACAGGGGCCAGGACAAAAGCAGTGCTTTCTTTTAGTATTAAACCTTGTGGGACCTTAACTATCAGGTTTCAGGAAAAATGGGTTGTTGTTTGTATTGCAATGTTCTTGACCAAGCCTAACGGTGTTAGACTTTGTTCACTCATAACTGCTTTTCATTCTTCTTGCATCTTGCATTACCAGTATAGAACTTTTCCTTTTCTGGCATGGAAACATTTCAGCGTCTTTGACTCTGGCACCATGACTATTCAGTATGGGCATTTCTTTGAAATGAGTGAAACAATCCATTATCTGCATTTTCTGACTACTTATTTCCTTACCGACATTTATTCCTTTACTAAAATGACTTTCCTAAACGTCACTCAAGACAAGGGATTGCACTTTGTCCTCATCCTCGTGACCACTGTTCCAGTTGGGCTTGGCTGACCAACTCTTCCCTCTTGAAATGTTCCTTCTTTGATACATCCAACATCATCACTCTGGTTCTTCCTAATTAATTTTTGTTAATTTCCATGTTCTTTCCTCTTCAAACTTGACAGTTTTCTCTTGCCTTTTTTTTTCCTTCTGGAATGTGAGCTCTTTCATATGGTCTCATCTACCATTTCTAATCTAATAACTCAAAAACCTAAATCCCTTGCTCTGATTTGTTCTCAGTTTCACTCTTGAGTTTCCAGTCTTTTTATATGTTTATAATTTGTGTAATTAGTGCCAGGTGAAATGGAAGTTAACTGTGTTTCCAGTGAATGAACTGAATTGAAAAGTAACTAGTAGCTCTTATCTGTGGAAGCAGAAATTCACTTTGGAGCAGCTCTTTGCTTTCATAAGTTATATAAATATAAGGCTAATATTTAATCTAATGGTGTCTCTGAGTGATAGCCAAGTTATCTAAGTTAGAGATGTCAACTGTTCTGTTCCATAGAGAAAAACAGTCTCAGGCATCAATATGGATACAACAGGGTTGGTTAAGAAATTAGCAGATTTAGAATAAATAAGTGCCTTTAAAACCACAAAACTTCTTAAAATGGATGCAAGAAAACAAAGCCTGAAGATTCTGTTTTTTAAAAAATGAAATTCCTCTTTTAAAATTGTCTCAGAAAGAAATATCCAGTCCCAGCAATGCTTCAGATATTTAAAAAGAAATATTACCAATGGCTAATTGCCAGGCCATTGCAATAAAAGGATCAAGACGTTGTCACTCATGAACATACAAGCAAAAATTCCAAACACAATATTAGTAAAGAGAATCCCAGACTCTGTTGAAAGGATGATATTTCACCAGTGTTGCTGGTGTGGCCTGTGGGAGGGTCAAATTCTATACCTTCAATGTACTCATTTCTCATCTGAGGGCTTTTCTAAAGCTGTAGAAGTCCATTTTTCTCCATGCATGAAGGCCAAATAACCAGAGAATTAATACTTTCCAAGAATGATCATTAACACATAATTGATAGGTGGGGAGGGTTGGTTTATAAATATTCTAGTTTATCCCTCAGGTAGGATAACTCTAGGACATGTGTCCACAGCGTTTCCCTGCGTTTCTTGGTCACTGTAAGCTCCTGTCACCCACCATGGCAACAGGCTTGATAATCCACCCTCTGTTGGCTCCCTCTCCTTCCCCGTCTTATTTCTCCACCCTCCTTTCAGAGTTTCCTTCAAAGCCCTAGTTAACTGCTGCTGCTGCTACTGCTAAGTCGCTTCAGTCGTGTCCGACTCTGTGCGACCCCATAGACTCCAGGCAAGAACACTGGAGTGGGTTGCCATTTCCTTCTCCAATGCATGAAAGTGAAAAGTGAAAGTGAAGTCGCTCAGTCGTGTCCGACTCCTCACGACCCCATGGACTGCAGCCTACCAGGCTCCTCTGTCCCTGGGATTTCCCAGGCAAGAGTACTGGAGTGGGGTGCCATTGCCTTCTCCTAAACTGTCACTGTCCACAGACAAAATAATTGTTGATATAGAAAATCCAGAAGAATGTGCATATAAATTATTGAAATCTGGATATAGGGTTAAAATAAAATACATTTCATTTCTATATACTAACAAACACAATACCATGGACAATAGCATCAAAATTCACAAATACCTACAAATGAATCTAACCAAAGATGAGGAAAAAATCCATACAAAACTACATTATAAAACATTACTGAGTTAAGTTAAAGAACAAAATGAATGGAGAGATTTTCCACGTTTATTGATTGGAAGGCTCGCTATCATAAAGATGTCAATCCCTCCCAAATTTGTCTGTAGATTAATGCAGGTGTCAACACAAGGCAATCCCTATTCAAAAGTAAAAAAAAAACCCAAACGTTTGTTTTTCCTTTGTTTTTCCAGATAAATGGGTTGAGTTGATTTTCTACTTTTGTGGAATGTAAAGGGTCAAGAATAACCAGGATAATCTGAAAAGAAGTGTATAGGACTTACATGATCAGGTATCAGGATGTATTATAAATCTACAGTAACTGAAATTAGTATTAATGCAAGGATAGATTAAAAGGTGCAGAGTAGAATAAAGACTCCAAAGGTTACTACAATATGCAGTAATTTGATTTATATTAAATGTGCTCCTTGTAGGGTTTTGGGGAAGGGAGAACAGGGCAGAGATGGAGAAGAAAATTGTTTAAACAAATGGTCCAAGACTGATGGATATCCAAATGGAAGAAAAGTAAATATTTATCCTTACTTACTTACTACTGATGCAAGAAAAGTAAGGATGGATAGTTCTATTCAAGAATAGAATCTAACTTAAGACCTTCCAGAAATGCTCCAGATATTTAATAAAGAAGTATTACTTGTGGCCAATTTCCAGGCCACTATGAAATAAAGAATTAACAGGGCTAACCTCATTTATGAACAAAAGGTAAAAATCCTAAACATCATATTTGCTTGAGAACACCACAATACGTCAACCATAGAAAGCACAACATCACATACAAAAACATTCCAAATAATTTGTAGAGCTAAATGAGAAAGTAACCTGATAAAGTTTCTAGAAAGCAACATAGAAAACATTTCAATGGCTAAGATGTTTTTGAGTAGACAAAGCTCCCTCCACTGCACCCCTTCCAGCTTTATGGTGATATGCTGCTGCTGCTAAGTCACATCAGTTGTGTCCGACTCTGTGCGACCCCATAGATGGCAGCCCACCAGGCTCCCCGTCCATGGGATTCTCGAGGCAAGAACATGAGTGGGTTGCCATTTCCTTCTCCAATGCGTGAAAGTGAAAAGTGAAAGTGAAGTTGCTCAGTCATGTCCGATTCTTAGCGACCCCATGGACTGCAGCCCACCAGGCTCCTCCATCCATGGGATTTTCCAGGCAAGAGTATTCGAGTGGGGTGCCATTGCCTTCTCCTTATGGTGATATAATCAGCATTAAAACACTGCGTAAGCTTAAGGTGTTGAATTGACACATTATATACTGTAATATGATTACCACTGTAGCTAATACCTCTATCATTTCTCATCATTATCATTTCTCCTTTGTAGTAACGATATTTAAGATTTACTCTCTTAGCAACTTTCAAGTATATAAGTGTGTTAGTTGCTCAGTAGTGTCAGACTCTCTGCAATTCCATGGACTGTAGCCCCTGGCAGGCTCCTGTATCCATGGAATTCTCCAGGCAAGAATACTGGAGTGGGTTGCCATTCCATTTTCCAGGGGATATTCCCCACCCAGGGACTGAACCTGGGTCTCCTGCACTGTAGGCAGATTCTTTACTATCTGAGCTATAGGGAGGAACCCTTCAAGTGTCTAATACAATATTATTAACTCTAATTACCATGCTGTTCATTATATCCCCTGAAGTTGTTCATCTTATAATTTGAGATTTGTACCCTTTGACTATCTTTTCATTTCCCCCACTCCCCAGTCTCTGGTAACCACCATACTCTGTCTGTATGAGCTTCTGTTTGTAGATAGCTGTATAATTGTTTTTCTTTGTGAGGACACAGAGGCTGGCATCTCCTATGTTGCCATTTTGGTTGGCAAACTCTTCAGAATGGGAGAAAATATTTGCAAACAGCAACCAACAGGGATTAATCTCTAAAATATACAAATAGCTCCTGTAGCTCAATAAAAAACAACAACAAAAGAACACAAAAAACCCAATCAAAAAATGGGCAGAAGACCTAAATAGACATTTCTCCAAAGAAGACATATAGATGACCAACAGGCACATAAAAAGATGCTCAACATTACTAATTATTAGAGAAATGTAAATCAAAAATACAACGAGGTATCACCTCACACTGGTCAGAATGGCCATCACCAAGAAAATCTACAAATTATAAATGCTGAAGAGGATGTGAGGAAAAGGGAACCCTCCTACACTCTTGGAGGGAATATAAATTGGTACAGCCACTATGGAGAACAGTATGGAGGTTCCTCAAGAAACTAAAAATAGAACTACCATATTATCCAGAAATCCTACTCCTGGGAATACACCTGGAGAAAAATAGAGTTAAAAAAGATACATACACCCCAGTGTTCACTGCAGCACTATTAACAATAGCCAGGAATGGAAGCAATCTAAATGTCCATCAACAGAAGAATGGATAAAGAAGATGTGGTACATATATACAATGGAATACTACTCCACCACAAAAGGAATAAAATAGTGCCATTTATGGAGATGTGGATAGACCTAGAGACAGTCATAACAGAGTGAAGTAAGTCAGAAAGAGAAAAACAAATATTGCATAATATTGCTTATATGTAGATTCTAGAAAAATTGTATGTGCTGTGTGCTGTGCTTAGTTGCTCAGTTGTGTCTGACTTTTTGCGACCCTATGGATTGTAGCCCACCTGGCTCCTCTGTTCATGGGGATTCTGCAGGCAAGAATACTGGAGTGGGTTCCCATGCCCTCCTCCAGGGGATCTTCCCAACCCAGGGATCAAACCCAGATCTCCCGCATTGCAGGTGGATTCTTTACCATCTGAGCCACCATGGTATAGATGAACTTATTTATAAAGCAGAAATAGAGACACAGATATAGAGAACAAACTTATGGACACCAAGGGAGCAATGGAGGTGGGATGAACTGAGAGATTGCGATTCATGTATATACACTACTATATATAAAATTAATAACTAATGACAACCTGCTATATAGCACGGGGAACTCTACTCAGTGCTCTCTGGTGACCTAAATGGGAAGGAAATCCAAAAAAGAGGGGATATATATATATATACATACAACTGATTCCCTTTGCTTTACAGCAGAAACTAACATAAGATTGTAAAGCAAATATGCTCCAATAATTTTTTTTTTAATTTATGAAAGAATAAATTTTATATCACAGACTCTCTGTGATGGCCAGAGAGTCAAGTTCGGTGGCCTTACATTCAGGAACAATTTCCAGACTGTAGTGTTGCACAGCTTCACTCAGTACAGGCTCTGAAGTTTGCAGGAGATATTAGGACCAGGACCGCTAGGACCACTGCAGCCTCTGAAGTCTGTCTGACCCTCTGTCGCCTCCCCAGCCACTGCCTGGCAGCATCAATACAACACCACACTCTTTCATTCACTCGACCATTTTCAACCTTCACGTCTTGGTGAGACTCAGGTCATGAGCCTATACCCTACCTTGAGGGAAGCTAGGAAAATAATTTTTAGCTTCTACTTTGTTGTTACTGTTGTTCAGTTGCTAAATCCTGTTTAATTCTCTGCAACCCCATGAACCGCAGCATGCCAGGCTTCCCTGTCTTCACTATCTCCCGGAGTTTGCTCAAATTCATGTCCGCTGAATCAGTGATGCTATCTAACCATCTCATCCTCTGCCACCTTCTTCTCCTTTTGCCTTCAATCTTTCCCAACATCAGGGTCTTTTCTGATGAGCTTCTACTTTGGAGAGGCAAAAACTCTCCAACATAGGAAGGGTGCTCAAAAGTTTCTGGACATCTGTGGAAATGTGAAAAGTGTCTACCCATCCCCTACCAGCCATCACTTTCATGCTAACTGCCTGTCTCTGTGTCTCTTATTGATGTATGCAACCAAAGAGCATCCGGGCTTGCAGGTGAAAGTGAAAGTCGCTCAGTCATGTCTGACTCTTTGTGACCCATGGATTATACAGTTCATGGAATGCACCAGACCAGAATACTGGAGTGGATAGCCTTTCCCTTCTCTAGGGCTTCTTCCCAACCCAGGGATCAAATCCAGATCTCCCACATTGCAGGTAGATTCTTTACCAGCTCAGCCACCAGGGAAGCCCAAGAATACTGGAGTGGGTAGCCTATCCCTTCTCCAGTGGAGCTTCCCAACCTAAGGATCGAAACCAGGCTTCCCACATTGCAGGCATATTCTTTACCAACTGAGCCCTCATGCAAGTATACAAATATGGTCCCTCTTCCGAGAGTCCTTGCTCTGCATGAAGCACCTGGACTACTCAGTAACTTCTTGTCTCTGACTTGGTTTAGTACTAATTAGTGGTACCATCCAAGGAGACACTGATTTTGCCTTTTAAATGATATTGGTGATTTTGTTGTTGGCAATGTATTTTATTGTTTGGTCTTCTCTCTTTATTAAAATTTTAGGGATCCTTGGGGGAGGATGATAATCTTTTCCTTTTTGTGGGAATTGGCATATTGCTAGGAATGTAGGAAATACAGAATAAGTACTTGCTTTTTGATTGTTCTATGGTTTGAGCTTTGAGGGATAGAGATCATAGTCAAATGACTTTTAACAATATATTCATGTGCATTTGGCTGTCCTGATCAGGATACAAAGTGGTATACAAATCCCAATTCCTAGTTTATCAGTAGTATATTTGCTATTTATTAATATGCTTTTGAGTTTTCTTTCTCTCCCATTCCAAATTTGTCTTAGATTGTATAAAAGGTAAAATATGGGAAATAACATTGGTATTTATATGAAAGTCAAAAGGGAAATGAACCTTGGATGATACAACATTTAACCTTTTTGAATACCAATTCAGGAATATAACCAACAAGACCTTTTTGAGGGGAGAGAATTTACATTGAGTAAGAAATCTGAAGTTAGTAGGTAGGGTATATCAAAGACTTTTCACAGTAAGAATCTATTAGTAATTCTTTCTTGGATTCCTAAAATATAGTCTTTGGAATAAATCATCAACTGAACAACAAACCCCTGAGATGCTTAACTAATGGGCCCAAAAGTAATGTAAAGGAACGATGTGCTTGTGCCAACTCCTCTATGAGCTGCCTTGCCACCAGCTGACGTGGGTGTGCCGGTGAACACTGGCATTTGAAACATGCACACAGAGAGAAGAAGAGGCAGCATGTCAAGCCCCAGATAAGCCTTCTGAAATCCATGCCATGAACCCATACTTGCACACTTAGAATACAATTGAGGCACTCAGGAGAAATGCTAATATTAATAAAACGTATGGAAATCTTGGCAGAGTAAATATAGGACTGCAGGCTTGATGTAAGTCTGGGAAAAACAACATCATATCCCAGCTTGCAGAGAGGAAGCAAGGTAGCTAGTTAAAATTATTTTGATTGACAAAGGAAATCTAAAAGCCATTGTGCTTCTTCTGTTACTTAGGCAGTGTGAAGAGCTAGTAGATCCAGTGAGCAGAAATGGGAAATGGAATCAATCAGAAGTTCAGGGTTCTCCAAGGTTCATGGCACATAAGATGTGTGTGTGTGTGTGTGTGTGTGTGTATGTGTGTACATACACACACGTATACATACACACCACATATATGCAGTCACCCTCTGTATCTGTGGGTTTTGCACCTGAATCTGCGGATGCTGAAACCATGACGCAGAGGGTTGACTACACTACAACATTTTATTTGAGGGACTTGAGCATCCATGGATCTTGTTATTTGCTGAGATTCTGGAACCAGCCTTGTGAATACTGAATACTGAGGAATGACTGTATACAATAAGACTTCAGCATAAAATGAGATTCTCAATAATTCTGATCTGTCTTACAGCATATATTAAGCACTTATTAAGTGTAAAAGAGTCGTCTAAGTCAGGAGCCCCCAACCCCTGGTAGAGGTTCGTGGCCTGTTAGGAACTGGGACACAGCAGGAAGTGAGTGGTGGGTGAGTGGGTGAAGCTTCATCTGTATTTACAGCCACTCCCCATCACTTGCATTCCTGCCTGATCCCTGCTTGGTGTCAGATCAGCAGCGGCATGATAAATGTAATGTACTTGAAACATCCCAAAAACCATCCCCCCATGCCGTCTGTGGAAAAACTGTCTCCCACAAAACTGGTCCCTAATGCCAAAACGGTTGTGGACCGCTGGTGAATGTGATATTAAGGAAGAGGTGCTATCTCTGCTCTGAAGCTGGAAGGAACTGTGCATCACTGTGATAAAAGCTCCCCTGTGGCAGTGACTATTTATTGCTGTGTCCCCTGCACCTAGAACAGTGCCTGGTGCTTCCAGAAATAAGCAGTAAGTAAATGAACGTTATTACTTGAATGAGTTCATCAGTTCCTCTTGTGAATGGTATTCAATTCAAAATAGGCAAGTCAGACAGCAAGAAGCTAAATTTCACTAGTGAATGATGATTCTCATGGAAGCATGAGGCTTTGAAACTGGGCAGGCGTGAAGAATGTGTGGTCCCTCGGATGCTCACATGGATGCTCTTTGCTAAACTGGAGCACGGCAAACAAAAACAGACCGGATAGAAGAGCTACAAAGATCCCAGAAAATAAAATTTCACATGAGCCAGTGTAATTCTGGAATTCCAAATGATCATATGAAGAACACTTTTACTTGCATGAGTTAGAAATATAGCTATTTACCAATAGTGGTAATGGGCAGAGCATGGTTTTAAGTGGTGGAGCTGCAAATAGCTGTGGGCTCTGCCTCAGGGCTACAGCTGCCAACCATAGAAGCACCTTTACGTGTATACAGCGTGGGAAGAACAGTTGGTCAGGCAAAGGCTTTTTCAGCCACACCTGTTCACTCAGATAACAATCACCACAAATAGTGTTATCTCTAACATAAAGATAAATATGTATTTTATATATCTATGACTATTGCACAACTTGTAAACTTGGTGAAAGTTAGATTGGCTGATTTTGTCCTATTAAAAGAAGAATACAACCTACTATAGATACTGGGTAGAAACTGGCAAATCTAACTTATGTAGAAGGATCTTGAAGTTGAGATGATTCTTTGAGTCATTAGCATGGCTTCATTTATGAGCACAATACTAGTAGAACCTTGTTATGAAATGACTCATTAATTATATTGAGTCAGTTATATCATGGGTCAGATCACATCTTCTGAAGTACAACCACTACAGACAGTAAAGTCTGAAACAATGTGATTGGCCCATTAATCATTTACTCACTCAATAATTCATTCACTAGCTCATTCACCCAATGCATATCAAGTGCTTCCTAAACTGGAGGGATTATGGGCTACACAAAGATGAATAATTCATAGCCTTTGTCCATCATTATCCTAAGAAAACTAGTTTTATCTAGTGAGATTGGTACTCTAAAAGAATGCTTTTAGTTAATGGAGGCAGCGGGGAGGTGGGGGTGGGATGAATTAGGAGACTATCATTGGCATATGTACACTGCCATGTGTGAAATAGTGAGTGGGAGGCTGCTGTATAGCACAGGGAGCTTGTCTTGGAGCTCTGTGATGACCTAGAGAGGTGGGGTGGGAGGGGCTATATGTTTCCTTATGCCTGATTCATGTTGTACAGCAGAAACTAACATAACGTTGAAAAAGCAATTATACTCCAATAAAAAATATGGATACCTCTTACAAAATATTTTCATCCTACTTTCTTCAGAAAACATCTATGGCATGTTTTCTGTCTCAAAACAGTTTTTAGAACACCTGTTGGATTTCAAACAAAAATAAAATAAAAGGTCAGGAATTAGTGTCACTGTTACTATTTCGATAAAAACCTGATTGTTCATCTTCATAATAACTATGAAGTTTAAAAATGTGTAGCTACAGGGTGAAAACTTTTAGAGCTGATCTGTCTCCCAACCCAGACTTAATCCAGGCTATTAACTATGATTAAAATTTAATATACTTAACTGTCATGATTTAGGATATGCCTATACTCTATATAGGATGCTTAAGTGGAGTGTGATTTTCCGGTTAAAGTCACAGATGAGGTAAAGTTTGCCTGCTGTGAGATTCTCTTCTTCTTTAATTATATAAAAAAATTTGACTGAAGTGTAGTTGATTTACAATGCTGTGGTAGTTTCAGATGTATAGTAAAGTGATTCAATTATACATATATATATATATATTTTTTTTTTTTTTCTAGATTCTCTTTCTTTTTTTGTGTTTTAGTCACTAAGTCATGTCTGACTCTTTGTGACTCCATGACTGTAGCCTTCCAGGCTCCCCTGTCTGTGGGATTTTCCAGACAAGAATACTGGAGTAGGTTGCCTCCTTCTCCAGGGGATCTTCCTGACCCAGGGATTGAACCCATGTCTCCTGTATTAGCAGGTGGATTCTTTACCATTGAGCCATCTGGGAAGCTCTTTTCCCTTAAAGACTGTTACAAAATATTGAGTGTAGTTCCTGTGCTATATAGCA
This sequence comes from Bubalus kerabau, assembly GCF_029407905.1. Classification (NCBI taxonomy): domain Eukaryota; kingdom Metazoa; phylum Chordata; class Mammalia; order Artiodactyla; family Bovidae; genus Bubalus; species Bubalus kerabau. The sequence goes on along the minus strand of NC_073639.1, from coordinate 13,592,976 downwards.
GGTCCTTGTTGGTTATCTATTTTATATATATTAGTCTGTTTATGCTAATCCCAGACTTACAATTTATCCCTCTTTCTCTCTTTCCCCTTTGATGATCTTAAGTTTGTGTTCCATGTCTGTGGGTATATTTCATGATTTGTATTTATGTGCAAATCAAAACTATACAAAGGTATGACCTCACACTGGTCACAAGGGCCATTATTAAGAAGTCTACAAGGAATAAATGCTGAAAAGGGTGTGGAAAAAACAGAACCCTCCTACATTGTTGGTGGGAATATAAATTGGTACAGTTATTATGGATACAGAATGGTGGTTCCTTAAAAAACTAAAAATAGAGCTACCATATCATTGTGCAATCCAACTCCTGGGCATATATCTGAAGAAAACAACAATAATTTGAAAAGTTACATGTACCGCCAGACATGAAAGCAAGCTAAATGTCTATCAACAGATGAATGTATAAAGATGTGGTGTGTATATATATATATATATATTCAGTGGAATATTACCCATAAAAGGGTGAAATACTGTCTTTTGTAGCAACATGGATGGATCTAGAGATTATGCTAAGTGAAGTAAGCCAAAGACAAATATCACGTATCACTTATATGTGGAATCTAAAAAAAGATACATAGAAATTATTTAAAACAAATAATTAAGGTGGGAATGTCAGTTATCCATTGCTGCATAATGGAATCATCCCCAAACTTTGTGACGGAAAATAACAAACCATTCTACTTACTCACAGTTTTCTGGGTCAGCCGGTGACTCTTTTCTTCTGAGCCAGCTTTGTTCATCTCTTTTGGCAGCTGTCCTGGGGATGGACGCTCTAGGGCAGTTTCCCTGTAAGCTGGAAGGTTGGATAGTCTAGTCTTTCAGTGGGATGGCTTGCTTTTGTGTCAGAAGATTTCTCTAGTAGACTGTGGTGGTGGAAAGTTTCCCATTAGCAAGAGAAGGCAAGGCCCTAAGAATAATTTTCAGTCTCTGCTCACATCATATTTGGGCTTTCCTGGTGGCTCCGTGGTAAAGAATCCACCTGCTAATACAGGAGACATGGGTTCAATCCCTCGGTGGGGAAGAAGCCCTGGAGAAGGAAATGGCAAGCCACTCCAGTATTCTTGCCTGGGAAACACCTGGGACAGAGGAGCCTGGTGGGCTACAGGCCATGGGGTTGCAAAAGAGTTGGACAGACTTAGCGACTAAACAACACATCATGTTTGCTGGTGGCCTTTTGACCAAACCAAGTAAAAATAAAAACCAAAAACCCAAACCACACAAGATTCAAGGAGTGGAGTAAAGATTCTCCCTCTTGTTGGGAGGAACAGAAAAGTCACGTGGTACAGGGGTGTTCTTATAAAAATGTGAGAAAATCATATCTATTTATTTGCAACTTAACATAGAGGGTTCTACAGTAAAAATCTTCACTCTCCTCTGCCAGTAAATGTCAATGAATATATGTAAATGTTAAGTAATCTATAGACTGATTCATGTTCTTGAAGAAAAAGTAAGCAAATACTGATTTAGGAGCTGTTTTTTTTTTTAAAAATGGAATGTCCAATTATAATTAGAGGCTAAGAAACACACTTCATCAAGAAAAACACAATAAAACATTTAAAAATTATCAATAGTTTGAGTAGAATAACCAGGGCAAGTTGATTGGGATAAAGAAAAAGCTAAATTCTCGTAACACAACATTGTAAATCAATTATGTTTTAGTTTAAAAAAATGATGAAAAGGAAAAGTTAAACTCTCCATTAGCCTTAAGGTTAAGCCTTTTCAGCCCCACTAACCAGGACACTCACCATCTTTTAGTCAGTGTAATGAGAACAGGTCTTTCTTGTTTTTTCTTTTCTCTGCGTGTTCTTTGTTCCACTCTCTATGGGTTATGCCTTCATCCACACTCATTATATTATGATGAGTCCCAATTTATATCTTCACATTTGATCTTCTTTTGTGTGACAAGACCTATTTAACTGATTGACTCCTTGATTATCTCTATAAGACTGTCCTCATAAGCACTGCAAACTTCTCATGTCCAAATCTTCACTCATTGCTTTCTGCTAGAACCTCTTTCTCATATTGCCACCTCTGACCTAGTGAGTGGTAACGCCAAAAATTCATTCCATGTCTGAACTAGAGTCTGGAGAATTAGCACAGGCTCTTCCTCCCCTCCCATCATTACTGCCTTCTTATCAACCACCAAGCCTGTGGTTTTCGCTCCTTTAATACTTCTGGATTTCACCTTGTCCAGTTCCCCTGCATCCTGCATTCAGACTCCTCAGCTTCTCTCTCTGCTTCAATCCATCTAGAGCAATTGTCTTCAAACATAAACCTTATCACATCATTCTAAAGCATCCATTAAACAAATCCTCATGATCTACAGGATATAAGCAACCACCTCATCCTGGCATACGAATATCTTTGTGATCTGACCCTTCTCCATTCAAGGAAGGCTCTTTCTTGAATGAATCATGATATCTCTCACTTCTTCATCCAAACTGATCCCTTGTCCTTATTGTTCTTCCTGATCCCTTCCCTTCTCTACCCTGGTTAACTCTTATTCATTTTTAAGAATTCAAAAGCCATGTTACCTGGGAAGTATACATAAGTGAACACCAGGCTTGAGTGGGTACAAGTACCATCAATCATATCTCATAATTTTTAATTGGGGATTTACTGAGGTCATCTCTGTTGTTGATCTGTGTGGTGTTAGCACTTAACCCAGTCCCTGACACACAGAAAGTTCTCAAAACTTGAATGATTGTTGAGACTGAATGTATTGTTTAAATAAATGAGTGAGCAGATAAAAGATGTGAGAGGAGTATAGTTATTACAGATAGGGTTGGCCTCCTGTCCTGGCTACATCTCCATCAAATTCACATGCATTGTGAAGTCATTTATGTAAGTCTCAGTGTTGGGAGGAATACATTTGGAGTTTAAGCCAAGATTCAGTTCAGGATAACAGTGGAATCAGGTTGAGAATGGAAACAGCCCTGCTTCTGAAAATTTAGGGATCATTTATCAACTATTTCATAATTATTAAAGATGTGCCTCAATACAATTGTGGGGATTAATTTTCTTTATTATTTGTTGCAAACTGGTAATCTTTGCATTCTCTCTAAACTCTGATCATCTTTGACCCTGATATCACTGAATATTTTCCTAGAGATTTCAAGCTAGTTTTAAAATTTGCCTAATTGAAGTAAATTTGGCATGTAAATTTAGTGGAAGTAATTGTTTTTCAGACCCCAATTTAAATCATTTTGTGATATCTGCTGTTTTAGATTATTCAGATCAATGCTTCTAGCATCTAACCATAGATAATGGAATTGAAGATGACTAGTAAATTGAAACTGATTCTCTGAATTTATAAGTAGTTGGGTAGTCAAGCAATTGATTTTCCTGGAGTCTCATTTTGGAATATTCTGATTTGATGGAGAAACTGTTCTTTCTATAGATGGAGTTCTTTTGATTTGGATCTTTATGATACATCAAAAGTGGTATTAAGAAGATATTTTATTATTGGTGTACATGTGTGTATGAAAGTGGTCTTATGTTAATTTAAGAATACCTACTCAATGAAAAAAAGAGCCAGACCATTAACTTTATGCCCTACTGTCTTTCTTTGCCAGATACAATGGGCTCCTAGTCAACTTCCTTATTCTTCGCGGCATCCTATCCTTCATCTTGAACCACCAACTGCTTCACTTCCCCCTTTATTTTCAGGCAGTTATTTTTCCTTCTATTTAATAAGAAAGTGAAGCTATTAGACCAAACACTTTGGACCTACAGCCATGAAATTGCTAAGCTTGTCAGCAACTGTACCCTTTCTTGTCTTTCTTTTTTCCTCTCACAAATCAGGAGGAGTTTATCCTCTCTAAGACCTGACCTGGCATCTTTGTCTAGAACCCATCTTCCTACTTCCGCATCAGCATTGAAATGTACTCAAGCCTGGCCCATCTTTCAACCTCACAATCCAGCCCACTCTTTGGACTCTCTCTCTCTCTTCTGCTCCAGAGCCAAATTTCTTGAAAGTGTTGTGTATATTCATTGTCTCCATTTCCTTCCTCTTCACCCACTTCCTACAACTCATTTCCTTCTGAATTCTGACCCATTTTTCTACATAAACTTGTCAAGTTTACCAGTATCTTTGTCTCTAAATCCAATAGGGTTGTTGAAATCTTTTATTGTCTTAAACAGTCACCACTGCTAACCATTCCCGGTCAGCAGAACAACTAGACTAAGCACACATTTGAAGTTCTTCCAAAAATCAAGGAAATATTAAAGAAATTTAGCCTCAATGAACTTACCTAAATTCTTTCAGCAGAGAAATTTAGAAACCATTTTATTTATTTATTTTTAATTTTATTTTATTTTTAAACTTTACAAAATTGTGTTATGCCAAATATCATAATGAATCCGCCACAGGTATACATGTGTTCCCCATCCTGAACCCTCTTTAATTTTGATATATGTATTGAATCATGCTTTATGAGTGGATAAATATATTGCATATAATGATTTCATTTTAATATGCATATATAAATTCATATTTTTAATTTCCTATTGGAGAGAATATACCATAATCTTTGAGTGTCTCTAAAAGCCCTGATCCAGCTCCCATGTCTTGGAACTCTCAATTACTTTTGGGACACCACCAATTCCCAGCTTCTCATGCACATCTCTGATTGCTGTCTCTTCCTCTGCAGGGACTTGAAATGCCGGTGTTCTCTGAGGTTCTATCCTAATCCCCCTTCTCTTACTCTGCCCACATTCTCTGGATGAGCATCCATATCTAAGCTTCAGGTTTTGTTTGTGATGATGCCTCCTATATCTACATCTGGGAGTTAGACCTCTTTCCTAAATTCTTTATCATAATATTATATATATATATAATTCTATACTCAACCACCCAGTGGAAGCCACTGCTCAGATAGATATCTTGGAGATGATTTGAGTCCAGTGAGTCCTCGAATGATCTCAACTTATCTTTCTACAACTTTCTCCTCTCTTCGTGCTCGTTATTTCAGTGAATGATGCTATAGTCCAGACTGGAAACTCAGGATTCTGACCTAACTCCTCCTACTCCTTCATTGTCACAACCAATCAGCCATCAAGTCCGAGGACTCTGCTTCCTTTTACTCCTTGATTATGCCCATATCTCTCCCCAGCCACTAACACAGTGTTCCAGGCCACCGTCTTGTCTCTTCTAAATTACCACAATAATCATCTTCTTGGTTTTCCTCCAGTCTATTTTTTTCCAATTTAGAACCGGGATGATTTTTTTCAGCAACATGACTCTGTATCTCTCTGTTTAAAATCACTACATTTAAGATGACTTAGAAACCCTCCCATGGGTATCTCCAGACAATTCAACATTATTCAGTTTTTAAAAGAAATGATGTATCAAGCCATGAAAAGACACGGAAAAACCACCTTATTTTTTAGGACATTAGTAAGTGACTCAGAGGTTAAAGCATCTGCCTCCAATGAGGGAGACCTGGGTTCAATCCCTGGATTGGGAAGATCCCCTGGAGAAGGAAATGTCAACCCACTCCAGTACTCTTGCCTGGAGAATCCCATGGATGGAGGAGCCTGGTAGGACTACAGTCCACAGGGTCGCAAAGAGTTGGACATGACTGAACGACTTCACTTTCACTTTCAGTAAGTGACTGAAGTGATTTAGCACACAAGTGAAGTCAATATGAGAAGGCTGCATACTGGATGTTTCTAAACACATGACATTATAGAAAAGGTGAAACTATGGAGACAGTAAAAAGATCAGTGTTGGCCAAGGGTTAGGATTGAACAGGCAGAACACAGAGGACTTTTAGGGCAATGAAACTATAATGGTGGATACATGTCTTTATACATTTGTCAAAATCCATAGAAGTATAATACCAAAAGTGAACCTGAATGTAAATTGTGGACTATGGGTGCTAATGTAGGTTCACGGATTGTAACAAATCTCCCACTTTGGTGCAGGATGTTGACAGAGGGGGAGGCTTTGCACGTATGAGGACAGGGGTATACAGGAACTCTGTGTTTGCTGCTTAATTTTGTTGTGAACTTAAACTGCTTAAGAAAACCACAACCCTCCATGGTCTGGCTTTTCTATACCTTTTCAAAATAATCTCTTCTTCATTCTGCTCTTGGAGTCTTTTCTGTTTAATATGGAACTTTGTTTCATTGAACTAGCCACGTTCTTGTTCATTTCTGAGTCAGCAGATCTCTTCTAACTTTCCTTCTTGTAGTCTTCTTGTCATTCTCCATCATTTATCAGACTTTATTGTTCTTGCATTTTCACTTGTTTGTTTTCTTTGCCAAACTCCAAGTTCTGAGTCCATTTTATTCACTGTAGTATCTCCAGGGTTAGGCGTATAAAACACTAAATGAATGGGGAATATATGGCTGGAACAATTTTATCCCATTCTTACCGAGACCTACCCTGGTTTTGTTTTCAACTGTCCTTAGCTCTTTGTAAGAATGCACTCAAAAAAATAATCACAGGCCTGGGTTGCCAGATTTAATAAGGACAATGAAAGGTACAAGGCACTCAGATAAATTTGAATTTCAGGCAAATAATGGATAGTGTTTTAACATAAGTATGTCCCCTGATATGTAATATTTTTATAACATTTAATATTTATATAACATTTGGGGACATTTGTATTAAAAGTCTATTTGTTGTCTGGAATACAAATTTAACTGAGCTTCCTGTATTTTATCTGACAATACTACTCAGGTCCCAAGAACTGTTTCCTGGTTACTGGAAACATTCATTTAAATGCAGATAATAGCTTTGGATAACTGCCTCCATGTTGAGTTCTCTTCAGTAAATTTCTGCAAAGAACTCACCTTTTCTCTTTTCATTTTTCAGTGCTTACAGCAGAGCATTTCTATCTCTCATAGAGAAAGTTTTTGCCATTTACTAGCAGGAAAGATGGAGAAGGCAATGGCACCCCACTCCAGTACTCTTGCCTGGAAAATCCTATGGATGGAGGAGCCTGGTGGGCTGCAGTCAATGGGGTTGCGAAGAGTCAAACATGGCTGAGCGACTTCACTCTCACTTTCCACTTTCATGCATTGGAGAAGGAAATGGCAACCTACTCCAGTGTTCTTTCCTGGAGAATCCCAGGGACTGGCGGGGACCTGGTGGGCTGCCATCTATGGGGTCGCACAGAGTTGGACACAACTGAAGCAACTTAGCAGCAGCAGCAGTGGGAAAGAGTTTTGCTTTTAAGCTGTGGCCTTGTATTTTGAAATGGTATTATTATACATGTTATTCACATATCATCAGTTCAGTTCAATCGCTCAGTCATGTTCAACTCTTTGCGATCCCATGGACTACAGCATACCAGGCTTCTCTGTCCACCACCAACTCCCAGAGCTTGCTCAAACTCATGTCTGTTGAGTCAGTGATGCCACCCAACCATCTCATCCTCTATCATCCCCTTCTCTTCCTGCCTTCAATCTTTTCCAGCATCAGGGTCTTTTCCAAAGAGTCAGTTCTTTGCATCAGGTGGCCAAAGTATTGGAGCTTCAGCTTCAGCATCAGTCCTTCCAATGAATATTCAGGACTGATTTCCTTTAGGATGGACTGGTTGGATCTCCTTGCAGTCCAAGGGACTTTCAAGAGTCTTTTCCAACACCACCGTTCAAAAGCATCAATTCTTCGGCACTCAGCTTTCTTTATAGTCCTTATAGTCCAACTCTCACATCCATACATGACTACTGGAAAAACCATAGCTTTGACTGGATGGACCTTTGTTGGCAAATTAATGTCTCTGGTTTTTACTATGCTGTTCATAATCCACACGCCGTAATTCACTCATTTGAAGAATACCATTTAGTATATTCACAGAGCTGCGCAGCTGCCACCATAATCTAATTTTAGTTTATTTTATATTTTTAAACAGAGCGCTTTTTATCTTTGGCTAAGTCCTACTGCATGCAGGATCTTAGTTCCCTGACCAGGGATAGAACCCATGCCCCCTGTATTAGGAACATGGAGTCTGAACCACCAGGGAAATCCCTGCCATAATCTAATTTTAGAATATTTTCATCACTTCCCCAAAGAAACCTTGTACCTAATAGCAATCATTCCCTATTGGTCACCTATTCCCAGCCTTAGGCAATAACTAATATGCTTTCTGTCCTTGCAGATTTGGAAATTTTATTTAAATGGGATCATGCCATACATGGTCTTTTGTGACTGACTTCTTTCCCTTAGGAAAATTCTTTCAAGTTTCATCCATGTTATAGCATGTATCATATTTCACTCCTTTGTATCACCAAATATTGTTCCATTGTGTGAGTATATCACAATTTATTTATCCTCCGATCAGTTGATGGGCATTTGGGTTATTTTTACTGTCTTTTGTAAGAATAACATTCTAAAATTGACTTCTGTCAATTTTTTGTTTATTGTCTATAGTCAAGTTTTAGGGAAAAAGCATAGGAAGTATTTTGCTTGTCTTAGTATTTTACTCTGCTTTTGAAATTTCAGTAGATTTCTTGGTCTATTTTGTTTTTCATTAAATCTTTTACATGGAAATTGTTTAAGTTAATTCAAGAGGTATACTAGATGTTGTGATAAGCAACTGCAAGTTCTGTCATGCTGTTCTGAGATGTTTCAGCAATTAAGCTTGAGAATTTGTTGTGCAACAGGTCTGTCTAGTGTGATATTTTCCATGACTACAGAGAATATTATAGACTGTGGCATCTGGAATTGATCATGGGCTTTGATGGGCACATTGCCACTCTGGTGGCTCAGACGGTAAAGTGTCTGCCCACAATGCGGGAGACCTGGGTTCGATTCCTGGGTCGGGAAGATCCCCTGGAGAAGGAAATGGCAATCCACTCCAGCACTCTTGCCTGGAAAATCCCATGGACAGAGGAGCCTGATAGGCTACAGTCCATGGGGTCGCAAAGAGTTGGACACGACTGAGTGACTTCACTTTGATGGGCACAGATATGTGAAACTGTGGCGTGAGGCTGGAGTTTTTATGTTATGTATTGCTTTTATGAAATATATTTTCTCATGTGACCTGTGGATAGCTGTACCCAGGAAGGTAAATCAAAATATAAAACCAAAACATATTGAGACAATAAGAATGCTTGAGTCTTCATAGACACAGAAACATTAAAGACAAATAATTTCTTGGTGAAGGTGAGTACCTAAGAGTCAATGATCATCATTGTGCTCTACGAGAATATTAATTCTGCCATGGGGAAGTCTTATGGCTTTGCTTACATTAGCTCAAAATGATGGAAGACTAGTAAAATTGTTATTTTTTTCTTGGCCATGCCATGTGGCATGCAGGATATTAGCTCTCCACTCAGGGATTGAATCCGCGTCCCCTGGAGTGGAAGCAGAGTCGTAACAGCTGGACCATTGGGGAAGTCACAGAGGTTTGTAAAATTAAATACAAACCTCCTGTGCTTATGGCATCAGTGCATGGCTTCCTTTCTTTTTTACTTCCTCTTTCCCTCCCTCCCTTCCTTTCTTTCCTTTTCTTTCCTCTTTCTTAATGATTTCCTCAAAATCACTTGGGTAGAATGAATGTTTGGAAATTGCTAAAGGAACCATGATACTTTGCACGCTTTTACATAAATATTGATGAACACAAAGTAGTGATTTTCAAACTACTTAACACACAACTTCCAATAGATTAAGGCACCATTCAAGCTTTATAAAGAGTTGACACTCTAGCAGCCTTTTATCCCCCCCGCATTTCATCATTTTTAAACAATGATCAAGGTATGCACTTTTAAAAATAAAAGTGAAAACATATTTATCATATTTTGAGATTTGCTCACCTCCCTTGAAATAATTATATATATTTCTTAGATCATCACAAAGCACTTCTTTTTACACATATACCTTGTTCATACCTGTCTTTTCAAATATTCTTAAAGTTGGTGCTCAGAGACTAAACATCCAAGAAGCATGATAGATCACTGCTCCTGCTGCTGCTGCTGCTAAGTCGCTTCAGTCGTGTCTGACTCTGTGAGACCCCATAGACGGCAGCCCACCAGGCTCCCCCGTCCCTGGGATTCTCCAGGCAAGAACACTGGAGTGGGTTGCCATTTCCTTCTCCAATGCGTGAAAGTGAAAAGTGAAAGTGAAGTCGCTCAGTTGTGTCCGACTCTTTGCGACCCCATGGACTGTGCCTACCAGGCTCCTCCGTCCATGGGATTTTCCAGGCAAGAAAATCCACCCACTGGAGTAGGGCGCCATCACCTATGGTCTACTAAACTGAATATTTGCTCTTGACTTTCAGTTAGGACTCACTACAGTCATCATCTGGAATTCTATATGTTAACATTTTAATGAACTGAAGATTCCATCTTTAATGTACCACTAAGAAAGAAGAAAAAGGTTAATTAATTGAAATAAGTTGTAAGGTATATCCTGATTTCAGAGATATAACAATGAGGGGAAATATCCATTCTAGAATTAAAGACAAGTCGTAGCACTACTGGCTGCCCAGGTGGCTCAGTGGTAAAGAATCTACCTGCCAATGCAGAAGACGCAAGGGATGTGGGTTTGATACCTGGGTCAGGAAGAGCCCCTGGAGAAAGAAATGGCAACCCACTCCAGTATTCCTGTCTGAGAAATCCCATGGACAGAGGAGCCTGCTGGACTAGTCCATGGGGTTGCAAAGAGTTGGATGTGACTGAGCACACACAGCAGCACTATTGGAAGCATACAAATATACTCAGAAGCACACTAAAATATAACTGGTAGTGGTCAATTTCATTTAGTTGGAAATTAATTGATTACTAACATATGTTTAGTTCTGGGCTCAATAACTGGGCTGGACCATTTACTGTCTAGAGTTTCTGTTTGGTAGCTGTCTTCTCGATGTACCACATTATACCGGCTGAAATAGGTGGAGTAGGTAGCTGCCCATGAAGTGTGGGTTAAAGTTTCCTGGAAAAGTCTTTATCCTTACTTATCCTCATTTTCTTCCTGCTGCCAGGAAACCTCCTGTAAGCATTTTCTTCCATTGGCCTTATGTCCTTTCAACATGTGGCTATTTCTGAAAGGATGCACTGACTATTTTAATCATTAACTCTCCAGTATGGAATCATTTGATCATTGATTACATTTTCCCAATGGGATGGCACACCATCATAACTTATGAGGAATCCAGGCTTCAGAGAGTTCATGTAACTTGCCAGGACTGCACAGCATACAGCTGGTTTAACTGGGTTTGCATCTCTGTGTTATTTATTGAGTCTGACTGCCTTTCAAGAACACCTCAAATATACACAAATTAAGTCTCCAATCCAGCAGATATTTTGAAAAGTAAGAGGATAAAGAGATAATGGGGAGGTGAGGTAGTGCCTCAGAGGATCAGTCTGGAGCGTGGATGGAGTGGGGGGTGTTATTTGGGCAATGAGAAGACAAAGTTTTCTGAAAGGGAAAGTAGAAAGATGCCAGAAATAAACCTATCAGTTTACAACTCTCGCCCTGTGCTTTTACCAGAAATTACTGATTCCTAGAACTGAGCTTGTTGACCTCGTATATTTGTTAGATTTACTTCAATATTTTACTGAGATTCCTCAGAAGACTTTAGGACTCACTTAGGAACCCTGGCAATTTTTTTTTTGTCTTGAACTTAGAGCTGAAATTACTGCATGTTAATCCAATAATGAATGCAAATATTTTCTGACCAGTATTTGACTTTGGAGGTTCCTTTTATTCAATTTTTATGGTTAGGATGGGAAAACAACTGGGAAATTCTAGTTTGCAAGCATTCAAACACACCCATATCTGCATGGCTGAATCTTAACAGTGGTCATAAAGCTCATGGAGAGATAAGAAATACTAATATTATTTTATCTGGATATCATAGATAATATTTGTTGTCTCTTTGTCCCTCAATAACATTGAAGAGTAAGCTTTAGCTTTTTATAGGAACACAGGATGACATACTGCATTTTTGCAGTAAATCCTTGATATGCATAAATGATACTATTGCAAACCCTCAGGCTTAATCTTCAGATTAAATTAACCAGAGTTCCTGGTTAGAAGACATAAGTGGAAAATAAAAGAGCTGTGTTGAAATGTATTCATTCATTTCACAAATATTTACAGAGCTCCTACTGTGTATCACTGTATATATACTTTTCAAGGCTATGGATATGTAACAGAGCACTAACCAGACATATCTTCTGTCTTTATTCTAGGAGAAGAATAGTCAAGTCGGGTAAGAACAGTGAAGCCCTTGTGGTTTATTGCAGATACAGTAGTCTTTATATATGCTCTTCCCTTTGCTATGAAAACTTCTCATGCAGAGTTTTACTAACTCCTACTTCTAATTTATGACTCCATTTAGATAGCCCTTCCTCTAGAAGCTTCCTCTGGGCCCTTAAGTTCAACTTATCTGCCCTTCTCATGTACTCTCATGAAACCTTGCATTATTTTTAGCTCTTAAGTTATACTATTTCATTTGTATGTATTCTCCACCAGATGATGAACTTGGATTATATTAAGAACTAAGAATTTTTTTGTTCATCGTTGTAACCCCAGCAACTTGCATGGTGTTTGGCACAAGATGGGAACACAGATTTTCTCAGTGAATAATCGATTTAATGAAATGTCTCACTCTAGCACATCAGTCACTTATAGAGTAGAATTCAAAATCATCTTTCCTTAGATTATTAGATGATTATTTTGGAAGAATCCACCAAGGATGTGAGATCCATTTACCAAGAGCCAAATGCTTTGAGTTCCTAGTCAATGTTTCTATGCAGTAAGATTGTTGATAAGATTTTAAAAGGTTCTTACAGTCTGAGTGTGTGTGTGTGTGTGTGTGTGCATGTGTTTGTGTATGTGTTGATGTTAACTCTGATTTTTCACATCTTTCTACGTGAAACTGTAAAGTATATTTCATATCTCAATACTGAAAATATATAATATAAGAGCTTCAAGGAATAATATGGCATAAAGTTAGTTAATAATCAGTGATAGCAACATCATTTTAGTTCAGTTGCTCAGCAGTGTCCAACTCTTTGCAACCCCATGGATGGCAGCATGTCAGGCTTCCCTGTCCACCACCAACCCCTGGAGCTTACTCAAACTCATTGTCCACCTGTTGGTGATGCCATCCAACCATATCATCCTCTGTCATTCCTTTTTCCTCTTGTGTTCAATCTTTCCCAGCATCAGGGTCTTTTCCAATGAGTCAGTTCTTTGCATCAGGTGGCCAAACTAATGGAGTTTCAGTTTCAGCATCAGTCCTTCCAATGAATATTCAGGACTGATTTTCTTTAGGATTGACTGGTTTGATCTCCTTGCAGTCCAAGGGATTCTCAAGAGTCTTCTCCAGCACCACCATTCAAAAGCATCAATTTTCTTCGGCGCTCAGCTTTCTTTATACTCCAACTCTCACATCCATACATGGATACTAGAAAAGCCATAGCTTTGACTAGACAGACCTGTGTCAGCAAAGTAATGTTTCTGCTTTTGAATATGTTGTCTAGGTTGGTCATAGCTTTTCTTGCAAGGAGAAAACATCTTTTAATTTCATGACTGCAGTCACCATCTGCAGTGATTTTGAAACCCCCCAAAATAAATCTGTCACTGTTCCCGTTATTTCTCCATCTATTTGCCATGAAGTGATGGGACCGGATGCTATGATCTTAATTTTCTGAATGTTGAGCTATAAGCCAACTTTTTCACTCTCCTCTTTCACTTCCATCAAGAGACTCTTTAGTTCTTCTTCACTTTCTGCCAAAAGGGTGGTGTCATCTGCATATCTGAGGTTCTTGATATTTCTCCCAGCAATCTTGATTCCAGCTTGGGCTTCATCTAGCCTGCATTTCACATGATGTACTCTGCATATGAGTTAAATAAGTGGGGTGACAATATACAGCCTTGATGTACTCCGTTCCCAATTTGGAACCAGTCTGTTGTTCCCTGTCTCATTCTAACTGTTGCTTCTTGACCTGCATACAGATTTCTCAGGAGGCAGGTAAGGTGGTCTGGTTTTCCCATCTCTTTCAGAATTTTCCATATTTTGTTGTGATCCACACAGTTCAAGACTTTGGCATAGCCAATAAAGCAGAAGATGTTTTTCTGGAATGCTCTTCCTTTCTCAATGATCCAACAGATGTTGGCAATTTGATCTCTGGTTCCTCTGCCTTTTCTAATCCAGCTTAAACATCTGGAAGTTCACGGTTCAGGTATGTTGAAGACTGGCTGGGAGAATTTTGAGCATTACTTTGCTAGTGTGTGAGATAAGTGCAATTGTGCAGTAGTTTGAGCATTCTTTGGCTTTGCCATTCTTTGGGATTGGAATTAATACTGACCTTTTTCAGTCCTGTGGCCACCGCTGAGTTTTCCAAATTTGCTGACATTTAGAATGCAGCACTTTCACAGCATCATCTTTTAGGATTTGAAATAGCTCAACTGGAATTCCATCACCTCCACTAGCTTTGTTCATAGTGATGGCCCATTTGACTTCACATTCCAGGATGTCTGGCTCTAGGTGGATGATCACACCATGGTGGTTATCTGGGTCATGAAGATCTTTTTTGCATAGTTCTTCTGTGTATTCTTGCCACCTCTTCTTAATATCTTTTGCTTCTGTTAGATCCATACCATTTCTGCCCTTTATTGTGCCCATCTTTGCATGGGATGTTCTCTTGGTATCTCTAATTTTTTTGAAGGGATCTCTAGTCTTTCCCATTCTATTGGTTTCCTCTATTTCTTTGAATTGATCACTGAGGAAGGCTTTCTTATCTCTCCTTGCTATTCTTTGAAACTCTGCATTCAAATGGGTATAACTTTCCTTTCTCCTTTGCCTTTTGCTTCTCTTCTTTTCTCAGCTATTTGTAAGGCCTCCTCAGACAACCATTTTGCCTTTTGCATTTCTTTTTCTTTGGGATGGTCTTGATCAGTGCCTCTTGTACAATGTCATGAACCTCCGTCCATAGTTCTTCAGCTGCTCTATCAGATCTAATCCCTTGAATCTATTTGTCACTTCCACTGTATTATTGTAAGGGATTTGATGTAGGTCATACCTGAATGGTCTAGTGGTTTTCCCTACTTTCTTCAATTTAAGTCTGAATTTTGTAATAAGGATTTCATGATCTGAGCCACAGTCAGCTCCCGGTCTTATTTTTGCTGACTGAATATAGCTTCTCCATCTTTGGCTGCAAAGAATATAATCAATCTGATTTTGGTATTGACCATCTGGTGATGTCCATGTGTAGAGTCTTCTCCTGTGTTGTTGGAAGAGGTTGTTTGCTATGACTAGTGCATTCTCTTGGCAAAACTCTGTTAGCCTTTAACTTGCTTCACTTTTTACTCCAAGGTCAAATTTGCTTGTTACTCCAGGTATCTCTTGACTTCTTACTTTTGCATTCCCCTCCCCTTTAATGAAAAAGCTATCTTTTTTGGGTGTTAGTTCTAGAAGGTCTTTTAGGTCTTCATAAAATCAACAACTTCTGCTTCTTTGGCATTATTGTTTGGGGCAGAGACTTGGATTACTCTGATATTGAATGGTTTGCCTTGGAAAGAACAGAGATCATTCTGTTGTTTTTGATATTGCATCCAAGTACTGCATTTCACACTCTTTTGTTGACTATGATGGCTACCCCATTTCTTCTAAAGGGATTCTTGCCCACAGTAGTAGATATAATGGTCATCTGAGTTAAATTCACCCATTCCAGTCCATCTTAGTTCACTGATTCCTAAAATGCCGATGTTCACTCTTGCCATCTCCTGTTTGACCACTTCCAATTTGCCTTGATTCATGGACCTAACATTCCAGGTTCCTATGCAATATTGCTCTTTACAGTATCAGACTTCACTTCCATCACCAGTCACATCTACAGCTGGGTGTTGTTTTTGCTTTGGCTCTGTCTCTTCATTGTTTCTGGAGTTATTTCTACCCTGATCTCCAGTAGCATATTGGGCACCTACCGACCTGGGGAGTTCATCTTTCAGTGTGCTGTCTTTTTGCCTTTTCATACTGTTCATGGGGTTCTCAAGGCAAGAATACTGAGGTGGTTTGCCATTCTGTTCTCCAGTGGACCACATTTTGTCAGAACTCTCTACCATGACCCATTTATCATGGGTGATCCTACAGGGCATGGCTCATATTTTCATTGAGTTAGACAAGTCTGTGGTCCATGTGATCAGTTTGGTTAGTTTTTTGTGATTGTGGTTTTCATTCTGTTGGCCCTCTGATGGATAATGATAAGAAGCTTATGGAAGCTTCCTGATGGAAGAGACTGACTGATGGGAAAACTGGGTCTTATTCTGATGGATGGGGCCATGCTCAGTATAGTTTAGTTCAGTAGCTCAGTCCTGTCTGACTCTTTGTGACCCCATGGCTGCAGCACGCTAGGCCTCCCTGTCCATCACCAACTCCTGGAGTTTACTCAAACTCATGTTCATTGGGTCAGTGATGCCATCCAACCATTTCATCCTCTGTCATCTCCTTCTCCTCTCACCTTCAATCTTTCCCAGCATCAGGGTCTTCTCACATGAGTCAGTTCTTCACATCAGGTGGCCAAAGTATTGGAGTTTCAGCTTCAGCATCAGTCCTTCCAATGAATACCCAGGATTGATCTCCTTTAGGATGGACTGGTTGGATCTCCTTGTAGTCCAAGGGACTCTCAAGAGTCTTCTCCAACACCACAGTTCAAAAGCATCAATTCTTTGGTGCTCAGTTTTCTTTATAGTCCAGCTCTCACATCCATACAAGGCTACTGGAAAAACCATAGCTTTGACTAGATGGACCTTCGTTGGCAAAGTAATGTATCTGCTTTTAAATATGCTGTCTAGGTTGGTCATAACTTTTCTCCCAAGGAGCAAGTGTAGTTTAATTTCATGCTCAGTAAATCTTTGATCCAATTTTCTGTTGATGGGCGGGGCTGTATTCTCTCCCTGTTGTTTGATCTGAGGTGAAACTATGGTGGAGGTAATGAAGATAAGGTTCTTCAAAATGTCCCATGCATGCACTGCTGCACTGAGTGCCTGACCCTGAAGCAGGCCACCATTGACCCACGTCTCTGATGGAGACTCCTGGTCACCTTTGGCAAGTCTGGGTCAGTTACTTTTGGGGTCACTGCTCCTTTCTCCTGAGTCCTGGTGTATACAAGGTTTTGTTTGTGCCCTCCAAGAGTCTGTTTCCCCACTCCTATGTAAGTTCTAGCAGCTCTATGGTAGGGTTAATGGTGACCTCCTCCAAGACTCCCCTGGTGGCTCAGATGGTAAAGCGTCTGTCTACAGTGCAGGAGACCTGGGTTCGATCCCTGGGTTGGGAAGATCCCCTGGAGAAGGAAATGGCAATTCACTCTAGTACTCTTGCCTGGAAAATCCCATGGACAGAGGAGCCTGGTAGGCTACAGTCCAGGGGGTTGCAAAGAGTTGGACATGACTGAGCGACTTTCATTTCCTTTCCTTTCCTCCAAGACGGCTTATGCCATACCCAGGTCTGCTGTATGTATCATAGCAACATACACTTATTATATGCCAGGCAATGTTATAAGCACTTTGAAGTGTTAGTTGCTCAGTCATATCTGACTCTTTGCAACCCCATGGACTGTATAGCCTGTGAAGATCCTCTGTTCATGGGATTTCCCAGACAATGGAGTGGGTAGCAATTCCCTTCTCCAGGGGATCTTTCCAACCCAGGGGTTGAACCCAGGTCTCCCACATTTCAGGCAGATTCTTTACTGTCTTAGCCACCACATACTTAATTTATATAGCCACATCCCTGTGAAGAAACTGAGCCCACGGAGGTTACATAACTTGACTACTTAGTGACTGAACAGTCGACGAGGATGTAAATTCCTAAGTCTGGCTCTAGAGTTCACACTCTATGTTGGACTCCTTCAATTTGAAAATAAAAAATCTATTGATCTGATAAAAAACTCAAACAGAACATAATAATACAATAAAGCAGCTAAAGGAGTACCACTTGAATTGGACTAAGCAATTCTTTTGATGTGTTAAAATTTGATATACTAAAAACTACCACCGACATCTATTTTTTTTTTTTTTTTGTCAAGGGAATTAATTGCTTATTAGACAGATGGAAGAGTTCAGTTGAGGGGGAAAGCGCTAAAGTATGTAGCCTGTGTGAGAGAAAGGGCAAGCTTGGCACACAGTGATATGCCAAAAATACTTGCAAAAATATGTCAGAAAGATAGTAGGCAGGTGACTAGCATCCCAAAGTCCACATGACTGGGGCCAAGATGGGGAATAAAGAGAAGGCAATGAACAGGGAGATGACAGGTGAACAAAAACCTTTTATCTTTTAAAAGATGTCTTGTGCAATGAAATAGAAGCGATGACTCACAGTGCTGTAATTAGATAGGTAGAAGGTTGTAAATCACAGATTATTGGTAGAGTAAAACATTTAAGTGACTTAACCAATTAATATCCAATAGTATTCTTGAGAACAATAATTTTCGTTGATGACCAGCCATTTGATGAACACTCTATAGCACCAAAGTTGATTTATAGATAACTTGTGTATGTTGAAGGTTTTTTTTTCTATATTCCAGGGCTAGATCAGCTAGTGGGAAAAATGAAGGAACATTTGTAAATGCCTCTGGAGGACCTTAGAAACAAATATGCATGATGAACGAAAACCTGACATAGGCAATATGGTTTTTAATGTAAGGATGAAATATGTTATTGAGAAGTTCTAAAACAAACGTTTCTTCTGCCAAAGTGTGATATATGCTTTCTTAAAAAACTTCACGTTTGGCAGAACCACCTCTAAAACATAACAAAGGTTAACGGAAAGATAGAATTGGAGGAGGTCATTCCAAACCTGTATATGTTTATAACTAGTATGATATGAAAAATAACAGTCCTAATTACTAACAATAATTCAGTTAAAAGGATAATTCAATACTCTTTAAAAATAATACTACATTAAATTTTAAATTTCACCTCTGGGAGGGAAAAGGTAAAGGTAGCTGGATAGAAGTGAATGTAAGAGAGGGTTAAAGCATCTGAATTATGGAAATAAGGAAGAGAGATATGTTGCAGGTTGAGGAATAACTTCAGACTTGGTACAAAATGCATAAAAGGAGGAAAATCTCCCATCAAGGACTTCAAGATAGTGCTTGTTTCACTGGGGATAGTACTGGGTCTGTGCACCCTGCTGCAGTGAGCTGTGTTATTGTATTGTATTCAGATGCTTTTACTTGATGACACAAAATGTTAACGGGCTGGGGAAATTCATGTATAAGCCAAGGCGACTTCTGTGTAGAAGTTACAACATTGTAGAGAATCAATTAATTGTAACTTCATTTCTATCATCTATCAATCAATCATTCATCCATCCATTCATCTACCTACACACACACCAATCCACACAGCCAGCTATCCAGCTATTCATCCAGCCATCTGTCTGTCTACCTCCATATCTACTTACCAGTAAGGATGAGGAGTTGAGGATGTTCTTGGAATGTTTTCCTCTCAGTACCTGGAAAACTGAATCCCCCTCCTCTCACTGCATCCTAGAAAACTTCCATTTGGGTATTTTACTGCTTGAATCTATTCCTAATGTCTGTGACTCTGCCTCTATTGTTGAATTTGAAGTTTAGAAATCAGGTCAACATTTTGTATTCTAAAGTATTTGAACTGGATTTTTTTTTTTAATTAAAAAATCAAAGCATCTCCAAATACTCCTGCTTACAATAAAATTAGTGTCTAAAATAAAAAAAAACCTTATTAATACAGAAAACCTGAAATATACATTTATCCTATGAAATTAAAGTAAACACAGCCAATCTCCTTTGTGTTGAACTAAATTGCTGTTAATGCTTTTTCAGTTCCATTTCTGTACCGAATGACTGGGTTATATGAATTTTTATTGCATGCTGCTTTCTTTGAATTGGGAAAAATCATTTTGAGTGAAGAATTACTTCTCTCAATATAGGTTAATTATTTCTGAGGAGTTGGCAGATGAAAAAAATGACAGGAATATTATCACTTGTGTTTAGCTTTTTGTGTATTTAACATGTGTAGCTGAAATAATTAAAATGAAAAGAATGCTCTTTTATCTAATGAATTAATGGAACAGGCATCCAGAAGTTGTACTGAAAAAGTTCAACTGAAGCTGCTTAAATCTTCTTCGATAAATCAACTGAGTTGGTTCAGTAATCTCATATCCAATAAGGTAATAATGTCTTCCTTTGCCTCGCTTTTATCTTTTGCATTCAAGTTACATGCACACCCTTGTTTGATATACAACTTTACTTTTAAGTTTATATGAAAAATGCAACATAATTTTATTCTAAATATGAACTTGACAATATGGATTCAAATTTGATTCACTGATGTGCAACCTTGCGTGTGATATCTGAAACCAGAAATTGTCAAATGGTATATCAAAAAGGTAAATTAGCATTTGCTCAGCGCAACCTGACATGACAGATGGGTAGGAGGAGGGCTGTTATCCCTGAGAAGAAACTAAATATATTATAATTTGGATGTATACACAAACTGGATAGAGCTTTTCAGAAAAGAATTTTCTAGGCGAAATCTACTTTCCACACTCAAAATAATTAGCTAAGCCCCCTCCATCACTTGCTTCTTTCTTTGCTTCTATGAATCGCTTTGCAAAGCATCCATGCATGAAAATTACTTTATAGAATTTGTGTTTGTTAAGCACATACTAATTTCAAGACACTGCACTGGGCTCTGTAGAATACATTGGTAGAACATTTCCATGATAATAATAATATTAGTAGTAGTAATACTAAAAATAATCATATTGATAATGCTCATAGTTGTTGAGGGCTTATGTGCCAGGAAGCTTTGTAAGAGCTTTTCATATATTCTGACTTTCACATACAGATACACCGGCAAATACAGTGATATACACAGAAACATACAGATACACACACCACCCAGTCAAGTAAAAATAAATGATGACTGAGTGATGTGGGTAATTGTTTTTACAGAACACGCGTGCTTAGCTGTGTCAGACTCTTTGTGACCCCTATGGACTGTAGATCGCCTCCAGAGTAACACCAAAAGAGTCATATGAAGAAGGGAAGGCTGAGCTTGGACCTGAAATGAGTCAGAGTTGAGTAGACAGCATGGGGAGGAAAAGGCTCTTGGGGGCAAGGCGTTGGGGAGAAGCTCTGTGAGTGAAAACTCAGAGTAGAAAACTGCAGTCTGGATACAGGAACAGAATTTGCATTAGGAAGGAAGTAATTAGTGGTAGAGAAGGCGGGGTTAATGTCTTGAGTGTGAACCTGAGGGGCTCAGATTTGATACTAGCTAAGTCATGGGGATCCATTAGGGTTTTTGGTTAAGGGGTGGTGATTTGAAAGGAATAATTTCAAAAGATTTTCAGGTGAAACTAACGAGACAGCGTTGTTTAGGAATAGACATAAAGCAGTAATGACAGGAGAAGAATTTCATTTGCTGTCAGAGGCGAGGAAAGAGGAGTGAATGATGGCTGTGGTCTTTGTGGTCTAGATGTTGGTCAGAAAGAAGACCTGGTTACAGAGGCAGGTGATGATTCAGGCTGCAGGGATGTTAGATGGAGGCAGCTGTGAGATGTCTATGAACAGAGCCTTATAGACCACGATGAGAAATTTATGGGAGAAATTCTGTTTGAAGGATCACCAGCCTAGGGCTGAGAGCTACATGGGAGAGATGGACAAATCCTGTTCTCAGGAAACAGAGAGTGAAAAGTGCAGAAGGCTGAGGAGAAAACCTGACCAATGGTGGAGGCAGAAGCAGAACTAGAGAATGGGATAAGGAATGCTCACAGAGTCAGGGTTGAAACAAAGACAGCAGACAAGCTATGGGAAGGCAGCGAGGAGAGGAAAGAAGATCCTTCCTCTCAAGAAGGAAGGCATATTCAATCATACCTGATGTTGCTTCAAATGCACAGAGAAAAGGGGCTGAGTAAAGATGAGAGAACTGTAATAACAAATTCATTTTAACATCTGAGAATATAGCTTTAGCAAACTGGGAGATTAAGACCTTATTTTAGGACATCTATATCTGTGTATATATTTTTAAATTTTTATTTTATATTGGAGCTTAGTTGACTAACAATGTTGTGTTAGTTTCAGGTGTACAGTAAAGTGATTCAGTTACACATGTGCATGCATCGACGTTCCTTCAGCTGTGTCTGACTCTTTGCGACCCTATGGAGCCTGCCAGGCTCCTCTGTCCATGGGACTCTCCAGACAAGAATACTGGAGTGGGTTGCCAATGCTCTCCTCCAGGGGATCTTCCTGACCCAGGGATCAAACCCATGTCTCCTGCATTGGAAGGCGGAATCTTTACCACTGAGCCACCAGGCAAGCCCTCTAAGTAGGCTAGGGACCTGGAAAAAAAGATGTATGTCTTCAGGCTATCAACAGTGATATAAGCAGAAGATAAAGGAGCAGGACAGGGCACTCTTGGGGGTTCTTTATATTATCAAATTAGAGAAACAGAAGACTGTGAGAGGTTGAGGTTATTCAATAATCTGCTACCTAAGGGAGCCAGGAGGCTGGTGTCAAACCACGTATTCAGCTTTTGAGGAAAGCCTTCCAGTTCCAGAGGCTTTTAGTTTTTGTGTGTTTATGTTCTTGAAACTCTTAATAGGAAATATGGCTTGTTTATGACTCTTGGATGTTAACAAATTTAAAAGCACAAAGGTTTTTTTATATACACTAATAATTACATTCAAAGGGATTAAAATTAATTAAATTAAATTTTGATTGAAAGTACCAGCATTGCCCAGGAAAAAAAAATAAATAAAGAGTGCTCTTAGGAGACAGAGGTTTCATTTCTATGATATTGGTGATGAACTTACAGGCCTAATACAGTACTCCCTGGCTCAGCATTAAAGAATCTGCCTGATAATGCAGGAGTCATGGGTTTAAACCCACAGGAAGGGTCAGGAAGATCTCCTGGAGAAGGAAATAGCAACCCACTCCAGTATTCTTGCCTGGAGAATCCCATGGAGAGAGGAGCCTACAGGGCTACAGTCCATAGGGTCGCAAAGAGTCGGACATGACTTAGTGAGTGAAAAAATTCTCTATGGCATTAGAGAGTAGCCGAATGTGGTTATTTACTTTTAAATTCAGTAATTTGATTTATATTCAAACACTTACAGTTACGAGTTCAGTTCCTCAGTCATACTAGCCAAATTCTAAGCTTTTAGTAGACAGTGCAGAGAAAGAACATTCCTATCACCACAGTAAGTTCTATTAGACAAGAGTGGTATAAGATACAAAGCCATCTAAAGCTAGTCTGGTATCATAACCAGATGTGGAGAGACATATATAGATAATATTTCATTTTAGAGGATACAACAATATTTCAAGACTGTGTTTGCGCTTAGTAAATCTTGTTGCAGTGGGACTTCTTTGCTACACAATCTTGGGTTAAATTTTCTTCTATAGTATAAGTAGCTTTTGCAAATAGCTACAAGCTGTTTTCCAAATAACTGTGAATGGAAGTGAGGGTTAAAAGAAACAGCAAAAAGAGATGTTAGGAGAAGCTTAGAGTATGAATTTCTTGTGACGGGACAGGTATAACCATGTCTGTGTTTATTCCTCCATCTGACTTCTTTCTGTCCCATACATAGTTCCTTCCAATTCTTAATAGTACTAAGACACTCTTGAGAGTTCCTTGGATAGCAGGAGATCAAGTTGGTCAATTCTAAAGGAAATCAACCCTGAATATTCATAGGAAGGACTGATACTGAAGATGAAGCTCCAGTACTTTGGCCACCTAATATGAAAAGCTGATTCACTGGAAAAGACCCTGATGCTGAGAAAGATTGAAGGCAGGAAGAGAAGGGGGCAATGGAAGATGAGATGGTTGGATGGCATCATTGACTCAATGGGCATGAGTTTGAGCAAACTCTAGGAGATAGTGAAGGACAGGGAAGCCTGGCTTGCTGCAGTTCATGGAGTCCCAAAGAGTTGGACATGACTGAGCGAATGAACACCAACCAATTCTGAATACTCTGTAAAATGGGTTGCAGCTGAATCTGCCTGTAGGAACCCTGGGCTTGGTCCAGCAATTTTACAGAATAGCTCAGCAGTATAATGGAATTAGGAAGGGGGAGGAGTTAAACACAGGGCAGGAAGAAGTGGGGATTAGAGATTTAAGAACAGACTTTCTTTACTTTTTTTTTTTTTTTTGCAATATTTTATATCCATTCCAGTAATCTTGCCTGGAAAATCCCATGGACAGAGGAGCCTGGTGGGCTACAGTCCCTTGGGTGGCAAAGACTTGGACACAACTCCGTGACCAAACAACAAAACAAATATGTTAAAATAATAAGTAAAAATTAACAAAATATAAAGAAAAGTGTATATATGAAAAATAAGCCAGTGTATACAATTAGAAATTAATATACAAACCAAACTTTGCTTGAATTATGGAACTGCATTTTTATAATTTTTTCTCAGCTATTCTTTAATCTTATTTTGATAGTGCTTCTACTAAAATAATTGTAATGAAATTTTATCTAGTTATTTGTTTATTTTTACCACCCATTTTGAAGTAGAGCTTTTTCTGTTGGGTAGAAAAGGGTGAAGGAGTCACAGCGGAAGGGGAAAATGAGAAGTGAAAGTGTTAGTCACTCAGTCATGTCTGACTCTTTGCGACCCCCATGGACTGAAGCCCACCAGGCTCCTCTGTCCATGAAACTCACCAGGCAAGAAAACTGGAGTGGGTAGCCATTCCCTTCTCCAGGGGATCTTCCTAACCCAGCTACTGAACCTGGGTCTGCTGCTTTGCAGGCAGATTCTTTACTGTCTGAGCCACCAGGGAAGCCTGAGTGGAAGGGAATTGTGACACAAAATCATGAACAGCACATGTAAATTTTGCACTCCATGGTGGCTTGAGACTGCAGGGGATGATCCTAGGGACACAGGCACTTAGTAAGTTACAAATCACAGCATAAATAGCATTTACTGAAGAGAAGGCTATACGGTTTCAGGGATGAGGTGTGGACATTTCATTAAGTCATTGCATCTGTTTAAAAATGTAGCCTTCTGGTCACAGCTCTCTTGAAAGCCGAGCCTGAAATGAAGCATTGGTGCCTGGCAGGTCATTCATGAGGTGATTCGAGGAAGTTGGAAAGAGGGAGGAAGGAGCACCAGATGGGGAAGAGGAGGACGACGGAGGGGATGTGATTGATTGCTCACAGTCACTGCTGTGAGCAAAGGGACTCTATTCTGCTGCAACCACCCCAGTTCTCCTTCCGGAGGACAAGATGCTGTGTGCTATGCACCCCTCCTCTCAGAGGTCCAACTCCTCGACTTTCCTGGACTGGGCTGCATTTTCAGCTGGCCCAGCAGTGTTCCCAGGGCCTGGGACAGAATGCAGAACAATCAGATGCACATTCTGAAGGTGAGATGCCATCAGTGCACTGAGTCTGAGACACACGCCCTCTGGGGTTGAGAGCAGAGGGGCACCCTAGGCACGTGACACAGGGCACACAGGCATCGGCTACAGCTACTGTTTTCTTCGAATTATCACTATGTGTCAAACACTGTGCTTAAACAAAGTACACACATTTTCTCATTTAGCAATACAGCCCCCCATAAAGCGGGTGTTATGTGCCTGAATTTTATAAAAGAAGGTGTAGAAGATTCGTGTACTCATGCTCAGTCGCTCAGTCATGTCAGACTCTTTGCAATCCCGTGGACTGCAGCCCACCAGGCTCCTCTGTCCAAGGGATTTCCCAGGCAAGAACACTGGAGTGGGTTGCCATTTCCTTCTCCAGGGAATCTTCCTGGAACTGGGATCGAACCCACGTTTCCTGCAGTGGCAGGCAGATTCTTTACCATGGAACCACCAGGGAAGCCCCAGGAGTCAGATTACTGACTCTTATTGTCAGTACATGTTCAACTTTTTAAGAAATTGCCAAACTGTTTGAGAAACTGACTTTATAGTTTTTCCATTCTCAACATTAATTTCTCCATATTCTCACCAGAACTTGTTATTTAAAACAAAACTTTTTTAGCCATCCTGCTGCTGCTAAGTCGCTTCAGTCATGTCTGACTCTGTGAGACCCCAGAGAGGGCAGCCCATCAGGCTCCTCCGTCCCTGGGATTCTCCAGGCAAGAACAGTGGGGTGGGTTGCTATTTCCTTCTCCTTAACCATCCTAGTAGGCATTTAATTGAATATCACTGTGACTTCAACGCATTTTCCTAGTGACAACTGATGTTGAACATCTTTTCATGTATTCCCTTGTAATCTGTATATCTTCTCTGGTGAAGTATCTGTTCCAGTCTTTTGCCCATTTACTTTCATTGGGTTGTTTACTTTCTTAATATTGAATTTTAAGAGATCTTTTAATATTATGTACACACAAATTTTTAAAATCAGATGGGTGTCCTGAAAATATTTTCTGCTAATATATGGCTAGTCTTTTCATTCTGTTAATAATGTCTTTTGAAGACGAGTTCTTGATTTTTATGGAGTCCAATTGTCTTTTTTTCTTTTATGGTTTGTGTTCTTCTTGTTATACCTAAGAAATCTTTGGCTAACCCCAGATCACAAAGATTTTTCTCATTTTCTTCTAAAACTTTCATGATTTTATATATTTCATGTAGGTCCATGACTTATTTTGAGTTAATTTTTCTATAGGGTACAAGGTATAGATGAAAACACTTCAAAAATGGATAGCTAGTTGTTCCAGCCCATTTGTTGAAAATATGATTCTTTCATCATTGAATAGCTTTTACACTTTTATCAAAAATCAACTGACCATATATGTGTGGGTCCACGTTTTGACTTTCTTTTGAGATCTGTTGATCTCCATTTCTTTGTTTCTCCAATACCACACTGTCTTGACTACTATAGCTTTATAAAAAATCTGGAAATAAATTAGTGTTCTTCCTCTTCTTTTTAAACATTTATTTTTGCTATTTTATTGGTATTTCATTGCATGTTTTCAAAAAAATTAGAATAAGCTTGATTATTTCCTTAAAACAATTCTGCTGGAATCTATAGGCCATTTTGAGGGAAAACTGACATCTTAATGATACTCATTTCAGTCATCACATAGAGGAACTAAACATCAGCAGTATATTGGAAAGAAGATATGTTTATTAAAGTGTGACTGCTAAATAGTTAGGAAATTGTGAACATTTCTGTTTTCCAAGTCTACATATAATATATCAACAAAATAACATGACCTTGTATTGTTGGCTAGGAGAATAAAGAACTATGTGTTCATAAGAAGAGAACAGTGATATCTGCATCTTGCTATAGATTCCCTTCCTAGTGGACTGAAAGATCCATATGTCCTGAGTATAAATTATATACCATACATATTTAGGGGAGCCAGTACATTGTTAAAAAATTCATTATTGAAAATATTTTTTAAAAGTGAAATACTCTGTACTCATAAAGGCAAAAACTGGTGCTCTTCTAGGAAATAAATCTAGTTATTTTTAAAGTGCAAAATAGACAAATATAGAGATGATCTTTCATGCAGGCCGCTGGCATTGAATATCTCAGTATTTCTAGAGTATGAATGTTTCCAGTGGCAATTCTATTTGCTGGAATTTTCTATGCATACTTTTTCATTGACAACTGCACAAAGCAAAACACTCTCAGACACAGGAGTGGAATTCCTCCACATTGGTAACTTAGAATTTTGTTACCTTTACCTTTGGCCATCAGGCTCCTTCCTGTTGTTCTTACCCTAAATTCAACTTTCAAAACGCTGCTCCTTGTCAGCTCAGTGTTTTAACCTTCCTCAGCCCATTGGCGGCTTCTTGGCAGAATGTCAAACCTGTCCAGGCAGGACGTCAGGCCAGTCCAGATTAAACTAGCTTGATCGAAGAAACACGCCAGTGCAAAACAGCAAGATCCTCGTTAATTTTAATTAACAGCTCCAAACAGAGTTGCATAACAAGGTCATTTTCCCTAAATGAATTATTAGATATAATAGAAGAAGTCAACTTCTCCAAGCAGTATTTTTAAACCCCAGGAGTTGGCAAATCTGTCCCAGAGAATATGTGTCTTTCCAAGGCAGTCTACTTTCATAAGGTTGAGATAGACATTCCCAAAGTCATAATCCTACCTATTTTTCTCCTCTTTGCCTAAGATTCAAATGACTACAAAGTTCAAAGCCTTTTAGAGGATGCTATGCAGTAATACTTCCTCACCTAGGAAAAAACAGTGATTGGAAGAGCCTGAACAGTTTGGAACCATAAGGAAAATAATTTTCCCCTGTAAATTGAGAATATCTAATATCGTCCAGATTATATGAAACAATGTCCTATCTAGATGTTCATTTGCTTATTTGCTTTATTGACTCTTTTTCTTATTAAAAATTAATTGGGCACATTTTTCATAAATTAGGGCCTCTGATTTCTTTCAGTTATTTTGTCTTTCGCTTACTTGTGTGTGATGTCTTAATCTTTCCCCAAAGCAATACTGTGTCTATGAAAAGCTTTAATTAATTATGGAATGGGCTTCCCTGGTGACTCAGACAGTAAAGAATCTGCCTGCAATGGGGGAGACTTCAGTTCGATCCCTGGTTCAAGAAGATCCCCTGGAGGAGGGCATGGCAACCCACCCCTGTATTCTTGCCTGGAGAATTCCATGGACAGAGAGTGTAGCCTGGCAGGCTACACTATACAGGGTTGCAAAGAGTTGGACATGACTGAGTGACTAACATTTTCACAGAGAATAGTATTTTTCCAGGCATTTGGGATAGCGCTTTTATTGAAACACTGTCTAAACACCCAAATAAAATTATCAGTATCAAAACGCTAAAAACTTTAACTGGGGCATAGTAAATTGACAGTTTAAAAAACTTTTCTATTAATTATCAGAAAATATTTATAAACCTTCATCATTTATCTGAAAAAATATAAATATGCATTAACACTGTTGGCTTCTTTATAATCTGATATCTTAGTGAAGAGATGAAAGTAATATGAAAGAGATGAGAGCTTATCTAAGAAACTCAGATTTGGAGTTACTGTAACAACTCTTGTGAAAAATCAAAACATTGCCAAAAGCAGCTGAAACTGCTGACCTAGCAGCCTGAATCTGAAAGAGGCATGCCCTAGGAGCTGCAGGGGTTGAACTAAACATATGCTATCGGATTACCATTAATCTGGGGAAGCAGACCATCAGCAAATTGAGAAAAGAATCTCTTATTTCAGTGATTTATCAAGACTTTGCATTTTCATCCCCACTTTTCCTTTCTGATTTGTCTTCTGGTGTTTGCCTTATTGTCATGTAGGAATAAATGGTTTTCATAATGAATGGATTCTCCATTCAAATCTTTATACACATGTTCCCACCAGCAACCTGTCAGATTTCAAACTGACACTGACATATATGTGTATTTTTCTCTATCTGTATTTACAGATACAGCTGTACATCAGTAATATTTAATATATAAAATATATATTTCTATGTATGATATATTGAATATACATGTTCAGTTGTAATATACATTATACATATATATAGAGAGAAAGTAGGCAATCTTGTTCTTTTTAATTTATTTTTAACTTATTAAATAATTTTTTCAAGGTGAATTATAATAGTATACAAACTGCAAGGAGATGATATATAGGTTCAGTACAGTTTGGTGATCACAGTTGTTTCACTGTACAAGTTGCTTGATCGGTGCATGAATAAACCAGTTAATTGTTTTGTTTCTGACCTTTTGACTTCACCAGATGCAGCTCTCTGGGTGAGCTTTTGAGACACATGGATATGTAAAAATGTAAGGATTTTGTTTCTCTGATTCTGTTATAAGATGACTAAGGAGAAAAGAGGCTACATTATATTAAGAATAAGATAGCCCAATGGTTAATTAATGATTAAAAAAAATAAAACTAAACCAAACTAACAAATAAATCTGTCTCAAAACGTTAAAAAAGTTAATTCAATCAAAGTGAGTTCAATCAGTAGTTCTACAGAAAATTTCCTTTACATGTGGTGTATATATATGTGTGTGTTCATTCCCCAACCATCCAAGCATCCAGTATTTACATGTTGTATATCCCTTATGTTATTATGTTGAAACAGACCATTTTGTGTTGTTTCCCCCATCCGACTCTTGAGAATAGGATGTCCCCTCTGGCTTCCGGTGATTAGCTCAGTCCTCAGAGCACCGCAGGAAGACCTTGCAGAACTGGCTGGTGAGCAAAGGGCAAGTAGAATGAAGAGAGCTGTTGCAAGTGGCTGAGAAAGAACATGTTTCTATCACAAGCCACAACCCTTGAGTGA
Organism: Bubalus kerabau; assembly: GCF_029407905.1. Taxonomy (NCBI): domain Eukaryota; kingdom Metazoa; phylum Chordata; class Mammalia; order Artiodactyla; family Bovidae; genus Bubalus; species Bubalus kerabau. The sequence continues at coordinate 13,562,752 of NC_073639.1, read as the reverse complement.
TTTGGGGAATGCCAGTGACTGCTCTTGCAGGTGGGCTTTTATACCAACTGCAATGCAATTCTTTGATATAATTGTCTATGGCTCTAATCTCCCTCTGAATTCTTCTAGACTTATGCATCATTGAATATATATGCACACTTTCTGTAAGTGTAATTCCCCTTTATTTTTCATTTATTTCTTCTGTCTTTAAAAATACAAAAGCTTTAAGGAGAGACCCTTATAAATTTTATCAGTCTTCTATTTGACTATATGCCACTCTAAGTGAGTATAAATCTTCTGAAGGTTGAGTAAACAGAAAGACCACCAGACTTGTGAAAATTCATTGAAGCCCAGAGAGAAAAAGAGAAAAAGAAAGAGAGGGCAAGGGAGGGGTGAGCGAGGAGAGAGAATATGAATATGGATGTGGGCATCATTATGGAAAAAGAAAATCTGACAGCCTATGATTTGAAGTACTGCGTGCACATAGTAGACAATTGTTTAATTAATAGAAAATAAATATATTCAGCCATAATTCAGAAACTAAAATCAGAAAACTATGAAGAACATACATGACCCATCCAAGAGATGAACCTATAAAAAGAACTTTCTACATAGAGAAAACTAGAAAGGATGGATCAAAAGCAATAATCAAAGGAAAACTCCATTATGGCAAAAGGATAATCTCATCCTCAAAAGCTAGAATGTGCATTGAAATAGGTTATAGATCAACTTTGTGAAAACAAACCACAGCTACATATATTTTTATGCAATCTTAAAAAACCCAGAATCACATAAAAATCAGGAAAAACACATAGAGAAGAAAAATGTTAACGTAGATGTCTCCAATTCCCCTACAAAGGACATTGATCCTCTTTTAATTCCTTTGCTATTAAATGTTAGAATATGAAACAATAGAGGTCAAAGGGCAAGATCATGGAGAGGCTGGGGCCAGACTGTCTGGTTTAGAATCCTAGCTTTGCTGAATATTAGTTATTTGAGTTTGAGCCAAGTCCTTATCTTCTTTGTGTCTCATTTTCATCAATAATACAAAAGATAATAAATGCATGCTCTTAGGGTCGTTGTTGCAATGGCACCCCACTCCAGTACTCTTGCCTGGAAAATCCCATGGACGGAGGAGCCTGGTGGGCTGCAATCCATGGGGTTGCGAAGAGTCGGACACGACTGAGCGACTTCACTTTCACTTTTCACTTTCATGCATTGGAGAAGGAAATGGCAACCCACTCCAGTGTTCTTGACTGGAGAATCCCAGGGACTGTGGAGCCTGGTGGGCTACCATCTATGAGGTCGCACATGAGTCAGACACTACTGAAGTGACTTAGCAGCAGCAGCAGCAGCAGCAGGGTCGTTGTTAGGATTAAGTGAATTAGTATATTTAAAGTAGTTAGAAGAAGACCTGAGACATAGTAAGCAAATTATGTGTTCTTTTTCTTTTTCTTTCCTCCCCATCCCCCTTCACGTCTCTGAACACTTTTCTCCTCCTCTTTGGTTGCTGTTTTTTATTAGAGAGCTTTGAAAGAATTTTATACCCAGTCAAGTTATCAACATGTGAAGGCAACAGAAAGTCATTTTTTGATACACATGGATTAAAATATAGTGTCCAGGCAACTTCAAAAAATAATCCAAAAACCTGAGTCAAGATGATGCAAACTGTGTCAAAGACCAGAAGGGAAATAGTGTTTGCAAAGGGGCAGGAGTCTAAATTATTAGTAAAAATTACTAGACTAAATTATTAGCCTAATAATTTTAAAGTACCATGTGGATTACACAATTTGGTTTCCATTTAAACTACACAGCTTCTATTGTATAAGACATTAAAGAAAGAAAAATACAGGAATCATAACTTAAATGATGACCTATAAATCGCTGAGGATTTGAAAGCAAAGGCACAAAGTATTTAATTCATCATCAGCGATAGTTAACAAATAACTACTTTGCCCCTAAGTCTTATGGTTGAAAAGTGAAAGTGTTAGTCGTTCAGTCATGTCCAACTATTTGCCACCCTGTGGACTGTAGGCCAGCAGGCTCCTCTATCCATGGAGTTCTCCAGGTAAGAATACTGTCGTGGGTAGCCATTCCTTTCTTCAGGGGATCTTCCCAACCCAAGGATTGAACCCAGGTCACCTGCATTGCAGGTGGATTCTTTACCATTGAGCCACCATTTTTATGACTATCTCTGGAAATCTGAAGGTAATATGTACGGAATAAGCATAGATTTTCTTCTTTCCAAAGTAAGGATTGTAAATAGCAGCAACACCTGCCCCCCCCCACCAAATTCCCCAAACCAAACTCAAACTCTATTCAGCAAAAGTAAATAGGGAAAAATCAGGAAGCAAATGTTTTAAAAGAACAAAATGAAAATATATTCTTATAGAAACATGACCAAGTATTAGTAAGATTATTAAATTTATACTAGTTAAGTGTCTTCATGAAAGAGAAAATCCACTGATATGCTACTTATAATTTGCTCACCTAAAACATATATTTTGAAATACAAGCCAAAAGAAGTATACTTCTAAATACAGACATATATAGAAAAATGTCTAATAATAAGTGACTAAATGTTAACAGTGGTTATATCTGGATGTATTACAGGTAATTATTCATGTTCCTTTTTAAATATTTTCAAAATTTTTTAGATAAGAAAGAGCAAGGAGAGAAGTGCTAAACAAATGTGTAGAAGAGATTGGTCTGAAAAGTACCTTTTATGAATTATTCTCATATTTTTCATAGTAAGTAAATAATGTCTATTGAAACTACATTTCTCTATTATCTTCCTTCCACAAGGCCTACAAGACACTGAACATGACTGAAAAATAGCAGCCAAATAATCACATTTCTCTCTCATACTCTTAAATTTTAGTATTTATATAGAACTCTATATATTAATATTAGGAAACATTTTCACAATTATTACCTTATTTAACTTTCACAATATTTCTCTGAAAAAGGTGATACTACAGTCCTCAATCTATAGGAGAGGGAAGATGAAAACTTACCTACCTAAGGACACACAGATAAAATCCTGAGCTCTTTCCTGTACTCCATCTGTATTGTTTATGCAGGTATTTGAAGTCCTCTTGAGTTTTTATTAGAATCTCACATCACATGTTATTACTCTTGTGTATATATATCTAGGAAATATGGAGTAACATATTAAACTCAATGAATAAGACAACATTGTGATTCCCAAGAGAAATTCATATTCATTTTATTTTACTTTGGGCTACCAGGTTTGAGGCACATAGAATCAACCTACGGTTGTACATTTACACCTATTATGTTTTTCTTTTTAAGGCAATTTGTTTTTACAGTAGTTTTAGATTCACAGCTAAACTGAGAAGTAGGTATGACATCTATTATCTTAATGTGTCTCTATAAGCTGTAAGTCACACTGGACTGTTTGCCCTTTTGTGACTGAATTTAACATTCCATTTATTTGAGACTTTAGGCTCCATGTAAAACTCAGCCGGGTATTAATGGAAGAGTCACTGGGTATTGAAAGTGAGTGTATTCAGCATTTTGTCTGGGCTAGAAGTCAGTCAGACTGCAATCATTCATTAAGACTCCTGCAAGCAACAGCCACTGTGCTCTGCCAACATTCATCAAGTTAAGGGCCAGGAAATGTGAGTGCCAGGGCAGATCTCAGAGAGACAGCACAAAAGTCAGCTCGTCTCAATTACAACACGGCAATGGCCATCTTCCTCAGATCAACACACTCACAAGGAAATGTGAGAGGCGATTCAGACCTTTTCCATTGGGTTCATTCTCAGCAGGCATACCCCATAAGAAACAAACCTGGGTACTTATTTTCCTGTTCTTGATTTTCCCAAGAATGATTGCAACACAGGGCCAATGCCTTGCTGACTTAAGAAAGCAAAGAAGCAAGAATGAAGATGAGTCTTGAATATTGGAGTCACATTGAGAGAGGATACTGAAGTGACAACACTCAACAGCTTTTTAGGAAAACACTTAAAATCTTAGCTCTACATCTTGCTAACTCTGTACTCCTAGACAAGTTCTTTATTTTTTCTACATTTAAGAATACTTATCTGTAAGCTATCTACTCCATGGGGTTGTTATAAGAAATACACAAAAAATGTAAAGTACTGGGGAAAAAAGGGCACAGTAGGTGGTAGCTATTATGGCAAGTGTAAAATCCATTGAGGTTTAGATCTCTTTCATCTGAAATTTGGATGTGGCTAGCTATATTTTTTGAGTCAGATAGAGAGTTAAACTTTGAGAGCAAATGATAATGATCAGAGTGAAGTAAGCACGAGAGACTCCTTAGAGACTCTTCAATTCTCCTGGGTCTCATTAGGAAAGAAGAGTGATATATGCATCTCACCTAAAAGCCTAAAGAAATGTTTGAAGCTCATCTGTCAGCATGGAGATATGCCGAACAACTACTGAAAACAAATGGAGCTTTTATAAGTCCGAGATGTTTTGACAATGGAGGAAATGACTAGAAGCAGTCTTGACTTTTTGGAATGCTCTCTCATCTCCATGGTTTCTGTGGGGTGCACGTAAATGCCTAATGTGTTATGAGGTGTATGGATTATATGAACTCAATTGCTTATTTCCTTTCCCCCACAATTACATATAAATCTGATGTAGTTACTTGTAGATGAAAATGATACAATGCTGACGTGAAATCTATTATTCACACAGCCACATGCTTCATACCTGTTCGCACTGTAATTTACAACGTATCATTACATGGCCTGCGTTATTCCCGGAACAGTCACGTAGCGGTGAGAATTCGAGTTGAATGCACAGCCTGTTTCTACCTCCGCGTGTGAGGAAAGCCCGCCGTACAAGTCACAGTTGGAGTTTCCTCTTTCACTCAGAAGCCTATGGCATGCAAGCCTGTAATTCTGGAATGCATGACTCCATGGGTGAGGAATTGGAGTCTTGCTTCAAGGACTGGGCTCAGTGTTACTGTACGGCACATGGCCACAGCGTTGCCGGGAAACAGGCCTTGTTTTCCCGCTGCTGGGATTCCCGCTTCTGCTTCCCTAGACGCGCGTTACATAGTTGATCTGTGTGATGTGTTCTAATTCTGTTTGAGGAGGGCGGCTGCCAGCAACCCAAGCATGGCAAGAGGGATTTTGATTATATAGTATACGCCTCTTTTGTTACAAGGTTAAAGAACAATACACATCTTCCATTATAAAGATGTGCCATCTGGTTGCTATTGAACCAGTCTTGCTCTACTGCCACCTGTTCAAAAATCTCCAACCGCTGGCCCCTGTCCCGTTCTTCAGCGGGTGTCCTAAGTTTCATCCCTGAGCAGTCGGTGTGGAAGTAGCTGAGAGGATAAAGATATGACGTATGTGCCACCAAGGATGGTTTTACTGGAAATGTATTTCAAGCTAGCCTGACAGAGGAAGTTGCTTACTAATTCAACGTGCATGTGACAACTTCATTGAGGACATTGGTCATTTCAGCCCCAAATACACAAATCTAGACCTACGTTCATACACTGTCCTGTGGGAATTGGAGCTATTTCCACATGATGAGCTTAGCAGAGGTTGTGGTTGGAGGAAAAAAAAAATACTTAGCACGTTATACTACCTAAGAAAAGCAGTATCACATAAACAGAAATTTTAAAATTGTCTTTTCCTGCTGTTTTTTGAAAGTACCAGAAGTGTTTTGTTCTACCCTCAGATTGCGGTGCTCAGTCTAGCGGCACCGCAGGGCTCCTTTCTGCTTCTTTTACTCACTTCTACATTTTTCCAGCCTTCTTTTTAGTGGTTGAAAATTTTTTATCAATAACTTTTAACATGCCGGGCACAATCAAATTGTTTATGGGTTATACATGAAGAATATAACAAATTTAAAATTATTAAGGACAACCAGATTCCAATTAAAGGGAGAAATGTAAAGCAGAATTTTCCTACTTTATAAAACACAGTCTGCTAGATGGGTGAGCTGAAAAATATTTGACAGCTGGCTCTGGGAGTAGGTGGAGTTTAAATAAATGTTTTTTAGTTGAAGTATAGTTGATTTACAATATTGTGTTATTTTTGAGTGTATAGCTTCAGACTCCTTTCCATTATAGGTATTACAAGATATTGAGAAGAAGGAAATGGCAACCCACTCCAGTATTCTTGCCTGGGAAATCCCATGGACAGGGGAGCCTAGTGGGCTACAGTCCATGAGGTCACAAAAAGTCTGACATTACTGAAGAGACTTAGCACAAGATACTGAATATAGCTCCTTGTGTTATATAGTAAATTCTTGTTGTTTATTTATAGTAGTGTGTATCTGTTAATACCGTACTCCTAATTTATCTCCCCCTCCTTTGGCCTTGTGGTAACCATAAGTTTGTTTTCTATGTCTCTGTTTCTGTTTTGTAAATAAGTTAATTTGCATTTTTTTAAAATTTCACATATAAGTGATATCATATCAATATTTGTCTTTGACTTATTTCGGCTAGTATGATAATTTCTAAGTCTATTCATGTTGCTGAAAATGGCTTTCTTTCATTTTTTATGGCTGAGTAGTAGTTCATTGTGTGTGTGTGTGTGTGTGTGTGTGTCTGGCTTCTTCATCCATTTATCTGTTGATGGAAAGTTAGGTTGCTTCTAAGTCTCGGCTATTGTGAATAATGTGGCTATGAACATTGAGGTGCGTGTATCTTTTCAAATTTGAGTTTTTGTCTTTTCTGGATATATGCCCAGGAGTGGAATGGCTGTATCGTAACTCTATTTTTAGTTTTTTGCTACCAAGTCACTCCAGTCCTGTCCGACTCTGTGCGACCCAATGGACGGCAGCCCACCAGGCTCCCCCGTCCCTGGGATTCTCCAGGCAAGAACACTGGAGTGGGTTGCCATTTGCTTCTCCAATGCATGAAAGTGAAAAGTGAAAGTGAAGTCATTCAGTCATGTCCGACCCCCAGCGACCACATGGACTGTAGCCTTCCAGGCTCCTCCATCCATGGGATTTTCCAGGCAAGAGTATTGGAGTGGGGTGCCATTTAGTTTTTTAGGAACCCCTTTTTTCCATAGTGGCTGCATCATTTTACACTCCCACCAACAGTGTAGGAGGGCTCCTTTTCTTTATACCCTCTCCAGCATTTATTATTTGTAAACTTTTTGATGATAGTCATCCTGACTGGTGTGAGATGATACCACATTTTAGATTTGATTTGCATTTCTGTAATAATTTGCATCTCCTCACGTGCATGTTGGCTATCTGTATATCTTCTTTGGAGAAATGTCTATTTAGGTCTTCTACCTGGTTTTTGATTTTTTTTTTTTTTTTTGAGATGATAGGAATTTTATTTTATTTTTAAACTTTACAAAATTGTATTAGATTTTTTGTTTGTTTGTTTGATATTGAGTTCTATGAGTGGTTTGTATATTTTGGAAATTAAGCCTTTGTTGCATCACTTGCAAATATTTTCTCCATGTCTGTAGGTTGTCTTTTTGTTCTGCTTATGGTTTCCTTCACTGAGGGAAAGCTTATATGTTTAAGTCCCATTTGTTTATTTTTGCTTTTATTTATTTTACCTTGGGAAACTCAGAAAATATTACTGTAATATATGTCCGAGAGTGTTTTGCCTATGTTCTCTTCTAGGATTTTTATGGTGTCATGTCTTATATTTAAGTATTTAAGCTATTTTGAGTTTATTTTTGTGTATGGTATGAAGATGTGTTCTAACTTCATTGATTTACATGAGGTCTTCTGCTTTCCCAAAGACCACTTGTTGAAGAGATGATCTTTTCTCCATTGTATATTATTTCTTCCTTTGTTGATGATTAATTAAGTTTAGGTGTGTGGATTTGTTTCTGGGCTGGCTAATCTGTTTTGTTGATTTCTATGTCTGTTTTTGTGCCAATACCATGCTATTTTTATTACTGTAGCTTTGTAGTGTTGTCTGAAGTCTAGGAGCATTAGGGCTTCCAGCTTTGTTCTTTTCCATCAGAATTGCTTTGACAATTCTGGGCCTTTAGTAGTTCCATGTAAATTTTAGGATTATCTGTTCTAGTTCTGTGAAAAATGCCACTAGGTACTTGATAAGGATTGCATTAAATCTGTAGTTTGATTTATGTAGTATGGCCATTTCAGCAATATTAATTCTTCCAATTCAAGAGCATGGAGTATCTTTCTATTCCTCTGAAACATCTTCTGTTTCCTTTATCAGTGCTTTATAGTTTCCAGCATATAAATCTTTCAATTCCCTGGTTTGGAGAAGGAAATGGCAACCCACTCCATTCCATGTACAGAGGAGCCTGGTGGCCTACAGTCAATGTGGTCACAAAGAGTCAGACATGGCTGACTAACACTCCCTGGTTTGGTTTATTCCTAGGTAGCTTTTGGATGCAATTTAATGGGGATTTTTTTTTTTCAAACTTTCCCTTTCTGATATTTCAGTGTTAGTGGAAAGAACAATTGATTTCTGTATATTGATCTTGTATCCTGTTATCTTGCTGAATTCATTTATTAGTTCTATTTTTGTGTGTGTGTGTGGATTCTCTTGGGTTTTCTATATAGAATATCTTGTCATCTACATACAATTTTACCTCTTCCCTCAGATTTGGATAGAGTAGGTGGAGTACTGACTTGCAGTGTTTGATGATTTCCAGGGTGTAAATACTCCCTCTGTGGCTGATTTCAAGTTACCAGCCCAATGTCACTGAATACATTTGGGAAGAAATGGGTACAACTGGGTCTCTGTATGAGCTGCCCTCAACATACCATGGCTGCTAGATGTTAATAGGATTTCAGGAAGAAATTACTCATAGTTTTAAAAAATTGGGGAACACTGGGTGAAGTTAAACATATGTGGGGAATTTTAAAACATTCAAAACATTAATTTGCATTTTGAAATCCTAGAACATTTTTTATAATTCATTTGACACCTATTGACATGAGTAGGACACTAGTGTGCTAGGAAACACAATTTAGAAAATGTATAAGCTAAAGCTTTAATTTTTCTGTTTTTAGTATTTTCAACTTTGTAATTCTTTTAAGTTACAAAAGCAATATCAACTCAAATTAATAAATCAGCAATAAAAATATAAAATTATATTCTCCCTTTTAATTCCATTTCCCTAAATTACTAAGTGATAAGGGCTTGATGGAATTCTAGTTGAGCTATTTCAAATCCTAAAAGATGATGCTGTGAAAGTGCTTCACTCTATATGCCAGCAAATTTGGAAAACTCAGTGGTGGCCACAGGACTGGAAAAGGTCAGTTTTCATTCCAATCCCAAAGAAAGGCAATGCCAAAGAATGCTCAAACGACCGCACAATTGCACTCATCTCACACACTAGCAAAGTAATGCTCAAAATTCTCCAAGCCAGGCTTCAACAATATGTGAACCATGAACTTCCAGATGTTCAAGCTGGTTTTACAAAAGGCAGAGGAACCAGAAATCAAATTGCCAACATCCGCTGGATCATTGAAAAAGCAAGAGAGTTCCAAAAAACATCTATTTCTGCTTTATTGACTATGCCAAAGCCTTTGACTGTGTGGATCACAATAAACTGTGGAAAATTCTTCAAGAGATGGGAATACCAGACCACCTGACCTGCCTCTTGAGACATCTGTATGCAGGTCAGGAAGCAACAGTTAGAACTGGACATGGAACAACAGACTGGTTCCAAATAGGAAAAGGAATACGTCAAGGCTGTATATTGTCACCCTGCTTATTTAACTTATATGCAGAGTACATCATGAGAAATGCTGGGCTGGAGGAAGCACAAGCTGGAATCAAGATTGCCGGGAGAAATATCAATAACCTCAGATATGCAGATGACACCACCCTTATGGCAGAAAGTGAAAGAGCCTCTTGATGAAAGTGAAAGAGGAGAGTGAAAAAGTTGGCTTAAAGCTCAACATTCAGAAAAAAAAGATCATGGCATCTGATCTCATCACTTCATGGGAAATAGATGGGGAAACAGTGGAACAGTGGCTGATTTTACTTTTTTGGGCTCCAAAATCACTGCAGATGGTGACTGCAGCCATGAAATAAAAAGATGGTTATTGGAAGAAAAGTTATAACCAACCTAGACAGCATATTAAAAAGCAGAGACATTACTTTGCCAACAAATGTCCATCTAGTCAAGGCTATGATTTTTCCAGTAGTTACATATGGATGTGAGGGTTGGACTATAAAGAAAGCTGAGTGCCGAAGAATTGATGCTTTTGAACTGTGGTGTTGGACAAGGACTCTTGAGAGTCCCTTGGACTGCAAGGAGATCCAACCAGTCCATCCTAAAGGAAATCAGTCCTGAATGTTCATTGGAAGGACTGATGTTGAAGCTGAAATTCCAATACTTTGGCCACCTGATGTGAAGAACTGACTCATTTGGAAAGACCCTGATGCTGGGAAAGATTGAAGGAGAGAGGAGAAGGGGACGATAGAAGATGATATGGTTGGATGGCATCACCAACTCAATGGACATGAGTTTGAGTGAACTCTGGGAGTTGGTGATGGATAGGGTGGCTTGGCATGCTGCAGTTCATGGGGTTGCAAAGAGTCGGACACGACTGAGTGACTGAAATGAACTGAACTGAAGGGCTTAATGCATGTCATTTCATCCTTTTATCATATAAACTTATACAAATTAGGTCTACATATGTAATAGAAGTTCCCCATTACTTTTATTTAAATTGAGATATACTTGACATGTAACATTAGTTTCATGTCATAATCCCATTCTTGTATATATTGTAAAATGATCACCTGAATAAATTAACATTTGTCACTACTCATGGTTACAATTTATCTTTTAATGAGAACTTTTAAGACCCACTCTCTTAGCAACCTTTACATATGCATTGTCTTTTAAAAATACACAGTATTCTGCCACTTAAAATATTTTAGCTTTCTTATTGTAAATAAAGCATAATATTATCAAACTTCAGAGAACAAGCGAGGGACTTAGTACAGTGGTTCTCAAACTTTAGCATGCATCCTTAAACCTGGAGGGACTGTCAAAGCACAGATTGCTTGGTCCCATCTTGAGAATTTCTGATCCAGTCTTCAATTTTAGTCTCTGAGGATTCTGTGTAAAAGTAGCTGAGAGACGATAAAGGAATGACATATGTGCCAGCAAGGATGGTGTTTATTGGAAACATATTTCAAACTAGAGGAAGTTGGGCTGAGGTCTGAAAATTTGCATTTCTAACAAGTTCCCAGGTGATGCTGACACTATCTGGGATCACAGTTGGAGAACCTTAAGTTTAGTGAATTATTTATAAGATCAACACCTTATAACCACAATTCAGGTGAAAAATAGAACTTTCCTGTCATAGCCCATTCTAACAAGTTCCTATCTCCCTTCTGGTAACCACTATTCTGACTCTTAGAGTAATCACTTCCTTGTGGTGCTCCGTGTTTTTTCCCTTATGAATATATTTTATTGAACAAATTGGGATCATCTGTACACAGTTAGTACATGTCACAACATACTATATTCCCATGTCAGCAAATGCTAATCTGAATTATTTTTTATAGTAATGAATTTTATTTTTATGGAAGAGTTTTATGTTCATATAAAAATTGAGTGGAAAGTACAAAAGAATTGCCTTATAACTCCTGCCTGTGCCCCGCTTCCCAAGTCCCCCAACTCAGTCACTATTGACATTTCTCACCAGAATGGTACATTTGTTACCAAAAATGAACCTGTATTGACACATCATTATTACTCATAGTCCATAGTTCCCACTGGGGTTTGCTCTTGATGTTGTACCTTCTATGGCTTTGGACAAATTTATAAAGACATGTATACCCCATTGTAATTTCATACAGAATAATTTCACTGCTCTAAAAATCCTCTTTGCTCTGCCTACTCTTGCTGGCTTTCCTTTTACCCCTTGGCAATGACCATTTTTTAATAGTTTGTCTTTTTCAGAATATCATATAGCTGGAATTATGCGGTATGTGGCCTCTTCAGATTGGCTTCTTTCACTTAGTAATGTCTTTAAAACGTAAAATTTCTCCATGTCTTTTCCTGTCTGGATAGCTCACTTATTTTTTTAGTGCTGAATAATAGTCTATTGTATGGATGTACCACAACTTATTCACCTATTTACCTACTGATGAACATTTGGTTACTTCTAAGTTTCAGCAATTATGAATAAAGCTGCCATAAGCACATGTGGGAATTATTTTTGTGTGTGTGGTGTGTGCAGACATAAATTTTCAGTTTATTTGGCTAGCTACCAAGGTGTGCAATTGCTGAATACTATGGTAAGATTATGTTTAGTCTTGTAAGAAACTGCCAAAATAACTTTCAAAGTGGCTATACCATTTTGCATTCCAACCAATAATAAATGAAAGTTCCTACTGTTGCTCCACATCCTCACCAGCATTTGAGATTTACTGTCAATGTTTTGGGTTTTGGTCATTCTAATAGATGTGTAATGGAATCTATGTGATTTAGTTTGCATTTCCCTGACGACCCAGAATATCGAACATCTTTGGATGCTTATTTGATATCAGTGTATCTTCTTTGGTCAGGTGTCTGTCCAGGTATTTTGCTCATTTTTAATCAGGTTGTTCTCTTATTGTTGTATTTTAAGAATTCTCTCTATATTTTGGATAACAGCCATTTCAGTTCAGTTCAGTTCAGTCGTTCAGTCGTGTCCAACTCTTTGCGACCCCATAAATCGCCATTTACAGATACTTTTTTTTCCAGTTTGTGTCTTGTCTTTTCATTCTCTTGACAGTCTTCTACAGGGCAGAAACTTTTAGTTTGTCTAGAGTCCAGTTTATCAATTATTTATTTCACAGAGCATATTTTGGTCTTGTCCGTAAAAAGGCATTGCCCTACCCAAGGTCATTTAGGTTTTCCCCTATGTTTTTTTCCGGAAGTTTTATACTTTTGCCTTTTACATGTAGGTCTATGATCCACTTTTCATTCATTTTTGTGAGCAGGTGCCAAGTCTATATTTAGATTTGCTTTTTTTTTTTTTTTTTTTTTGCATGAGGATGTCTAGTTAGTCCGGCATCATTTGTTGAAAAGACTTGCTTCATTACATTGCCTTTGCTCCTTTGTGGAAGAGTGGTTGCCTGTATTTAGGTAGGTCTATCATGCAAAGAGCTGACTCATTGGAAAAGACCCTGATGCTGGGAGGGATTGGGGGCAGGAGGAGAAGGGGACGACAGAGGATGAGATGGCTGGATGGCATCACTGACTCAATGGACGTGAGTCTGGGTGAACTCCGGGAGTTGGTGATGGACAGGGAGGCCTGGCGTGCTTCGATTCATGGGGTCGCAAAGAGTCGGACACGACTGAGCGACTGATCTGATCTGATCTGATTTATAGGCTTGCTATTCTGTTTCATTGATCTTTTTTGCAAATACCACACTGTCTTAAATAATATAGCTTGAAGTCAGGTAGTGTCAGTCCTCTGCCTTTGTTTTATCCTTTCAATATTGAGTTGAGTATTCTATTTCTCCTCTCAATATAAACTTAGAATTAGTTTGTTAGTATCCAGGAAATAACTTCCTCAATTTTATTTGGAATTGCATTAAATCTAGAAGGCAAATTGAGAATAACTGACATCTTGACAATATTTAGTCTTCCTATCTATGAACATGGAATATCTCATTTACTTAGTTGCTCTTTAATATCTTTTATCAGAATTTTGTAGTTTTCCTCCTATGGATATGACACATATTTTGTTGGAATTATACCTAAGTGTTTCATTTTGTGGGATGCTAATTTAAATGACACTGTGTTTTTAATTCCAAGTTTTATTAACTTGTTCATTGCTGGTATATAGAAGAGTGACTGCCTTTTGTGTATTAACTTTGTAGCCTGTGAAAATACTACACTCATCTAATTGGTTCCAGATGTTTTCTGTCAATTTTTTCAGCTGTTCTATATAGGTGATTATGTCATCTGTGAACAAAGATGATTTTATTTCTTCCTTTCTCATTTTTGTATTTCCTCCTTCCCAATCTTTGTGTTTGGGAAGGAGGAGATGCTGTATATATAGTATATATACATATACATACACACACACACAGGCTTCCCAGGTGGCTCAGTGGTAAAGAATCCACCTGCTAATGCAGGAGACACAGAAGATGTGGGTTTGAGTCCTGGCTCAGGAAGATTTCCTGGAGGAGGAAATGACACCCCACTCTAGTATTCTTGCCTGAAAAAAAATCCCATGGAAAGAGAAGCCTGGTGGGCTACAGAGCATGGGGTCCCAAAGTTGGACATGACTGAGTGACTAAATGACATCAAATAAATAAACACACACGCATATTTTCTTTTCTTATTGTACTAGATTAGCCATGAATTATGGTATGATATTGAAAAGCAATAGTCAAAGGGGAAAAACTTGCCCTTTTTCTAATCTTAGTGCAAAAGCTTCAAGTTTCTCATCATTTAATTGTAGTTTTTTTCATAGATATTCTTTATCAAGTTGAGGAATTCCTTCTATTCCTGGATTTCTGAGAGATTTTATCATGAATAGGTATAAGATTTAATCATATGCTTTTCCTCCAGATGTTGATATGATTATGTGATTTTTTTTTTCTTTATTTGGTTGATGTGGTTATTTAATTTATTTTTAGATGTTGAACCCAGCCTGTCCTTCCTGGGATAAATCTCACTTTATTTAATATCTATAATTTTATCCCAGTTTATCATGGAGGACAATTCTTTTAACACATTGTTGGGTTTGATTTGCTAGCTTTTTTTAAAGGGTTTTTGCACGTATGTGCAAAAGACATATCCCATGAGAGATATTGCTCTCTACTTTTCTTTTCTTGAATGTCTTTATTTGGTTTCGGTGTTTAGACTAATTCTGACCTCATAGAATGAGTTAGGAACTATTCCCTATGCTTCAATCAGCAAGTTAACTTTCTGGCATGTGCTCTTTTCCTAACTTGTAGGTGGTCAACTTATTGGGGTGTGCTTACATGGCCTTTCTTCAGTGTATTCATGGAGACTCTTCGTGACCCCATGAATTGTAGCCGCCAGGCTTCTCTGTCCACGGGATTTCCCAGGCAAGAATACCGGAGTGGGTTGCCATTTCCTTCTCCAAGGGATCTTCCTGACCCAGGGATGGAACCATGTTTCCTGCTGAGCCACCAGGGAAGCCCTACAGAGGGACAGACAAATAGAGAGAGACTCACTTCCTGTTCTTATAAGGCTATTAATCCTATCAGATTAGGACCCTCAACCTTATATCTTTAACCTTAATTAATTCCTCACATCTCTATTTCCAAATGTAGTCATATTGGATGTTTGGGCCTCATTGTATGAATTTCACAGGGACACAGTTTAGTCCAGGGCACCTTCACTGATTCCTTCTCCAATGCTCTTACTTTCTTTATGTAGATCCAAGTGAATGAATTATATCATTTTTATTCTCTCTGAAGATTTTAACTTTTTTTGCAAAGCAGATCTATTGGCAACAAATTTTCTCAATATTTTTCTAAGAATGTCTTTATTTCTCTTTCACTTTTAAAGGATAATTTCACAGGAAAGATCATTTCACAGAAGGCAAATGTCTAGGTTTTTGGTTTTTTCCTCTCAAAACTTGAAATATTTCATTTCACTCTCACTTTGCTTGCATGGTTCCTGAGGAGAGTCAAATCTAAACTCTTACCTTTTCTCCTTGATAAGTTGTCCTTTCCTCTGACTTTCTCCAAAACTTTTTCCTTTATCATTGATTTTCTGTAGTTTAAATATGCTATGCCTCAATGAAGCTTTCTCTGCATTTACCGTGCCTGTTGTTCTCTGAGCATCTTGAATACGTGGGTTGGCATCTGACATTAATTTAGGGAAATTCTGAGTCCTTATTATCTCAAGCACTGTTTCTGTTCCCCTCTCCCTTTCTTCTCTAGTATTCCCAACATACAATCACACAGGCTGTAGTTGTCCTAGTTTTGGGGTTTCGTGTTCTGTCTTGTTTTTCAGTATTTTTTCTCTTTGCTTTTCAGTTTCAAAAGTTTATATTATCATATCTTCAAGCTCAGAGATTTTTTTCCTTAACCATGCTCAGTCTACTAATGAAAGCATTTATAAAAGACACTCACCATTTATGTTACTATGTTTTTAAATTCTAGCATTTATTTTTGGGGTCTTCTGTAGGATTTCCATCTCTCTGCTTGCATTATCTGTTATTGCAGGCTGTGTAATTTCCTAATTAAAACCGTTAGCATATTCATCATAGTTAAAAAATATATATATTGGTCTGAAGATTTCGACATTCCTGCCATATCTGACTCCGGCACTTGTTCAGTCTCTTAAACTGTACTATTTGCCTTTTAGTACCTTGTAATTTTTTCTCGAAAGTTTGTCATGATGTACTGAGTAAGAAGAACTGTGACAAATAGCCTTTACTGATATAGTACTAAGGTGCTGGGGAGAGAAACCTGATTTACTATTTATAATCTATATAATTTAAAATCTTATGATTTATAGTCATAAGTCTTCTGATTAGGTCTCAGTTTTTTGGTGAGTCTGCATCACTGGAATGTAAATTTCACTGGAGCTTCTCAGCTGTTTTTCCTCCCTTAGGTGGGTCAGGATGACTAGAGGAGGCTGATGTTGAGATCTGCTAAACTTCCAGCAGGTTATGCTTGGATGAAATAGTTTCTCCTGAGGGCAGGCCTTGTTAAGAATGCTCTGGCATATTTTAAGATTGTTACTGTTACCCTCTTTATGCTGGAAGCACAGTGGGGAATTTTCTCTGATATTCTAAGGACCTTGTAGAGCTCCTGAGAGTAACATTCATGAAAGTGTGGAAGACTCCATGGCTGGTTTCCCTGGAGTTTTCTATTCTCTGCATTGTCCACACTGAACTTCCAACAGTATGTTATTTACAGCTCAGGTTTTCCTGCTCCAGCCCTGGTCTCTCTGGACTTTTCTGCTCATGGGTTTCTGCTCTAGTAGGTTGTGATTCTCTGTATCTGCCCATCTGTCTCTCCAAATTTGGGGACAGCAGTTTACCCTGTGACCCCACTTTCCAGTGGCTCTGAGAAGAGTTGTTGATTTTTCAATTTGCTCAGCTTTTTATTTTTTTTTAGGATGGAGTGGTTACTTTTTTTCTTTTTTAATTTGGCTACATTGGGTCTTAGTTGTGGCCCATGGGATCTTCCTTGCATCATGTAGGATCTTTCACTGTAGTGTCTGGGCTCAGGAGTTGCGGCTTACAGACTCTCTAATTGTGGCACGCAGGTTCTATACCACATAGTAGCTGTGGTGTGTGGGCTTAGTTGCTCCATGGCAGGTGAGATCTTAGTTCCTCAACCGGGGATCAAACCTGTGTCCCCTAGATTGCAAGGCAGATTCTTAAGCACTGGACTGCCAGGGAAGTCTCTGAAATGGTTACCGTAAAATAAGCTCATTATATGCTGAACTGGAAACTGGAATTCTGCTTCATGGTTTTATCACCCAAATATGAATCCATAGGGACTAATTGAACAAGCTTGCTTTAAAAAAAAATTTATTAGTCTTTTAAAGCCATAGAAAGTATTTGTAGAAGAATCCCAGCTATTTCACCTGTAGAGTTTTTGTAATCTGGATCTCCTTGATTTCATAATGTTGGTGCAGTTTAACACAGTCATCTGCCTCTAGTTGAAAAATAGCACAGTCATTTTTCCTGCAAACTGGCAGCTGGATCCACAGGTTAGACCAGACCCACATCTAATAACCTGGCAAGATTATTAGTGGTTGTGAATTTTTTCAGCCGGAGGCATATAAAGTCTGGTTTTTGTTCTATTTTTTATCAGTTTTATTGTGGTATAATTTATATACAATAAATTCACCAATTTAAAATGTAATATTTGATGGGTTTTGATAAATATGTACAGTCAAGAAACTGTCACAATGATGGCATTGCACATTTCTATCACTCCAAAAGTTCCCTATATATCTTTCCCTATAGCAGTCAAACTCTTCTGCCCATTCACTATCTCCTGAAAACCATTCATCCTGATTACTATAGTTTTGCCTTTTACATAATTTCAAATAAACAGACTAGTACACTATTAGCCTTCTGTGTCTGTATCTTTCACATTACATGATACTTAAGAGATTTACTTCTTTTTCTGTGTAGATAAGTAGTTTATTCTTTTATTATTACACTGTAGTGTTTCATTGTATGGATTTACCACAATTTGTTAATCTGTTTACCAGTGGATGAATATTTGAGTTTTTTTTCAGTTTGGGGCTATAATGAATAAAACTGTGCTGAATGTATCTGTCCCCCAGATAACAGTTTATGCAAGCAGCAACCCAGCTCCTCTCTTCTGAGTGTGGAGTCCCAACCTGAATCTACTGCTTTGGTTCACTTTTTAGTGACTTTTAGCAGCTTTTTTTTTGTCTTCTCTCCAGATTTTGTGATTGTCTTCTGGACTGTTATGAATTTAGTTTGCTATTTCTTCAAGTATTTGTTCTCAGAATGGTAATAGTCCTATTTTACTATTTAATTTTTATTTATAATTGGCTAGTAAAGTAATGCTCAAAATTCTCCAAGCCAGGCTTCAGCAATACGTGAACCGTGAACTTCCAGATGTTCAAGCTGGTTTTAGAAAAGGCAGAGGAACCAGAGATCAAATTGCTAACATCTGCTGGATCATCGAAAAAGCAAGAGAGTTCCAGGAAAACATCTATTTCTGCTTTATTGACTATGCCAAAGCCTTTGACTGTGTGGATCACAATAAACTGTGGAAAATTCTTCAAGAGATGGGAATACCAGACCACCTGACCTGCCTCTTGAGACATCTGTATGCAGGTCAGGAAGCAACAGTTAGAACTGGACATGGAACAACAGACTGGTTCCAAATAGGAAAAGGAGTACTTCAAGGCTGCATATTGTCACCCTGCTTATTTAACTTATATGCAGAGTACATCATGAGAAACACTGGGCTGGAAGAAGCACAAGCTGGAATCAAGATTGCCGGGAGAAATATCAATAACCTCAGATATGCAGATGATACCACCTTTATGGCAGAAAGTGAAGAGGAACTAAAAAGCCTCTTGATGAAAGTGAAAGAGGAGAGTGGAAAAGTTGACTTAAAGCTCAACATTCAGAAAACGAAGATCACGGCATCTGGTCCCATCACTTCATGGGAAATAGATGGGGAAACAGTTGAAACAGTGTCAGACTTTATTTTTTTGGGCTCCAAAATCACTGCAGATGGTGATTACAGCCATGAAATTAAAAGACACTTACTCCTTGGAAGGAAAGTTATGACCAATCTAGATAGCATATTCAAAAGCAGATACATTACTCTGCCAACAAAGGTCCGTCTAGTCAAGGCTATGGTTTTTCCATTGGTTATGTATGGATGTGAGAGTTGGACTGTGAAGAAAGCTGAGTGCTGAAGAATTGATGCTTTTGAACTGTGGTGTTGGAGAAGACTCTTGAGAGTTCCTTGGACTGCAAGGAGATCCAACCAGTCTATTCTAAAGGAGATCAGTCCTGGGTGTTCTTGGGGAGGAATGATGCTAAAGCTGAAACTCCAGTACTTTGGCCACCTCATGTGAAGAGTTGACTCATTGGAAAAGACTCTGATGCTGGGAGGGATTGGGGGCAGGCGGAGAAGGGGACGACAGAGGATGAGATGGCTGGATGGCATCACCGACTTGATGGATGTGGGTTTGGGTGAACTCTGGGAGTTGGTGATGGACAGGGAGGCCTGGTGTGCTGAAATCCATGGGGTTGCAAAGAGTCAGATGTGACTGAACTGAACTGAACTAAACTGAACACTTATTCATGGTAAAAACGACAAACTAAGGAGAATTTTCTTAACTTGATAAAGAATATCTACAAAAACCTTACAGCTAATGGTGAGAAACTTGAAGTTTCTCAGTAAGATCTGAAACAAGACAAGGAAGTCCTCACTTACTATTAGTTTTCAACACTGTACTGCAACTGCTAGCTTATGCAATAAGATAAGAAAAATATCATTATGAAATCATGTATTTAAATATATTTGTTGAGTTTTAGTTCTTTGTAATTCTCTTTACTAAAGTACAAAATTCCTATCTTGGACAGTGAACTCCTCTTTGAATTGGCTCCTGAATTTTCTGATATAACCCTGTTTTAAATACCTTTATGCCATCTACTTTGTTGAGGTATTATATGCCTATTTTGTTCATTTCCTTTCCCTGACCAGAATGACTAGATTGGTAATCGTTTCTAGACCTTTTCAGTGGACAATTAAGGTACACACATACTGACACTATATCTGTCTCTTTAAAAAGCCTCATATATTCTCAATGCTTTTTCCAGTTAAAAACAGAATGACAGACTTTTTATTTAATCTGGTCTATATTACATTACTCTGTCATTTCTTACATTCTGAAAATCCTGGAAGGTCATAGAAAATATCCCATAATTACTCATTTATTTTTTCCTATATATGTGAATATTATAAAAATGATAATATCATCACTAATTATTGAAAATAGTTTAAAATTATAAAAAATTAAAAATGCAATACCATTCTTTCTTTCTAGTTATAGTACATCTATATGTGAGACTTCATAATGTTTATTTTAATCTTTATTTAGAGTTAGTTCTGTACATATTTATAGATTTACTTCTTGCCACCAATCTTTACATAAATATCTCTGTAAATTTTAGTTGCTTTAAGCTATTTTTCTAGTAAATTACTTAAGAAGAACTCAGTGAAACAACAAATATTCACTGAAGACTTGCATGTTGCTAACAACTATGTTCTAGTTTTAGAGATCTGTTTTACCGGATAGAAAAATTTTCACATTTTCTTTTCTTAATACATTAAATATGTTACTTTATTTTTTTCTAGTGTAAAGATATGATGTCAAAAAGTTTGATGTCAGTAGACAGTATATCTTTATATGTCTTTTAAGTCATATGTTTTTTTTCTCTCCTGAGCATCAAAGCCTTTTTATTTTCCTTTATTTTCTAATAATTTCACCAGAATGTCCTTGTGTTTGTTTTTCTGATTCTATATACTTAAGTACACTTTATGCTCTATCAATATACAGTTTTAAACAAACATAAATTTTCACAAACTTAGCTTTGTAATGTTGATTTCCTTTGTTAGAATGCCTAATATTGTATCATTTTTTCCCCCAATCTTTAATTATGTCACTGTCTGAATTCCTTTTATTTCTTTTCTTGTATCTTATAATTAAAGAAATTCTTTTAATCATTTTTAAGCAAAATTTCTTGAGTTTATTCACTCTGGTTTTCCTTCTAGAGAGTCTTGATTTCTAAAATGACTTCTCTGTTACTTCTAATTCTTGAATTTTTTGTCTCAGATTTTTTATAATTTTTACTGTTTTTTTATATTTTGTATTTTTCTTAATATATTCTAGCTTGCTTTGAAATAATACTTTATAATTTTTTTCTGTCTTTCGTATACCACTTTCTCATATATTTTTATTATCTGTAGAGATGTCATTCTGGTTCTTATTCTTTTTTCTGTAGTGTTTTTGGGTGGGATTTGATTTCAATAGCTTTACATTGATCATTTTAATATAATTTTAGTCCCTCTGAACTTTTAGGAGCTTGACTCATATTGTCTCTGCCTTCATAAAGTGTACTTTTCTCTTTGTTTTTGTGTGGTGTAAAAATGTGGCATATTGCTAAGATTTCCTGGCCTTATTTACTCTGTCCAATTTTGACTCTTCTCTTGTCTTTGTCACTCTATCCCAGTCCTGCTCAGTTTTCATTTTGCTTCCATCAGTTTTTCCTCTTACATGGTCCTGTTCTACAAAAGAGTCCTACCAATTCAGTTTCAAGAATTCATAGTGGCTAGACTTCTCCAAACTCATTAAATCTCACTGTGATTCTTTGTACTGAAACGCCAGTACAGGGTGCAAAATGCTTCTGAGTTGCAGTTACTGTTCTCAAATTGGTCTGCCAAAATTCAAGATGACTATTTCATATTATTCTATTCTTAGGTCAGTCAGATGGACTCTGCTTTCTCTCATAGCAATGTCAACAACATTTTGACCTTGTGGCTACTGGTGGTTTGCCTCTGTCTGTATTTGGGGGTGTATGGTTTTACCTTGTTACCAGTATTTGTTGTAAATATATTTTTTGCTCTCTAGTGTCTTTGACTTTTCATGTGAGAATTTAGAAAGATATAAAAGCTGTACTACTGCCATAATCTTGCCAGAATTCACATTTTTTCCTCTTAAAATATAAGGCTATTTTCCAGGTCAATGCATATAGATCTAGTATATTCTTTTTATAAGTTAAGTAATGCTGTTTTAAAATGCAATTTATTCAGCCATTTCCTTTTATAATAAGCTTTGTTATATATTTTGAAAATATTTTCTCCCAGTCTATTTTGACAGAAAGTCTTAAATTTTATGTACTCAAATCTGTTGATACTTCTTTTATGGTTTCTGGGCTTCTCAATGCTCTTAAGTTATCTGCTGTTCTCAGATTTATACAAGTACCTCTTAAATATTCTGCTGA
The DNA here is from genome assembly GCF_029407905.1 of Bubalus kerabau. Taxonomy (NCBI): domain Eukaryota; kingdom Metazoa; phylum Chordata; class Mammalia; order Artiodactyla; family Bovidae; genus Bubalus; species Bubalus kerabau. The sequence goes on along the minus strand of NC_073639.1, from coordinate 13,540,351 downwards.
CATACTTTTTTTGTGATATTTAGTTTTTAAATTGTGATTTATTTTTTGTGTGGTATCAAATATGGTATATTTTTATTTTTCCAGATGGATAGTAATTGAATAGTGTATTTTATGCAATGTATTATAAAATCATATTTATTATGTTTAAAATTCATCTATACTTGGATAAGTTTCTAACCCAATATTCTCCTCTTTGACTATTCCTATGCCAATATATTCTATTAAAATTATGGTAAGTTGATAGTAGTGCATTGTATTTAGTAGGATGAGAATCCTTTGTTTAATTCTCAATTTTAAGTGATTATCAATTTTTGATAATCGCCTTTGTGAATGAAAAAGAAAATATAATTTTTTACTTTACTAAAACTCCTTTATTATAATTTAACTGCAAATGCATTAAAACTACATATATATACAAATTTTGGGAACACTGACATTTGTATGACTTTATCTTTGCATCCAAGATATGCTACTCTTCCAAAGTTATTCAGGTCTCAATTTTGTAAATACTGTTTTTGCTCTCTAGATTTACAGTTTTTCTTTGAAGTTTATGGAATATTTTAAATGTTTTTTTTTGTGGGCTTGGTCACACAAAAAATTTACTTTAAAAAACTAGAGATTTTTCACAACTTGTTCTCCAAATATGATCAAATAAAGATAGAAAGCAACAATAAAATATTGTCTAGGAGTTTTCATCAGAGAAGGCAATGGCACCCCACTCCAGTACTCTTGCCTGGAAAATCCCATAGACAGAGGATCCTGGTGGGCTGCAGTCCGTCGGACACGACTGAGTGACTTCATTTTCACTTTTCACTTTCATGCATTGGAGAAGGAAATGGCAATCCACTCCAGTGTTCTTGCCTGGAGAATCCCAGGGACGGGGGAGCCTGGTGGGCTGCCATCTATGGGGTCGCACAGAGTCGGACACGACTGAAGCGACTTAGCAGCAGACTTAGCAGGAGTTTTCATACACTGCTGCTGCTGCTGCTAAGTCGCCTCAGTCGTGTCCGACTCTGTGCGACCCCAGAGACGGCAGCCCACCAGGCTCCCCCGTCCCTGGGATTCTCCAGGCAAGAACACTGGAGTGGGTTGCTATTTCCTTCTCCAATGTATGAAAGTGAAAAGTGAAAGTGAAGTAGCTCAGTCCTGTCTGACTCCTAGCGACCCCATGGACTCCGGCCTACCAGGCTCCTCCACCCATGGGATTTTCCAGGCAAGAGTACTGGAGTGGGGTGCCATTGCCTTCTCCGTCATACACTGCTAGAGAAATAAAAGGTGACATTACTCTTCAGTCACTAAGTCGTGTCTACTCTTTGTGGCCCCACGGACTACAGCATGTCAGGCTTCCTTGTCTTTCACTATCTCCTGGAGTTTGCTCAAATTCACGTTCATTAAGTCAGTGATGCTATCTAACCATCTCATCCTCTGCTGCCCTCTTCTCCTTTGGCTTTAATCTTTCCCAGCATCAGGGTCTTTTCCAATGAGTTGACTCTTCACGTCAAGTAGCCAGAGTATCAACTTTGAAAACTGAAAGACTAAAGCTGAACACTGAATACCCAGCAAATTCACCACTAAGTAGGTGCCCTGTGTACAGATGTATAACAAAGCATAACAGGGTACACAGTGGTATATTATTCACAACATTCTCAGCTTGCAAACATCCCTAATATCCTTCAGTTGTAGACTATACACATAACTTCTGATATCTTCAAACAATAGAATACTGCATAGCAGTGAGAAAGAACAAACATTCTTTCATGGATGAACATAGATGAATATCATAAAGACAATGTTAAATAAAAGAAACCAGATAAGAAAGAGTACATACCATTTAATGTCATTTATATAAAGTTAAAAAATGAGAAAAACATTTATGGAACTTGGGATAATGGTACCGTTGGGGATATAGCAACTGGGACGGACTATGATGACTACTGAAGAAATGATGTTTTCTGTTGATCCCTTTATGAAAAGTTGTTAAGCTCTACATTTATGATTTATGCACCCTTTTGTATATGTTACACTCTAATAACAAATGCACTTAAGGATGTGTCCAAGATATATTGTTAATTGCACTTATCTCCTGAATAAGCAAGAAAAAAATCCACTCCCAAATCCACACAACCAAACAAGTATATCAATTTCAGTACACAAATATACATTTTCCCTCAGATGTAACAGACAGTTTTGTTGTTGTTCATGCATGACTTTTTTACTGCATTTTTAATCTAAAAAAGTTTTGACAAATGGCTCTAGTAGAATTACAACATTGAAAAAAGATGATTTTTTTTTAATTTCTTTTTTTTTAAATTTTAAATTTTATTTTTAAACTTTACATAACTGTATTAGTTTTGCCAAATATCAAAATGAATCTGCCACAGGTATACATGTGTTCCCCATCCTGAACCCTCCTCCCTCCTCCCTCCCCATTCCATCCCTCTGGGTCATCCCAGTGCACCAGCCCCAAGCATCCAGTATCGTGTATCAAACCTGGACTGGCGACTCGTTTCATACATGATATTTTACATGTTTCAATGCCATTCTCCCAAATCTTCCCACTCTCTCCCTCTCTCACAGAGTCCATAAGACTGTTCTATACATCAGTGTCTCTTTTGCTGTCTTGTACACAGGGTTATTGTTACCATCTTTCTAAATTCCATATATATGCGTTAGTATACTGTATTGGTGTTTTTCTTTCTGGCTTACTTCACTCTGTATAATAGGCTCCAGTTTCATCCACCTCATTAGAACTGATTCAAATGTATTCTTTTTAATGGCTGAATAATACTCCATTGTGTATATGTACCACAGCTTTCTTATCCATTCATCTGCTGATGGACATCTAGGTTGCTTCCATGTCCTGGCTATTATAAACAGTGCTGCGATGAACATTGGGGTACACGTGTCTCTTTCCCTTCTGGTTTCCTCAGTGTGTATGCCCAGCAGTGGGATTGCTGGATCATAAGGCAGGTCTATTTCCAGTTTTTTAAGGAATCTCCACACTGTTCTCCATAGTGGCTGTACTAGTTTGCATTCCCACCAACAGTGTAAGAGGGTTCCCTTTTCTCCACGCCCTCTCCAGCATTTATTACTTGTAGACTTTTGGATCGCAGCCATTCTGACTGGTGTGAAATGGTACCTCATAGTGGTTTTGATTTGCATTTCTCTGATAATGAGTGATGTTGAGCATCTTTTCATGTGTTTGTTAGCCATCTGTATGTCTTCTTTGGAGAAATGTCTATTTAGTTCTTTGGCCCATTTTTTGATTGGCTCATTTATTTTTCTGGAGTTGAGCTGTAGGAGTTGCTTGTATATTCTCGAGATTAGTTGTTTGTCAGTTGCTTCATTTGCTATTATCTTCTCCCATTCTGAAGGCTGTCTTTTCACCTTGCTAATAGTTTCCTTTGATGTGCAGAAGCTTTTAAGGTTAATTAGGTCCCATTTGTTTCTTTTTGCTTTTATTTCCAATATTCTGGGAGGTGGGTCATAGAGGATCCTGCTGTGATGTATGTCAGAGAGTGGTTTGCTTATGTTCTCCTCTAGGAGTTTTATAGTTTCTGGTCTTACGTTTAGATCTTTAATCCATTTTGAGTTTATTTTTGTGTATGGTGTTAGAAAGTGTTCTAGTTTCATTCTTTTACAAGTGGTTGACCAGTTTTCCCAGCACCACTTGTTAAAGAGATTGTCTTTAATCCATTGTATATTCTTGCCTCCTTTGTCAAAGATAAGGTGTCCATATGTGCGTGGATTTATCTCTGGGCTTTCTATTTTGTTCCATTGATCTATATTTCTGTCTTTGTGCCAGTACCATACTGTCTTGATAACTGTGGCTTTGTAGTAGAGCCTGAAGTCAGGTAGGTTGATTCCTCCAGTTCCATTCTTCTTTCTCAAGATTGCTTTGGCTATTCGAGGTTTTTTGTATTTCCATACAAATTGTGAAATTATTTGTTCTAGCTCTGTGAAGAATGCTGTTGGTAGCTTGATAGGGATTGCATTGAATCTATAGATTGCTTTGGGTAGTATACTCATTTTCACTATATTGATTCTTCCAATCCATGAACATGGTATATTTCTCCATCTGTTAGTGTCCTCTTTGATTTCTTTCACCAGTGTTTTATAGTTTTCTATATATAGGTCTTTAGTTTCTTTAGGTAGATATATTCCTAAGTATTTTATTCTTTCCGTTGCAATGGTGAATGGAATTGTTTCCTTAATTTCTCTTTCTGTTTTCTCATTATTAGTGTATAGGAATGCAAGTGATTTCTGTGTGTTGATTTTATATCCTGCAACTTTACTATAGTCATTGATTAGTTCTAGTTATTTTCTGGTGGAGTCTTTAGGGTTTTCTATGTAGAGGATCATGTCATCTGCAAACAGTGAGAGCTTTACTTCTTCTTTTCCAATTTGTTTATTTCTTTTTCTGTTCTGATTGCTGTGGCCAAAACTTCCAAAACTATGTTGAATAGTAATGGTGAAAGTGGGCACCCTTGTCTTGTTCCTGACTTGAGAGGAAATGCTTTCAATTTTTCACCATTGAGGATAATGTTTGCTGTCGGTTTGTCATATATAGCTTTTATTATGTTGAGGTATGTTCCTTCTATTCCTGCTTTCTGGAGAGTTTTTATCATAAATGGGTGTTGAATTTTGTCAAAGGCTTTCTCTGCATCTATTGAGATAATCATATGGTTTTTATTTTTCAATTTGTTAATGTGGTGTATTACATTGATTGATTTGCGGATATTGAAGAATCCTTGCATCCCTGGGATAAAGCCCACTTGGTCATGGTGTATGATCTTTTTAATGTGTTGCTGGATTCTGATTGCTAGAATTTTGTTAAGGATTTTTGCATCTATGTTCATCAGTGATATTGGCCTGTAGTTTTCTTTTTCTGTGGGATCTTTGTCGGGTTTTGGTATTAGGGTGATGGTGGCCTCATAGAATGAGTTTGGAAGTTTACCTTCCTCTGCAATTTTCTGGAAGAGTTTGAGCAGGATAGGTGTTAGCTCTTCTCTAAATTTTTGGTAGAATTCAGCTGTGAAGCCGTCTGGACCTGGGCTTTTGTTTGCTGGAAGATTTTTTATTACAGTTTCAATTTCCGTGCTTGTGATGGGTCTGTTAAGATTTTCTATTTCTTCCTGGTCGAGTTTTGGAAAGTTGTACTTTTCTAAGAATTTGTCCATTTCTTCCTCGTTGTCCATTTTATTGGCATATAATTGTTGATAGTAGTCTCTTATGATCCTTTGTATTTCTGTGTTGTCTGTTGTGATCTCTCCATTTTCATTTCTAATTTTATTGATTTGATTTTTCTCCCTTTGTTTCTTGATGAGTCTGGCTAATGGTTTGTCAATTTTATTTATCCTTTCAAAGAACCAGCTTTTGGTTTAGTTGATTTTTGCTATGGTCTCTTTTGTTTCTTTTGCATTTATTTCTGCTCTAATTTTTAAGATTTCTTTCCTTCTACTAACCCTGGGGTTCTTCATTTCTTCCTTTTCTAGTTGCTTTAGGTGTAGAGTTAGGTTATTTATTTGACTTTTTTCTTGTTTCTTGAGGTGTGCCTGTATTGCTATGAACTTTCCCCTTAGGACTGCTTTTACCGTGTCCCACAGGTTTTGGGTTGTTGTGTTTTCATTTTCATTCGTTTCTATGCAAATTTTGATTTCTTTTTTGATTTCTTCTGTGATTTGTTGGTTATTCAGCAGCGTGTTGTTCAGCCTCCATATGTTGGATTTTTTAATAGTTTTTCTCCTGTAATTGAGATCTAATCTTCCTGCATTGTGGTCAGAAAAGATGCTTGGAATGATTTCTATTTTTTTGAATTTACCAAGGCTAGCTTTATGGCCCAGGATGTGATCTATCCTGGAGAAGGTTCCATGTGCGCTTGAGAAGAAGGTGAAATTCATTGTTTTGGGATGAAATGTCCTATAGATATCAATTAAGTCTAACTGGTCTATTGTATCATTTAAAGTTTGTGTTTCCTTGTTAATTTTCTGTTTAGTTGATCTATCCATAGGTGTGAGTGTGGTATTAAAGTCTCCCACTATTACTGTGTTATTGTTAATTTCTCCTTTCATACTTGATAGCATTTGTCTTACATACTGTGGTGCTCCCGTGTTGGGTGCATATATATTTATAATTGTTATATCTTCTTCTTGGTTTGATCCTTTTATAATTATGTAGTGACCATCTTTGTCTCTTTTCACAGTCTTTGTTTTAAAGTCTATTTTATCTGATATGAGTATTGCTACTCCTGCTTTCTTTTGGTCCCTATTTGCATGGAAAATCTTTTTCCAGCCCTTCACTTTCAGTCTGTATGTGTCCCCTGTTTTGAGGTGGGCCTCTTGTAGACAACATATGTAGGGGTCTTGTTTTTGTATCCATTCAGCCAGTCTTTGTCTTTTGGTTGGGGCATTCAACCCATTTACGTTTAAGGTAATTACTGATAAGTATGACCCAGTTGCCATTTACTTTATTGTTTTGGGTTCGAATTTATACACTGTTTTTGTGTTTCCTGTCTAGAGAATATCCTTTAGTATTTGTTGGAGAGCTGGTTTGGTGGTGCTGAATTCTCTCAGCTTTTGCTTGTCTGTAAAGCTTTTGATTTCTCCTTCATACTTGAATGAGATCCTTGCTGGGTACAATAATCTGGGCTGTAGGTTATTTTCTTTCATCATTTTAAGTATGTCTTACCATTCCCTCCTGGCTTGAAGAGTTTCTATTGAAAGATCAGCTGTTATCCTTATGGGTATTCCCTTGTGTGTTATTTGTTGTTTTTCCCTTGCTGCTTTTAATATTTGTTCTTTGTGTTTGATCTTTGTTAATTTGATTAATATGTGTCTTGGGGTGTTTCGCCTTGGGTTTATCCTGTTTGGGACTCTCTGGGTTTCTTGGACTTGGGTGATTATTTCCTTCCCCATTTTAGGGAAGTTTTCAACTATTATCTCCTCAAGTATTTTCTCATGGTCTTTCTTTTTGTCTTCTTCTTCTGGGACCCCTATGATTCGAATGTTGTAGCGTTTAATATTGTCCTGGAGGTCTCTGAGATTGTCCTCATTTCTTTTAATTCGTTTTTCTTTTGTCCTCTCTGATTCATTTATTTCTACTATTCTATCTTCTAATTCACTAATCCTATCTTCTGCCTCTGTTATTCTACTATTTGTTGCCTCCAGAGTGTTTTTAATTTCACTTATTGCATTATTCATTATATATTGACTCTTTTTTATTTCTTCTAAGTCCTTGTTAAACCTTTCTTGCATTTTCTCAATCCTTGCCTCCAGGCTATTTATCTGTGATTCCATTTTAATTTCAAGATTTTGGATCAATTTCACTATCATTATTCGGAATTCTTTACCAGGTAGATTCCCTATCTCTTCGTCTTTTGTTTGGTTTGGTGGGCATTTATCCTGTTCCTTTATCTGCTGGGTATTCCTCTGTCTCTTCATCTTGTTTAAATTGCTGAGTTTGGGGTGTCCTTTCTGTATTCTGGCAGTTTGTGGAGTTCTCTTTATTGTGGCGTTTCCTCGCTGTGTGTGGGTTTGTACAGGTGGCTTGTCAGGGTTTCCTGGTTAGGGAAGCTTGTGTCAATGTTCTGGTGAATAGAGCTGTATTTCTTCTCTCTGGAGTGTAATGAAATGTCCAGTAATGAGTTATGAGATGTCTATGGTTTTGGGGTGACTTTGGGCAGCCTGTATCTTGAAGCTCAGGGCTGTGTTCCTTTGTTGCTGGAGAATTTGCTTGGTATGTCTTGCCCTGGAACTTGTTGGCCCTTGTGTGGTGCTCGGTTTCAGTGTCGGTATGGAGGCGTTTGATGAGCTCCTGTCAATTAATGTTCCTTGGAGTCAGGAGTTCCCTGGAGTCAGGGTTTGGACTTAAGCCTCCTGCTTCCAGTTATCGGTCTTATTTTTACAGCAGTTTCAAAACTTCTCCTTCTATACAACACCATTGATAAAACATCTACATTAAAGATGAAAAGTTTCTCTACTGTGAGGGTCACTCAGAGAGGTTCACAGCGTTACATGGAGAAGAGAAGAGGGAGGAGGGAGTTAGAGGTGACCCAAATGAGATGAGGTGGAATCAATAGTGGAGAGAGTGGGCTAGCCAGTAGTCACTTCCTTATGTGCACTCCACAACTGGACCGCTCAGAGATGTTCACGGAGTTATACAGAGAAGAGAAGAAGGAGGCAGGAGACAGAGGTGGCCAGAAGGATAAAAGGGGGAAATGAAAAGGAGGGAGACAGATCCAGCCAGTAATCAGTTCCCTAAGTGTTCTCCACCGTCTGGAACACACAGAAATTCACAGAGTTGGGTAGAGTAGAGAGGGGTTAGGGAGGAGATACAGGTGACCTGGTGGAGAAAATGGAGAGTCCAAAGGGAGAGAGAGCAGTCAAGCCAGTAATCTCGTACCCTAGTGAAAAATGGGTCCTGAAGATTGGGTTCTTAAAGGTACAAAATTGGTAACAAATAGATAAAAGCAAAAATTAAAAATCTAGAGTAGAGTTTGGAATTTCAAAAATGCGATGTTAATGAAAAGAAGAAGGAAAAGAAAGAGAGAAAAAACGAACAAAGAAAAACAAACAAGGTCGCAAAAATTATAAAGAAACTACAGGTACAAAATTGATAACTAATACCAAAAAGCAAAAATTAAAAATCTAGAGTAGAGTTTGGAATTTCAAAAATACAACGTTAAAAAAAGAGAAGAAGAAAAATAAAGAGAGAAAACAAACAAACCAACAAAAACAATGTCGCAAAAATTATAAAGAAAATACAGGTACAAAATTGATATCAAATACCAAAAAGCATAAATTAAAAATCTTGAGTAGAGTTTGGAATTGCAGATATATGATGTTATATAAAAGAAGAAGAGAAAGAAACAGAGGGAAAAAAAAGAAAAAAAAGTCACAGAAATTATAAAAAAAAACTATAGGTACAAAATTGATAACATATACCAAAAGGCTAAAATTAAAAATCTAGAGTAGAGTTTGGAATTTCAAAAATACAATGTTAAAAAAAAGAAGAAGAAGAAAAATAAAGAGAGAAAACAAACAAACCAACAAAAACAATGTTGCAAAAATTATAAAGAAAATACAGGTACAAAATTGATATCAAATACCAAAAAGCATAAATTAAAAATCTTGAGTAGAGTTTGGAATTGCAGATATACGATGTTATATAAAAGAAGAAGACAAAGAAACAGAGGAAAAAAAAAGTCACAGAAATTATGAAAAAAATTATAGGTACAAAATTGATAACATATACCAAAAGGCTAAAATTAAAAATCTAGAGTAGAGTTTGGAATTTCAAAAATACAATGTTAAAGAAAAGAAGAAAAAGAAAAAAAAGACAAAACACGGTCAAAAAATTATAAAATATATATATGAAGTTTGCTGAAGAAGAAAAAAAAAATAGGGTCTTCTTTTTTTTTTTTTTGCAAAGTAATAGTTAAAAAAGTGAAAATTAAAGGACAATAGAGGACTTAAAATTAAAAAAAAAATTAAAAAAAAAAAGAAAGATTCATCGTAAAAATAGTAAAAATATATCTAGGTCTTTCTCTGGTTTTGTTGTGAGTATTGTGGGTTCAGTCCATTTTTGGCTAGTTCCTTAGTCCGACTTATATTTCTCAAGATCTATAGGCCCCTTCCTATGTAATCCGTAGTAACCACAGGGTTTTAATCTATGGCCTGTAGCTTTCAAGGCGTTTCCCTCTGTTATAGCTTCTTCTGTTTGCTGGTCTCTTCAGTGTCTGGTTCCCGCCCTGACACAAAGGGGATGGTTGAGGACACTTTTTTTTTTTTTAGGCTCACTTGTTCGGCCGCTGTGGGGAGGGAGGGAGGGATGCTGCAAACAGATAACACTGGCGTGCGCTCGCAGTGTCTCAGCCACACTGGGTCTGCCCCTGCTCACGGCGCGTGTAGCCTCCCTGCCCACACTGCTTGGGCTCTAGGTTGTTCCGCCGGGAACAATCAGAGGCCGGCCCTGGACTGAGCTCCCAGGTCCAAGCCGCTCAGGTTCAGGCACTCGGGTAGTCCTCAGAGGCGCAGACTCGGTTGGGCCTGCGTTTTGTGTTCTTCCCAGATCCGAGCAGCTCAGGTGATGAGGTGTTTGGCGAGCGCCAATGCTGCGACTTATCGCCTCCCCGCCACTCGGTTATCTGGGTGTAAAACCGGCGCACCTTCTCAGGCAGATGTTGACCATCCAGACCCCCAAGAAGTTTTAGTTAGCAAAGAAGCCTGCTTACAGTTTTATAGATAGTGTCTCTCTGGGGCTGCGGTTGCCCCCTTCTGGCTCTGGCTGCCTGTCACCGGAGGGGGAAGGTCTGCAGCCGGCTATCTCTGTTCAGTCCTTTGTTCTGTGCGTGGGCCTGGTGGTGTCTTAGGTTAGGGCTGGCTTTTCGCGTGGTAGATATCCCACAGTCTGGTTTGCTAGCCCAAATTATTTTGCTCAGATAGCGCTCAGGACATTCGGGCCGATTCTTACTCTAAGGGACACAGCCCGCGCCGCACTTCCCTGCCCAGCCCCTGCTTGCTAATGCCGTGTGCAGGCATCTGCGCTGCTTCTCCGCTGGGGGAGTTACCGTAGGGCTCACAATCCGCGATTTTTAATTGTTTATTTATTTATTTTTTTCCTCCCTTTTATGTTGCCCTCTGTGCTTCCAAAGCTCAGCACAGATTCGGCAGTGAGAAGGTTTCCTGGTGTTTGGAAACTTCTCTCTTTTTAAGACTCCCTTCCCGGGACGGAACTCCGTCCCTCCCTCTTTTGTCTCTTTTTTTGTCTTTTATATTTTTTCCTACCTCCTTTCGAAGAGTTGGGCTGCTTTTCTGGGTGCCTGATGTCCTCTGCCGGCATTCAGAAGTTGTTTTGTGGAATTTACTCAACGTTTAAATGCTCTTTTGATGAATTTGTGGGGGAGAAAGTGTTCTCCCCGTCCTACTCCTCAGCCATCTTGGCTCCTCCTCCAAAAGATGACTTTTAATACAGAGGAAGGAAGTGTCTGCTCCTGCCTGCTTTTTTTAAAGCTGTCAGGCTGCCCCTGTACCATAGCAGCAGTGTTTCCAAGAGCAGGATGTACTCTTGTACTCTTTATGGTTTAAAACCTTAAGTGCTTGCTCTAGTCCATCTCATTGTGCTTACAAATTTCCTGCAAATCTAAATTCTTCTGATCCTGAGATTTTCCTCACATTTGGGGCTCTAAATATCTCTTGTATCTCATAACATTTTTTGACCAAATGTATACCCTACTAATCATGTGGCCCAAGGCCTCCTGAATAAAGAGATGCCTCCCTCTCATCATCTACATCTTGATGTAGCCTCTCTCATCATTTTTCATAGCCTCTTGATTGTTCTTGGCCCTGAAAAATGGTCTAGACTGAGGATATGTTGTTCAGTCACTAAGTTGTGTCCAACTCTTTGTGACCTCATGGACTGCAGCATGCCAGGCCTCCCTATCCTTCACTATCTCCCAGAGTTTGCTCAAACACATGTCCATTGGGTCGGTGATGTCATCCAACCATCTCATCCTCTGTCTCCCTATTCTTCTCTTACCCTCAATCTTTCCCAGCATCATGGTCTTTTCCAATGAGTTGGCTCTTCACATCAGGTGGCCAAAGTATTGGAACTTCAGCATCAGTTCTTCCAATGAATATTCAGGGTTGATTTCCCTTAGGATTGACTGGTTTGCCCTCCTTGAAGTCCAAGGATCTCTTAAGAGTCTTCTCCAGCACCACATTTTGAAAGCATCAATTCTTCAGTGCTTAGCCTTCTTTATAGTCTAACTCTCACATCTGTATGTGATTACTGGAAATTCCATAGCTTTGACTAGACGGACATTTGTTGGCAAAGTGATGTCTGAAGGTATATAGACTGAGGGTATAGATTTCAAAACAAAAACAAAAACTCTTCATTGTAAAATTCAGACTTAAAACTACCAAAATAGTAGAAAGAATTCCTGCATCTTCTTCTTCCAGATTTCCCAATTTGACATTTTATCCCATTTGCTTCATCATTCTCTCTTTCTAAATTCTCATTATTCGTGGTATTTTTGTTACATAAAGTCATCACAGACACTGAATTAGCAAATATTGAGCTACCACGGGAAAAACAGTATTAGGTTCCCTTGAGCCTCTGCTTACAACATTTGTCAACTGATCTTTACCAAACCTTGTTTAATGTGTATCTATTAGGACAGTTTTAAAAACATATTAATGTCATTGATTCGTTAACATTTAATTCATAGCCAATTGCACTGTCACACATGCCTGAAATGGGGATTATTCGTTTTTTCCACAAAGAACATCACAGCTGGTTTATACTTAGGAACACCACACAACACTTCAGCCCTATTATACGGGCCTTTTAAGCAACAAAATCACCAAAAAAATGCACAAAAAATGCAAGCACTGTGGCACTAAACTGAATGAAAATGACACTTATTTGCAATCTGAGAGCTACAAGGCAGAGCATCGCTTGGTCAACACCCACTGGAAAGTGTGCATTGGATGACTCAAATTTTTCACACTCTGTACATGTCTATGAATGACTGCAAAAGCACGGCAAATGCTGATTTTGTGGTTACAAATAATTTTAGTGAGTAAATAAATTTTCAAGTAATAATGAATGATAATGAAAGTCATTCAGTCGTATACGACTCTTTGTGACCCCACGGACTGTACAGTCTATGGAATTCTCCAGGCCAGAATACTGGAGTGGGTAGCCTTTCCCTTTTCCAGGGGATCCTCCCAACCCAGGGATTGAACTCAGGTATCCCTCATTGTAGGTGGATTCTTTACCAACTGAGCCTCAAGGGAAGCCCAAATTTGCAAGTAGGAAGCCCATAAATAATGAGGATCAACTGTACATATATATATATATATACATGGATATATGTATAGATACATGCACACACACATATTTCTGAAACATTTGGGAGTAAGTTGAACATATGATACTCCTTTAGTCTTAAATATTTTAGTGTATATTTACTAAAAACAAGGGTGTTGTATTATATAACCATATTACAATGATCACCACCAAGAAATTAACCTTGATTAAGTGCTGTTATTGCAGCTACAGATTTCATTTATGTTTCACCAATTATTTCACTAATGTCCATTCTATTTCAGGATGTAATCCAGAATTACATGTTGCATTTAGCTGTCTTGTCTCTTTAGTTTCCTTTAACGCGTAAGAGTTCCTTGGTCTTTATTTGCCTTTTATTGATGCTGCCTTTTTGGTAGTAAAAGGGGTTGGAAGTAACAAGAAGAAAGTTGTGAAAGATGTAAATAAAGGGAAATGAGAGAATATTCATTATTAAACATTGTTGGATTCTCATGATGATATCACAGAGGGAGTGTAGCAATGGTAAATAATAGCTAATGTTTTGCTGCCTACTAGTTTAATCTTCTTCTTTCTGAATTAATTCTTTATACAAATGAGGGCACTGAGGGTCAGAGAAGTTAAGCATTTATCAGATCAGTTGCTCAGTCGTGTCCAACTCTTTGCCACCCCATGAATCACAGCACGCCAGGCCTCCCTGTCCATTACCAACTCCCGGAGTTCACTGACACTCACGTCCATGGAGTCAGTGATGCCATCCAGCCATCTCATCCTCTGTCGTCCCCTTCTCCTCTTGCCCCCAATCTCTCCCAGCATCAGAGTCTTTTCCAATGAGTCAACTCTTCGCATGAGGTGGCCAAAAGTACTGGAGTTTCAGCTTTAGCATCATTCCCTCCAAAGAAATCCCAGGGCTGATCTCCTTCAGAATGGACTGGTTGGATCTCCTTGCAGTCCAAGGGACTCTCAAGAGTCTTCTCCAACATCACAGTTCAAAAACATCAATTCTTCGGCACTCAGCCTTCATCACAGTCCAACTCTCACATCCATACATGACCGCAGGAAAAACCATAGCCTTGACTACAAGAACCTTTGTTGGCAAAGTTATGTCTCTGCTTTTGAATATGCTATCTAGGTTGGTCATAACTTTCCTTCCAAGGAGTAAGTGTCTTTTAACTTCATGGCTGTAATCACCATCTTTAGTGATTTTGGAGCCCCAAAAAATAAAGTCTGACACTGTTTCCACTGTTTCCCCATCTATTTCCCATGAAGTGATGGGACCGGATACCATGATCTTTGTTTTCTGAATGTTGAGCTGTAAGCCAACTTTTTCACTCTCCACTTTCACTTTCATCAAGAGGCTTTTGAGTTCCTCTTCACTTTCTGCCATAAGGGTGGTGTCATCTGCATATCTGAGGTTATTGATATTTCTCCCGGCAATCTGGATTCCAGCTTGTGTTTCTTCCAGTCCAGCATTTCTCATGATGTACTCTGCATATAAGTTAAATAAACAGGGTGACAATATATAGCCTTGACGAACTCCTTTTCCTATTTGGAACCAGTCTGTTGTTCCATGTCCAGTTCTAACTGTTGCTTCCTGACCTTCATACAAATTTCTCAAGAGACAGATCAGGTGGTCTGGTATTCCCATCTATTGAAGAATTTTCCACAGTTTATTGTGATCCACACAGTCAAAGGCTTTGGCATAGTCAATAAAGCAGAAATAGATGCTTTTCTGGAACTCTCTTGCTTTTTCCATGATCCAGCAGATGTCGGCAATTTGATCTCTGGTTCCTCTGCCTTTTCTAAAACCAGCTTGAACATCAGCAAGTTCACGGTTCACATATTGCTGAAGCCTGGGTTGGAGAATTTTGAGCATTACTTTACTAGCATGTGAGATGAGTGCAATTGTGCAGTAGTTTGAGGATTCTTTGGCATTATCTTTCTTTGGGATTGGAATTAAAACTGACCTTTTCAGCCCTGTGGCCACTGCTGAGTTTTTCAAATTTGCTGGCACATTGAGTGCAGCACTTTCACAGCATCATCTTTCAGGATTTGGAATAGCTCAACTGGAAGTCTATCACCTCCACTAGCTTTGTTCGTAGTGATGCTTTCTAAAGTCCACTTGACTTCACATTCCAGGATGTCTGGCTCTAGGTCAGTGATCACACCATCGTGATTATCTGGGTCGTGAAGATGTTTTTTGTACAGTTCTTCTGTGTATTCTTGCCACCTCTTCTTAATATCTTCTGCTTCTGTTAGGTCCATACCATTTCTGTCCTTTATCGAGCCCATCTTTGCATGAAATGTTCCTTTGGTATCTCTGATTTTCTTGAAGAGATCTCTAGTCTTTCCCATTCTGTTGTTTTCCTCTATTTCTTTGCGTTGATCGCTGAAGAAGGCTTTCTTATCTCTTCTTGCTATTCTTTGGAACTCTGCATTCAGATGCTTATATCTTTCCTTTTCTTCTTCGCTTTTCGCTTCTCTTCTTTTCACAGAAGGTCACATAAATAGCAGTGGTGGGATTATAACTCAAATCAGTTTAATAAAGCACTAAAGGGACTTCCCTGGAACTTCTTGCTTCCAATGTAGGGGGCCTGGGTTCAATCCATGGTCAGGGAACTAGACCCTACATGCTACAATTAAGAGTTCACATGCTGCAACTAAAAAAACAAAACAAAACAATAAAACCTGCATGCCACAATGAAGATCAGAGGTCTCGTGTGCCAGAACTAAGACATAGCACAGCTGAATAAATGAATAAATAAGGCAATGAAAAGCAGTGCTCTTTTAGATGTACATCCTGATGTTACTAAGATGGCACCCAATGAAAACATCTAATAATCTCAATACTACCTAATTGCTATACTACCCTTATTTTTCTCATCCCCTATTGTTAAAAAAAGAATCCACAAAAATAATGTGAGAAAAACCATAGTGGGCTTTAACAAAACAATTGTAAATCCAAACAGAACCACTAAAAATTTTCCACTGGAAGGTGGCCTGGAGGCAATCTCATTATCATTTTTCCCATGAGCATCTCCCATGAGGATGCATTTAATTTTATTATTAAACTTGACTTTTAAGACTTGTAAAAAGCAATATTTACAAAGTTTTTAGCAGAGTCTCCCTTAAGGTAGGAGATATATAGATTAGATTAGTCTGTGTTCTCAGGCATGTTGGAAAGGGAGTTATCTTGGGAGTTAAGTTTCAATTTAGGGACTGTAATCTCAACCCAGGAAAAGTCTGTCTGCTTAACTAGAATACTTGTTTTTGTCCCAGTGGTCTAGTGAATACCCTGCATTGTCAAAATGCTTTGTAATAGCTGAAACCCACAGTATGTGAGAACACAAGGCTGTAGGTGGGATGCTGGTGGCATTTGAACATCCACATAAGAACTAAGCAGGAATCATTTTTGTGATTATTCTGCCTTTGTTCAGAATCATAGAAGCAGAAACACAGAAATGGAGGGAATATAAGAAATCATCTTGTCTAACTCTAGAATTTGGGGGATTTTCCTATTAAAATGATTTCTAAACAGCTAACATTCAGTGTGTGTGTGCTAAGTCACTTCAGTCATGTCTGACTCGGTGCCAATCTATGGATGGTAGCCTTCCAGGCTCTTCTGTCCATGGGATTCTCCAGGCAAGAATACTGGAGTGCATTGCCATGCCCTCTTCCAGAGGATCTTCCTGAACATTCAGTGAGCTCTTATGCTCAATATTATGCAAGATATGTTTCATTGTTTAAGTTTCACAATTCTCTGAGTTGGATATTACTATTTACAGTTTATAGATGATGAAACTGGGTCTCAATAACTTGTCCTAGGTCACACAGCTAAGAAGTAATATATTCAAGTCTGAAGTCAGGGCTAACCAAAAAGTCTGTGCTCCTTTCATCCCACCACTGATTTCCTTGGTATAAAGTTTCCATCTTCTCTGAGGAACTTGTTGATATGTTAATAGTTATTAATAACTACTACTGGTGTAAGAAAAATTGTGAATTAGATAAAATCTGCTCTTAGTATCTTTTGAGTCATCATCGTAACCTTTTTACACAGTTGGCTCATATACCTTGGCCCAGTGTCTTTAAGACGTTTTTCCTTTGTCTACCATTGGGATTTTCTCAGACCCAAAGATGCCATGGAGAGAGTCAGGTAAATTAATACTTATGAATGTGAAAATGGGAAATTATTCAGTGAGTACGTTTTAGAGAAGAGGTACACTTTTTTTTTTTTCCTAAGACAGAGTTAATACTTGTGTCGAATTTATTGAGGTGAGATTTTTCTGGCCAGTCTATACAAAGTTGTGTGGGATCAAGTCTGTTATGAAGTAGAGAGAACCACATCTGTAAAAATGTATTATTAATGCTCAGATCTTCTATGTTATCTGTTTCATAACTCCTGATAGGTTAGCCACATAGGTACAAGAAATAAAAATGGTACATCAGGAGGTGTAAAGAAAGTTTGAGTTCTAATGTAATACAAGTAGTTTATTATTATTAGACACAGAGAAGTTTAAGAATGCTTGGTTAAAGGTTTTCATTCTTTTTCTGCATAAAAATTTATAAAGAATGTAAAATGTAGTAGCAGAAATAACAGAATCGGAATTAAGTAGTCATGATAGTATCAAATCAATTTTGAAATCAACTGCTGATCTCTATACCCACAGCACTTCACTCATTTCATTGCGCAGAAGAAGTTCAAATGGCTTGAGAGTTTTACAGTGCTCCCACTTTATTACGTGGAAATATGGAGAAGTTCTTGTTCTAATCATAATGCCTGAAGATTATTCTATGTCAAAGCAAAATTCACATCTGAAACCCATGTGTTTAACATCTGCAAAAGGAGGGAAAAAGGAAGGTGTTATCAATGGATTACCAAGCTCTAGATATGATTAATCTTCCACGTGATATGGAAACTTAGGAAAGAAATGGAAAATTATTGTTATCAAATATATTTTATGTTTAATAGTTTCAAAGAAAAAAATATACACACATACATAGAACTATACATGTGCATGAATGTCTCTATTATCTAGTGTGCCAAATTAGGTGATAAAATATGATAGGAGGAGAGTTAACTAGCTCCAAGGCAGGGCAGTGAAGATAAACTGCTCTCCTTACAAAGGAAAGGTAAACAGCTTCTGATCCTCCATATTTAGAGAAATCTAGTGAAATAACTCCTTACTAAATTTCAGAAGCTGTGATGATCTGCTTCAGTAAAAAGAAACTGTGACTGGGGCTACCATCTTTTTAAAGTTGCAATGGTTCACCCTCACCTGCCGGGATGCATCTGGTGTTTGGGAGGGTCTAGGTGAGTTGATAAAGACACTGCCATTGCACCCTTCTGCTCTTTTGATGGTGCTGGATACTCTGCTATTCTTCATAAGAAGTAGCCTTTCCTCTGATTACTTCTGCTTATTTACCTTAGTGGGTGGATGCAAATTTCAGAGACTGCCACTATAATCTCTCTCATTCCAACCAATGTGAGTAGCTTCATATACTTTCATCAATTATATATTTAGGACCTGTGGAAATTACCAAAGAATAGGCTCAAAGACCTATTGGACCCACAAGCAGATGATCCTGTAAGTACATTGATTACTTGGCTTCCATAAACTCTCATTCATATTGGAGGACTGAGATGCTGTTGACCTTTCCTGAGAAAGTCTTGGTATTATTGACTCCCCCATGGCCTTTACCCTGGGTAGTGTCTTTAGATTTCTCTGGAGCAAGAAAAAAGGAATAGTTGCTATATATGCCTGAGTGGCACTAGAGGGTGATTCTTCAAAGGTATCTAGCCTCCCTTTCAAACAATGTTATAGATGTAAAGCTGCAAACTGGGTAGAAAGTAGTGGTTTTCCACTACAGTATTGACATCAGCCTTTTGCTCACCAGATTTCAATTTCTCTTTGTACACAAATCAAACAACACCTTAGTCAGCTTTTCTTATATCTAAGCTCTGCAGACATCATGATCTGTTCACCATCATGAGGTCTCTATGTCTTCAGTGCATTAAACATCACTTTAGTCTTGATACCATGATGATGCCAATGCCTCGCCTCTGATGGTTAGGAGTTTCCCACAGGCTTCTGCATCCTGGAGCCCAGATCTATGGTAGACAACACTCACCACCAAGGTTCTCAAAATTTCCAGTGTCCCCTTAACAACAAAACATTTATCTCTGAGGCCAAATCAAGGATGGAAAGACAAGAGCACAGAAACATAGAGAGGAATTTGGTATGAATCAGTGGGCAATCAGTAAAGAGAGGATTTAATAAATAGAGCTATAAACTTGGTTCTCCTTAAGGAGAAAATAATTAAATACCTGGATTGTATTCCTATCTCATGCCATACAAAAATAAATTCCAGATGAAGATAAATTCATATCTTAAATTTGAAGAGCAAACCAAAACCAAGAAAACCAAAGAAAAACTTCATGATCTTAGATTAGGAAAAGACTTCTTAAACAAGAACACACATGCACGAAAACAAAAGGCACGAAGTAAGGGAAATATTGATAAATATTACAACTTAACATTAAAAACTTTAATACAAGAGACAACCCACAAATTTAGAGGAGATCTTTTCAATATTTTAGCACATGATTTATATCCAGAAAATTCCAAGACCATCTACCAGTAGGTTAAAAAAAAAGATACAAATAGTATGAATAATAAATTCATAGAATAGGTAATCCAAATGGTAAATGATAATGGCAATTAAAGTAGTAATGAGTTACTATTTTGCACGTCAGATTTCCACAACTCTACGTTCAAATGTTCTTTAGATGAATTTGTGGGGGAGAAAGTGGTCTCCCCATGCTGTTCCTCTGCCATCTTAGGACCGCCCCTCTCCACAACTCTAAATATCTCAAGAGTGAGACAGAGTGTGGGCTAGTAACAGTTAAACAGGGCTAGAGGTAAAGCTGCAGATGATGACTGCAGCCATGAAATTAAAAGACGCCTACTCCTTGGAAGAAAAGTTATTACCAACCTAGATAGCATATTCAAAAGCAGAGACATTACTTTGCCAACAAAGGTCCGTCTAGGCAAGGTTATGGATTTTCCAGTGGTCATGTATGGATGTGAGAGTTGGACTGTGAAGAAAACTGAGCGCTGAAAAATTGATGCTTTTGAACTGTGGTGTTGGAGAAGACTATTGAGAGCCCTTTGGACTGCAAGGAGATCCAACCAGTCCATTCTGAAGGAGATCAGCCCTGGGATTTCTTTGGAAGGAATGATGCTAAAGCTGAAATTCCAGTACTTTTGCCACCTCATGCGAAGAGTTGACTCATTGGAAAAGACTCTGATGCTGGGAGGGATTGGGGGCAAGAGGAGAAGGGGACGACAGAGGATGAGATGGCTGGATGGCATCACTGACTCGATGGATGTGAGTCTGAGTGAACTCCGGGAGTTGGTGATGGACAGGGAGGCCTGGCATGCTGTGATTCATAGGGTCGCAAAGAGTCGGATACGACTGAGCGACTGAACTGAACTGAGGGGTAAAGTATTTAATACAGCTGAGTGCGTTCCTATCCTACAATGCAGCAGTTTCATTTCCAGGATGATTGTAATTGGAACCACACAGAAAATGTCTTCCTCTTTAGTTTGTCATGATATTCAAAAGTCCTGTAAACAGATGCTTGTCTTTAGATTAAGTTACTGTTTATGAAAGTTCATGGCTGAAATACAAATATCTTTCATTGAAGGAATATACCAACCAGCAATGTGGATTATTTGATTGGCTTAACTTTTCTCTTTGACAAGAGTTCTAGGGGAGGATCCATGGGAAGGACAAAAAGAAACGTTTTAGAAGTAAAAATGCTGTTGAGAGGGGATTCAAGGAAATGACAATAGGCACACTGTCACCTTTTCTTTCTTGTCCAAGTTTGATTTAGCTGCATTGTCTCAGTTAAGTATTTATTGGGTTTAATGAAACCTTTGGTTTTGTGGGAACATTAGCAGAGAACACTAATGGGGGGCTTCTTTCCCAGTGAGCTCAGTAAGCACTTAGAGGGGGAATTGGAAAAAGGACTGTAAAGTGAGAGACCCAGGGATATTACTAAACTGATAAGCATTGTGGATCAAGTTTATAGGAGGAAGGTAAGCTTAGCTATATTTCATGAATGTAACTGGTCCCACTGGCCTTCAGTGGAGATGTGGCTGAGTTCCTAGCCTTGAACTTGCAGGAGTAAGGGCAAGGGAGACTCCCACTGGTTTCTTAGCAACCGTCTAGAGCCCATGATAGGGGTCACTTTTACTTTCAACTATTTGGGGGACATGCTGCCTCTTAGAGTAACCAGGAACCAAAGCCCTAATGAGTATAGCCAACAACAAGAATATAAACATTGTTGTTGTTCAGTCACTAAGTCATGTCCATCTCTTTGCAACCCCATGGACTGAAGCATGCCAGGCTTCTCTGTCCTCTACTATCTCGCTGAGTTTCCTCAAATTCATGCCCATTGAGTCAGTGAGGCCATCCAATCATCTCATCCTCTGTCGTCCCATTTTCCTCTTGCCCTCAATTTTTTCCAACATCAGGATCTTTTCCAGTGAGTTGGCTCTTCGCATCAGGTGGCCAACGTATTGGAGTTTTGGCATCAATCCTTCCAGTGAATATTCAGGACTGATTTCCTTCAGGATTGACTGGTTTGATCTCCTTGCTGTTCAAGGGACTCTGAAGAGTCTTCTCCAGCATCACAGTTCAAAGGCATCAATTCTTCAATGCTTAGCCTTCTTTATGGTCCAACTCTCACATCCACACATGACTACTGGAAGAAATATAGCTTTGACTGTATGGACCTTTGTCAGCAAATTGATGTCTCTGCTTTTTAAAACACTGTCTAGGTTGACATAGCTATTTTCCAAGAAGCAAGTGTCTTTAAATTTTGTGGCTGCAGTCACAATCTGCAGTGATTTTGGAGACTAAGAAAATAAAGTCTGTCACTCTTTCCATTGTTTCCCCATCTATTTGCCATGAAGTGATGTGGCCAGATGCCATGATCTAATTTTTTTGAATGTTGAGTTTTAAGCCATCTTTTTCACTCTCCTCTTTCACCTTCATCAAGAGGCTCTTTAGTTCCTGTTCACTTTCTGCTGCTTAAGTGGTATCATCTACATATCTGAGGTTGTTCATATTTTTCCTGGAGATCTTTATTCCAGCTTGTGATTCATCTAGCCCAGCAATTCATAAACATACGAAACAATAATAACAATAGTAATATTTTAGTGGGTCCAAAAGCCTGAGAAAAGATACATGAAAAACAGATCATATGTCCAGTGAATTAGAACCACTGAAATAAGCAGATGGGTGCTCCAATCAAGATGACAGAATAGAAGCATGTGGAGCTCACCACCTTCCACAAATACATAGAAAATACATCTACATGAGGAACAGTTCTCACAGAATACCAACTGAACGCGGGCAGAAGATTTCAGAAAGCCAAAATTTCAAGAAAGATCTCCCAGTAACTGGGTAGGATGAATGAAATAGGTAGATTGACAACATGAACAAAAAATAATAAATGCGCTTGAAGAAAGTAAAGTTGACCTACTTACACAAAGAGAGATCTAAATGAATTATAAAAGCCCAAACCATACATTTCAAACTAAGTAAATTAGTGGATGGGATATCTGCTGCAGTGATAATGTAGCAACTGACTTATCTAACTTATCTTCCCATAGTAAACAACCGGAAAACAGAATAAAATAGATGAACAATAGTCTTCTAACTGGGCAGCAGGCTGCAGCAGGGAGAAACGCAGATGAAACTGGTGAACCCTTCAATCACACTGTACTGTTGTCTGCAGGCACTTTCCAGACCACAGCATACGGAGGGCCTTCCAAGCACAACACAGTAATTTCACGATCAGAATTTGGGGTGGGGGGCGGGGGCGGTCAGGGTACCAGAGGAGAAAGAACCAAGCAGAGAAGAGCTCCAGAAATTTGCGTTAAGAGTCCCCTTGACTCTGTTATATCAATAGAGTGAAACTACATAACAACTCCAAGAACTCACATAGATTTGGAAGATATCTGAGTTCTGACTAGCCAGATTGGACTGTCCTTGTTGAATTCTCAGGGAATTCAATGAAATCCCAGAAGGATCTTGCATTACTATTAGAAAAAAATGTAGCTCCAGCATAAAGATAACTTTAGATCTATGCTAAGAATGTTTAAAAATAGTCCTTCAGAGGACCAGGTATGCCAATGGATTTGTAATTTAACTGTAAATCCAAAACAGAGCCCAGCACTCCTGAAGGAAGAAAATATATTCCAGTATTTAAATGTAAATTTCACAATATTCAGTATTTAAGAAAATTACTAGACGTGATGAGGCAGAAACAGACAATTTCATCAATAGAAACAACTTTGAAAATGATAGGAATGGTAAAAATATAAGACACAGACTTAAAAACAGCTGTAGAATTTACAGGAAATCATGAATAAAATGAGAAGAGAAATAGAAGATATAAAAATGACAAATGGTACTTCTAAAAGTGAAAAATACAATAACTGAAATGGAAAATTTACTGCAGAGGCTTAAGAGCAATGTAGATTTTGTAGAAGAAAGTATATGTGATAGACACAATTCAAACTAGGGCAGAAACAGAAATGAGATTGAAAAAAAGATGAACAAAGCAGAAATTAGTGAAATAGAAAATGAACAAATAAAACAAGCAGAAAATTGCTTGTTGAGCAATTTTCTCAGAAATTGCTGAGAATATCAGCAAAATTGATAAGCTCTAAATAGACAAATCAAGTAGAAAAAGAGACAAGACATAAATTGTCAATATCAGGGATAGAAGAGAGGAAGTTACTGCAGATTCTACAGATGTTAAAAGGATAATAAGAGATTATGATTATGAACTGTAGACTAAGCAGAATAGATAACCTGAATTCCCTATACTTATTAAAAAAATTGAATTCACCCTATAATTGAATTATGCCCACCTCCTACACTCCCCCAAATCAAGGTAAAGGTGATTTCACTGCTTAATTTGATCAAATCTGTAAGGAAGAAATCATACCAATTCTATACAAACTCTTACAGAAAATGGAGAGGCAGGAATACTTCCCAACTTGTTTTATGAGTCCAAAAGTGGATTTGTGACATTGTGAGGAAAACAAGCTAAAGATCAATATCCCTCATAACATAGATATAAAAATCCTTAAAATATATTAGCAAATAAATCAATAACTATTAAAAAATGATAATACATCATTGAAAAGTTAAAGTCTCACAGTTGTGTCTGACTCTTTGAGACCCTATGGACTGTAGCCCTCTAGTCTCTGTCCATGGAATACTCCGGCCAAGAATACTAGAGTGGGTTACCATTTCCTTCTCTAGGGCATCTTCCTGACCTAGAGATCGAATCCATGTCTCCTTCACCTCCTGCATTGGCAGGCAGATTCTTTACCACTAAGCCACCTAGGAAGCTGGCCAAGGGCATCTACAAATGAGTAAATAATATGTAAGAGAGGATGGTCACATTAATTCAGATTCAAATGAATGGCTTTGAAGGCCATTTGGAAGAAATATTTGAAAACTTATAATAAAAGTATGAAGAGTTGGAAATTGAAAGAAAAAGGACAGAAGGCTTATATAATGGATTCAGAATACATATCATAAAAATAAGCATTTTAGAAGTATATGCAACTGATAGAAGCAATAATTGAACAACTAATATAAGAATTGCCTTCCAAGTTGAAGATTTGAATGCCAGTTAGGCTGGACCAGTTAAACTCAGAGACAGGTAACAACAAAAGGAAACAAAGAGAACAGAAGGTAAGAGACACATGTAATCCATTCAAATGTCCTAAAATTAATGTTATTATAGTCTCAGAGGGAAAGAGGGAAGAGCACTGGACAGAGCAATATTTGACAACAATAGTGAGTCATTTTTTCAAAAAAATTGATAAAAGAGGTCAACTTACAATTTAAAGGAACTTAGTGAACCCTAAGCAGAGTAAATAGAAAGAAAGTCATGACTAGGAACATCAAACCAAAAATAATAGGAAAACAATCATAAAGTCAACTGGGCAGGTATAAATTGCTTTTAAAAGATGAAAATCAAAGTTGATGGCTGAATTTTCAACAGTATTATAGAAATCACAAAACAATGAAATGACATTCTTTTAAAGTGCTAAAAGATTCTGTCACCTCCTGTCATTTTATTTTGTATTCATTCAAATGTGTTTTTTCTTGTGTATATTATAAAACTATATTTTATGATCTCCTACCTAAATAACTACTTGCAAATGACTTAAGGAAAAAAAAATAAAATGCTAAAAGAAAAAAAAACCCTGTCCATTGGGAATTCTACATTCAATTAAAACACCCTTCAAAAGTGAAGTACATACTCAATGGTGAAAAGTTGAAAGCTTTTCCTCTAAGATCAGCAAGACGAGAATGCTCCCTCTCTTCACCTTTATTCAACATAGTATTGAAAATCCTAGCCAGAGAAATTTGGCAAGAAAAGAAAGAAAATTCATTCCAAATCAGAAAGGAAGCAGTAAAACTCAGTATTTGCTGATAATATATTGTGTACTTAAATTTAAAGATTTCACCATAACCCTGTTAAAGTGAAGTGAAGTCGCTCAGTTGTGTATGATTCTTTGCGACCCCAGGAAAGTAGCCTACCAGGTTCCTCCGTCCATGGGATTTTCCAGGCAAGAGTACTGGAGTGGGGTGCCATGTCCTTCTCCAGGGGATCTTCCTGACCCAGGGATTGAATTTGGGTCTCCCGCATTGTAGGCAGATGCTTTACCCTCTGAGTCACCAGGGGAAGTAAAGAACAGGAAAGCACAAACCTATTAGAAGCAATAAATAATTCAGCAAAGTTTCAGGATATAAAATTATTATTAAATTCTATAAATCTAAATACTAAACAGAAAACTCAGAAATCAACAATTCATAAGTTTTAAATTGAAAGCAGTTATGTACTCACGATGAAACTTTGCACCATCCCACCAAAGATGTGAGTCATATTTTTGTCCAGCATATCCACACTGTGTAAGCCACCTGTCTAGTGGTCACTTGGTAGCTGTCTTGCTTATAAGGTCTACTGTGGTGGTGTTGCAGTGCTTGTGTTCAAGTAGTTCTTATTTTACTTAATATCACTCCTAAGTGCAAGCTTAGTGATGCCTGTAATTTGAATTTTCTTTTACTTAATTTGCATAATTTATAAACTAAACTTTATTATATATAAGCATGTATAAGAAAAAATGGTGCATACAGACATTCCTCATTTTATTATGCTTTGTGAATTCTGTGTTTTTCACATATTGAAGGTTTGTGGCAACCCTGTGTTGTCAGTTGATGGTTAGCATTTTTCTTTTTAGCAATAAAGTTTTTAATTAAGGTAAATACATAGCTTTAGTTAGACATAATACTATTGCAGACTTAATAGACTACAGCATAGTGTAAACATAACTGCACTGGGGAACCAAAAATGGTGTGACTCTCTTTATTGTGATTTTCACTTTATTGTAGTGGTCTGGCACTGAACATATATTATTTCCAAGGAATGCCTGTTTGAGTTTGGTATTATCCATGGTTTCAGGTATCCACTGAGGGTCTTCAACTGTATTTACTGAAGATAGGGGGAACTACTACACAACAGAAAAGGGACTCTCTCTTCAATAAATTGTGCTGGGTAAACTGGACAGCCACATGCGAAAGCATAAAACTGGAATTCTGTTTTACACTATAAATAAAAATTAACTCAAAGTATATTAAAGAGCCTAAGACCTGTAACCATAAAACTAGAAGAAAACAGAGGCCATAAGCTCCTCTATTTTGGTCTTGGGGGGTGGTTTTTTTGGACTTAATGTCAAACGCAAAGGCAAAAAAGTAAAAACAAACAAATGGGACTATATCAAACTAAAAGTTTGGACATAGCAAAGGAAGCCATCAACAACATTAAATGGCAACCTAGGGAATGGGAGAAAATGTTTGCAAATCATATACCTGACATAGTATATCTGAAGTATATAAAGACCTCAAACAATAACAAAAAAGCAAACAAATTAAAAAATGGGCCGAGGATATAGACATTTTCCTAAAGACACGCAGAGGTAAGCAGGCACGTGAAGAGGTGCTCAACATTATCAGGAAATGCAAATCAAACCCAGAACGAGGTTTTTATCTCTCATCTGTTAGAATGAGTATTTTAAAACGAGAAGAAATAGCAAGTGTTAGAGAGGGTGTGAAGGAAAGCGAACACTTGTACACTGTTGGAGGGAATGTAAATTGGTATGGCCACTATGGAAGACAGTATGGAGATTTCTCAGAAAATTAAAAAAAGAACTACCATATGATCCAGAAATTCCACTTCTGGGAATATATCGAAAGAAAACAAAAATACTAAGTCAAAAAATATCTGTACCCCAACTGCAGCTTATTTATAGTAGCCAAGATACAGAAACAAACTAAGTATCTATCGATGGGTAAATGGATAAAGAAGTTGTGGTACTTATACCTGCCCTGGAATATTATCCAGCCATAAAAGGAATGAAATTTTGCCATTTGTGACAACGTAAACGGATCTTGAGGGCATTATGCTAAGTGAAAGAAATCCGATAGTCAGAGGAGGACAAATACTGGATGGTGTCATGTATCTGGATGTTTTTAGAGGGAATCTAAAAACAAACAAACAAATCAAACTCATAAATTTAGAGAATAGATTGATGGTTGGGGAGTGGTCAAAATAGGTCAAGGTGGTTAAAAGGTACAAACTTCCAGTTATAAAATAAGTAAGTAATGGTGACAATGTGTAGCAGGGAGACCAGAGTTAAAAATCCTATTTTGTGTATATGAAAGTGGCTAAGAGAGTAAATCTTAAATGTCATCATAAGAAAAAAAGTGTAGGTATGTGTTGTTATGGATAGTAGCTAGATTTATTGTAGCAATTATTTTGCAATGTATACAAATATTGAATCATTATGTTGTATACCTGAAACTAATATAGTGTTATACATCACTTTTTTTTTTTTTAAAAAGAAGCAAAATTAAAATGTTCTCAGACAAAAAGTGCTATGGAAATTTGTTGCTGGTATACAATAAAAATTAGTAAATGAAGTCATTTGAGAAAAAGCAGTCTCAGAGAAGAAAATAGAGAATACATCTTAAGGTAGTCACAAGTGGAAACAAAGAAGTTAAAGAGAGAATGAAAATCACTAGAAATTAATTATGTTGATAAATAGAATACTAGCTGTTTAAAACGAAAGTAATAATGTATTATGGTGTTTATATCTCATATGGAAATATCATATTAATTGTACAAAACATGGGAGGGATTAAATGTTGTTACATTTCTTCAGCATTCTTGTATTATTTGAGAAATGCTAAATATCTGAATTTAAGTAAGACTGTAATATGTTAAGCATCCACTAAAAGAAAAATACAAAATGTTCTAACTAAAACACTAAAGTTAGATAAAGTAGGTAAAAAAGAATTTTTAAAAGTATTTCATTAATACAAACACGGCAGGAACGGAGAAATAAAGCAGACAGGTGGGATAAAGAGAATACATAAAAAACAGAGAAAGTAGCAGAATCAAATTAGTAATAGGAAAATGTAAGTGGTAAAAAAACTCCAATGAGAAGGCAAAGATTATTAGGTGGTATTTAAGAAAATAAGACTCAACTGTATCCTATTTACAAGAGACAAACTTTAAATATAAGAATATAGATAGGGAGAAGGTTAAAGAATAAATATATAATAAGACATATTAACTCACAGAGACTATACTCATCAGAAAATTTAGACTTTAAGGCCAAAGATTATTTCATAATGAAAAGAAGAAAATATAATTCTAAAATTATGTGCAGATAGTAACAAAGTTTTAAATTGTATTAATCAAAAATTGGCAGAAATATTAGAAGAAATAGACAAATTCACAATCAGAGTTTAAGATAAGGCAAGTAGAAAAAATTAGTAAAGATATACATAATTTGAACAAACCTGACATGATTGACATAAGGAAGAAGACATAAATTTTTTAAGTGGCCATGGAACATTGAACAAAAGATAGTTTATACTGAGCTATAAAAAAAATCTTTGGAAATATTAAAGGATTGGAAACATAACAAACTATGTTCCTTTGCCATGTTGGAAATAAGTTATTAATCAATATAAGAAACAGCTAGAAAATCTCCCCAAATCTGGAAATTTCAAATTTTGAGGCAGTACATTTCAATATAACTCACTGAGCCAAATGGTAAAAACTCAATTGAAATGAAAAAATATTCTGAACTGAATAATAATGAAAATATAATATATTGAAATGTATAGGGCATAGAGAAAACAGTATTTAAAGGGAAAATATGAGCTTTGAATGTATATATTAGAAGGATAGTTGACAATCTATGATCAAACTTTTATTTTAAGGGGTAGAAAAATAACTGCAAACAAGAGAGAGAGAAGAAGGATATGTGAACAGAAAAAGAAAAATAACTGACGTGGAAAGCAAAGGCACGATCAAGAATATTGACAAAGCCAGAAGTCATATGATGACAATTAATGGGTCAACTGGACTGGACCACAGGGTGCCCAGATACTTGGGTAAACATTATTTTGGGTGTGTCTGTGAGGGATGTTTTTGGAAGAGATTAACATTTGAATCAGTAGACTAAATAAAGCAGATTGCCTTTCCCGAAGTGGGTGGGCCTTTAATTTTGTAAAGGCCTTAATAGAACAAAAAGGTTGAGTAATAGGGTATCATTTCTCTCTCTGAGTCTTCAAGCCGGGATATCCTGCCTTCACATTTGAACTCAAACTGGAACTTTCATCATAAGTTCTGTTTCTCAGGTTTTTGGACTAAGACTGGAAATATGACACCAAGTCTCTTTGATCTCCAGATTTGTGACTGCAAATAATTGGACTTCCCAGCCTCCATAATCTTGTGAGCCATTTCCTACCAGTTCTGTTTCTCTGGAGAATCCTTACTAGATTTTGATACCAAGAGTGGTCTTCTTGGGATTCCTCAGCCTCTATAATCCTGTAAGCCAATTCCTTATGAGAAATCTCTTTATTTACATTCCTTATTTATTCTGTATTACTGGAGAACCCTGGTTCTCAAGTTGCATATTTGAATATTTCTGTAAAATTTTATTAACATCTAGAAAAATTGATCAAGAAATAAGAGAAATAAAATAATTATTACTAAAAATAAAAAAATTGTCATCACATATTTATGATATATGAAGTTAACTAAAAATATAATAAAGTATATTTTGTACAACATTAAGAATAGGTGTAAAACTTTAAATGAAAAATTATATTAAAAACATAACTCACCACAAATGACATAAGAAGTAATTGAACCATCTCAAGGCTTTTCATCTATTAAAAGAAACTGAATTCTTCTTGTAAAGAAAACTCCATGAAGAAGACAACCTGACTGGGAAATTCTTCCAAATATTTAAAGAAGAAAAAAGTATCAACCAAACATAAACTCTTTAAGAGATTCCAAAAAGAGACAACAGTTCTTGCTTCATGAGTCCAATATAATCCCAACACCAAAACCTAAAAATAACATTAAAAGGAGGTAAAATTAGAGGCTTATATCTCTTATGAAAATAAATGTGAATTCTTAAACACAAGATTAGCAAATTGAATCCAGTAAATGTGAAAAGGGTAATAAATCATGACTGAATAAGGTTTATCCAAGGAATGCAAGGTCAGCTGAACATTTAAAAAAAAAATCAAACAATAAAAAAAAATCAATTTAATTCATTGCATTAACAGAAAGGGAAAATAATGTCATTGCAATATATATAGAAAAGCATTTGATAAAATTCAACCCATATTCATAAGAAGTACTCACAGAAAACTGGGAGTAGAAAGGAGCATCCTTGACCTGATAAAGAGCACATATAAAAAATATACAGCTAAGCTCATACATAGTGTTAAATATTGAATGTCTCCTCTCTCCTTGAGTTTGGGAAAAAGAATGTCCACTATCACCATTTCTACTCTATTCAACATTATTCTGGAGGTTATATCCAGGACAAAAGAGCAAGAGAAAGAAATTAAAGTGTAAATATTAGAAAGAAAGAAACAAAATTGCTTTTAAGAAGACATGAATATATATAGAGAAAATCCAAAAGAATCTACAAACTGTCATATTTAATATTTGAATTTCGCAAAGCCTTTTCAATATAAAATTATTTGTTATAAAATAAATATACACATTTTTAATATATTTCCAGTACCAAATAGTAAACAAAAAGTATCAAAATCATACAAATTTCTAGGAATAAGGAATTTGAAACTAAGGAAGATATAAATATCTGGAATAATATTTCATTTTCATGGAATGAATGAAATTCATTATGCATGTATGAAATCAATGTCTTTAATGTAATTGTTGGAGGAAATCAAAATGTCAGAGTTGGAGGATGCAGAAGTCACCTTCCCTTACAAATGTGTCAAAAATACACCTACAAGTGGAACAGTTCTCACTGAAAACTGGAGACTGGCAAAAAAAATTCCTGCACAAATGAGGTTGTAAGAGAGATTCACATGGGATCAGGTAGGAAGGAAAGAAAAATGATCAGGTTGGGATCTGCATCTCAGGGAGGGAGCTCAGAGAAAAAGGGAGATTAAATGGGGAGAGATCTTGCTGGGGGTGTGAGCAGTTTGAAAGACATATTGGGCATCCCAGTCCTGGGGTCCCGAATGGGAAAGACAAGCCCCCTTGGCTGACTGGAAGGCTGGTGAGCCTAACAGGAGGACTTTTAGGAACAACTAACAGCAGGAAGGCTAGACTTCATTCAGGAGGAGTGTGTGTACCCTCCCTTGCTCCTGAGGCACGGTGGAGAGGGGGTAGTAAAACTGTGAGGATCGCTGACTGGCTTTCCTCAAATGCCCCGGTGTGTGTCCCAGTCTGAGCTGAGGGAACACTCCAGACCCTGTTTCTTCATTTTGCAGCTCTGTGCTGGAGCCAGGGCTGCCATGACTGAGGAAAGAGGGCTCAGCTGTGAGAAACGGAGGTAGCTTAGACCCCAAACGGCATCTGAGCAGGGTGGGGGCAATCCTTACTGGCACTTTCAGAAGAAGCCCCAAAGCCTTTCTCCAGCCAAACTCCCACAACCTGCACCCCATCACGTGCCAAAAGCTCATATAGGTGCTATTTGCTCTAGCACTGCTCCCCTCTGGGGTTAGAGTGTTGGTGCTCGGATGAGAAGAGCTCACGCTTAAAGAAAAAAACACAGGATGCATCTGACCCTCAGGGCTCAGCTCTAGCTACTTGAGACCACTCCACTCATCCCCTTGAGCCTGGTGACAGCCACTGAATGGGGGAAACCCGGCTTAACATCTGGTTCCTACCCTAGCTCACGCGTCTTCAGCCTCACTTCTTACCAAAGTGACTAGCTGCCAGGACACACTGAGGTAAGCTGTGACTTGGGATCATGTAAAACCCAGCTCTCTCCCTAAAGCCACTCGGCACAGGCAGAATGTATAGGATGTTCCCACATGAGATTACGTCAAGATTGCAAAAGATTTTTGTTTCATCTAATTTCAGAGAGAGAGAAAGTTGAGCAAAATGAGAAGACAGAGGAATTGGTCCCAACTGAAAGACAAGAGGATACCTATGAAAAAACAACCAATGAAACAGAAACAATTTATCTGGTAAAGAATTAGTAATAAGAATGCTAACTGAGGACTTCCCTGGTGGCTCAGACAGTAAAGCGTCTGTCTACAATGCAGGAGACCTGGGTTTGATCCCTGGGTTGGGAAGATTCCCTGGAGAAGGAAATGGCAACCCACTCCAGTACCCTTGCCTAGAAAGTCCTATGGATGGAGGAGCCTGGTGTCCATGGGGTCGCAAAGAGTCAGACACAACTGAGTGACTTCACATGCTAGCTGAATTAGGGAAAAGATTAGATGAACACAGAATTTTCACAAGGCTAGGAAAAAAAAAAAAGAACTAGTCTATTTTGGAACTTTAGAATATGATAACTAAAGTGAAAAACACACTAGAAAGAATCAAGAGCAGACTAGGTGATACAGCAGAATACATAAGTGATCTGGAAGACAGAATAACAAAAATCACCCAATCAAAACCATACTGTTGTTTTTCAGTCACCCAGTTGGGTCCGACTCTTTGCAATCCCATGGACTGTAGCAATTAAGGCTTCGCTGTCCCTCACCATCTCCCGGAGTTTGCCCAAGTTCATGTCCATTGCATCGGTGATGCCATCCAGCCATCTCA
Organism: Bubalus kerabau; assembly: GCF_029407905.1. Taxonomy (NCBI): domain Eukaryota; kingdom Metazoa; phylum Chordata; class Mammalia; order Artiodactyla; family Bovidae; genus Bubalus; species Bubalus kerabau. Next base: position 13,507,308 of record NC_073639.1, on the reverse strand, counting down.
TCCTCTGATGCCCTCTTCTCCTTCTGTTCTCAATCTTTTCCAGCGCCAGGGTTTTTTCCAATGAGTTGGCTATTCACATCAGGTGACCAAAATTTTGGAGCTTCAGCATCAGTCCTTCCAATGAGTATTCAGGGTTGATTTCCTTTAAGACTGACTGGTTTGCTCTCCTTGCTGTTGGAGGGACTCTCCAGCACCACACTTCAAAGGCATCAATTCTTTGGTGCTCTGCCTTCTTTACAGTCCAGCTCTCACAGCAATACAGGATTACTGGAAAGATCATAGCTTTGACCATATGGACATTTGTCCGCAAAGTGATGCCTTTGGTTTTCAACGCACTGTCTAGGTTTGTCATAGCTTTCCTGCAAAGAAGCAATGGTCTTCTAATTTCGTGTGCAGACACTATCTGTATGATTTTAGAGCTTAAGAAGAGGAAATCTGTCACTGCTTCCACCTTTTCTCCCTCTATTTGCCATGAAGTTATCGGGCTGAATGCCATGATCTTTGTTTTTTTTTTTTTTTTAATATTTAGTCTTAAGCCAGCTTTCTCACTCTCCTCCTTCACCCTCATCAAGAGGCTCTTTAGTTCCTCTTCACTTTCTGCCATTAGAATGGTAACGTCGGCCTATGTAAGGTTGTTGATCTTTCTCCTGCCAATCTTGATTTCAGCTTGTAACTCATCCAGCCTGGCATTTCTCATGATTTGCTCAGTGTCTAATTTAAATAAACAGGGTGACAACAAACAGCTTTGTTGAACTTGCTTCTCAATCCTGGACCAGTCAGTTGCTCCATACAGGATACTAACTGTTGCTTCCCAACTCACATGCAGGTTTCTCAGGAGACAGGTAAGATGGGCTGGTATTCCCATCTTTTCGAGAGCTCTCCACAGTTTGTTATGTTCCACACAGTCAAAGGCTTTAGTGTAGTTGAGGAAACAGAGGTAGATGTTTTCTGGAATCCCCTTGCTTTCTCTATGATCCAGCAAATGTTGGAAATTTGATCTCTGCTTCCTCTGTGCCTTTTCTAAACCCAGCTTGGATGGCTGGAAGTTCTCAGTTCACATAATGCTGAAATCTAGCCTGTAGGATTTTGAGCATAACCTTACTAGCAATGGAGATAAGTGTGACTGTCCGGTGGTTGGAACATTCTTTAACACTGCCCTTCTTGGGAATTAGGATGAGGATTGACCTTTTTCGGTCCTGTGGCCATTGCTGGGTTTTCCAGATTTGCTGACATATTGAGTGCAGCACTCTGATAAAATCTTTTAGAATTTTAAATAGCTCTACTGGAATTCCATCACACCCACTAGCTTTATTGACAGCTGTGTTTCCTAAGGCTCACTTGACTTCACACTCCAGAATGTCTGGCTGTGGGTGACTGACCACACCATCGTGGTTATCCAGGTCACTAAGAACTATTTTGTACAGTTCTTCTGGGTATGATTTCCATCTCTTCTTGATCTCTTTTGCTTCTACTAGGTCTCTACTAGATGTATAGAGTCTGAAATGCAGTACTTGGGTGCAACCTCAAAATGACAGAATGATCTTGGTGTGTTTCCAAGGCAATCAAAACTATAGAAAAAGACAAATTTTAAAAAATTAAAACATTTCAATGGCACCCCACTCCAGTACTTTTGCCTGGAAAATCCCATGGACGGAGGAGCCTGGTAAGCTGCAGTCCATGGGGTCGCTAGAGTCAGACACGACTGAGCAACTTCACTTTCACTTTTCACTTTCATGTACTGGAGAAGGAAATGGCAACCCACTCCAGTGTTCTTGCCTGGAGAATCCTAGGGACAGGGAAGCCTGGTGGGCTGCCATCTATGGGGTTGCACAGAGTCGGACATGACTGAAGCGACTTAGCAGCAGCAGCAGCAAGAATTCTGTGGGAAAACATTAAATGTACCAACATTTACATTATAGCTGTCTCAGAAGGAGAAAAGAGAGAAATGGTCAAAAATCTGTTTGAAGAGATTATGGCTGAAATTTTCCCAAAGCTAAAGAAGGATACAGAAACCCAGGTGCAGAAAGTACAGAGGGTCTCAAACAACGGGGACAGAAACAGTCCCACACCAAGACATACCATAATTAAAATGACTATAGTTAAATATTAGGAGGAAATTCTAAAGGCAGCAAGAGAAAAACAGGGTCAGTTGACTAAGGAACCCACATAAAGTTATCAGCTGATTTTTTTTAGAACTAGGACACACACAGACAGAAAGTGAGGGGATGGAAAAAATATTTCATGCCAACAGAAGCAACAAGAATGCAAGGGTAGCAATACTGATATCAGAAAAAATAGACTTTAAGTAAAACAATAACAAAAGACAGAGAATGTCGTTATATAATGATACAAGGATCAATATCAGAAGAGGATATTATACTTATTAACATATATACATTCAACACAGGAACACCTAAATTCATAAATCAAATTAACAGACATACAGAGAATTGATAACATTACAACTAGTAGGGTAATTTAACACCCCACTTATATCAATGGACAAGTCATCCAGACAGAAAATCAATATGAGTGGTCCTAAATGATGCAAAAGGCCACTTGGACTTAATAGATTTATCTACAGGACATTCCACTCTAAAACAGCAGAATACCTTTTTTTTAAGTGTGCATGTAACTCTAGGATAAATCAGATTTTAAGCCAAAAAAGCAAGTCTTGAAAAGTTTAACAGGATAGAAATTATACCAATTATTTTTTCTAAACACAACACTATGAAACAAGAAATTGGTTAAAGAAAAATGGGAAAAGCACAAACACACGGAGACTAAATAACACGCTACTAAAAAAACCCCAATAGATGACCAATGAAAACAAAGAGGATATGAGAAAATACCTTGAGACAAATGAAAATGGAAACACAATTTTCCAAAATGTATGGTATGCAACAAAAGCAATTATAAGAGGGAAGCTTACAGCAATTTAGGCTGACCTAAAGAAACAAGAACAATTTCAAATAAACAATCTATAGGAATTAGAAAAAGAAGAACAAACAAAGCCCAAATTCAGCAGAAGGAAGGAAATAATAAAGACTCAAGAGAAAATAAATAAAATAGAGGCCATAAAAATGGAAAAGATCAATAAAACCAAGGGTAGATAAAGATAAAGATATTTTTAAAGATAAAATTAATAAACCTTTACCTAGGCTAATCAAGATGAAAAGAGACATGACAAAAATAAATAAAATAAGAAATGAAAAAAGAAAAATATCAACCAATATCACAGAAATATGAAAACTCATAAAAGAACACTACAGTTACATGGCAACAAATTGGACAACCTAGATTAAATGGACAAACTTCTAGAAACACAGAAACTTGCAAGGTTGAATCAGGAATAAATAGATAATCTGATCAGACTGTTCACTAGTACTGAAATTGAATTTGTAATAAAAAATGTAATTAAAAAAAAAAACCTCTCAGATAACAAAACTCTAGTACTATATGGCTTTACAGGGGAATTCTATCAAACATATAAAGAAGAGCTAATACCTATCCTCAAACTATTCCAAGAAGTTTAAGAAGTTGGAAACCTTAAATGTAGTCTATGAGGACATAATTACCCTGATACCAGAATCAGACAAAAATATTACAAAAAATTAATATTACAGGCCAATATCTCTGATGAACATAGATGCAAAAATCCTCAAAAATTTTACCAAACCAAATTCAGCAGTATATAAAAATAATCATACACCATGATCAACTGGAATTTATTCCAAGTATGCAAGGATTGTTTAACATTCACAAATCAATCAACATGATATACTACACTAACAAAAAGAAGGATAAAATCACATGATCATCTCAATAAATGCAGAAAAAGCAATTAACAAAATCCAACATCCATTCACGATAAAATCTCTCATCAAAGTAGGCATAAAGGGAATATATCTCAACATAATAAGGGCCATTTATGATAAATTCAACAGCTATCATCATGCTCAATGGTGAAAAACTGAAAGCCTTTCCTCTACAAGCAGGAATAATACAATGATACCAACTCTCACCACTTTCATTTAACAAAGTATAATACTATGTTAAATACTAAGTATTTAACTTCTATCAGAAGTCTCAGGCTTAGCAATCAAGCTAGAAAAAGAAATACACATCAAAATTGGAGAAGAAGTAAAATGGTCACTAATTGCAGATCACACAATACTATACTACTTCTACTAAGCCGCTTAGTAGTGTCCAACTCTATGCGACCCCATAGGCAGCAGCCCACTAGGCTCCCCTGTCCCTGGGATTCTCCAGGCAAGAACACTGGAATGGGTTGCCATTTCCTTCTCCAATGCATGAAAGTGAAAGTGAAGTTGCTCTGTCGTGTCTGACTTTTCACAATGCCATGGACTGCAGCCCACCAGGCTCCTTCGTCCATGGGATTTTCCAGGCAAGAGTACTGGAGTGAGGTGCCATTGCTTTCTCCAACACAATACTATAGAAAACTATAAAATCAGCACCAAAAAACCTGTTAGAATAAATGAATTCAGCAAAGTTGTAGGATAAAAGATTAATACACATAAATCTGTTGCTTTTCTATACATAATAATGAACTATCAGTAAGAGTAAGCCAGAAAACAGTACAGTTTAAAATTGTTTCAAAAACTGGAGCCTATTATACAGCGTGAAGTAAACCAGAAAGAAAAACACCAATACAGTATACTAATGCATATATATGAATTTAGAAAGATGGTAATGATAACCCTGTATGCAAGACAGCAAAAGAGACACAGATGTATAGAACACTCTTTTGGACTCCGTGGGAGAGGGCGAGGGTGGGATGATTTGGGAGAATGGCATTGAAACATGTCTATTATCACATGTGAAACAAATCTGCCAGTCCAGGTTCGATGCATGATACAGGGTGCTCGGGGCTGGTGCACTGGGATGACCCAGAGGGAGGGGATGGGGAGGGAGGTGGGAGGAGGGTTCAGGATGGGGAACACGTGTACACACATTGCGTATTCATGTTGATGTGTGACAAAACCAATACAATATTGTAAAGTGATTAGCCTCCAATTAAAATAAATAAATTAAAAAAAAATAAAAAAATAAAATTGTTTCAAAAATAGCAAAATATCTAGAAATAAACTTAACCAAGGAGGTGAATGACATATCCTCTAAAAACTACAAAACAATGATGATGGAATTTGCAAATGATATAAACAAATAGATATTTCATGTTATTTGACTGGAAGAATTAATATTATTAAAATATCCATACTACCAAAAGCAATCTGGAAATTTAATCCAAACCTAATGAAAATATCCATGACCTTTTTTTTTAAGAACTTGAACAAAGTATCCTAAAATTTGTATGGAATTATAATACACCCAAAATTGCCAAAGCAATCTTGAGAAAAAAGGACAGTGATGGAGGTATTACATTTCCTGATTTCAGAGTATACATACTACATAGTTATAGTTATCAAAACAGTATGGTGCTGGCAAAAAAAGGAGACACAGATCATAGGAACAAGACAGGGAGCCCAGAAATAAGCCCACACAGCTATGGTCAACTAATCTCTGACAAGCAAGGCAAGTATATATGATGGAAATAAGACTCTTTCTTCAACAGTTGGTGCTGGGAAAACTTTACAGTTATCTATAACACAATGAGATTACAACATCTCCTCATACCATATGCAAAATAAATGTAAAATAGGTTAAAGGCCTAAATTTAAAAACCGAAACCCTAAAACTCTTAGATGAAAATATAGATAGAAGATTCTTTGATAAATATACTTTTATCAAAGTATACAATATACTTTTTGATCTGTCTTCTGAGGCAAAAGAAATAAAGCAAAAAGAAACAAATGGGACCTAATTAAAGAACACAATCAACAAAATAAAAAGACAACCTACCGAATGTGAAAAAATATTTTCAAATAGTATGGACAAAAAAGAGTTAATATCCAAAAATACATAAACAGAACATACAACTCATTTAAAAAAAAGAAATAACCTCATCAAAAATTGGGCATAAGATCATAATAGAAACTTTTTCAAAGAAGACATACAGATGTCTAATAGGCAAACTAAAAGATGTTAACATCACTAGTCATCATAAAAATGCAAATCAAAACAAAAATGAAACACCACCTCACATTTGTTAGAATGGCTATCATAAAATTCTTCAAATAACAATTGTTGACCATGGTGTGGAGAAAAGGGAACCCTTATACACTGTTGGTGCAGATATAGATTAGTGCAGACACTGTGGAAAACAGTGCGGAAAAGAGTACGGTAGTTCTATTTTTAGTTTTCTAAAAAAATCATATTTTCCAGCAATTCCTGGGTATTCTTTTGATGAAAATGAAAACTCTAATTTGAAAAAGATACATGCATCCTGATCTTCACAATGGCATTATTTACAATAGCCAAGATACAGAAAACACTTAAGTGTCTATCAAAAGATGAGCGGATACAGAAGATGTGAAAGCTGTTATCTATAATGCAATATTATTTAGCCATCAGTTCAGTTGCTCAGTCACGTCTGACTCTTTGCGACCCCATGGACTGCAGCACACCAGGCTTCCCTATCACCAACTCCCAGAGCTTACTCAAACTCATGTCTATCAAGTTGGTGATGCCATCCAACCATCTCATCCTCTGTCATCCCCTTCTCCTCCTGCCTTCAATCTTTCCCAGCATCAGGGTCTTTTCCAATGAGTCAGTTCTTCTCATCAGGTGGCCAAAGTATTGGAGCTTCAGCTTCAGCTTTCAGTGAATATTCAGCTTCAGCTTCCAGTGAATATTCAGGACTGATTTTCTTTGGGATGGACTGGTTGGATCTCCTTGCAGTCCAAGAGACTCTCAAGAGTCTTCTCCAACACCACAGTTCAAAAGCATCAATTCTTTGGTGCTCAGCTTTCTTTATAGTCCAACTCTCACATCCATACATGACTACTGGAAAAATCATAGCTTTGATTAGATGGACCTTTGTTGGCAAAGTAATGTCTCTGCTTTTTAATATGCTGTCTAGGTTGGTCATAATTTTTCTTCCAAGGAGCAAGCATCTTTTAATTTCATGGCTGCAGTCATTATCTGCAGTGATTTTGGAGCCCAAATAGATAAAGTCTATCACTGTTTCCATTGTTTTCCCATCCATTTGCCATGAAGTGATGGGACTGGATGCCATGATCTTAGTTTTATTTAGCCATAAAAATTAAATGAAATTCTGCCATTTGCAATAATGAGCCAGAGAATATTATGCTTAGTGAAATAGACAAAGATAAATACTCTGTTGTCACATATCTGGAACTTAAAAAATAAAAGAAACAAATGTATAACAGCAAGAGATTCACAGATACAGTGAATAAACTAGTGATTATCCATAGGGAGAGGGAAGTTGGGAGGGGTAAAATAGGTATATGGGATATGGAATAGATAAGCAACAAGGATACATTGCATATCACAGGAAAATACAGCCATTGTTTTATAATAATGTTTATATGCAGTATAATCTATAAAAACATTAAATCACTTTGCTGTGCACCTCAAAGTAATACAGTATTGTAAATCAACTATGCTGTGCTGTGCTGAGTCGTTCAGTCATGTCAGAGCCTGGTGACCCCATGGACTGTAGCTGTCCAGGCTCCTCTTTCCATGGGGATTCTTCAGGCAAAAATACTACAGTGGGTTGCCATCCTCCATGGGATCTTCCCAACCCAGGGATTGAACCCAAGTCTCCTGCAGGAGGATTCTTTACCTTCTGATCTACCAGGGAAGCCCATGAATACTGGAGTGAGCAGCCTATTCCTTCTCCAGGGGATCTTCCTGGACCAGGAATCAAACCAGTGTCTCCTGCATTGCAGGCAGATTATTTACCACCTGAGCTACCAGGGAATTAAAAAAAAAAAAAATGTCCATTTTCCCCAGGTAGGCGATTTTTAAGGAATAAAACAAAATTTAAGAATTTATGCACTACTAGATATCAAGACTTACTAAAAAGATTCTAAGCATGTGATATTTACCCAAGGATAGAAAGTTGTCCAACTGTAAAAAATACAGACTGCAGAAAAGTTCTATCCCCATATGGTCACCTGATTTGCTACAAGGATATTTGCTATTTCCTCTTGCTATTTCCGGAGGAAAAGAATGGTCTTTTCCATAAATTATCATGGAACAATTAGTATGTATATGGAAAAAATAAACTTTGATCCCTTACAAAGAATTCTGTTCAAGGTGGATCAAAGCTCTCAATATAAATGACAAAATAAAAAGCGTGCAGAAGGAAAGTGAAAGTCGCTCAGTTGTATCTGACTCTTTGTGACCCCATGGACTATAGTCTTTCCCTTCTCTAGGGGATCTTCCCAACCCAGGGATTGAACCCAGTTCTCCTACATTGCAGGCAGATTCTTTACCAGCTGAGCCACTAGGGAAGCCCAAGAATACTGGAGTGGGTAGCCTATCCCTTCTCCAGCGAATCTTCCTAACCCAGGAATCGAACTGACGTCTCCTGCATTGCAGGCAGATTCTTTCCCAATTGAGCTATTGTGGTTTTATTAAATAGGATACAAAAAAGCATGAACTATATAATAAAAGATTGGTAAATTGATAAATTGAACTTCATTAAAATCAAAGACTTCTGTTTTTCAAAATATCATTGAAAGAGGGAAAAGGGAAGCCACACACTGGGAGAAGATATTCATAATACATATATCCAAAATGGCAAGAACCTTGAATACACAAAGAGTATTTTAGTCATTAATTAAAAGACAGATAATCTCTTTACAAAATGGACCAAGGCTTTAAATAGGCACTTCATAAAACTGACTTCAGAAAGACAACAAGGGCACGAAATAAAGCTCAACATCATTACTTACCAAGGAAATGCAAACCAAAACCAAATGAGATCCAGTTTCACATATACCCGAATGGCCAAATTAAAAAGACTGTTGATTAGTACCACATATGGACTAGAAAATGAGACAAGTAGAACCTACATGTTTTCTTTGTGAAAATATAATTTAGTACAACAACCTATTTGGAAAACTATTTTGAAGCAGCTAAACCTGTATACCTCATGGCCCAGTAGTTCTCATCTTAGTATATACCCAGGGGAATTGATTGTGTATATCTACCAAAAGACACATAAAACAATGCATCTTTTAACAGCTTTATTTACAATAGTCTCAAGGGGAAAAGATCTGAATTTTTAAGTAAATTGTAGAGCACCCATGTATGAAAAGCAATGAAAAGATGGAATTATTTCCACTCCCTACAATATAATCAAATTCATAATTGCAACACTGAGTAAAAATAGAAAATAATGAGTTTGCTTTATATAACCATTTACATGATGTTCAAGAATAATCAAAATTAATCTGAGGTGACAGATATCAGAGGAATGATCTAGGGATGGAGTGAGGGAGCAGTTTGTATTGCTGGCAAAAGGGTACATGAAATCCTTTTCAGATGTTGTTAATATTTTGTGTCTTGATCTGGAAGGTATATGCTTATCCAAAATTTCATCCAGCAGTACACATAAGATTTGTGCATTTTACTATATCTCAATGTTAAAAAAAGAGTAAATGGGAAATTCTCAGAAAAACTAATACAAATGGCCAATAAAGGGAAATATGCTCAAATATATAAACAAAGAAATGTATGTTAAAGTAATAGTGAACATCATTAAGACTGCCAAAAAGTTGAAAAGAAGGGAGTACATTACTGGTAGGAATGTGAATTATCACCATAGCTTAGAATGCAACCTGGCAAGACCTATTAAAACTATAAACGCATATACTTTTGACCAAAGATATCATATCTGAGAATCTCTTTCATTGCAATAAAAACTCTAGTTCTTAGTTGATATTTATAAAAGTTGCAACAATATAGGGTAAAGATGGAAATAAAGTTAATGTACAAATAGAGTTACTGATTTTAAAAATTTTGATAATACACACGATGTCATAGTAAATAATAATTAAATGGGGTTAGTTAGAACTATATAAGTTGACTTGGAGTGATATAGTGAGAAATGGAAGAAAAAGAGACATGGATATATTTTTATTGTATATTGGCGAAAAAATTAGAACAATTCATATACATGTATATTTGTATGGAATTGTATTTTTATGCATAGTTATACATGTCTCCTGCCTCTTGAGAAACCTGTATGCAAGTCAGGAAGCAACAGTTAGAACTGGACATGGAACAACAGACTGGTCCCAAATAGGAAAAGGAGTACTTCAAGGCTGTATATTGTCACCCTACTTATTTAACTTATATGCAGAGTACATCATGAGAAATGCTGGGCTGGAGAAAGCACAAGCTGGAATCAAGATTGCTGGGAGAAATATCAATAACCTCAGATATGCAGATGACACCACCCTTATGGCAGAAAGTGAAGAGGAACTAAAAAGCCTCTTGATGAAAGTGAAAGAGGAGAATAAAAAAGTTGGCTTAAAGCTCAATATTCAGAAAACGAAGATCATGGCATCTGGTCCCATCACTTCATGGCAAATAGATGGGGAAACAGTGTCAGACTTTATTTTGGGGGGCTCCAAAATCACTGCAGATGGTAATTGCAGCCATGAAATTAAAAGATGCTTACTCCTTGGAAGAAAAGTTATGACCAACCTAGACAGCATATTAAAAAGCAGAGACATTGCTTTGTCAACAAAGGTCCATCTAGTCAAGGCTATGGTTTTTCCAGTGGTCATGTATGGATGTGAGATTTGGACTATAAAGAAAGTTGAGCGCCGAAAGAATTGATGCTTTTGAACTGTGGTGTTGAAGAAGACTCTTGAGAATCCCTTGGACTGCAAGGATATCCAACCAGTCCATCCTAAAGGAGATCAGTCCTGAGTGTTCATTGGAAGGACTGACGTTGAAGCTGAAACTCCAATACTTTGGCCACCTCATGCGAAGAACCGACTCATTTGAAAAGACCTTGATGCTGGGAAAGATTGAGGGCAGGAGAAGGGGACAACAGAGGATGAGATGGTTGGATGGCATCACCGACTTAATGGACATGGGTTTGGGTAGACTCTGGGATTGGTGATGGACAGGGAGGCCTGGTGTGCTGCGGTTCATGGGGTTGCAAAGAGTTAGACACAACTGAGCGACTGAACTGAACTGAAGTGTGTTATAAGAATATGGAAAAAAGGAAAAATATACTAGATTTTAAAACATGGATAAGATGGTGAGATGGGTGATGGGGGTTTGGAAATGTTGACTAGGATGGTAAGTAAAACAATAAATAAGAGTGCACAGAAAATTCCCATTGAATGTAGATTGGACTATATTTACACATTTATGTCAAAGTATTTATACATGTACATATGTTAAAAGAAATTTAAAACTGGCATTTACTTATAAAAATTACCATTAATTAAACCCATAATTATTTCACATGATATAAGTATTTTTTATAAATATATTGCTGTCTTTGTACAACTGTGCATTTTAACAAAATTTTATTTGTAAATACTTCTTTGTATATCTATGAGATCTATACAAAGAGCTCATAGATCTTTGTATTTCTATGGTATTTATAATAAATAAAGATTTATTATGCAATCTTTAATAAATCATAATAAATACACAATTTATTATGAACCAATAAATTGCTTCATATTTCCTTCTAGAAAATATATAATTTACCAATTTTCAAATGCCAAATCATGCACATTTTAAAAATCAAGGCTATATTAACATTCTTGTCATAACCATTTTTGTATATACATTTTCCCTTTGTTTTTTAAAAACAATTTCATTACAGTAGTTTAAATTCAGGCTTCCCTGGTGGCTCAGTGGGTAAAGCGTCTGCCTACAATGTGGGAGACCGGGGTTCAATCCCTGAGTTGGGAAGATCCCCTGGAGAAGGAAATGGCAACCCACTCCAGTACTCTTGCCTGGAAAATCCCATGGACTGAGAAGCCTGGTAAATTCCTGGGTATGTGGTTATTAGGTCAAAGGTTATGAACATTTTTATGACTCTTGAAGCATGCTGCCAGATTTTATCCTCAAAGAAGGAAACAATGGATATTATGGATATTAATGGATATTAATACCAGAAATTTGTATCTCCAACTTTTCAAATTGTCCTCTAAAAATTTTTAATATCAAGATATTAAAGGCACATTTTATTGCTTTAGAGATAAAGCTTGATTATTTTTCAATAGAGATAATCTTATCATTCCATTTTTGTTGATGCCTTTGAACTACATTCCCCCTGGACTTTGGCATTACTCTTTTATAAACGGACATTTAAAATGTATTTTAGATAATTACTCTTTTGAGAGCATATGGGAATTTTATGAGGAATAAAGGGATTTGATTTGTGCGAATGGAGTCTTGCCTGGACACTCAGAGTTAGGGACATATAGAAGACACTGAAAAATTCAGGGGAGCGGGAATTCCGTAAGGAAAAGTGCTCGGTAGCTGAGTAGCTACGCTTGGAGATGATTATGTTGCAATGTATTGTCCTTTGCCTCTCTAGCGTTCAATAATCCTGTAAGACTCAGTTTCAGTGTTGCTCTTCCGAGGAGGCTGTTTAGACACTTCCATATTTAAACTTCCATGCTCACACAGAACCTAGGAATGTCCCTGTCATCTTCACTTAACATTCTGTTTTATTACATTTGGGTTATTCATCTCCTCATTGAACTTGAAAACTATGAAGGCTGAAACTGTCACCTAATAGGGTAGTTAACATGTAGTAGGCTGCAAAAAATAATGAATGAAGCAATTTATCTCAAATAGGAAGTGAATGTCTTATATGGGATTGTTGATAATTAAGCTCATTCATATTAGCAGGAATGAACATGGTTGTTCTTTTATTACCCACAAACATTATAAATTTGGGAGGAATCTCAAATGATACATCCACACAGACAGATAACTATATATATAATTCTTCAGTGAAGGGGTTTTTATACCTTGATGTAATAGTCCATTCAATGTGTAACAGTGAAGTAGTATAAGTAATTTGTCAAAAAGTCTGTTGCAGTTGACCATGTGATTCTATGAGAAAATTATATAAAGTAAGCTATTTATCATTTCCTGCTGCTGCTGCTGCTAAGTTGCTTCAGTCGTGTCCGACTCTGTGCGACCCCAGAGACAGCAGCCCACCAGGCCCCGCCGTCCCTGGGATTCTCTAGGCAAGAACACTGGAGTGGGTTGCCATTTCCTCCTCCAATGAATGAAAGTGAAAAGTGAAAGTGAAGTTGCTCAGTCGTGTCCGACTCTTAGCGACCCCATGGACTGCAGCCCACCAGGCTCCTCCGTCCATGGGATTTTCCAGGCAAGAGTACTGGAGTGGGGTGGCATCACCTTCTCCCTTATCATTTCCTAAAGTGATATAATCCTTTAAATAGTTTGTCTTCATATTTTAGTGGTTTTTAGCCTTATATCTACTATAGCTCCATAACTAATATCCTGGGCCCTAATCAAAAAATTATGAATAGAATATCACTGAGAGAGAGCACATAAACACAGTAATCACCATAGAAGGGATACCAGCTGTTTACATATCGGACCTGGAACAAAAACAATAGTAAAAGCTAATGTTTACCCTGTATGTATTAATACATGCATTATATGCCAGGCATTGTTCTAAAGGTTTTATTAATACTTTTAAATCCATTTAATTTTCACAAAACCCTAAGAGGTGTTATAATTACGTGTTGACACTCCAAAATATTCTGGTGTGAACCTAATTAAGTCAGGATACTCAATCACACGGAGCTTATGTGATTACAATTACATAGTCAATGTACCAGGAGGGCCAGTGCTTGGTCTCAGACTTCCTAAATAGTATAATTTAGGTCTATTTTCCTTCCACTGATCATTTTCAGATATTTGGATTTTAAGTTTTAAACAAAAAAAAGAAGAGCTAACATGATGTTGAAAACTTTTTTCTTAATCCAAGTAAGGTAATTAAAAACCAGTGTCTTTTTTTTTTTTTAATAATAGCAATAGCAAAAAAGGAAAAAAAAGAAGTTAAAACCTACAAAAAGCAATGAACAATAACAATAATCTTACATAACATCTATTAACTTTTTTGCTATTACCCAGACACTGTGCCACATTTTACATGGATTATCCTGTTTAATCCTCACACAATCCCACAAAGTTAAGTACCATTATTTTCATTTTACCTTTATCCTTTCACAGGAGAAAGTATATTTTCTTAAAAAAAAAATAGGTAGAAAGGCCATGACTTTAGAATAAAATTTAGACTTTTCAATGGAATAAAATTTAGCTTTTTGAAAATGAACAGTGTGTGTGTGTGTATTTTTGGGTTGCTTGTTTTTCTGTAATCTATAAAACTAATCCATGGGATGATGATGTAATAATGGATACCTGTCATTACACGTATAACCAAAGCCATAGAGCGTGCAAGACCAAGAGTAAACCCTACAGTTAACTGTGGACTCTGGATGACTGTGGTGAGTCGGTGTACATTCATCAGTGGTAACAAGCGTAGGGGATGTTGATCATGGGGGTGGCCATGCCTGTGTGGGGGCAGAGAATATATGGGAAATATCTGTACCTTCCACTCAATTTTGCTGTTAACCTAAAGCTTCTCTAAAAAACCTATCAAGTCTTGGGAATTTCCTGGTGTTCCAGTGGTGGCTAATACTGTGCTCCCCATGCAGACAGCCTGCGTTTGATCCCTGTTCAGGGAAATAGTTCCCACATGTCTTGACTAAGAGTTCACCTGACTCAACTAAGACCTGGTCAGCCAAATAAATAAATGAAAAATTTAAAATAAGTAAGTTATAAAATCTTAAAACACAAAACAAATATCCTTCACCATGGATCAGTATTGGCTAGCCTTGGCCTTAATGCTATATTGCTCGCTCTCCTAACAAAACACAGACAAACTTTAGCAGCTATTTGGAAAACTGAAGCAAGAAAAGACTGCAGGTTCCAGAAGAAGAAATGCTCACTTGACATGCTGAAATACAATGTAAAGCCTTGCTGTATAGTTAAGATATTCTGAGTATAGCAGCAGCCAAAAGACCCAGTTGGCAGTGAGTAAATCCATGTAGCTCTTTTAGAGCAAAGACATCAGTAACCCATTGAGCAAAGAGACAGAGTCATGAGAAATGATTTCTTCTAAAATGGTCTCTAGAGCTACAAAAATAGGACAGTCCTCCAGTACATCTGCCCATGTGGCAAGATTGTTAGTCTCTCTCTGAGATTTTTAACCTTATCCATATATATGGCAAACAACTCCATTAGTAGAGTTATCTGTGACTGCAAACTACAACAATACATTATATATGTGCACTAACATATTTGCTGAATTTTAAAGTATGCAGCAATGTGAGAGTTGGAGTAAGGCTGTTGTTTATAACGTATATCATGAAATGGAGAACAGATGATCTAAGAATGAACATTTGTTGGAGTGATCTCTCTGGGCTTAAATATTTATTTTACTTCCTCTACCCCCCTCCCTTTTTGACAAAGTACTATGTTTTCCAAAATCTACAGTATGAAACCATGGAAAGTTTATGATAAAATCACCTCAAATTGCTACCATAAATTATTACCTCCTACATAGTCTTTTTTCCTGCAATGTGCAATTAATCAAGGAAGCAACTTATTCATTCTAATTAAAAAGTTGGTTCTCAGAGTTTTATTTTAGGTGTGAGAGGGGGTCTTGATTTCTGGGGGTAAAATACATGGTTGCTCAATAGCACATTCTGTATTTTCCCTTCAAGCTTGAGGGTTTTGTATACGAGCCCAAGGAAAGGATGCACCTTGTCCTATTCCTCAGGGCAAGTGGGAACTCAGCACTATAAAAGTTTAAGGTTGGGAAGGCAGTCTTGAAGGTAACAATGTCTTAATAGGCAGTTTACACAGTAGATTTTTGGGAGACACACTCACAAGAGTTGGTTAAGATCAATTTCTAGAGCTCATTAGAGAGGATGAAGATTTATTTTCTATGTTAACTCCTGCAGGGTGTGGTGAGAATCTCATTGCTTATTTCCCAGGTTTTTAAAAAATTTGTTCTGATAAATTATTTCACCCAGAGCTCATTTATCCTTGTGGTGTGATGATTTATCAGTTTACTCATCCATCTGTCTATTCATCCTTCTATCCATGAATCCATCCAACCATCTTCTAACCAACTAATACATCAATGCATCTGTATTGGGCACCTGCCAGATACATACAGTGTAAGTCTTGACAATCCAAATATGAATTAATTGATCTCTGCCTTTGAAAAACACCAAGGTCAATATAGCCATGCAATAACATTTGCTTCGCTCCTTGAATTAATTTTCTAAAACTGGATCATGATAAGATACTTCGAGGGGTCTATCTTGTTATCAGAATAAAACTAGCCAGTGCACAGTTTGAGGTCTTACCTGCATTCATCCTTAATTACTGTTAAAGCCACACTGTGTACCACTTTTCCTTTTCAAGGCCCACACTTTGGCCCAGATACCTACTTCCCTTATATATTCTGTCCTTGTATTTTCCTGTCTCCTGAACCTTATTTGCATTGTTCCATTAGCCCTGAATGGGATTTTTCCAATTCCAGGGCTAAGCTCAAATCCTTCCTCCTTGAGGAATTTATTCTATTTTCTTTTTTATAATCCAGCTGTATATTGTACCTCTTTTGAGGGCCTCCAGCTGTATTCTTCTACAACTAATTATCAGAATGTTCTCTTAAAGCATCAACTTGATCCCGTCACTCCATTTTAAACCAAGTGATGATTTTCTGTGGCCCCTGTAAGATGAAGTTCCAGGTTTTCAGCAAGGCATCTGAGATCCTTTATGGTTTGACTCCAGCCCCAGCAAATCAGGATTGAGTGACATTCCTTGAGCACAGCACATTCTCTTGTGTGTGCAATCCTTTGCACAAATTATCTTCTTTTCCTGGATTGCATCCATTTCCCTTTTTTACCTGATAATCTCCTGATTTTCTTTCAGCTTCCAATTTTGATGTCACTTCCTTCAGAAAATCTTCTTGATTCTTGAAGATTGGGTCAGGTGTCTCTTATGTGTTCCTTTAGTGTCTTGCATTTCCCTACAAAGCACATCAGGTACCTTGTCACATTGACATGCAGTAGGTACCAGCAATTGGTATTCAATGAATGTTTGCTTAGTTGAGAATATTGAGTTGAGCCACCATAATTTCCCTTAGGAAATGTGCAAGCTGGAAATTGACAGTAATGTTCCACCACATGGCCAGACAGCATGCGAGAACTGGTGGGAAGCAGGTGAGCACTGAGGTTAAATATTCCCACCCCAATATGCATACACTAAAGTTTCTTATACAACTTGGTCTGAAACATAGTTTCCACAAGGTAAGGATAACAATTTTCTGTCTAAAATACAGCAGTTATGGATTCAAAGAGTCAAATCACTAAGAGCTGCAAAACCAATTAGCATATGGGGTTCAAGCAGTTCTTTTTTGATTTCATTTGTTCTTGGGGAGTGGATATATTTCCTTGTACCTCAAGAAACCACTAAACTCTAGGTTAATCAATAGAACTCCTCCTTGTAGGCTATGTAAACAGTGAGCATGGCCCTGGGGAGAGGGTCATTTCTGCAGTATATTCAGGTTCTAGTAGTTACTGTAAAAGGTACCCAAGTGTCAACTACAGACTGGCACTTGCCATTTACCTCTACAAGGATTAAATCATGTGCTGCTGCAGCTGCTGATTTTCAACACCCCCAAAAAGAGTTCAGAATGGAGAGCAGAAATGAGGCATTCTGTGCTGGGGCAGGGTGGGGGTAACTGGCAGAACAGGTCTTTGGATAGTTATTTTCAGGAGCTGATTTTACGAGCCCAACACTTTCATCTCCTCATATTTAGAAGTGAAAGTGAAGTCGCTCAGTCGTGTCCGACTCTTTGCGACCCCATGGACTGCTGCCTCCCAGGCTCCTCCATCCATGGGATTTTCCAGGCAAGAGTACTGGAGTGGGTTGCACTAAAATCCTTCATGGTGATGACTGCTCCTCATGACTAGCAGAATCCTGCAAAAAATATGTGCTTCACTGTATGCATCCCCTCTTCACCAAAATCACATATACACTGACCTTTCTCCTCTGTCTCTTTGGAGAAGTTTTGCAGAGGTATCATAGGTGTTGTTTTCCAGGCTGCTGTCCTCATTTTGCCCCAAATAAAACTTAACTTGCCACTCTCACGTTGTGTGTTTTTTTATGTTAACACAAGGGAGCCTAGATCATCAAGACAGGCTCTCTGGAAGTCACCCATTGTGGAAATCTGTAGTGAATGTGTCTGAGTTACAAACCAGAATAAACAAACCTGGGGATTCTTCATAATTTGTGTATGTGTGGGGTAGGAGAGAACTATTATGACTCTCAGGATGTGGTAATTAGTGTCCCATTGGAATTGGTTCACTGGATTTTAAAGGTAATGCCGCTAAATTTCATAATCACAGTTTGGGGAAGATTGGGGGCTTCTGAGTTGTATATCATTAATTAAGCCATACCAATTTACCCCTTCTTTTTCAAATAATCCATAGTTTTCACATTTAAAAAGTGAATTAATATAAACCCATGGAGCATAGGACCTTAAAAAATTATACATTGATTTCTCTGTCTCTAAGCAGGTCCTCGCTATAGGAGTTGCTTGACTCTTCAAAAATCTTCAAAGGGAAAGGTTCCATAACTACTCTTGGTAGTTCTTTGTCTTCCTTGAAGTAATTTAGTTTATTTCTATAATAGTCCTTCCTGCAACAATCTAAAATCCTGTTTTCTTTTTGCTGGTCTTGACTTACAATGACAGCATTGCTTAGTGTGCTATAAATGAAGCAAACTTTCAATTATCTGTGCTAATGGGGTGGGCAAGTGAAGAAGAGCATGGATAAATGAAATTTAGCATAGTCTCCAAACCTCATTTTGGCTATTAGTTTTGACATTTTCTCCAACTAACCTTTCAAAGGGTCTACTGAATTTCATGCCTTGTCTTTTTTTACCTTCTTATCTGGTGGACATGATAATGATCATTGAGATCCCCAAAGGAGAGGGAGACAGTGGGAGAGGGAGGAATCAGGGATGTGGATAAATGGGAGGCTACATTCATGCATTTGTAAAAAGGTTTAGGGTTCTGGCTTACCAATCTGCTTTCTCCAAGTGCTCTATAACTTCATTTAGCATTCTAAGTCGTGAAATCATTGTGCATGCGTGTCATTTAGGATGGGCAAAACGTGCACCTGGACAATATTCTGCACTCAGCAATGGCGATGTATCCAGTCTGAGCTCAAAATCCAGGAACAACCAGGTGCTACGTAGGAGAATGCACTCACTGTTGTATAAAAATAAAACAATAAAATAATAAACGCTCCTTAGTAATTAAAAACACAGCCAATTAAAGGCAAGTACGTTTCCATAAATGGAAGAACCTTAAATTTTGCATTTCCTAACTGATAGGATTAAACTTCCAAAGAAAGTGTGAATTAATGCAAATGTTAACATGGCATCTCCTAAATCCTTTTCTGCTTTTACCACCATGAACAAAATATAGAAAAGTAAAAACACATAATGAGAGGCCAGTCTCTGCTGGTTTTGTCATTTACCCAAGGAATACCAAGCGTGCTTAGAAACTGTGGAGGAAAAGGGGAGGGGAGGGATAAATTGGGAGATTGGGATTGACATACACACAGTACTATATAGAAAATAGATAACGAATAAGGTATAACACAGAAAACTCTACTCAGTACTCTGTAATGACCAATATGGACCGATATGGGAAAATAATCTAAAAAAGGAGTAGATATATGTATATGTATAACTGATTCTGGAGAAGGCAGTGGCACCCCACTCCAGTACTCTTGCCTGGAAAATCCCATGGACGGAGGAGCCTGGAAGGCTGCAGTCTACTGTACACTTGAAACTAACACAATGATGTAAATCAACTATACTACAAAAAAATTAAAAAAAGAAACTGTGGTATATTTAGCAAGATTTCAGGTAGCAAACATGTATAGAGATTATATCTATGTCTATCAATTTCTAGATCTATATGGTTATTGGTGTTATTCAGTAGCTAAGCTGTGTCTGACTCTGCATCACATGGACTGTAGCACACCAGGCTTCCCTGTCCTTCACTATCTCGAAGTTTGCCCAAATTCATGTCCTTTGAGTTGGTGATACTATCTAACCATGTCATCCTCTATTGCCTATTTCTTTTGTCTTCAACTTTCCCAGCATCAGGGTCTTTTCCAATGAGCTGTCTCATCACATTAGGTGGCCAAAGTATTGGAGCTTCATCAGTCCTTCCAATGAATAATGAGGGTTTATTTCCTTTAAAATAAACAAGTTTGATCTCCTTGCTGTCCAAGGGACTCTCAGTCTTCTCTGGGACCACAATTTGAAAGCATCGGTTCTTCAGCACTCAGCCCTTTTTATGGTCCAACTCATCCATACATTACTACTGGAAAAACCATAGCTTTGACTATATGGATCTTTGTCTTTAAGTGGTATCTTTGCTTTTTAATACTGCTGTCTAGGTTTTTCATAGCTTTCCTTCCAAGGAACAAGCATCTTAATTTCATCACTGCAGTCACTGTCCACAGTGATTTTGGAGACCAAAAAAGTAAAATCTGTCATTGTTTCCACTTTTTTGCCTTCTATTTTCCATGAAGTAATGGGACTGGATACCATGATCTGTGTGGATCACAATAAACTGTGGAAAATTCTGAAAGAAATGGGAATACCAGACCACCTGACCTGCCTCCTGAGAAACCTGTATGCAGGTCGGGAAGCAACAGTTAGAACTGGACATGGAACAACAGACTGGTTCCAAATAGGAAAAGGAGTACGTCAAGGCTGTATATTGTCACCCTGCTTATTTAACTTATATTCAGTGTACATCATGAGAAACGCTGGGCTGGAAGAAGCACAAGCTGGAATCAAGATTGCCGGGAGAAATATCAATAACCTGAGATATGCAGATGACACCACCCTTATGGCAGAAAGTGAAGAAGAACTAAAGAGCCTCTTGATGAGAGTGAAAGAGGAGACTGAAAAAGTTGGCTTAAATCTCAACATTCAGAAAACTAAGATCATGGCATCTGGTCCCATCACTTCATGGGAAATAGATGGGGAAACAGTGGAAAGAGTGGCTGATTTTATTTTTTGGGGCTCCAAAATCACTGAAGATGGTGATTGCACCCATGAAATAAAAAGATGCTTACTCCTTGGAAGAAAAGTTATGACCAACCTAGACAGCATATTAAAAAGCAGAGACATTGCTTTGTCAACAAAGGTCCGTCTAGTCAAGGCTATGGTTTTACCAGTGGTCATGTATGGATGTGAGAGTTGGGTTGTAAAGGAAGCTGAGCCCCAAAGAATTGATGCTTTTGAACTGTGGTGCTGGAGAAGACTCTTGAGAGTCCCTTGGACTGCAAGGATATCCAACCAGTCCATCCTAAAGGAGATCAGTCCTGGGTGCTCATTGGAAGGACTGATGCTGAAGCTGAAACTCCAATACTCTGGTCACCTGATGTGAAGAGCTGACTCATTTGAAAAGACCCTGATGCTGGGAAATATTGAAGACAGGAGGAGAAGGGGATGACAGAGGATGAGATAGTTGGATGGCATCACCAACTCAATGGACATGAGTTTTGGTGAAGTCTGGGAGTTGGTGATGGACAGGGAGGCCTGGCGTGCTGTGCTTCATGGGGTCGCAAAGAGTCGGACACAACTGAGTGACTGAATGGGATGGGATGCCATGATGTTAGTGAGACCTGATTTCATCTGGTATATCCATGCTGTTCAGACTCCCTGATAAGAAACTCCTGACTAGCTTTATCTTTTCAGAGGTTATCATCTTTAGTGGTCCCATTCCTTAAGTGAGATCTTCCTCTTTATTATCTATAGCAGCCTTTCTAGGATGGCTGCTTTCTTGACCTCTGTCCTCAGCAAAGCATTTGTTTCCTTCTTTGTTCCTCTGCTTGTTTCCTTTCTAGTGGGACCTAGGTTCTATGATGGTGGTCTATTTTCTTTAGACATAGCCTTTTATGTCCAGTCTTCTTTCCAACTGTACCCCTTACTCATCACCCTGGGCTGGGGAAATACAGGTCTCCACAGGGTTGCCTTTACATGCCTATGACCCTGTTGCCAAAAATATTATCCCTATTGAACCTCAAGCTCCACAGTGTTAGGTTTATGGTTACATTTATGGCTGTGCCAATGAAAGTACTTAGGACAATTGAATATTGGAGTCTGGATTGATCTTTATTTACCAGATTTGCTTTGGAGATGGTTGTAAGATACTACATGCTAAAAGATCTCTGTTTTCTTTGTTTTGCATGGTTGACACTGCTTAATAAACATTCATGCGTATTTCTTCTCATCATTACCTACTCACTTATTGAATATCTCATTGAAATTAAATATTTTGTAACCGGCAATTGCAAAAGCTTATGCTTATTTTTATGAAGATTCATTTAAAATATAATTTCTAGAAGTGTTCTGCATTGTAAAAGCTGGAATCATTTGTCAAAGATAAATGCCTACCTGCTCAACCAAAGATATAGACAATACAGTGTTTGAAAAATGAGTTTCCATAAGACCACAAGTTACAATGACCCATAAAATACAGTTCTTTGAACGCCATCATGTGCAAAGTCTTCATTCAGTTTCAAATAACTTTCAAAGAGTTTCTGCAGCCCATCCTCTCCTGACAATCAATATATTTAATATTTTTATTTCTCACAGATGAAAATCATTTGTGCAAATCGAGGTTTTATGGTTCAGGCATGTTGGGATGATTTACTGCAGAAAAGAAGCTGTGGTTCATTGCCTTGTGGTTCATGGCTTCTTTCCCTTTAAGGTGCTGAGGGGTGTGTCTCACTAGAGTTTTAGAACCTCCAGCCAATCAGAAATGGATCTCTGGTTGTACTCTCCTCTTAAGGATGTGAATTTGAGGTCAGAGATGACTCAGTCTAGCTGATTATGTAACAGTGAAGAACAAAGTCTAACACCATGTTGGATTTATTTCTTTAACATTTGCTTTCCATTGCTTTTGTTGCTATAAAGACTAAAAGGATGCTGTCTAGAGCTATCAGTTCAGTCACTCGGTCATGTCTGACTGTGACCCCATGGACTGCAGCACACCAGGCTTTCTTGTCCTTCACTATCTCCTGGAGCTTGCTCAAACTCATATCCATAGAGTCAGTGATGCCATCCAACTATCTCATCCTCTGTCATACCCTTCTCCTCCTGTCTTCAATATTTCCCAGCATCAGGGTGTTTTCTAAGGAGTCAATTCTTTGTATCAGGTGGCCAAAGTATTGGAGTCTCAGCTTCAGCCTCAGTCCTTCCAATGAATATTCAGGACTGATTTCCTTTAGGATGGACTGGTTGGATCTTCTTGCAGTCCAAGGGACTCTCGAAAGTCTTCTCCAACACCACAATTCAAAAGCATGTGGGGCTCAGCTTTCTTTATAGTCCAACTCTTACATCTGTACATGGCTACTAGAAAAATCATAGCTTTTACTAGATGGACCATTGTCAGCAAAGTAATGTTTCTGCTTTTTAATATGCTGTCTAGGTTGGTCATAGCTTTTCTCCCAAGGAGCAAGTGTTTTTTAATTTCATGGCTGCAGTCACCATCTGCAGTGATTTTGGAGCCCCCAAAATAAAGTCTGTCACTGTTGCCATTGTTTCCCCATCTATTTGCCATGAAGTGATGGGACCAGATGCCATCATCTTAGTTTTCTGAATGTTGAGTTTTTAGCCAGCTTTTTCACTCTTCTCTTTCAATTTCCTCAAGAGGCTTTTTAGTTCTTCTTTGCTCTCTGCCATAAGGGTGGTGTCATCTGCATACCGGAGATTATTGACAATCTTGATTTCAGTTTGTTCTTCATTCAGCCCAGCATTTCTCATGGTGTGCTCTGCATAAAATTTAAATAAGCAGTGTGACAATATACAGCCTTGATGTACTCCTTTAACAATCTGGAACCAGTCTGTTGTTCCATGTCCAGTTCTAACTGTTGCTTCTTGACCTGAGTACAGATTTCTCAGGAGACAGGTAAGGTGGCCTGGTATTCCCATCTCTTGAAGAATTTTCCACAGTTTGCTGTGATCCACATAGTCAAAGGCTTTGGTGTTGTCAATAAAGTAGAAGTAGATGTTTTTCTGGAATGCTGTTGCTTTTTCAATGATCCAATGAATGTTGGCAATTTGATCTCTGCTTCCTCTGCCTTTTGAACATCCAGCTTGAACATCTGGAAGTTCACGGTTCAGGTACTGTTGAAGCCTGGCTTGGAGAATTTTTATCAATACTTTGCTAGCATGTGAGATGAGTGCAATTGTCCGGGAGTTTGAGCATTCTTTGGCATTGTCTTTCTTTGGGACTGGAATGAAAACTGACCTTTTCCAGTCCTGTAGCCACTGCTGAGTTTTCCAAATTTGCTGGCATATAGAGTGCAGCACTTTCACAGCAGCATCTTTTAGGATTTGAAATAGCTCAGCTGGAGTAGCTATAAGCATGCATAATGGCCTGTCTCAGGGAACCCTGCACCTTGCCTGAATGTTAGAGTGCCTTTGTTCAGCTCACAGGGAAACTCCCTGACACTGCCCACCTGTGAATAGCTGGAAGAAAGAAGAAATTAACACCCCCACTCCCCATCGCTGCCCCAAGGCTGGCCAAACCAGAAGATATTTCACAAGACTTACAGCCTTTTAACTTTATTTCCTCACCTCCTCCCCCTCTCTGTTCTATAAAAGAAACTAGCCTCAAGACCCTAATAAGATGGTTCTCTAGGACTCCAGTCTACCATCCTCTTGGGCTATTTGGCATTCTGAATCACGTTGCTATTCCTTGGCTCAACACCTTGTTTCCAGATTTTTGGCATGTTGTGTGGCAAGCAAACCAAACTTGGACTTGTAACAGTGAGAGGTGAGGAAGAGCAGTCTGGAATCTCAGGATTCAACTCCCATCTTCTTTTTCACCAACACAGCCCTGCATTTTATGGCTTGTTTTTAAAGTTCATGATTGAATTCAGAGGAAGTCTTCTGTCATTGTCCAGAAGGCACTTTGGGTTTTGAAAATTACATTGTTTTAATTTTTTTTTACTCTAAATGAGCCATTTTTAACATCTCTAGGGTATTTTAAACTTGCTACCATAGCATAGTCCTCTCTGCTTTAAGACAAAGCCAATGTCCCTTGATTTCCTCTCTCAGATTTTCCCCAAGAGGTTTTTGTGGGCTCCACAAATATTCTGGTAATTTCCTATATGGAGTGTTAGGGGAATCTATTTCCACCAAATTTCTTTTGCTCAGAAGCTTCCCACCCAAACGAGCCTTGTCCCAGGTTGGGTTCTCCAGAAACAGATGCTGAGTCAGAGACTGGAGTGAAGGATGTACGTTAGGGGACAATAAGTGTGGAAGGAAGTAGATACGGGCAGAGGGCAAAGTTGAATTGAAATGCTGGCCAGACCTCTCAGGAGATCTCTGGCATTTCTACTACCAGAGTTGTCCCTTGGGGAGCTGTAAGTGAGATCATGTGGTGTTTGTCTTCCTCTGACTGGTTTCATTTTGTGTAATACCCTACAGGTCCATCCATATTGTCACAAATGGCCAGATTTCATTATTTTTATGGCTAATATTTCTGTGTGTATCTCAGTTTCTTTACTCCTCTGTCCACAGACATTTCTGTTTTGCGTATGTTGGCGATCACACACAATGCAGCAGGGAGCATGGCTGTGCCTGTGTCTTTTCAGCTTAGTGTTTTCACCTTCTTCTGATGAATATCCAGAACTGGAATTGCTGTATCAAGGCGTAGCTCTAGTTTTAATTTTTGAGGAACCTCCATACTGTTTTCACAGCAGCTGCACCAGTTTGTATTCCCACCAACATTACACTGGGCTCTTTTTCTCCACATCCTCACCAGCACTTTTTACTTCTTGTCTTTTTGATGCTCACTGTTCTAACATGTGTGAGCTGATAGGCACAGCATGGTGACTGTAGCTAATAACCCACTATTGCATATTTGAAAGTTACTAAGAAATCAAATCTTAAGAGTTCTCATCACAAGAAAAAAAAATTTGTAACTGTGAATGGTGACATGTTCACTAGACTGATTGTGGTGTCCATTTTGAAATATATACAAATATCAAATCATTATTTTGTATACCTGAAATGAATATAACATATGCTGATTATATCTGTATTAAAAAATTTAAAAATCACTCTGAATATCAAAACGTGTTTTCATTGCTTCAATATGACACTCGGTTATAGCTGACCCACAGTAGGAGTCACACATGTTCTCATTCATGGAGAAAGCAGGCAGCTCCCCAAAGAGAAAGGGATCCAGCTTATACATCTCCCCAGGCAGGGAACAACATGTCCCAGTGCTTTGTTGGACGTGCTTCTCCAGAGGGATTGGTTTGTGTCCCAGCTTCGTGGCCACACCTCTTGGGAAGTTATTATAAACACTACTCAAAAGTAGAAAGTCAAGAGATTCCTGGAGTAACAGGCAAACTTGGCCTTGGAGTACAAAATGAAGTAGAGCAAAGGCTAACAGAGTTTTGACAAGAGAATGCACTGGTCATAGCAAACACCCTCTTCCAACAACACAAGAGAAAACTCTACATGTGAACATCACCAAATGTTGAATACCAAAATAAGACTGATTATATTCTTTGCAGCCAAAGAAGGAGAAGCTCTATACAGTCAGCAAAAATAAGACCGGGAGCTGACTGTGGCTCAGATCATGAACTTCTTATTGCCAAATTCAGACTGAAATTGAAGAAAGTAGGAAAAACCAGTAGACCATTCAGGTATGACCTAAATCAAATCCCTTACAATTACACAGTGGAAGTGACAAATAGATTCAAGGGATTAGACCTGATAGAGTGCCTAAACTATGCCTAAACTATGGACAGAATCATGATGTTGTACAGGAGGCAGTGATCAAGACCATCCCAAAGAAAAAGAAATGCAAAAAGGCAAAATGGCTGTCTGAGGAGACCTTACAAATAGCTGCAAAAAGAAGAGACATAAAAGGCAAAGGAGAATGGAAAGTTATACCCATTTGAATGCAGAGTTTCAAAGAATAGCAAGGAGAGATAAGAAAGCCTTCCTCAGTGATCAATGCAAAGAAATAGAGGAAAACAACAGAACGGGAAAGACAAGAGATCTCTTCAAGAAAATTAGAGATACCAAGGGGATATTTCATGCAAAGATGGGCTCAACAAAGGTCAGAAATGGTATGGACCTAACAGTAGCAAAAGAGATTAGAAAGAGGTGGCAAGAATCCACAGAAGAACTGTACAAAAAAGATCTTAATGACCCAGATAATCATGATGGTGTGATCACTCACCTAGAGCCAGACTTCCTGGAATGCGGTCAAGTGGGCCTTAGGAAGTATCACTACGAACAAAGCTAGTGGAGGTGATGGAATTCCAGTTGAGCTATTTCAAATCCTAAAAGATGATAGTGAGAAAGTGCTGCACTCAATATGCCAGCAAATTTGGAAAACTTAGCAGTGGCCACGGGACTGAACAAGGTCAGTTTTCATTCCAATCCCAAAGAAAGGAAATGCCAAAGAATGTTCAAACTGCTGCACAATTGTACTCATCTCACATGCTAGCAAAGTATCGCTAAAAATTCTCCAAGCCAGGCTTCAACAGTACCTGAACTGTGAACTTTCAGATGTTCAAGTTGGATTCAGAAAAGGCAGAGGAAGCAGAGATCAAATTGCCAACGTCCATTGGATCATTGAAAAAGCAACAGCATTCCAGAAAAACATGTACTTCTGCTTTATTGACTATGCCAAAGCCTTTGACTGTGTGGATCACAACAAACTATGGAAATTTCTTTAAGAGATGGGAACACCAGACCACCTTACCTGCCTCCTGAGAAATCTATATGTAGGTTAAGAATCAACAATTAGAACTGGACATGGAACAACAGACTGGTTCAAAATTGGGAAAAGAGTATGTCAAGGCTGTATATTGTCACCCTGCTCATTTAACTTTTATGCAGAATATATCATGTGAAATGCTAAGCTGAATGAAGCACAAGCTGGAATCAAGATTGCAGGGAGAAATACCAATAACCTCATTTACCCAGATGACACCACCCTTATGGCAGAAAGTGAAGAAGAACTAAAGAGCCTCTTGATGAAAGTGAAAGAGGAGAGTGAAAAAGCTGGCTGAAAAACTCAATATTCAGAAAACTAAGATCATGGCATTTCGTCTTATCCCTTCATGGGAAATAGGTGGGGAAACAGTGGAAATGATGACAGACTTTATTTTTTTTGGCTCCAAAATCACTGCAAATGGTGACTACAGCCATGAAATTACAAGACGCTTGCTCCTTGGAAAAGAAGCAATGAAAAATCTAGTTCAGTTCAGTTCAGTCGCTCAGTAGTGTCTGACTCTTTGCAACCCCATGAATCGCAGCACGCCAGGCCTCCCTGTCCATCACCAACTCCCGGAGTTCACTGAGACTCACGTCCATCGTGTCAGTGATGTCATCCAGCCATCTCATCCTCTGTCGTCCCCTTCTCCTCTTGCCCCCAATCCCTCCCAGCATCAGAGTCTTTTCCAATGAGTCAACTCTTCACATGAGGTGGCCAAAGTACTGGAGTTTCAGCTTTAGCATCATTCCTTCCAAAGAAATCCCAGGGCTGATCTCCTTCAGAATGGACTGGTTGGATCTCCTTGCAGTCCAAGGGACTCTCAAGAGTCTTCTCCAACACCATGGTTCAAAAGCATCAATTCTTTGGCGCTCAGCCTTCTTCACAGTCCAACTCCCACATCCATACATGACCACAGGAAAAACCATAGCCTTGACTAGACAGACCTTTGTTGGCAAAGTAACGTCACTGCTTTTGAATATGCTATCTAGGTTGGTCATAACTTTCCTTCCCAGGAGTAAGCGTCTTTTAATTTCATGGCTGCAGTCACCATCTGCAGTGATTTTGGAGCCCAAAAAAATAAAGTCTGACACTGTTTCCACTGTTTCCCCATCTATTTCCCATGAAGTGGTGGGACCAGATGCCATGATCTTCGTTTTCTGAATGTTGAGCTTTAAGCCAACTTTTTCACTCTCCACTTTCACTTTCATCAAGAGGCTTTTGAGTTCCTCTTCACTTTCTGCCATAAGGGTGGTGTCATCTGCATATCTGAGGTTATTGATATTTCTCCTGGCAATCTTGATTCCAGCTTGTGTTTCTTCCAGTCCAGCATTTGTCATGATGTACTCTGCATAGAAGTTATATAAGCAGGGTGACAATATACAGTCTTGACGTACTCCTTTTCCTATTTGGAACCAGTCTGTTGTTCCATGTCCAGTTCTAACTGTTGTTTCCTGACCTGCATACAAATTTCTCAAGAGGCAGTCAGGTGGTCTGGTATTCCCATCTCTTTCAGAATTTTCCACAGTTTATTGTGATCCACACAAAGGTTTTGGCGTAGTCAATAAAGCAGAAATAGATGTTTTTCTGGAACTCTCTTGCTTTTTCCATGATCCAGCGGATGTTGGCAATTTGATCTCTGGTTTCTCTGCCTTTTCTAAAACCAGCTTGAACATCAAGAAGTTCACGGTTCACATATTGCTGAAGCCTGGCTTGGAGAATCTTGAGCATTACTTTACTAGTGTGAAAAATCTAGACAGCATATTAAAAAGAAGAGACATTACTTTGCTGACAAAAGTGATCTGTGGTGTTGGAGAAGACTTGAGATTCCTTGGACATCAAGGAGATCAATCCAGTCAGTCCTAAAGGAAATCAATCCTGAATATTCATTGGACTGATGCTGAAGCTGATACTCCATTACTTTTGGCCATCTGATGGGAAGAACTGACTCTTTGGAAAAGACCCTGATGCTGGGAAAGATTGAAGGCAGGAGGAGAAGTTGGACGACAGATGACACGGTTGGATGGCATCAGTGACTCGATGGATATGTGTTTGGGTCAGCTTGGGAGTTGGTGATGGACAGGGAAGCCTGTCGTGCTGCAGTCCATGAGGTCCCAAAGAGTTGAATACGACTGAACGACTGAACTGAAGAGTTTCATTATTATTTTTGGTTTAGAAAGTGTCCACAGATTGAAAAAAAAGTTGGTGAATCCAGAAAGATATATGTAAAATTAGAACATTTTTCACTTAGAGCAATAAAATTAAGTTTTTCCTTCTCTATGATTGAGTTGCTAAATATGGAATCTGAACAAGTATTGGTTGGATGATCCAATCAACTGATGAGGCTGATGATCTAATCAGCTGTGTCCAACTCTTTTTCAACCCCATGGACTGTAGCCCATCAGGCTCCTCATTTCATGGAATTCTCCAGGCACGACTACTGCAGTGGGTAGCCGTTCCCTTCTCCAGGGGATCTTCCCAACCCAGGGATTGAACCTGAGTCTCTGGCATTGCAGGAAAACTTTTACCATCTGAGCCACCAGGAAAGCACTCTCATCAGCTAGTGACCTGCAACCATTATGGCCTGATTTTGCTGTGCTTGTCATATTCTTGGGACAGTGCAGTGCTGGTGACATTCCTCAGCTCCTTTCCAACAGATGCCTTTTATTTATTTATTATTTTATTTTTTGACCATGCTGCAAGGCATGTGGGATCTTAGTTCCCCAATCAGGGATTGTACTCACCTCTGCCCCCTGCAGTGGAAGCACCAGTCTTTAACACTGGATGTCCAACAGACACATTTTAGACTGAGCCATTGAAAGCCCATTCAGAAATGGTGAAAACCTTTTTCAAAGATGCTTCCCCAAAAGGGAAAATATATTTTGTAAAATATTTTAATAATATTTATAAGGGATTTGTATTAACAACATTGTCAAATGTTATGCCACTTTTTGTTTGGAATATTTTCTTAAAAGACCAAGGTTATGTTGATTATATTTTGAGTTCTGAACCTCTCAATCTCCTGCACTGTGTCATTTCAAAGGTCATTCTATTTTAACATGTTCTATAACATATAACAATTTGGAGAAGGCAATGGCACCCCACTCCAGTACTCTTGCCTGGAAAATCCCATGGATGGAGGAGCCTGGTAGGCTACAGTCCATGGGGTTGCTGAGGGTCAGGCATGACTGAGTGACTTCACTTTCACTTTTCACTTTCATGCATTGGAGAAGGAAATGGCAACCCACTCCAGTGTTCTTGCCTGGAGAATCCCAGGGACGGGGGAGCCTGGTGGGCTGCCATCTATGGGGTCGCACAGAGTTGGACAGGACTGAAGTGACTTAGCATAACATATAACATATTTAAAAAGGCCATATATTCTAAGTGTTTTACTCAGTGGGTTTTCACAAACTGAAAATACCCAGTGGAACTAGCACTGGATCAAGAAACAAAATTTTCAATACCTAGGAAACCACCTCACCACACCCTGAGGCGCATGCCCCCTTCCACTCTCTAACTATTCATCAAAGAGTAAACACTATTCTGACTTCTGTAGCACAGAATCGTGTGTTGAGGTTGGGACACTTTGTATCATCAGAATTTTGTTTGTAGGTGGTTGTGTTGATTTCAACCTTGTCGTTGCCCTGTATCCTGCATATAGATAGGAAATTACTGGAGGAAGGGCTACCCAAACTGAACTGCTCCAACCGCGTGATGTACTCTGGGCAGTGATTACACGTAGACAATGGAAACTGGGAGGCAGTGGGCACCATGGTACAAGGACTAGAAAAATAAGACAGGCAGAGGTCAAAGAAAATGCTTCCTGTCTTCACACCTCTGCTTTGGAAAATCTCTAGGGAACAGAGTACTCATTTCTCTTTGCAACTTTTCTCTTGAGACCTATGTATGGTTTTCACTGTTGACTTCGCTATTTGTGCTTGTAAAGATCAAGTGTTATTTTTAGTACCAGACAACTTGGTGAGTATTAAAGACATAAATACTGAGATTTATAAGAACATTCTGCTTATACGAGTATTTTATTTTTGTGCATTTTCAGGGAATGTCTCTCTCAGGGCTGAATAGGACCGTATTTTCAATTCACCAGCACATAGAAGTTACTAACAAGAGGTACAAAGGTCGGTCAAAGCATAGGCTTGCATTATTGATGAGAGGGTGGAGGGTGAGCAGAAACTGATGTCTTCAGGGGTGGGTTTCTAGTGACTAGTAAGAACTACTGAGAAAAAATAAAACACTAAGGAACTTCCAGAAATACCCATCAGCACTCATGTGCTAAGGGTTGAGGCAGTTCTTTATTTCCCTCTTTAAGGAACATCAGTCATGGGCGCCCCTTACTGAAGATGAGAGAAGGCAGTGGCAGTGTGTATTATCCTGAGAGCAGGACCTTTTCTAATTCCCAGCATTATTCTTGGAAGGTCTACTTCCTGGAAGAGGATGGCTCAAAGAAACACCTTAATAGCCCTGGGTGCTTCCTTTTCTTTTATTTGAAACAGACCCCACCCTTCCAAATGCAACAGTGATTTCAGTTGTTTGAACACGTGACACGTGACTTACTAAGGCATCTTAAGGGCCTTAGTTGCTTTTCTGTCTGATCTACTTTTATATGGTCCCCTGGTAGCTCAGGTGGTAAAGAATCTGACTGCAATTCAGGAGACTGTGGTGTGATTCCTGGGTCGAGAAGTTCCCCTGGAGAAGGGACAGGCTACCTACTTCAGTATTCTTGGGCTTCCCTTGTGCTCAGCTGGTAAAGAATCTGCCCACAATGCAGGAGACCTGGGTTGGATCCCTGGGTTGGGAAGGTCCCCTGGACGAGGACATGGCCACCCACTGTAGTATCCTTGCCTGGAGAATCCTCATGAACAGAGGAACCTGGTGGGCTGCAGTCCATGAAGTCACAAAGAGTCGGACACGACTGAGTGACTAAGCACAGCACAGTGTTATTTCCAACAGTTAGCACTTGAACTGGAGTCAAGAGAGACACAGAGCTAGGCAAGCCTGGAGAGTCACTAATCCGTTCCCCCGCACACGCCAGAGCAGCTGCACCTGCCAGCTGGAAGGGGTTTGTATATCCTATGAAGTCTTGGTAGTCAGTAGGCTGGGAATAAAAGACCCCTAAGTGTTAGGTCTGGGGCTCTCCTTTCAGGTTCATTCTGAGCCCTAGGAATCTCACTGAGACCCACATAAAAAGAATTCTCTGAAGTCCGTCCTTATTTACAGCTCGCTTTCTGCCATGCTTTCTTCTCCAGTCTCAGTTCTCTTTGCCTTCCGATTTTGATCTCTGTGTCATTTTCCCCCTATTTGTCTCCCTCTCAAATTCCTCTCTTATGCTCAGTAGGTTTCTTTTGACTTCTGCTCTGATTCTGTTCATCTGGTATTCAATTTAGCTCCCACTTTGTGCAACTGGGTCTACCAAGGTGAAACTTTGATGAATCCTGGTTTCTATGTTCTAGTTATTTTCAAGAAGGACAGCTCAAGCTGTGGTTTGGTGCAGGGTTCTCCCTCTGCCTTTACTGCCCCTCCTCACTTCTTTCATTTTTCCATCCATGCCAACTTAATTCATTTATAATGAGAAATACAAATGTCAAGTTTATTGCAGTGCTTGTATTGTTAGATTGCTTTACTTTTTTCCCTATAGGTAAAAGAAATCTTGCTTAGCAAACATGGCATCTAATGTAGGGTAGTCAATTATTATTTGATTGTTTAATCATCTTTAAAACAGGAAAATACTTTCCATCCCATGCTTGTGCTTAGGAATGTGTCTGTCATGTACGGTGATACCAGTATTATATGTGGGAAATTCTCTTTCTCCAGGCTCCAATGCAGGCAGATTATGTGGCTAAAAGTTTGGCCTTGAAAGTGCTTTTAACTTCTCAGTATCTTCTTCCTTTCTGCTTTATTTTTCTGCTGCTTTAATATTGCATTTCGACACTTCTCTTTTGCCTTCACTTTCCTATCTTTTGTTTCTTTTTAAAAAAATTATTACTCTGTTTATTATTTACTCTGTTTATTATTATTATTACTACTCTGTTTATTATAATTGCTTTACAGTGTTGCATTTCTGCTGTACAATGGACTGAGTATATGTTTGCATATATCTCCTCCCTCCTGAGCCTCCTTCCCAGCCTCACACCCAATCCCACCCATCTGGGTCACCACAGAGCACCAGGCTGAGCCCCCTGTGCCGTACAGCAGGCCCCATTAGTGATCTGCTTCACACATGGTCATGCATATATGTCAATCCTAATCTCCCAATTTGTCCCACCCTCCCTTTTCCCCACTGTGTCCACACGTTTGTTCTTTACATCCGTCTCTATTCCTACCCTGCAAATAGGTTCATCTGTACCATTTGTTTTTCTAGATTCCACATATATATGTTACTATAGTAATATAACATTTGTTTTTCTCTGACTTAGTTCACTTTGTATGACAGTCTCTAGGTTCATCTACATCTTTACAAATGACCCAATTTCATTCCTTTTCATGGCTGAATAATATTCAGAAGGAAATGGCAACACACTTCAGTATTCTTGCCCGGAAAATTCCATGGACAGAGGAGCCTGGTAGGCTACAGTCCATGGGGTCACAAAGAGTCAGACACGACTGAGTGCCTAAACAACAACAAAGCACATCTTCTTTACCCATTCATCAATCTATGGACATTTGGGTTGCTTCCATGTCCTGACTATTGTAAATAGTGCTGCAATTAGCATGAGTGTACAAGTGGCTTTCCCCATTATGTTTTTCTCAGGGCATATGCCCAGTAGTGGGATTGCTGGGGCATATGGTAGTTCTATGTCTAGGTTCTTAAAGAAACTCTATACTGTTTTCCATAATGGCTGTATCAGTTTACATCCCAACAACAGTGCAAGAGGGCAGATGAAGCAACTGACAAGGGATTAATCTCTAAAATACATAAACAGCTCATGCAACTCAATATCAAAACAACCAATGACCCAATTAAAAAATGGGCAGAAGATCTAAATAGACATTTCTTGAAAGAAGACATATAGATGGCCAAGAGACACAGGAAAAGATGTTCAACGTCACTAATTATTAGAGAAAAGCAAATGAGAACTACAATGAGGGATCACCTCACACTGGTCAGAATGGCCATCATAAAACAAAATAAAAAAAAAAAAGAAAATCTACAAGAAATCAATGCCGGAGAGGATGTGGAGAAAAGGGAACCGTATCTTTTGTTTCTTTCCCCAGAAAGCACTCTCTCTTGCGGCATCCTATGCCTTCCTGCATGCTCCTGTCATTACGTATATCTCTCTGTCCTCCTGGCCTCTGCTTCTATTCATTTACCACAGAAAACAAGATCATCATTGGTGACTAAAGACAGATATCCACAAAATTCATGTATCTTTACACTCCCTGGAAATAGGAAAGTACAATCACCATTCATTCTTATTTCTCTAGCTTCAGCAATGTGGTAGGGACCAAGGCACACCAAAGGTTTTGGGACAACCTCAACTATTAATAATTGTCAGTCATGGTAGTGACCCATGAAAATACTACTTTGGAGCTTTTGATGCATTATATTTATAGCAAGTGTTATGTCATAATATTTACCTTAACAATTTTGTTGTTTATCTATCTTACCAGGTTCAGGTGGAGTGGGAGTGCCTCATCTTAGAATATGTTCTGAATTAGTTACTTTATGACTTCCTCTTATCAGTACTTTTCTCTCTGTGTGTATGCTTTTCTTGAGTAAATGAGTAAATATGTGGGGGAATTATCAAACTTGATGGGAAAATGAACCCAAGAAGAATTGAAGATGGGTAAAGATATAATTTTCTTTTGCTTTTAGTGGTCAAAATTCCACATATTCATTAACTAAAATGACGGCACTAGAAATGAATGAAATTAGAATTAAAGTGGGATAAAGTACAGTATTTCTAAAGAAAATCTTTTTGTTTTCATTTTTTGACAATGTGAATGAACTCCACTTATTCGCTTACAGCACATTACCATGTAGAACTCCTACCAAAACTGTTTTAATGAACAGCAAAGACTCATTTGTAAGTAGTCATTTTTTTCTCCAATGATATTGTGAAAATATGTTTTTTTCTTGGTTTGCTCTTCCCTGTACAATTTGGCTTATACTCATTTTCTCAGATCCTTGCTACTCAAAGTACTTTTGCGCACTGGGAGCGAAGGACTAGCAGTGTGTGAAAGTCACTCAGTCGTGTCTGACTCTTTGTGACCCCAGGGACTATACAGTCCATGGAATTCTCCAGGCCAGAATTCTGCAGTGGGTAGCCATTTCCTCCAGGGGATCTTCCCAAACCAGGGATTGAACCCAGGTCTCCTGCACTGCAGACAGATTCTTTACCAGCTGAGCCACCAGGGAAGTCCCGAAGGGCCGGCAGGGAGTCAGTAAAAACGCAGACACTCAGGGCCCCACCCCAGAGCTGCTGGAATGCATTTAACAAGATCCCCAGATGATTCCTATGAACATTAACATTGAGAAATATTGACCTAGAAGATCGTTCTCCCCAAATTAAAGAGCTAACTTTAGTTTATTTTCAATGAGATTATCTGAAATTCTGAATTAACAGAGTCAAAATTAATCAACTTTTATTAGATTTCACTTCTAGTGTTTATAGACTGAATTTTATCATTTGATTTTACTTAAAATTTTATTATCTAATAGCTTATTTCATAGGCTCGTATTATCTACTTTATTTTTTTTTTTTTTTTTTTTTCGTATTATCTACTTTAGAGAAAAACATCTATTAAAACCTGGAGTCATCTTCTTTCAATGCTCTTTCAATCTATTCAGTATAGATGGGCTCTAGCCTTAAGATTCTGCTTGAAGGAGGTTTTGACATCTTAGCATTTCCTTTTCTGGAGCATTGTATTCTTTCCTCTAATGGTGTATTGGACAATTTCCTCAGTAGCAAGCTATGTTTCATGTTTATTCCCTGAATTAAGAACTCTCAACAAACTTAGAGAAGTCTCCTGATATATGTTAAACTGACAATATTTGGAACCTAGTTGATGAGTTAGAGATTTCTTAAATTCTATAAAACATTCAAAGGTTGAGTTTAAGCTTTTGGTTCAAATAGGAGGTAATTTGCAGAATGTCAGAGCAAACCTCTACTTATGGTATACACTTTGCTTTTCTTACATCTACTTTGTCCATTATCTTTGTGCTTCAAACAACAGCTCTAAGTGGCCTAAACATGTGCAAGCCAAAAACTATAAGGCCAAATAAAAACAGTACAAGTCACATTTCCCTGATATCACATTAAAAGGAAAATTTATTGATCTATCTGAGAATCCATATTTTCTTTTAAAGACAGATAATACTGTAGCTATCTGGATGGCATCCTTTATCCTTTGCCACTTTATTAAAAAATAATTTTAGACAGTAATTTGTTTGCAGATGACTCTCAAATGATTGTAAAACTAAGATATAAACCCTCTGGAGGCAGTATTTTTCTCTGATGTATCTTGTAGCACCTAGGACAGTGCCCCACAGAGGGTTTATGATGAACTCTTGCTGACAGGATGAATACATGAATTAAAAGATTAAAAAGAGGAAAAATGTAAAGTCTCTTCAGAATTAAACAATTTAGATTCATTTCTTACTGGAGCATTTTGCCAAAAATATATCTTTGAGTAAGAGTCTCCCTGGAAACAAGATCTTATCTAAACAACTAAATAAGGGAAGCCAAAGATAATTGTGATTCTTGAAAGGACTGTGTAGGAATGGTCCCAACAATACTCTCAGTGTACCTACAGCTCATCTATTTCACAGCTTTTATCTATGATGGTATCACAGCTAAAGTGCTTTTCTTTTAAAGCACCTCCTCTTCCTATCACTTGACTTCTGGTAACAAAATTGTTCAGAGGAGCTTCCTTTCTACTTCACACCCATCACCTTCCTGGACCTGAGACAGAGCCATTTTTTTCCTTTTAAGCTTGACTTTGATGCCCTTCTCTTTATATGGCTGGCTGGTGATTTGGCTCTCTGATAAATTTATCTGATAGGCTTATGACCCCCAATTTACCTCCTTTTTCCTAATGGAAGAACATACTCTATGCTAATGGTAGGGTGGGTAGACAGGCAGGTAGGGAATAATGGCATGGCTATTTTCCCTCTTGGGGGCTTTGTGGTCAGAATAACTTCTATCCTCTCCCATTTCAAGTGTATGTCCTATATCCCCCTGCACCCCCACAGAAGATACCTGGCCTTCCTACAGCCCTGCTGAGTTCCATAGCATTTCAACAGGGCTCATTATTTTTAAAATATATTTTATAATTTTAAAAGAAAAAGCCAATTCTGTTGTTTTCTACTTAATTTCACTGCTAAAAATGTGATGAGCAATTCCACATGTTTTGTGGACTGGCCCAGGAAACTTAATTCCTCCTGGGAAATACATTACATTAAAAAGCCACAATTTGCTAGTGAACTTTGATAAGCTGGGAACTGTAATATACAATAAAGTAGGCTTACAATCCAAAATCATAAAAGATTTTGAAAGGATTATATAATGATTATAATTCCTTAAGCATTGTAAAAGCAAACAATTATCCATCCCATTGGTAAAAACAATGTGTAGTCTATATCATAAGAGGTGCATTCACAAGCAAAGTGTGTATGTAGAGCTAACATATTAACGATGGCCAATGGATGTGGGCTCTATAGTCAGAATCCCACTTCTTTTACTTACAAGTTCTTTGCGATCAGCAGGTTACTTTTCCTGTTGGTGTCCCAGTTTTCTCATCTATAATAAGAGACATAATAATATGACTTATTTCTAGAATTTTTGTAAAGACTAAATAAAATACTGTATGTATAGTATTAAGATACTGTACATACAGTGATTATCATGCATTAAAGTGAAAGTGAAAGTGAAGTCGCTCAGTCGTGTCCAACTCTTTGCGACCCCATGGACACCAGGCTCCTGCATCCATGGGATTTTCTAGGCAAGAGTACTGGAATGTGTTGCCATTTCCTTCTGTAGGGAACGCACTGACCCAGGGATCGAACCCAGGTTTGCCACATTGTAGACAGACGCTTTACCATCTGAGCCACCAGGGAAGTCTTATAGCAGTGCTAATAGACTTTTTGTCCTTGTTCAGTTACTTAATTGTGTATGACTTTGTGATCCCATGAACTGCAGCATGCCAGGCTCCTCTGTCCTTCACTATCTCCTGGAGTTTGCTCAAATTCATGTTCATTGAGTAGATGATTTTATGTTTATCTTTGAAAATTCAACTGCCTTTGAATGAATCTAAAAATCAATGGCAAGTTAAGACATTCTGAGAGTTTTACATCATGTGCTCTATTAAAAACATGGTATAAGAGTGAGTTGATTAGCTGAAGAGGGAGCTTAGCTCACTTTGGCATCCACATTTTGTGTGCTTCACACTTTTCCATTTGATCCCAGATGCAAATGATGGCTCTGGAAAGGAAGCCAGGTACTTCTGTTGGCGACAGTATTGGAAAATTTGAAGATACATGGACATGTTCTATATAAGAGCTAATAGTCTATTTGCTCTATTTGTTATTCCTTAAAAATATAAGCTGCTAATATCATTATTTTGAAAATAAAATTCAAGTCAAATAGTCCACAATATATGACTATACTACATCAGTGGCAGATCAAATATTACAATTCAGACATTTTTGTTCATGTTACAGAGGCAGATTCCAATGACAGCTGAGCGCTTCAAGGCACAGAACTAGCTGAGACATAATTCAGGCAAATATGCCTGTTTGAGCCAGGCCTGTAATAAGAGGGTGCAATCGAAAGAAGGAATCACATTGTTCCCCCCACCCCGACAGTGAGAATTTAACATAAAGAATTGTTAATTAATGATTGAAGAATTGACAAGGCTAAAAGACAACCTGAAGTTATCTCCAAGGTAACAATTGCAGGGAGCAGCCATCAACCCTGAGGCTGAGAGAGGTTGGGAACGTAAAGGGAGGAGTCGGAGTTGTTACAACTTAAAGCT
This sequence comes from Bubalus kerabau, assembly GCF_029407905.1. Lineage (NCBI taxonomy): Eukaryota > Metazoa > Chordata > Mammalia > Artiodactyla > Bovidae > Bubalus > Bubalus kerabau. The sequence continues at coordinate 13,467,485 of NC_073639.1, read as the reverse complement.
TGGAGGAGGGGGCTGGTTTTTGGATGGTCAGAGGAGGGACCCTCTGGATCTGGGACCTGAATTTCTAAAGAGAAAACACAAGCTGCTGCTGGTATCTCTGAGCGGGCATATAAAATTGGGGGGAAAAAAAAACAACAACCTGCAAACTAGATTTGCTATTAATTGGGATTAACTGCCAGGGTGAAGCAGAGGCATGGTTGATCAATGCTGTCAGGAACAGAAAGCCCATGGAGAGTGAGCAGGAAGCAGGAGACTCTCTCCCTTTCTCCAGGCCTGTAGTCTCCTCCAGCAGCCCTATTGGAAGAGTCTAACAGAGCCAGCCGGAGAAGGCAATGGCACCCCACTCCAGTACTCTTGCCTGGAGAATCCCATGGATGGAGGAGCCTGGTAGGCTGCAGTCCATGGGATCGCTGAGGGTCAGACACGACTGAGCGACTTCACTTTCACTTTTCACTTTCATGCATTGGAGAAGGAAATGGCAACCCACTCCAGTGTTCTTGCCTGGAGAATCCCAGGGACGAGGGAGCCTGGTGGGCTGCCATCTATGAGGTCGCACAGAGTCGGACACGACTGAAGTGACGCAGCAGCAGCAGCAACAGAGCCAGCCAGCAAAACAGAAATGCAGGCTGCAGAGTCCTAGTCTCAGCATCACAAAGCCGAGAAGAGAAGGGCGGGTTTGAAGCTGATGGACTGTAGCATGGGGTCTGCAGGGTAGTGACTTGAGTAGTCAGAGGAACAAGGCAGGATCAGGGGTCCCATGAGATCGATCTGTCCTTCCTAGGGCAAATGGGGTACTATCAGATAGGATAGCCTAGTGGGGGGGGGGGCGTGAGTCATAAGTGATGCTGAGGCAGTCTTGGGGGCGTGTCCCTAGAACTTAATGTTTTGGCTGCTGGTCTTGCGGCAGGATGCCATAGCCTGCTAAGTGTTAGGCTGAAGCTGTTGCAAATTATTGTTGCCCTTGTCAAAATGACTCAGAAGCTGCTGCAGGTCTGAGGCTGTAAGTGAGGGTCATCGAGTGACTGCTGTGGTGGTGAAGGAGCTAATGTCGGGAAAGAGGATTGAGAGCCCAGGTTAGTGCTCAAAATACCCCATGGAGACAAAAGCCAATGCTCCCATAAGCAGACAGGAAATACTTGTTTGAGTTTGCAGCAAGTGAGTTGTGAGAGAAAGAGAGAGAGAGGATGGGAGAGAGTGCTTTTTACTATTGTGTCTATTGACTAAAAAAGGTAAGTGGTCCTCAGGACACTGTAGAACTGATCATGGAAAACTCACATTCATTCAGTCTCCCAAGATTCTCGACCAATTGGAGAGTCCACGATGAGGGATGATGTGGTCCCAGAGCAAGTCAGTCCTTAATTGCCTTGAGCTGGCATTCATGCTCTATAATTTGACCCTTTCTCATGTCTCTAGGGCTGCCCACTCCCATTCCCTGCCAACATTCCCTGTCAATCAGCCATGGAACACTGCCGTTAATACTGGTGTTCTATCTCTCCCAGACCAATTAAGCAAGACTATTTGGAGATGGGACAGGGTCACTGGTATTTTTAAAAGTTCCCCACGAAATTCTAATGTCAGCCAAACTAATGAACTATGTGTTTGAGAATCTAATGCCCCAACTAATCTGTTTTTCAATTTAATTTCCCAGGCAATATTCTTGGTGCTGGAGACACAAATGAGACAAGATAAATATCTTATGATTCAATAGGTGAGATCAAGATATATATATATATATATATATATGATTTAATTTGGTAAGTTTTATGAATAATTAGCTATTGAAAAGGATGATAATTAATTCTACCTGCGTATGTCTGAAGAGAAAAGATGTGGAAACCCTCACATCACAAAGCAAAATATGCATCTAGAATGTAGAAGATTAGTCTATAACTGAGTTAATTCTTGGAGGATGAATAGGCTTTTAACAGAGCTTAGAGTATGAAAGAGCATGCCTTGTTCAGTCATGATGAATAGTCTATATGACTAGAAAATTGGGTGAATTGGATGAAAAGTTGGAGATGAGACAGAAAAGGAGAGTGAAAACCACATTGTAGATCATTTTGAATTCAATGTCAATTGAATATCCATGAGAATCCTAGTACTCAGCTAGGTTCTGAAGGTACAAAAATGAATAGAAATCAGTGCCTATTTTTAAGATGCTCTCAGTTATATGGATGAGTCAAGTACAAGGTGGTGTGGGGCAGCAGGGCAGGAAGAGAGAGCTATATGGACGAAAACACAGGCTTGACCACGCCTGTGATCTCAGTAATAATGGGTGAGAGAGACGGATGGAATCTTACAAGCCAGAGTGAATGAGGTTGGAAAGCACTCTGCACTGTATTTATTTATTATTTTTAACATTTCTTATTGGAATGTAGTTGTTGAATAGTATGAAAGTTCCGTGAAAAACTAATACGAGAGCTACCTTATGGCCCAGCAATCCCACTACTGATCACAGACTCAGATAAAACTGTAATTCAAAAAGATACATTCACTCTAATGTTCATCGTAGTAGCGTTTACAATAGCCAAGACACGGAAGCAACCTACATTTCCATCAACAGAGGCATGGGTAAGAAGGTGTGTACTGTATTGAGGAGTTTGGATTTTATGCTGTGACTTAACAAGGGAGTGCAAGGATTTTAAAGTGAAGATTGACATGGTTCGTATCTGACTTATAATTGATAATTTAGGTTGCACCACACAATTTTTGACTTTGCAGAAAGGTGGAAAGGAGAGATTAGAGAACAAAAGACCAGGTAAATACTATATTAAGTAGTCCAGATAAGAGATTTTCTGATTTAAGGCAGCTAGGTTTTGTCATGAATGTGTTGAATTTTATGGGCTTAGGAAGATAGGGAAGGGGAATTTTTTTCCTTTGCATACTTTTTGGTGAGAAGAAAGAGGATACCTGGAGTCTGAGGTTTCTGGGTTATCCAGGGGGAGCAGGGGACAGTTGAGAATACACCTCTAGAGCATAGACTAATATAGCCTGGAAATGGCTGTGTGGTGTCAGCAGCTTGTGGGGCCTGGATGAAGCTAAGTAAACAGCCAGACATGAACTGACTTGTGGGGAAAGTCAACACTTAGAGATGAACAAAAGAAAGATGCAGAAGGAGACTAGTAAAAATGGGAGGGCATCAGGAGGGATGACTATTTCAGAGGTCTCGTTTCTCTCTAGATATTAACATTAGGGAGAAGATCCTTCCAAGAGGAATGGATTGAGCAACAGTGTCAATTTTTGACTGAAAAGAAGTCAAATAGGATAAAAAACTGAGGAAAAAACCCTTTCAGACAAAATTCCATGAACAAAGGGACCATATATGTCTTTGATACATATTAGGTACCTAATGTTTGTGGAATGAATGAAGGGATTTATATTTTGGATTTACCTTAAGGGAGATTACTGCTACTGTTCTCCAATTTTCTCTTGCTTGTATATAAGATAACCTATATTTCAAACAATAACCTATATTAGATATGAATATTTCTCTGGTTTTCAAAGAAAGGAGATAGAATTAACCCAAAAGGAATATAGCCACATTTTTCTAGTTAAAAATGGGCATTATTTTGCACAAAAAAGGATCTTCCTCTCATTTTAAGATAAATGATATATTAGGTATTAAACAATAGAAGATGAACTAGCACATATTTAATTTCCTTGGTCATTAGAAGTATGTTCCTTTTGACCTTTACAAGTTAAATTCAAAAGTTAATTCAATTTTCTGACTAAAGGCTATTAAGGTTCCGAGGCAAGGATTTAGGTTGGATTCAGAAAGATTTTAATGAGTTGGAAGTGGGTCAAAAAACATTTACTACTAATTTTCAAAACTACTCCTATTTATCATGACTTTTTCTCTCTTTTCATAGTGTGTCCTCTATCAAAATTAAATCCTATTAGGTGATCAACTGCTATATTCATTTGAAAGGAGCCAAATGTCTTTCAAGGGACCTAATGAAATAATTTGTAGACTATTTAAAAAATACATCACTTGAAAGGAATTTGACTTAATTTTTTTTCAGTGAAGAAGTTTCAAAACTGCTGCAAACCTAAATATTATTTTACATCTTATTTGTACTCTTCTAACTTTCCATTTATATTCACATTCACTAGGATGATGTTTAGTTTTAGATTCTCTTTGAGGGAGAGGTTTATGAAGGTGATTAACAGATTATGTGAAATTTTAGTTGGTTAATATAAACCAATTCATAATAATTCTGTTTTTGAGCATTGCATGTACATAGATGACTCATTATAGATTGGTAAGGAAGGCAGATGGCATGGTTTTATTAGTGGTTTGAGCTATTACCTTAGCTTAGTTTTTCCAGAAACAGCCTCAGAGATGAAGATTTGGGGCCAGGTGATTTATGAAGGAGGTACTTCCAGGAGAAAGTAGAGAGACAGGGCAGGGAAGGAGGCAGGCCAAGCAAGGGTGGGGGTTCAGGCAGGGTCCTTCTTGGCCTCACCTTGAACCCAAAGGACAGATCTGGGGCATTTTGAATACTCTGAGTGCCTTATCCTAGGCAAAAAACTTGGACTGTCTAGTTTGGTATCAACTAGACATTTGCTTAGTGCTATGGGCTTCTCTAGTAGGTTCAGATAGCAAAGAATCTGCCTGCAGTGCAGGAGACCTAGATTTCATCGTTGGGTTGGGAAGATCCCCTGGAGAAGGGACTGCCTACCCACTTCCCTGGGTAGATACAATGGACAGAGGAGCATCACAGGCTACAGCCCACGGGGTTGCAGAGTCAGACAAGCCGGAGTGACTGACACATTTCACACAGTGAAGGTGGAGGAAGACAGGGGAGTACACTCCCAGAACTTTCTTCTACTTTATTTGGCAAAGCAGTGCTTTCAGTAGCCTGAGGACAGACCCTGAAGGAGAGTCTGTGGCACTGGCCATTGAAGTCAAAATAGGTAGGGGTAGGCTGTGAGGGCTGAGTAGGGGGTAAGAAATGATAGAAGTGATATGCAGTGATCTCAGCGAAGCAAAAACAATATGCTTTATGTAGTCAAAACCTAATTTGTTTGAAGATATTACAACTTCTACATTCCTTTAATTTCACTGTAGTTCTTGATTCAAAAGTCCATACCAACAAGGTTTTATGTAACTACTTACAGCGGGTTGGTTGCTGAGTTAAAAATGTCCACCCTTTTTTATAGATAAAACCAGGTGGAAATGCATTTAGAGACATGCTAGCTGGCCAAAGAAAATGTTCTTTATTGCTCTATTTGTTGTTTGGAGAGGCTCTTTTCTGATCCTAGAACAAACTATTCCACATGACATTCTTCGATAGTAGAAATAGGTACCTGATTCACCAAGGTAGCTTCCACATCACATTTGACAAATGACTATTTTTCTCATTAAGCAGGTTTTTTTTTTTTTTTTTTTTTTTTTACAGATCCACATGAAATTTGTTTTGCTTTTGTTATGGGGAGTCACTTTTCTCATCTTAGTTTGGCAAAGATTTTTTTTTTTTTGGTCCAAGGATAAAGAAACCATATAAAAGCATATGATGATGTTTTTTAGCTCAAAAACACTTCACAAAAATCTCTATGTCATTAGTTTTTCTTTATTGAGAGTATGAGAAGTTGGTACAAAAGTTCCTTCATGGTTTGCAGTAACTGCTGGGAAGATTAAGAAAAGTAGTTTGAAACATACGCTTGCTTTGCTTTTGCAAAGAGTGATATTCTAAGCTCCATTGTCCTCTGAAAAGATTCAGATTTTGATGGAAGAAAATATGACAGAGATCTTAAGATCATAACTACTACTTCTTGTAGATTTAAATATTTCATTATAGTGTTGACAAACCACAGATAATAGGCAACCCAGGTCAGAGTTTACCCCCTGCCTTCTCTTGTAGGGGACTGAGAGAGGAAGATGCCTCAAACTGAAGGTGAGAGGGTAATCCAGTCTCTGTTAGTCCATCTTGGCTGCAAGTGGAAACTGAATCTTTGTCTTTGGAAAGTGGATTTGATTTTTAAAAACAGCCCATAGAGGGGATCCAACCAAGATGGCAGAATAGCAGGACAGGAAACTCACCTCCTCCCATAAATACATCAAAGATACATCTTCAAAAAGAAAAATTCTCACAGAACATGTACAGAATATCAGCAGAAGACCTCACATACCTGAAAGGACAGGAAAGGTCTCTCTGTAACTTGATGGGACAATAGGAAAAAAATGAAAGTGGAAGCAGGATGAGACCTGTGCCCCTGAAAGGGAGCTGAAAAAGAAGAAAAGTTTACAGCCTGGAAAGCCCCCTCACTGGTGTGAAGATCAGGCAGGACAGAAAAGAAGTATCACAGGATCAGAGGAGAGCACAACAACTCTTTGTGACGGGCAGAACAGAGAAAGATCTGCGCAGAGAGTCCGTGCCAGCACCTGGTTCCTCCAGCCTGAGATGTGCAACTGCTGGTGTGGGTAGGGGCTTGGTGACGGAACTCAGGGTTCAGAGGACAGACTCAAGGAGAGGACTGCTGCTGGCTGTAAGGAGACAGTTGAAGAGACTGGAATGTGGTACTGCAGCAACCAGAGGTGTTTGTCAAAGAAGCCCTGGGCCCACCATAGAAGCAAAGCTCCATCATTTAGAGCACCTAAAGGGAGGGGTGACGCCACCATTACAGTCTTTGCTCTGTGAATTGGCCCCTGCCTCCACCAGCTTGACCTTGGACGTGGGGTGGCTCCTCTCACCTGCGCTTCAGCGCGCCCGTCGCAGCCGCCGAGTACCAGACTGTGCCGGCGCAGAACAGCCGAGAGGAGCTACCCCGTGTCCGAGGTCAGAGGGGGCGGCCGATAGGAGATACCCAGCGTCCGAGGTCAGGGGCGGTGACGAGAGGAGTTACCCCGCGTCTGAGGTCAGGGGCTCCCGCAGGGAGGCGCTACCCCACGCCCTCATGCCCGAGGCCAAGGGCTGCGGCCGGGAGGAGCAACCCCACGCCCGAGGCCATGGGCGGTGGCTGGAGGACTAACTCCAGTTCCAAGGAGCCGTGGATGTGCGGGCGCAGGAGGGCCTAGAGGAGCTATCCCACGTTGAAGATCAGGAGGGCAGCGGTGAGGAGATACCCCTCGTCCAAGGTAAGGAGCAATGGCTGCACTTTGCTGGAGCAGCCATGAAGAGATACCCCACGCCCAAGGTAAGAGAAACCCAAGTAAGACGGTAGGTGTTGCAAGAGGGCATCAGAGGGCAAACACACTGAAACCATACTCACAGAAAACTAGTCAATCTAATCACTCTAGGATCACAGCCTCGTCTAACTCAATGAAACTAAGCCATGCCTGTGGGGCAACACAAGACGGGCGGGTCATGGCGGAGAGATCTGACAGAATGTGGTCTGCTGGAGAAGGGAATGGCAAACCACTTCAGTCTTCTTGCCTTGAGAACCCCATAAACAGTATGAAAAGGCAAAATGATAGGATACTGAAATAGAAACTCCCCAGGTCAGTAGGTGCCCAATATGCTACTGGAGATCAGTGGAGAAATAACTCCAGAAAGAATGAAGGGATGGGGCCAAAGCAAAAACAATACCCAGCTGTGGATATGACTGGTGATAGAAGCAAGGTCCGATGCTGTAAAGAGCAATATTGCATAGGAACCTGGAATGTCAGGTCCTTGAATCAAGGCAAATTGGAAGTGGTCAAACAAGAGATGGCAAGAGTGAATGTCGACACTCTAGGAATCAGCGAAATGAAATGGACTGGAATGGGTGAATTTAACTCAGATGACCATTATATCTACTACTGCGGGCAGGAATCCCTCAGAAGAAATGGAGTGGCCATCATGGTCAACAAAAGAGGCCGAAATGCAGTACTTAGATGCAATCTCAAAAACGACAGAATGATCTCTTTTCGTTTCCAAGGCAAACCATTCAATATCACAGTAATCCAAGTCTATGCCCCAACCAGTAATGCTGAAGAAGCTGAAGTTGAATGGTTCTATGAAGACCTACAAGACCTTTTAGAACTAACACCCAAAGAAGATGTCCTTCTCATTATAGGGGACTGGAATGCAAAAGTAGGAAGTCAAGAAACACCTGTAGTAACAGGCAAATTTGGCCTTGGAATATGGAATGAAGCAGGGCAAAGACTAATAGAGTTTTGCCAAGAAAATGTACTGGTCATAACAAACACCCTCTTCCAACAACACAAGAGAAGACTCTATATACATGGACATCACCAGATGCTCAACACCAAAATCAGATTGATTATACTATTTGCAGCCAACAGCAAAAACAAGACCAGGAGCTGACTGTGGCTCAGACCATGAACTCCTTATTGCCAAATTCAGAGTTAAATTGAAGAAAGTAGGGAAAACCACTAGACTATTCAGGTATGACCTAAGTCAAATCCCTTATGATTATACAGTGGAAGTGAGAAATAGATTTAAGGGCCTAGATCTGATAGATAGAGTGCCTGATGAACTATGGAATGAGGTTCGTGACATTGTACAGCAGACAGGGATCAAGACCATCTCCATGGAAAAGAAATGCAAAAAAGCAAAATGGATGGCTGGGGAGGCCTTACAAATAGCTGTGAAAAGAAGAGAAGCAAAAAGCAAAGGAGAAAAGGAAAGATATAAGCATCTGAATGCAGAGTTCCAAAGAATAGCAAGAAGAGATAAGAAAGCCTTCTTCAGTGATCAATGCAAAGAAATAGAGGAAAACAACAGAATGGGAAAGACTAGAGATCTCTTCAAGAAAATCAGAGATACCAAAGGAACATTTCATGCAAAGATGGGCTCGATAAAGGACAGAAATGGTATGGACCTAACAGAAGCAGAAGATATTAAGAAGAGATGGCAAGAATACACAGAAGAACTTTACAAAAAAGATCTTCATGACCCAGATAATCACGATGGTGTGATCACTCACCTAGAGCCAGATATCCTGGAATGTGAAGTCAAGTGGGCCTTAGAAAGCATCAGTATGAACAAAGCTAGTGGAAGTGATGGAATTCCAGTTGAGCTATTCAAATCCTGAAAGACGATGCTGTGAAAGTGCTGCACTCAATGTGCCAGCAACTTTGGAAAAACTCAGCAGTGGCCACAGGACTGGAAAAGTCAGTTTTCATTCCAATCCCAAAGAAAGGCAATGCCAAAGAATGCTCAAACTACTGCACAATTGCACTCATCTCACACGCTAGCAAAGTAATGCTCAAAATTCTCCAAGCCAGGCTTCAGCAATATGTGAACCGTGAACTTCCTGATGTTCAAACTGGTTTTAGAAAAGGCAGAGGAACCAGAGATCAAATTGCCAACATCCACTGGATCATGGAAAAAGCAAGAGAGTTCCAGAAAAACATCTATTTCTGCTTTATTGACTATGCCAAAGCCTTTGACTGTGTGGATCACAATAAACTGTGGAAAATTCTGAAAGAGATGGGAATATCAGACCACATGATCTGCCTCTTGAGAAATCTGTATGCAGGTCAGGAAGCAACAGTTAGAACTGGACATGGAACAACAGTCTGGTTCCAAATAGGAAAAGGAGTTCATCAAGGCTGTATATTGTCACCCTGTTTATTTAACTTATATGCAGAGTACATCATGAGAAATACTGGACTGGAAGAAACACAAGCTGGAATCAAGATCGCTGGGAGAAATATCAATAACCTCAGATATGCAGATGACACCACGCTTATGGCAGAAAGTGAAGAGGAACTAAAACGGCTCTTGATGAAAGTGAAAGTGGAGAGTGAAAAAGTAGGCTTAGAGCTCAACATTCAGAAAACGAAGATCATGGCATCTGGTCCCATCACTTCATGTGAATAGATGGGGAAACAGTGTCAGACTTTATTTTTTTGGGCTCCAAAATCACTGCAGATGGTGACTGCAGCCATGAAATTAAAAGACGCTTACTTCTGGGAAGGAAAGTTATGACCAACCTAGATAGCATATTCAAAAGCAGAGACATTACTTTGCCAACAAAGGTTCGTCTAGTCAAAGCTATGATTTTTCCTGTGGTCATGTGAGAGTTGGCCTGTGAAGAAAGCTGAGCGCCGAAGAATTGATGCTTTTGAACTGTGGTGTTGGAGAAGACTCTTGAGAGTCCCTTGGACTGCAAGGAGATCCAACCAGTCCATTGTGAAGGAGATCAGCCCTGGGATTTCTTTGGAAGGAATGATGCTAAAGCTGAAACTCCAGTACTTTGGCCACCTCATGTGAAGAGTTGACTCATTGGAAAAGACTCTGATGCTGGGAGGGATTGGGGGCAAGAGGAGAAGGGGACGACAGAGGATGAGATGGCTGGATGGCATCACTGACTCTATGGACGTCAGTCTGAGTGAACTCCGGGAGTTGGTGATGGACAGGGAGGCTTGGCGTGCTGCGATTCATGGGGTCGCAAAGAGTTGGACACGACTGAGCGACTGATCTGATCCACTAGCTTTGGGAGGATAATCCTAGCTGCCACTTTGGCAGGTTCCTCCTGGGGCAGGCTTTGTAAATTTAGTGCCTTCAGGACCTCTTAATGGACAATGGATACTTTTGCAGTTAGGACCAGTGTGGCCATAGCAGCTGTCAGCTTTGTAAGTGTGTGCATGTCGGGGCTGCGCTGAGCCACCTCCAAAGCTCCCAGAGCAGGTCCGGGCGTGCAACTACTACAGGACCTGACTTCTGTGGATTTGCACTGATGACTTTGTGAAAACAATGCCTGAGGGATACCAGGGCTGATTATCAGCATTCCTAAGGTTGAGACAGGGTCAAGGGCAGTGCAAACAACAGTGTAGTTTGTGAGCCCACACAACAGGTGATAGGTGACAAAACAGTACAGTCAATGGTGAACAGCTCTGACAGAGAAATGCTCAGTGGCTCTTCTCCCAGTGGAAGAGCTCCAATCCCACCAATTTCACACCACAGATCAGAAACACAGCACAAAAATGGATCTCAAGGGCTAGGGAACAGACCTTGTCCCTGACAGGACTGTGAGAACCAACCAGCAAAGAAGCCCTGCTCATTTCAGTGCAGGCTCTGGCCACCACAATACCAGTTACACCTCCTATCAAGGGGGACATGGCCAGCATACGCTGAGAAGAGAGGTGACAGGCATCCATACTAAAAACAACCTTTGTGCCAAAAATATTAAACCCACACGGGCTATATGGGGATGTTCCCACATAAAGATAGCCCTCCAAGACCACAGTAGATAATTGTTTCTCCTAAACTCATAGAGCAAGAGAAATAAAAGTAAAATGAAGCAGAGGAACGATTCCCAATTAAAAGATCAAGAAAATTCCCCTGAACAAGCGAACAATGAAACAGACCTACTCAGTCTAATAGACACCACTTTAAAAAGGAGATAATGAAAATACTGAAATTAAGAAAGACTATCAACAGAAATGCAAATTACTCTTAAAAAGAGCTAGAAACTGTAGAGAGGACCCAAGAAAAATTAGAAAATTCATTTGCAGAGATGAAAGCTGAACTAAAGGCAATGAATAGCAGGATGAATAATGCAGAAGAATGAATAAGTGATCTGAAAGACAGAATAATGGAAATCACCCAATCAGAACAGCAGATACAATACCAAACCAAAAAAAAAAAAAAAAAAAAAGAGAGAGAAAACAATATAAGAAACCTATGGGATAATATAAAGTGTGCCAAGCTATGCATAACAGGGATTCCAGTAGGAGAAGAAAGAAATAAGGGGATTGAAAATATAATTGAAGAAATTTTGACTGAAAAGTTCCCAATTAAGGAAGGAAAATGATATCCAGGTACAGGAAGAACAGAGCATCCCAAATAGATAAACTCAAATATACCTACACCAAGACATTTAATAATAAAAATGGCAATAAAGGCAGAAAGAGAAAAGCAAAGAATTAATTATGAGGGAACCGCCATAAGGTTATCAGCTGATTTCTCTACAGAAAGATTGCAGGCCATAAGGGAGTGACAAGATATCTTCAGAGTCCTGAAAGAGAAAAGCCTATAATCTGAGATATTCTATCCAGCAAGATTACAATTTAAAATAGAAGGAAAGATAAAGAGTTTTTCAGGAAAGCAAAAGCTAAAAGAATACAGCACTACTAAGCCTATTCTACGGAGAAGGCAATGGCAACCTACTCCAGTACTCTTGCCTGGAAAATCCCATGGATGGAGGAGCCTGGCAGGCTGCAGTCCATGGGGTCGTGAAGAGTAGGACATGACTGAGTGTGTCCCTTTCACTTTTCATTTTCATGCATTGGAGAAGGAAGTGGCAAAAAAAAAAAAAAAAAAAGGAAGTGGCAACCCACTCCAGTGTTCTTGCCTGGAGAATCCCAGGGGCGGGGGAGCCTGGTGGGCTGCCATCTATGGGGTTGCACAGAGTTGGACATGACTGAAGCAACTTAGCAGCAGCAGCAGCAACAAGTCTATTCTAAGGTAACTATTGAAAAGTCTTCTCTAGATAGAAAAAGAGTAATACTCTAGCAAATAGAAAATCACAACTGGAAAGTAAATCACTTAAATATGCCAGTACACAGATCAAAAAAAATATAAAAAATAAACATGTGAAAGTGATGATAACCACAATGAGCAGCAAGAGGATGAACATGAAAATGTAAAATATAAAATAATAAAATGTGGGTGAAAAGAGTAAGAAAATGTAGTTTTTTTCCCCCTAGAATGTGTTTGAGCCTATATGACTACCAGTCTAAGGCAAGAAGATATAGGAAGGTGTTACTACACTTGAAAAATAGGTTAACCACAAACCAAAAATATACAATAGATTCACAAAAACCAAAAACAAGAGAACATAAGCATAATACAAAAGAAAACCTTCAAACCACAAAAGGAAAAAGAAAAAGAAAAGAACAAAGAAGAAATATAAAATCAAAGGGGGAAAAAAAGGTTTGAAATGGAAATAAATACATATCTAACAATAATTTCCTTAAATGTCAATGGACTAAATACTCCAATCAAAAGACACATAGTGGCAGGTTAGATAAAAGAAAAAGAGCCTACAATATGCTGCCTATAAGAGATCCACTTTAGGGCAAAAGGTACATATAGATTGAAAGTGAGGGGATGGAAAAAGATGTTTCATGCAAACATAAATGATAAGAAAGCAGGGATCACAATACTCATATGAGACAAAATGGAGTTCTAAATAAAGGCTGTAAAGAATTAGAGAAGGGTCAATACAAGGAAAGGATATTGCACACATCAACATATATGTTCCCAATATAGGAGTGCTCAAATACATAAAATAAATACTAACAGATATAAAAGGAGAAACTGGTAGGAACACAATAATAGTAGGAGACTTTAACAATCCACTAACATCAGTGGACAGATCTTTAAAACAGAAAATCAATAAGGCAACAGAGATCCTAAATGATACAATAGTACAGCTAGACTTACTTTATATTTTCAGGACATTACATGGCAAAAAAGTAGAATGTACATTTTTTCAATTGTACATGAAATATTCTCTAGGACTGACCATATACAGGGCACAAAACAACCCTCAAAAATTTAAGAGTATAATAATTATTTCAAGCATCTTTTCTGACCACAAGGTTATGAAATTAGAGATCAAGCACAGAAAAAGAAATTAAAAAAAAAAAACAAACCAACAACAATTACATGGAGACTAAACAACATGCTACTAAAAAAGCCAATGGGTCAATGGTGAATCAAAGAAGAAATTTAAAAATACCTTGAGGCAAATGACAATGAAAACGCACCATATTAAATCTATGGGAGGCAGCAAAAGCAGTTCTTAGAGGGAAGTTCATAGCAAAACAGGCCTTCTTTAAGAAATAAGGAAAATCTCAAATAAATAATCTAACCCACCACATAAAAGAATTAGTAAAATAACAACCAAAATTTAAAATCAGCAGAAGGAAGGAGATAATAAAGATCAGAGAGGAAATAGATATTTTAAAAATCAGTTGAAAAAAATCAATAAAACTAAGAGCTGGTTATTTGATAGGGTAAACAAAATTGAGAAAGCTCTGGCCAGGCTCTTCAAAAGAAAAGAGAGAAAACACAAATAAATAAAATAAAAAATGAAGGAGAAGAAATCACAACTGACACTATAGAAATGCAAAATGAACAGAAGAGAATACTGTGAACAATTATATGGCAACAAATTTGATAACCAAGGAAAGATGGACAAGTTTCTAGAAACATATGGCCCATCAAAACTGAATCAAAAGTAAACAGGTAACTTGAACAGACCAGTCACTGGAAGTGAAATACAATCTGTAATTTAAAATATAACTCCACACAGACAAAAGCCCAGGACCAGAGGGCATTCCAGGAAATTCTACAGACGTAGAAAGAAGAAGAACTTAAACTGATCCTTCTCAAACTCTTCCCAAAGGCTAAAGAGGAGGAAACATCTCCAAAGACATTATCACCTCAATACCAAAATCAAAAACACTTCCAAAAAAGAAAATTACAGGCCAATATCTTTGATGAATATAGATACAATAATTCTCAATATTAGCAAACTGAATCCAACAACACGTTAAAAAGGTCATACACCATGACCAAGTTGGATTCACCCAGGGTCACATGGATATTTCAACATATGCAAATCAATCAGTGTGATACACCACATGAACAAAAGAAAAGATACAATCACCTTAATAGCATTTGATAAGATCAGCTCTGGGATTTCTTTGGAAGGAATGATGCTAAAGCTGAAACTCCAGTACTTTGGCCACCTCATGCGAAGAGCTGACTCATTGGAAAAGACTCTGATGCTGGGAGGGATTGGGGGCAGGAGGAGAAGGGGAAGACAGAGGATGAGATGGCTGGATGGCATCACTGACTCGATGGATGTGAGTCTGAGTGAACTCCGGGAGTTGGTGCTGGACAGGGAGGCCTGGTGTGCTGCGATTCATGGGGTCGCAAACAGTTGGACACGACTGAGCAACTGAACTGAACTGAAGATTCAACATCTGTTCATGATAAAAACTATTTAAAAAGTGGGTATAGAGGGAATGTATCTCAACATAATAAAAGCTACTTATGACAAATGCACAGTCAATATAATACTCAACAGTGTAAAGCTGAAAGCCTTGCCACTGAAATCGGAAACAAGACAAGAATTACCACTCTCGTGACTTCTATTTAACATAGTGCTAAAAGTCTTAGTCACAAAAATCAGACAAGACAAAGAAATAAAAGGTATTCAAATCGGTAGGGAAGAGGTTGTATATAGAAATGGGTTGCATTTCTTTACACTGACAAGGAAATATCAGAAAATGAATGCAAACACAAGACCCCTTTAAAAATTACATTAGAAAAGACAAAACACTCAGGAATAAACCTTACCAAAGAGGTGAGACTTATATGCTGAGAAAAATAAAACATTCATAAATGAAACTGAAGATGATTCAAAGAAATGGAAAGATATTTCATGCTCTTAGAAGAATTAGTATTTTTAAAATGGCCATACTACCCAGAGAAATCTGCAGATATCATGCATTACCTATTCAAATTTGCATGACATTTTTCACAGGACTAGAGTATATAATCCAAAAATTTATATAAAAGCATGAAAGACCCCAAATTGCCAAGGCAATTCTGAGGAAAAAGAACAAAGGAAGAGGCATAAATTTCCCAGACTTTAGGCAGTACTACAAAGCTACAGGAATCAAATGTGTGGTATTGGCACAAAAATAGGCATAAAAAGGATGAATGGATAGAGAGCCCAGAAAGAAACCCATATACCTATGGAAAATTAAATCTTCAGCAAAGGAGGCAAGAATATACAATGAGAAAAAGAATCTCTTCCGCAAGTGATGTTAGGAATGGCGGACAACCACATGTAAATCAGTGAAGCTAGGACACACCCACATATCAGACCCCAAATTAAACTCAAATGGCTTCAACACTTAAAGACAAGACACCATAAAGCTCCTAGGAGAAACATTGTCTGACATAAATCATACCAATGTTTTCTTATGTCAATCTCCCAAAGCAATAAAAATAAGCAAATGGGACCTAACCAAACTTATAAGCTTTTGCAAGGTGAAGGAAATCATAAATAAGACAAAAAGACAACCTACAGGCTGGGAGAAAAAATTGCAAATGATGCAGACTGGCAAGGGATTGATTCCCTAAATATACAGGGAGCTCATACAATTCAGTATCAGAAGAAAGCAATCAAAAAATGAGCAGAAGATGTAAATAAGACATTTCTCCAAAGAAGACATACAAACAGCTAGTGGGCATATGAAAATATGTAGAAATGCAAATCAAAACAATAATGAGCTGCCAACTCACACCAGTCAGTATGTGCTGTGCTGTGCTCAGTTGCTTCAGTCGTGTCTGACTCTTTACGACCCCATGGACTGTAGCCCACCAGGCTCCTCTGTCCATGGGATTCTCTAGGCAAGAATACTGGAGTGGGTTGCCATTTCCTTCTCCACCAGTCAGTATGGTCATCATTAAAATGTCTACAAATAATAAATGCTAGAGAAGGTGCAGAGAAAAGAGAACCCTCTTATACTGTTGGTAGGAATGTAAAGTGGTATGACTACTATGGAAAATGGTATGGAGGTTCCTCAAAAAACTATAAAGAGTTGCCATATGATTCAGTAATACCACTCCTGAGCATATACTCAGACAAAACCATAATTCAAAAAAATACTTGTACTCCTATGTTCATAGTAGCACTACTCACAATAACCAAGACATGGAAACAACGTAATGTCCTTGACAGATGAATGGATAAAGATGTGATATATACATGCATATATATGTCAACATGTGTGTGTGTGTTTATGTATACACACCCACATATCAAGCACAAAATTATGATATGATATTATTACACATTCACACACAATAGAATATTACCCAGTCATAAAAAAGAGTGAAATAATGCCTTTTGCAGTAACATGAATGGACCTAGAGAGTGATATTATTATTAAGCTCGGTAAGTCAGAAAGAGAAAGATAAATATGGTATGATATCATTTATGTGTGGAATCCAAAATATAACACATATGAACATATCTGCAAAACAAACATAGACAGATATAGAGAATGGAGGTGTGGTTGCCAAGTAAGAGGGTAAATGGAGGGGAGGATTGAGAGTCTGTGACTAGCAGATGTAAACTATTATATATATGATGGATAACAACAAGGTCCTACTGTAATACACAGGAAACTGTATTCAATATCTTATTGAATATTGAATAGGTCATAATGGAAAAGAATATGAAAAAGAATATATGTATGTAATAACTGAGTCCAGGCAAGAATGTTGGAGCGTGTTGCCATTTCTTTCTCCAGGGGATCTTCCCAGCCCAAGGATTGAACCTGCATTCCTTGCATTGGTGGGTGAATTCTTTACCAATGAACCATCAGGGAAGCCCAGTTTAAGCTCTTACTTGGAGCAGTAATGTTTATTTCTTGTTTGTTTACTATTTTTTCCACGTCCTCAGATATTAAGAAAAATGACTCTAAAAACGCTTAAACATATACTCTTCCTATTGCCAAAAATGTAATGCAGAGTAAGGTCTAAATGGATAGGGCACAATGGAGTTGATTGCAAAGAAGCAGAGGAAGCAGGGAGAAAAAGTTCCTGGACACTTGAAATGAGTGGTTCACCTACACTAGGAGACATCACTTAACTTCAAATTTGTTATCAAAGCGAAAGAAAACATATTTTGATTTCTCTCTTCCTTTGCCATCAATCTCAGATCACTTTGACTTGAATGGGCCACAAGCTAGAAGAAACGTGGCTCAGTTTCTCCCCACCAATTCTGTCCTTTTCTTTCCAAATTCCCATCAGAAATCATGAATTTCAGAGGATGATATTCCATGTGAAACTAAACACTGGAAAAATGAGGTCCAGAAGTGACGTGACGACTGAAGCATGTATGACGTAATGGAAATGAACTTAGACATCACCCCTTGCCTTGCCCCTGGACTGCTATATTTCCTACCATTGTGCTTTCAGTGTGGAGTGAAAATGATGTCAGAAGGAACAGCAGCTATTCTGTCCTCTGAAACCATGGTGGCTGCCAGGCTGAGGTGACCATTCCTTTCCTCCCTACTTCTGTCTCACTCGTCATTCCTTTTGATCTCACTATCTTCTCACTAGTTTGAATGGACATGCTTTGGGTCCTGCAGTATCTACATCTGTGGCCAAACTGCAGTTTGACAGGAGGCAAATCATTGTTCCTGTTGAGTTATCCATTTTCATCACTTAAAAGCAAGGGAGTTGGTCCTTATCTTCCTTACCTCATAAGAATCTGAGGAGGAGGAATAAGGAAGTGTGCACAGAATGTTCTAGATATGCAGGGTAAAGGTACTACATATCACAGGTTATCTACCTATCTCACAGGGATGTTATAAACTAAGCGAGATCATATGTGAAATATTTTGAGTCCCATGGAACGTAAGCAGCATATGCATTTGAGCTGTTATGATTTATGTTCTATGTAGCTATGACAGTATTTTACTTAATATGTTTATTCATTTCTTTATTAATTCTATACCAGACTCTACATGGGCAGTGATTCAATAGTGGGAAAAAAGATTGCATTTTTAAAAATTCCCAAGGAAGTATACAGTCATCCAATAAATATTGCAGGTCCTGTCTACATACCACCACCAAGCTGTTGTGATTTATATTTTCATTTCAATGAGGAGGGAGGTGGAAGGGATGGTAATGAAGGGAGAGAACAAAGAGAAAATAATGTCAGAGAGGTTTATATTCAAGTAATTCTAGCTCTCCTAACACTCAGCATACTGAAAGAGCCTCCAAGTATTAAGACACTGAAATGTCTCATTGGGAATAACTGATCAGTGGAATGGACTTGAATTTCTCTGTTTGCTACAGGATAAAAAGTTTTTATTAAAAAACAAAACAAAACATACTTTCATGGAAATCTGTTTTAAGAAATATAGGCCATCCAGATCAACCCCCTCCATAGACCATTCACATTTCAAAGCACCATGAAAAATGTCTGCTTACTGCTTGTTTAGAGTTTATTATAATTAGCATATTATTTAGACAGGCTAACAGAAAACAACACAGATTAATTTGAGCAACACAATCTTTAGGAGGGAAGCCAGGTGGCCCACACAGTATAAGAAAGAGCTAAACCAGCAGACTTTGAGAAAGGCAGGAACATCTGCTTCTGCCATCTGAAGAGCAGGAATTCAGGGCTCTCTCCTTTGGTTGGGGCCATCACTCAAATCAGTATCTCTGTGCTGCTCAAGATTCAACTCCGTGTGAGAAAGTATAATTAAGTTAGTTTGGATCAAGTGCCCATCTTGGTGGTGGTGGTGAAGGGTTCAGTACATTGGCAGCCCTGCCAAAAAACATGGACCTTTCCCCAAAAGGAAAGGACGTTGGTGGACCAAAATCCAAGACATCTACTACTTCAAACCTATACTATATACTAAATTGGTTTTTTGAGAGGCTAGTCTGCCAACTTCTCAGTCTGCTAGCTTTCTGATTAAAATCATTATTCCTTGTTCCAAGAACTCATCTCCCAATTTATCGCCCTGTTGTGAGATTTAACTTCTCTCTCAGCTCCTGACTATCAAACATACCATATCCAAACCCTACTCAGGAAAACAAAGGGCCTCAGTCAACAAGATTCAACCCTCCTAGAAGGCAGAAACGTGCCGGCTGCAAGGGACCATGCAGAAGCATGGCTGAGAGGAGCTATCCCTCGCCCAAGGTCAGGGGCGGCGACCGAGAGCGCCAGGCTGTGACGGCACAGGAGCGGCTGAGAGGAGCTACCCCATGTCCAAGGAGTGGCAGCTGCGTGTGCACAGGATAGCTCTAGAGGAGCTATTCCACGTTTAAGGTCAGGAGGGGCGGCCCTGAGGAGATACCCCTGGCCAAAGGTAAGGAGCAGAGGCTGCGCTTTGCTGGAGCAGCCATGAAGAGATACCCCACGTCCAAGGTAAGAGAAACCCAAGTAAGATGGTAGGTGTTGCGAGAGGGCATCAGAAGGCAGACACACTGAAACCATAATCACAGAATACTAGCCAATCTAATCACATGGACCACAGCCTTGTCTAACTTGATGAAACTAAGCCATGCTGTGTGGGGCCACCCAATATGGGCAGGTCATGGTGGAGAGGTCTGGCAGAATGTGGTCCACTGGAGAAGGGAATGGCAAACCACTTTAGTATTCTTGCCTTGAGAACCCCATAAACAGTATGAAAAGGCAAAATGATAGGATACTGAAAGAGGAACTCCCCAGGTCGGTAAGTGCCCAATATGCTACTGGAGATCAGTGGAGAAATAACTCCAGAAAGAATGAAGGGATGGGGCCAAAGCAAAAACAATACCCAGTTGTGGATTTGACTGGTGATAGAAGCAAGGTCCGATGTTGTAAAGAGCAATATTGCATAGGAACCTGGAATGTCAGGTCCTTGAATCAAGGCAAATTGGAAGTGGTCAAACAAGAGATGGCAAGAATGAATGTCGACACTCTAGGAATCAGCGAAATGAAATGGACTGAAACGGGTGAATTTAACTCAGATGACCATTATATCTACTACTGCGGGCAGGAATCCCTCAGAAGAAATGGAGCGGCCATCATGGTCAACAAAAGAGGCTGAAATGCAGTACTTAGATGCAATCTCAAAAACGACAGAATGATCTCTGTTCATTTCCAAGGCAAACCATTCAATATCACAGTAATCCAAGTCTATGCCCCAACCAGTAATGCTGAAGAAGCTGAAGTTGAACGGTTCTATGAAGACCTACAAGACCTTTTAGAACTAACACCCAAAGAAGATGTCCTTCTCATTATAGGGGACTGGAATGCAAAAGTAGGAAGTCAAGAAACACCTGTAGTAACAGGCAAATTTGGCCTTAGAATATGGAATGAAGCAGGGCAAAGACTAATAGAATTTTGCCAAGAAAATGCACTGGTCATAACAAACACCCTCTTCCAACAACACAAGAGAAGACTCTACACACGGACATCACCAGATGCTCAACACCGAAATCAGATTGATTATATTCTTTGCAGCCAAAGATGGAGAAGCTCTATACAGTCAGCAAAAACAAGACCGGGAGCTGACTGTGGCTCAGATCATGAACTCATTGCCAAATTGAGTTAAATTGAAGAACGTAGGGAAAAGCACTAGACCATTCAGGTATGACCTAAATCAAATCCCTTATGATTATACAATGGAAGTGAGAAATAGATTTAAGGGACTAGATCTGATAGATAGAGTGCCTGATGAACTATGGATGGAGGTTCGTGACACTGTAGAGGAGACAGATATCAAGACCATCCCCAAGAAAAAGAAATGCAAAAAAGCAAAATGGCTGTCTGAGGAGGCCTTACAAATAGCTGTGAAAAGAAGAGAAGTGAAAAGCAACGGAGAAAAGGAAACATAAGCATCTGAATGCAGAGTTCCAAAGAATAGCAAGAAGAGATAAGAAAGCCTTACTCAGTGATCAATGCAAAGAAATAGAGGAAAACAACAGAAGGGGAAAGACTAGAGATCTCTTCAAGAAAATTAGAGATACCAAGGGAACATTTCTTGCAAAGATGGGCTCGATAAAGGATAGAAGCAGAAGATATTAAGAAGAGGTGGCAAGAATACACAGAAGAACTGTACAAAAAAGATCTTCACGACCCGGATAATCACGATGGTGTGATCACTCACCTAGAGCTGAACATCCTGGAATGTGAAGTCAAGGGGGCCTTAGAAAACATCACTACGAACAAAGCTAGTGGAGGGGATGGAATTTCAGTTGAGCTTTTTCAAATCCTAAAAGATGATGCTGTGAAATTGCCGCACTCAATATGCCAGCAAGTTTGGAAAACTCAGCAGTGGCCACAGGACTAGAAAAGGTCAGTTTTCATGCCAATCTCAAAGAAAGGCAATGCCAAAGAATGCTCGAACTACTGCACAATTGCACTCAACTCACACGCTAGTAAAGTAATGCTCAAAATTCTCCAAGCCAGACTTCAGCAATACATGAACTGTGAACTTCCAGATGTCCAAGCTGGGTTAGAAAAGGCAGAGGAACCAGAGTTGAAATTGCCAACATCTGCTGGATCATGGAAAAAGCACGAGAGTTCCAGAAAAGCATCTATTTCTGCTTTATTGACTATGCCAAAGCCTTTGACTGTGTGGATCACAATAAACTGTGGAAAATTCTGAAAGAGATAGGCATACCAGACCACCTGACCTGCCTCTTGAGAAACCTATATGCAGGTCTGGAAGCAACAGTTAGAACTGGACATGAACAACAGACTGGTTTCAAATAGAAAAAGGAGTATGTCAAGGCTGTATATTGTCACCCTGTTTATTTAACTTAAATGCAGGGTACATCATGAGAAACACTGGCCTGGAAGAAGCACAAGCTGGAATCAAGATTGCTGGGAGGAATATCAATAACCTCAGAGATGCAGATGACACCACCCTTATGGAAGAAAATGAAGAGGAACTAAAAAACCTCTTGATGAAAGTGAAAGAGGAGAGTGAAAAACTTGTCTTAAAGATCAACATTCATAAAACGAAGATAATGGCATCAGGTCCCATCACTTCATGGGAAATAGATGGGGAAACAGTGGAAACAGTGTCAGACTTTATTTTTCTGGGCTCCAAAATCACTGCAGATGGTGACTGCAGCCATGAAATTAAAAGACGTTTACTCCTTGGAAGGAAAGTTATGACCAACCTAGATAGCATATTGAAAAGCAGAGACATTACTTTGCCAACAAAGTCTAGTCAAGGCTATGGTTTTTCTAGTGGTCATGTATGGATGTGAGAGTTGGCCTGTGAAGAAAGCTGAGCGCCGAACAATTGATGCTTTTAAACTATGGTGTTGGAGAAGACTCTTGAGAGTCCTTTGGACTGCAAGTAGATCCAACCAGTCCATTCTAAAGGAGATCAGTCCTGGGTGTTCATTGGAAGGACTGAGGCTAAAGCTGAAACTCCAATACTTTGGACACCTTATGCAAAGAGTTGACTCATTGGAAAAGACCCTGATGCTAGGAGGGATTGGGGGCAGGAGGAGAAGGGGACGACAGAGGATGAGATGGCTGGATGGCATCACCGACTCGATGGACATGAGTATGAGTAAACTCTGGGAGTTGGTGCTGGACAGGGAGGCCTGGCGTGCTGCGATTCTTTGAGTCACAAGAGTCGGACATTACTGAGCGACTGAACTGAAGTTGATTTGGAAAAACATGCAATAGAGGAATAGGTGGTTGGATGGCATCAGCAACTCAGTGGACAACATGAGTTTGAGCAAACTCTGGGAGATGGTGAAGGTCAGGGAAGCCTGGTGTGCTGCAGTCCATGGGATCACAAGGAGTCAGAAAGGACTAAGTGACTGAACAGCAACATTTTATAGTGCATTGGAGTCCTGACAGGTTTCATATTTGCATAAAATCTTTAAATTTATGTAAGGGGATACAAGGGGTGACGTGGTCTATATACCTGGGTTTGCCTTGGTATGGCCACTAACTAGCAATTGTACCTGGGTAGGGACCTTAATCTCTCAGGGTCTCAGTTTCCAGAATTGAAAATGAGGGCATTTATAGATCTATCACTTTTTCCATATATTTTTGTTCTTGTCATTGATCTGAGTTACAGGATTATTAATTATTTACCCCAGTATATAGCACCCTATCACATTCTTCTAAGCAAGGTGCCTTTCTAGTTTTATTTTATTTTCTACTTTATCCTTAATTCCATTCTTTTCATTCCATATATAACCAATCCAATATTTTCAATACATATTCTGGTATATGTAAATATATAGCATTTTTGCTATGTGTTTGTATATGTATTCATATACAAATTCATTATATATACATATTTAAGCTGGTTATAAATAGTATTAGCTGTTTGTACCTATCATCAGTAATTAGCTACTGATCTCATTCTGTTTTTTAAAGTGTTTTCATGCAACATTATGATTTTTAAGGCTACCCACATTGGCCCAGGTATGTCTAATGCATTGTTTCTAACTGCTTTATAACATTTCATTGTATGTCCCACTAGTGAAACAACTGAGTGACTTCACTTTTAATTTTCACTTTCCTGCATTGGAGAAGGAAATGGCAACCCACTCCAGTGTTCTTGCCTGAAGAATCCCAGGGACGGGGGAGCCTGGTGGGTTGCCGTCTCTGGGGTCGCACAGAGTCGGACACGACTGAAGCGACTTAGCAGCAGTAGCAGCAGCAGCAGCAGTGAAACCACTAGTGATACCATGAGTGTACCACTAGTGATAAATACACAAAGCATTGCCAAATCCCACTAGCAAACTGCTTGCTTTTACCTGTCAAGAATTTCTTTGGAATATTCCTATTGTAATAAGATTAAGATATAAAATTTATAATTTCACTGAATATAGTAAAACCACTTTTCCATCAGTTTAGGCTTAACATCTCTTTGTCTATATTTTCTTAAAAACTTGGCATTATCCAACTTTACAAATACATATATATACAGAAATATTGATATATGTTTATATACATATTTATATATATACATATTTTACCCCCAATCAGCAAGACATTCACCTATACTTTCTCCTATTTGCTTTATCATTTTAAGTTTCATACTCAAATCTTTAGTCCATTGAAATACATCTTTGCTTTTCTTTATTTGGTTGTTTTTGGCTGTGCTGGGTGTTTGTTGCAGTGTGGGCTTTCCTGTAGTTGCCACAAGCGGGGGCTAACCTCTAGTTGCAGTGCTCAGGCTTCTCTCACTGCAGTGGCTTCTCTTGTTGCAGAGGATGGGCTCTATTGTACACCAGGCTTCAGTACATGGGCTCAGCCGTTGCAGCTCCTGGGCTCTCGAGCACAGGCTCAATGGCTGGGGCACACAGGCCAAGTTGATCTGTGGCATGTGGGATCCTCCGAATCAGCGATCAAACCCTTGTCTCCTGCCCTGGCAGGTGGATTCTTTACCACTGAGCCACTTGGAAGCCCATAAATCTTTGTTTTTCACTTTGACTTTCTCCATGTAAACTAATTTTCCCAGATCATCTATTAAATAAGCCTTATTTCATCTTTTCTCACATATTTTGGTGTCAACTTTATATTAGTATAGCAAATAATATATAAATATTAGCTTACTTCAAGCACTCTGCTTTGTTCCATTGATCAGTCTGTTTATTTTTATACCTATACCACATTGCCTCAAATTATTGCAGCTTGTGGCATACCTTAATATCTGAGAGGTTAAGTCCCTGTTCTTTGTTTCCCTTTTTCCCAAAATTGACCAAAACTGACTAGCTATTCATATGGAAAAAGAAAAATATGACCTATTGTCAAAACTTAACTCCAGACAAATAAGGGCTTAGAATTAAAACTTGGCTAGGTATCTATGAGCATAAATGCAGAATGGATGGATTACTGAGATCTTCCTAGTGAAACTGGAAATCCAGAGGCTATACAATAGGAGATAGAAATATTTGACTATGTAGAAAATTAAAACTTTTTTAATGGCAAAACACCCCATAGAATATCAATAGACAATGATGGAACAAGAAAAACACATTTGTAACTCAGATAAAAAAGTATTAATTTCTATATTATTCAAAGGTAAACCACTCAATTAAAAATGGATATGAATAGATAATTCAGAAAATGGCAATTTAAATGGCCAAATATGAACAGAAGTACACAAGATGACAGAGAACTTCATACTAAAGAAATATTAAATGAAATATTCTCCTCATTGGACATGGATATAGAGGAAAGGGCAGTATAATAAATATTGGTGGTGAGACTGTTAAGATGTATAGCATTTTGGAAAAGAAATTAGTTAATATCTACTAAAACTAAAAATACACTGTCTCTTGGTCAACTAACATTTGACAAGAGAGCAAAGAATATTCAAAAGAGCAAAGACAGTCTTCAATAAATGGTGTTGGGGGAAATTGGACATTCACATGCAAAAGAATGAAAATTTGATCCCTATATTACCTCACTCAGAGAAATTAAATTAAAATCAAAGATTTAAAGGTAAGATCTGAAACCATGAAACTATTAGAAGAAAATAAAGGAAAAAAATCTTCCTCATGAGGTCTTGGTAGTGAATTTTTGGAAAACATACCTGACGGCTTCTTCAATAAGTGGTGCTGGAAAAGCTGGACAGCCACGTGTAAAAGAATGAAACTAGAACAGTTCCCAACACCACACACAATAAAATAAACTCAAAATGATTAAAGGCTTAAATGTAAGGCCAGAAACTATAAAGTGCTTAGCAGAAAACATAGGCAGTATACTCTTTGACCTAAATCACAGTAAGATCTTCTTTGACCCACTTCCTAGAATAATGGAAACAAAAACAAAAGTAAACAAATGGGACCTAATTAAACTTAGAAGTTTTGTACAGCAAAGAACAACAAACAAGATTAAGAGACAACCCTCAGAATGGGAGAAAATAATTGCAAACAAAACAACTAACAGAGGATTAATCTCCAAAATATATAAGCAGCTCATACAGCTCAATATCAGAAAACCAAACAGCCCAGTCAAAAAATGAGCTGATCTAAACAGACATTTCTGCAAAGACACACAGATGGCCAAGAAACACATGAAAAGATGCTCAACATTATTGAGAAATGCAAAGAAAAAGTACAAGGACCTCACAGCAGTCATAATGGCCATCATCAAAAAAATCTACAAACAGTGAACACTGGAGAGGAGGTAGAGAAAAGGGAACCTGACTGCATGGTTGGTGGGAATGTAAATTGATACAGATACAGCCACTATGGAGAATACTATGGAGATTCCTTAAAAAACTAGGAATAAATCTATTGCATAACCCAGTAATATGGTATATACTGGGCATATACCCTGAGAAAATCATAACTGAAAAAGACACATGTATCCCAATACTCATAGCAGCACTATTTTCAATATCTAGGACATGGAACCAACCTAGATGCCCATCAATGGATGAATGGATAAAGATGTGATACATATGTACAATGGAATATAACTTGGCCATAAAAATAATAAATTTGAGTCAGTTCTAGTGAGATAGATGAACCTAGAGCCTGTTGAAAGAGTGAAGTAAGTCAGAAAGAGGAAAACAAAAGTCATATATTAACATATATACGTTGGAGGCCCAAGAGGGAGGTGTTATATGTATAATTATGACTGACTTGCATTGTTGTATGGCAGAAACCAACACAACATTGTAAAGCAATTTTCCTCCAATTGCAAAATAAATTAAAAAAAAAAACACACCTGAAACACAAGTAATAAAATAAAAAATGAACAACTAGGACTATATCAAACTAAAAAGCTTGCACAGAAATAGAAATCAATAGAGTGAAAATGCAACCTACAGAATGGAAAAAAAGTATTTGCAAACCATATATCTGGTAAGGGACAATATCCAAAATATATAGAGCTCATACAATAGCAAAAATTTCCCCACATAATCCTTTTAGAAATGGGCAGAGGCTCTGAACAAACATTTTTCCAAAGAAGATATATTAGTGGCCAATAGGTACATGAGAAGTTATTCAACATCACCAGTCCTTAGGGAAATGCAAATTCAAACAATGAGGTATCACTTTATGTTTCTAAGAACAGCTATTATCAAAATGACAAGACATAGCAAATGTTGGGTGGATGCAGAGCAAAGGGAACCCTGGGCATTGTGGTAAGATTACAAATTGGCATAGACATGTTGGAAAACAATATAGAGGATCCTAAACAAATTAAAATAGTATCATATGATACAGCAATCTCAATTCTGAGAAAGTAATAAAACAATAAAGATACCAACTCAGAAATATATCTGTACCCCTCTGTTCGTAGAAGCTTTATTTATAATAGCCAAGATATGGCAACAAGCTGTCTGTTGATGGATGAATGGATAAAGTTGTGATTTATACATACAATGGAATATAATTCAGCCTTAAAATGAGAAAATTCTATAATCTGTGACAACATGGATGAACCTCAAAGACATTATGCTAAATGAAATAAGTCAGACAAAGACAAAAACTGCCTGATTTCATTTACATGTGGAATCTATAAAACAACCCCAAAACTCAGAACACCAAACTCTTAAAAAAGAGATCAGATTTGTGGTTACCAGAAGTAAGGGTGGTGTTAGGGGGAGTTGAAAGTGATCAAAACATATCAAGTTCTATTTACAAGATAAATAAGTACTAGGACTATAGTAATATTCAACATAATGACTATAGCTAACACTGCTGTATAATATATAGTGAAGCTGTTAACAGAGTAGAACTGAGTTCTCATCACAAGGAGAAATCTTTTCCTTTCCTTTTATTGTACATATATGAGATGAATGTTAACTAAACCTATCGTGATAGCCATTTTAACACATGTCAATCAAACCATCATGCTTTACACTTTAAACTTAAAATGTGATGCATGTCAATTATTTCTCAATACAACTGGAAAAAATATATATTCTCTTCTACTCAATGATTCTATTCCCAAAACCTCTATTATAGAAATAAAAACATAAATCTTGTCCACAAAAATAAAAGTACACATTTGTATGAATCTACAACTTACAAGGACATTTATTGCAGCATTCTTTATATTGACCAAAAAGTAAGCAAAGAATATGACTAAAGAGATGAACATA
This sequence comes from Bubalus kerabau, assembly GCF_029407905.1. NCBI lineage: Eukaryota > Metazoa > Chordata > Mammalia > Artiodactyla > Bovidae > Bubalus > Bubalus kerabau. The sequence continues at coordinate 13,438,954 of NC_073639.1, read as the reverse complement.
ATCAAGGTTCAAACTCTATATACTATTTAAAGCCATGAAAATCAGAACATATATGTATGTGTAGGACATATGATTATGGGAAAAAATAGAATGTTAGCTTGAAATTGAGGATCACAGTGGAGCAAAGATATCCATGATATGACACCTATATAAAACTATATATATATACCTATGCATAAGTAACACAACAACGAATGATTTTAGAATATTATAGGTGATTATCACAGGGTGGTGAAATTTCAAATATCTTTACAGTGACTATGTTTGTATAATCAGAAGAAGATAAAAATATTTTCATTATGGGAAGACGTTTACAAAAATGCAAAACAAATACAAAATAAAATTGAAAATTATTTATGAAGATTTATTTTTCTGTGTAATATTAGGAAAAGTTTCTCACGTTTACAAAGAATTCCTATTGACATCTTTATTTCCATTAAGTTGAATTCAAGAAAAATTCTTTGCAGATTTGATATCTTTATAATATTACATTGTATTTTATATTTATTTCTAATTTTTTAATCCTTAAGAGTTTAAACATTTTCTCTATAAAGTTCTTTTTTACCTTTTATTAGGATAATTCCTAAATGCATTATTATTTTTATTGCTATTTAAAATGTTTTCTTCTTTTCTATTTTATTTTGAGGTATAGAAGAATCTTTTTCACATCAATAAGTTTATCTTATAGTTATGCTGATTTATTCACATTTATTTTTAAATTAAAGCTATTATATTAGGGTGAAAACAGCATAAAAAGTACTATCATATGCAACTGACAAGGGGTTAATATCCAAAATATACAAACAACTCATACAACTCAATATAAGAAAAAAAACAAACAACCCGATTAAAAAATGGGTAGAAGACCTAAATAGACATTTCTCCAAAGAGGACAGACAGATGCCAATAAACAGGTGAAAAAACACTCAACATCACTAATTTTGACTTTTGGTTTCACTGAGTATTCCTCTTCAGAAAGAGTCTGTTTTTCTCTGCTGTGATCTACTATTATAATACTGGAACCCTAGTGGTATCATTGTAGTGGACAGGGGTGGGTGAGTGTTCTGGAATACTCCAAGTAAGTTTCTGTCTTTTGGTGAGCCATAGTGTCTGGTTTGTGACCTTCACCAGCATTTCTTCTGGTGTAACTCCCCCACTCTTCTTAGGTCAGAGAGGGAGACTGGAGAGGACTGGAGTGAAAGGAGCATCCTTCCCACTACAAATATTGCACAGGCTCTGGTAAAGCATTTCTTCCTGGAAAGTAGGCCTTTATTTTAAATAGAAAAGTCTATGGGCATATTTACCAAGGATTACCAAGGTTAGGTCCGCGAATCAAGGTAAACTGGAAGTGGTCAAACAGGAGATGGCAAGAGTGAACATCTACATTTCAGGAGTCAGTGAACTAAGAATGGACTGGAATGGGTGAATTTAATTCAGATGACCATTGTATCTGTTACTGCGGGCAAGAATCCCTTAGAAGAAATGGAGTAGCCCTTCTAGTAAAAAAAAAAAAAAAAAAAAAAGTCCAAAATGCAGTACTTGAGTTCAGTCTCAAAAACGACAGAATGATCTGTTTGTTTCCAAGGTAAATCATTCAATGTCACAGTGACCAAAGTCTATGCCCCAACCAGTAATGCTGAGGAAGCTGAAGCTGAACAGTTCTATGAAGACCTACAAGACCTTCTAGAACAAACACCTAAAAAAGATGTCATTGTGATCATAGGGGACTGGAATGCAAAAGTAGAAAGTCAAGAGATACCTGGAGTAACAGGCAAAACTGGCCTTGGAGTACAGAATGAAGCAGGGCAAAGGCTAACAGAGTTTTGCCAAGAGAACGCACTGATCATAGCAAACACCCTCTTCCAACAACACAAGAGAATAACCAACACATAGACATCACCCAATGGTCAATACCGAAATGAGACTGATTATATTCTTTGCAGCTAAGGACGGAGAAGCTCTATACAGTCACCAAAAACAAGACCGGGAGCTGATTGTGGCTCAGATCATGAACTCCTTATTGCCAAATTCAGACTTAAATTGAAAAAAGTAGGGAAAACCACTAGACCATTCAGGTATGACCTAAATTGAATCCCTTATGATTATACAGTGGAAGTGACAAATAGATTCAAGGGATTAGATCTGAAAAACAGAGTGCCTGAAGAACTATGGATGGAGGTTTGTGAACTTCCAGATGTTCAAGTGAATTTAGAAAAGACACAGGAGGCAGTGATCAAGACCATACTGAAGAAAAAGAAATGCAAAAAGGAAAAATGGTTGTCTGAGGAGGCCGTACAAATAGCTGAGAAAAGAAGAAAAGCTAAAGGCAAAGGAAAAAAGGAAAGATATATGCATCTGAAAGCAGAGTTCCAAAGAATAGCAAGGAGAGATAAGAAAGCCTTCCTCAGTAATCAATGCAAAGAAAGAGAGGAAAACAACAGAACGGGAAAGACTAGAGATCTCTTCAAGAAAATTAGATATATCATTGGAACATTTCATGCAGAGATGGGCACAATAAAGGACAGAAATGGTATAGACCTAACAGAAGCAGAAGAGATTAGAAAGAGGTGGCAAGAATACACAGAAGAACTATACAAAACGATCTTCATGACCCAGATAACCACAACAGTGTGATCTCTCACCTAGAGCCAGACATCCTGGAATGGGAAGTCAAGTGGGCCCTAGGAAGCATCACTACAAACAAAGCTAGAGGAGGTGATGGAATTCCAGTAGAGCTATTTCAAATCCAAAAAGATGATGCTGTGAAAGTGCTGCACTCTCTATGGCAGCGAATTTGGAAAACTCAGCAGTGGCCACAGGACCGAAAACGTCAGTTTTCATTCCAATCACAAAGAAGGGAAATGCCAAAGAATGTTCAAAAGTCAGTCAAGTCGCTCAGTCGTGTCCAACTCTTTGCGACCCCATGGACTGTAGCCTACCAGGTTCCTCCGTCCATGGGATTTTCCAGGCAAGAATACTGGAGTGGATGGCCATTTCCTTCTCCAGGAGATCTTCCCTACACAGGGATTAAACCTGGGTCTCCCACATTGTAGGCAGATGCTTTTACCGTCTGAAACCACCACACAATTGCATTCATCTCACATACTAGCAAAGCAATGCTCAAAATTCTCCAAGCAAGACTTCAACAGTATGTGAACCATGAACTTCCAGATGTTCAAGTGGATTTAGAAAAGACAGAGGAAGCAGAGATCAAATTGCCAACATCCGTGGAATCACTGAAAAAGCAACAGCATTCCAGAAAAACGACTCTTTCTGCTTTATTGACTATGCCAAAGCCTTTGACTGTGTGGATCACAATAAACTGTGGAAAATTCTTCAAGAGATGGGAATACCAGACCACCTGACCTGCCTCATGAGAAATCTGTATGCAGGTCAGGAAGCAACAGTTAGAACCGGACATGGAACAATGGACTGGTTCCAAATGGGGAAAGGAGTAAATCAAGGCTGTATATTGTCACCCTGCTTATTTAACTTATATGCAGAGCTCATCATGTGAAATGCTAGGCTGGATAAAGTATAAGCTGGAATCAAGATTGCTGGGAAAAATATCAATAACCTCAGGTACGCAGATGACACCACCTTTATGGCAGAAAGTAAAGAATTAAAGGGCCTCTTGATGAAAGTGAAAGAGGAGAGTGAAAAAGTTGGCTTAAAACTCAACATTCAGAAAACTAAGATCATGACATCCCGTCCCATCACTTCATGGCAAATAGATGGGGAAATAATGGAAACAGTGACAGACTTTATTTGGGGGGCTCCAAAATCACTGCAGTTAGTGACTGCAGCCATGAAATTAAAAGACATTTGCTCCTTGGAATAAAAACTATGACAAATCTAGACAGCATATTAAAAAGCAGAGAGCTTTGCCAACAAGGTCCATCTAGTCAAAGGTATGGCTTTTCCCACTAGTCATGTATGGATGTGAGAGTTGGACTATATAGAAAGCTGAGCACCAAAAAATTGATGTTTTTGAACTGTGGTGTTGGAGAAGACTCTTGAGAGTCCCTCGGACTGCAAAGAGATCAAACCAGTCCATCCTAAAGGAAATCAGTCCTGAATATTCATCGGAAGGACTGACATTCATACCGAAACTCCAATACTTTGGCCACTTGATGCAAAGAACTGACTCATTCAACCAGACCCTGATGCTGGGACAGATTGAAGGCAGGAAGAGAAAAGGACGACAGAGGATGAGATGGTTGGATGGCATCACCGACTCTATGGACATGAGTTTGAGCAAGCTCTGGGAGTTGGTGATGGACAGGGAAGCCTGGCGTGCTGCAGTCTGTGGGGTCGCGGAGTCAGACACGACTTAGTGACTGAACTGACTCCTCGTCTTGACTCCTCTTAGAGCCACAGTGGGAACTTCCTTGGATCTTTACCCTGAGAACCTCGTAGGTCCTTGAAGATAAGGACAAAACGACCCTTGGATTTTCACTTTTAATACATGTTCATCTCCCAGAAAGTAATCAAAATTGTCATTGAAGTATTCCTACCATTGTGTGGCTTCCAAGGCTTCTGAGTAGATGTTGGCTGTAACTCTCTGGGTTTGTCTATATTTCCAGAGTTTGAGATGGTAGTTAGTCCTGCAGACTCAGTTCTGATTTGTTCAAGAAAAGTTATTGATTTTCTTTTTGCTTAGCTTGTTTTTGTGAGAAAAGGACTTGCATATTGAAGCTGAAACAAAATTCAGCTCACTGCTTACATCTTTGTTTAATGCGTCCACCCATTTCATTGTTTTCAGCTTTTCTATATTCTCCTCTTACTATGTCTCTTGTGTTGGATGCATTGCTGGATAATGCCCTTTTTAGTACAATCTAAAAGTCTTGATCTGTGTAGTTAAAAATTACATGTATTGTGAAGTGAAGTGAAGTCGCTCAGTCGTATCCGACTCTTTGCGACCCCATGGATGATAGCCTACCAGGCTCCGCGGTCCATGAGATTCTCCAGGCAAGAACACTCTTGGAGTGGGCTGCCATTTCCTTCTCCAGGGGATCTTCCCAACTCAGGGATTGAACCTGGGTCTCCTGCATTGCAGACAGACGATTTACCATCTGAGCCACTAGGGAAGCCAGACAAAGCAAAACGGCCATCAAAAATCACAACATAGGGGAGGAGCCAAGATGGTGGAGGAGTAGGATGGGGAGAACACTTTCTCCCCCACAAATTCATCAAAAGAGCATTTAAACATCGAGTAAATTCCACAAAACAACTTCTGAATGCTGGCAGAGGACATCAGGCACCCAGAGAAAAGCAACCCAACTCTTCGAAAGGAGGTAGGAAAAAATATAAAAGACAAAAAAAGAGACAAAAGAGGGAGGGACGGAGTTCCGTCCCGGGAAGGGAGTCTTAAAAAGAGAGAAGTTTCCAAACACCAGGAAACCTTCTCACTGCTGAATCTGTGCCGAGCTTTGGAAGCACAGAGGGCAACATAAAAGGGAGTAAAAAAATAAATAAACAATTAAAAATCGCAGATTGTGAGCCCTACGGTAACTCCCCCAGCGGAGAAGCAGCGCAGACGCCTGCACACGGCATTAGCAAGCGGGGGCTAGGCAGGGAAGCATGGTGCGGGCTGTGTCCCTTAGAGTAAGAATTGGCCCGAATGTCCTGAGCGCTATCTGAGCGAAATAATTTGGGCTAGCAAACCAGACTGTGGGATATCTACCACGTGAAAAGCCAGCCCTAACCTAGACACTGCCAGGCCCGTCAACAGAACAAAGGACTGAACAGAGATAGCCAGTTGCAGACCTTCCCCCTCCGGTGACAGGCAGCCAGAGCCCGAAGGGGGCAATCGCAGCACAAGAGAGACACTATCTATAAAACTGTAAGCAGGCTTCTTTGCTAACTAAAACTTCTTGGGGGTCTGGACGGTCAACAGCTGCCTGAGAAGGTGCGCCGGTTTTACACCCAGATAACCGAGCGGCGGGGAGGCGATAAGTCGCAGCATTGGCGCCCGCCAAACACATCACCTGAGCTGCTCAGATCTGGGAAGAGCACAAAACGCAGGCCCAACCGAGTCTGCGCCTCTGAGGACTACCCGAGTGCCTGAACCTGAGCAGCTTGGACCTGGGAGCTCAGCCCAGGGCCGGCCTCTGATTGTTCCCAGCTGAACAACCTAGAGCCCGAGCAGTGTGGGCAGGGAGGCTACACACGCCGTGAGCGGGGGCAGACCCAGTGTGGCTGAGGCACTGCGAGCGCACGCCAGTGTTATCTGTTTGCAGCATCCCTCCCTCCCTCCCCACAGCGCGGCTGAACAAATGAGCCTAAATAAAATAAAAAAAAAAATAGGGTCCTCCACCGTCCCCTTTGTGTCAGGGCGGGAACCAGACACTGAAGAGACCAGCAAACAGAAGAAGCTATAACAGAGGGAAATGCCTTGGAAGCTACAGGCCATAGATTAAAACCCTGTGGTTACTACGGACTACATAGGAAGGGGCCTATAGATCTTGAGAAATATAAGTCAGACCAAGGAACTAGCCAAAAATGAACTGAACCCACAATACTCACAACAAAACCAGAGAAAGACCTAGATATATTTTTACGATCAATCTTTCTTTCTTTTTTTTCTTTTTCTTTTTTAATTTTTTTTAAAAAAATTTTAAGTCCTCTATTGTCCTTTAATTTTCACTTTTATAACTATTACTTTGCAAAAAAAAAAAAAGACCCTATTTTTTTTCTTCTTCAGCAAACTTCATATATATATTTTATAATTTTTTGACCCTGTTTTGTTTTCTTTTCTTTTTCTTCTTTTCTTTAACATTGTATTTTTGAAATTCCAAACTCTACTCTAGATTTTTAATTTTAGCCTTTTGGTATATGTTATCAATTTTGTACCTATAGATTTTTTCATAATTTCTGTGACTTTTTTCCCCCTCTGTTTCTTTCTCTTCTTCTTTTGTATAACATCATATATCTGCAATTCCAAACTCTATTCAAGATTTTTAATTTATGCTTTTTGGCATTTGATATCAATTTTGTACCTGTATTTTCTTTATAATTTTTGCGACATTGTTTTTGTTGGTTTGTTTGTTTTCTCTCTTTATTTTTCTTCTTCTTTTTTTTAACATTGTATTTTTGAAATTCCAAACTCTACTCTAGATTTTTAACTTTTGCTTTTTGGTATTAGTTATCAATTTTGTACCTGTAGTTTCTTTATAATTTTCACGACCTTGTTTGTTTTTCTTTGTTCGTTTTTTCTCTCTTTCTTTTCCTTCTTCTTTTCTTTAACATTGTATTTTTGAAATTCCAAACTCTAGATTTTTAATTTTAGCCTTTTGGTATATGTTATCAATTTTGTATATATAGGTTTTTTTTTTTATAATTTCTGTGACTTTTCTTTTTCTTTTTCTTTTTTTTCCCCTCTGTTTCTTTCTCTTCTTCTTTTATATAACATCGTATATCTGCAATTCCAAACTCTACTCAAGATTTTTAATTTATGCTTTTTGGTATTTGATATCAATTTTGTACCTGTATTTTCTTTATAATTTTTGTGACATTGTTTTTGTTGGTTGGTTTGTTTTCTCTCTTTATTTTTCTTCTTCTTCTTCTTTTTTTTAACATTGTATTTTTGAAATTCCAAACTCTACTCTAGATTTTTAATTTTTGCTTTTATGTATTTGTTACCAATTTTGTACCTTTAAAAACCCAATCTTCAGGACCCATTTTTCACTAGGGAACGAGATTACTGGCTTGACTGCTATCTCTCCCTTTGGACTCTCCGTTTTCTCCACCAGGTCGCCTGTATCTCCTCCCTAACCCCTCTCTACTCTGCCCAACTCTGTGAATCTCTGTGTGTTCCAGATGGTGGAGAACACCTAGGGAACTGATTACTGGCTGGATCTGTCTCCCTCCTTTTCATTTCCCCCTTTTATCCTTCTGGCCACCTCTGTCTCCTGCCTCCTTCTTCTCTTCTCTGTATAACTCTGTGAACATCTCTGAGCGGTCCAGCTGTGGAGTGCACATAAGAAAGTGACTACTGGCTAGCCCACTCTCTCCACTATTGATTCCACCTCATCTCATTTGGGTCACCTCTAACTCCCTCCTCCCACTTCTCTTCTCCATGTAACGCTGTGAACCTCTCTGGGTGACCCTCACAGTAGAGAAACTTTTCATCTTTAATGTAGATGTTTTATCAATGGTGCTGTATAGAAGGAGAAGTTTTGAAACTACTGTAAAAATAAGACCGATAACTGGAAGTAGGAGGCTTAAGTCCAAACCCTGACTCCAGGGAACTCCTGACTCCAAGGAACATTAATTGACAGGAGCTCATCAAATGCCTCCATACTAACACTGAAACCAAGCACCACACAAGGGCCAATAAGTTCCAGGGCAAGACATACCAAGCAAATTCTCCAGCAACAAAGGAACACAGCCCTGAGCTTCAAGATACAGGCTGCCCAAAGTCACCCCAAAACCATAGACATCTCATAACTCATTACTGGACATTTCATTACACCCCAGAGAGAAGAAATACAGCTCCATCCACCAGAACATCGACACAAGCTTCCCTAACCAGGAAACCTTGACAAGCCACCTGTACAAACCCACACACAGTGAGGAAACGCCACAATAAAGAGAACTCCACAAACTGCCAGAATACAGAAAGGACACCCCAAACTCAGCAATTTAAACAAGATGAAGAGACAGAGGAATAGCCAGCAGATAAAGGAACAGGATAAATGCCCACCAAACCAAACAAAAGAGGAAGAGATAGGGAATCTACCTGATAAAGAATTCCGAATAATGATAGCGAAATTGATCCAAAATCTTGAAATTAAAATGGAATCACAGATAAATAACCTGGAGGCAAGGATTGAGAAGATGCAAGAAAGGTTTAACAAGGACTTAGAAGAAATAAAAAAGAGTCAATATATAATGAATAATGCAATAAGTGAAATTAAAAACACTCTGGAGGCAACAAATAGTAGAATAACAGAGGCAGAAGATAGGATTAGTGAATTAGAAGATAGAATGGTAGAAATAAATGAATCAGAGAGGACAAAAGAAAAACGAATTAAAAGAAATGAGGACAATCTCAGAGACCTCCAGGACAATATTAAACGCTACAACATTCGAATCATAGGGGTCCCAGAAGAAGAAGACAAAAAGAAAGACCATGAGAAAATACTTGAGGAGATAATAGTTGAAAACTTCCCTAAAATGGGGAAGGAAATAATCACCCAAGTCCAAGAAACCCAGAGAGTCCCAAACAGGATAAATCCAAGGCAAAACACCCCAAGACACATATTAATCAAATTAACAAAGATCAAACACAAAGAACAAATATTAAAAGCAGCAAGGGAAAAACAACAAATAACACACAAGGGAATACCCATAAGGATAACAGCTGATCTTTCAATAGAAACTCTTCAAGCCAGGAGGGAATGGCAAGACATACTTAAAAGGATGAAAGAAAATAACCTACAGCCCAGATTATTGTACCCAGCAAGGATCTCATTCAAGTATGAAGGAGAAATCAAAAGCTTTTCAGACAAGCAAAAGCTGAGAGAATTCTGCACCACCAAACCAGCTCTCCAACAAATACTAAAGGATATTCTCTAGACAGGAACACAAAAAGGGTGTATAAATTCGAACCCAAAACAATAAAGTAAATGGCAATGGGATAATACTTATCAGTAATTACCTTAAACGTAAATGGGTTGAATGCCCCAACCAAAAGACAAAGACTGGCTGAATGGATATAAACACAAGACCCCTACATATGTTGTCTACAAGAGACCCACCTCAAAACAGGGGACACATACAGACTGAAAGTGAAGGGCTGGAAAAAGATTTTCCATGCAAATAGGGACCAAAAGAAAGCAGGAGTAGCAATACTCATATCAGATAAAATAGACTTTAAAACAAAGACTGTGAAAAGAGACAAAGATGGTCACTACATAATTATCAAAGGATCAATCCAAGAAGAAGATATAACAATTATAAATATATATGCACCCAACACGGGAGCACCACAGTATGTAAGACAAATGCTAACAAGTATGAAAGGAGAAATTAACAATAACACAATAATAGTGGGAGACTTTAATACCCCACTCACACCTATGGATAGATCAACTAAACAGAAAATTAACAAGGAAACACAAACTTTAAATGATACAATAGACCAGTTAGACCTACTTGATATCTATAGGACATTTCATCCCAAAACAATGAATTTCACCTTTTTCTCAAGCGCACATGGAACCTTCTCCAGGACAGATCACATCCTGGGCCATAAAGCTAGCCTTGGTAAATTCAAAAAAATAGAAGTCATTCCAAGCATCTTTTCTGACCACAATGCAGTAAGATTAGATCTCAATTACAAGAGAAAAACTATTAAAAATTCCAACATATGGAGGCTGAACAACACGCTGCTGAATAACCAACAAATCACAGAAGAAATCAAAAAAGAAATCAAAATTTGCATAGAAACGAATGCAAATGAAAACACAACAACCCAAAACCTGTGGGACACGGTAAAAGCAGTCCTAAGGGGAAAGTTCATAGCAATACAGGCACACCTCAAGAAACAAGAAAAAAGTCAAATAAATAACCTAACTCGACACCTAAAGCAACTAGAAAAGGAAGAAATGAAGAACCCCAGGGTTAGTAGAAGGAAAGAAATCTTAAAACTTAGAGCAGGAATAAATGCAAAAGAAACAAAAGAGATCATAGCAAAAATCAACAAAACCAAAAGGTGGTTTTTTGAAAGGATAAGTAAAATTGACAAACCATTAGCCAGACTCATCAAGAAACAAAGGGAGAAAAATCAAATCAATAAAATTAGAAATGAAAATGGAGAGATCACAACAGACAACACAGAAATACAAAGGATCATAAGAGACTACTATCAACAATTATATGCCAATAAAATGGACAACGAGGAAGAAATGGACAAATTCTTAGAAAAGTACAACTTTCCAAAACTCACCAGGAAGAAATAGAAAATCTTAACAGACCCATCACAAGCACGGAAATTGAAACTGCAATCAAAAATCTTCCAGCAAACAATAGCCGAGGTCCAGACAGCTTCACAGCTGAATTCTACCAAAAATTTAGAGAAGAGCTAACACCTATCCTGCTCAAACTCTTCCAGAAAATTGCAGAGGATGGTAAACTTCCAAACTCATTCTATGAGGCCACCATCACCCTAATACCAAAACCCAACAAAGATCCCACAAAAAAAGAAAACTACAGGCCAATATCACTGATGAACATAGATGCAAAAATCCTTAACAAAATTCTAGCAATCAGAATCCAACAACACATTAAAAAGATCATACACCATGACCAAGTGGGCTTTATCCCAGGGATGCAAGGATTCTTCAATATCCGCAAATCAATCAATGAAATACACCACATTAACAAATTGAAAAATAAAAACCATATGATTATCTCAATCAATGCAGAGAAAGCCTTTGACAAAATTCAACATCCATTTATGATAAAAACTCTCCAGAAAGCAGGAATAGAAGGAACATACCTCAACATAATCAAAGCTATATATGACAAACCCACAGCAAACATTATCCTCAATGGTGAAAAATTGAAAGCATTTCCTCTAAAGTCAGGAACAAGACAAGGGTGCCCACTTTCACCATTACTATTCAACATAGTTTTGGAAGTTTTGGCCACAGCAATCAGAACAGAAAAAGAAATAAAAGGAATCCAAATGGGAAAAGAAGAAGTAAAGCTCTCACTGTTTGCAGATGACATGATCCTTTACATAGAAAACCCTAAAGACTCCACCAGAAAATTACTAGAACTAATCAATGACTATAGTAAAGTTGCAGGATATAAAATCAACACACAGAAATCACTTGCATTCCTATACACTAATAATGAGAAAACAGAAAGAGAAATTAAGGAAACAATTCCATTCACCATTGCAACGGAAAGAATAAAATACTTAGGACTATATCTACCTAAAGAAACTAAAGACCTATATATAGAAAACTATAAAACACTGGTGAAAGAAATCAAAGAGGACACTAACAGATGGAGAAATATACCATGTTCATGGATTGGAAGAATCAATATAGTGAAAATGAGTATACTACCCAAAGCAATCTATAGATTCAATGCAATCCCTATCAAGCTACCAACAGCATTCTTCACAGAGCTAGAACAAATAATTTCACAATTTGTATGGAGATATGAAAAACCTCGAATAGCCAAAGCGATCTTGAGAAAGAAGAATGGAACTGGAGGAATCAACCTACCCGACTTCAGGCTCTACTACATAGCCAGTTATCAAGACAGTATGGTACTGGCACAAAGACAGAAATATAGATCAATGGAACAAAATAGAAAGCCCAGAGATAAACCCACGCACATATGGCCACCTTATCTTTGACAAAGAAGGCAAGAATATACAATGGATTAAAGATAATCTCTTTAACAAGTGGTGCTGGGAAATCTGGTCAACCACTTGTAAAAGAATGAAACTAGAACACTTTTTAACACCATACACAAAAATAAACTCAAAATGGATTAAAGATCTCAACGTAAGACCAGAAACTATAAAACTCCTAGAGGAAAACATAGGCAAAACACTCTCTGACATACATCACAGCAGGATCCTCTATGACCCACCTCCCAGAATATTGGAAATAAAAGCAAAAAGAAACAAATGGGACCTAATTAACCTTAAAAGCTTCTGCACATCAAAGGAAACTATTAGCAAGGTGAAAAGACAGCCTTCAGAATGGGAGAAGATAATAGCAAATGAAGCAACTGACAAACAACTAATCTCGAGAATATACAAGCAACTCCTACAGCTCAACTCCAGAAAAATAAATGAGCCAATCAAAAAATGGGCCAAAGAACTAAATAGACATTTCTCCAAAGAAGACATACAGATGGCTAACAAACCCATGAAAAGATGCTCAACATCACTCATTATCAGAGAAATGCAAATCAAAACCACTATGAGGTACCATTTCACACCAGTCAGAATGGCTGCGATCCAAAAGTCTACAAGTAATAAATGCTGGAGAGGGTGTGGAGAAAAGGGAACCCTCTTACACTGTTGGTGGGAATGCAAACTAGTACAGCCACTATGGAGAACAGTGTGGAGATTCCTTAAAAAACTGGAAATAGACCTGCCTTATGATCCAGCAATCCCACTGCTGGGCATACACACTGATGAAACCAGAAGGGAAAGAGACACGTGTACCCCAATGTTCATCGCAGCACTGTTTATAATAGCCAGGACATGGAAGCAACCTAGATGTCCATCAGCAGATGAATGGATAAGAAAGCTATGGTACATATACACAATGGAGTATTACTCAGCCATTAAAAAGAATACATTTGAATCAGCTCTAATGAGGTGGATGAAACTGGAGCCTATTATACAGAGTGAAGTAAGCCAGAAAGACAAACACCAATACAGTATACTAATGCATATATATGGAATTTAGAAAGATGGTAACAATAACCCTGTGTACGAAACAGCAAAAGAGACACTGATGTATAGAACAATCTTATGGACTCTGTGAGAGAGGGAGAGGGTGGGAAGATTTGGGAGAATGGCATTGAAACATGTAAAATATCATGTATGAAACAAGTTGCCAGTCCAGGTTCGATGCACGATACTGGATGCTTGGGGCTGGTGCACTGGGACGACCCAGAGGGATGGAATGGGGAGGGAGGAGGGAGGAGGGTTCAGGATGGGGAACACATGTATACCTGTGGCGGATTCATTTTGATATTTGGCAAAACTAATATAATTATGTAAAGTTTAAAAAAAAAAAATCACAACATAGAACACAGAGTTAAAACACACACATATAAACCTGGCAGTCCTCATCAGACACTCCCTTAAATACAAGAATAGAGTCTCTCAGAAAACCTCCTATAGAGACACAGAACTTCAGCAAAGGGAGGAAAGGAAGCCACGTTGAAAGAAGAAGGGGGAGGAGGCGGGAGAGGGGGTGAAAGAGGTGGCCTTACAGACGTCTCCTGCCACCTACAGATACCCAGGCGTTATGGGACTTTTCCCTGGGCCTCCAAAGAAGGGAGGACTGGAACTCGGCCCTACCAGAAATCAGACCAGACCGTAACATGTATTGTAGTTACTGCTAAAGTACACATCTTTCAACTTAAATATCTTGTATTTTCTGTTTGCTTCTTGTATGTTTCTTTTCCTGTATTCTATCTATTGCATTTTCCTGACTTTAAAGTTATGCCTTTGTTTTTAGTTTTTGGGAGACTCCTCTTAAGCTATAAAAGCTCACACCTAAATTTCTGTTTCTTATTCATTTTGAAGTTTCTTTATCCTATCTTCCTCCTGAACCACATGAATACTTCTGTGCCCCTACAGCCACTCTCATTCTTCATTAGCAACACTCTGTACTCTTCCTTAATACTGTATGTTGGTATTTCTCCGGGTTTAAGTTCAGGTGAAAGAGCCATCAACCATGCTACTTGCCACTGTGTTAAGTGCTGAAAAATCGCTGCTCTAACATTTCATGGGTCAAAGTCCCAACTGCTACTCCATGTTTCACTTGGTAGGGGCAGTAAGGATGTACTTGTCTTACGAAATGAGAATCATACAATTTGTGTCCATAAATTGACCTTACAGATTATTTAGTATAATTGTCTTTTTGAGCATATAAAAAGGCATTTTCTTGTGGCTTTCTAAGCAGGTTGCTCCCATTGTCTTCATGTTGTGCAAAGGAATACAGTTAATTACAAAACTTAGCTACTCTACACAGTATATTTAGTATCACTCTCTCCTCTAAATGAGCTTCTAGAAAATTTCAGATAAAAAACAATGTCACTTCAGTGTAATAAGGGATACCTGACTTAGTTTAGTTGCATGCTTTTCAGAGAAATCAATGTAAAACTAGGTAGATGAGGTGACTGTGGTCCAGCTCATGTAACATTGTAGAAGAAGAGCCAAGGCTGGGTCCTGGGCTCTGACACCTGTTCCAGTGCCTAGTCCCTGGAACCTTAATGGCTCCTATTTAGATTCTATTTTGTGTTGGTGCATATGAGGAAATAGCTACATGTGTGTACATGAAAATTCCATATCACAATACAATGCTGTGTTAGAAGGAGAAAGTAATTTTCATTATAAGCCACTCCTTTCTGTTGTTCAAAGCCTTCTGAAATAATCTCTTTTAGATATAAATTATCCTATCCTTGAAAAATGTCTGGTCAAAGACCAGAGGTAATTTTACTTTGAAGAATTTGGGCAGACTCTTTTGAGATATATCAGATTACTAGACAGTTAGAGAAGAAAGGAATTAGTGAAGACTCACTCTTCTTAGCTTTTATTCAATGCCCAACTTGCGGAATTCTTAACTGTCTTCAAATTATTCATTTAATTGGAAGAAAAGCATATAATAGTTGAATAGTTAAAATTTTAGGCCACTTAATTTTTAATTAATGGAAAATACCAATAAGCACAATGACCCTTATTTTTCTTGCCTTTAAAAGAAAAAATGGCACTAGCTGAAACATACACACACACTAACAGGACCACCCACAGAAACTTGTATGTAGGTAGGTTGTTTGAACACTGTAATGTCAGTTTTCAAAATTAAGTTTCTTTATGAAATAAAGCTCAAACTCAATATTTATTGCTATTTCCTATTTCTTGCTGAATATTTAGCTAGGCATTTTTGCACTGATTGAAAGGGATAGAGACCTGTCCTAACAAGCCAAGCAATGGGGGCTTTTGGGGAGAATGCATGTGGGCTGAAGCTAGAAGAGGAAACCCACTGAAAACTGAACTGCTCTTTCTTGATTTCACTCATTCAGTTTTAGTTTCTCTCTAGGTGTCTTTTTGGCTCTTTTCTTTCTTCTGGCAGATTCTTTTGTTTATTTAAATCTTTCACTCCCTCCTAACTTCAATGTGTCATTGCAGACTCTCTGGCCTTCCTATATATACATCATGAGTATTCATCTCCACATGATCCTTAGGGAACAGAAAACATCCACCCACAGGTCACAGTGATGTTCTCCTTGATGCACTTGGTTTCAGGTAGATGCAGTGAGGTCATGTTATGCAAGCTATGGCTGCAGAGTTCCTCACATCTCCAGCACAAATAGGTACTTATGTACATATTTAACCAGGAATGACAAATGGGTATATATACATTACCATGTCCAGCTTGTCATTATAAATTACAGTTATTGGGGGCCTCAGTAAATTACTCCAAGATGTCAAAAGTGATACTATATATAGGGTACAACTGTCAAAGATAGTTTCCCAAGATACTTATTATTAATCTCTTAGCTGGATATTATTTCAGCATTTTTAGGTAATTCACACACATTTCATGAATTGCGACATATACAGTTGCTACACATCATCATATCTCAGGAGTTTCTATTTCTAGTTTTATTGAGGTGAGGGAAAAGGGGGATAGAGAATACATGGATTTTTTTAAAAACAGAAAAGTAAACTCAAATTGTCAAATTTTTTTGCTTTGATCCATGCATATATACAAAGGTAGAAATATTTGGTGGTTATCTTTGAGACCACAGGTTCCTCCCCAGACTATTTTTAGCAGACTTTTCTTTGCAATATCCTTTTCTTCACCAAGTGTTTTCAGTTGACTGTATTTGAATCCCTAGGAAGAGGCAGCCTGAACACTGAGCTTATCCCTGGTACAATTATGACCTTTCACGGCAATTCATGGATCATGCTGTTTCAAGCAGGTTGTAGGAAATGGAGAAAATTTATTCTAAAAGCTAGTTCTTTGAAAAGATAAAAAATACTGACAAACCTTTGGCCCCACTCATCAAGAGATAAAGGAGAGGAACCAAATCAACAAAATCTGAAAAAGTTAAAATTGACACCACAGAAATACAAAAAACCTTAAGAGACTACTACAAGCAACTCTGTGTCAATAAAATGGACAATCTAGAATAAATGGATAAGTTCTTAGAAAGGTACAATTTCCCAAGTCTGAACCAGGAAAAACTAGAAAATATGAACAGACCATTTGCAACTGCTGAAATTGAATATACAGTTTAAAATTTCCCACCAAAGTCCAAGAGCAGATGGCTTCACAAGTGAATTCTATCAAACATTTAGAGAAGAGTTAACACCAATTCTTCTGAAACTATTCCAAGAAATTGCAGATAAAGGAACACTTTCAAATTCATTCTATGAGGCCACCATTACCCTGACACCAAAACCAGACAAAGATACTACAAAAAGGAAAATTATAGGCTAATATCACTGATGGTAAAGCGTCTGTCTGCAATGCGGGAGACCCGGGTTTGATCCCTGGGTTGGGAAGATCTCCTGGAGAAGGAAATGGCAACCCACTCCAGTATTCTTGCCTGGAGAATCCCACAGACGGAGGTGCCTGGTGGGCTGCCGTCCATGGGGCGGCCGAGTCGGACACCACTGAGCGACTTCACTTTCACTGCCATCACTGATGAACATAGACTAAAAAATCCAACAAAATACTAGCAAACTGAATGCAATACATTATATACAATACAGTGTATTAAAAGGATATCATGATCAAATTGGATTTATTGAATGGATACAAAGATATTTCAATAGCTGCAAATCAATCAGTGTGATACACCACATTAACACAATGAAAAATAAAAGACATATGATCATCTCAGCAGATAATAAAAAATTTTTAATAAAATTCAAAATCTATTTATGATAAAAACTCTCCAGAAAGTAGACATAGAGGGAACCTACCTCAATATAATGAAGGTCATATATGACAAACTTGTAGCTAACATCATACTCAATGGTGAAAAGCTGAAAGTCCCCTTCTTCTCCTCCTGCCCCCAATCCCTCCCAGCATCAGGGTCTTTTCCAATGAGTCAACTCTTTGCATGAGGTGGCCAAAGTATTGGAGTTTCAGCTTCAGCATCAGTCCTTCCAATTAACACCCAGGACTGATCTCCTTTAGGATGGACAGGTTGAATCTCCTTGCAGCAGTCCAAGGGACTCTCAAGAGTCTTCTCCAACACCACAGTTCAAAAGCATCAATTCTTCAGCACGCAGCTTTCTTCACAGTCCTACTCTCACATCCATACATGACCATGGGAAAAGCCATAGCCTTGACTAGACGGACCTTTGTTGGCAAAGTAACGTCTCTGCTTTTGAATATGCTACCTAGGTTGGTCATAACTTTTCTTCCAAGGAGTAAGCATCTTTTAATTTCATGGCTGCAATCACCATCTGCAGTGATTTTGGAGCCCAGAAAAATAAAGTCTGACACTGTTTCCCCATTTATTTCCCATGAAGGGATGGGACCGGATGCCATGATCTTCATTTTCTGAATGTTGAGTTTTAAGCCAACTTTCTCACTCTCCACTTTCACTTTCATCAAGAGGCTTTTTAGTTCCTCTTCACTTTCTGCCATAAGAGTGGTGTCATCTGCATATCTGAGGTTATTGATATTTCTCCCGGCAATCTTGATTCCAGCTTGTGGTTCATCCAGCCCAGCGTTTCTCATGATGTACTCTGCATATAAGTTAAATAAGCAGGGTGACAATATACATATAATAAAATATTACTCGGACATAAAAAAGAATGAAATAATTAAATCTGGAGCAAACAGACATACCTAGAGGTTATCATACTAAGTGAAGTAAGATAGAAAAAGACAAATATCTTATGTCACTTACATGTGGCATCTAAAAACATTTTTACAAATAAACTTATTTACAAAACAGCAAGTTGACTCAGACCCAGAAAACAAATTTATAATACCGAAGGGGAAAGGGGGACTAGAGGAAGGGATAAATTAGGATGTTGGGATTAACAAACACATAATACTATATATAAAATAAACAACACGGACCTACTGTATAGCACAGAGAACTATACTCAGCATTTATATATAATAATATATAAAAAGCTATATATATATGTGTGTGTGTGTATATATATATATATAGAGAGAGGGGCTTCCCAGGTGGTGCTAGTGATAAAGAACCCACCTGCCAGTAGAGGAAATTGCAAGAGACGTGGGTATAATTGTTAGGTTGGGAAGATCCCCTGGAGGAGGGCATGGCAACTGACCCCAGTATTCTTGCCTGGAAATCCCATGGACAGAGGAGCCTGCTGGGCTACAGGTCATGGGTTGCAAAGAGTAAGACATGACTTAGCAAAAAAACCAAAAAACCAAAAAACAAAACAAAACAAAAAACACAGGAAAGCCTACTTATAAGTTATCAGAATGCAGGTAACTAAGAAGAGAAAAAGTAACGTGATCAATGAAAATAATTTGAAAAGGAATACATAGGTATGTATAATTGAATTACTTTGCTGTAAGAATCGGATATGACTTAAATTACTTAACACACATACATATTGTTGTTGTTGTTCAGTCACTCAGTTGTGGCCGACCCTTTGCGACCCCATGGACTACAGCACACCAGGCTTCCCTGTCCTTCACATCTCCTGGAGTTTGCTCAAACTCATGTCCATTAAGTCAGTGATGCCATCCAACTATCTCATCTTCTGTTGTTCCCTTCTCCTCCTGCCTTTAGTCTTTCTCAGCATCAGGATCTTTTCCAATGAGTTGGCTCTTCACATCAGGTGGCCAAAGTATTGGAGCTTCAACTTCAGTATCAGTCCTTCTACTGAATATTCAGGATTGATTTCATTTGGGATTGACTGGTTTCATTTCCTTGCAGTCCAAGGGACTCTCAAGAGTCTTCTCCAGCACCACAGTTCGAAGGCATCAGTTCTTCAGCACTCAGTTTTGTTACTGTCCAGCTCTCACATCTGTACATGGCTACTGGAAAAAAAAAAAAACGTAGCTTTGACTATATGGAATTTTGTCAGCAAATCTCTGCTTTTTAATATGCTGTTGAGGTTTGCCATTGCTTTTCTTCCAAGGAACAGGCATCTTTCAATTTCATGGCTGCAATTACTGTCTGCAGTAATTTTGTAGTCCAAGAAAATAGTCTGTCACTCTTTCCATCATTTCCCCATCTATTTGCCATGGAGTGATGGGACCAGATGCCATAATCTTCATTTTCTTAATGTTGAGTTTTAAGCCAGCTTTTTCACTCTCCTCTTTTACTTTCATCAAGAGGTTCTTTAGTAATTCTTTCTATCAGGTATCTGAAGTTATTGATATTTCTCCCCACAACCTTGATTCCAGTTTGTGCTTCATCTATCCTGGCATTTTGCATGATGTACTCTGCATATAAGTTAAATAAGCAGGGTGACAAGATATACTTCTTTCCCAATTTTGAACCAGTCTATTCACTTGCATACAGGTTTGGCAGAAGGTAGGTAAGGTGGTCTGGTATTCCCATCTCTTTAAGAATTTCCCACAGTTTGTTGTGGTATACACAGTCAAAGGCTTTTGCATAGTTAATAAAGCAGAAGTATATGCTTTTCTGGAATTCTCTAGATTTTTCTATGATCCAGTGGATGTTGACAATTTGATCTCTGGTTCCTCTGCCTTTTCTAATCCAGCTTGTACTTCTGGAAGTTCTTAGTTCACATATTGTTGAAGCCTAGCTTGAACAATTTTGAGCATTACTTAGACAGCATGTGACATGCATGCAACGTATGGTCGTTTGAGCATTCTTTGGCATTTCCCTTCTTTGGGATTGGAATGAAAACTGACCTTTTCCAGTCCTGTGGTCACAGCTGAGTTTTCCAAATTTGCTGGCATATTGAGTGCAGCACTTTCACAGCATCATCTTTCAGGATTTGGAATAGCTCAGCTGGAATTCCATCACCTCCACTAGCTTTGTTCAGTGCTTCCTAAGGCCCAGTTGACTTCACATTCCAAGATGTTTGGCTCTAGGTGAGTGATCACGCCATCATGGTTATTTGTTTTTGTTTTTTGTTTTTCTTTGTATAATTCTTCTATGTAGTCTTGCCACCTCTTCTTAACATCTTCTTATAATCATATATATATGTGTGTGTGTGTGTATAATTGAACTACTCTGCTGTACACCCGAAAATAACATGATATTGTAAATCAACTATACTTCTATAATTTGTTTAAGGTAAGTCTGTCCTCACCACTCTGGCCTTTAAAGTCCCAAAACTGCATAAGAAGTAGGAAAAGTAGACAGATACAGCAAGAGGCCAAGCTTCTTCTGGAATAGTGGCATCTATGGATGGATAGGTAGGGATCAGGGATCCAGATGATCAAGTCCCACTCTACTCTCTACCTGCTTTCAGGTTCCTTCAGGCTGTCTAATTAACCAAGTGGTTCATGGGAAAACCATTAATAGTCTGGTTTGCAAAAGCTCTACTGAAGTGCTGATCTTGTGTTTATGCGCATGCATCTGGTATTTTTAAATCGTCTACAACAGCAGAGGCTCTGACCAGAGCACATTTCCTTAGCAGGAAGATTCACTGTGGCATAATGGAAAAAAGCCTGGAATAAGAATTGAGGCATTGGAACCTGGATTTGTCCTCATGAGCTGTTTGACCTTTGGTGTTTATGGGACTGGGTTCTTCATCTGAAAAATGCAGGTGCTTTTTTAAAAATTATTAAACAGTGAAACACCCACCCAACTTTTCCTTAAAATGAAATCGTAAATAGAAACCTAGTATGTTCAAGATTTTATGCTGAGTGGCAATACTCATCAAGCTTTCTTTTCACTCTTAGAGAAGTCCCTGAACATCTTCTGCAGAGTCTTAGGACTCAGAAAAGAGTCAGATATGATCAGATTATCTTAGTGCTTCCTGGGCTGTGCTCCCAAAGATTCTAATTCAGAAGTGTTGGGGGAATTGCCTAGGAATCTGAATTTTTCATGTCCCTCCCTCACCAAGTGATTCTGACATGGGTCAGGATTTTTGAGGGTCTCTTGGTCTGTTACTTTTGTGAAATTTCACTTGGATAATCTGTACTTATAAAGATTAAAACAGTATCTTACTTCAAAGGGTTTTTTTCTGTGTGTGAAAATCACATGAGACAATGTATGCAAAATTATGAATTTTAAAAAGACATCTGTTGAAAGATGATTTAAATACCTGACAGACTATAGAATACTATACTCTACTAAAAATAGCTTCATGTAAAAATGCAATCCAGATAGTGTAAGAAGGAAGCTTTAATTCCAAAACTTCTATATGAAGATCTTCTAGAAAGAACAACTCTATTTGGGTGGTGGTTTTTTCTAACAAAAAAAAAAAGTTATATGTACTATCTGAGTAATTAAAGTGAAACAGTTCTTAAAAGAATAGCACTTTTTACAAGTTTTCTTTTAGGAATTTCTGTGTAACAGGGGTATATAAAGAGACTCTTAGCTATTAAATTGATTCTCATTCCAAACAGACCTTTAATTTGACAAGAGGTAGAGGGTCTCTGGCTAATTTTCACTGCATATAAAGAGCATTCCTTTTTTTTTTTTTTTTTGGATGAAAACACACTTGTGCACATTCGAAGAAGTTCAGCTCTGGGATATATTATGTTCAGTTTGACACTAAAACACTTGTTCATTTCAAAAGTCTTCAGAACTGTATTCCCACATCTATAATATAAGAACCCAGGGACTTCCCTGGTGGTCCAATGGTTAAGAGCATGCTTCTACTGCAAGTGGTATGGCTTCAATTCCTGGTCTGGGAACTAACATCCCACATGCCCCATGACCAAAAAATTAAAAACAAGCAACCAGATCACCTCTAGGTCCTTCAACCTAAGTGTAAGCCTTTGCAGTGTGTAAACAGCACTCTGGAGGGGATAAATTACTTCAAGACATCTATATAAGAGGGTGAGGCTATTGTTTGTCTTAAGTCTTCAATTTTTGCAGTAGCTGATATTTCTTATGATTCTGTAGAATTTCCTTATTTAACTAACAGTGACTATCCATTAGCCTGGGCTTCCCTGGTGGCTCAGTGATAAAGAATCCACCTGCCAATGCAGGAAACTCAGGTTCGATTCCTGGGTCAAGAAGATCTCCTGGAGAAGAAAACAGCAACTCACTCCTGTATTCTTGCCTGGAAAATCCAATGGAAAGAGGAGCCTAGGGGGCTACAGTCCATGGGGTCTCACAGAGTCAAACATGACCTAGCAACTTAACAATTCATTAGCCTATAACCAGGAAAACAACAATTCATTAGCCTATAACCAGGAAAGCAACAATTCATTAGCCTAGAACTGGAAGGTACGCTTAGCCTTTGCTTCTGACACAGGCTCCTCTCAGACCTAGTGAAGAGTAGAATTGGAATGATTGATATTTTCAATGTGGGTCTTTCTGAAGCAAGATACAGCATATCTTGCTGCAATATACAGAGCACTTGCAGCAAGAGCAATCTGAACTTTCATCACATTATCATGCCAAGTTTCTCTTTCCAATGAAAATTTCCTTTTGATTGAATTTTTATAAAATATAGGCTTTCTTATAGCTTTATAGTTATGGGGAATAATAAAAGCATGCAAATAAGTTGGGCCATATTATATTTCCAAATAGAATTAAATGAAAATGCTTTCAGGAATTTAGTCAATATGCCTTCCTGAGCCCTCACTGCTTTATACACATGCAAACATGTATTTCTCTACAGTTTCCCACTGACACCATGTGATGCATGCTGAGGGCTCAGTTATTTCTCCTCAACTCCAGAATTTCTTTGTAGATGAAGGGTAAAGCTATTTCAAAAGAAGTAGAAAAGAAAAGTGTGGAGTATTAAAAAGTTGCTCTTGAAAGAATTTATGATAAATCAATAACCCTTTCTATCTCTGGCATATCCTGATGTAGGGCTTTCAGTAGATTTTTTATAATTGCCTTTGAATATCTTCTGTGTTTCCTCCTACAGCCTGGACATCTTCCTTGCACCTGTGTTTTCTCTAAACAACTGGCATAGAAAATGTTTTCCTTTGGTTGTGTGACAGCTGGTAACCTTAACTTTTTACCTCATTGTATTCTTCTGAGCTCATTGTTTTGATTACACCACTCTTCTAAATATGGTACAGATATGTATCATACCATGGGTCCTCTGCAGAGTTCTTCAGGCCTAATCAGTAATATGGCCAAGTGAATGAGCACACACACAATGAATACTTAATGATGATAAAATGTCCCATTCATGTATCTCATACATGTTATCACAGGAATTCTAGCAGAAAGTTTCAATCTGAAATCTTGAATTATGACTTTTTATAGCTGACTATCTTAGGGATTCTGTTAGCAAAATCAAGCTCACTCAAGCCAGCATGAATAAAGGGGTTGTCTCACATCTTCTCACTGCAAACTAGGAAGTTAGATTATTCCTTTTTCCCCCTATTCTTGTCACTATGGATGTAATGTCTTCAGCTAGTGTCTCTGGTTGTCGATTCCCAGAAGAGAGAACCAGATGGGCTCAGGTGTTATGTAATCTCAGTGCTGGAAATTGGTGGGGAGCAGAAAATACAAGAGGTGGCATGGAAACTGGGCAGAAATGATATTTATGGTAAATACCAATGCTACGTACTGAATTTTGGTTGTAATATCTACTATACATCTTTTTTTTCCCTAATGTACTTCCATAGTTAAAGCATTTTAAAAACCAGATGAATTCACTTCACTAGGATCCTTGTTCTATTATTATTACTATTATTATTTTCTGATGCTATGCTGATCTTGGGCCAGACTACCCCCATCTTTGTTCCCTTCTCTTGCTCTGATCCCTGTGGTCCCATTGCCTGCTTCCTACAGTAGTTAGGATTAGCTAATAAATGGTACCCAGAAGACCAGGGTAGGTGGAAGGGAGATGCATGGGTCTTCTTTCCTCTTTTTCCTACTTCGGCATCATTTTTTTGGTGTTAGCACCTTCTTGGTGTCCTCAGCTCCTATGGGCCTCAGTGGTTCCAGCTTCCTCTCTGCCCCAGCCCCTGGCTCTCATAAGGCCTCTCTCCCTTTGTCTTTTCAGCTTTAAGGGTACATGTTGTTTCCTGCCATTGCAAATCAAGTTGCCCTCACTGTCTGCACCCTCTCTGATTTTCATCTTCCACCTCACCTATGTAACTAGTCCTTGTTCTTAAATTCCCTCTGGTTTAAATAATTAACAGTGGTTTCTGTTTTATCATCTATCCCCTCCCACTCTCAGTGTTAGTAGTTTGCATTAATATGGTACATATGATGACTGCATGCCTGGGTGCTCAGTTGTTAAGCTGTGCCCAACTCTTTTCAACCCCATGGACTGTAGCCCACCAGGCTCCTCTGTCCATGGGATTCTCCAGGCAAGAATACTGGAGTGGGCTGCATGCCCTCCTCCAGGGGAATCTTCCCAGCTCAGGGACTGAACCTGCATCCCCTGCGTCTTCTGCACTGTCAGCTGGATTCTTTACCTCGCAGTCACCTGAGAACTCACATTTGGTAAGACTGATGAACAGACAGTGATATATTATTATTAACTAAGTCCATAGCTTACTTTAGGGCTCACTCTTCATATTATGCATTCTATATGCTTTGATAAATATATAATGATATATATCCACCAATATAGTATCATAGAGGAATCTTCTGTGTTCCACCTATTTATCCTTCACTTCTTTCTTCCTTCTCCATCCTACTGGTAACTCCAGGCTTTTTACTATCTCTATAGTTCACCTTTTCAGAATGCCATATAGTTGGAATATATGGCATTTTCAGACTGGCTTCTTTTTAAGTAGTAAATATACATTTAAGTTTCTTCCCTATACTTTTGTGGCTTGATAGCTAATTTTTTATTGCTGAATAAATCTCCATTCAGATCACCTTAGCTGCCTCCAAAGAAACCTCTGTGAAGGTCAAGAAGCAATAGTTAGTACTGGACATGGAACAATGGATTAGTGGTTCAAAATTGGGAAAGGAGTACATCAAAGCTGTATATTGTCACCCTGATTACTTAACTTCTATGCAGAGTACAACATGCAAAATGCCAGGCTGGATGAAGCAGAAGCTGGAATCAAGATTGTCAGCAGAAACATCAATAACCTCAGATACACAGATGATACCACCCTTATGGAAGAAAGTGAAGAGAAACTAAAGAGCCTCTTGATGAAGGTGAAAGAGGAGATTGAAAAAGCTGGCTTAAAACTCAACATTCAAAAAACTGAAGATGGTGGCATCCGGTCCCATCACTTCATGGCAAATAAATGGGGAATCAATGGAAACAATGACAGACTTTATTTTGGGGGCTCTAAAAATCACTGCAGATGGAGACTGCAGCCATGAAATTAAAAAAAAAATTTTGCTCCTTGGAAGAAAAGCTATGACCAACCTAAACAGCATATTAAAAACCAGAGACATTACCTTGCCAACAAAGGTCTGTCTAGTCAAAGCTATAGTTTTTCCAGTAGTCATGTATGGATGTGAGAGTTGGACTATCAAGAAAGCTGAGCACCCAAGAATTGATGCTTTTGAACGGTGGTGTTGGAGAAGACTCTTGAGAATCCCTTGGACTGCAAGGAGATCAAACCAGGCAATCCTAAAGGAAATCAGTCCTGAATATTCATTGGAAGGACTGATGCTAAAGCTCCAATACTCTGGCTACCTGATGTGAAGAACTGACTCATTGGAAAAGACCCTGATGCTGGGAAAGATTGAAGGCAGGAGAAGGGGACGACAGAGAACGAGATGATTGGATGGCATCACCAACATGATAGACATGAGTTTGAGCAAATTCCAGGAGATGTGAAGGACAGGGAAGCCTGGCATGCTGCAGTCCATGCGGTCACAAAGAGTTGAACATGTCTTTGGAACTAAACAACAACAACAATGCTCCATTATATGGATATACTACAGCTTGTTTATCTATTTACATATTGAAAGATATCTTGGTTGCTTTTGAGTTTGGTTTTGAGTTATGAATAAAAGTGCTATAAACATTTGTGTACAGATTTTGTTGACATGTAAATTTTTGACTCACCTGAGTATCTAATTTCTGGGTGATATGGTAAGAGTGTATTGAGTTTGGTAAGAAATTCTCAGGCTATCTTCCAAAGTTGGTGTGCCATTTCACACTCCCACCAGCAATGAATGAGAGAGAGTTCCTTTTTGCTCCACATCCTTGCCAGCTTTTCAGGGTTTCAAATTTTAGCCATTTTAACCACAATGTTAACTTAATCTTTTTTTCTTTTGTGGCATAAAAAATTTAGCTCAATGGCTATGTCATGTCTGTTGGTAAGATGCTTTGTTAATTATTACTATTTCTTAAGGACTTATATGTTTTGAAACATCTGTTATATATTTGCTTCTTTTGGGTCTCATTGCTTCTTTGGTCACAGTTAGTCTTGTGTTTCATTTCTTAATTGGTAGTAAAATCCAGAAATCAAGGATGGGTGTGTGTGTGTGTGTGTGTGTAAAAATCAAGGATGGGTGTGTGTGTGTACATTTGCTTGTGTGTTGTAGTGTGCACCAACACATCCACATCCAAGGCAAGAGAACAAGACATATTTCCTATATTTTCTGTGACAACTATCCTGATCCATGCTTTCTTTGTTAAATATGTAGACCAGTAAGCCTAAATCATTATTTACTATGGCAGTCTATAACTCACAAAAGAGGAACAAGATTGTACTTTTCCATTATGGTTTTGGAAAATGTTCTAGGGCTTAACCTATTTTTGCTGCATCTCTCATGTTCATTTCCAATACTCCAACCTCAGTTCTAGCCTCGTTATCACTTGGTTCACACCAGTAATCCTCCAAGTGACATTTCTGCTTGCACATTCTCATTCATTTACTCCACAACTACATACAAGGTCATGACAAATCTACTACAGGTCAATATTATGCTAATCAGTGGGGATAGAGAGACCAGTGAGATATGACCTCTGCCATCTAAAATATTATATTGTAATATTATATTGCCATACAGTAGGAGAGAAAATTAGGTAATGACATAATCAGAACAGAATTTAGTAGGTCAGACAATACAGATATCACACAATAACAACATACTTACTCATGAATATGCCCAGGTAATTAGTTTTGGATGGAAGTTATTGGTTACTATGCCAATAACTCCAACAAGAAAAAAATGAGGAGGACCTTGACCTTGATGTTAAAGCCTTTGCCCATGACCTCCTCATGGGCAAAGCCTTTAAGATCATCTGGGAATTTAGCCACATAAAGTATAGTGTAGATCTTGGTCGTTCAAAAATCCTTCAGTGGATTCAAACTTACTTTTAAACTAAAACCAAATGCCTTAGCTTGAAAATTAAGGCCATTCATGTCTAGACCTTTGCCTCCCTCTCCAACCCTGTCATATTTTACTTCTGCAAATCTTTTGTACATATAGTCAAACTAGGCTGTTCTCTGTCTTCTGCATTCATTCAACCTATCATTCAACCTATAAAATTCCCTCCTCACCTCTACCTGTCAAAAATTTTACCTACTGTTCCAGTTCAAATAACAAGATAATTGTAAATATACTGGGATCTCTCCAAACACATTCAATCTCCTGATTTCCTCAATCATTTATAACACATATATTTTTCTCTTTGTGTCTTACCAGAATGTGAATCTTTGCATTATTTGCATAGTTATCTAGTGTACTTTAATAGATTAGAGGTCTCTTGAGGGGTTTTTTGCCCCATAAAGTATATAGCACAGGGCTGTGACCATAACATGATCTCAAGAAATATTTGTTGAAGGAGTGAGAGCTTGAGTTCTCCCTCTCTGTGAATGTCAGCTGAGTCTTCAGATGTGCAGTTTGAGAAGCTTTAACTCTTAGGGAAGCATAAATCTCATTGTCTTTCCAACCGAGAGGTTCAGATTTAACTGGGAAATAAAAAGCATACTCTCTGTTCTACAGAAAAAAAAGCAAGTGTCTGTTTAGAACATTGCTTGTTCTTCTTACAAGTTTCCATTAAGGTAGCATATAACACCATAAATATCTTGCATCTGGACCTGCAATAGAGCTATAGTTGTTTTCCCCTCTGGCTCTGACCGTTCTAGCCTGTGTCTAGAAATTTGGGGTTGTATGCAGAGGCAAGTCAGAAGTCTTCCCGGTAAAGGGGCAGCAGAGAGAGGCTCATCTCTAGGGGCGTCCATGGAAAGGGAACATCAAGCATGTGGACTCGCCACATGGAAATGGCAAAACCATACCCACACGCGTGTACATGATCAAGCAACCCACAAAACTGTTCCTCAGATCTCTAAAAATATGAGTTGTTAGTGAACAGTCTAGGTGTGTGGTAAAACACTAGGCTCTTTTGCATCTATGATTACTTTGAAATAAACAGGCTACCAAATTTGTCAGCAAAGAGATGGCTTGATGAGAGTAGTGTTGGGGAGAGGTGGCCAGTGTACTGATGAGTGCAGAGAAGGGGTCCTTGCCAAGAAGCTTATGTTTGAAGCGCAAGGTAATAGGGCGAGCTTGAAGAAGGAAGGAAAACTAATAAGAGCAGTACTTTAGGAAGTTTGCACAGCAGTGTTTCCCCCAACCCAGAGAAGTTGACAGGACAGGTGGCCCTTTGCAAAGAGGGCTTGGGTTTGCAATGAGCTCAGAGGTTGCCCTCTGGTCCTCAGCTCTGTGTTCTCTGGAGAACGCTGTAGCCCTGCCCTGTCTGGCTTTTTTTGGTGTGTCCTCTGCCCTTCCAGTTTGGAGGTCCACTCCGCTCTGAAGGTGGGGATGAAGGTGTCAGAAGCACACATGTAGCAGTTGATCCCTAAGAGGGAATCTGGTCAAATGGAAGAGGCAGGACTCAAGGACTCAACCTTGGGGGAGAGAAAGGAAAAGGAGTCAGCAAAGAATCAGAGGCCTTTGTAACAGATCCTGAGATGAACACTGAATCAGGCTATAGAACCAGCAAAACCAAGTGAGTTTCAAGAAGAAAGGACTCTTCTTTGGGATCAAGGGCAGTGAGTCTGTGAAGCATCTAGGAAACCTGTACCATGACCCTGGTTAAAATGAATTACTCTCTCATCTCTGCATACCCTGAACAGCTCTTATTTTTGGAAGCTCAGATATATAACTGAGTCCATGGCCTTTTATACACATGTTACTTAAGTAATTATAGGTTTATGAAATAAATATCTTTATCATCATCATTATTTTCTGGTTGACTGCAGATGAGGAAACTAAACTCAGAAAGGTGAAATAACCTATTTAGGTTTATGCAGCCGGTCAGTCGACCTGGGATTAAAACTCAGGTCTGTTTGTGTCCAGCGTCTGCGTTTTCAGTACTAGTAGTCATTGGTGGCACTCGAGTTTTGGTTTGTGTGTCTGCCACCCCCAAAAGTTAAGACCCTTTTTCAACTGCTTCTTTGATCTTCACCACCTCATGCACACAGTAAACATACAAGGCAGATTAAATGGGTAAGAGAGAAATGGAATGAAAAAGAACAGGCTGTCAGCACGGGTGACAGAGACATAGTAATTGGTACCTCCTGAAATCAGACTGCTAAGGAGTTACCTCTGACCTAAGCTAGATTTGCTATTCCCTATCCTGGGTAGTCTGGATGCATCTCCAGATTCCCATTTCCATTTATCTGACTGGGCTAAGAGTTACTCTGCAGCCATCC
This sequence comes from Bubalus kerabau, assembly GCF_029407905.1. Taxonomy (NCBI): domain Eukaryota; kingdom Metazoa; phylum Chordata; class Mammalia; order Artiodactyla; family Bovidae; genus Bubalus; species Bubalus kerabau. The sequence goes on along the minus strand of NC_073639.1, from coordinate 13,408,529 downwards.
CATAACCGTAATTGTTAAGGGTCAGGTTCTAAAGCTAGAATGTTTGACTCACTGGCCCTTACCATGTCCTGAACATGCTGTCTAACAACACTTATTTGCATAGAATTTTCTATAGTTTTTATTTTTTTTAATGCTTTGTAAGCTAATCTTGGTAAGAGAAAACTCAAGGACCACTGAGTGAAATTGAAGTACTTTTGCTCACTTTGAATATAACATTGGATTTGCCCTTCCTTGTCATCTGAAAAAGAGGCTACCTACATGACTCATCAATGGAACAGCAACAAAATTGAGTGAAGAAGGATTGTAGATCCTTGGATAAACACGATCTATAAAAGATCTGAGTGACCCTATTTAGAGATAGCCCTTTGCAAATTAGAGTTGGATTTTCCCCTAGACGAGTGAATGTTGGGTGACATTTAAATTGGTGTGGTATACTGCCTTTTTGGAGAAGGTAATGGCGCCCCACTCCAGTACTCTGGCCTGGAAAACCCCATGGACAGAGGAGCCTGGTGGGCTGCAGTCCATGGGGTCGCTAAGAGCCGGACACAACTGAGCGACTTCACTTTCACTTTTCACTTTCATGCATTGGAGAAGGAAATGGCAACCCACTCTAGTGTTCTTGCCTGGAGAATCCCAGGGACTGGGAAGCCTGGTGGGCTGCCGTCTATGGGGTCGCACAGAGTCAGACACGACTGAAGCGACAGCAGCAGCAGCAGCAGCAACTGCCTTTTTATTTAAAAATATGTGTATGCTGGAAGTTTACATTTGAACGAAACACAGGGATCACTAGATTCACACTGATGAGAAAACTGAAATTAGCCAACTGGTTTTAAAAATCCCAAAACTAAGAAGGTGGGGAGTACACCAGGACACTTGCCCTATCCTGTTTTCTGGTTACCATGGCAAACTGCCACCCAGCAACCCTGTGGCCCCGTCCTCTCACCTCCCTGGAGACATAATTCTGAGCTTTTCAAACGTTTCTTATCTGGGGTCATACAATTTGTTTTAGGATGTTAATCCCAGCACCCACTTTTTGATGCATATATTATACAATAATTAGGGGGACTTTTTAAAAGAGTCATGTTAATTCAGTGACTTAAGAAATGTTTACTGAACTTCGGCCATGTGCCTGCCAGGCACTGTGCTAAAACCAAGGGACACAATGGTGAGCCAGGCGTGGGCCCTTGACTCCAGACACCTCAATATAGTAAAACTGGCTTCGTATTCTGCTATTTGGGAGCTTAACCTCGGGTTAATTACCTAACCTCTTGGATTTTCAATTTTCCTTATTGTACAAGGGAACGATATCTCATAGGGCTTTGTATAAAAGTACACATGAAAATCCTAACATACTCAGCAAATGGAGCTATTATTAGAGGCTCATTTTATAAGCAAGGAAGCTATGGTCCAGGAAGGCCGAGCTATTTGTGGAAGGTCACACAGTTGTGGGCAATCTGATTCATCATCCGGCCCTGATTAAATGGCTGGGACTTTCTGAGCATGCTCAGCAAAGAACCCTTCATTTACATTTTGCCGAATAATAGCTCATGCAACAATTGCTTTCTATGGTATTTTGTTACACTGAAATCTGTTTGAATGTTGAAGTGGATGACAAAATAGCCAATAATGATTTCGCGGGTGTTAAGGGGGATAAAAACGGATATTCTTGACTTGAATTCTTCATCTCTTATAATGAAAGAAATCTCAGAGGTCATTCAGATAAATACTTTGTATGTATAGGTACTGGCTTTCTTAAAAGCTGTCTGGTGTTAATTTTCAAGGATACTTATTAAGTATCAGATAATCATCTTACAAAGCACGCTCGGCGTGATAAAGCTCTCCAGTTTAGAAAACCATACATTTTCAAATACTGTTTACTTTTCAGACCATCATGGTAGGTTTGTTTCTGTGTAAAGTAAGTTGAAGAGGTTACCTAGTGGCCATGCAGTGGTTCAAGTAGTTTTAGAAAGATTTAAATTTCAGGGAACACACAATTTTAATAAGTAGTCATATGTTCAGCTATCCTATACCACATTTCATTTTACGAAAAAAAAAAAAAAGTTGTTACCTTTTTCGGGACTGAGTTTGAGTGAGCTCACTCTGGGACCAAGGTTAGGAAGGGTCATCCTCCGGAATGGACTTCCACCTCTCTTCTGCTCCTCAGCCACCATCTCTTCCCCAGGGTGTCTCGGGATCTCTGGGAGCTTGTTATAAACGTAGATTCATCCAGACCAACTAAAGCTGATCCTCTGGGGGAGGTGCGGGGTGGGTTTGAGAAAACACAACTTCAACCAGCTCTCCAGGTGGTTTACCTCCTAATAAAGTTTGAGAACAACTTCAGGTGTGTCTGTTTATTGTCTCACTCTGGCTCCGGTGTGAAAACGGTGGTTCTCAAACCAGGTTGCCTGGAAGAACCACCTGGAAACCCTTGAAAAAATGCTGTTGCCAGAGCCACACCCCTAGTGATCCTGGAATCGCTGGCTTGGGATGGAGCCCAGCCATCGTTGTTTTCTCCAGGGGATTCTCACGTGAAGTGGAGAACTACAGCAGACCTTCTGGGCTCCCCCCGGCCCCAGGCCTCTCTCACACCCTCCCTCGCTCCCAGTACTGTGCTTTCTTCCACCACTTTCCAATTTGCTGCTTTCTTTACTTGCTTTGTACATCCCTCATTCCTGACAGATGGGATTCACGGACCGCTTGGCCTATGAAAAAGAATACTGTAAAACATGGACAGCAGGAAGTCACTCCATATTTAACGTCTGTATTGCTTACTTGTAACCTCCAGGAAGGTTGTGTTCTACGCACCATCCTATAATCCAAATGGTGCCCTTTGCACCCGGCTCTGCGATTCTGATTATGAGGTGACACGCCTTAAAAATAAAACTGCAGAAATAAGGAAGGATTGATCCTATTGCTGCTGATGTTTCCATTTGCTATTGTGACATGGGGGAGTGCTGGGACACCTTTCATTGGGCCATAAGCTATATTGCCTGTCACCTTTGGAGACCCAGTTTCAAGACTAAAGTTGTTCCACTTCTTTCATTCCATGACATGTGGAGATTTACTTCCTCTTCCGGATCTTAGCGATCATTGTTTTGTGCATTATCTTCATTTATAAATATTTATTGGATGCAGGCCCTACTGGGATAAGAATGATCTACAACCACATGCAACAATATGGATGGTTCTTCCTAACATAATGCTGAACAAAAGAATTAGACCCAAAAGCAAACGTACTGTATGATTTATGTAAAGTAAAAGCAAGCACAAAACTAATCTATGCTGTGATAAATCAGGCTTATCATTACCCACTGGGATGTATTGACCAGTAGAGGCACAATGAGGGGCTTCACTGGATCATGTTCTATTTCTTAATCTGGGTAATGTGCTGCATTGGATTTATGGTAATTTACTGAGCTTTTAACTTATGATGTGGGCATGATTTGTAGCTATTTTATATTCCAATAAAAGTTTAGAAACAATGTGAAAAAGTATTTATTTCATGGGCACTGCAGGACACTAGGGATTTGATGGTAAGTCAGTCAGACCTGTACCCTGCCCTCCAAGTCTTTTTTTACAGTCATGTGGAGAATGCAGGAATGTTAGAGCAAATAAGGTTTAGGGAGAAAATGAGAGCTAAGGGGTTTGAAGTGTGAACAGGAGTTAGCTAGTATAAATGGTAAGGGAAAGACAGATGTTTACAGTAGCAGGAGCCATATGACCATGGTTCAGAGGATGAGCAAGCATGGAGGGATGGAGGAGCAGAATGACTTGGTGGGATGGGAATATAGTGAATAAAGGAAAGCAATGGAGGATGAGACTAGATAGATACACGGGCCAGAGCAGAAAGACCTTTATAAATAATTTAAGGGGCTGTATGCCAAAGCCTTTGACTGTGTGGATCACAACAAACTGGAAAATTTGTGAAGAAATGGGAATACAAGGCCAATTGACCTGCCTCCTGAGAAATCTGTATGCAGGTCCAGAAGCAACAGTTAGAGCTGGACATGGAACAACAGACTGGTTCCAAATCGGGAAAGGAGTACATCAAGGGTGTATATTGTCACCCTGCTTATTTAACTTATATGCAGAGTACACCATGAGAAATGCCAGACTGGAAGAAGCACAAGCTGGAATCAAGATTTATGGGAGAAATATCAATAATCTCAGATATGCAGATGACACCACCCTTATGGCAGAAAGTGAAGAGGAACTAAACAGCCTCTTGATGAGTGTGAAAGAGGAGAGTGAAAAAGTTGGCTTAAAATCCAGCATTCAGAAAACAAAGATCATGGCATCCGGTCCCATCACTTCATGGCTAATAGATGGGGAGACAATGGAAACAGTGTCAGACTTTATTTTTTTGGGCTCCAAAATCACTGCAGATGGTGACTGCACCCATGAAATTAAAAGATGCTTGGTCTTTGGAAGAAAAGCTATGACCAACCTATATTGGAGTATAGTTGATTACTCCAACTATATGCTGGAATGTTAGGAAAGACAAGGCAAATAGAGAAGAGGGTGGCAGAGGATGGGATGGTTAGATAGCATCATTGACTTAATGGACATGAACTTGAGCAAACTCTGGGAGATAGTGGAGGCCTGTGAAGCCTGGCATGCTGCAGTCTATGGGATCACAAAGAGTCAGACAAGACTTAGGGACTGAACAACAACAATAGTTGATTAACAATGTCGTGTTAGTTTCAGGCACACATCAAAGTGATTAAGCTATGCATGTACACCTATCTCGGAGAAGGCACTGGCGACCCACTCCAGGACTCTTGCCTGGAAAATCCCATGGACGGAGGAGCCTGGTGGGCTGCAGTCCATGAGGTCGCTAAGAGTCGGACACGACTGAGTGACTTCACTTTCACTTTTCACTTTCATGCATTGGAGAAGGAAATGGCAACCCACTCCAGTGTTCTTGCCTGGAGAATCCCAGGGATAGGGGAACCTGGTGGGCTGCCATCTATGGGGTCACACAGAGTCGGACATGACTGACGTGACTTAGCAGCAGCAGCATACACCTATCTATTCTTTCTCAAATTCTTTCTCATTTGGGTTATTACAGAATATCGAGTGGTGTTCCCTGTGCTGTACAGTATGTCCTTGTTGCTTATTTTTAACAGAGTAGTGCAAGGCAGCAGTGTGTACATGTGTTAATTCTCACTGAGAACTCTCTTACAAAGGTGAGCTTTCTGGTCAGCTTCCAGTCCTCCCTAAGGGGGAGGGCTATTTCAAAACAAGGGCATTAATGGTGAAATGAAAAGAAGTTGTTAGATCCATCCATGGGGCAGCTTAAGGCAAATCTCTTAACCTGAGATTTCTCAGCTTCTTTCTTTGTAAAATGATGATGACTAGCAAGCCCCACCGACCCCAGGGAAGACGAGGAGGTAAAGTGAAATCCTAACTGTCATCACCCTATACCTAGATGCAAGGAGTTACTCTTACTATTTCACCCTAGTAGGTCTTAGAGAGCCTTTCCCAGTGTTTCCTTCAGGACTCTTGTTGCTGCTGCTGCTGCTGCTGCTGCTAAGTCACTTCAGTCGTGTCCGACTCTGTGCGACCCCAGAGGCGGCAGCCCACCAGGCTCCCCTGTCCCTGGGATTCTCCAGGCAAGAACACTGGAGTGGGTTGCCATTTCCTTCTCCAATGCATGAAAGTGAAAAGTGAAAGTGAAGTCGCTCAGTCGTGTCCGACTCTTAGCGACCCCATGGACTGCAGCCCACCAGGCTCCTCCGTCTGTGGGATTTTCCAGGCAAGAGTACTGGAGTGGGGTGCCATTGCCTTCTCCGCAGGACTCTTGTTAGATGATATCAAATGCCTATGTTTTAGCTTCATGTTCCTAGGAAAGGTGTTTCTGATATGTGTGTGTGAATTGCTCAGTCATGACTGATTCTTTGTGACTCCATGGACTCTAGCCCACCAGGCTCCTCTGTCTATGGGATTCTCCGGTCAAGAATACTGAAGTGGGTTGCCATTTCCTCCTCCAGGGGATCTTGCTGGCCCAGGGATCGGACCTACATCTCCTGCACTGGCAGGTAGATTCTTTACAAACTGCACCGCCTGTGTTTCTGATATTCCTGGAAAAAGGACTGGAATCACCCCGTCCTCATTTTTACCCTTGAGGTGGATCTTTCTGTCCCTGTCTTGGCCATGTTGGCATTTTGGTTCATTCTGTGTTCTGACAAGCTGCTTCTGAAGCGTGTGAACCTCCTGGATCTTCTGGAAGCATGTTTTAGTTCTACAAGAGGCCCCACCATCCCACAGGTGGGATGTGCAGCCTTGGGCAGGAACCAGAAAATGGAAAAACCTCCACCTCACAGACTGAAAGACAAAATCACTGCTCTCCAACTGCCTGCTTCCCGCTCACCAGTGAAGAAATCATAGGTGTCACATTATAACTACTATCACAAGGACAGAATGAACTAGGTTCATTTCCAGGGCAAACCATTCAACATCACAGTAATCCAAGTCTATGCCCCAACCACGAATGCTGAAGAAGCTGAAGTTGAATGCTTCTGTGAAGACCTACAAGACCTTCTAGAATTAAAACCAAAAAAGATGTCTTTTCATCATGGTGGACTGGAATGCCAAAGTAGAAAGTCAAGAGATACCCTGAAAAACAGGGAAGTTTGGGCTTAGAGAACAAAATGAAGCAGGGCACAGGCCAACAGAGTTTTGTCAAGAGAACACTAGTCACAGCAAACACCCCCTTTCAACAAAAGAGAAGACTCTACACATGGACATCACCATAGGCCAACACTGAAATTAGATTGATTATATTCTTTGCAGCTGAAGATGGAGCAGCTCTATACAGTCAGTCAAAAAAAAAAAAAAAAAAAAGTCTGGGAGCTGATTTGGCTCAGATTATTAGCTCTTTATTGCAAAATTCAGACTTAAGTTGAAGAAAGTAGGGAAAACCACTAAGCAATTCACATATGACCTAAATCAAATCCTTTATGATTATATAGTGGAGGTGATGAACCGATTCAAGGGATTAGACATGGTAGAGTGCCTGAAGAACTGTGGACAGAGATTCATATCATTGTACAGGGGGTGGTGACCAAAACCATCCCAAAGAAAAACAAATGCAAGAAGGCAATGTGATTGTCTGAGGAGGCCTTACAAATAGCTGAGAAAAGAAGAGAAGCAAAAGGCAAAGGAGAAAAGGCAAGGTATATACAACTGAATGCAGAGCTCCAGAGAAGAGCAAGGAGAGATGGGAAAGCCTTCTTAAGTGGACAAAGAAACAGAGGGAAAAAAATAGGATGCGAAAGACTAGCAATCTCTTCAAGACAATTGGAGATACAAAGGGAACATACCATGCAATAATGGGCACAATAAAGGACAGAAACAGTATGGACCTAACAGAAGCAGAAAGGATTAGAAAGAGGTGGCAAGAATACACGGAAGAATTATTCAAAACAGATCTTCATGACCCAGATAACCACCATGGTGTGATCACTCACCCAGAGCCATACATCCTGAAGTGTGAAGTCCAGTGGTCCTTAGGAAGCATTACTAAGAACAAAGTTAGTGGAGGTGATAGAATTCAGCTGAACTATTACAAGTCCTAAAAGATGATGCTATTTACGTGCAGCATTCAATATGCCAGCAAATCTGGAAAACTCAGCAGTGGTCACAGGACTGGAAAAGGTCAGTTTTCATTCCAGTCCCAAAGAAAGGCCATGCCAAATAATGTTTAAACTACCATGCCATAAGGCTCATTTTGCATGCTAGGAAGGTAATGCTCAAAATCCTTCAAGCTAGGCTTCAACAGTACTTGAACTGAGAAATTCCAGATAAACAAACTGGATTTAGAAAAAGCAGAGGAGCCAGAGATCAAACTGCTAACACCCACTGAATCATAGAAAAAGCAAGCAAATTCCAAAAATACATCTGCTTTATTAACTACACTAAAGCCTTTGACTTTATGGATCACAACAAACTGTGGGAAATTCTTAAAGACATGGGAATACAAGACCACAATACTTGTCTCCTGAGAAACCTGTGTGCAGGTCAAGAAGTAACAGTAGAACTGAGCATGAAACATGGACTGGTTCACATTTGGGAAAGGAGTATGTCAAGGCTGTATATTGTCACCTGCTATTTAACTTATATGCAGAGTACATCATGTGAATGCCAGGGTGGATGACTCACAAGCTGGAATCAAGATTGTTGGGAGAAACATCAATAACTTCAGATATGCAGATGATGTAACTCTAATGGCAGAAAGCAAAGAGGAACTAAAGAACTTCTTGATGAACATGAAAGAGGAGAGTGAACAAGCTGACTTAAAACTCAACATTCAAAAAACTAAGATGATGGCAACTGGTCCCATCACTTCATGGCAAATAAAAGGGGAAAAAGTGGGACCAGTGACAGATTTTATTTTCTTGGGCTCCAAAATCACTGCAGATCATGACTGCAGCCATGAAATTAAAATACACGTGCTCCTTGGGGAAAAAAGCTATGACAAACCTAGACAGTGTATTAAAATGCAGAGACAATACTTTGCTGACAAAGGTCCATATAGTCAAAGCTATCATTTTTCCAGGAGTTATTTATGGATGTGAGAGTTGAACTAGAAAGAAAGCTGAGCGCTGAAGAATTGATGCTTTCGAATTGTAGTGCTGGAGAAGACTCTTGAGAGTCCCTTGGACTGCAAGGAGATCAAACCAGTCAATCCTAAAGGAAATCAACTCTGAATATTCATTGGAAGAACTGATGCTGAAGCTGAAGCTCCAATAATTTGGCCACCTGATGTGAAGAGCTGACTCACTGGAAAAGACTGATGCTGGGAAAGATTGAGAGCAGGAGGAGAAGGGGACGACAGAGGATGAGATGGCTGGATGGCATCACTGGCTCAATGGACATGAGTTTGAGAATCTCTGGAAGACAGTGAAGGACAGGGAAGCTTGGCGTGCTGCAATCCATGCAGTTACAAAGAGACAGACACAACTTAGTAACTGAACAACAGCAACAATGTCTAAGAAGATACGTGAAAATCCTTTTAATATGTAGGTTTGAAAACTGCTCCAGTATGAAAGTTTGGATTTATGTAATCATGTTTTATTCACAATTTAAACCATAAATCACAAAATTATATGTTACTTGTATGGCTAACTACTGTTTCTAAGTATCGTTTGCTGTGTGGTATTTTTGAATGGAGTATCTGTCTTAACTATGTATCCTCCCTAGTTTCAGAAGAAAATATGGAAACATTATTTACCACTATGAAAGTTCATCATTTAAAAAAAATATTTGTTATTTTTAAATATTTTTAGTCTGTGCTGTGTGACATGTGAGATCTTAGTTCCCCAACTGTGGGTCAAACCTATGATCCCTGCATAGGGAGTGTGGAATCTTGACCACTGGACTGCCAGGGAAGTCCCCATGATTTTTAATATTAGACAAAACATGAACAACTATATCATAAATATTAGTCACAATAATCAATTTGTATAGTTCTAAGATACAATAAATAACTTGAGATATGTTGAATACATAGTATTACATGGTATTATAAAACAATTGAGCACTGAAGAATTGATGTTTTTGAATTCTAGTGTTTGAGAAGACCCTTAAGAGTCCCTGGGACTGCAAGGAGATCAAAGAAGTCAATCTTAAAGGAAATCAACCCTGAATATTCATTGGAAGGACTGATGCTGAAGCTGAAGCTCCAATACTTTGGCCACCTGATGCAAAGAGCCGACTCATTAGAAAAGACCATGATGCTGGGAAAGATTGAAGGCAGGTGGAGAAGGGGATGACAGAGGATGAGATGGTTGGATGGCATCACTGACTCAATGGACATGAGTTTGAGCAAGCTCTGGGAGATAGTGAAGGACAGAGAAGCCTGGTGTGCTGCAGTCCATGGGGTTGCGAAAAGTCAGACATGACTGAGTGACTGTACAACAGAAAACAGTTAATCTTACTGAAGTATTTATTACACATTTAATTTATTTTTAGTATATGTGCATCCAGCTACATTCCTAAGTACTGAACTTGCATAGTGATCTTTAATCCCAGGGCTTCTGGATATAGTTGAGATATATTATTTTAGATTCCAGATACATTATTTTCTTTCTCATGTCTGTCTTCCAACGCACCCTTTCATTCCCTGTGCTGTGCTTTGCTTAGTTGCTCAGTCATGTCCGATTCTTTGTGACCCCATGGACTGTCACCTACCAGGCTCCTCTGTCCATGGGGATTCTCCAGGCAAGAATATTGGAGTGGGTTGCCATGCCCTCCTCCAGGGGATCTTCCCAGCCCAGGAATCGAACCCAGGTCTGCCGCATTGCAGGTGGATTCTTTACCATCTGAGCCACCAGGGAAGTGCAAGAATACTGGAGTGGGTAGCCTGTCCCTTCTCCAGGGGATCTTCCTTACCCAGGAATTGAACTGGGGTCTCCTGCATTTCAGGTGGATTCTTTACTAGCTGAGCTACCAGGGAAGCCCAATTCTTTCCTTACTTGGGCCTAGACTATTTTTTAATCCATCCATTAAGATTTTTATTTCACTGATTATTTATGTTTGGTTGCTTTTCAAACTTGCTTGTCTTGTCTTTGTTTCTCTGAACACTGAAAACCATCTCAGGTTGCTTTTTACCTGTAACTCTTAGGTTGTGAACTATGCTGTTTGTTGAGGTTCTTTTCTGGGGTGGTTGTTCCCATCTGTAATGTTTGACTCTTCCATGCAAACTCCACTACATGCCCTGCCTAGGTGACTCAACATTCCATGGGTCCCAGTTTCCCCCAACACTGACTTTCTCATACCTTCCTCTTATCAGTTTTGCCTTCTGCTCTACCTCCAGATGGAGAAGGCAATGGCACCCTACTCCAGTACTCTTGCCTGGAGAGTCCTATGGACAGAGGAGCCTGGTGGGCTGCAGTCCATGGGGTCGCTATGAGTCGGACACGACTGAGCGACTTCACTTTCACTTTTCACTTTCATGCATTGGAGAAGGAAATGGCAACCCACTCCAGTGTTCTTGCCTGGAGAATCCCAGGGACGGGGGAGCCTGGTGGGCTGCTGTCTATGGGGTCGCACAGAATCAGACATGACTGAAGTGACTTAGCAGCAACCTCCAGAAATGCCTGCTGTCACTGATTTCTGAACAACTGTACAAGTGAGCTGTATTCTTCTATTTGCGTTTCATCCACAGAATTGTGGATAAGAAAAAGCCATAGTTGAAAGCTTTAGTTAAGAACATTTTAAAACACTATCATGAAGAACATGAATTATGGGTATTAATTAAAAATATAAGCATTTATTACATATTAGGTGCCAGACCCCTTCTGGTTATTGGAGACACAGAGCTGAGCAGAGCTTATCCAGGTAGGAGATTGACAAGCAAACAATTATTACATGATTTGATAAACACTATTACAGAATCATGACAAAGTGTTCTGGGAGAACAAGTGATAATGATTACAGCAGCTGTTGGTGGATTCTTTGTGCCAGGCACTGTGCTAAACATTTAACTTTGTAGTGATTGAACACCGCACACACACACACACACACACACAAATAACCCTGAGAGGCAGCTGACAGTGACACACACATGTTTATATGCTTATTTTACAAAGGAGAAAACTGGGGTCATCCTGTGAACAGGAGTTATACCACTAATAACTGGCAGAACTGGTTTGTTTCCCTCCCCCCCCCCCAAGCATATCTTTGACTCTGAGACACTCCTTGTCAGGAGAAATTGGAGAGACTGCAAAGAGGAGTCAGCGACTGATCTGAGTCCTGGATGGGTAGATGGTAGCCAGTCAGGAACGTTCTTGGAAGAGAGAAGTCGTAACAGCATGTGGAGGATCCAGGAGTGGGGGGCTGCTTGCTGAAATGCGGACATAGAGACGGTGGAAGCACTGTGGGAACAGGGTAGAAGATGGGTCTGGAAAGGTAGACTGGGGACCAGATGCTGAGGCTATCATGGCCACTATTGTCTCTATCACTGACCAGCTCCAGCACATCCTTGGGATTGGAGGGAAATAAGGGATTAGCGGAGGGGTTGGGGTGATGGGTAAAGTATACAACTGGTGTGTATTTCAATAAGGAAAACCTAAAATTAAGATCCTGGCTGCTGCTGCTGCTAAGTCGCTTCAGTCATGTCTGACTCTGTGCGACCCCATATACAGCAGCCCACCAGGCTCCCCATCCCTGGGATTCTCCAGGTGAGAACACTGGAGTGGGTTGCCATTGCCTTTTCCAATGCATGAAACTGGAAAGTGAAAGTGAAGTCACTCAGTCGTGTCCAACTCTTCGCAACCCCATGGACTGCAGCCCACCAGGCTCCTCTGTCCATGGGATTTTCCAGCCGAGAGTACTGGAGTGGGGTTCCATTGCCTTCCCTGCATTGCATATAAATTCCCAGCTCCTGTTTGCCGTGTGTATAAAAGCACCACGGAGCCACCGTCCAAGGAGCGGGTGCAGCCACCATCCCGATGCTGTGTTTACCCTGTCAACACTTACGCCTCACTGCACCGTCCTTCCCTCACTGCAGAGCATCTGTTGCGGTTTATTACTGGACTCCACCTCAGCGGTTTCAACTACCAACTTTTTTTTTTTTTTTTAATGGTGTGCTGTGGTTGAAACTTTGCAAAGAAGAAAAAAAATTCCCCCTCCTTCAACTGTGTTCTGGAGAGTATATGCTCTATTTAATGACTTCAGACAATCAAGTTAAGAACACAATAATAGTAACTGGTGATGTATACAGGAGGGACAGTGACCTAGGGCTTTTTGCCCTCTGGTTGGCACATGGTCATCATGTAGGTAGAAATGTCTCCTGGGTAATGAACATCTCTCAGAGAATAAGCTACGTTTGGGGCTTTTTTTTTTCAATGATACAGAGACAGTTTTACCAATCTGCAGGCCAAATAATTTTTTGAGGCATTTTTTTCTGCATTCACAACATTCCTTAGCTTTACTAGTGGATATTGTAGAGAAAGTGTAGACATGAAGTGTTGTTACTTACTGTGGCCCTTTATCTGTATAAAAATTTCCCTCTTAGGTACATGCACAGTGATTAAATAGAAATGCTCTGAGTGATTTGAGCACATTATTTCATTTGAAATCCCAATTGAAGTGTCTTATAATTATCACAGGTTTAGCTGAACTGTGTTCTTGGCTTGTGCTGTCAGCCATTCTTTTTATTTCAGTGCTGGATCATCACTAAATTCTTGTATTTATTTCCATTTTGCCAATTAGCTTAAGTTGTTAGTGCAAATTTATATGTCCTGGTTCTTCTAAGTCCTTGCCAATTACTTTGGAACATTGAACACTTAACTGCACTTGCTCTGGGGTACTAGCAATGAAACAGTAATTAACTGAGATATTTGCCTCTTTTCCTTAAAAGCTGGAGAATAGGATTATACTCCAATAAACAAGCTTAGAGCAACATGATGGTAACTCTTTTGATAACAAGTTTTTAATCATCGTTTACATGCAATTTTTTTTTTTTGCATTAGTTAAACGCTACAGAAATGAAAACAAACCAAATTAGGGTTTGTCAGATATAATAAAATGCTCACAGATCAAATCTGGCTTGGCTTAGCAATGCTCTACAATTTACATGACGTTTTAAATAAATCATAAAATGTTAATCATGCAGAAATCTTGACCTAATCCAAGTAATCGGATTCAGTTCTGCTATAGATGGGAAGCCAGTGGGATTTTCCTTTCTAATTACATTTTAATGTAATTTTTTACATTTTTTATCTTTTAAAAATCCATTTATGGTTATTGAGACTTTGAAATAATTTTTAAAATACTACTTTAAAATTAAACTCTTTCATCATGTTCAACAGTTTGGTCATTTTCCAGTGGAGAAAAACAAAATGGGGATTAAATGATTTCAAATGTTGTGTTAATAGTTAAGCTGAATTTCAGACACACTGAGGGACAATCAATAGATTGGCAACTTTTGCTGAGTCTCTACTAATGCATCTAGATAAGGATGCTGCTAAGGATCTGAAAAGATATTAAGGAACATATGCGTGTATTGAAATGTATATATGTATTAAAAGCATATACATCTATATGTATATATGTATACACACAGACACACACAACCCACTGTAATTTTATAAACTGCTTACTTACTATGGCTCTAGGACTTTAGAAGCATAAAATCCAGAGATGATATATGAAAGGATTATTTTGTGTTGTGTGACCTTCAGATACTTGGCTTGGGGTCAAGACTGTGATGCAGATGAGAGCTCTGAGTTGGGAAGTTCTGAAAGTGACCCAGAAGAAGAGAAGCTTTGTCTAAACAAAGGTGTAGTGTTAAATGGGAGGACCAACCGCTTATTCCAACACTTCTTAAAAGTCTTTGGTCTACTGGGAGATCATTTTTTAAAAGTCAATATACAGTCAATTGGATAAATTAAAAACATTTAGCGAAAATACTATATAACCATTTCCTAGATAGTATGTGGGTTTCATAAAGTCAGAGATTCTTATGAAGCATTTTACAACTTTCTCCTAAATTTAATGCCATTGGTTCTGTAGTGGGAGATGCCACTGCCCACAGATGACATTCTTTAGTTGGAGCTTCTTGCTTTCAGATCTAGGTTTCAGGGCAATAGGAATTTGCACAACCAGGGAAAACTAGCTTGTTTTAGGCTTCCAAATCCCCAAGGAAATTTATTTCTTCTTGCTGTGAAACCTCTCCATGTAGCTTACATTTTACGTTTTTCTCTTTTAAGATCCAAGTGTCTATTTCCTATGAAGTTTATTACATCTCTGAAAGTAAGACGTAATACTACTATTCGTATATGGACATGTCATGACAAGACACAAAGCTTTCAACCTCATTTATATCAAAACCTAAGCTCTTCCTTAGAAGGTAATGGTTCATTAGGACATCTGTATCTTTGTTTCTCTTTCAGTTCAGTTCAGTTGCTCAGTTGTGTCCGACTCTTTGTGACCCCATGAATCGCAGCACGCCAGGCCTCCCTGTCCATCACCAACTCCAGGAGTTCACTCAGACTCACATCCATCAAGTCAGTGATGCCATCCAGCCATCTCATCCTCTGTCATCCCCTTCTTCTTCCCACAATCCCTCCCAGTATCAGAGTCTTTTCCAATGAGTCAACTCTTCGCATGAGGTGGCCAAAGTACTGGAGTTTCAGCTTTAGCATCAGTCCTTCCAAAGAACACCCAGGACTGATCTCCTTCAGAATGGACTGGTTGGATCTCCTTGCAGTCCAAGGGACTCTCAAGTAGAGGTTTCAAATTTCCCTTTCAACCTCTGAATCAGTATCAAGAACCGTTTTCCCGCTCAATCTTAATATAATGCAGAATCAAGTGGATCATCAGATGTTCATTTCTAATAGACATCTCTTTCTCGGCATATCCCAAACTGAACTTCTGATCTCCAACCTTCAGCCCACATGCCTCATGACCCTCCCCTCGTGCAACTTGCTCTTGCCTCCATCTTCCTAATATCATTTGATGACCAAACCATCATTCTTAGTCACTTAGTAAAAAAACTTTGGTGCAATTCCCCACCCTGCCTTAATCACCCCATCCTGGTCTACTTTATCCCTCTTACCACGCTCCACTTTTTCTTTTACTCACAGCACGTACCATTTTCTAATACACTGTAATGATGTACTCATGTATAATGTGTATTATGTAATATCTGTCTCTCCAGATTAGAATATAAGATTCACAAAGGCATGAGGACAAGAATCTTTGACCCAAGGGCCTAAAATAGTGCCTTTCTAGATGAAACTCAGGAAATATTTGTGAATAAGTGACAAAATAAGCTATGAACAAATTCCGAAAGAGATTCTTGAGTTAGCTATTTTTATTGCCTAGATGTAGCTAAACGTACCCAATATCAAGGAATCTCCTGCTGACTCTCTAATTTAGAACAGTCCCAGAATTGCTAGGATTTGACTTTCAAAGTAAGATTGAGCTGGGTTAGGTTGGTTTCTAGAGACACCCTGAAAGTGAAATTAATGTGAAAGATGGGAAGAATGATCTCCAATGTTACTGATATCTGATTTTCGATAGATAATTTGCATAGAACCTTTTTAGAACTGAAGGGTGTAGGCAAAGACATTCACTATGGTCTTAAGAAAAACACAGCTTATATTTTGCTGTTCTTGCAATTCAGCATGATCACTTTATTTAAAGAGCCTAGCTTTAATTCTGACAACACTCTCAGTAAATTTGAATGATTAAATTCTTTCTATTTAAACTGACTCAACCTAGCTAGGCGCTTAGATAGTTTTGTACTTATTTCTGTCCTCAATCAAGAAAATACATTTAATTAGTTTTCTTTCAAAAATTTCCGAGAATAGGGAAAAAGCAATAATAAGAATAAAAAGTTCAGAATATATTTCATTTTCTTCTCAGATAATTAAGATAAAAGGCTATTGTTGATCAGATAAATTGTGTAGGTAATTTGTGAGATATAAATTTGAATTTCTATAGTTATTACTATTTTGTTTTTTTTTCCCAGAAGGACTGGCTTTTATTTAATGTACTTGATTAAAATATCTGAATCCTACTTAGTTGTGAGAAATATCATTTTGATGGAATTTTGACTAGCAGACATCAGGTGATTTACCCAGAGGTTCCTCACCACATAGCTAGTCAATGTCAGAGCCATCCATGGAACCCAGGACTAAGGACTGCCAGGTCAGATCTTTTTCCCAATGTATATGCAGATTGCTTTATTTCTTTCCTTCTTGATTTAAGCTTCATTTTATTACTGCTGTTACCACTGGAATATAACTTCTGTTGTGTTTAAGACCAAAAGATAACCAAAAAGCCAGGCTAGTGTGGAATGGCATACACTCTGCCTTGGGGCATAAACTTGCCCTTTTGGCACCTGATCAATCCTTTTATATATCTAATCAGTTATATGTGATTTTCTGATTCTTCCAAATTTTTCATAAAGAAGAGCACATGCTGTTTTACAATGGAAACTTAATTTTAAAAAACATTATTGAAGTAAAATTGTTTTTCATATGTAATAACAAAGTAAATATATCAATACAGTAAATATAATTATCTAGACTAAAGTAGAATCCAATTTATTTTTATCTTTAGGGAATAAATTATGTCATGTTTAGAAAGTTGTTTATTACTTTTGATGTTTAGAAAAAAAGCATACTAAAGTAAGCTTTATGAGTACTCATCCTTTCTTTTTCTGATTCCTTTTGTATAAACAGCACTTATCTAAATATATCTGCTTGTTATTCAAATATTTAAAACAAACCTTTCAAGCATTGGATATATGGGAAATAGATGGGGAAACAGTGTCAGACTTTATTTTTCTGGGCTCCAAAATCACTGCAGATGGTGACTGCAGCCATGAAATTAAAAGATGTTTACTCCTTGGAAGGGAAGTTATGACCAACCTAGACAGCATATTAAAAAGCAGAGACATTACTTTGCCAACAAAGGTCCGTCTAGTCAAGGCTATGGTTTTTCCAGTGGTCATGTATGGATATGAGAGTTGGACCGTGAAGAAAGCTGAGCGCCGAAGAATTGATGCTTTTGAACTGTGGTGTTGGAGAAGACTCTTGAGAGTCCCTTGGACTGCAAGGAGATCCATTCTGAAGGAGATCAGTCCTGGGTGTTCTTTGGAAGGACTGATGCTAAAGCTGAAACTCCAGTACTTTGGCCACCTCATGTGAAGAGTTGACTCATTGGAAAAGACCCTGACTCTGGGAGGGATTAGGGGCAGAAGGGGACGACAGAGGATGAGATGGCTGGATGGCATCACCGACTTGATGGACATGAGTTTGAGTAGACTCCGGGAGTTGGTGATGGACGGGGAGGCCTGGTGTGCTGTGATTCATGGGGTCACAAAGAGTCGGACACGACTGAGCAACTGAACTGAACTGAACAGTTTATTGTATTCACTTTTCCATTTGTGGTTAAATGTAATCTATGGTAGTTACACTTGACTTACTCAGTCAGGCACCGCTTTTCTTGATACTGTCTCTATGTATAATCAAAGGACAGCAGAGATTTAAACTATATTTAGGTTCTCTAGTGCTTTTCATTTTAATTTTCCAGAAGCTGAATTTTGAGCTTAAATTAGCTGGCTACCTTGTAACCTGACCTGACCTTCTAGTTTAGTTTGGTGGAAGAGAGCCTTCTTATTATATAGAGAGAATTCCTACCAGGCAGCAATTTGTATCTAAGAACTATCATGATTCAAATACCATTAGGAGAAGCCTTTAACAGTACTGATCCATTTGGATAAATCTGGAAGAGAAGACAGAAATCTGTAAATCATTATCAGAAATGGAGTCTACAGATTGGTTGAAGGAGAAAAAAAAAAAAAAAAAAGACCAAAAGAGGAAGGAACTGATATTCTGGATAAGACAGTGTGGGAGAGCGAAAAATGCACTAAACTGCTAAGGTATCCCACTACCTCTTGAAAGGAATATGGTATGGGGTAAAATGGCCTTGGATGGAGAATAAGTGGAATTAAAGCTCATCAGTCCAGGGGTCCTGGATTGATGAGTCCAACAGTCATGGAGAGGAGAGATGACAGTTTACCTGGAATCAAGTTGACCGTGGTTCCAGAACTTGGTAGGTGCCAACTACAAGGACATAGCTTAAAGATGGATTTTCTTGCATCCAGAATTTGTCTTGAGGAGGAGTCAGGATATGATACATACAGAGTATGAGGAAACATGGGAATCTGTTTAGCCTAAACAGAGGAGCAAACATAAATTTAGATCTCATCAGTTAGTCCCTGGAGGAACATAGCACCAGAGGGTGTAGGGGATGTAAACTTGCTTTGATATACTAAGTAATCCCTGGGTTTTTCCTGTCTAGACATTTTCTATGTAGTGACTATTAAAACGTGTTCATGATGGCATGTTATTTGTACTTCGTCTATGGTCAGTCCCTCCTGCTCTGTTCCTCTCTTCTTCATGAGATTCTGCTTGATTCTTTTGAGGAGGGACCACGTACTGTCCATTGTTTTATACCTCAGCTATTGTTTTATACCACTAACAATTGCAGCCCTATTGCCACCCATGATCCAGTATCCCCAACCTCTCTAGCCTGTCCCATTTTCATCTCCTTGGATTCATCATGATCTAACATGCTATATCATGTACCTATATATTATGTCTAAGTTATTATCTGTTTCCTATTCTGGAATGTAAACTCCATGAGGATGGATTGTTGTCTCTTCTCTTAGTTGTTTTCCAAAAGCCTAAAAAAGTGCCCGGGGGTTAGGAAGTACTGAGTAACTAAGTGTTGTTTAAACTGTTGTGTTCCTTGTTAAATATCTTGGTTGGTGGCATATATCTTATGGTTATGCTATTCTCCTCTTGTAAGCAGAGCTGCAAAGCTTAAATCAGCAGAGTCTCTCCTATTTTTCTGTAAGGTGGGAGCAATTATAATAGATGTTGACCTGAAAGGAGAGACAGGGCATCAGTTAAGGTGGGACTGACCCTGGGGCCTGGAGAGACAGATGCACAATGAAGAGCGCTTCTGCTGCAGCCTGTCCTGATTCTAAGAGGCTCAGAACTTTCTTCAGTGCCCAGAGTTCCTACCTAGGAGAGCTTGGCTCTAGGTTCGTTCTGTCCCTAATTTACCAGGTGACATTGAACAAGTCACTGTATTCGTCTCACTGTCTATAGTATGGGAATAATAATAGTCTGCTATTTTTGTTTCACAGGTTTCCGAGTTAACCCTGTATACGACATGTTTAAATAGTTTTAAAAGTTTGCTGTTGTTTTAGTCTCTCAGTCACCTGACTCTTTTGCGACCCCATGGACTGTAGCCTGTCCATGGGATTCTCCATGGAGTGGACTGCCATTCCCGTCTCCAGTTTAAGATGCTATATATTTGTAAAAGCATTTGTTATTAGTACTATTACTGTTATTATTATTGAAGTTTTTATTTTTTAAAATACTTTCCCTAAGATATCATATCTCTATGTACAGAACAAGATTTGAAGCTACAATATACAATTTGTTTAGGTGATATTATTTGTTTAATATCCATATGAGATATTTCCTGGTTTTGAATATCAATCGTTTTTGTAAGGCATGATTTTTTTTGGTATTTTCTTCATTTTTATAAGAATATAAGTTACTCTGTAGACAATCAGACCACGAAGTTTGGTTCTTTGTGATTTTGGCTGAGAAGGTGGTGGATTTGAAGTGGAGGTTGTATGACGGGCTCGTGAGGAAGGCTGAGGTGGCTCGTGAGTGCACATGAGGATTACCTATGTCAGGAGCCAGCTCATCAGGTGCGTGGGCCATAAAACGAGGGCAGGAGGGACACAGTGTTCCCAGTGACAGTAGTAAATCCATTTCAAATAAAGTGAACTGTTTGCTTAAACTTTCCTATGTCCTGTCAGACCTCTGGCGCTGAGAACCAACTCAATATAGAAATTAGCTCACCCAGAGGCTGTAGGGCAGAAAGACTCAAAGGACAGACTGTTGCATCAAAATTGTGTTTAGAAACACAAAGTTCTCATGAAATATGTGGTGTGTTGCTTTTTAGAACTTTCTAGTTTGAACAAATTTACCATTTCTTATATTACTGCTCTTTAAGTATAACATTTGCAACAAAGTACTTACCTGATGAAATATATATATATATTCAGGTCTTTGACAAATCTGTGCTCTTTAAAATTTTTATTAAAATTATACAAGGAAAATTACTTAGCATCCCAAGAGGAATTGACTGTACCGATTCTCATGGATATTTCATTAAAAAAAAAAAAAAATTATGTGGACTCTTTTCAACTCCGGTTTCTCCAGTGAAGATTGTTTCAAATAAAGCTGTCTGATATAGAAAGACATGGTTGCTAGGGAGCCAGAGTCACGACGGCTGATGTTACTAGGGAGGATACAGAGGTGAGTCCCTGATTATAGAAGAGAACCATTTTTCATTCTCCTTGAAAGTGAGTCTTCTTTATACACAGATGACAAGCTCACTAACTCGGTAGGAGTAATACTTCAGAAAGAAATATGAAATTTTAATATGTTTCCTCAGAGTAACGTAAATCTAAAGCTATTTCTTCAGGATGAATACAGTTTATGCCCACCTGTACCTTAATGGGTGGTGGAAATGCTTTTGGCAGTTCCACGTGGTGCAAATCTTTTGGCAAGCTCTCTAAGGCCTTGCTACCTGAGTGGAATGAGGAATCTCTGTCTAATATTTCTTCCATCTTCATATTGGCTGAGTATAGGCCAATAAACATTTATTGAAATTTACTATGTGCTAGGCATTTTATGAGGGACTTTTATCCCATTTTCTCATTTAATCCTATAATCCTGATGCAAGTTATTATCATTTCAATAAACACTAGGAAATATTAATATTCTTTGTCAGTTAAATGGTAGGATCTGAACCCCATTTGGTGTCATGAAGTTCTCTCTTTTCAAATGTCTCATGTTAAGGAAGAACAGGAAGGATGAGATGGTTGCATGATATCACTGACTCTATAGACATGAGTTTGAGCAAGCTGTAGGAGTTGGTGATGGGCAGAGGAGCCTGGCATAATGCAGCCCATGGGGTTGCAGTCCACTCCACATAGAGTCGGACATGACTGAGTGACTGAACTGAACTGAAAGAAGAATAAATACATAAGTATATTCATGTAATTTTTCTGTTAGTTTTACCAGAGTTTTTAAAAATTTATATGTGGGAATGTTTAGTGAAAGACTTTCAGGAGATTATCCTGACTATTGAAAATAAAATGTGGTGAGCAGTGCTTAGTTTTACCATTTGATAGTGCCTTGTTGTTTGGGCTCCCTGTGGGACATTAATAAACACAATAGAACTCAACTTAAAAAAACAAACAACTTAGTAGATTCTTTGTATAGAATATTGTGTGAGGAAGGGTAAGACTCTCATTATGAAGCTTTCACTATAATGCTGTGAGGATATTACCAGATGGTAAAAGGAAAGCACCCTGAGTAGAAATCTTAAATGCTCCTGCAATAATTGAGCTTTGCAAAGAGGGAGTCCTATCAATGATATGTTACTTTGCAACTTTAGATACCTTCAGTCTTCAGCATGCTAGAACTTTTTCATGGAGTCACAAGGTCAAAGCCAAAGAGTGTCTGCAACTTTTCCCAAGATGATGGAATTTTCACTTATGGAAGCTGAAGGAGGGCAGATGGGATCGACTGCTACCCTTTAAGAAAAGGTTGTGAGTGTTTGGGTTCACGGGTGACCAAAGTGAAGACTAGAAAGGGCACCCTGCTAGCCTGAGAAGCCACATCTTGTAGCCCAGAATATCTTTTAGAAAGCAAAAGTGGATTAAAAAAAGAGAAAGCAATGTTCTTGGAGAGCAAGCTGTGTGGCCTGAGCGAGATTTATGGAGGTAATTATTGTGTCTGGGTCTTCAAAAGTGCTGGAAAATTTTATGACCACCACCAGGTCCTTGTAGCCTGGCCAGTGGAGACTGAAGAGAAAGGTTATTCAATGTTTCTGAATATGGGTTTATTGCCCATGGGAATTAAAATTGAGAGTCTTTCCCATGTAGTGCTTTTTCTTATGCTATATTATTTTTAGAAGTAGTTTTTTAAAAAAAGAGAAAGGTCTCTTCCTTTGAAATACCTCTTTGTTGATTACTATTAGGGGCAGGATATTTGATTAGATAGACGAGAGCACGTACAGCAAATGCCACCCTACTTGAGTAGAGGTTGCTAAGAAACATAGTGTTTGGGAACTACTACCTTAATGGTTATCTACAAATTTAACACCACCAATTTCTTATCTCACAGAGGGCGTGGGCAAACTAAATGACTCCAATTTTAGAGACTGTGGCACTGTGCATTAGACATCAGCTTTTGCAGCAGACCTGGGCCTTGGATTGGACATGGACCAAGATAAGAGATATACGTGAAAGACAAGACTTGTTTGTCAAACCACTGGCTGCTCATAAAACATGACAATCAGATAGAGCTGTACGAGTCTTAAACATAGGAAAGAGGAGGCTGTATTCTTCCACACACTCTGTGATTTTTTATCTATAAGCTGGCTTTCCAGGAAAAACCTTATGAACAGTTGTAATAAGATGACATATCAATGCAAGTTGTTAAGGGAAACAGCAATGTTAAAATCATCTGTAGGACTGCATTGTTCATAAATGAGCCAGTTGGTTTTGAAGGATTTGATTGATCCAGTGAGTCAGAATAGCCAAAATATTTGTATAAATTACCTGGATTGATATAACTAGGGATTATATATACATGCAATTCACAAAGCATTCAGATATTAGTAGAAAGTCTTGGATGTAGTCTAATGTTGGCCTCTCTATAATTCAGAAAAAGATACATTCAATTTACTACTAATGTATCTGCTGAGTCCTTATTTTATGTCAGGCATCGCAGATGTGACTATGGACTAGATATGGGGAAAATCATACTTCTACAAAGAAGAATATTTGCTGAATCCAACATTGCTATTGAGACAGATTGTGGCACACAAAACGGGACTATTTGACCTTGGTTGTCATGTCAGTCAAAACTGACTGTTCTAGAGGATATTGGTCCATCATAGCAAAGACCAAAAAGACCTGCATATTTTAGGTTATAATCATATGAAATTTTAAAAATCTGCTTCATAAACATTTAAAATCTTCTTTGTTCTTTAGACATACACAAATGATTGCTGCTACATTTCTTCTCTTTCCCCTATTTTAACAGGCAGTGGCTACAATTGATTCAGCACTACTTTACCAGACTAAGCAAAAATCTATTTGCCTTGCATGATATTATTAACAAATTAAATCTGAGAAATAACTTAAATTTTAATGCTTCACATTTAAAAGTTCATCTGTGCTAATACTTAAATAACACAATACCCTATCTTTCAGACTCAGATTCCATACCTTGGTCTTCTTTGGTTTTAGGCTTTTGTTGGAAGCTCTAAATTTATTTAATCATTCTCTTTTCCAGAAAGGTGAGAGTATTGCTCTAAATTTTGTTCAATTGAAAAAATTGTGCAAATCTTACTTCAGATTCATTCACTGAGTTATTTATTTTACTAGGTTAGATAAAGAGTTAGTCACAAAGGCAAATAATATAAAGCAATATTACCTATAATATTCTTTTAGTATATTTGAAGAGAAGGGAATGGCAACCCACTCCAGTACTCTTGCCTGGAAAATCCCATGGATGGAGGAGCCTGGTAGGCTGCAGTCCATGGGGTCATGAAGAGTTGGATACGACTGAGCAACTTCACTTTCACTTTTCATCTCCATGCATTGGAGAAGCAAATGGCAACCCACTCCAGTGTTCTTGCCTGGAGAATCCCAGGGACGGGGGAGCCTGGTGGGCTGCTGTCTATGGGGTCGCACAGAGTCGGACACGACTGAAGTGACTTAGTAGCAGCAGTATATTTGATAGAAGTATAGAGTGACCACATCATCAAATGTATGCCTATAAAGAAATTTGTCTCATTTCATTTCTCACTGATTTGAATTACTACTTTCCCCAAATCACTGAAGATGAAGCAATCCTTCTAGGATTTCTATATAAATATAGGTAGTTCTTTTTCACTTTTCATATATCAGATGAACCAGTAAACTCTAAATACATTTTCCTTTCCAATTTTCCCCTACTTTATATTGGAATATATTGTTGCCAAACTGCCTCCCTCCATTTTTGTGAAGGTCTATATGTATATGCTTGCTGTCTCCCCACACTCAGACATAGACACACAGGTATGCTCACTTTGCCTCATGAGAAGAGACAGTGTGAGAAAAAAAATTCAAGACCCTAACACTATTCTTTCCATCAAATGTTTAAGTTTCTAAACCTCAAAGAACTTTAGTTTCTTTATTTACAAAACGGAGTCAATCAAACCTACCTTTTTGGCGTTTTATGAAGATTAAATGAATATGCAAAACAAATAGATTCTGACAAATTACGGGCAATAAAAATGTATCTCTTTTCTTCTTATTGCTAATTGTTGAATGCATTAGCAAGGCAAAATACGCTACTCTTTACTTTTTTCCACTAAGATCCAGGAGACAAGGTAAGATTATATTTTACTTTTCAAAATGTATAAAGTTGCCATTCAGAAGAAGTAAGATTTAGTACTAGGTGAAATAATTTAGTACTAGGAGATAAACAATAATGATATTGTTTCATGTATTTCCTTAGAAGAAATATATTCATTTGGAATTTTATTAACCATAGAAACTATTCTATAGTTTGACAAATTATTTCAATGAATGAGGTTGTTTTTAAATTTTGTGTGTTTTTGGAAAAGCTTGTATACACTCCAACCTTTTTTTTCGCCATGCCAATTCAATTTACAATTATGCCAGAAGGACATCCTGATGAGTTTAACAACACAATGCTCAGATGTAGTGTTCACACCTAATCTTTTAAAGATTCTTTAAGGTTTAGGCATTTGTGGTAGGTAGTATCTAGCGATGGCCACTACCAATTTCTTTCTTCTCTGAAGATGTATGTTGCCCCTCATGTCAAGTTCAGTTCAGTTCAGTCGCTCAGTCGTGTCCGACTCTTTACGACCCCATGAACCGCAGCATGCCAGGCCTCCCTGTCCATCACCAACTCCCGGAGTTCACCCAAACTCATGTCCAATGAGTCAGTGATGCCATCCAGCCATCTCATCCTCTGTCGTCCCTTTCTCCTTCTGCCCCCAATCCCTCCCAGCATCAGAGTCTTTTCCAATGAGTCACTCTTCGCATGAGGTGGCCAAAGTATTGGAGTTTCAGCTTTAGCATCAGTCCTTCCAAAGAACACCCAGGACTGATCTCCTTCAGAGTGGACTGGTTGGATCTCCTTGCAGTCCAAGGGATTCTCAAGAGTTTTCTCCAACACCACAGTTCAAAAGCACTCAGCTTTCTTCACAGTCCAACTCTCACATCCATACATGATCACTGGAAAAACCATAGCCTTGACTAGACAGACCTTGTTGGCAAAGTAATGTCTCTGCTTTTGAATTATGCTATTTAGGTTGGTCATAACTTTCCTTCCAAGGAGTAAGCATCTTTTAATTTCATGGCTGTAGCCACCATCTGCAGTGATTTTTGGAGCCCCAAAAAATAAAGTCTGACACTGTTTCCACTGTTTCCCCATCTATTTCCCATGAAGTCATGGGACCAGATGGAGTCTAGTTTCCATAACCTTTTGTCTGGGCTGGCCTTAGTGACCAGTGTAACCAACAAAATGGGTCAGGAGTGATGCTCTGTAGCCTCTGAGCCCATGCTATCAGAAGTTTCATATCTTCTTTGTTGATCTTTTGGGATATTTCCTCGCAGAATCAATCCACCTTGCTGTAAGAAGCCCAAGACACATAGAGAAGACTTTCAGGGGCTCCCACTGACAGCCGAGCTTAGCCCCAGTTGCTACCCATTATTAGTGACCAGCAATGAGAATAAGCCATCTTGGATGTCTAGCCCAGCAGGGATTCACATGACTCTAGTCCCAGTAGCCACTGGACTACAACCACACAAGAAAACGTAAGTTAGACCAGTCAACCTACAGAACCATAAGGGAAAATAGTAAATTGTTGTTTTAAGCCACCACATGCTGGGTAGTTTGCAAAAATATAGACAACCAGAGCAGCATTATAAGCAGAAAATGTGATTCTCAAACAAACATGTTCATATAAAGATGGGGCATCTGTTATGTTAAACCTCAAAATATTAAGCAATTTGTGCCCTTAATTAGGCTTCAAATCCTGTTTCTGATTTCAGTGTCATCAGACTTTAAGAAATATTGTGAGTGTATGGTGTTAGATTTGAGGGGGAGAATTGAAATATAGCATTTTGGAGCTCTGAGCTTCATATGTATCCATCCATTCATTTAAATATTGATTATGCAAAGCAATATGCCAGGTGCTGTGGGGGATAAAGGCATGAGTCAGAAAGCTGTACCCATATTAGCATTTTGGAAGACCCTCCCTTTTCCCTCTGAAGACAATTAACACAGTGTTCAAGTTGCCTGCTGGGTTTTCATTTGGTGTTCTCTTGAGTTTTCTGTCTTCCATTTTTTGGGGCCATTTCCTACCCAGATTGTTTGTTTTTTGAGTGTTTGGAAATTATAAAAAGAAAACAAAGACTCTTAATTTGAAGGAAAACCAGTTACATATCTAAGGACTTGGTAATATTTTAAAAAACAAGCAAACTAGTAATACTAATAAGCTAGAATTTTGGATTTTTATCTCTCGCTCCCATTACTATTGATCCCATAATGTTATAGTTCTCTCAGTGAGATTTAAGTTCATAATCTGGTATAAATGACAGGGTGGATAACAGAATTCCTATGTAGCCCAGATGCTTTAAATGTGATAAGCCAACTATTAATTGCTTTCAAGTGCTGTGACTTTGCTAAAAACAGGAGATTTGAAGGCAGAAAAACTGAACTCTGACAATATTCTTTCTTTACCTTAGGTAATTTTGAAAATACTCTAAGCCTGTTGCATTTTCTATAAAGTGAGTGTAAAAGTGGTCTTGATATCCAAAGCTATTGTGAGATTAGCTGCAGTTATGTATATAAAGTACTTGAAAGACTCTAGTGTATAGTAAGAGAATCAACATTTTTCTGAGATCATGGTCATGGGAATTATATTTTCTATGGTGTAAAAAATGGTGATGCTGAGAGTTCAATGCGATTTTATTTAGGTTCCTCAGTCAGTGGGGCAATTAAAAATTATCTGGATCTATTTACTTTTGGGGCTTTCCTGGTAGCTCAGTGGTAAAGAACATGGCTGCCAATGCAGGAGACATAAGAGATGTTGGTTAAATCTCTGGGTCAGGGACGATCCCCTGGAGAAGAAAACAGCAACTGCTCCAGTCTTGCCTGGAGAAGTCTTGTTTTGTCTTGTCCATGGTAAATCCCATGGACAGGGGAGCCTGGCAGGGGGCTACAGTTCATAGGGTTGCAGGGGAATCAGGCAAGACTGAGTGATGAAACATTTCCTTTTTCCAAGTAGTTTTAAGTTTTTAAAGGGTCATTTAGAAAGCAGTGCAAACTTTCTTTAAATGAAATCCCACATAGATGGACCATTTATTTGGTTGAAATTGGGACGGGGACTAGTCTCCCTTTCTGCGGTGGTTCTCATGACAAAAACCTAATGGTTTAGTAAAGTTTACTTTAAAAACAACTGCACTAGCTATTTTTCCTACGCTTGCAGCTCTATTTCTTCCTAGTCCTGCTTTGCCATATGTTGTAAGCACTTGAAACTATATATTATCCTAAATGGCCTGTGTCATTTCTTGCTTTCCTATAGGGGTTACAATTTCTTACTCTTGTCTGCCTAGGTCTAATCTGTACTATTGCTATACAGGTTCAGCCTCCTTGCACCAGATCGGAGGTGAAAGTATATAAAGGGAATATTACTAAGGTTATAAAAACAAAAACTTTAAGATGCACTAATTTGCTATTGCAAATGTTTTACCCCAATTGCAAAATGAAATCAAGTATGTTTCACCGTAATTGCTCAAGCCAGCTGAGCAACATTTTCATCCCATAGCTTGAAGTTTTATAATTTGGGATTTCTCCAAATACACTCTAGGGAAGTTGGTAAAGGCAGCTGGTGAACACAGATGTTATTTCATTAACATATTTAGCCAAATCCTGATAAATCATAATATACATTTCATTAAACTGGGAAATTCCTTTCCTTGAGTACCTTTTCTGACTTCCAGAGATTTTCAGGGTTGGTGACCTGTATTCATGAGATTTACCTGGTTTTAGTTCTTTTTACAGTGACCACTTAAGTGCAGTCCAAATTTCATAGACCTTTGACTTGCTCCTGGGTTCTCATGCCACTCAAGGCTGTGCCTCCGCTGTCACTGTGAGGCTGGGTGTCCCTTATATTAAGCATAGTGGGGAGGTCTGAGAGCCTGCTGTTGAACCTGTAAAGTGTGAATAAGAACATCTCTTATGTATACCAATATAGGGAGGAACTTAATGTTTGCATGAACACATAAGTACGTGAGTAGCAGGTGACAGCTTTTTAAATTAAGCAAAAATCAAATTATAAAAATAAAATGTTTATTTTAAAATTTGAAACAACAGAGATGCATGTAGATAAAAGGGGGGATCTCCCATTGCTTGTTCATTTTGTTCAAGCATTCTGTAAGTTTCTACTTTTTTGTTTGTTTCTATATTTATTTTTTTAATCAGCATTCTTAGACAGAAAGGAGAGAAAATGAGGCAGAGGCAATATACCAACTTTGTTTTGATTAGTGTTTTATGATATATCTTTACCCAGGCTTTCATTTTCAAACTTCCTCTTTCTTCTGTTATAATTAATAAAGTTGGAATTTCTAAAAGGTAGTCAAAAATTTTTTTGTCCTTTAACTACAACATGTAATGTATTGAGGTTTAGTATTTCAAATTGTTTCAAATATTTCAAATTGTCCTGTGTTTTTAGAACTGATTATTTTTTTTTATTATTCCTTTCTTCTACTTTGGAAGTTGTATATTCTGTTTCCTTTTTTTTAGTGGTTTCCCTAGAAATTATAATGTGACTAATTAACACATCAAAGTCTAATGGAAAAACTTTACCTCTCTCCTGCTGCTGCTGCTAAGTCGCTTCAGTCGTGTCCATGTCCGACTCTGTGCGACCCCATAGAAGGCAGCCCACCAGGCTCCCCCATCCCTGGGATTCTCCAGGCAAGAACACTGGAGTGGGTTGCCATTTCCTTCTCCAATGCATGAAAGTGAAAAGTGAAAGTGAAGTCGCTCAGTCGTGTCTGACCCTCAGCGACCCCATGGACTGCAGCCTTCCAGGCTCCTCCATCCAGACAATATAAATCTTAAAAAACCTCTAATTCCATTGACTCGCCTTCTGATTTGTATGATTTTGCTAGGAATTATAATTATATATTTTTATACTTCATGATATATTACTACCATTATTGATTTTATATTGTCAAAACTCAGGTTTACTCAAAAAACTTACTCATTTCTTTGCTATTTATTCTTTCTTATATCTCAGACTTTCCATTGGGATCACTTTCCTTACACCTGAGGAATATCCTCTAGAATTTTACTACATAAGGTCTGCTAATGACTTTCTGAATTTTTGTTTATAAGGAAATTCCATTGTTTTTCCCTTTTTAAAAGTGATATTTTCTCTGCATATAGAATTCTAGACAGACAGTCACTTGTTTTCAGCACACTGAATGTATCATTCCATTGGCTTTGGTTTCACTGAAGCTGCTGAGAAACAAAATGTCAGCCTGTTGCTTTATTGAAGGAATCCTCTCCCCTCCTCTTCCACCGAGCCCTGGTTTCTTTTAACACCATCCGTCTTTGGTGTTGTGCTGGTTTACTATTAATATAAAGTGAGATTTCTTTGATGGGGACCGATTAGGTTCCTTAAATCTGCGGACTGATGTCTCACCATTTCTGGAATATTTTCAGGCATTGTCTTCCTAAATATTGTATCTGCATCATTCTGTCCTTCCTTCCATCTAAAGCTTTGACAAAAAATTTGATAACATGCTAACTCTATGTGCAAAAAGTATTAACTTTCATTTCTTCACTACTTTCTTCATATTACATTGTAGATAGTTTTATTCTAATCTATTTTTACAGTTCTTAATTTTTTATTCAGCTGTGTTTAGTTTGCTCACAAACATATCAGTTGAGTTCTTAAATTTAAGTATATGTATTTATTTCTAAAGTATCTCTGTTTTTAGGTTTGTGGGTCATTTTTAATAATGTTCACAGGTTAATTCTTCTCTTTAATAGGCATTTCATAATTTAGTGTTAACTATTCAAATATTTGAAAACTCATTTTGCTTTAGCTTTTTAGTTGTTTTCATAATGCCTTGATTTGATGTGTACACATAAGTTTTAATCCTGAGTTGCTTGTTTTCTCTGGGAAATTATTTACAGGAATTTTTGAGTCCCTGGATGATGACAAGTTCCTCTAAATATCTGGGGGGTAGTTTTGCTTGTTTCTGTCCTATACCTGAGAGAATTATGTATAGGAAAACTTTAAAATGAATTTATAGTCTGAAGTCTCTGAACACACAAATGATATGGATTTGAGCTACAAATCTATATAAAAGCTCATTTAAAATTATGACATCTCAGGGAAAATGTATCCTTTTTCTTTCCTCAATATCAAAGCAAATTTTCCTGTAGCTCCCTGAAGGTGGGGACAGAGGAATGAGCTTATTTTTTATTCATTCTCACTGAGCATTTGGCCAACTGGTGTCCTAGATTATTGGTTGGTAAGACTCTCTTATAGACTCTCTAACTTGGGTTAACCTTTGTTTTCAATCCCTACTATGCTATAGGGTTTCCCTGGTGGCTCAGACGGTAAAGTGTCTGTCTGCAATGCAGGAGACACAGGTTCGATTCCTGGGTTGGGAAGATCCCCTGGAGAAGGAAATGGCAGCCCACTCCAGTATTCTTGCCTGGAAAATCCCATGGATGGCAGAGCCTAGTAGGCTACTGTCCATGGGGTCGCAAAGAGTGGGACATAACTGAGAGACTTCACTTCACTATGCTGTAAGGCTCTAAAATTGCAATTCAAGTTTCTAGGTTTAGAAAATGCCCAATGGTAAAAGTAACTTAGTTCTCTGCTAATCTTAGGATTCTCTTTTCCACTTAGCTTTTTATTAACAATAATTTACTATTTTTGTTATATCATAAATATTTTTAATATGACATTTTCATATTTAATCCAGTATTTTTAGTTGTTTTCAGGAATATATTAATAATCAATCCTTCCAAATTCATAGGCACCATAACATATGAAGCAGAAATCTCCATTTTTGTCTATATCAAGTATGGCTATCATTCAGTCATATGGAGACTTTGAGACTCCATATGTGGAATCATATGGAGACTCTTACTTTGTTACTAATAATAATTGGGTTATATAACATTTTATTTGTAGGTGCCATCATTTCAACTGCAGACAACTTTGTTGTGATCTGCATGGTTCCCAAATAATGGGGTTACATTACTGGTCCCCAGAATATATTGGCTGATTGAAAGACTAGGGTACACTTTCTTCATTCAAGGAATATTCTGCTTTTTATCCATCAGAATGGCAGCATTGATCCGATGGCAGTAAGTCATGCTCTTTAAGTTCTTTTCTCCATCAATACTGATTAATTTATACTGATCTATCTCTACTCTCTGAGCAGGAACATTTGTCCCCAGGGCCTTGAATTCATGAAGACAGAGGAGGCTAGGAAATACACAGGCAGACTTCTTCCAAGTGTGTGTGATATAGCAATGACAGAGATGGTTAATTTTCTTCCAATATCTACTTCTGCATTTCTCCCATTATAATAAGATTGTTTTAGCTAGATACATGACTTTCTAGGGCTTTCCTGGTGGCTCAGATGGTAAAGAATCTGCCAGTAATACGGGAGACTGGGCTTTGATCCCTGGGTGGGAAGATTCCCTGGACAAGGGAATGGCTATCCACTCCAGTATTCTTGCCTGGAGAATTTCACGGACAGAGGAGCGTGGTGGGGTCACAGTCAGACATGACTGAGTGACTAACACTTTCACTTACATTTTCCTAGAATAATAGAATATACTGGCCAGCTTCCTTTGTAGGAAGCATGACATATAACTATGTTCTGGTCGAAGGGGTGTAAAAGGAAATACCTGTGATGGCTTCCGGGACCCTTCCATATGAGACAATTGGCATGGACCCAATGAGCCTTCTTATCTCTTTTCCTGTATGTGCTGCCTGTACTTTATATGGTGGCTGTAATTCCATCTCAGTCCATGAGTGAAGACCATGCCCAAAGGATGACAGAGTGGAAAGGCAGAAGGAATCTGGGTCCCTCTGGGCTTTGTGGAATAAGGCTGCCTCACCATCCCTCTGAATTGTTTACCTCTTTTTCCCTGAGAGACAAATTAACTTCTAGTTTATTTAAACCATTATTACTTTAGGTTTCTGTTATTCACATCTGAACACTATCCAAACTAATCTAGTGAGTAACAATTTAATAAGAGAAATGATGTAGTCAGGGATTTGTTTATAAATATCTGGGATCCATGACATAACATCTAGTCACACTAATTAATGGCTTTTGTCAATCCTTAGAGGTGGGATTGGATAGTAAATAGCATAACCTAAATATATGATATCTGTTTTATGTGGTGTGCTGCAAATCATGGGGTCGCAAAGAGTCAGACACAACTGAGCAACTGAACTGAACTTCATAGCTTTCAATATGTTTCGAGTTCCATTTTTCTATAATGTCTATACCAGGGCTTAGAATTGGTAGGTTTTTCAACTCATTGGAAGATAGACTGAATGGCAAAATTCCTCTTGATTCCAGAAAAAGATAACCTCCAAATGATTCACTTATGGAAACAGAAGCAAAAGAAGTAAGTAAAATAAAAGCAAACTGAAGCAGTCACCATACATCATAACCAAGGTGGTTTATTTCCAGGTTTGCCACGATTTTTCAACATTAGGAAACTTACTAGTGTGATTTATCCTATCAGTAAATTAAAAGTGTGTGTATGAAGGAAATCAATCAGAAGATACTGAAAAATTGTTCCTACTGGTAAAATCTCTTAGCAATATAGAAACAAAATCTTTTAACCATAAATAGTGTATTTCTAGAAGATGTAAAGCATCAGATCAGATCAGATCAGTTGCTCAGTCGTGTCCAACTCTTTGCGACCTTGACTAGACGAACCTTTGTTGGTAAGGTCTCTGCTTTTGAACATGCTATCTAGGTTGGTCGTAACTTTCCTTCCAAGGAGTAAGCGTCTTTTAATTTCATGGCTGCAGTCACCATCTGCAGTGATTTTGGAGCCCAGAAAAACAAAGTCTGACACTGTTTCCACTGTTTCCCCATCTATTTCCCATGAAGTGGTGGGACTGGATGCCATGATCTTCGTTTTCTGAACGTTGAGCTGATGTAAAGCATAGGCTTTACTTAATGGTAAAATACTCACATCAAAGCCAAGCGTGAGGTAAAATATTCACTAAAACTGGTAGCACTCCACATTAGATGAGAAATCCTGTTCAATTCAATTAATTAAAAATTTTATATTATGTAGAAATCATATACATTTATCTTTTATCATACTATTTATAGTATACAATGGATATATTATTTCATAGTACTTATATAATACATGATTATATAAATAATACACAAATATTTCTCTCTATATAATATCATATATATATAATAAATATAAATGTAATACTCTTGATGCAAAAGAAATTACTAGACCATGGGGACTCTAATAGAATCTCCAAATAATGCATATAAACATAAGAATTTAATATATATAATAAAGGTGAGTTTGAGGAATGCCTCCTAAATAAGGCAGAAAATCTAGAATCTAAAAAGGAAAAATAGCAGAGATTTGATTTTTATAAGCCCAAAGAAACTGACAAAAAAAACCCTGAGTATGTTAAAGGGTAAACAAATTTAAAAGGCAAGAAGTAGATTAGAATAAAAAATGTATGTAAGTGCATATAATAAAAATATTGATTTAGCAAAAACCTGTATATATGTATATAAAAAAATTTTTAAAAAGCCAATAAAAATTTAAATTGCCCAATAAAAAGACAGGCAAAGCCTGTGAAATAAAAATAAGTGAATGAACTTTTGAAATAACACTAACTCTGCTATAAAAATCAAGGAAATGAAATTAGAACTATTATGATATACATATATTGTCCCTAAATAAGAGAAGAGTAAAAAAAGGCTTGGTGAATTAGTCAGGAAATGCTGACTGAAAACACTCTTTGTGGGGAAATAAATTGGTTAAGCCTCTTTGAAAGTCCTTTGAACATTTTTATCAAAATTAAAAAATAAATTTAACATGAGCCAAATTTTAACCTTTATACATATAGGGACAGACTTATCTACTTAGATAATCACCTAAGCAAAGTTTGTAATTAAGAATAATTGAGATTTTCCTAAATGTAATTTAATAGTGGAATGGTTAATATCCCAGAAAGTCAAAATTTTCACCTGAGAAACAACACAAACTTAAATTGGGAATTACTAAAATTCAGTGTGACACTGTTGAGACCTTTCTAATTCATGGTGAAAGAGAAGTGAAGAACTTTAAAAAAGGAAAAATTTTTTTGGTTATTTGATCTTAGAGGAAGGCAAAACATTTCTTCTTTTATGAAGAAATAAATTTATCGATGTCCTTTGGGAAGGACATATGATCTATGAGAGGCAGTGAGAGAAGAGCCTAGGGAAAGTGAAAGGGGATATTTACTTGGTAACCTACATATTTTTGTATTATTTGAATTTCCTTAAAAAACTACACCCTTGTGGCAGAAAGTGACGGGAGCTAAAAAGCCTCTTGATGAAAGTGAAAGTGGAGAATGCTCAACATTCAGAAAACGAAGATCATGGCGTCTGGTTTCATCACTTCATGGGAAATAGATGGGGAAACAGTGTCAGACTTTATTTTTTGGGGTTCCAAAATCACTGCAGATGGTGACTGTAGCCAGGAAATTAAAAGACGCTTATTCCTTGGAAGGAAAGTTATGGCCAACCTAGATAGCATATTCAAAAGCAGAGACATTACTTTGCCAACAAAGGTTCATTTAGTCAAGGCTATGGTTTTTCCAGTGCTCATGTATGGATGTGAGAGTTGGACTGTGAAGAAAGCTGAGTGCCAAAGAATTGATGCTTTTGAACTGTGGTGTTAGAAAAGACTCTTGAGAGTCCCTTGGACTGCAAGGAGGTCCAACCAGTCCATTCTAAAGGAGATCAGTCCTGGGTGTTCATTGGAAGGACTGATGCTAAAGCTGAAACTCCAATACTTTGGCCATCTCATGCGAAGAGTTGACTCATTGGAAAAGACTCTGATGCTGGGAGGGACTGGGGGCCAGAGGAAAAGGTTGGGGGCGGGAGGAGAAGGGGACGACAGAGGATGAGATGGCTGGATGGCATCACCGACTTAATAGACATGAGTTTGAGTGAACTCTGGGAGTTGGTGATGGACAGGGAGGCCTGGCATGCTGCTATTCATGGGGTCACAAAAAGTCGGACACGACTAAGTGACTGAACTGAACTGAATGGATTTTAAAACAATTACAAAGACCCAAGATTCTTCTTTCTGGTTGGGGTTACTCCTGTATGAAATGCTCCATTTGCACGTCCTATAACATTCCACGTAGCCATTTTAAGGAAACCCCGATTGATCATTAGGAATTAAGTATACATACAAAATAGTTCTGCAGGAATAAAAATGGTATAAAATTTTAGCTATTGTTACAATACATGTATATTGTATAATAAATGTATATGTGGACAGTGATTTCACATACGGTAGGTATATATGTTCTAACAATGCCATTTGTTTGGAAGTAAATACAATTTTTAGATAGTGAAGACTTGGGCATAGAGAGTGCATTTCTATTTCTTTTGAGATAATCTTAAAGAGCTTGAAAATTAGAGAAGAAAAAATTCAGTGAAAATTGGGACCAGAGTTGTTTCTAGAGCGTTTCATGTTCTGCTAGCTCTAAAAATCCCCCTTCACCTATTACCTGTTCCATGTGTTTTCATGGGTTAGGAAGAGGTGACTTCATCGAGTCCTTCTCAAGGAATCCTGTATCTTACTTGTAGCCGCTGGAATGCCTATCATGCTTTCACTACTTAGTAGAAGCACATATTTTTCACATGAATAGGAATGATGGCGATTTTTTAATTTTGACATCATCAATATCCTAGAAAGTCAAGTTTTACACTTGAGAAATAATGCAGAATTAAATTGGGAATTGATAATACCCAGTGTGATACTGTTGAGACCTCTCTAATTTATGGTGAAAGAGAGGTGAAGAACTTTAAAATAAGGGAAAATGTTCTAGGTTATTTGATGTTAAGTAAATGTGAAAGCGTTAGTCACTCAGTTGTGTTTGACTCTTCACAACCCCAAGGACTACAGCCCACCAGGCTCCTCTGTCCATGGGATTCGCCAGGCAGGAATACTGGAGTGAGTAGCCATTCCCTTCTCCAGGGTATCATCTCAACCCAGGGATCGAACCCTGGTCTCCCTCAATGCAGCCAGATTCTTTATCATCTGAGTCACCAGTGAAGTCCTTCCTATTTGATATCAGAGGAAGGCAAAACGTTTCTCCTTTTATGGTTGGAGAAAACGAATGAAACAAGTGTACCAATTATATTTTCATTAGTTATTGCTGACAGATTCAACTTCATATTGATTCTATTTACGAAACCTGATTTTCTCTTTTGTGACTCAATTAAAAGCTCTGCCAGTGGACCGTGGGTCAAGCAACAGAGTGAGAGACAAGTTAGTGTGCAGAGTGCTTATCAACTGCAGAAGACCTAAATTTTCAAACTACTGTTGAAATGCCAAGATCTATGGAAACTGCAGCCAGAGAGGCGGCACTAAAATGTACTGTAAGGTCCCAAGGTAGGAAGAGGTTCACTGAGGAAAGGCCTCAATAAAGTGGAGGAAACTGAAAGCTTAGCAAGCAAAAATGCACATCTGGGTAATATCACTAATCTGGGATTTCAGAGGACGAGTGTGTGAAAGAATGAAATGGAGCCTTAGAGAAGAAACCAAGAGCAAGAGACATGATGAAGCAAAAGTTCCGCTCTTACTTTGTGTCTTGTTTCATATGTTGGTACATCAAGAGCAACCTTCTGTTCTGGTTCTATCTACAGCTCTTTCTACTACATCCAGTTCCTATTTTTTTCTTGGGAAGAGGAAGCCTTTTCTCGAAAACAGCACTAAAGCAAGTCAACAATATAATCTCTAAGGATAGAAACATGAGGGGTAGTAAGGAGCTTGATAATTAAACATGTTGATCAGACAAGAGTGGTAAGTTGATTAGCCAGAGTATATTTGGAGGTAGAATGTGGTTAAGAAAACTTCTTTTCTGGAATTGGGTGAAATACAACTTTAAAAGCCACATCAACCAATATCAGACTAAAATTGGAATTGTATACTAATTGAAATGCAAATATTTCTGGTGCTGATTCTAAGTATGCAGAAATGATTTTCCTTATTGAGAATAATGGCTGCTTAAATAATCATCCGTGCTTCTGTTTGGATAGT
The DNA here is from genome assembly GCF_029407905.1 of Bubalus kerabau. Classification (NCBI taxonomy): domain Eukaryota; kingdom Metazoa; phylum Chordata; class Mammalia; order Artiodactyla; family Bovidae; genus Bubalus; species Bubalus kerabau. The sequence continues at coordinate 13,370,529 of NC_073639.1, read as the reverse complement.
TTGATTGTTAGGAAGCCATTAAAGATATCCCTGGCTATGTTCGATGTAAAGCTTGGGTTCAGATTATATTTGGCATTCTCTTTTGACAATCTTTGTCAAAAGCATTTCTTTTTTTTTTTTTTTTTATCCACCTTGATTTCCATTGTGGGTGTTTGAACCTAATTACTTAGTTAATTCATTAACAGGTTCATCGTACATTTACTGAGAGTACATTCTGTACCAGACACTATGCTGTGGCTAGAGTGGTGAATAAGGTAATAATGGTTCCTGTCATTATAGAGTTTTCAACTGAGTGGATTTTAGTAGAACAGGACAATGTCCCCTTATTGGGATTTTTAGATAAATTTTTATACTCTGTATAAAATTAATGCACAGACCTAATGCAAAGTATAGGAAAAGATAAGAATGCACAGGATAGATGAAAAAATGGTATCTCTTATTCCCATATCTTACAGATAACAACCGTTAAAGTTCCGATATACTGCTTTCATATTATTTTTCTAAGATATGGAGATCTGTGTATCAATGCCTTTATACTTTTACCTATTTGTCATCTATTAATCTTTATATCCCTCAACATGAATATACAGGTGCCTGAGCACACACAGACACATATACAACCATTTTGTTAACTGAATAAAATTAAAAGACTACAAAGAGTATTCTTTGCTTAGTAAACATTTTATATAAATTTAAATTATAAGGGCTGCCCTTGTGGCTTAGCTAGAAAAGAAACTGCCTGCAATGCGAGAGACCTGGGTTCGATCCCTGGGTTGGGAAGATCCCCTGAGAAGAGAACGGCTACCCACTCCAGTATTCTGGCCTAGAGAATTCATGGGGTTGCAAAGAGTTGGACACGACTGAACAACTTTAATTTTCAAACTATAATAATGTATTCCTTTTTGAAAAAAGATTCACATTCAGCTTCTAAAAATGCTTGGGGCTGGTGCACTGGGATGACCCAGAGAGATGGTATGGGGAGGGAGGAGGGAGGAGGGTTCAGGATGGGGAACACATGTATACCTGTGGCGGATTCATTTTGATATATGGCAAAACCAATACAATATTGCAAAGTTAAAAAATAAAATAAAATTTAAAAAAATAAAAATGAGTAATCTAAATAAAAACCTCAACTGTCCACTGAAATCAAATCTTTCTACATTCAACCTATTTTTTTCTCTTTATCTTTCTTTGTTGAACTATAATTGACATACATTAGTTTCAGATGTACAACATAATGATTTGACATTTGTATAAGGATATTCATACCTAGTAGTTCTCAACCTGTAAGCTTTAGGCTCTATACAGAGGTTTCTAAGAATAACATATGCATGGGGTTCACCTCAGACATTCTGATTAACCTGGGCTAGAAAGGGGCCCTGGCAACAGTGTTTCTAGAAGTTCCCTACATGATTCCAAGGTGCAGCCAGAGTTTTAAAAAGTCCCACTACCCAGGCTGTACCCTAGATATCCCACACCAGGTAAATTAGAATCTTTGGATGAAGCCCAGACACACTTTTTTTTTTTTGTTTGTTTTTTTAAAGGTGCGCAGGTGATTCCTATGTTCCCAGGTGATTCCTATGTTACTCAAAATTGAAAACCAATGGTTGAGAAACACCAAGTTGCTTGACTTAAGGCTTACTTAAGACTTAACTGGTCTTTCAAAAAAACATTCTTCCTGAACCAAAATCAGTTCAAGATAATCACTGTAATAAACCAGTAAAGAATTCTAAGCTTTATCCACTCTGATAGTACCTTATTCAAGGAATTTCTCCTCAATTTTTCTATAAATGCAAAAGAAGCAGAAGAAAGATATGGAACTCACAAGAGAAATATTTCAAAATACTTTTAGCACAGTAATCCATACCATGCTGCTGTATCAGGCTCCAATTCACAGTGAAGAACAAAACTGAAAGCAGAATTGACTTTGGTTGAGGCTATAATGTTAAGGGGAGCACAGCTTAGAAGGTAATCATAGCATCTTCCAGTGAATTCTAGGGCAACAAATATAATAATTAAAATAATTTGCCCGTGACTCTTTAACAGTTCAAAATGCCAATGTAAACCATATTCTTATATCAGTTTCAAAGAATGCTAGAAAATACATTAAAAATAGTGAATTTAAGAGAATTTCTGCTCAGAGACCAACTAAAACATATAAATTGCACATATTTTATGTATAAGATATATATCTTTTGTATTTATTTAAATTTTTTTCAAATATTCTAATGATCACATGAAAAAGACATCCCCCCTCCCATCTTTTTTTTTTTTTCATTACTTACCCTAAGGAAAGAAGGCCTCACAGATCACCAGGAATCAAACTCCACACTTTTCACAATTACAAATGGCAACTAATGGGAGAAATCTGGGATACTACACTTCTTTAGGCTTCCACACACATCTGTTTGAAACACTTAAAACAGATACAAAATTTGTATTAACAGCACTGTGGCATTTCTCTGCCACATCACTTTTAGTACCCATATTAAACAAGCACAGCAAAATTCATATTTACCACATAGACAAATGTATATCTTTCAGTTCAACATATATATATCTGACTTTCAGTTCAGTATATATTTGCATTATAGCTCCATTACGGGCTTCAGGGGTGGCTCAGTGGTAAAAGAATCCACCTGCAATGCACGCAGGCGACAGAGAGGAGACCAGGACTAGATCCTTGGGTGGTGACTATCTCCTGGAGAAGGAAACAGCAACCCAATCCCAGTATTCTTGCCCAGAGAATTCCATGGACAGAGGAACCTGACGGGCTATATATAGTCTATGGGGTGGTAAAAGAGACAGCACTTAGGGACTAAAGAACAACAATAACAAGTTTATTGCTCAAGAAGTTCCATTCAGCAGAAGAAAAATATGGAAGAATTAAATCTATGAGTTTTGCCTTTCACCATATGACTCTTCACCGGAAAAAAGTCAGCTGTTCCAAGAGAGTCACTTCACAGCTGCACTGGGCCTCCCGGAAGGTGAAAGCGAAGTGGAGGCAGCCAATCAGCGGCCAAAGAGGGCGAGCTCCAGCTCCGCCCCCACCACTCGAGCAGGCGCAGAACTTGGGGTGAGGAGGCTGCAAGGCCTGCCTGGCTGGAGAGCCTTCATATCCGCACAGCCACCCAGACCAGGGGCATCGTCCAGCTTGTAAGGGCTCAGGTCCCTGAAGCTCAGTCTTGTGTCAGCCTCCCGAGGCTCTCCTCCTGCCCTGGTGCTCTCCGACCACCCGTCCAACCTATTTCTGACCCACATGACCCAAGGGCCCACAGCGAGGAAGGTGAGCTTGATTTTTCTTAACCAAACTTCACTTCTTTGCCTGCTCTTGGATTCCCCATTATTTGAACAAGGGAGGGGATATTAGAGGGAAAGAGACAAAGTCTTCAGTTCAGTTCAGTTGCTCAGTTGTGTCCAACTCTTTGCGACCCCATGGCCTACAGCACACCAGGCTTCCCTGTCCATCACCAACTCCTGGAGTTTGCACAAACTCATGTCCGTCGAGTAGGTGATGCCATTCAACCATCTCATCCTCTGTCGTCCCCTTCTCTTCTCGCCTTCAATCTTTCCCAGCATCAGAGTCTTTTCAAATGAGTCTGTTCTTCGCACCAGGTGGCCAAAGTATTGGAGTTTCAGCTTCAACAACAGTCCTTCCAATGAATATTCAGGACTGATTTCCTTTAGGATGGACCTGTTTGATTTCCTTGCAGTCCAAGGGACTCTCAAGAGTCTTCTCCAACACCACAGTTCAAAAGCATCAATTCTTTGGTGATCAACTTTCTTTATAGTCCAACTCTCACATCCATACATGACTATGGGAAAAACCATATCCTTGACTAGACCGACCTTTGTTGGAAAAGTAATATCTCTGCTTTTTTTGTCTGGTGGTTCTATGGTGGGATTAATGGCTACCTCCTCCAAGAGGGCTTATGCCATGCCCAGGTCTGCTGCACCCAGAGCCCCTGCCCCTGCGGCAGGCCACTGCTGAGTCGTCCCTTCCCAGGAGACACTCAAACACAGTTTGGCTCAGTGTCTGTGGGGTCTCTGGGTCCTGGTGTGCATAAGGTTTGTTTGAGCTCTCTGGCAGGTAAGGGTTTGATTCTAAATGCGATTTCACCCCTCCTAGCGTCTTGCTGGGGCTTCTCCTTTGCCCTTGGGATCTTGGTAGGATCCAACATACTCCAGCTGACAGTCGCTCAGCTGTGAATTGTAGTTTTGGAGTTCTTGCAGGAGAAGGGAGTGCATGTCCTATGCCACCGTATTTCTGGGATGGCTTAAGACTAAGACAATGTCTTAGCACTGTTTTCTTTTTTTTTTTTTTTAAGAGTCAGTTTGCGTTGTAAGTGGAGAAGGCAATGGTACCCCACTCCAGTACTCTTGCCTGGAAAATCCCATGGACGGAGGAGCCTGGTAGGCTGCAGTCCATGGGGTCCCGACGAGTCGGACACGACTGAGCAACTTTACTTTCACTTTTCACTTTCATGCGTTGGAGAAGGAAATGGCAACCCACGCCAGTGTTCTTGCCTGGAGAATCTCAGGGACGGGGGAGCCTAGTGGGCTGCTGTCTATGGGGTCGCACAGAGTCGGACACAACTGAAGTGACTTAGCAGGGGCGGCGGCAGCGTTGCATGCACACGCACACACACAGAGTTGTGCTCCATCTAGACTGTTTCCTCAAACAGATGTTTCTCTAACTTCTTCACGTGTCCTTCCTTACTGCACCAAGAGCTCTCACTGTCTCTCGGATGGGGCACATCCTTCATTCCACTTAGTCCGCTGGAATCTTGAACATGCTGGCCTAGCTATGAAGTTGAAGTACCAGCTGCTCCTTACAACTGTCCTTGATCCTTACCTTACTAACTCAGATGGCTCCAGCCCATTGCCTGCTGTCAGACTGAGCAGCAGTTTGCAGTCTCCCCAGATTCCAAGAGCCTCTGTCAGGACTCTCACTTAATTTCAGTTTATTTCGAGGTTGGGGCACATGAGTGATGCCAGTGTCTCTATTTTGTGGCTGTTCTATTCCTCTATGAATGTTTCTTTTTGGAGCCTTTGAGAGAGGGTTTGAAGGGAAGGGAAAATGCCACTACACTCTCTGTGAATTTGCCTAATCCTCTCTCTTAAAGGGGCTCTTTTATCCACTTTTGCACTTCAGACTTCACTTAAGTAGGTTAGAGGTGGTGGTGAGGGTTGATAGTGAGTTTCTGGACCTGTTCTTCTCTTTTCACCCAACCTCCATAGATGGGTCTAGCATCTTTCTTTAGAATGTGCAGTTATTTATAACCCATTGTTCTCAGTTTTGGAGCTTCAGCCAAAATTCTAAGACAACAGGAAGAGTCCTATTGAAATTCTTATTTTATGTATGTGTATACGACACTCACACACACACACAACACAGTCGATTTCACATGGCTTCTCCAGTGTTTTCTTACTTTTCTAAACTTATAATTATATCATGTGCATTTCGTCTTGTCATTGCATCTCTTTGGAAGTGTTTCATATTATTTCATCTAATAAAAGTGTCATAATTTATTTCCCTTTTTAATTGTTTAAAATATTGTTTTTTTTTCCTATTTGATTATAGCAGTAATACTCATTAAAGATATTTATAAAATACAGAAAAGTACCAAGAAGACAACAATGTCATTTGTAATTACTTGAAAAAGAACTGCCTATATTTTTATATGTTCCCTTCTAGGTTTTCTCCCTCTGCATATATATAGTTAGTTATATCGATACATAGAAGTAGCTGTATCTGTGTGTGTGTGTGTGTGTGTGTGTATGTATGCATATCTATCTATATGCATTTTTAATCTCAACACATATTATCATACATCTACGTTTAAAAATGAATGAGGTTTCTACTGTATACAGTTTTATATCCTGTTTTCACTTTCAATTATATTTTACTCTTTCTTCATATTTGGAGTATTTTAAAAACCTAACTTTTTATTACCATAAAATCACATGCATCAATTATAGAGAATTTAGAAAATATAGATTAGCCAAAAAGAAAGTAGTCATAAGAATATTAACTTTTGTTATTTAACCATTCTGAATCTGTCAAACAGCTTTTAGATAGGAAAAGGAGCTCATAGTAATATGACTAGTCAGATCTCACTAGTGCTTCTGTGGAGTTTTCTCTCTGGTCCCCACCCTCTCCGGTTATTTGTGGGCACTCCTGGCGTTTCAGTGCTAGCCATTCTGCTGCTGCTGCTGTGCGCATCTGTGGGTGGGTAGCCACTGTATGTGGATGAGAGCGTCTGGGAGGCTGTGGCCAGAGCACCTGGTGGGTTGGGTGTGCTGGCAGCTAGCATGCTTTAGGCTCTGGAACCATGACTTTCTGCCCGCCTGGGAGCTCAATCCAGGTCGTTTTCAGTGAGTTCCCTCCCTCCCTCGGATTCTCTCCGGGCCCTCATAGCTCTGCCCTAAAATCTGTCCTTGTACTATCGTTCTTCCACCTCCCATGGTCTGAGAGTTTTGTCTGCATATATACGGAATTTAATTGTAGATATAATTCAAAAACGTACTCCTCCCCAGGGACTGCTGCAGCCCTGTTATAATTCATGAGAGTTGTTAGCAGAGAAGTTGACACTGGCAGTGTGTGGTTACACATAACATGCATACACTTTTATAATTATGAGATAATTTTGATAAAATGCATGAAATTGTATACCATGTGCTTTTCTGGGTGTGTTTATCATGAAATCCTTTATGGATTTAAATGTTTTTTGTCTCTATATGTCTGTATACATGGTGGTTTCAAAGATGGGTCTATGGATACTCCAACACTCCTACTTAAGAGGTGCAGCTTAATTACCCAAAACCTTCAATGCTGTTGATCTCAGTGACTTGCTCCTAGTGGTAGGACATCAGTTATAATGTTAGATTATAACAGACTGTGCATCTATTTCAAGCTTATCCCTCCACCAATCTCTTGAATCTGACTTGAAGAAACTGGAGAGAAAAAAAATGATTACTGTTTTAAGCTGCTTGCTACTGCTGCTAAGTTGCCTCAGTCGTGTCCAACTCTGTGCGACCCCATAGATGGCAGCCCACCAGGCTCCCCCGTCCCTGGGATTCTCCAGGCAAGAACACTGGAGTGGGTTGCCATTTCCTTCTCAAATATCAATAACCTCAGATATGCAGATGACACCACCCTTATGGCAGAAAGTGAAGAGGAACTAAAAAGCCTCTTGATGAAAGTGAAAGTGGAGAGTGAAAAAGTTGGCTTAAAGCTCAACATTCAGAAAACGAAGATCATGGCATCTGGTTCCATCACTCCATGGGAAATAGATGGGGAAACAATGGAAACAGTGTCAGACTTTCTTTTTTGGGGCTCCAAAATCACTGCAGATGGTGACTGCAGCCATGAAATTAAAAGACGCTTACTCCTTGGAAAGAAAGTTATGACCAACCTAGACAGCATATTCAAAAGCAGAGACATTACTTTGCCAACAAAGGTCTGTCTAGTCAAGGCTATGGTTTTTCCTGTGGTCATGTATGGATGTGAGAGTTGGACCGTGAAGAAAGCTGAGTGCCGAAGAATTGATGCTTTTGAACTGTGGTGTTGGAGAAGACTCTCAAGAATCTCTTGGACTGCAAGGAGATCCAACCAGTCCATTCTGAAGGAGATCAGCCCTGGGATTTCTTTGGAAGGAATGATGCTAAAGCTGAAACTCCAGTACTTTGGCCACTTCATGCGAAGAGTTGACTCATTGGAAAAGACTCTGATGCTGGGAGGGATTGGGGGCAAGAGGAGAAGGGGACGACAGAGGATGAGATGGCTGGATGGCATCACTGACTCAATGGACGTGAGTCTGAGGTGAACTCCGGGAGTTGGTGATGGACAGGGAGGCCTGGCGTGCTGCGATTTATGGGGTCGCAAAGAGTCGGACACGACTGAACGACTGAACTGAACTGAACTGAAGGGTAGGAAAGAAGAGAGAACTTAAATATACAAACACAGGAGAGGAAACAACACATTGTTGCAGTCCTCTTTGTAACTGGTCATGAGACTGAAAGTTAGCAATTAAAACTTTTCTTTTTCACTGTTCATTTCAGGTGTCTTTTAAAAAATTTAGCCAATATCTTAGATGTTCAAGGTTCTTTACCTGGTGTGGTGTCTCAAATCTTCATTCTTGAGAAATCTGAGCCTTTGTTTGCTTTTCCTACATAGATGCCATGGTCTTCCAATTAATTTCTTCAATGAGCAAATCAGACCAGGAAACACTCCAGGGCATTCTTTGAGTTCCGTCAATATTTCTTACTTTTCCTGTTTGTGCAGCAGCAGTTCTAATCCCGCTTGACAGTCAAGATCAATCTCAAAAGTCAACACCATAATTCCCTTTATTGCCTGTTTACTTAGTGCATGAAGAGCTTGAATTGGTGGGGTGGTATTGTCAGTTTACCAATTAATGACTCCATTGTTGTATCTTCTGAAGCATTCCAACCTTGGTTACTAGGACAACCAAACCAATAGCACCCAGAGTTTCATGGATGGAAAGCTACATTTTGAGAATGACTCTGTTTTGTGCACAGCCTTTTGAAATCTAGGAATTTTTCCCCTTTTTTGATTAATTGATCATAGACACCTCTCCATGATAGCTGAGGCAAAAATAAAAGTGTGTGCATGCTCAGTTGTACCTGTCTCTTTTGTTACGCCTATAGACTGTAGACCTCCAGGCTCCTCTGTCAATAGTATTTTTTTTCAGGCAAGAATACTGGAGTGGGTTGCCATTTCCCCCTCCAGGGGATCTTCCCCACCTAGAGATTGAACCCATGTCTCCTGCATTGGCAGGCAGATTCTTTACCACTGAGCCACCTGGTAAGAGATAAAAATCCAAGTAGAAATTAGTAATGGGGCTCCAAAGCTCATTTGTGCTTTCAGAATCTAATCAAATCTAGTTCTATACATCCATTTCCATTTGTTGATGGAGCACTTTGGAGCACATCTGACTTCATAGTGAAGTGAAATTGTTCAGTTGTGTCCGATTCTTTGTGACCCTATGGACTGTAGCCCTGTAGCCTGCCAGGCTCCTCTGTCCATGGGATTTTCCAGGCAAGAATACTGGAATGGGTTGCCATTTTCTTCTCCAGGGGATCTTCCCAACTCAGGGATCGAACTTGGGTCTTCCACATTGCAGGCAGACTCTTTACCCTCTGAGCCACGAGGGAATAGGTAAATTAATACATAAATTCATAATGTGACATTTCTTGTCCCACGGTCACATGTTTAGTTGTAGACTAGTACCAGAGACAAGCCAGGATCTATCATTCAAAATAAGCACGGACCCTTGAAAAAAGGGTAATTGCTTTACCCACAAATCTTAACAATTTCTGCTGTGATTCTCCTATTGGGAGGGCTGCCAACCTAACCATTAGATTTCCTGGGTAAAAAGCAAACTAGTGAAGCTGCTTCCAGAAGTGTCTGGTCAGCTGAAGAGCCTTCTTTTCCTCTGGGATCGTACTTGAAACTGGCACCCTTTAATATGTCTTGTAAATGCTCAGATAGCATACTAAAAAGCAGTTATGTTTTCTCTCCTAAAACAAAAATGGCCCAAGTGCCATGACCTTTTGTAGTGGATAAAAAATATTGTATCTTATCATCTATTTTGGTGGAAGAGCCCATGTTGCCTGGAAACATCTTTTAAAGAAGTTAATATTAGGCTTCTGTAGTTTTGTTTTTAAGCTTCTCTATTTTATCTTTTGTCTTAATCTTTTTGCTTTTATTTTGTTTTTATCTCCTATTTTCTGAAAAATGTATATTTTACTCAGGTATATTTTAGTAAGGCCTAAGGGTCTTACTATTTCCCATGAACTAGAATGTCTGTAAGATAATGAGACAATCCACCTCCCTAAAGGGAGTCCAGCTTATCTCTTACCAAGACTCATAAGATAGGGGATTCCCCATATACTAGAGTCTCAGGAAAATGACAAATGTCCACTGCAATAATGAGTGATCCCCATAAGGTCCAAATTTGCAATCAAGGAAGATTAACAACTCAATTGAATGAGACTGAGCAATACATGAAATTAAAAGATGCTTACTCCTTGGAAGGAAAGTTATGACCAACCTAGACAGCATATTAAAAAGCAGAGACATTACTTTGCCAACAAAGGTCCGTCTAGTCAAGGCTATGGTTTTTCCAGTGGTCATGTATGGATGTTAGTTGGACTATAAAGAAAGCTGAGCGGCGAAGAATTGATGCTTTTGAACTGTGGTGTTGGAGAAGACTCTTGAGAGTCCCTTGGACTGCAAGGAGATCCAACCAGTCCATCCTGAAGGAGATCAGCCCTGGGATTTCTTTGGAAGGACTGATGCTGAAGCTGAAACTCCAATACTTTGGCCACCTCATGCGAAGAGCTGACTCATTTGAAAAGACCCTGATGCTGGGAAAGATTGAGGGCAGGAGGAGAAGGGGACGACAGATGATGAGATGGTTGGATGGCATCACCGACTCAATGGACATGGGTTTGGGCGAACTCTGGGAGTTTTTGATGGACAGGGAGGCCTGGTGTGCTGCGGTTCATGGGGTCGCAAAGAGTCGGACACGACTGAGCGACTGAACTGAACTGAGCAATACAAGTATTATACTTGACAACCAGGCTCTTGAAGACCATTAGTTAAGTGCATCTTTCGAACATAAAACTCCATGGGCTCCTTCTAGTCGGTTTTACCACACCTTGATCCTATGGGCAAAACATCTTTCAAAATTTTTAGTTTGTGTTGCTTAATGTGGAAAATGTGAATTTTTTTCATGGATATATTCAAATTTTCTGAAGAGCACTAAGCTCCTGTGGTTATTTGTCCTGGGGAAAAAATGGATAAATAGGTTTGAACCATAATGGGCAAGAGGCACCCACTATACTGAAGCTATCATGCTTTTCTCCCCTTTTTAATAACAGAAAAGGGGATAGTTCCAAAGTGCAGAGGTGGGGAAATGCTACCAGAATTGTTAGTTTGTCCAGCCTTTGTTAAAAATCACCTGCTTTTTCCTGTTCATTCACCAAATCCTCCATCTTTTTCTAATTTTCCCAACGTAGTCATTTGGAATTTATCTCTCTTTATACATATTTCCCTGAAGACATTCCAAGGATAATTAAATAAGCATAGCTTTTAATTACTAAGAGGTAACACTTAGGGAATGCCATATTTAAAACATTTTTAATTCCAATTAAGTGACAATTTTACTACAGGTCACAGGCATTTCAATTTATTAATAATATCATATGGGTGAATATTAGATCAGTTCATATTATGCTTATAAGATACATACTGCACTTGCCTATGATTATTTTTGTAAATGAAATTTCTAGATCAGAGGGAGTACATGTTCATAAGTCTGTCTTGAACAGACTTGCCCCCAAGAAAAAGATGAATTAATTTGTAATTCTATCAATAAGTGTACAAAGAACTTATTTCTTTATACCTTTGCTAACCTTAGATATTACAAGTAAACACAGTTTTTGACATTTTGTTAGATAAAAAATATTGTATCCATTAAAAAAATGCACAAATCACGTATTTTTATAGGTTTCTTGTAATAATTTTTGCCATTTTTTAAATTGAAGTTTTTGTTTTATTGATTTCTTTCTTTTTTTTTTCCTCAGTCAGGTTTATTTTCCTCTAATGAGACAGTTTCAGCATTTCAAAGTTGGGCATTCTACACTTTTACAAACTTCAGTTATTAGCATCAGTAACATAAAAACATTGCAAGACCTCAAAGCACAAATAAATACCAAATAAAACCACACACGATATACAGTAAACAAAAATATCAAACATAATAATGCTATCAGGAATTAAGAATATTAAGCATATAATTGCCATTTATACCTAAAATATTTTCTCCAGTTTTTAATGCAGCTTAAGGTAGAAGAAATACAAGTTTTAAGTATTATTGTTGTTCTTCAGTCTCTAATTTGTGTCTGACTCTTTTGCGACTCCATGGACTGTAGCCCACCAAGCTCTTCTGTTCATGAAATGTCCCAGACAAGAATACTGGAGTGGGTTGCCATTTCCTTATCCAGGGCTTCTTCTCATCCTAGGGATAAAAACTTCATCTCCTTCATTGGCAGGTGAATTCTTTACCACTGAGCCACCAGGGAAGCTCAGTTTTAATTATATATGTGATAAATTTTATCCAACTCAAGGCTTGTACCTGGACTTTCTCTCTACTTTACATTTCAGTCATGCTCAATCTTACTTCAGTTTGATGTATGTTATTCGCTTTTCTTATTTAATAGAGGCTGTGCTTTCAGGAAATTTCCAATAACATGATGCTTTGTTATAATTCTTCCACACCTTGAGTGTATCTTTTCCTTTTTTCCCCAAGGAGGGATCTCTTCAAATTTTCCATTATTTAGAGTTTATAATTACCCATTCTTGAATAAAAGAGATTAATTCAAGCTCAATGTTTGTCATTAAGCCACTTAGCTACTTGTGTTTAGATGTCTTTTGTTGGGTCTTCAGCTAGTATTTGGATGATGTACACAGTTATAAATTACAGACTATTGAGCAGAGCTCCTGTTCTATACAGTAGGTCCTTGTTAGTTCTCTCTTTTATATATAGAAGTATGTATATGTCAGTCTCCCAGATTTAAATCTGACAGATGTTACAGATTACTGAAGCTGTTGTTCATTAATAGGAGAAAAGAAGGAGATGAGTGTCAGAGAGGGATGAGCAGAAGTAGGGTGTTCTCTTGAGTTGTCGGCAAGGAAATTTGATGTGAACATTTATCAATATTCAGAATATTACTGTTGCAACTTTACATCTCTGTCTGTGGTGTGTGGGCAGGTACACTGTTCTCAGAAGAAAGAACATGTATAATGGGCAATAGATAGGAGAGCCCCAAATTGTAAGCACATTGTATGAATGGACTGCATATAGAAAAGGACTAGAGGAAATGAGGCTGAGGATAAGGCTGAGGGATTCATCATGTATATACCTGCCTGTGGAGTTTAACGTTATCTCAAAGGATATTGAAATGTTTAAAGCACGTGTGGGGACATGCTGGGACAGAAAGGTCACTTTGGCAATAATTTGATTGGAGCAGGAGGAGCTTCCGGATGGAGAGAATGCATAGGAAGTCATTGCAATGGTCCCAGCAGGAGAAAGGTAGCATCCTTTGCCTGTTGTTTCATTTACTATTATTTTCTCCATTCTGAGGGTTTTCTTTTCACCTTGTTTATTGTTTCTGGTGCTATGCAAAAGCATTTAGGTTTAATTAGATCCCACTTGTTTATTTTTGCTTTTATTTCCATTACTCTAGGGGGTGGGTCATAGAGCATCTTGCTGTGATTTATGTCATGGAGTATTCTGCCTGTGTTTTCCTCTAAGAGTTTTATACATCCTTTGAGATAAAGTTAAAATCCATAGACAGTAAGACCCTGGAGAGAAAATGAAAAGACTTTGTGACTGGAATATAAGACAAGGAAAAAAGGGAGGAATTCAGATGATTCTTACGCATTTGGTTCAGATTATAAAGTCAGTGAGTGTGACATTCACTAAAATAAACTGGTCTGTTTGTACTGCAGTATGGTGTGATAATGAGCTCATTTTTGGAATTTCCTTAATGATTTCAGATAGAAATCACTATCAGAAATTTTCTACATAGGCAATTTTAAGTTTAGTGGAACAAACAAACTTAAAATGTTGCCAAGAATAAAATGAACTAAATTTTTTAACATCTATGTATGTAGCCTATCTCTGGTGGTTCAGCAGTAAAGAATCCGCCTTCAATGCAGGAGATGCAGATTCAATCCTGATTCGATCGGGAAGATCCCCTGGAGTAGGAAATATCAACCCACTCCAGTATTCTTGCGTGGAAAATCTCGTGGACAGGAGAGCCTGGCAGACTACAGTCCATGGGGTTGAAAAAGACACGACTTCGTGACTAAAAACAAGCAAACAAACAAAATTGCCTGTTTCAACTATTTGGATTGTGATATGTTGCTGTTAAGGCTAATAAAATGGGAGAAAATAACCAGCAAGATCAGTATTCAAATCAGGTTTGAGTTGGCAGCATGAGGGAGTGAGAAGGAGCTTATACTTTGGAAGACAGGAAATTAATATCCTTGAATGGAGTTTACTCATTAACAGTGGAATTTGGGGCAAGGCACTTAGTCATTTGCTTCCTCAGTTCCCTATTTGTAAAGGATAGATAATATCATCTTTCAAATTTTTTCAGAGTCTTAAGCTTTGAACTAGATAGCTGATATGAAATTGCTTCCATATTGCTGGTTTCCTACCTGAAATGTTGAGAAACAAAGTTATTAGGTATTTACTGAAAATCGGCATTAGCACAGACATTTTCTAGTGAATTGCCCTATGAGGTAAATAAGACAAGGCATGTGTGCATTTTAATGCTACCTTTGACAAAAAATATATATTTAATTCATTTTTTTAAACATAATAGTTTAGAGACTAGGACATTGCAAATGTAAATTATAACACATTAAAAATGAACTCGAGCTACAATGGCAGTAGTTAGCACCAGGGAGGATATTTTGGTGATCAATTTTTTGATTACCATTTTCCTTTATTAAAAATACAAGAAAGAGAAAAGAAAATGATTTTGCATTCAATATTAATATGTTTCAACTCCTGGCTGTGGTTACACCATATATATCACAGCCAAACTTCTTACAGAAGTAAATACAGAGCATTTCATATTCTTTCAAATAAGTTCACATAATTAAGAAAGTGTTTTTCAAATGAAATAGAATGATCTCATTTACTCTGCTGTATTTACATACGTCTTTCATGAAGAGCTATTTGGCAGTAAATCTAGTTGTTCTTTAAATAAACATACCAAAATACTTCTTCAGAGTCTAAAGTTCTGCTAAGAGGAAAAAAATCCACACCAGTGTTGCCTCTGTAAAGATATTATCACTGCTCTTTTTTTTGGTCTAGAGACAAAATATTGGAGAAAATGGAATATTACCAAAAGCAAGTTATGAATTCCCCTTCTACAGCATCTTATCCTTCAGTATTTTATAAACCAAAAAAAGTTAATAGATTATTTTTTTAAAGTACTTATTTGCTCAAAGTATGTCAGAATAAAGAAACTGATAATTATTTACCTAGTTTCAATCCTAGGTAAGCTCTCCTTGGGCAGAAGTCCAAATGAAAGGCTTATCCATTGCAGCTTGTGTTTGTCAGATGAAGCCCTACACATTTAAAACTCAAAACTTACAGGCCCCACATCTGATTGATAGACATTTTTAGCTAGTGTCCATTCAGCACCGTGGCTTTCATTACCAAGTTGACATTTTGGGGTGTGTTATCTTTCAGAGATTCTATTTTAACTCTGTTGTAAAAAACGAGGGGGGAGATATTTTAACAGTTGAATAATGTTGAGAATCACTTTCCAACTTGTATCTGAGTGTTGAGCACATTCGTGTTGATGCCAGGGACTCAGTCCAGTTCAGAGCTGATCTTTGCAGTCAGGCTACTTGGGTTCAAATCCTGGCTTGGCCTCATAGTAACTGTGACTTGAAACACTTTGCCTTCCTTTGCTGTGCCTTTCAGTTCAGTTCAGTTCAGTCTCTCAGTCGTGTCCGACTCTTTGCGACCCCATGAATCTCAGCACGCCAGGCCTCCCTGTTCATCACTAACTCCCGGAGTTCACTCAAACTCACGTCCATCAAGTTGGTGATGCCATCCAGCCATCTCATCCTCTGTCGTTCCCTTCTCCTCCTGCTCCCAATCCCTCCCAGCATCAGGGTCTTTTCCAATGAGTCAACTCTTCGCATCAGGTGGCCAAAGTATTGGAGTTTCAGCTTCAGCATCAGTCCTTCCAATGAACACTCAGAACTGATCTCCTTTAGGATGGACTAGTTGGATCTCCTTGCAGTCCAAGGGACTCTCAAGAGTCTTCTCCAACACCACAGTTCAAAAGCATCAATTCTTTGGCGCTCAGCCTTCTTCACAGTCCAACTCTCACATCCATACATGACCACTGGAAAAACCATAGCCTTGACTAGACATTTGTTGGCAAAGTAATGTCTCTGCTTTTTAATATGCTGTCTAGGTTGGTCATAACTTTCCTTCCAAGGAGTAAGCGTCTTTTAATTTCCTGACTGCAATCACCATCTGCAGTGATTTTGGAGCCCCCAAAAATAAAGTCTGACACTGTTTCCACTGTTTCCCCACCTATTTGCCATGAAGTGATGGGACCAGTGCCTTAGTTTCCCTAATTAAAAAAATGGGAAAAATAATAGGACCTATTTCATCGCTGTTGAGAGCATTACATTGGTAAACACGTAAAGTATTCTTTCACCTAGTTCATGCTCAGTAATGAAAAGCTATTGTTGTTATTATGAACTCAGAATTGTTATTATAATATGAAGATAATAAACAATGAGAAGGAAAAGATTAGGCTCTTCAACTGGTACTCTTGACATTGTGGGCTTCCCTTCTGGCTCAGGCAGGCAGCGGGTAAAACATCTGGCTGCAGTGCCAGAGATCTGGGTTCAGTTCTTGGGTTGGGAAGATCCTTTGGAGAAGGGAACAGCAACCCATTCCTGTATTCTTGCCTGGAGAATCCCATGGACAGAGGAGCCTGGTGGGCTACAGTCCATGGGGTCACAAAGAGTTGGACATGACTGAGTGACTTTCACTCTCACTTTTCACTTGACATTGCAGGGATTTGGGGAAGGAGGAATATATCAGAAGGGGGCTTTGCACCCAGAGATGCCCCCTCTTCCTAGTGCCTGTGATCAATCTTGGAATATCAAGAGAAGAGGGAGTGTATCATTACATCCCTAAAATGCTGGTGACCTAATCGGAACCTTAAGTTCTCTTCTTATTGGTAAAATTCATTCCCAAATAAATCCCTTCTCTCCTCCCTGCCCCCGCAAACTTGCAAAACCCACATGCCTCATTTGAGAAACACATGTGCCAAGTTTGAAATTTTAAAATTCAGACTCCTCTAATTTTTTTGCATACACATAAATTCTGGCAAATTTCAGTGCTGGTTAAAAAAACACGTTTTTGCTTGTTGGAATGCTATTATCGCTCCAAACGATTGAACAGATTTCTTCAGCCTTTCTGAATGTAGTTCATTTCTGAGAAGACAATAAGGATGAAGAATTTCTTCCTCAAGGGTCATGCTGGGGGAGGCTTAGAAAGTACTAAGTTGCTGCATATAATACCCAGAAAAAGTTTCCTCTCATCTTTAGCTGGTTATTTCACGTATTTCTCTCTTTTTTTTTTTTCAAACTTCCCAGTAAGACAACATAGCCTTGACAAAATGAAAGATGAGTTTCAGTTGCAATCTATAATCCTCACATAACCCATTATGATGGATAGTCTGTTGGCAAGTCTGGTGGGCTGTAGTATCTACTTTTTCAATCCCATGCTCATCTAGGTTTTGCTATGAAGTTATTTTGTAGAAGTGCTTATCTGCGATCAGTTGACTTTAAGTAAAAAAGATGATCCTTGATAATGTGGGTGAGGCTTATCAAATTGGTTGAAAGGCCTAAGAGCAAAACTGAGGTGTCCTAAAGAAGAAATTCCATATGAGATCTGCTTTGTCAGCTCCTGCACCAGTTTCCAGCCTATCGGCCTGCTCTACTAATTTTGAACTTTGCTCCCATCTCATAACACAATAACTTGACATTAATAAATCTCTTTATCTACCTACTTACCCACCTATGTTTCTTTATATTTATCTATCTATCACTGGCTCTATCCCTTTCTCTGGTGGAACCCTGACTGATAAAATCTTCATCTCAATTGTGATATAAAATGCAAAGTACCCATTTCACTGGCCCAAGACTTTTTATTTCAGTTGCTTAAACAATTTATTTTAAAAAGCATTTAAGTAACTGATATAGCTGTTTTTTAATGTTTTATTGAAATATTTCACACACACATACACACACGGAGAACACAAATCCAACTGAACACATTTGTGTAATCAACTCTCAGATCAAGAAACAACATAATCTGCACACAAGAAGATGCCTTGGTGCTCCTTATCATCATGCCCCACAATCCTCCTTCCACATTAGTTGAAAGGTGGATCCTTAGGAAATGAAGCTACGAGAAGACTCTGAAGTTCCTGTGTATACTCTCTTAAGTCCGGCCTCCTTCCAGCTCCCCTTTACAGCCACCCTTCCCTTAGTCAGTCTGAGGGCTCAGTCCCATTCCTCACTTGGAAGGCATTACTCATATCTAAATATACACATTCTCCAAATCCCTTAGGTTATAAAAATTTTCATGGCAATTGGTTTAGTGATGTGGAAAAAAAGAAGAAATGGATAAGAGAAATGGAAAACCCTTTCAAATAGCTTGACTGCTGTGGTGATGAGAACAAAATTAGATTAACCTGGCTGTTAAGGATTTGCACATTGATAAAATATATGTATTTGTGTCACAGTTATGGGCTTCCCAGGTGGCGCTAGTGGTAAAGAACCCTCCTGGTAATGCAGGAAACATAAAAGATTTGGGTTCAATCCTTGGATTGGGAAGACCCCTGGAGGAGGTCATGGCAACCCAGTTCAGTATGCTTGCCTGGAGGACCCCATGGACAAAGAAACCTGGCAGCTACAGACCATAGGGTTGCAAAGTCTGACATGACTGAATCGACTTAGCATGACTTAGCATGCACGCATATCACAGTTTATACAGGTTGATATCTTATCTTTTCTAATATGTCACAAACTCCTTAAGATATCTTCCCAGTAGAGCTTAGCGATGTCCCCACACTGCCTAGGGCAGATGCTCAGCCAGCACCTGTTACATGGATTAAAAACAATAATCGTTATTCAGTTTTTAGTACAGACCCATTAAAATTAGAGCAGATTATGCATTTTGAGGATGGCCATTGTTTATCCTCCAAAAGAAATTTAGATTTCCTAATGGTTTCTTAATCTACTAAAGCAAGAATACATGGAACAAATCTAAATAAAGCCTTGATAGATCAACACCTGGGATGCTGCAAAATATTCCTATTTTGTCCTCTTGAGAAACAAGATCAACAGAAGTAATCAAGGGGACTGACTGTTTTCCTTATAGTAAATGATTAAGGAAACCATGAAAGACCTATAACAAGGATGTGAACAAATATTATGAAATTCTTAATGTCATTTCTTCTTTTAGTTATCAACCTTTCCTTTCCCTGGTGGCTCAAACTGTAAAGTACGGGCCTGCAGGAGACCTGGGTTTGATCTCTGGATCAGGAAGATCCCCTGGAGGAGGAAATGGCAACCCACTCCAGTATTTCTTGCCTGGAGAATCCCCATGGACAGAGGAGCCTGATGGGCTACCATCCAGGGGGTCACAAAGAGTCGGACATGACTGAGCAACTTCCACTTTCACTTTTCACTGTCTTTTCCAACAGAACTCCTTGAAAAGTGTATCCATTCTGTTTGGATCTAATTTCTCTTCTCCTTACTCCCTCAAGCCCTCCTCAACCTGCTTTTTGCCTGTACCAAACCTACCAAGACTCACCTCGAGGAGCCGCAGAGCTCAGGCCTCCTAGGACTGGACCATTTGACGAAACTGGCCACTCCCTCTTTTGTGAAGTTCTTGGCGTGGCTTCCAGGACACACTCGGGAGAATGCTCTTCTGCCTACTCCTATGGGAGGTTTGTGTTGATCCCCTCTTAGCTCCCAGACACCTTGTGCCCAGAACCAGGTCTTGCCTCTTCTTTCTGTCTGCACCCTCTCTTCAGTCTCATTTCCTGCATCACCTTCTGTATGTTGATGACTCTCAGGTCTAGAGTCTCGGGTTCCCCTCTGGCAAGGCTCCCAGTTCTAGCTACCTGGTCAACATCTTTAATAGATCTCTACAGTACACTGTCAATGGTAACATGTCCAAACTGGCCTCTGTTTTCTCCCAAACTTCCCCTGATCTTTCACCACAAGCTTGTTTCTCATGTGTTTTTTCTAATTTCAGGCCAGAATCTCATCTTTGATTTTGCTCTTTCACACTCTGCTTCCAATCCCTCAACAAATGCTATGGTTCTCTCTTAAAATTGTTTTCAGAACTTAATATGACTTTCTACCACTAACATCACCTCTTACATGCATGCATGTGCTCAGTGGCCAAGTTGTTTCCAACTCTTTGCAAACCCCATGGACTATAGCCAGGCTCCTCTGTCCATGGAATTCTTCAGGCAAGAATACTGGAGTGGGTTGCTATTCTCTTCTCCAGGGCATCTTCCCAGCCCAGGGATTGAACCCAGGTCTCCAGCATTGGCAGGTATGTTCTTTACTACTGAACCAAGCCACCAGGGAAGCCCCATATCTCACAAAGATAGTTACAATTGTCTCCTGACATAGCCTATCTGCTATAGTTTTTCCTGCGTCTGGTCTTTTTTCAGTAGAGCAGCCAGAGTGATCCTGTTGAAAAGTATGTCAGATCATGTTACTCATCTGCTAAAAACCTTTTGTTGGCTTTCCAACACACTCAGAGCGAAATCTAAAGTCCTTCTTATCTAGGCCTGCAAGAGCTAACGTGATCTGGCAACCTCATTTCTTACCACTCTTCTCCTGCTCGCCATACTGGCCTTCCTGCGTATGCTCAAAGTTCCTGCATTTACTATTTCCTCTGCCTAAAACACACTTCCACAGATAGCAGGCCCTCATTTTCATCCAATGAGCTTCTCCTGCAGACTTTCTATCTCTATCATATTTGAAATTGCAGCCACCTCCACACTCTTTGTCTCACCTTCCTGCGTAATTTTTGCCCAAAGTACTTATGAACACGTTGTATATTATATATTTTGCTTATTTAAGATGCAGAATGAACGTTCTAGGAAGGCAAAGGGCTTGTGTGTGTGTGTGTGTGTGTGTGTGTGTGTTTTCTCCAATAAATCCTATCACCTTGAAATTTAAGTACTCAAATTATTTGTTGAACGATTTTGCTTCTTCCCTTCTGTCCTCTCCTCTTCCCCCATTCCCTTCGCCTCTCTTCCCCTTTTCTCTTGCCATTTCTGCTAGATGTATTCTCTTGATGATCTCCCCAGTTGCACGGCTTTAGTTACCACAAGGAGTATAATCCCAAACTTAAAAAAACTTATTGCAATGTAAAATATATTTAGAGCCATCTGCTCCTATTGAGAAAAAGAGCTAAGCAACATAGAACTAAAATGTTGTTTCAAATAGTTGGTAATTACCATATGGGACTTATTTCTACTACCAACAAGTTTACTTAGTATCTTATCATTTCTGCTTGGATTATTAGAATAGTCTCTTAGTAACTCATGTGTGAACTCATGTGTGAATACTTCTAACTCATGTGTGAACTGTTTGTAACTTCTGTGTGAAAGCCTCTGCTTTTCAGTCATCAGTGTAATCATATCACACATATTTAAACATATTTCATTGGTTTCCTGGGAAATAGGAGGAGGATAAAAGTGATAATGATGATAAAGGTATAGAATCATGTATTTTGAAAAACCAGATGAATTTGTTCTTTCACTCAAAGTCAAATAAATGTTTCTGTATGAGTTAACTAACCCTAAGGAGACATTTCAAAGAATGCCTGGATTATATGTGTATATAATATTTCCATTTCTTGAATGACTCTGCTTAGTTGAGTCAGAAGACCTATATTGCAACTAGAACTTTTAAACATTTGGTTCTTTTAAAGATAGTAGAGTTAAAGCTAGGGGCTTCCCTGGTGGCTCAGACAGTAAAGAATCTTCCTGCAATGTAGGACACCCCGGTTCTATACCTGGATTGAGAAGATCCCCTGGAGAAGGGAATGGCTGTCCTGAGGAACATGATGTGTTCCTGTAATGCTGTGGATTATTGCTCATCATTGGGCCCCAATTTGGGTTGGGTCGGCATCTTCTTTGCTAAGAAAGTCATCCACAAATCCATTTTAGATAGATCCATTTCTTTGTTAAGTTACATGGTATTTGAGTGGTGCAGAGTGTGGATCAGTTTTCTTGTAAGAAACACAGAAGTAGAAGTGTTTTCCAAATCTTTCTTTACTTGAGTGACATTCTTCACTGGTCCAAACTTCTTTGGCTAATTGATTTTGCAAACAAGACCTTAGCCAACCTTCAGAGCAGCTGTTTCTGGAATAACGGAGACTGGCAAGGGAGGGAATAACTGTGGCTTTAACAGGCATGCATTCGCTTTCCACCACATTCTAAATTGCCGTTTCTGAAAGGATTGCTTTTGATGACCAAATGCATCTTGTTTTCTCTTTGTTAAAAAAAAAGAAAGAACCTACAGCCCTGTTTTTTAGATGATGATAACACAAAGGAGTCATTGGAAAAATTGGCAAGAGTGAATTGGGTTCCTAATAGGCTGGCCACTGTGACCTGGGGTATTTTTATGAGAAACCCAGTAATGCCCATTTCATTTTGGAATAGATTCCTTTTCCCCAGTGGCACCCCAGGAGCCTCACTGTCTGTTTCAATTATAAATCCCCTGTCTTTTCATCACAGGCTCAAGGCTATAACTGACTTCTGGCAATGTATGATCAAGCCTAAAGGCATTTAGGGAGCGAATTGTACCATTTGTTGATCGTGTAAAAGTCTCTGATACTTGGGGATGAAATTAAAATGTCATTTAGTAAATTAATATGTTAATGGCCAGGAAATCACTTAAGAGGGATAAGCAGTGTCTTCCAACCCTGGAATTTTAGAGCTGGGAGGAAACTTCGGGATCATTTAGTTTAACTCTTGATTTTACCTATGAGGCCAAGGGAGATTAAGTAGTTGGTTTAAGGTCATATCTGACTTAAATAGGTCAGTCGCCTAATTTCCTTCAATTGCCTATTTTGTGACCCACAGTTTTGTTCTCACTGTAATAAGGCTTTGGTGAAAGAGCAAAATTGGAAGCCAGACCAAAGATCTTATGTGCTTATTTTCATTTGTTGACAGTCTTCTTTTTACTAGCAGCATAGGGCAACTATAATAGCAGCATACTAGGCTTGGGCTAGGGGACAGCTGTGAAAGTGGAGAGGCATCTTTGCTTGTCATTCAGTTGCTAAGTCTCATCTGACTCTTTGTGACCTGATGGACTGCAACGTGCCAGGCTTTGCCATCCTTCACCATCTCCTGGAGCTTGCTCCAACTCATGTCCACTGAGTCGGTGATGCCATCCAACCATCTCATCCTCTGTCATCGCCTTCTCCTCCTGCCTTCAACTTTCCCAGCATCAGGGTCTTTTCCAATGATTTGGCTCTTCACATTAGGTGGCCAAAGTTTTGGGGCTGCAGGTTCAACATCAGTCCTTCCAATGAACACCCAGGACTGATCTCCTTTAGGATGGACTGGTTGGATCTCCTTGCAGTCCAAGGGACTCTCAAGAGTCTTCTCCAACACCACAGTTCAAAAGCATTAATTGTTTGGTGCTCAGCCTTCTTTATGGTCCAGCTCTCACATCCATACATGATGACTGGAAAAGCCATAGCTTTCACTATATGGACCTTTGTTGATAGGTAATGTCTCTGCTTTTTAAAATGCTGTTTAGGTTTGTCATAGCTTTTGTTCCAGGGAGCAAGCATCTTTTAATTTCATGGCTGCAGTTACCACCTGCAGTGATTTTGGAGCCCAAGGAAATAAAGTCTGTTACTCTTTTCCATTGTTTCCCCATCTATTTGCCATGAAGTGATGGGACCGGATGCCATGATCTTCATTTTTTGAATGTTGAATTTTAAGCCAGCTTTTTCACTCTCCTCTTTCTCTTTCATCAAGACACTCTTTAGTTCCTATTTGCTTTCTGCCATAAGGGAAGTGTCATCTGCATTTCTGAGGTTATTGATATTTCTCCCAGCAATCTTAATTCCAGCTTGTGTTTCATCTGGCCTGGCATTTCACATGAGGTACTCTCAATAGAAGTTAAATAAGCAGGGTGACAATATACAGCCTTGGCATTCTCCTTTCCCAATTTGGAGCCAGTTTGTTGTTCCATATCCAGTTCTAATTGTTGCTTCTTGACCTGCATACAGATTTCTCAGGAGGCAGGTAAGGTGGTCTCTGGTATTCTCATCTCTTTATAAGAATTTTCCACAGTTTGTTGTGACCCACACAATCAAAGGATTTAGCTAAGTCGATGAAGCAGAAGTAGATGTTTTTCTGGAATTCTCTTGCTTATTCTATGATCCAACATATGTTGGGAATTTGAGAGGCATATGAGTCAATATTATTTCGGGGTGTTATTGTTGACGGCTGAGTGAAACAGGATGGTTATCAAATTATCTTTCATAGAAATAGCTACAAGTAGATAACAGTTTTGGGGTCTAATAGTCGAAGACACAGGGTGTTTTGGATTGTTGTTTTAGTTAGTGTGAACACACTGCATCACTGTCAAGCATTCCTCAGTGTCTCATATTCTGGATTTTCAGTTATTTTTGGTTATTGGGCAGCCACTATCCAAAAGCATGAACCTGAAAAACAAACTTAGAAGACCCTTTGGAATGCCCAGAGAGACTGAATTTAACATTTATGGCTGAGACACTGAAGTTTTGTAGAAAGACTTGCTAGGAAGTGAGAGTTTTTGTAGTCTTAGGCCTTCAGAATTGTCTGATGCAGAATCAGTCTATTAAAATGGTCCCTGTGGAGAATGGATGAACCCAGAGATACTGCAATATGCTATTGAAGATCGTGGGGACCCTAGAAATGTTTTAGGATTTGAATTTCCCTTTAGTTGGCAATGAGGCAGGCTCTGTACTATCTTCTAGAATAAACATTTTTTTCCCCTAACTAGTCCTGAACTAGTTATGATTATGTTATTATAATAGTTATTATAATATTATTACTATTATTGATTATGTTATACTCATATCTTAATTATCAGGGTATCAACAGTGTCTGCCACATGGTAGATACTCAAGTACTTTTCAGGTGAATGTAAAAGGATTATGAATTGGATTTAATTCAGAGAAGGACAGGAAGCCAGTGAAGGGTTGCAACTTGGGTGTGGTTGTGTATTCAAGGCTGGACAAAATATGCCAGCTGTCTAGATCCTGTCACCCAGAGGTTCATGGGAGTCACTTGTTCCTTTATTTTTTTCCATCCAGTTTAGGGAGAAAAAGAACAAGTTACCCACCCATCTGTAAAATAATGATCAACAGCCTTCTGTGGTGGCCTATGACTGTTCTGATATATGTAAGGACTATAAAGAAAGTGAAATTGTTAACAGTCAACAAATACCAATTTCTAATAATTTGATATTAGTATTAACATCTAATAAGTTAATAGATTTAATTTTTCTCAGCAAGAATTTGTCTATACCTTGCTATTTGTGAAATGTTTGGCTTCCATAGATATAGAAGACATAGATATTTCATAGATATTCCATGTAAAGAAGTTCAAATTATAGTCTCTATTAAACTTTATTTTAAACTGAAGATTTATTTGAGAAGAGACAAGAAAACCTGACTTCTTAGTACTTTCATCAACTGTATATAAAGTAATAAATTGGCTCATTGTTACTATTGTACTTTGAGCAATTCTTCCTAACTGACTGATTACATTAATACATGTAGAAATACCTTGGCTCCAGTATTTTTTTTTTTTTTTTTTTGCATTTCTTTTCCATGGGAATGGTCTTGATCCCTTTCTCCTGTACAATGTCATGAACCTCAGTCCATAGTTCATCAGGCACTCTATCTATCAGATCTAGTCCCTTAAATCTATTTCTCACTTCCACTGTATAATCATAAGGGATTTGATTTAGGTCATACCTGAATGGTCTAGTGGTTTTCCCTACTTTCTTCAATTTAACCCTGAATTTGGCAATAAGGAGTTCATGATCTGAGGCACAGTCAGCTCCTGGTCTTGTTTTTGTTGACTGTATAGAGCTTCTCCATCTTTGGCTGCAAAGAATATAATCAATCTGATTTCGGTGTTGACCATCTTGTGATGTCCATGTATAGAGTCTTCTCTTGTGTTGTTGGAAGAGGGTGTTTGCTAGGACCAGTGTATTTTCTTGGCAAAACTGTATTAATCTTTGCCCTGCTTCATTCTGTATTCCAAGGCCAAATTTGCCTGTTACTCCAGGTATTTCTTGACTTCCTACTTTTGCATTCCAGTCCTCTATAATGAAAAGGACGTTTTTTTGGGGTGTTAGTTACAAAAGGTCTTGTAGGGGACCCTAGAAATGTTTTAGGATTTGAATTTCCCTTTAGTTGGCAATGAGGCAGGCTCTGTACTATCTTCTAGAATAAACATATCTATGAAGATAGAACTGTTCAACTTCAGCTTCTTCAGCATTACTGGTTGGGGCATAGACTTGGATTACTGTGATATTGAATGGTTTGCCTTGGAAATGAACAGAGATCATTCTGTTGTTTTTGAGATTGCATCCAAGTACTGCATTTCAGACTCTTTTGTTGACCATGATGGCTACTCCATTTCTTTTGAGGGATTCCTGCCCGCAGTAGTAGATATAATGGTTATCTGAGTTAAATTCACCCATTCTAGTCCATTTTAGTTCGCTGATTCCTAGAATGTTGACATTCACTCTTGCCATCTCTTGTTTGACCACTTCCAATTTGCCTTGATTCATGGACCTGACATTCCAGGTTCCTATGCAATATTGCTCTTTACAGCATCGGACCTTGCTTCTATCACTAGTCACATCCACAACTGGGTATTGTTTTTGCTTTGGCTCCATCCCTTCATTCTTTGTGGAGTTATTTCTCCACTGATCTCCAGTAGCATATTGGGCACCTACTGACCTGGGGAGTTCCTCTTTCAGTATCCTATCATTTTGCCTTTTCATACTGTTCATGGGGTTCTCCGGAGAAGGCAATGGCACCCCACTCCATTACTCTAGCTGGAAAATCCCATGGACGGAGGAGCCTGGTGGGCTGTAGTCCATGGGGTCGCGAAGAGTCGGACACGACTGAGTGACTTCAATTTCACTTTTCACTTTCATGTATTGGAGAAGGAAATGGCAACCCACTCCAGTGTTCTTGCCTGGAGAATCCCAGGGACGGGGGAACCTGGTGGGCTGCTGTCTATGGGGTCGCACAGAGTCGGACACGACTGAAGCGACTTAGCACAGCAGCAGCAGCATGGAGTTCTCAAGGCAAGAATACTGAAGTGGCTTGCCATCTTTTACAAATAGCTGTGAAAAGAAGAGAAGCAAAAAGCAAAGGAGAAAAGAAAAGATATAAGCATCTGAATGCAGAGTTCCAAAGAATAACAAGAAGAAATAAGAAAGCCTTCCTCAGCGATCAATGCAAAGAAATAGAGGAAAACAACAGAAAGGGAAGGACTAGAGATCTCTTCAAGAAAATTAGAGATACCAAGGGGACATTTCATGCAAAGATGGGCTCAATAAAGGACAGAAATGGTATGGACCTAACAGAAGCAGAAGATATTAAGAAGAGGTGGCAAGAATACAAGAAGAACTGTACAAAAAAGAGCTTCACAGTCCAGATAATCACGATGGTGTGATCACTCACCTAGAGCCAGACATCCTGGAATGTGCAGTCAAGCGGGCCTTAGAAAGCATCACTACGAACAAAGCTAGTGGAGGTGATGGAATTAAAGTTGAGCTATTTCAAATCCTGAAAGATGATGCTGTGAAGGTGCTGCACTCAATATGCCAGCAAATTTGGAAAACTCAACAGTGGCCACAGGACTGGAAAAGGTCAGTTTTCATTGCAATCCCAAAGAAAGGCAATGCCAAAGAATGCTCAAACTACCACACAATCGTACTCATCTGACATGCTAATAAAGTAATGCTCAAAATTCTCCAAGCCAGGTTTCAGCAATACATGAACCGTGAACTTCCAGATGTTCAAGCTGGTTTTAGAAAAGGCAGAGGAACCAGAGATGAAATTGCCAACATCTGCTGGATCATCAGAAAAGCAAGAGAGTTCCAGAAAAACATCTATTTCTGCTTTATTGACTATGCCAAAGCCTTTGACGGTGTGGATCACAATAAACTGTGGAAAGTCTGAAAGAGATGGGAATACTAGACCACCTGACCTGCCTCTTGAGAAATATGTATGCAGGTCAGGAAGCAACAGTTAGAACTGGACATAGAACAACAGACTGGTTCCAAATAGGAAAAGGAGTACGTCAAGGTTGTGTATGGTCATCCTGCTTATTTAATTTATATGCAGAGTACATCATGAGAAATGCTGGACTGGAAGAAGCACAAGCTGGAATCAAGATTGCTAGGGGAAATATCAATAACCTCAGATATGCAGATGACACCACCCTTATGGCAGAAAGGGAGGAGGAACTCAAAAGTCTCTTGATGAAAGTGAAAGAGGAGAGTGAAAAAGTTGGCTTACAGCTCAACATTTGGAAAACTAAGATCATGGCATCTGGTCCCATCACTTCATGGGAAGTAGATGGGGAAACAGTGGAATCAGTGTCAGACTTTATTTTTTGGGGCTCCAAAATCACTGCAGATAGTGACTGCAGCCATGAAATTAAAAGACATTTACTTCTTGGAAGAAAAGTTATGACCAACATAGATAGCATATTGAAGAGCAGAGAGATTACTTTGCCAACAAAGGTCCGTCTAGTCAAGGCTATGGTTTTTCCTGTGGTCATGTATGGATGTGACAGTTGGACTGTGAAGAAAGCTGAGTGCCGAAGAATTGATACTTTTGAAGTGTGGTGTTGGAGAAGACTTTTGAGAGTCCCTTGGACTGCAAGGAGATCCAACCAGTTCATTGTGGAGATCAGCCCTGGGATTTCTTTGGAAGGAATGATGCTAAAGCTGAAACTTGAGTACTTTGGCCACTTCATGTGAAGAGTTGACTCATTGGAAAAGACTCTGATGCTGGGAGGGATTGAGGGCATGAGGAGAAGGGGAAGACAGAGGATGAGATGGCTGGATGGCATCACTGACTCAATGAATGTGAGTCTGAGTGAATTCAGGGAGTTTGTGATGGACAGGGAGGCCTGGCGTGCTGCGATTCATGGGGTCGCAAAGAGTCGGACATGACTGAGGGACTGGACTGAACTGAACTGAACTGGCTCCAGTATGTTAGTTTCAGTGATTGTGAAGGATTTCATGTACCATATAAATGCAGGATTCAATACATATAATTTATGTCATATAATGGGGCTTTCCTGGTGGCTCAGATGGTGAAGAATCTGCCTGAAGTAAAAGAGACCCAGGTTCGATCCCTGGGTTGGGAAGATCTCCTAGAGAAGGAAATGGTTACCCACTCCAGTACTTTTTCCTAGAGAATTCCATCGACAGGGGAGCCTAGCGGGCTATGGTCCCAGGGGTCACAAAAAATCAGACACGACTGAGTGACTAGCACACACAATGTAAATGAATTCAGCATTTAAAGAGTTGATTTTTTGAAACATCTGATCTCACTAGAAGGAAGTGCTGATAATGTTAAAAGGGTTTTCAAAGTGGAGAGGTATCAAGTTCAGTAACACCTCATTAGCTGCCAGTGCTTTGTCTGCAGAGAAGAGAAATTAATGATATCTCCACATCTTGTAACATTTGTCTTCCTAGTTCAGCAGCACAAAGATCCTATTCCTATAATGAAATTTTCAGTAAATATATCTTTTCCTGGGCCGCAATTTTTAATCTTCTGTTAAAAATCTAATGTTCTGAAAGTGAAAATGTTAGTCTCTCAGTCATGCCTAACTCTTTGCAACCCCACGGACTGCAGTTCACCATGCTCCTCTATCCATAGAATTCTCCAGGCAAGAATACTAGAGTGGTTAGCCATTCCCTTCTCCAGATCTTCCTGACCTAGAGATTGAACTTGGGTCTCTCAGATTGCAGGCAGATTCTTTATTATCTGAGCCACTAGGGAAGCCCAATCTTTTGTTCAGATCAGATCAGTTCAGATCATTCGCTCAGTCATGTCCGACTCTTTGTGACCCCATGAATTGCAGCACACCAGGCCTCCCTGTCCATCACCAACTCCCGGAGTTCACTGAGACTCATGTCCATCGAGTCAGTGATGCCATCCAGGCATCTCATCCTCTGTCAGCCCCTTCTCCTCCTGCCCCCAATCCCTCCCAGCATCAGAGTCTTTTCCAATGAGTCAACTCTTCGCATGAGGTGGCCAAAGTACTGGAGTTTCAGCTTTAGCATCATTCCTTCCAAAGAAATCCCTGGGCTGATCTCCTTCAGAATGGACTGGTTGGATCTCCTTGCAGTCCAAGGGACTCTCAAGAGTCTTGTCCAACACCACAGTTCAAAAGCATCAATTCTTTGGCGCTCAGCCTTCTTCACAGTCCAACTCTCACATCCATACATGACCACAGGAAAAACCATAGCCTTGACTAGACGGACCTTTGTTGGCAAAGTAATGTCTCTGCTTTCGAATATGCTATCTAGGTTGGTCATAACTTTCCTTCCAAGGAGTAAGCGTCTTTTAATTTCATGGCTGCAGTCACCATCTGTAGTGATTTTGGAGCCCAGAAAAAAAAAGTCTGACACTGTTTCCACTGTTTCCCCATCTATTTCCCATGAAGTGGTGGGACCGGATGCCATGATCTTCATTTTCTGAATGTTGAGCTTTAAGCCAACTTTTGCACTCTCCACTTTCACTTTCATCAAGAGGCTTTTGAGTTCCTCTTCCCTTTCTGCCATAATGGTGGTGTCATCTGCATATCTGAGGTTATTGATATTTCTCTGTTAGGGGGGTTCATTTCAAAGTTGAAAATTAGTGAGGAGTCATGTTGAAATATTGCCAGGTCTACATGGTTGGTTATTGAAGAGTATAGATGGAGGGTATTGAGTGAGCAGAGTCAACTGGGCTGGGTAAGGAGGTGGGGGGATGAGGGTGGTCACTGGGAATCTAGGGATACAAAGGGTCTTTTTGAAAACAAATCAAAGTATTCTGTCTAGTAAAACTAATGACTTATGTATGGCAAAAACTAAACAGATGCGGTGCTGAACTTTTCAAATCCTTGGAAAACTTCTGAAATAGCTATGGGTATCAAAATTTTTTGAGGAATGTCCTTAAAAAGAAAAAAATAAAACTAGAAAAAAATTTATATGGATAGACAAGAGGGTGAACCAGCACAGTTTATTGGATCCTCTCCCAAATGAATCCCCAAATTCCAGAAAAGATACAAGGAGATTTATGGAACTGGTAGGTAGCATCAGAGACTAAGCTAAATTCTTCAGTAAACCTGTGGGGAGGCAGAAGATAGTCGGGTCTTGGCATGAAGGTGAAAAATGTGAGTCTGGTGGGAGAGACCGTCAGGGCTCTTAAGGGGGAGAGAGAATTTTCTGGCTGTGCCCTTTGCTGTTCTTCATGTTGCCTTGGGCAAGGCACTGTCCTGCCGTGTTCTAACTGTGGGACAGGAGAGCCAGCACGCAAGTCGGGCAGATGCAACATCAAGGCCATGGCGGCGCTTGGGCCTGGCTGGGTGCGGTGTGGGCTTCACGGGCTGGTGGCAGAGGCACATTTCCTGTTTGCCGCACCAGCCAACGGCCTGTGACTGTGCAACCGTAAGAAAAGCTGCAGCTGCCACGCAGATAGTTTCAAAAATTTGAAGAGAAGAATCATAGAAGTTGACTGGTGTACCTCAAATGTACTATTAATTAAAAATATGCACAGGTACATTTATTTACTTATTTATTTTTTAAAATTTTATTTTATTTTTAAACTTTACATAATTGTATTAGTTTTGCCAAATATCAAAATGAATCCGCATCGAATAATACAAGGTGAGGGCTTTTCCTTTCAGTATAGGTTTCTAAACTGAAGTTCTATTGTCTTTCTAACATAAACCACATGACTATGAATATCTGTCATTTCAAATTTTGATTCTTTAAATTGGAATTAAAATTGTAAGACATCTGAGAAGCATTCTGAAAGCGACTCCTGGATTTTTGTGATAATCCCCCTTATTAAAAATAGTTATATTCCCTATGTTTACTTTGTGTGAAGTATTTTTGAGTAAAACTCCAAATTATTGATCTGTATTCCCCAATCTTATTTTCATAGGAGTAAGTTTTTCTTTTTTCTGTTGTCATTTGCATTTCATTAACTTACATATTATTTAACTAGGTTGTGATCAGTAATGACAGCAACTAACATAAGTAGGTTGGGCACAAATCAAACTAATCGGAGTCATTGTCCTCAGTGCTGAGAGTAACGGTTCATGGGCATGAGAGTAGCCTACTGGTTTGGAGGATTCATCATGTTGTTGTGTTTTCAGAGGAAATAGATGGAGTTAGTTTTTTCAGGTGTTTGTTTAAGTATTGGCTTTTATATTAGCCAATTTATGTGCTGGTCTCAAGAAAATAAAAGATAAATGCATGGGAAAAAATAATAAGGCTAAAGTGGAGAACAAGTGTTAGTTAAAAACAGGCAACACACAGAAAACCTGTAACAAGAAGTAAAAATAATGGAATATATAAAATAAAAATATAGAATGTAAACTTAATATTGTGAGAGGGGTAAGGAAGAATAGTAAATACAGAAAAAAGAATGGTGTAAAATAAACAAATGGAGATATTAGATATAAAATATTTGTTAATATAAAACAAAAGATGATTAATAGACTGTATACAGATTAATTAATACAGTGTCACTCAGTCGTGTCCGATTCGTAGCGATGCCATGGACTGCAGCCTACCAGGCTCCTCCATCCATGGGATTTTCTAGGCAAGAGTACTGGAGTGGCTTGCCATTGCCTTCTCCGAGATACTTAAAGTATTGATAAAGAAAGAAGAGATAGTAGAATAAGAGAAAAGCTAACAAATGAGGAAGATAAAATTTTCAACATATATCAAATGAAAGAAGAATAAATAAAAGGGAGACTAATTGAAAAATAATGACCCTTATTTTCTTAGAAATAAAGCAAGTCATAAAATGTTGGATAGAAAAGGCACTTAGAGTGCTAAGCAGAAAAGATGTGGGAAAAAAAATCTCTACATATTATAGTAAACTTTTATACCATGAAACAAACAATATTTCCAGAGAAACACAGCAGATCACCTGCTGCTGCTGCTGCTGCTGCTGCTGCTAAGTCGTGTCTAAGTCTGTGCGACCCCATAGACGGCAGCCCACAAGGCTCCCACGTCCCTGGGATTCTCCAGGCAAGAACACTGGAGTGGGTTGGCATTTCCTTCTCCAATGCATGAAAGTGAAAAGTGAAAGTGAAATCACTCAGTCGTGTCCGACTCTTCATGACCCCATGGACTGCAGCCCACCAGGATCCTCTGTTCCTGGGATTCTCCAGGCAAGAGTACTGGAGTTGGGTGCCATTTCCTTTTCCAACACATGCATGCATGCTAAGTCGCTTCAGTCGTGTCCAACTCTCTGTGACCCTATGGACAGCAACCCACAAGGCTCCTCTGGCCACGGGATTCTCTAGGCAAGAATACTGGAGTGGGTTGCCATTTCCTTCTCCAGCAGATCATCTACAAAGTCATAAGAATCACATTGACATCAAGCTTCTCAACAGCATTATTGGAAACAGGAGCAACATCTTGAAGGAGAGGCATTTGGAATATCAAACTTCTACAACCAAATCAACTATTATTTAACTATTAAGCTGAAATTAACATATCCTCAGACATGTATTGTTTTAGGTTGTTTTAGGAGGTGATTCACCTCCTAGAGATACTTAAAGGCTTAGTTCAGTTCAGTCGCTTAGTCATGGCCCACTCTTTGTGACCCCATGGACTGCAGCACGCCAGGCCTCCCTGTCCATCACCAACTCCCAGAGCCCATCCAAACTCATGTCTATCGAGTTGGTGATGCCATCAAGCCATCTCATCCTCTGTTGTCCCCTTCTCCTCCTGCCCACAATCCCTCCCAGCATCAGGGTCTTTTCAAATGAGTCAACTCTTCGCATGAGGTAGCCAAAGTATTGGAGTTTCGGTTTCAGGATCAGTCCTTCCAGTGAACAACCAAGACTGATCTCCTTTAGAATGGACTGGTTGGATCTCCTTGCAGTCCAAGGGACTCTCAAGAGTCTTTTCCAACACCGCAGTTCAAAAGCATCAGTTCTTCAGTACTCAGCTTTCTTCACAGTTCAACTGTCACATCCATACATGACCACAGGAAA
Source organism: Bubalus kerabau (assembly GCF_029407905.1). Taxonomy (NCBI): domain Eukaryota; kingdom Metazoa; phylum Chordata; class Mammalia; order Artiodactyla; family Bovidae; genus Bubalus; species Bubalus kerabau. The sequence continues at coordinate 13,336,581 of NC_073639.1, read as the reverse complement.
AACCATAGCCTTGACTAGATGAATCTTTGTTGACAAAGTAATGTGTCTGCTTTTGAAGATGCTATCTAGGTTGGTCATAACTTTCCTTCCAAGGAGTAAGCGTCTTTTAATTTCATGGCTGCAGTCACCATCTGTTGTGGTTTTGGAGCCCAGAAAAATAAAGTCTGACACTGTTTCCACTGTTTCCCCATCTATTTCCCATGAAGTGGTGGGACCGGATGCCATGATCTTCGTTTTCTGAATGTTGAGCTCTAAGCCTACTTTTTCACTCTCCACTTTCACTTTCATCAAGAGGCTTTTGAGTTCCTCTTCCCTTTCTGCCATAAGGGTGGTGTCATCTGCATATCTGAGGTTATTGATATTTCTCCCGGTGATCTTGATTCCAGCTTGTGTTTCTTCCAGTCCAGCATTTCTCATGATGTACTCTGCATATAAGTTAAATAAACAGGGTGACAATATATAGCCTTGACATACTCCTTTTCCTATTTGGAACCAGTCTGTTGTTCCATGTCCAGTTCTAACTGTTGCTTCCTGACCTGCATACAAATTTCTCAAGAGGCAGATCAGGTGGTCTGGTATTCCCATCTCTTTCAGAATTTTCCACAGTTTATTGTGATCCACACAGTCAAAGGCTTTGGCATAGTCAATAAAGCAGAAATAGATGTTTTTCTGGAACTCTCTTGCTTTGTTGATGATCCAGTGGATGTTGGCAATTTGATCTCTGGTTCCTCTGCCTTTTCTAAAACCAGCTTGAACATCAGGAAGTTCACGGTTCACATATTGCTGAAGCCTGGCTTGGAGAATTTTGAGCATTACTTACTAGCGTGTGAGATGAGTGCAATTGTGCGGTAGTTTGAGCATTCTTTGGCATTGCCTTTCTTTAGGATTAGAATGAAAACTGACCTTTTCCAGTCTTATGGCCACTGCTGAGTTTTCCAAATTTTCTGGCATATTGAGTGCAGCACCTTCACAGCATCATCTTTCAGGATTTGGAGTAGTTCAACTGGAATTCCATCACCTCCACTAGCTTTGTTCATAGTGATGCTTTCTAAGGCCCACTTGACTTCACATTCCAGGATGTCTGGCTCTAGGTCAGTGATCACACCATCGTGATTATCTGGGTCGTGAAGATCTTTTTTGTACAGTTCTTCTGTGTATTCTTGCCATCTCTTCTTAATATCTTCTGCTTCTGTTAGGTCCATACCATTTCTGTCCTTTATCGAGCTCATCTTTGCATGAAATGTTCCTTTGGTATCTCTGATTTTCTTGAAGAGATCCCTAGTCTTTCCCATTCTGTTGTTTTCCTCTATTTCTTTGCATTGATCACTGAAGAAGGCTTTCTTATCTCTTCTTGCTATTCTTTGGAACTCTGCATTCAGATGTTTATATCTTTCCTTTTCTCCTTTGTAGGGAAATGAGTATGTTATTGGGAATAGGTCAGAAGCAGGTCTGAGGTTGTAGAAGTTTTTCTCTTGTTTGTGGCTAAGACATTTATTTATAAACATCAGCAAAACTGAGGAGAAAAAACTTAATGAGTTTTATATAATGAGTGCCCTTCAGAAGAATAAAAATAGGATAGGATATATAACTATTAACACAGCAGAAGAAAATTTGATTTACCCATTGGAAAGTAATAAATAGAAAAATAAATGAAGTAAAATTATTGTGAAATAAAAAAATAATGGTATAAATAAAACCTAATTTATTAGTAATTACAGTAAATACACATGGGTTAAAATCACAATTCACCATTCAAAAACAAAGATTAAGATTAATTTATCAAAATATACCAAAATCTAGCAATGCATTGCCTAAAAAGAAAAAAAAATTAAAACAATAGGGTGCATAAAAAAGTGAATATGAATAAAAAGAAAGTTGGGTAGCAGTTTTAGAAATGGCAAATATAATTTCAAGATTAAAATGTAAAAGGAAATAAAAGGAATGTTATATGCAGAAGATATAATAATTAAGATGTATACATCTGTTAATATAGCCTCAAAATACAAAAAGCAAGAAAGTGAAAAATAAAGATATGGTTACAATAATAATTATATTTGGGTAGTTAACTGATCCAGAATTGGAAAAAATAGCATAGCAGATTGCAATAATAGTATCATATTCTATGTGAATTTACACATATAGATATAATTTTCACCTCCCCAAAAGAGAATACTTTGTTTCTGAGCACACATGACTCATTCACAAATATCAACTGAGTGCTGATCCAAAAATTAAGCTTTAATGCATTCCTGAAAGTTAATCCTAAGGACAAAGTTTAAAATTTATAACAAAAAGATAGCTAAAATGTTTAGTGTATTTTAAATGATAAACATACTTTATATGTTATGTTATGTTAGCTCTTGATGCAAGAAGAAAATCATTTGGAGAATTATTAATTTAGCTGTGAAAAAAGCACATATCAAAATTTGTGGGTTGGAATTAGATCATTCTCAAAAGTTATTTCTGACAGTAGATCTATTTATCAAAAAGCAAACAGCAATGACAGCAAAGAAACAAAAGCAAAGGAGCTAAATATTCAACTCAAACAGCTTGATAATGAGCACCAAAGTAAATTCAAAGAAACAATAGACAAGGGAAGAAATCAATAAAATGGGAATAGCAAAAACAGTACCACCATAAAAGTTATAAAAAGGAAACAAGGTTTTTAAAAAAAGCTTGATAAAATATATTGTGAAAACCAGTCAGGAGAAAGATAAATTGCAAATTTATAATGTGGAAAATAATTAGTTATAATTTATATTTAGAAAATATATAATTATTTTCTAATTTATAATTAGAAAATAATTTTAAAACAGGAATTTTAAAGATTGGGAATCAGTGTGTAGAACACTGAACTATGAATTATGAAAACTGTGTGTAATTCAGAAATCCTAAAGTATATAAAATATATGAATTTATGATTTTCATATGCAATTTAAGAATTTTAGGCCTTTTTAAAAAACTTAGAGGGATGTTTGCCTTGGTTGGACATGCCAAAGAATTTTTTCACTTTGATCAAAGACCATGGTAATTTGCCAAGCCTGCTTTGAGGAGTAATGTAGTTCAGCCTTAGGGTCATATCCTTAATTTCTCAGGGTTTACAAGAGAAGACAGATGGCTTTACTATGTTAAAGCAGCTCCTAGTTAAATACTGTCTCCAGAGGATACTAAGCAATGATGATAAATAAATGAGAAAGTGAATTATATTATTATGGAACAAATCACAAACAAAAGCTCCAATGTCCTTGATGGGCAAAAACTCATCATCAAGGAAGCTATGTTAATTCAGAGTAACCCGATCATGTATGGTTATCTCATGCTTAGTGGGCTGTGTTGTTTTGTTAATTTTTAAGTAGACTCAGGAAAATGTGTGTGGGCACTCAACTTGAGAGCAGTGTTGATTTTCTGTGGGACCCTGTGAACCACACTTTCCTGAATCCATCTCATCCTTTAGTCACATGATTTACTCTGTTGTTTCAAGCCCTCTAGCTTTGATACTCAGAGTTCTGAGTGACTTTCTCCAGGTAGCAGTAGCTTGGCTTGACTACCAAGGATTTCTCTGTGGAAGTGGTAAAATGTATAATTTTCTCAGTACTTTTTTATGCTCTAGAGAATTGAAGGGGATATTTTATACCAGCGTAAAATGGTAACATTTCTGAAAAAGATTGGCGTTTAGTACTTCTTTCTAGATAGCATATTCAAAAGCAGACACATTACTTTGCCAACAAAGGTTCGTCTAGTCAAGGCTATGGTTTTTCCTGTGGTCATGTATGGATGTGAGAGTTGGACTGTGAAGAAGGCTGAGTGCCGAAGAATTGATGCTTTTGAACTGTGGTGTTGGACAAGACTCTTGAGAGTCCCTTGGACTGCAAGGAGATCCAACCAGTCCATTCTGAAGGAGATCAGCCCTGGGATTTCTTTGGAAGGAATGATGCTAAAGCTGAAACTCGAGCAATTTGGCCACCTCATGCGAAGAGTTGACTCATTGGAAAAGACTCTGATGCTGGGAGGGATTGGGGGCAGGAGGAGAAAGGGACGACAGAGGATGAGATGGCTGGATGGCATCACTGACTCGATGGACGTGAGTCTGAGTGAACTCCCGGAGTTGGTGATGGACAGGGAGGCCTGGCGCGATTCATGGGGTCGCAGAGTCAGACACGACTGAGCGACTTAACTGAACTGAACTTCTTTCTGTCCTTATTATTCAGAAGCAAAGGAAAGCTTTAGTCTTGGATCGGAGAATGGAGGGTTTCGAGCTTGTGCCCTAGAGGACATTATTTCCCGCTAAAATCCGTCACTGGGGCTGCTTTATAGGGCTCTTTCCAGCAGGGAGGGGCGGAGGCGGGGTTCTTGCATGTGAGGTGGGGCAGCTCTGTTCCTGCTACAGCTCCCAGTGCAGACACAGAGTCTCTAAACACCGGCCCGCTACTGCTGTCTTGGGTTGCAGAACTTCTGCACACAGCCCCAGAGCCAAGGTGTCAGCACCCTCAGGTGGGACTCGGGTAGAGGCAGAGCACAGCGGCCAGGTAGAGGAAGACCTCTTAAAAGGAACAATTCCTCTCCCTCCCCGCAAAAGCTCACTGTGATAGTTTCATAAGCACTTCTCACCTTGAGAGTACAGCTGAAGTACCATTTCCACCTTCCTAAGACTGGGACAAGAAAAGATCTAAAATGATGTAGCTATTTGTACTCTCCCCTTTCCTGTTCAGTTAGATCAGTGCAATTGCAAGGGCAAGAAAAGATACATACTATAGCTAAATGCAATCTGCTTCCACAGAAATGCCTCAAATCTTACATGAACCACAGACTTTGCGTTAATGCCCTGGCTAAGGTTGCAGACTTGTAATATAAAGAGTGGGTCAGTTGTGAGTATTGTCAACATTGTGCCGGTGACAGAATTTGTTAGGCATAAAAAGAAAAATCAGCTTTAGAACGTTTCAAGTGTTTTGGTTGAACAGACATAAACAAAAAGATTGGCATTCTTATAGTTGTATCTTATGTTTTCAGAAGTCCCTTCCTATCCCTGGGGAAAAAAAGAGTTCATAATGTATTTATGAAAAACACAATTAGCTATTCATAAAAATCAAAGGCAATATGTTTTGCTTATATCAACTGGTAAAATTAATACATTTTTTCCTATAATAGTTCATTTGGTCTGACATGATTTTGAATATTGGAACAAAATGTCAAGAAGAGTTATAAATTGAAATAAGAGAGAAAATTCTTCAAGTGAATTATTTTCTCTGTAGAGTCATAGGAATCAATTATTTATTATTCAGAAGAAATGTTACACTTCTAACTTATACAGGGGCTTTCCATCTTTACTTATTGATTCACCTATAGGGCATGCCCCTATTGTAAACATCAAGGTACATTGTTATTATTGCTGGCACTACCTATTAATAACTGGATATTGGAGCTGTGCTTCCAGCGACATGCTTAATCTGCTTTTGATTAAACCGAGCCTTCAAATCTTCTTAGATAGTATTGCCTTGAATCATACTTTTGAATATTAGGAGCAACAAACTTTCTCTTCTTCCTCTCATGTTCTTTTAAATGTGTCCCTGTTTTGTAAAAATGACTGGCGATGTATTAAAACTGCCTTGTGGTCAATCTTGCAGACATCAGTGTTCTCCTCTCCAAACAGGTAGCGATGGAACAGGCAGCTTCCTACATACAAGACACTTGGTAGGATTATTCAATTTTCAAACTTGCTGCTGCTACCAAGGCTGTTAATTGGTGCCAGCTATGACAGCTTGTAGCACGATTGGACTCTTGTTCAACACAAATAATCATTAGCTGCTAATGATTTTAAATCACTGTGAACAAGGCAGAAATTGACCCTATGACCTAAATGTTCCAGGGGATACTCAGGAGTTATGTGGTCTCCTGAAATGCATAAAGTTAGGTGTCTGGATTGAGAGCTGATTTTTTTTTTTTTTTTTTTTAGAAATTCAGGCAAGGCTTTATTGGGACCCCTGCTGCAGCAGGGAGAAGCTAGAACAAACAACAGGTTCCCTTGCTTGCTCACTCCCCATGGGGTGCGGTGAGCTGTTTCCTTGAACAGGGCGAGGGTAGGGGTGTGTCCAGGGTCAGGCTGGAGGGGCCTTAGGTGTTTTGCCCACCCCCGTGGAGGTGATGAGTGAGAGGAGCATGTTCAGTAGCTTGCTTTTGCTCCTGACACTATGTTTTTGCTCCAAGTTCTTCAGAAGTGGCTGTTGGGTTTTTGGACTCTTGGTATCTTTTGTTTCTAATTTTCCCCAACTGCACATGCACGCAGTTATTTTTAGTTCCATACAGTTTCTTTGTATTTTGTTGCTAGAAGAGAGGTGTGTTCAGGTGCAAGCATTATGGCTCTGCAGTCAAGGGTCCCATATCCCTGCCTGTTTCATTCCACCCTGTTTTTATTTTTTTGTTAGGCACGGAAGTAGTTTCCTTAAATAAGTAATGTATGATATTGAGGTCTCAATTTACTTAATTAAAAAAATAAATGTTTAATCTGATGTTTTATATTATGTGTGTAAAATTAGTTGCATACAAAAATGGCACATAGGAAATGAAGTAATTCTTGCAGATTTTGTTTGCATATTTTTAAGCTTTAGGAATGTCACTTTTATTTTTCTTTCCATCATGATTACCATCGTTAGTTCTCCCATAATCTCTAGATAATGGGTCGCTTAAGATTTGCTTGGCTGAAAAAGGAATGAATCAATGGAAAAAGAAAGATGACTCCATCAAGACATTTTGAAAGAGTAACAAAAGGATGAATTGGTGGTGTAGTTTTTCAAATATATTTTAGATATATTTACTGTTTTGTAAACAGATACTGGGGTTACACATGCTAACAGAAGCAGAAGACATTAAGAAGAGGTGGCAAGAATACACAGAAGAACTATGCAAAAAAGATCTTCATGACCCAAATAATCACGATGGTGTGATCACTCACCTAGAGCCAGATATCCTGGAATGGGAAGTCAAGGGGGCCTTAGGAAGCATCACTATGAACAAAGCTAGTGGAGGTGATGGAATTCCAGTTGAGCTATTTCAAATCCTAAAAGATGATGCTGTGAAAGTGCTGCACTCAATATGCCAGCAAATTTGGAAAACTCAGCAGTGGCCACAGGACTGGAAAAGGTCAGTTTTCATTGCAATCCCAAAGAAAGGCAATGCCAAAGAATGCTCAAACTACCGCACAATTGCACTCATCTCACATGCTAGCAAAGTGATGCTCAGTGTGAACCATGAACTTCCAGATGTCCAAGCTGGATTTAGAAAAGGCAGAGGAACCAGAGATCAAATTGCCAACAACTGTTGGATCATCAAAAAAGCAAGAGAGTTCCAGAAAACATATATTTCTGCTTTATTGACTATGCCAAAGCCTTTGACTGTGTGGATCACAACAAACTGGAAAATTCTGAAAGAGATGGGAATACCACACCACCTGACCTGCCTCCTGAGAAATCTGTGTGCGGGTCAGGAAGCAACAGAACTAGATATGAAACAACAGACTGGCTCCAAATCAGGAAAGATGTACATCAAGCCTCTATATTGTCACCCTGCTTATTTAACTTGTATGCAGAGTACATCATGAGAAATGCTAGACTGGATGAAGCACAAACTGGAATCAACATTGCTGGGAGAAATATCAATAACCTCAGATATGCAGATGTCACCACCCTTATGGCAGAAAGTGAAGAACTAAAGAGCCTCTTGATGAAAGTGAAAGAGGAGGGTGAAAAAGTTGGCTTAAAACTCAACATTCAGAAAACGAAGATCATGGCATCCGGTCCCACCACTTCATGGGAAATAGATGGGGAAACAGTGGAAACAGTGTCAGACTTTATTTTTTTGGGCTCCAAAATCACTGCAGATGGTGACTGCAGCCATGTAATTAAAAGATGCTTGCTCCTTGGAAGAAAAGCTATGACCAACCTAGACAGCATATTAAAAAGCAGAGACATTACTTTACTGACAAAGGTTTGTCTAGTCAAAGCTATGGTTTTACCAGTAGTCATGTATGGATGGGAGAGTTGGACTATAAAGAAATCTGAGCGGTGAAGAATTGATGCTTTTGAACTGTGGTATTGGATAAGACTCTTGAGAGTCCCTTGGTCTGGAAGGAGATCCAACCAGTCCATCCTAAAGGAAATCAGTCCTGAATATTCATTGGAAGGACTGATGCTGAAGCTGAAACTTCAATACTTTGGCCACCTAATGTGAAGAATTGACTCATTTGAAAAGACCCTGATGCTGGGAAAGATTGAGGGCAGGAGGAGAAGGGTACAACAGAGGATGAGATGGTTGGATGGCATCACTGACTCAATGAACATGAGTTTGAATAAGCTCCAGGAATTGGTAATGCACAGGGAAGCCTGGAGTGCTGCAGGCCATGGGTCGCAAAGAGTCAGACAGGACTGAGAGGCTGAACTGAACTGAAACAGTTACTGAATTTATATGTATTACTATATCTAGAGACAGACCTAAGAATGATCTTAAACCATACTAGAATTAAATAAAAATTTAACAAAAAATTTTAATGTAGCATAGGGAATATGAGAAATAAGAATGTAAGAAATATAAAAGTGTAATAATGAATAAAGTATTTGAGACCTCCCAATGGTATTGCTAAATAACTTATTATAGCATTACTCTATGCTTTAACTTCTAAACAGAGTGTTAGAGCATGTGAATTGATATGGGTTGGGAGTAGAGTTTTGGGTTGTTTTGGGTTTTTATTTTATTTGCTACTTGCTTATTGCATGAAAAGTGAAAGTGTTAGTGGCTCAGTTGTGTACGACTCTTTGTGACCCTGTGGACTGTAGCCCACCAGGCTCCTCTCTCTACGGAATCCTCCAGGCAAGAATATTGGACTAGGTAGCCGTTTGCTTTTCCAGGGGGTCTTCTTGACCCATGGATTGAACCCTGGTCTCCTGCATTGCAGGCAGATTCTTTACCATCTGAGCCATCAGGGAAGGCCCACGTGTTGCATAACAGCATCTAAAACAGTCGGTGCACAGAACCCCTCAAAGATGGGCGGTTATTGCCGCTCTCCCAGTGGACACTGAAGACACGGAGTTGTCACTACTCTTGTCAATAGCCAGTGAGTGGTGTTCACAGACACCAAACATGACATATTTTCCAAAATAGAGTTTTACTTCTAAACAAGCACAATTGCTACTTTAAGATTCCCTATAAATTTGTATGCATTTCCTAAGAGATTATTATATATGGGATTGATTAAACAATTATTAGTCTCATCTGGCAGATCATGTGGAACAAATAAAAATGGAATGACTTGGAAATCTGCCTGGTTTCTTTTGGAATGACAGTGTAGGGAGAGTTACAGATGGGAAGTAGGAATTCTTAAGTTTTTCAGAGTTGATTTCAATGACGTTGATATTCTTAGATGAAGGTGAGGTTTAGAATTTTTATGGTAACATTGTGTGTTCTCAGTGTGTGTTTTATTCTAACTGGCTCAACCAACTTGTAACTTTTCCATACCAACTGGGTAAATTTTATGACAAGAAGATGCTTAGTATAGCAGTAAAAACTTTTATTTATTGGTTGTCTGCCATGTCCCAAGAATTCGGCTAGGTACTTTCACATATATTATCTCATTTTCACAAAACATGTTCCAAATTGATGGAGAAATTAAAAGCCAAATGTAAATGTATCTCAACTCTCAAGAAGCATGGGGTTGGTTCTTGGCAAAGTTGTCTCTATTTATCTCTGGTCCTTCCAGTCTCCCTTTTTTTGCATCCTTTCCTAAATCCTTGCCCCATGAATACCTGCTCTAAAGAAAGAATATGATATTGGCCATTTGCATCTTATGAATATTTAAGAAACATCGATGACAAAAACCCAAGAAGTTTTAATGTTAATGTATAAATAAGAACAATAGCTTATTTTAGGATAAAGCCCTGGGTGCTCCTGAGGGCATTAGAATCTGGAATTCTGAGATCCTGAGACCGACAGTCACAGATCTTAAGACTGCTGTTGGGTCTGGGGAAAGAAATTAGAGTTTCCTCGGTTGAGGGTAAAATCATAGAACCATGATCCCAGAAAGGTTCTGCAGAGGGACTTTATTATTATTTATCACAAGCCCCAGGACCCAAAGTATCAATGTCTAAATTAGGGGGACAATCAAAGAGCAAAAGCACTTTCAGATTTTTTTTTATTTTATCATTAAGAAACTCTAAATATGTGTATTCTTGAGTGTGTGTACACGTGCGTGTGTGTGTGTGTGTTCTAATGTCTGTATGCCCACATCTTTGAGCTTGTATTTGTGCAGTGCTGTGTACACACATGATTTCTCAGAAAGAAACATCACGCACAACACAGAACACCATGCCGGTTTGTCACTGAGTGATCATACCCCAGCAAAACAGAAAGAAATTTTATTAAACTTTATCCCTTTTGCAGATAAATCTACATCAGGTTAGATTCACAGGAGAAAAATGAAGCAACAGATGAAGTTACGGTTGTGAAAGACAGAGGATGGAAAACAAAGGAAAGAATCATTCTAAAATTGTCAGCTTCAAGCCAGGGAAATTTAATCAGAGCCATAAAAAAGTCTAAGATGTGACAAAGCCAGGCGTCTAACTGGATAACCGGGCGCTTGAAAAATCTAGCTGGACCAGCTTTCTATCTGTAAATTGAGGATAATCTTTGGAGAGAAACGTGGGCCTCTGGCTGCTTAGATTCTTCTTCTAGGATCAGCACTATAATCCAGGTCAATTAAAGGAAATTGGCAGAGGTTCTGTGGTGAAAACAAAAGCAGGTTTTTAATGCAACATGTGCTGTAGGTTAAATAATGAGCCCCTGGCTTCTTGGGACAGGATGTACCACTGGATGTGTACTGGGTTCATTACAAAGAGAGCTTGAAGCGTCCACCAGGGTTACAATCAACAGTTATTAAATCCATTTCCGACTGAGACTACAGCTCGCTCAGGTTCTTCACAGGCCTCCTTCCTGAACTGACCTGATTCTCCTGCCATGAAGGTATGGTGTGACTTGCAAAGCTTCGCTCAGGATAGTAACAGTACCTTCTTTTCATGATAGTCTTTTCCTCTAGGGCTGGGCATTTTTCCCATCTGGCTCTTAGGTGACTCTTGAGAAATCGAATCCTGTCCTGGTTCTGTGTAAATCATCCTAATGTTTTTGTGTTTCATTATTATTCTTTAATATTTATGGATGTGACATCATAATCATTGTGTGCCCTCTGCCAACTTCTGTAACCTCATTTTGACAGTCTGTGCCCACAGGGCTGTAGATGCTCTGTGAAAAAAAAGGTGCAGCTTTGAGTGCACACTTCAGTGAGGTATCTTAGTGATAGCTTGCAAATTATAATTAGTGTGTTTTCTCTGCATTTTGTTGGGTGGCTTCAATCTTTATTTCAGCTTTTCTGCATATTATTTATTTATTCATATATTTGCCTCTTCGGACCACACCATCAAATTTTACTTTGTGTAACTACCTCTGAAAAGAAAATATCCGTCATTTTCCCCAGTAATTAAATAGGGCTATTTCATTGCTAATTTACTATCTGGTAAAATCTCAGAGTTTTCTTGAGCATTATTCTCAAATCTAGCCCATACGACATGTTATCACAGATATTTAAAGTTTTGTGATGAACCTAATGAGATCTCATGATAGTTTTGGTGATACCATATTAAAAATCCCTGCAGTATAATTAAGCCCCACCATCCTGCTTTTAAATGAGGGGAGGAAATTCTGAACTGTAAAGTCAACAGCTGCAACCACTTTACAAAAATGTTAAGACAGTTAGCAAAGCCAAAACAGATACAGATTACTATTATGTAAATTTTAAATTTACACACACATTCACATATGCACACATGCACAATAATATACACATCTGCAGGAGATGAGACTTTGCCTTGAAATGAAGATATAAGTTACTGAATTTTACATCTACGTTAACATCAAGTCATGTATAAATTAGCACCTTCTGCTTGGCCCTCTCCCCTTTCCTCTGCTACACAGGTCCATGGGAACTCACCCTTCATTAGTATTCTCACTTCTGATTGACATTGGAAGTCTTGCCCTGCCCGTCGCAATTCCTGGAACTTCTTTCCCCTATATTTGAAGTCACAAGGCTATAAAACCTGGTCTAGAGTGTGGTAGGGCAGCAGTAGCCCACCTACCCTTAAGTCCAAACCACTAGATATGGAACCAGCTTCTGAAACCTGGTTCTCTCTCTACTCGTGCACCAGAAACATGCTCCATAACAGCCAGGGATGTATTCTGCCTTAGATCCTCTAGGTCTCCAGAGGTTTTCATCTGTTAGTGAAATAAAATAATAATAAAGTAAAATAATAAGTAATGAAGTCTCTGGATATAATTTTTAATTGAAATTTTTGAAATGAATGTAGATTCACATGCAGTTAAAAGTTAGGGCTTCCCAGGTGGCTCAGTGGTAAAGAATCCGCCTGCCAATGCGGGAGATGCAGGTTCGATCCCTGGCTCAGGAAGATACCCTGGAGGAGGAAATGGCAACCCACTCTAGTATTCTTGCCTGGAGAATTCCATAGACAAAGGAGCCTGGTGGACTATAGTCCATGGGGTTGCAAAGAGTCGGATACGACTCTAAATGTAGATTCACATACAGTTATAAGTTATAAATAATACAGAGAGACCCTTGTACACTTTGCCCAGTTTCCCCCATAGTAGCATTTGTAAAACTACAGTATAAAATTACAATCAGGGTATTGATATTGTAATAAGCCACCAATCTTAGATTTCCTTAGTTTTTTTTTTTTACTCATAGGTGTGCATTAAGTTCTATAAATTGATCACCTGTACAGGTGTGTGTATCCATCCATGGTTAAGAGATCGACTCTTCTTGTCCTTTTACGATCATCTCCACCACCTTCCTTCTTCATCATACCTCATTTCCTATCTCCTGGCAACCACTAAACTATCCTCCATTTCTAAAATTTTGTTCTTTCAAAACTGTTATATACATTGAATGATACAATATGAAACCTTTGAGGACTGGAAATTTTTATTCTATTCATAATATTCCCTGGAGATTCATCTTTATGGTACTGTAGCAAGAATGTGTTCCTTTTTGTTTCTGAGTAGTATTCCATTGTATGTATTTACAGTAGTTTGTTTAACTCTTCATTTGTTGAGAAGCATCTCGGCTGTCTTTAGTTTTGACTATTACAAATAAAGCTGCTATAAACATTTATGTAAAAGTTTTTGTTAACATATGTTTACATTTCTCTGGGATAGAAGTTCAGTAATGCAATTACTGCGTTATATAGTAAATGCATCTTGATTTTTAAAGAAACTGTCAATTTGTGTTCTAAGGGGCCAGACCATCTTACCAGCCACATATGAGTCATCCCATTTCTCCAATATCATCATATCCTTGCCAGCAATTGGTTTTGTCAACTATTTTGTTTTAGCCTTTCTTATAGGTATATATAGATATTTCACTGTGGCATTAATTTACATTTCCCTAGAGGCTATGGATATTAAATATCTTTTCTTGTGTTTATTTACCACCTGTGTACCTTCAGTGAAATGTCTGTTCATGTATTTTGCCCACTTTTTAATTGAATTTTTTGTTTCTTTACTGTTGAGTTTTGGGACTTCTTTAGATACTAGTTCTTTGTCAGATTATGTTGTTTTCAAATAATTCCTCCCAGTCTATAGCTCGTCTTTTCTACCTCTTCATGTTTACTTTCACAGAGAAAAAGTATTAAATTTCTGGACATCATTGTAACAGTGCTGTGAACAAGGCCAGAGGGAAAACATTGTTGTCTATTATTTAAAGACCATCATTAAGATGTAAATGAAACCACAAAGTCTATAATAGTCCCATATCGAGTTCAGTATAAAGATAATAACAGCCAGTGGCAAAATACAATATTTGAGGGCCTGTTGTGATAAATAACTCTCTATGAATTCATGTATTCATTCACTGAATAAATATTAAGTGAGGCTTATGTGTTAGGCCCTATGCTGGTGATGCGGTAGTAACATACTGCAAGGATGGAAAACCAGAGCTGAGGTGAGAAGTCCACAGTAATGGGATATTGTATAATGAGAGTGTTTAACAGAGGAACTGAAATGCATTTTCAGAAGTAATGCCTGGGTTGAGAGTTGTAGGATGAGTAAGAGTTAACTGGGTGAGGAGCAGAGGAGCAAGATCCTCAGTGGGGCTGAGATGGAGAGCTGGGCTGTACTCAGAGGGGCACCTCAAGTGCAGAGACCCTCCAGTGGGAGGGGCACTGAGAGCTGAGGAGTGAACAGGGCAGCTGTCGGGTATGGGGAGTGAGAGGACAAGATGGGGCTGGCCTTGGTCTCCATTCCAAGGGTAGTTCAAAGGCTTGATGACATTTACAAGGTAGAGGTGAGCAACGAGATCAAACCTGCATTCTGAAAATAATACCTCCACCTTGTATATAATGGAGGGCACAGACATTGACTCTCGTCACAAAGTTAAGAGGCTTCTGTGGTTGTCCCCATGGATTCCAGTGGTGGTTTGAACTGACATGCTTCCAATGTGCTCTTGTTAAAATTTTCTAAGATTTCATAACCAGCCTCGGACAGAGGAATTTCAGACAAGATTTGGACTGCATTTGTTCTGAGGATTTGGTGGACTGTTTTCGAACACACAGTGAGTGGACGGCTGCAGGGGCAGTTGCTTCTTTAAGAAAAGACAAAGACTATTTACTCACCCTTGAGGGCTGAATCTAGAGCTCTGAATGCTTTGTCTGGTGGCTGAGGGCTAGGTGACACTATTCTAACCAATTCTGTGATAGTTTGGTTCAACCAATCCTAAACCATTCTGTAGATCTAGGACCCCAAATACAAATGTACCGAATAGCTCTCCTAAGACCTAGTGGTAAGAAGAGCAGTATGCTAAAAAAAGGGGGGCGGGGGGCGGCAGGGGAGAAAGGATAAGAAAACGTAAGATAATAAGAGAAAAAAAAAGGAAGTGAGTCAGGGAAATATAGAGTCTGTGACAAATAAGAATGAGGAAAGAAAGGCGTACATGTAGGGAGTGCCGTTCCATGATTAGTTGGCATATTCTCACCAGCAGAGGTTCCTACGTGTGTTGCTCCCTTTTTCCAGGCATGATTGGTGGTGGGGTTGCTATTTTGTGGAAGAAGAGTGTAGCAACCCTAAGAGCTAAATTGGAGCCATCTCTGGGGTAGTCTTAGTTGCTGGAAAGGGTCCATGATAAAAAGCAGCAATTTTGTTATAGAAGCTGTGAGAGGGATGGGGCAGGAGTGGGTGTAGGTACATCTGTAATATAAACCAAGGACAAAATTTTACTCTAAATTCAGAGTCAGGTTTCCAAGTCTACTTGAAACATTTGGTGTCTGTGCTTGTTTATACTTGGCAAATCGTAGTTTCCTCTGCGTGTATGTTTTAATAAAGAGCTTGAAGAGAAAAGGAATACTTCTGAAGCTTTTGGATGACAAATACAGCTTCCAAACCTTTTTTTTTTTTTAAATAATCTAAGTGTAAGTGATTCAAAAGCATGTAGATGGAATCTCTCAAAATATTAAGCAAAAAAAAAAAAATATGTACCTAGCACAAATGTATTTTTCTTACCAAACATTTCAGAATTTCTCATTAATATGCAGAAGGTCTGTGCCCCAGTCATATTTATCTGTCTCAAGGTTAAAAGGGAAAGGAAGGACATCTCTATGAACTAAGAGGCAAATGAAATCTAATTTACTTTGGATATAGGTTAATAAATATGTATCCTGGATGTCAAATTAGTTCTAGTAATTTAATCACTGCTAAATGTAGTTGCTCACAGAGAAACTAGTTACTACTCAGTGAGTTCAGATAAACTCATTTTGATATTGTTGGCCTTTAGAAAAACTACTTTTTTCCCCCGTTATTCTTTCAGCAACCATATTCACATTCTAATTCTAGCATATGGGAAAGGGGGGCCATGCTGGTGGTTTGGGCCTTGGGGCAGTAGAGGCAGCTGGCATCATGAGAAGAGAAGTCCAGAAATGCTCAGGACAGCCCTGAAGAAGTAAGCGCAGTTGTTGATGGCTGTCTCGGGCAGCATCACCGCAGCTTTGCCTCCGTGAAAATGACCCCTCCTTTTTTGTGCTTGGAAAACTCAGGAAGAATTGCTTATGTTCCACCTCACATAACCGCATTTTGCACACTTCCTTTTGATATTCTACTGAGGCAGATCCAGTTGCAAACTGTGCCTTGAAAGACATCCACAGACTAGTACTGGCCAAGTGGTCACACACATTAGCTATTCCATCTGTAGGCTGTTGTCAGATCATACTCCCTCTTTTGTCCCTTTGAATGAAAGAAACAGAAAAATATCAGAAAGATCAGAAAATCTCAGGAAAGAAAAGGATGAACCAGTTATATTTTCTATGTCATTTCACCTATCTCTTTGAGACAATGTTAGATTAGAAATTTTATTGTTTGAACTCAGATTGCTTTTTTTTTTTTTATAATACTGTTTCACCTTGGGAGTTCTTGTCTATTTTGTGAAGAGCCATCTCTATTGGGGGAATTTTCTGAAAGCACAGAATCCTCTCTTTCTCAGTTGCTGCCAAATTTTCAAAAAAGATGATTGTGTTGTGCTGCCCGAAGACTCAGGTGAATACATTTACCTCACAGATACTTTATCCATATGGGGGAACTTCACGGATAAAGGATCCTGGGAGCTGATGCTCTAAACAGTTGGAAATCACTCAGATGAGCTTGAGGAAAACGAGAGCCAACTGGGTGGGCCAGACAATGAGAAAGGGATGGAGAGACTCAGGGAAGTAACTGTACTAGATAAGGCTGAAGAACCTGCCCGACGTCTGTGTTGTGAAGGAAGTCCCAAAGGACTCTACATTTATCAAAGCGGTAAGGAATGTGTGGTTGCTAGGCACCAGCATCATGGAGAAGCTCTACTGTGGCTCTGCTCCATAGGCCAGAGTTGGACGGTAGGAGTTGCCGTAACAGAACTGGACTCTCTGACAACAAGGAAGAAAGACAGGATCCTAAAATAATGACTACAATGTCCTACACCTGCTTTCTATTGCTGGGGAGTTCAGATCTGCCCTGAGCTGCCACCATGGAGTAGAAAGGAATCTCTCTATTCTGTTGGATTATTACATGCAAAATGGTGAGAACCTTTGTTGATACCCTCCAAACCTGAAGTGAATGCTGCTTTCCTCCCTTCTGTGCAGTGATTAAATTACTGTTTTTGTAGTAGTAAATCAAGGACAATTTTACCTCTCATTTGGATTTTTGAAGTTAGCTTCTGTTTTGAATTTTAAGATCTAGATTTTGTTTTATCCATTACTTTTAGAAGGCTTCCCAGAAGCTATAACCTGAAGTGTGTACCTATATTCTGCTGCTGCTGCTGCTGCTAAGTCGCTTCACTCGTGTCCGACTCTGTGCGACCCCATAGACGGCAGCCCACCAGGCTCTCCCGTCCCTGGGATTCTCCAGGCAAGAACACTGGAGTGGGTTGCCATTGCCTTTTCCAATGCATGAAAGTGAAAAGTGAAAGTGAAGTTGCTCAGTCATGTCTGACTCCTAGCGACCCCATGGACTGCATCCCACCAGGCTCCTCCATCCATGGGATTTTCCAGGCAAGAGTACTGGAGTGGGGTGCCATTGCCTTCTCTGACCTATATTCTAAAGGTTGCTAAACCCCAGATAAATGGGGAAAGGCATTAGTATTTACCAAATATCTATAATATGTCTGCCATTATGGTTGACCTGTCCTTATGCATTTACTTTTCACACCCATCATGTATTTTAATTATTATTTTTATGTAATTATTCCCATTATATAAAAAATGTGAAAGATAAAGTGACCTGACCAAAGTCAGCTCATGAACTGCCAGTAATCAAGGATAGAATCCAATCAAGGATAGAATACATGTTTTAAATCTAAGTTTAAAGCTCTTTCCACAGCTAATTTGACTGCACTTTATGACTAAAGCCCAATTTCTCTTCTTGACATGTTTTTAAGGTCTTAAAATTATATCATGCTTACCTGTAATATTGTGATTTTACAGAGAATTAGACATTGTTAAAATATTATTTCATTTTCCAAAAATCACAGAGAAATTTCTGAGATAATTTCAGAAAAATTATCTCACTTTTTTGCCTCTGAAAGCCATAGACTATATCATTATTCTTTTTAATTCTCTGGTCTCAATTTGGATAATATTTCACTTGTAAGAATGATAATTTTATAAAATACAATTGTGGTTTGTATATGTAAACATGTGTAAGTTTGTGCTTGTGTGTGTATTTAATTTGTGTGACATATATCATTGCCTCCTGGAAGTGAATTAATGACTGTTAGAGTGGTTTGGAAATATTTCCTGTGTTTTGGGGATGATTCTCTGTCTACCTCACCAGTGGTTTTAAAGGGTGCTAGGGTGATTGGCTTCCCTGGTAGCTCAGAGGTTAAAGCATCTGCCTGCAATGCAGGAGAGCTGGGTTCGATCCCTGGATTGGGAAGATCTCTGGGATGAAGGAAATGGCAACCCAGTCCAGTATTCTTGCCTGGAAAATCCCATGGACAGAGGAGCCTGGTGGGCTATACTCCACAGAGCAGCAAAGAGTCGGACACAACTGAGTGACTTCACTTTCTTGGAGAAGGATATGCCAACCCACTCCAATATTCTTGCCTGGAGAATCCTAGGGATGGGGGAGCCTGGTGGGCTGCCGTCTATGGGGTTGCACAGAGTTGGACACGACTGAAGTGACTTAGCAGCAGCAGCAGCAGGGTGATGGGATAAAGTGGTAGTTTCCCTAAATAGATAAGAAACCAGTGACCCTGAATGTCCCAGATAGTGACTATAAAGGATGGTATATTCTCTGTGCGTTAGATATAGTTGTGTAGTGCATGTGTGTGTACTCAGTCATGTCTGACCCTTTGTGACTCCATGGACTGTAGACCACCAGGCTCCTCTCTTCGTGGGATTCTCCAGGCAAGAATACTCAAATGGGTTGCCGTTTCCTCCTCCAGGGGATCTTCCTGACCCAGGGATCAAACCCATGTCCCTTGTGTCTCCTGCATTGGCAGACAGGTTCTTTACCACTGAGGCACCTGGGAAGCCCTAGCTATAGTTGACCCTGCTAATATGTATAATTATCAAAGGAACGACTTTAGGAAGTAAGTCCTTCTGCTTTATCATTTTAGTTAGAAGAAACCCTTTGAAAGAACTAGCAGACTATAATAGCCTAGCATAGCATGGAGAGAGAAATAAATGATGCCAGACAGCATTGAAAAATACTTGAATGCATCTCCTTAAGTCAACAGCAGAATTTGTAACGCATATCTCAATTTTCTCCCTACTCTGGAGAGGAAAACCAGGGAGTGCAATATATCACTTATGTCAGTACAACAACAGCAGTTCTTATTGGTTTATGGGACTGCTGTTCATCTCTGAGCATATTCTTATTGTTTCTAATGCTTCATTTTGGAATCTTTGGGTCAGTGTGTTTTCATGTGGAAAACCCTAGACTGCCCAATAGAGTCTGTTTTGACACTGACTCAAGAGAGTTCCCTGGTGGCTCAGACGGTAAAGCATCTGCCTACAAAGCCGGAGACCCGGGTTCAATCCCTGAGTTGGGAAGATCTCCTGGAGAAGGAAATGACAACCCACTCCAGTATTCTTGCCTGGAAAATCCCATGGACTGGAGCCTTCCAGGCTCCTCTGTCCATGGGGTCGCAAAGAGTTGGACACAACTGAGCGACTTCATTTCACTTCAAGAGAGTTACAAAAGAATCCAATTCAGTGCTTGCACAAATGGTTAATCTTACTTAACACTGCAGTAGTTCTATAAGCACAAACCCTTTGTGCTTTAGTTACGAAATTACACCCAATGACTATTACACCCAATGAAATTTCTGATGACCTGCAGTTAAACTACTGGAGTGATAATAATTCATCCTTATGTGTTTATTTTATAATTTCTAAGGTGTTCCGTTTCATTTGAGGTCTTGAATGTTTAATATGACTAATTGCTTCTTGCTCTGGAAATGAGCTTGTTCTTTGATAAATTGTGTGAGTGTTCAGGCATATAAATTGAAAAGATTTAGATTTCTTGACACTGCATAGAGCATGTAAGTTGATGAAGGGAACCTCATGATTACATGCCAAACAGGTTCTTCAACATTATATATTTCCAGAAAGACTGCTGAAAATTAACATAGAGTTAGGAAAGGTAACTTCCTTTCATTGCAAGGTTTTTGTTTTAAGCTAGAAACTGCTGAACCATCATTGAACAGGCGAAAAAGTCATAAAGGTTTACCTAACATATAATGCAGACACATACACGTACAACCAGCCATTAAATGTTATGTGTTTTCTGAAGCATGTGAGAAGGCCAAGAGTAGACCTTGGAATAACTATAGATGGTGGTGGGTGGGGGAATACAAAAACAGTGCTACCAATTACCTTCATCAGCCATGTCATCTTATTATGTAACTCATAGAGATAATGTGGATGTAATTTGATAGATTGGCTTTGGTTTATCTCTCGAGACAGATGTTATCATCTGAACTGAACCCAGTACATCATACATTCATAAAAGCCAGATGGGTGACATGCCTGCAGTGAGTTTAGTGCCTGCCTATAAAGACCAGATGGATGCCGCTTCACAGAAAGGTTTATGTCGATCAGCTGTGGCTGCCTTCCAGAGAGTGAGGAAATGCTCTCCATTCTCCAGAGAGTTTCTCCATTCTTTGTCCTCTGTTGTAATTGTCTGCAGAACCTTTCAGGACCAAGACTTATCATTGATAGAATCATATGCATCCTGTGTTGAAAGACAGTTGTGCTTTTGGTACATAAAAAAGATAAGGCCCTTGGTAAACACCCTAGCCAGAGAAAATAAACCAGTCCTTGCAAGATGATTTTATGCTGGTCTTTTCTCTCACTTATAAATGGCTTTGAGTCCTATAGATGTAGCTGAAAATATGCAAATGTACAAGAGACTTCTTGGATGGAAAACACCCCAAATCTAGTCTCTTCACTTGTATTAACACACAGGATTCCAAGACCTTGTGGTAAGTAAAAATCAAGCCAATGCTAAATGGAGACTGAATTGATATTCCATCTCTATGTGGTTTCCTCATAAAACATTTATTTTTTGTGACTTGTTCTCTTTGTGACTGGTGCTGACTTGGTGACTAAATTGTTCATGCTTGGTTTCTTCAATTTTCAGTCTTATAAATAGTTTGCTCATGGTATAATATTATGATTTTTAAATCTTGGATATATAACCAACTCTTGAAATTCAAGAGAAAGCCATCGCAAGGCTTCATAAATATTCAGATGTATAAATATCACAAGAACAAATTATTTTCCCCATGAAACTTTTTATATTCTAAGACCCATGACTTTCTTAGATCATTTTGCATTCTCTTTCATTTCTGCTACTAGCAATATCAATTCTTTCTCATGTGAGGATGTTTTTCTTCACAGGATGGATTTGTATCATCTTCTGATTTTTACTGTGTAATAGCAACAAGTAAAGATAACAGATCTTCCAGCTTGCAGCACGTTCAACCCAAATTCTTCAGGGTTACTCACTATTGGTAAAACGATGGATATTGTATCTGTGAATGCTATGCCAACTGTGTTACCTAACCCAGGGTACCTGTGCATGACAAAACCCTTAAGGATTTGGAGATACATGAGATACATGACTATTTATTGTGCCTAGCAGAGTAAAGAAGCATTTGATACAGGAGACGGAAAGTATGGATTTCTTGCCAGCATTGGGGTCTTTGTTGTTCAGATTTCTCCAAGTATTTCTGTGTAGCTTCTCTTCACACAAAGCTTGAAAAACACTTAACTAGACAATGAGTTGAAGGTTCCCTCAACTTTCAGGTGTCTGGAGCCAAGGATTCAGAGGATTTAAATTGTCTGGTGAGAAAGCTAAGAGAAAAGAGAGCCATAATGCACAATCAGTTCACACTGCTCACGGGCCAACAAGCCAAAGAGATGGTTCATCAAATATCCCCCACACTTGGCTCTTCCAGCTTTCAAAGCAGTAGGGTTTCTTCACAGGTATTATGGGGTTGTTGAAAAGTGAACATGGCTCTATTGCTGTTCCCCATCAGAAAGTAGAACTGACAGCCTGAATAGTAATTCCTCGGGAGTCTTGGACTCCTGAGTCTGCTGTGGTCTAAAGAGTGACAGGCTGGAGCCCCAGCGCCGCCATGTTGGCAGGACCCTGTTTATCCGTAGTGCTCAGGGTGAAGCAGGAGACCTGAATGAGATCTCTGGGAATACGGGAATCTGATCTCCTTAAAGATCATTTACAGTTAGAAATAAAGTACTGTGAAAATTAGAAATTGCCATGTCCACTGTTACAGACTTTTTTTTTCAATTAAAAGGAATCAGCATTATAAATAAAATAATAGAGCTTTTAAGATCGTTTATAAAGTGTTGTTACTAATTGCACTAATACCTGTTGCTATTATAATCCAGTTGCTTTGGGAAATTTTATAATTAATAGTAAGTTCTTAATTGGAGTGATAACATTTTCTCTGTTACATTTAATGTTACTTTTAATGAGACTACTGCTTCTAAAATTTATAACAGATTTGGTTACACTGGAAAGAACTCAGAGTTATATAATAAGAGGGTTTAAAATGAAGTTCGGGAGGAATTGAAACTAGGGTTTTATGTTTGTTTTTTGTTTTGTTTTAGTTCGAGGAAGATAAACTGTGATTATATTAATATTTATTATTCAAATATCTGGATTAAAGTGATACTATTTGGAAAGCATCATATTTTGTCTGTAATAATCTGAATATTTACATCCCAAAGTAGACTCTGAAAGATGTTCTAAAGTACCAGAACTATAGAGATAATTCTTATAATAGCAAAATTAAAATAGGCACTTGCTTTTTCTTGCTTGATTTGCATCAGTTTTTATTTCTCTAGACTGTGTATAAACTTAAGGAAAGCAAATACTCATTTTTGGGGGCCAATTCGTATTCGATCTTACTGGATTTTAACCACACAGTCAGAACAAAACCAAATTTTAAGGACTTGTTTACATTTGGTTTACACATTTCTAGACTTTTCCAAATGATCTAAATAATTTTGGTAGTTTACTTTTGTAACTGAAGCAGATGTATGACATTGACAGAAACACTAAAGAAAGGTTTCAGTTTATTAATTAGAATGTTTATGACTTCTTCAAGGCTGGTATCTAAATGCAAGTTAAGGCATTGGTCTGTGAATTCATTTCTGTTTTCAAGATAGAGCTGCTATGGACATTTAAGCAAGATTTAACTGAAAGAGAAAGTTATCTGGCTAAATCAAAGCATTATAACATTTTAGTGAGGTTTACATTTTGTTTCACTTTCCAAACTTGCAAATGAGTTCCCCCAAGCATGAAAGGCAGAAATAAGAAGGTTGGGAAGAATTCAGTCCCTGTATTACGAAGCTCAGTCCCTGATTTCTGTATAACACCCCATTCCATTTTAATTTATTTCCAAAGTTTGACTGGGATTTCTTTTGTGGTCATCTGCAACTAAAAATGTTGAACTGATAACAAACAACTGTTAAGTTTTCCTTCCAATAGTTAGGCGACAGATAACCCTTCTGACTTAATCGAATGCAGGGAACTTGAGGATGGAACCAAGGCAATTCCTTTTCCATAGTTTTGTTCCAAGAAGATCAGTAAAGATTGAACTTGAAATAGATCACTGGCACTTTCCAAAGTGGTCTCAGAAAATGGTCCCAGATAGGGTCAGTCACTCACTCTCTGACCAGATCTGGTCTAGATCACTTCCATCAGAGATGTAGAGAGAGAATGAAAGATGATCTAGGCTAGATCTCCCGTGTAGTTGTAGCAGTTTTCTCTTTCATCTTTGGTAGTGTGACAGCCGTGGTTAAAGTCAAGTTGGTGTTACCATTTGTACTACTCCTTCCTCAAGGAAAGCTCCCTGGTAAGCAGGGAGCGCTGAAAGACAGTACAAGATGCAATAGGCACTTTTGAAGGTCCCTGGCCACCCAACACTTTTCTATAGTATGTGCTCCATTTCTTGCCAATCCTAGTATTTAACACTTTGCTCAGCCTGAAAATGAATGCTTTGTCAGTTTAATAAAACTTTAAGTTAAATCTTTAAAACTGATAGGAAATATATAGCAGATAAGAACTTAGTTACTGGAGAATAAAAATATAAAGAGAGAGAGATGATCTTGAGCCATAACAGATGCTAGTTTCCATCTATAATACTCATTGAATATGACCTTGGAAAACATTAGTGATTTCTAATTTTGTGCTCCCAGGTGAAATGATACTAGATTTGAGAGGAATCCTGCAGCAAAACCACCCTCAAAGATACACAATGTGAGGAAAATTGGTCTGAGTTTTCAGTACATCCTCATTAGAGATCTTACAGTGATGGCTTTATAAAAGTATTTAAAATTAACATGGAAGAATTAGAAAATGTTTATATTCTTTTTGATGGATTAATGCAACTTCTGAGAAAACTAATACATCTAAAAAAATTCATGAATATGGGTCTTAGATCTATAACTCTGTTTATTTCAGGTTCTAGAGGATCAAGTCTGTGATAAAACTGGGGTGCTCAGGTATTATGGATAGGCATAACCCCAGAGCAGGTCCAAGGCAAAAAGGCAAGTGAGATGAAAAGAAGGAATGTAAACATGAAAAGATACATAACCAGGCTGGCCACAGCTTTGTAAGAAACCTAACTGATGAACTTGGTTCACAGAGCTTTCCAAGCAGGTCCTGCCTCTGAGCAAACCTTTGTGGCAGGGGTCCACATACTTTCTCTATAAAGGGTTGGATAGTAAACAGTATTTCAGATTTTGCAGGGCACATATCTCTGTGACAATTATTCTACTCTGTTTTGTTGCGAAGATTGCCATGGACAATAAGTAAATGAATGGGCATGGCTATGAATGGGCAGGTTCCAATAAAGCTTTATTTACAAAAAGAGGAGGCAGGCCAGATTGGCTGTTTAACCATAGTTTGACAGCCTCTGTCTTGGAAAAGGGAGAGGAATTTACTTGACCTTTCTTTCTCTTTTAAAAAACGTGCTTATTTGGCTGTGGGCACTCTGGTTTTGGTAGTTGCAGCATATGGGCTTTGTTGCTCCGAGGCACATGGGATCTTAGTTCCCTGACAAGGGATTGAACCTGCATCCCTCTCATTGCAAGGCAGATTCTTAACCACTGGACCAGCAGTCTCTGACCTTTCTTGTTTCTTCTTTCTCATTGGTCAAAGTTTACTTCAGTTCAGTTGCTCAGTCATGTCTGACTCTTTGCGACCCAAGGCACTGCAGCACACCAGGCCTCCCTGTCTATCATCAACTCCCGGAGCCCACCCAAACCCATGTCCATTGAGTTGGTGATGCCATCCAACCATTTCGTCCTCTGTCGTCCCCTTCTCCTTCTGCTCTCAATCTTTCCCAGCATCAGGGTCTTTTCAAATGAGTCAGCTCTTTGCATCAGGTGGCCAAAGTATCACTTCATGGGGTGGTAATACTTCTGGACTTTGTTACCTGCCTCACCAGGTGGTCACTGAGGAAACAGATATCAGACATCACATTGTGGTGCATCATTTGACCTTGGAAATGTTGGAGGAGGAGTTACAGCCTTTGTGAGTCCATTCAGACTGCACTGCTTCCACCAGTCACTGTGGCTGCCTCCCCAGTAGCAGAGGCTCAGATACTGATGCTGAGGGGATAAGGGCCCATGGTGGAAGCTCAGGCTGCCCTCTTGAACACCCAGCCATGGCCTGGGGGCTGGGACCCTGGTGGGGCTGATCCAAGCTGAGGAACCACTGAAACCAAGCCTGGCAATGTATCCTAGTCGAAGAAGAATGAAAGGTCTCCATTAAGGAAACAGAAGTGAGAAAAGATGATTGAAGTGTATCCGACCTATGCGTTTTGCTTTAGTTTGTTAAAGTACCACCACTATAAAACTGATGGTGCTTCCCTCCTTTTTAAATATTTGATCATCTTTTTAAAAACTTCATTTTTAATTGAAGGATAGTTGCTTTATACTATTGTGTTGGTTTCTGCCATACAACAACATGAATCAGCTATAACTGTACATACACCCCCTCCCTCTTGACCGAGCCTTAGATGGTTACTGAGAAAATTGGGATATAGCCAACATTTGAAGATAATATCCACGAAGACTTTAGTTGTCCTCCCATATGCCCTAGGAGGCTCCTGTAGTCAGCAGAATAGGTAGCTGAGGAGGTGGCTACGGGAGGTCTGGCCCTATATGTCAGAGCAGTGGGCGTGACCCAGTTATTGTGTCAGATAGTCTGGGTTCAAATCCTGGTTTTGTCTCATGGAGGAAGGTGACTCAGGGAAAGTTACCTAATCCCTCTCTGACCCCATTTCCTTGTTTATAAAATAGGAAAATAATACCTAATGCTGTGAGGATCACGAACGTAGTAAGTTAACTGACAACCATAATGCTTGGCACACAAAGGCATTCAGTGAATGGAAAGGATCGGCTGCTTTGTGTGCAGACTTCATAAAGCTACTGTTATATTCAGTGTGAGCCTCTTGAGAGGAAGCTTCCTGTGGATGACGTATTTGGTTTACTGTTCCCTTATTTATCATGCATTTTTCTTGTAAACATTCATCATGAGTGACTGCAACTCTGAGATTCAGTTTTTCTGTTCATCAAAGGAGTTTTTTTTATACCTAACTTTATACTTTTATTGGGAGCATAAGTGATTTAATATGCATGTGTATGAAGTACCTAGCACAGTGTTTGACATATAGTAGGAGTCAGCTCAATGATAGTTACTATTGTTACAATTATTATAATTCAGAATTCCTCTCATACAATAAATAAATCATTCACTGTTTAGGGTCTGTTGTTTCTCCGTAGCCTCTTCCTATAAAGAAGCATAGTGGGTCGTGAACAAATTAGCTGTATCTGTGAAGCATAATAAATATGCTTCTATTTTAATCATTATTAGAGTTGTTTGATAACATCAGTCCTGCCAGGAGCATTGTGCTCTGTGGTGGGCTAAGCACCAGTTGGAAATGGTGCCACTGTGACCTGTAGATGCTGGGATTGTGGGAAAGGAGAGTGGAAGCTCCCTTGTTTTGAACACCAGCTTCTTCCCAGTCACTCCGCTGGTTTGCTTTACATATAGTTAATCACCAGCACAGTCCTATGGGTGTGTGTGCGCGCGCTAAGTCGCTTCAGTCATGTCTGACTCTTTGCAACTCTGTAGTCTGTAGCCCGCCAGGCTCTTCTGTCCATGGGGTTCTCCGGAAAAGAATACTGGAGTGAGTTGCCATGCCCTTCCCCAGGGGCTGTTCCCATCTCAGGGATTGAACCTGTATCTCTTATGTCTCCTACATTGGCAGGCAAGTTCCTTACCACTAGTGCCACCTGGGAATCACCAACACAGCCCTATGGGTGGGTGTTCTTATTATCATTCCCAGTTTCCTGATGCCTGGAGAGTCCATGGAGCTTCCCCAAAGCTATAGGGCTATGCCGAGACCCAGCCAAGACCCCAGATTGTCTGGTGCCAAAGCCCTTGTCTTTCAGCTATTCTCCTGCTAAATTTCTGTGTGAGAATAGAAATGACATCTCCAGTTCTTCCTGGGCTATAAACTCAGCTTGTGACTTTGAACAAATCATATCCATTTCTAGGCCTCAGTTTCCTAATCTTTAAAATGAGGTGGTTGTATAAAATGAAGTGGTTGTATTCAAATTCCCTTCAGATCTACAATTCTGTGCATAGTGATTAGAAGAAATGTACATAATAATGATAAGTGTGTCTGTGGTGGATGGGGGTCAGATATTGCTGGAGACGGGACAGGCAAGGTATGAGTCCCTCCCTTTCATCCTTGCCCCTGTAGCTAAAGGTGCAAATGCCCTCAGCCAAGCTGTTGCCTTTCAAACGTGAGCTGGATCCGTCACTCCAGTATCTGTCTGTCTCTCCAAGTGAGAGACCCTGTAGTGGCCTATGAGTCTCCCGCTGCTCTTCCTGTCACCCCTTTGTCTCTCTGACCCCATCCCTTACTCTGGCCCTTGCTCACTCCTCTCCACCGGGTTGGCCTCCTTGCTGTTCCTGAAACACACCATGTATGCTCCTGGCGCAGACCATCTCACCTGCTGCTTCTTCTGCCTGGATACCCTCAAGACTTGGCCCCAGGACTTGCCTGGTGGTCCAGTGGTTAAGAATCCACCTTCCAGTGCAGGGGATGTGGGTTAGATCTCTGGGCCAAAAACTAAGATCCCACATGCCGCAGGAAAACTAAGCCTACGCAGCACAACTACTGAGCCTGCACACTGCAACAAAAGGTCCCATGTGCTGCACTTAAGACCCAACACAGCCAAACAAACAAATAAAACTAAAGCTGGGACAGTGTTGTTTAAAAAAATGTACTGGACCCCCACGTCCTCGGGGTCATTGATGTTATGGCGCTTGTCCCATGAGGGCTTCCTAGACCACTTGTTTAAAATCACAGACCCCTTCTCTTCCAGCACTCCAGCTACCAACCCCTTGTTTCATTGTCTGCATAGCACTTATGTTATTCATTTAATGAATGACACTTTGATTTCGTTATTTCTATCAGTTGCCTGTCTTTCCTCCTGTAGAGTAGGCAAAGATGTCTCTCTTGGTTGCTGTTGGATCCCCTATGCCTTGAACAATCCTAGCACATCTTTACATGAGGGAAATCAGAAATAAGGTCATATAGCATTATATATATTTTATTTCAAGTATATATATATATATATATATATATATATATATAAAATTATGCATATGACTCGGAGAAGGCAATGGCAACCCACTCCAGTACTCTTGTGTGGCAAATCCCATGAACAGAGGAGCCTGGTAGGCTGCAGTCCATGGGGTCGCTAGGAGTCGGACATGACTGACTTCACTTTCACTTTTCACTTTCATGCATTGGAGAAGGAAATGGCAACTGACTCCAGTATTCTTGCCTGGAGAATCACAGGGATGGGGAGCCTGGTGGGCTGCTGCCTATGGGGTCGCACAGAGTTGGACACGACTGAAATGACTTAGCAGCAGCAGCAGCATACATATGACTTAGTGACTGAATAACTGAACAACAACAATACATGTGACTTGTAGACATCATTTAAAAATTCATTGTTGCTGTTATTCAGTTGCTAAATCGGGTCTGACACTTTGCAACCCCATGGACTGCAGCAGGCCAGGTATCCCTGTCCTTCACTACCTCCTGGAGTTTGCTGAAATGCATATCCATTGAATCAGTGTTAAAAATTCATATTCATTGAGAAGGAGTTAGTTAACTTTTAATTTTATATAATATCTACCTTAATTTACTACCAATCTGTAATGTGTATCCAAAATTTGAGGGAAGGATAAAAGGCTTTAAAAATTAAGAATTCCCTGCAGATTTCAATTTTTCTAGCAACAATGCTCAAGACTAATAATTTATGTACAAATAAGTGATTAAAATTTTGAGTTTACATATTCAGTGGAAGTTGTATATCATGGCTATCAAAATCATTAAAACATCTTTAAATGAATTAACATATATTATAAATTAACTTCATATTACAAAAAGAAAAAATCATCAAAAATTTTGGAGGTTAAAGTGCATTGAAATGATGCTGATTTGTTGCCAGGACCAGGACTCAGAAGCTACCTTGTTATGATTTCAAGTAGAATTATTGACTATTTTAAAAATTACTGCGTCTCAAACTTTAATATGTAGATTAATCACCCCAGATCTTATTAAAATGCAGATTCTAATTCAAAAGGTCTGGGGCAGGACCTGAGATTTTTTTCATACCTAGAGAGCAGAAAGGTGATACTGATGCTGGTCCTTAGACCATCTGAAGTGGAGCCAAATTCCTAGTGAATCTGCCTCCTCCTTATAATATCATTATGAGGTCAGGTGAACTTGAAGTAGAAGAGACATTTTCTCTAGAAGGAGCTTCATTGAGCCATTGACCAACTGGTGTCAGTTAGTGCTGGAACTTAAGGCTTTCCTGGTGGCTCAGATGGTAAAGAATCCACCTGCGGTGAGGGAGACCTGGGTTCGAACCCTGGGTTTTATCCCTGGGCTGGGAAGATTCCCCTGGAGAAGGGCATGGCAACGCACTTCAGTATTCTTACCTGGAGAATCCCATGGACAGAGGTGCCTGGCAGGCTACAGTCCATGGAATCACAAAAAGCTGGACATGACTGAGCGACTAAGCACAGTGCTGGAATGAAATAGACACTTGCTGTTACAGACATCACATCAGCTGGGAGAGGACCGGATCCCAGGCTTAAGGTGTATCTGACGCCTAAAGGGATGCGGTGAGGCATCCTGACCCTTCTCTATGAGTAGAACTGATTTCATTCCCATATCCCAGCCTCAAACTGGGTTTTCAAAACTCTAATATTTAAAAATGCATTCTCTTATTTTCTAATAACACAGCAGAGATGGGAAGAGAACTGAACACTTTAATCCCTAAAATATGCAGTGAAATTGAATAAGGGGTTGCGGAGGGGAAGAACAACCACAAATTTAATATTTAACCGCAGCAAACTTAGAAATTGCACAGAAAATAACAGGCTTGCCTCTTTTTGCCCCTGCTCTCATTTGGCATGGCTCAGGGAACCTTGGGGAAGAGGGTGTATTCAAGTGACTTGATGCATGTGAGGCTTAGTTTTGCAGGTGGAGTGCAGCACAAGGGTGGAGCGACCTATCTTACTACAGTAATTCTGCTGGATAAACACCGGCCCCTGGGCCCCTCCCTGGAAGCAGTTCTGTTTGTTTGAAGTGGTCATACCAGAGCTTCTTTGGTAGTGATTATTGACAGTACCCAGAAACCTTTTCTCAGCTTGACTCTGGATTGGCTGGAAATATATATTCAGGAAACTCCATTGCTGACATTCTGAAGGGGGTCGCTATTTCAAATACATCTCCATACTACTCTTAAGCTTGTTGAAAAAGAAGAAAGCTGAAAAATCCTTGAAGAGTTTCTTGTTTGTTTGAATTCAGCTAGAAATTCTTTTTGAAAATGTTTTAATTTATTTAAAAAATGGAAGTGTAACTGCTTCACTGTATTATCCTAGTTCCTGCTGTACAACATGAATCAGCCATATGTGTACATACATCCCCTCTCTCTAGAGCCTCCCTCCTACCCCTCATCCCACCGCTCTAGGTCACCACAGAGCACTGAGCTGAGCTCCTGTGTTACACATCAGCTTCCCACGAGCTCTGTTTTACATATGGTAGTGTGTATATGACAGTCCTACTCTCCCAATTATTCCACCCTCTCCTTCCTCCTCTGTGCCCACAAGTCCATTCTCTATGTCTGTGTCTCTATTCCTGCCCTGCCAAAAGGTTCATTTGTACCATTTTTTCTAGATTCTGTATAAATGCTTTGCTGCTGCTGCTAAGTCACGTCAGTTGTGTCCGACTCTGTGCGACCCCATAGATGGCAGCCCACCAGGCTCCCCCTTCCTTGGAATTCTCCAGGCAAGAACACTGGAGTGGTTGCCATTTCCTTCTCCAATGCAAGAAAGTGAAAAGTGAAAGTGAAGTTGCTCAGTTGTGTCCGACTCTTCGTGACCCATGGACTACAGCCTACCAGGCTCCTCCGTCCATGAGATTTCCCAGGCAAGAGCACTGGAGTGGGTTGCCATTGCCTTCTCCGATATATGTGTTAATATACGATATTTGTTTTTTGGTTTTCTCTATTTAACTTACTTCAGCTGGGATCTTTAATCAAGTTACTCTCTATCTGGACTTCCTCCTGATTTCTAGGACATGCTTTTGACCCAGTCAAAAGCAATTAACCAAGCTATTATGGTCACGAGAGGTAAGATGTGATGTCCCTATCTGCTTCTGGGTTGGGTGGCAGAAATGTCATCCTGAATTACTCTCTTCACTGTCTCAAATCCCTCCCTTCTCTCTGCCCAGTGAGTAGAGGGAAATGGTCTCTACTTGCTAGAGTAGCCAGAATGACATTCAACAGCTTGGGGCTTTCTGTGAGAATACAGGAATCTCAGACTTCCCCACCTCTGCAGTCAGGAAGCCAGCTCCTCATTCAGAAGATCCCTGAGATCTAACTTTGATTTGCTCTCTTAAACAACCTCAGAGCTGAGACAAGTTAGTTCCTCTGTATTTTCACATGCAACACTCACCAAGTGATGAATGTGACATTATAGTTTTTCCTCAGTAGAGCCAGTTCTGGGTCAGTGTTAAACATTGCACAGTTTGGTATATTTCTTCAAGTAGTTTTATTTTTCCAGGGTCATAACAAGTAAGCCAACAGTGTCTTGTTCTCATCCATATTCTCCTGAGTACATAGGTTTTCTAGTTGTTTTCCGTGAAGAACCAGGACTGCAGGAGGATTTATGATTTTGATACCCTAAACAATGTCACTGTCTTCCTGTAGAATTTTTCTTCTGAGTTTGGTCAAATAGTAATAATAATAATAATTAATACTTATTGGGTTTTCCTGGTGGTTCAGACAGTAAATAATCCACCTGAAATGTGGGAGATCTGGGTTTGATCTCTGGGTCAGGGAGATCCCCTGGAGGAGGGCATGGTAACCCACTCCAGCATTCTTGCCTAGAGAATTTTATGGATGGTGGAACCCCATGTGGTCACAAAGAGTCAGACATGACTAAGCACACAACACTAATGCAACATTGGATGGATTTTAAGTTTATTAACTCATTTAAACATTAAAGCCTCTCTATAATGCAGATTCTATTTTAAATGCACTTTCTAGATGAGAAAGCTGAGTCACAGAGAGATTGAGTAACTAGTCCAAGGTCACGCAGCTAGTACTAGTCCTAGAGCTAGGATCTGAACCAGGCAATCTAGCACCTTAGTACATGCTCTTACCCTCTGAGTTATAACATTTTATTACCAACTAAAACAGACTCATGTATTATAACTATTGCTACTTTCTATTAATTACTTTATTCTTTCTTGAATCCTATTTGGTTATATAAGTTCTGTGATTAAGTGATCTAATTGAGTGAGTTTTCAGATATACCAACTGCCTTTTTAAAAAATTTTATTTATATTTTATTGAAGAATAATTGCTTTACAGACTTTTGCTGTTTTCTGTCAAACCTCAACATAATCAGCCATCAGTTCAGTTCAGTTCAGTCACTCAGTCGTGTCCAACTCTTTGCGACCCCATGAATTGCAGCACGCCAGGCCTCCCTATCCATCACCAACTCCCGGAGTTCACTCAGACTCATGTCCATTGAGTCAGTGATGCCATCCAGCCATCTCATCCTCTGTCTTCCCCTTCTCCTCCTGTCCCCAATCCTTCCCAGCATCAGAGTCTTTTCCAATGAGTCAACTCTTCGCATGAGGTGGCCAAAGTACTGGAGTTTCAGCTTCAGCATCATTCCCTCCAAAGAAATCCCAGGGCTGATCTCCTTCAGAATGGACTGGTTGGATCTCCTTGCAGTCCAAGGGACTCTCAAGAGTCTTCTCCAACACCACAGTTCAAAGGCATCAATTCTATACATATATCCCTCCCTTTTGAAACTCCCTCCCATCTCCCTCCCCATCCCACCCCTCTAGGTTGATAAAGAGCCCCTGTTTGAGTTTCCTGAGTCATACAGCAAATTCCTGATGGCTATCTGTTTTACTTATGGTAATGTAAGTTTCCATATTACTCTTTCCATACGTCTCACCCTCTCCTCCCCTCTCCCCATGTCCATAAGTCTCTTCTCTATGTCTATTTCTCCACTGCTGCCCTGTAAATAAATTCTTCAGTACCATTTTTCTAGATTCCATATATATGAATTAGAATATGGTATTTATTGTTCTCTTTCTGACTCAATTCACTCTGTATAGTAGGTTCTATGTTCATTCACCTCATTAGAACTGACTCAAATGCATTCCTTTTTATGGCTGTGTAATACTCCGTTCTGTATATGTACCACAGCTTCTTTATCCATTCATCTGTCGATGGGCATCTAGGTGCTTCCATGTTCTAACTATTGTAAATAGAGCTGAAATGAACAATGGGATACATGTGTCTCTTTCAATTTTGGTTTCCTCAGGGTATATGCCTAGGAGTGGGATGCCAGGTCATATGGTGGCTTTATTCCTAGTTTTTAAAGGAATCTCCATACTATCTTCCTTAGTGGCTGTATCAATTTACATTCCCACCAACAGTCCAAGAGCATTCCCTTTTTTCCACACCCTCTCCAGCATTTATTGTTTGTATACTTTTTGATGAGGGCCATTCTGACTGGTGTGAGGTGATATCTCATTGTATCTTTGATTTGTATTTCTCTAATAATGAGTGACGTTGAGCATCTTTTCATGTGTTTGTTAGCCATCTGTATGTCTTCTTTGGAGAAAGGTCTGTTTAGGTCTTTTTCCCACTTTTTGATTGGGTTGTTTGTTTTTCTGGTATTGAGTTGTATGAGCTGCTTGTATATTTTGGAAATTAATCCTTTGTCAGTTATTTCATTTGCTATTATTTTCTCCCATTCTGAGGGTTGTCTTTTCATCTTGCTTATAGTTTCCTTTGCTGTGCAAAGGCTTTTAAGTTTAATCAGGTCCCACTTGTTTACTTTTGTATTTATTTCCATTACTCTAGGAGGTGGGTCATAGGGGATCTTGATTTGATTTATGTTATCGAATGTTCTGCCTATGTTTTCCTCTAAGGGTTTTATAGTTTCTGGTGTTACATTTAGGTCTTTTAATCCATTTTGAGTTTATCTTTGTGTGTGGTGTTAGGAAGTGTTCTAATTTCATTCTTTTACATGTAGCTGTCCAGTTTTCCCAGCAGCATTTATTGAAGAGGCTGTCTTTGCCCCATTGTATATTCTTGCCTCCTTCATAAAAAATAAGGTGCCCATAGGTGCATGGGTTTATTTCTGAGCTTTCTATCTTGTTCCATTGGTCTGTATTTCTGTTTTTGTGCCAGTACCATACTGTCTTGATGATTGTGGTTTTGTAGTATAATCTCAAGTCAGGAAGGTTGATTCCTCCAGCTCCATTCCTCTTTCTCAAGACTGCTTTGGCTATTCTGGGTCTTTTGTGTTTCCATATGAATTGTGAAGTTTTTTCTTCTAGTTCTGTGAAAAATGCCATTGGTAATTTGATAGGGATCACATTAAATCTGTATATTGAATTTGGTAGTATAGTCATTTTCACAATATTGATTCTTCCTACTCAGGAACATGGAATATCTCTTCATCTGTTTATGTCATCTTTGATTATTTTTATTACTGTCTTATAATTTTCTGTGTACAGATCTTTTGTCTCCTTAGATAAGTTTTTTCCTACATATTTAATTCTTTTTGTTCCAATGGTGAATGGGATTGACTCATTAATTTCTCTTTTTGATTTTTAATTGTTAGTATATAGAAATGTAAGTGATTTCTGTGTATTGATTTTGTATCCTACAACCTTGGTAAATTCACTGATTAGCTCTAGTAATTTTCTGATACCATCTTTAGGATTTTCTATGTTCAGTATCATGTCATCTGCAAACAGTGAGAGCTTTACTTTTTTTTTTTTTTTTTTTAATCTGGATTCCTTTTATTTCTTTTTCTTCTCTGATTGCTGTAGCTAGGACTTCCAGAACTATGTTGACTAGTAGTGGTGAAAGTGGACACCCTTGTCCTGATCTTAAGGGGAATGCTTTCAGTTTTTCACCATTGAGAATAATGTTTGCTGTAGGCTTATCATATATGGCCTTTACTATGTTGAGGTTGGTTCCTTGAATGCCCATTTTTTGAAGAGTTTTAATCATAAATGGGTGCTGAATTTTGTCAAAGGCTTTTTCTGCATCTATTGAGATTATCATATGGTTTTTGTCTTTTAATTTGTTAATGTGGTGTATCACATTGATTGATTTGCATATATTGAAGAATCTTTGCATCCCTGGAATAAACCCAACTTGATCATGGTGTATGAGATTTTTGATGTGTTGCTGAATTCTGTTTGCTAAAATTTTGTTGAGGATTTTTGCATCTATTTCATCAGTGATATTGGCTTATAGTTTTCTTTTTTGTGTTGTCTATGTCTGGTTTTGGTATCAGGGTGACGGTGGCCTTGTAGAATGAATTTGGACATGTTCCTTCCTCTGCAATTTTTTTGGAAAGAGTTTTAGAAAGATAGACATTAGCTCTTCTCTAAATGTTTGACAGAATTTTCCTGTGAAACCATCTTGTCCTGGGCTTTTGTTTTTTGGGAGATTTTTTATCACTGCTTCAATTTCAGTGCTTGTAATTGTGTTGCTCATAATTTCTATTTCTTCCTGGTTCAGTCTTGGAAGATTGAACTTTTCTAAGAATTCTATTTCTTCCAGGTTATCTATTTTATTGTCATATAGTTGTTCATAATAGTCTCATATAATCCTTTGTATATCTGCTTTTATTCTTGATGAGTCTGGCTAAAGGTTTGTCAATTTTGTTTATCTTCTCAAAGAACCAGCTTTTAGTTTTATTAATCTTTACTAATGTTTCTTTCATTTCTTTTTCATTTACTTCTGCTCAGATCTTCATGATTTCTTTCCTTCTACTAATTTTGGGGGTTTTTGGTTCTTCTTTCTCCAGTTGTTTTAGGTGTAAAGTTAGGTTGTCCATTCAGTGTTTTTCTTGTTTCTTGAGGTAGGATTGTATTGCTATAAACCTCCCTCTTAGAACTGCTTTTGCTGCATCCCATAGGTTTTGAGTTGTCCTGTTTTCACTGTCATTTGTTTCTAAAAATTTTTTGATTGCCCTTTTGATTTCTTCAGTAACATGTTGGTTATTTAGAAATGTGTTGTTTAATCTCCATATGTTTGTGTTTCTTACCGTTTTTTTCTTGTAATTGACATCTACTCTCATAGCGCTGTGGTCAGAGAAGATGCTTGATATGATTTCAGTTTTCTTACATTTACTGAGGTTTGATTTGTCACCCAAGATGTGGTCTATCATGGGAATGTTCCATATGCATTTGAGAAGATGGTGTATTTTTCTGCATTTGGATGGAATGTCCTGAAGATATCAATGAGATCTGTCTCATCTAATGCATCATTTAAGACTTCTGTTTCCTTATTGTCTGTTTTGAGGATCTGTCCATTGGTGTGAGTGGGGTGTTTAAGTCTCCTACTACTATTGTGTTACTGTCAATTTCTCCTTTTATGTCTGTTAGTGTTTGTCTTATGTATTGAGGTACTCCTGTGTTGGGTGCATAGATATTTACAATTGTTATGTCTTCCTCTTGGATTGATCCCTTGATCATTATGTAGTGTCCGTCCTTATCTCTTGTAATCTTCTTTAAGGTCTATTTTGCCTGATATGAGGATTGCTACTCCAACTTTCTTTTGCTTCCCATTTGCATGGAATATATTTTTCCATCCTCTCACTTTCAGTCTATGTGTCTTTAGCTCTGAAGTGAGTTTCTTATAAACAACACATATATGGGTCTTGTTTTTGTATCCATTCAGCCAGTTTGTGTCTTTTGGTTGGAGCATTTAATCCATCTACATTTAAACTAATTATTGATATATATGTGCCTATTGCCATTTTCTTAATTGTTTGTGGTTGATTTTGTAGATCTTTCTTCTTATGTTGTATTTTTTGACTATGTAAGTCCCTTTAATATTTGTTGTAAAGCTGGTTTGGTGGTATCGAATTTTCTTAGTTTTGTTTGTCTGAAAAGCTGTTTATTTCTCCATCAATTTTGAATGAGATCCTTGCTGGGTATAGTAATCTTGGTTGTAGATTTTTCCCTTTCAGTACTTAGAATGTATCCTGCCATTCCCTTCTGGCCTGCAGAGTTTCTGCTGACAAATCAGCTGTTAAGCTTATGGGGTTTCCCTTGTATGTTACTTGTTTCTTCTCCCTTGCTGCTTTTAATATTCTTTCTTTTATTTAGTCTTTGTTAGTTTGATTAGTATGTGTCTTGGCATGTTTCTCCTTAGGTTTATATTATATGGGACTCTTTGTGCCTCTTGAACTTAATTGACTATTTCTTTTCCATGTTGAGGAAATTTTCAACTATAATCTCTTCAAAAATTTTCTCATACCTTTTCTTTTTCTCTTCTTCTTTTGGGACCCCTCTAATTCGAATGTTGGTGCATTTGATATGGTCCCAGAGGTCTCTGAGACTGTCCTCAGCTCTTTCATTCTTTTTACTTCATTCTACTCTTCAGAAGTTATTTCCATCATTTGATCTTCCAGCTCATTGATTCGTTCTTCTGTTTCAGATATTCTGCTATTGATTCTTTCTAGAGTATTTTTAATTTCAGTAATTGTGTTGTTTGTATGTTTATTCTTTAGTTCTTCTAGGTCTGTGTTAATTGATTCTTGTATTTTCTCCATTTTGTTTTCAAGGTTTTTGGTCATCTTTACTATCATTATTCTGGATTTTTTTTTCAGGTAGTTTACCTATTTTCTCTTCATTTATTTTGACTTCTGTGTTTCTAGTTTCTTCTTTCATTTGTGCAGTATTTCTCTGCCTTTTCATTATTTTTTTTTAAAGTTACTGTGTTTGAGGTCTCCTTTTCCCAGGCTTCAAGGAAAGTTGAATTCTTTCCTTGAAGAAGGTTGAATTCTTTCTTTCTTTTGGTTTCTGCCTTCCTAAGGTTGGGCCAGTGGTTTGTGTGAGATTTGTGCTGAGTTTTTGTTTGTTTGTTTTTCCTCTGATGGGCAAGAGAAGGAAATGGCAACCCACTCTAGTATTCTTGCCTGGAGAATCCCATAAACAGAGGACCCTGGCAGGCTACAGTCCATGGGGTCACAAAAGTTGGACAGGACTTAGTGCACTGTCTGTCTCTGATGGGCAAAGCTGTGTGAGGTAGTAATCCTATCTGCTGATGATTGGGTTTGTATTTTTGTTTTATTTTTTGTTTAGGGGAAGTGTCCTGCACAGAGTGCTACTGGTGGTTGGGTGATGCTGGGTCTTGTATTCAAGTGGTTTCCTTTGTGTGAGTCCTCACTATCTGACACTCCCTAGGGTTAGCTCTCTGGTAGTCTAGGGTCTTGGAGTCAGTGCTCCTACTCCAAAGGCTCAGGGCCTGATTTCTGATCAGGAACAAAGATTCCACAAGTGGTTTGTTATGGCATTAAGAGAGATTAAAACAAATATCCAAAAACAAGAAACCAAAGATGAACCCCAGATAAATGGCAGCTACAAAATCAGGCAAATAATAATTAAAATAATGGAATATACCTATATACATATACACCCATGAGCATAGTCAAAATAGTCCAACAAAAATAAACAGCAGATTGACTTGGCAAACAAAGGAAATCAAAACTTATATTTACCAGTTAAGAAGAAAACTAAGTTAAGTACAAACTGGAAAATAAAACTAAAGCAAAGTGCCAAGTGGGTAATAAAGCAATGAAAACAAATCTCACAAATATATTGAGAGGAAAGGAAAGAAAGAAAAGAAAGAATAGACATGCAAAGTTACATAGAGGTAGATG
This sequence comes from Bubalus kerabau, assembly GCF_029407905.1. Lineage (NCBI taxonomy): Eukaryota > Metazoa > Chordata > Mammalia > Artiodactyla > Bovidae > Bubalus > Bubalus kerabau. The sequence goes on along the minus strand of NC_073639.1, from coordinate 13,297,167 downwards.
AAGAAGATTTATATACATTAAAGATTAACTGCAAGGGGAAAAGAACAGTAGGAAAGACAAAGGAAATGTATAAAATATATAATAGGTTTAAAAAATTAAAAATTAAAATTATAAAGGAGAGAAAAGAAAAAAGAAAAACAGAAGAAGAGAGAAAAAGGGGGGGCAAAAAAAGGAAAGTTCCACAGAACTCCTAAGGCCCAACGTAGAGGCAGAGGTTTATAACAACAATAAAAAGTGTGACTGAATATACACGTATACGTATACACCCATAAGCAAAATTGAAACAGCCTGACAAAAGTAAAGTACGATAGATTGACTGGATGAACAAAGGAAACCAAGAATTATATCTACCAGAACAAAGCTGACTAAAGCAGAAACTGGAAAACAAAATTAAAGCAAAGTGCCAACTGGGGAATAAAGCAATGAAAATAAAACTAACAAATATGTTGAGAGGAAAGGACAGAATTAAAAGAAAGAAAGAATAGATACGCAAAGTTAAACAGAGGTAGATAAAGAAGATTTATATACATTAAAGATTAACTGAAAGGGGAAAAGAGCAGTAGGAAAAGCAAACAAAGGATAAATGTAGAAAAAATAATAATAGGTTTAAAAAGTTAAAGTTAAAAAAAGAGGAAAAATCCACAGAACTGCAAAAGCCCAATGTAGAGGCAGAGGTTTATGTGACTGAGGAAAAAAAAGCTCAAAAGCTAAATTGGATTTCTTAGTGCCAATAAAATCAACAACTACAACAGAGGTGGAAAGAAAGGAAAAGAAAAAAAGAAAAGAAAAATCCAAAAGAATCTATAGAACAAGTCAAAAAATAAGAATAATAAGTGTTTTTCTTGAGTCACTGCCATCAGAGTCCTTTCCCTCCCTGGGAGTCAGTCTACCTTACCTCCCTAGGATGCCCTCCAACACTGTGCTGATCTCTGGACCTGTTGTGGGGGCAGCTCAGGTTCTAATCTGGTCCTACTCCTGTGTGTTCTTGCCTCCCATGCCCACAGCTATCAGAACTAGTGCATTTTCTTTTGTAGGAGCTCTCAATGGCCTTTTATAGATTCCATAGACACAGAGTCTGCTTAGTTGATTTAATCTGCAGCTGTACAGCTGATGGGAAGGTTTTGGGTCTTCTTCCTTAGCCACACTGCCCCTGGGTTTCAATTGTGGTTTTACTTCCACCTCTACAAGTGGGTTGTCCACTGGGATTTAGTTCCTGAGGCTGCCCTGGAGGACTTGGGTTTGCCCCTGTGAGGGCCAGGTGGAGGTGGTGCAGCTGCTTGGGGTCACAGGAGTTCTGGCAGCACCAGGTACTCAGGGGAGCTGGCGGCTAGGGGAGCAGGAAAAACAGTGCTCTAGAAGGGGATGGCAACCTGTATTGGCCAATATACTCCAGTATTCTTGCCTGGAGAACCCCCTTTCTGACAGAGAAGTCTGGCAGGCCCCAGTCTACAGGGTCACAAAGTCGGACACGACCGAAGCAACCCTACGTGCATAGATGCGAGACTTTTTTTGCCTATGGCAGCTCTGCCCCAGTGAGACTCGAGCGTGAAGGTGTTGCAGCTGCTTGGCTTTTGGGGGCCCTGGTGGCGACAAGTGTGCAGGGACACGCACTGCCTCTGCCTCAGGAGTTATGGCCCTAGCAGAGTCTTTTTTCCAGTGTCTTGTAGCTGGCGACCAGAAGGCCTCTTTGGCCAGTCTTTCTCCGTAGCTCTTCTGGTTCAGGCACTTAGAGGGCTCCCTTGCCTGGGGTCCTTCTCTGTTGTTCAGAACATCAGGCACATAGAGGGGCCCCCCTGGCTGGGGTCCTACTCTGTAGTTTGGTGCGTCAGTCACTGAAAGGGGCACCCTGGGTGGGGTCCTGCTCTGTAGCTCAGCGCCTCAGGCATTTGACGGACCGGCCTCTCTGCTGCTCAGCTGCGCGAGCTGGCGTGTGGGGGGAGAGAGGCTATGGTGGTGGCTCCACCCCCTAGCGTGACTCAGCAGTGTGGCCTTGCTTCCATGGCTGCCTGGTTTTCCCCCACCAGTATTTCCCACCACAATCTCCTCCCTCACATCCCCTCAATCCATCTCTCTGCAGTCAACAGCAGCCCTTGCCCTAGGATTGCTCCGCAATCTCTAAACTCCAGCTCCCAGCCACTGAGCCTTCCCAGAGACTAGCTTTTCTTTCCTTGGTACGTATGGCTGCAAGGACTGTCTGATTCTCATTCCATTTACTCTGCCACAGGTCAGCTGTTTCCCTCTCAGCCTTAAATGTTTCTCCTCTGACTCAGACAGTTGCCCCGCTGTAGGGATTGGACCCCTGCTTCAGTTTCCCCACCCACTGAGGGCAGGTCCAATCATAATAACACTCCTGTTTTTCCTCCTAGTTCCTTCATCCTACCGAGTTTTGCGTGGTTCTATATGTTCTTTTCCTCTGGTCAGGTCCTCCTGTCTGCTCTCAGCTGGTGTTCTGCATGCACTTCTGTGTCTGAAGGTGTATTCCTGATGTATCCGTGGAGAGAGAGGCACTCCACATCCACCTCCTCCTGCGCCATCTTGTTCTCTCTTTGCCTTATCTTTTTGATACATTTAGATTTTGGTATTGATGTTGTCTCAGATTTTCCCATAATTCTTAATTTAAAAAATGTCTCAGTGAAAATACTTTTATTTCTTACTTGCTAACAGATTTCATGACCACACAATGACAAATATAGTAATCTTAAAGACGACCATAAAAAACTTATCCAGGTGTGTTTTAGCTTTTGAAAGTAGTCAAATCATGCAAAATGGGCAAGATGTGAATTGAAGACTACCACTTTACAAGTCTTAAAAGCAATCTGTGTATTAGAAATCCCATTTTCCTTTTATAGGTAGACAGTGGGCATACAAGCCTCATATGACTTAGGAATATATTTGCTTAATGACTTACCAGATCAAGCACCAGTTCTGGTTTATGAGCATGGCCCTGTCTATTGCTATGTAGATGATGGATTGTAATAAGTGTGTTCAAGGACATGAGATCACATCTGCAGAGAAATTCAGAGAATATCTTCTATAGAGTGTGGAAGAAAGAGAAAGCTAAGAGAAAGCTTTCTGGCTAAAAGAAAGCTAATTTTTTGTGAAGGTATTACTTCATCTTTCTATATATTAATCTATGTAAAATTATACAATCAATTCTTTTATCATATTTCTTTCAAACCTACTACATGAATCTTGGAATATAAGTGGATATCATTGGATGATAGCTGTTTGATTTCACTTCATAGCCTTGAGTTTCTTTCATTTTCATCAAGGCAACATATTGAATGAATGTATTTTACAAACAGGACTTTTTGAATTCTGGTGTGTGTGTGTGTGTGTAGTACATCTAGGAACAAACATGTTTCAGGGTAGACCCTCGACATTGCAAGTTTCAGTCAGAATTATTTTTTTAAGACTTTGGTTATCAACCCAAGAAACATGGCCTTATAATGTAAATGCTGACATAACCTTTAGATATACCTGGCTATAAATCAAGGTACTGTAAAGCACCATATTTGAAAAGTCAAGCAAGATAAAGTACTGAGTTAATGTTCATTGGGAGAAAGAGAACACTCAACTAGTTAAATACTTCCAGTTTCAGCTTTGAATGAAATATAGGCCCTTTTGCATCTTTAGTAACAAAATCAAATGTATTAAAATGATTCTCATATACAAGTGAAATGAATGTCAAAAAAGATTCTCTATGGGGAAAAGAAAGATACATCAATTAGGGCTTTACTGTTTTCCAGTCCATAACCAAATCTATAAATGCATTCAGTTACTTCCCTAAGGAGTTAAATATCTATCCTGCAGGTTTTGCTGAAGGTTGAAAAGGGATTCAGTCCTTCCTGAGTGCTGAGGAAGACCAAAGAACATGAGCTGTCAAACGGGATATCGTGCCAGCAGAATTCTCATTGAACACTTGATGTCATATGTCATCTGACACTGGCTTTTCAGTCAGGTCATTTCAGGATAAGGTAGGACTGCAAACACAGAACCAACTTAGTGGGTGTATTGCTACCAAGTTTCAGGGGTTTGGCTGGCATTCCAGAGTTTATTTGAATTAATCTTCATTCTCACTGGCCTGCGGAGCTCAGGGAAAACTGGCTTTTCAGCCAACACTTTCATTGCTTCCTGATTGTGCTGATATCAGAAACACCACAAGAAAAGCACTTGAGAGATTTTTATAGGAATAGTTTGCTTCAGGGAAGGATGAACTTTCTGCCAGAAGGTACAAAGACTATCTGTTTATTGTTTATTTGGGACACATGGCAACTAGCCTCCTGTTTACTAAAGCCAGTCTTGTGGGTGTGCTGACAATGTATTTCTGGGGATTATTTAGAATTTACACTTTCTCCAGTAGGTTGCAAAGAATTTTCATTGATTGATTCAACAGGTAGAATTTACCAAAAGATACAATCAATTCTATCTGTGAATCTATAGAAATTCTAGTTGTATTTTTGAACCTAATAGATGATGATTGAACTGAGAAAGTATTAAGCTAGATAAAAAGCACCATATTTTTCTGAATTTTAAGGTCTTAGGGTTAAAAGACATTATGAATTACATGATGATCCTTACACTGCCATATATTCTCACAGTTTCCAGTGAAGACACTTGGAGTCTTTCCTGAAAATAATTTCTACACACTTATAAAATCCCATTTATGCTTTAGTAAATGTTATGGAAAACCTGTGTTCTGTTCAAACCTCTCTGAGTAAGTGTGCCACTTTTGATTGGGTTTTGTTTGAGGTTTTGAGTGTACATATAAATAAAACTAAGTGGGTGGGAGGGAGGTTCAGGATGGGGAACACACATACACCCATGTGAACAGGTACATTCATGTGAATGTATGGCAAAAACCACCACAATATTGTAAAGTAATTAGCCTCCAGTTAAAAAACAACAACAACAACAACAAAAAACCTAAGTAGGAAAGGAAGAACCAGCTTGATTAATGGCAGGGTGAATAGGAACACTCATATTGTTGGGCTTTCTTCAAAGATACATTTGGTCCAGTGGTTGAGACTTCACCTTCCAATGCAGGTGATGCAAATTCAATCCCTGGTCAGAGAGCTAAGGTCCCACATGCCTTGCTGCCAGAAAACCAAAACATAAAACAAGCAATACTGTAACAAATTCAATATTTTAAAAATAAGCCCAAATTAAAAAAAAAAAATCTTAACAAAAGAAAAAGGTGTGAGAACACAGTTTAATACTGGAAGTCTAGATGAGGCCTCTGGCTTCCTCTGAAGGAAGTCTCAGTCCCTATGGCTGTCACCTGTGCAGTGTGACAAAGGCTGGCCGGCCGACCGTGCCTACCTGAGCCCGGGAGAAGGGTGGGGAGCAGCAAGGGCAGCCCCCTCTCCACTCTGGCTCCTTTCCTGCCAGCCTGGGCTATTTATCCACTGCCAGGCTTGACTGACTTCCTGTGGGTTAAGAAGGGGAGCAAGGCCTTCTGAAGCCAAAATTTAAAGAGATAGTGGGAGTGATGTGCTCTGAGTAGATACAGAAAGTGAGAGAGGGAAGCAGGACACGCCAGGTCTTTCTCAAAACACAGTAACACTACCCTCTGTTAAAATAGGCACTAGAGATGCAGGCTTCCGTCCAATCAGATGAGAATGTTCTCCGTCAGTGGGGCGGTGGGAGGGGCTAAAGCAGGGGCTGCTGTCTGCTTCTCTAGGAGCAGAGATTGGGGTGCGGGGCAGTGGGGGGTGGGGGTGGGTGTTCTTCTTCCCCAACACCACACATCCCTGCTGACAGTGATTCCCACCCCCTATGACTCCCCAAACTTGCTTGAATACCCTCAGAAGCTGAACGTTGCCCCTAGCAGCCCATTGTGATTGACAAACATGGTAGGGTTCTCATACGGAGCCCAGCACGCCTGGTGTCTTCCATTAGATGCTTTATTGACTTTTTGGAGCAGCAAGGAGTAGGTCTAATCGTGCAACTGATTTTCAGTTATTTGAGTCTGTTGTCTCTCTGCACACCCCTGTCCTTCAAACACCACATCTACCCATGATATCCAAATGCATTCTTTTTTTTTTTTTTAATTGGAGGCTAGTTACTTTACAATGTTGTAGTGGTTTTTGCCATACATTGACATGAATCAGCCATGGGTGTGCATGTGTTCCCCATCCCGAACCCCCCTCCCACCTCCCTCCCCATCCCATTCCTCAGAAAGAGAGAACCAGGAAGTCTTTTCTAAAAGTGTAAGGATGCTTAGCATCAGTTTGCTTCCCCCTCCTCCTCCTCAGGACTGGGAAGTTCAGGTGAGAGCCTGCCGGACAGGTGGCATTGACTGGCAGGACACCTGGCACATGAGCGGAGCAGGGGCAGTGGCTCTTCTCTCCTCTCCCTGAGCAGTTGTGAGGGCTCCTGCCCGCCTCTGCCTGTCTCCCTTTGCCTCTGCTCTTAAAAGTGAAACGCTGCACAGTCGGGAGGACTGGTGCAAAGAGTTAAGACACGTAGAGCCAAGAAAATAAAGAGTCAGATGTCCCGGCAGCTTTCAGTGCGTCCTGATTCTCACCACCCCCAGAGCAACCATGAAAGTAGGAGGGACCAGATGAAGACATTTAGAAATTGGTTCCGCTCCACAGTGATCCGGAGCAGGCTGGGACTCGGCTGCTTTGAGGTGGCTTGAGAGCCTCCTCTCTGGTGTCTGAACATTCACGTGGCAGCGCCGCTCCCTTTTGAAACCTCTCTGACTCACCCTAACCTTCAGGTAGGGAGACCGAAACTTTTCTTAAACACACACACACACACACACACACACACACACACACACACACACACTTTGAACCCACAATCGAATGAAACCAAATTCCACGGAAATCCAACAGAAGTGTGTAATCAGCATAGCCATGGCCAACTTCTGTCTTGAGTACGGATCCCTGTCGGAGGGAAGTGTGTGGGTGTTTATGTCGGATCTTTGCCATTCTTTGGGTCTACAGTGAGACCTGCGCTAGTGAGCTGAGAATTCCATTTTACTTAAAAGTTGCAAGGGGAAAAAGGAAGTGCACTTAGGGTGCAGTGTTCAAACCAAACAAAAGGAAACAAAACAAGATCCCATACAATGAGGAGGCCCACACTTTTCAAACTGTACCAGCTGTTGGAGAGTTGATTACATGAACTTAGACCTTTCTCTGAGATGGGTCTAAGGTAACATGAATGTATGTTATTGCATGGTTGCAAATGTAGCGAGTATTTTGGTGCAGAGTGACCCCCTGAATACCTGCATGATGACTTAAAAACATTCATAGAAAAGCATGAGTGTGACATGAAATGTGGGCTTCCCAGGTGGTGCTATTGGTAAAGAACCCATCTTTCAATGCAGGAGGCATGAGAGAGGCAGGCATGATTCTGGGTTGGGAAGATCTTTTGAAGGAGGGCATAGCAACTCACTCCAGTATTCTTGCCTGGAGAATCCCATGAATAGAGAAGTCTGGTGGGCTACAGTCCATAGGGTTGCAAAGAGCCAGACATGACTGAAGCGACTTAGCACGCACAATGTGAAAAGTGTAGGAAGCAAACTTACTATGCCTGCTTGCCTGCTAAGTCACTTCAGTTTTGTCCAACTCTCTGAGACCCTGTGGACTGTAGCCTGCCAGGCTCGTCTGTCCATGGGGATTCTCCAGGCAAGAATACTGGAGTGGGTTGCCTTGTGCTCCTCCAGTGAATTTTCCTGACCCAGAGATCGAACCCATGTCTCAGGCATCTCTTACATCTCCTGCATTGGCAGGTGGGTTTTTTGTTGTTTTTTTTAATACCACTAGCGCCACCTGGGGAAACTTACTCTAGCCACCTGCATATGACTTGGCAAAGAGTGAGCCCCTGGAATCACCTTGTAGAAATCTAAAATCTTCCAAGTTGTTTAGTGACCTTGGGAATTCATTAAGAGCATCAGGGTCTCTCATGAGGTAAGTGTTGAGTGGCTAAGGTTGAAGGAGCAGTAGATTAAACTTTCTTTATTTCCTTCTCATTACATCACACAAACATCTGTGTTCCTAGCCAAATACATTATGGCAAAAAAATAAAAGGAAACTCTAAATAATGATTGATAACATGCCAAGCAACTTCAGAACTTTGTTGACATTTGCTCTCTTGAATTGTATCTTAACGACTATATAGCATGTAACTCTAAAGAAATGTAACCTAAAAAAAAAAAAAAAAACACCTCACCACATACTAGAATAAATAAATATTTATTATTTCCTTTGGAGCAGTCATTCTGGAATGCTAGCTCTTAACCCAATAATTCTGAAGTTATTCAAAACTATTTTTCTACTGTCTTTCTGCAAGCATCTTCAGTTCTGTGTACTTTATTTTGAATGGCTTACGGTGGGCCTTACAGTCTGGCACATACATCTTGTCTAGCATCCTTGTTTTATGGAGAGAGTTGATCTGGAAATTTCAAGTGATTTGTCCCAAGTCACATAAAGCTGGGACCAGAACCAAGATCTGTTTTCCAGGAGAGCATTTTTGCCACAGCATCCTTCTGCCTTTTTCCTTCGTGGGTGGACTTAATTTTTTGGAAAAAAAAAATTTAAGTTATTCACAGCCAAATCTAGTGAATAAGATGGATGATCAACTCAGTGCAATGTGGTAAACCTTCATTGGGTACCCACTATATACAAGGTATCCTAACAAGTGCTGCAAAAGAGACAAAAGACTTTAAGGCATAGGACTTGATCTTAAATTAACTATAATAAGAGAATTAAAAAATGAGCTGTTATTACAGTAGAATTGAGAGGAGAGTTGTTTCCTTGAGTTCCTGATTTTGTATTATATGCCTTCAATCAATAGGCAAAGCCCCTACTTTTGTTAAGTACCTGTTTGTCGTGACCTTCTTTCAAATTCGCAATGACAGGATTGGAGTGAACAAAATTGTTAGCTTATGAAAAGGATTATGAGTCTTTAAAATGAAAACGGGACCTAACATTTTAGGGAAGGGTGCAATTCTTATTTTCTGTAAAAAAATAAAACTGTTAGAATTTTCAGAATATTTGTGTACTGCCAAGTTGCTATGTGGATACTTTTGGGGAAATGAAATCAACACATCCAATCTGTGGTGACAGACCTTTAATCAATCCTGTGCTATTCTGGAGTCTTTCAAAATATGGTCAGCACTTAATTCTGCTGCCTTTTAAAATACTGAAGTAAAGATAATAAATACCTTGCTAATCTACTCTCTCAATTAATTTATATGATGGTAACATGCCTAGAAACATAGGATCAACTGCATCTTTTCTTAATGTTTATGTAATAAAAACAAATACTTTTTTATAAGAATATCTTGCTGCTGTTGCTAAGTCGCTTCAGTCATGTCTGACTCTTTGCAACCCTATGGACTCTAGCCCACCAGGCTCCTGTGTCCAAGGGATTCTCCAGGCAAGAATATCTTACTATTGATTTATCATAGATAAGAGTTTTGAGTTAGTGTTCTAGTAATAATTTTCACTTGGGAGGTTAACACTTGCTCCTGCTGCTGCTAAATCACTTCAGTCATGTCCGACTGAACATACATTAAATGTCTGGCACATTTCATAAAGCTTTTTTTGTTACTTTTTATTAGAGTGTAGTTGCTTTACAATGTTGTGTTAGTTTCTACTGTACCGCAAAGTGTATCAGTTATATGTACACATATATCCTCTCTTTTTTGGATTTCCTTCCCATTTAGGTCACCACAGAGCACTGAGTAGAGTTCCCTGTGCTATCCAGCAGGTTCTCACTGGTTATCTATTTTATACACAGTATCAGTAGTGTACTTTGCACTTTTCACGCAAAGATGGCACAATAAAGGACAGAAATGGTATGGACCTAACAGAAGCAGAAGATATTAAGAAGAGGTGGCAAGACTACAAAGACAAACTATATGAAAAAGATCTTCACAACCCAGATAATCACAATGGTGTGATCACTCACCTAGAGCCAGACATCCTGGAATGTGAAGTCAAGTGGGCCTTAGAAAGCATCACTATGAACAAAGCTAGTGGAGGTGATGGCATTCCAGTGGAGCTATTTCAAATCCTGAAAGATGATGCTGTGAAAGTGCTGCATTCAATATGCCAGCACATTTGGAAAACTCAGCAGTGGCCACAGGACTGGAAAAGGTCAGTTTTCATTCCAATCCCAAAGAAAGGCAATGCCAAAGAACGCTCAAACTACCGCACAATTGCACTCATCTCACACGCTAGTAAAGTGATGCTCAAAATTCTCCCAGCCAGGCTTCAGCAGTACCTGAACTATGAACTTCCAGATGTCCAAGCTGGATTTAGAAAAGGCAGAGGAACCAGAGATCAAATTGCCAACATCCGCTGGATCATGGAAAAAGCAAGAGAGTTCCCAAAAAGCATATATTTCTGCTTTATTGACTATGCCAAAGCCTTTGACTGTGTGGATCACAACAAACTCTGGAAAATTCTGAAAGAGATGGGAATACCAGACCACCTGCCCTGCCTCCTGAGAAATCTGTATGCAGGTCAAGAAGCAACAGTTAGAACTAGACATGGAACAACAGACTGGTTCCAAAACAGGAAAGGAGTACGTCAAGGCCGTATATTGTCACCCTGCTTATTTAACTTATGTGCAGAGTACATCATGAGAAACCCTGGACTGGAAGAAGCACAAGCTGGAATCAAGATTGCTGGAAGAAATATCAATAACCTCAGATATGCAGATGTCACCACCCTTAAGGCAGAAAGTGAAGAAGAACTAAAAAGCCTCTTGATGAAAGTGAAAGAGGAGAGTGAAAAAGTTGGCTTAAAGCTCAACATTCAGAAAAGTAAGATCATGGCATCTGGTCCCATCACTTCATCAGAAATAGATGGGGAAACAGTGGAAACAGTGACAGGCTTTACTTTTTTGGGCTCCAAAGTCACTTCAGGTGGTGACTGCAGCCATGAAATTAAAATATGATTGCTCCTTGGAAAAAAAGTTATGACCAACCTAGACAGCTTTTTTCAAAAGCAGAGACATTACTTTGCCAACAAAGGTCCTTCTCGTCAAGGCTATGATTTTTCCATTAGTCATGTATGCATGTGTGACTTGGACTATAAAGAAAGCTGAGCACTGAAGAAATGATGCTTTTGAACTGTGGTGTTGGAGGAGACTCTTGAGAGTCCCTTGGACTGCAAGGAGATCCAAACAGTCTATCCTAAAGGAAATCAGTCCTGAATATTCATTGGAAGGACCTGATGCTGAAGCTGAAAGTCCCATACTTTGGCCACCTGATGTGAAGAACTGACTCATTTGAAAAGACCCTGATGCTGGGAAAGATTGAAGGCGGGAGGAGAAGAGGACGACAGAGGATGAGATGGTTGGATGACATCACTGACTCAATGCACATGAGTTTGAGTAAACTCTGGGAATTGGTGATGGACAGGGAGGCCTAGCGTGCTTCAGGCAATGGGGTCGCAAATCACTGGACACAACTGAGCGACTGAACTGAACTGACTGATCAGTAGAGTGTATGCGTAATCACAGTCTCCTAATTCTTCCCACTCTGTCCCCCCCACTGCCTTACCCCTTGTCATCCATATGTTTGTTCTCTACATCTGTGTCTCTATTCCTGCTTTGCATATAAGGTCATCTATACCATTTTTTATAAACTGTTAATTGTTTCATTTATACATTTAATCCTATTAATAAATTTCTGAGTTAATTGTTATAAATTCAATAAGGAAACCAACACTCAGTCTCACTGAATACGTTACCAAAATTCGTAGATTGAGGAAGTAACTGTCCTAAGATTCAAACTCAGATCTGTGGATTGCTAAACTGCATTCTTTTTATTGCATTATCTGTACATGGTTCTTTAAGTCAGAGTGCTGTGTGACTTTCCCCTATTATAATCAGGACATATACTACGAGATGTCTGGCCTTTAGGGAGGACAGAGTTTGGCATAAGTGGTTGAGAAACAATAATTGGTTAGATGATATATGAATTCCCAAACCTAGTCCTTGCCCTGCCACACTGGCCTGAACAAATTCTGGTGGATATATATGCATAGAAGATCAGGTCTGGCACTTTATCAGTATCTGTACTTTTTTTGCACGTCATGTTGTTCATTTTGTTGGAGATCAAGCAAGACCTTGTGGAGAACCTCTGACCTCTTGCATAGGCCAGGTGCTGCCCAATTTGCCTTTTTCCTCTGCCTTTCTCTGGTTCCCCCTTGTCTTCTAAGGGAAAATGGAGTAGAGAGGAAGGTACTTTTTCTTAAATGAGGACAAGACCTGGTTCTATTTCACCAGGCCCTGCCGTCCCTGGGATTCTCCAGGCAAGAACACTGGAGTGGGTTACCATTTCCTTTTCCAATGCATGAAAGTGAAAAGTGAAAGTAAAGTTGCTCAGTCGTGTCTGACTCTTAGTGACCCCATGGACTGCAGCCTACTAGGCTCCTCCGCCCATGGGATTTTCCAGGCAAGAGTACTGGAGTGGGGTGCCATTGCCTTCTCCGATGTAGGGAAGAAGCAAATCCAAAGACACACTTGTTTTTGTTTTTTCTATAAAAGTAAGTCCTGGAGCTCTGTGTCCCTTAATCCTTACCTTCTAGCACACTAAAGGTTTTACTCATATGCAAACTTGAGACAGGGAGGCCTGGTGTGCTGCGATTCATGGGGTTGCAAAGAGTCGGACACGACTGAGCAACTGAACTGAACTGAACTGAACCTTGAGATAATTATTAGCCCAGGGGCCAATGAATGTTCTTGTCTTTTGAAACAGCCACAATGGATAGATTAAGGAGAGTGGAAAGGGAAGTAGGGTGGTACAGAGGTGGGAGGGGAAGCTGTTATTCTCCCTTGCATCAGGGAGCAGTTTGCATTGACACATGGACAGACCCAATTCATGACGCTGTCTCTCCTCATCCAGGGCGCTCATCTGAGTTAACTCGCCTCCATCTACTTTAGCATTGGATGAAATCATTTCAGTAGAAACAGGATAAAAAAAATGTACCATTATCACTTCTGACCATACCCTTTATGCATTGCTGTGGAAATGGCTTGATGTGCAATTGGAGATTGAATATCTTCAGAGACATCACTCATAAAACACCTGCAACAAATCTTTTCTAAATATGTGGCTAATGGAAACAATAATTATTGTAATTCCAACTTTCTTCCTCCCAAACCTGTCACTAAGGCTATGTCAAACTTCTAAACACATACATCAAAACTAACTGATTAGCCCATAAGGATAGTTTCTGATCTGTATGGTATAATCAGGGCTTTAAATGCATGTGGTTCTATGAAGTTAGGTCCTTGTGTTGTTTTCTGTATATTGTTCTCATCATAAGTATGTGTAAACAGTCCTAAACATATCTTGATAATTTGAGATATTATGGAATACAACACCCATCTGAGCCCCAAGAAATAAATATAACATTTTATTACCACAGGTATGATTTTACTCGCTTCTTATATTTTACTTCCTGTTGGTATAATATTCAAGAGTGTGCTTAATATTTTTATTTTGTGAAATTTAAGTGTGGCATATGCTATGACTTGAGGGTTCAAAAGCTACGGTCTCTCTCTGGCTAACAAAATCCCAAGTTTTTTAGGTAGGCCATGTACCATCTCCAGGAAATGAATCATAATTGGACCAGTTATTAAAATCCTTTCTGGTTTATCACATTCTTGCTTTCTCAAACTTCCTTGTGAGGGAAGCCATAGGACAAGTGTTGGCCCATGAGGCACATGAAGAATTCTGAGGGGCTATCTTTCCCCTTTTCAATTAAAACGTAGTAACCCTTCTCCACCTGCTGCCTTCTTCCTTTTCATTTGAGACACTGAAATGAGTATGTGGTTCCTTCTGAAGATGAAAATCTACCCACTGTGGATGGCAGAGCAGGAGGGCTGAGCTGGTGCATTTAACGTGGAACTACAATCCTCCAGAAAAAGAGATCCATCCCTGTTAGTGAGACTGGGGGTACAGACAATGGCGATATGCTTACGTATACCATATAGAGGATGCCTGAGGGACTAAGAACATGAAAAGGGATACCCGTCTCAGAATTCCAACAGATGGAGCAGGTAGCTCAGGAGTTATTCAGATCAAGGTAGGTAGGGAAAAAAAAAACACCCTGTAAGGAAGAATCCAAGAGAATAGCAGCATGTGCAAAGGCGGAGCAATGGCAGAGAACATGATGCGGTTGCTGAATTCTGGTCGGTAGTTTAGGAAAGATGCAACAAGTGCCAAAGGGTCAGTGGTATGGTTAGAGAGGGGATATCATCCTGATCCTAAGAAGACTTGTATGCTAGACTGAGGATTTTGCACTCTATTCTGATGATAGAGTACTATGACAGATATTATATATTATTACATATTATGCATTATATTCTAGAAGTTCCAGAACTTGGAAACAAAAGAGATAAGATGGGATGAAGGAGAACACAAAGAATGTTATGAGTTTTAAATTTTCTAATAAAAATGTCCAGACTTCATTGACTATGTCTTAGGGCTAGTGATGTTTTAGGAGAAAGTCCTACTGGTATCCATGGGAAATTTTCATACAGACAGATTAGAGGGTCATGTCTCTAGGTATGAAACCCATGAAGTGGGATCTTAAGCCAAAGTGTCCATATAAGCCAAGAGCAGGGCCTTTTCTGAGAAACAGCAGCTTCCTGCTAGATCCAGGCAAATTTCACAGTGCATGTCAGGCATCTAACAAGGAGGCCCTTCTGGCTCCTCTCAGTTGCTGACTCTGTTTTCAAGGGCCATTGATAAGCAGGAATAGCGTAACCACAGGAATGCCTTCTGATAACAGTAGAGTAGGCTGCTGCATTCCTGAGCCATAGCTGATGTCTCTCCATCTACTGCCAAGCTGTAGAAAAAGAGTCAAATGCGTCAAATCTAAAGACTGACCTATTTGGGTTGGCCACTCTTAGGGAAAGAGTTGTGGTGCATGCATATGAATGTGTATATGAAATGGCCAGGATAGGAGAGAGAGAGAGAGAGAGAGAGAGAGAAAGAGAAAGAGGAGACAGACCAGGAGCCAGACAGGCAGAGGCACAGATCCTTCCCTTAGGTAGAGGTGTGGCACTGCAGTGAATGCCCTGTCTCCCACCCTCCAGAAAATATCATTTGACTGGTTGGTCACCCCTGCATCAGAAGTGGAGTCTGTCGATGCTTGCCTTCTAGTACTTTGCCTCCAGCATTTGGAAAGAGTCATGGTAAAGCTGCTCACTAAGCACCTGGGCTCCTCCAAACTCTTTCCCACTGTTCCATCCTCCTCCTTGCCACTTCTCTGGAACCAAACTACCTATGGTTCCATGAACATAGGCCTGCTTTGCACATGCCCTCCCCTATTCCTGGGGACTCCTTCCTTTTCTGCTTGGCAGAATTCTATTTATCTTTCAAACCAGCTCATCAGTCACTCTGTCCAAGAAAGAGATTCCCTCTTCCCCCAAAACAACATGTATATGATTGCATTTCCCTGATAGATATGCTGAACATTTTTTCATAGCTTGTTGGTAGTTTTTATATCATCTTTGGAGCAATGTCTATTCAAGTCCTTAGCCCTTTTTTGAATTGAACGGTTTCCTTTTTTTGTTGAGATGAAGAAGTTCTTTGTATATTCTGGATGTTAACTCATCATCAGATATACAACTTGCACATATTTTCTCCCATTCCATAGTCTGTGTATTCTGTGGGTTGATTGTGTCCTTTGATGCACAGAAGTCTTAATCTTGATATAGTCCCACTTGTCTGTTTTTGATTTTGTTGTCTGTGCTTTTAGAGACACATCCAAGAAAACATTGCCAAATGCGGTATCACAAAACCCTTCTTGTGTGTTTTCTTGTAGAACTTTTACTGTTTCAGGTCTTACATTCAGGTATTCTATTCATTTTGAGTTAATTTTTATATATGGAATAAAGTAAGGATCCACATTCATTCTTTGATATGTGGATATCCAGTTTTCCTACCAACATTTGTTAAGGATACTGTTCTTTCCCACTGAGTGGGCTTGTCATATTCTTGTCATATATTATTTGACAATATACATGAGTGTTTATTTCTGGTGTTTATTCTATTCCATTGGTCTATATGTCTGTCTTTATGCCAGTACCATACTATTCTGATTACTATAGTTTGTAATATATTTTAAAACACAGTAAATTTGAGACTTCAAACTTTGTTCTTTTTCAACATTTTTTTTTTGACTATTTAGGGCCCCTTTGAGATTCCATATGGATTTTAAGATGGGTTTCTCTGTTTCTACCAAAAAAACAAATGTCATTGAATTAGGGATTGCATTTAATATATAGATCACCTTGGGAACTGTAAGACTGAAATGTGTCTTCCCCAAATTTGTGTATTATAGCCCTAACTCCCATGTAACTGAACTTGGAGTTAAGGCCTTTAAAGACGTCAAATCAGATCAGATCAGATCAGTCACTCAGTCGTGTCTGACTCTTTGTGACCCCATGAATTGCAGCATGCCAGGCCTCCCTGTCCATCACCAACTCCCGGAGTTCACTCACACTCACGACCATCGAGTCGGTGATGCAATCCAGCCATCTCATTCTCTGTCATCCCCTTCTCCTCTTGCCCCTAATCCCTCCCAGCATCAGAGTCTTTTCCAATGAGTCAACTCTTCACATGAGGTGGCCAAAGTACTGGAGTTTCAGCTTTAGCATTATTCCTTCCAAAGAAATCCCAGGGCTGATCTCCTTCAGAATGGACTGGTTGGATCTCCTTGCAGTCCAAGGGACTCTCAAGAGTCTTCTCCAACACCACAGTTCAAAAGCATCAATTCTTCGGCACTCAGCCTTCTTCACAGTCCAACTCTCACATCCATACATGACCACAGGAAAAACCATAGCCTTGACTAGACGAACCTTTGTTGGCAAAGTAATGTCTCTGCTTTTGAATATACTATCTAGGTTGGTCATAACTTTCCTTCCAAGGAGTAAGCATCTTTTAATTTCATGGCTGCAGTCACCATCTGTAGTGATTTTGGAGCCCAGAAAAATAATGTCTGACACTGTTTCCACTGTTTCCCCATCTATTTCCCATGAAGTGATGGGACCAGATGCCATGATCTTCATTTTCTGAATGTTGAGCTTTAAGCCCATTTTTTCACTCTCCACTTTCACTTTCTTCAAGAGGCTTTTGAGTTCCTCTTCACTTTCTGCCATAAGGGTGGTGTCATCTGCATATATGAGGTTATTGATATTTCTCCCGGCAATCTAGATTCTAGCTTGTGCTTTTCCAATCCAGCATTTCTCATGATGTACCCTCCATATAAGTTAAATAAACAGGGTGACAATATACAGCCTTGACAAACTCCTTTTCCTATTTGGAACCAGTCTGTTGTTCCATGTCCAGTTCTAACTGTTGCTTCCTGACCTGCATACAAATTTCTCAAGAGGCAGATCAGGTGGTCTGGTATTCCCATCTCTTTCAGAATTTTCCACAGTTTATTGTGATCCACACAGTCAAAGGATTTGGCATAGTCAATAAAGCAGAAATAGATGTTTTTCTGGAACTCTCTTGCTTTTTTGACGATTCAGTGGATGTTGGCAATTTGATCTCTGGTTCCTCTGCCTTTTCTAAAACCAGCTTGAACATCAGGAAGTTCATGGTTCACATATTGCTGAAGCCTGGCTTGGAGAATTTTGAGCATTACTTTACTAGCATGTGAGATGAGTGCAATTGTGCGGTAGTTTGAGCATTCTTTGGCATTGCCTTTCTTTGGGATTGGAATGAAAACTGACCTTTTCCAGTCCTGTGGCCACTGCTGAGTTTTTCCAAATTTGCTGGCATATTGAGTGCAGCACTTTCACAGCATCATCTTTCAGGATTTGGAATAGCTCAACTGGAATTCCATCACCTCCACTAGCTTTGTTCATAGTGATGCTTTCTAAGGCCCGCTTGACTTCACATTCCAGGATGTCTGGCTCTAGGTCAGTGATCACACTATCGTGATTATCTGGGTCGTGAAGATCTTTTTTGTACAGTTCTTTGTGTATTTTTGCCATCTCTTCTTAATATCTTCTGTTTCTGTTAGGTCCATACCATTTCTGTCCTTTATCGAGACCATCTTTGCATGAAATGTTCCTTTGGTATCTCTAATTTTCTTGAAGAGATCTCTAGTATTTCCCATTCTGTTGTTTTCCTCTATTTCTTTGCATTGATTGCTGAAGAAGGCTTTCTTATCTCTTCTTGCTATTCTTTGGAACTCTGCATTCAGATGCTTCTATCTTTCTTTTCTCCTTTGCTTTTCGGTTCTCTTCTTTTCACAGCTATTTGTAAGGCCTCCCCAGACAGCCATTTTGCTTTTTTGCATTTCTTTTCCATGGAGATGGTCTTGATCCCTGTCTCCTGTACAATGTCACGAACCTCAGTCCATAGTTCATCAGGCACTCTATCAGATCTAGTCCCTTAAATCTATTTCTCACTTCCACTGTATAGTCATAAGGGATTTGATTTAGGTCATACCTGAATGATCTAGTGGTTTCCCCTACTTTCTTCAATTTAAGTCTGAATTTGGCAATAAGGAGTTCATGATCTGAGCCATAGTCAGCTCCTGGTCTTGTTTTTGCTGGTTGTATAGAGCTTCTCCATCTTTGGCTGCAAAGAATATAATCAGTCTGATTTTGGTTTTGACCATCTGGTGATGTCCATGTGTAGAGTCTTCTCTTGTGTTGTTGGAAGAGGGTGTTTGCTATGACCAGTGCATTTTCTTGGCAAAACTCTATTAGTCTTTGCCCAGCTTCATTCCGTATTCCAAGGCCAAATTTGGCTGTTACTCCAGGTGTTTCTTGATTTCCTACTTTTGCATTCCAGTCCCCTATAATGAAAAGGACATCTTTTTTGGGTGTTAGTTCTAAAAGGTCTTGTAGGTCTTCATAGAACCATTCAACTTCAGCTTCTTCAGCATTACTGGTTGGGGCACAGACTTGGATTACTGTGGTATTGAATGGTTTGCCTTGGAAACGAACAGAGATCATTCTGTTGTTTTTGAGATTGCATCCAAGTACTGCATTTTGAACTCTTTTGTTGACCATGATGGCCACTCCATTTCTTCTGAGGGATTCCTGCCCGCAGTAGTAGATATAATGGTCACCTGAGTTAAATTCACCCCTTCCACTCCATTTCAGTTCGCTGATTCCTAGAATGTCGACATTCACTCTTGCCATCTCTTGTTTGACCACTTCCAGTTTGCCTTGATTCAGGGACCTGACATTCCAGGTTCCTATGCAATATTGCTGTTTACAGCATCGGACCTTGCTTCTATCACCAGTCCCATCCACAGCTGGGTATTCTTTTTGCTTTGGCTCCATCCCTTCATTCTTTCTGGAGTTATTTCTCCACTGATCTCCGGTAGCATATTGGGCACCTACTGACCTGAGGAGTTTCTCTTTCAGTATCCTATCTTTTGCCTTTTCATACTGTTCATGGGGTTCTCAAGGCAAGAATACTGAAGTGGTTTGCCATTCCCTTCTCCAGTGGACCACATTCTGTCAGATCTCCCACCATGACCTGCCCATCCTGGGTTGCCCCATGGGCATGGCTTAGTTTCATTGAGTTAGACAAGGCTGTGGTCCTATTGTGATTAGATTGACTAGTTTTCTGTGGGTATGGTTTCAGTGTGTTTGCCCTCTGATGCCCTCTTGCAACACCTACCATCTTACTTGGGTTTCTCTTACCTTGGGCGTAGGGTATCTCTTCATGGCTGCTCCAGCAAAGCGCAGCCATTGCTCCTTACCTTGGACGAGGGGTATCTCCTCACCACCGCCCTTCCTGACCTTCAATGTGGGATAGCTCCTCTAGTCCCTCCTGCGCCCGTGCAGCAAAGGTTAAATGAGATGACAGTGGTGAAGTCCTACTCAGATATGACTAATGTCCTTTAAAGAAAGGATGTACACTCTAGGAAAAAGGCCATTTAAGGACACAGCAAGATGGTGGCCATCTGCAAGCCAAGGAGAGAGGCCTTGAGAAACCAAACCTGCTGACTTCCATCATCTTGGACTTCCAGCCTCCAAAACTGGGGGAAAATAAATTTTTGTTGTTTAAGTCGTATAGTCTGTTTTACTTTGTTATGGCAGCCCCACCAAACTGATACAAGTAGTATTGACATCTTGACAATGTTAAGTATTCTAGCCTGTAAACAAAGACTGTCTTTCTATTTGTTTGTGTCTTTATTTCTTTCAGCAATGCTTTGTAGTTTTTAGTGTACAGATCTTTTGTCTCTTTAGTTAAGTTTATTGCACAGTATTTTATTCTTTTTGATGCTATTATAAAAGATCTCATTTTATTAGTTTCCTTTTAGGGATTATTCATTGTTAGTATAAAGAAACACAATTGATTTGTGAGTGTTGATTTTGTATTCTGCAACTTTGCTGAATTTGTTTATTATTTCTAACAGGTTTTTAAAATAGAATCTTCAAGATTTTCTGTGTCTTAAATCTTGCCATCTGTGAAGAGATAATTTCATTTATTTCTTTCCAATATGGATACCTTTTGTTTCTTTTTTTCCCCATAAAAATTGCTCTGGAAAGGGCTTCCAGTACTGTGTTGAGTAGAAGTGGTGAGAGCAGACCTTATTTATGTTTTCACAAGTTTCTCTCTTGCTAGGCTGGATCAAGGGCTCTTAAGAGTAGGAATGAATCTTTTTTTATGCCTGTAGCTTCAGTGTCTGGCATTGACTAGTATATATTCCATGGATTTTCCTAGTGAAAATTAAAGAATGCATGGATTTTGGGAGAAAATAAGTTATTTTGAGACTGCCTCAGAAATATCTTTTTTTTTTTAATTTTATTTTATTTTTAAACTTTACATAACTGTATTAGATTTGCCAAATATCAAAATGAATCCACCACAGGTTTACATGTGTTCCCCATCCTGAACCCTCCTCCCTCCTCCCTCCCCATTCCATCCCTCTGGGTCGTCCCAGTGCACCAGTCCCAAGCATCCAGTATCGTGCATCAAACCTGGACTGGCAACTCATTTCATACATGATATTTTACATGTTTCAATGCCATTCTCCCAAATCTTCCCACCCTCTCCCTCTCCCACAGAGTCCATAAGACTGTTCTATACATCAGTGTCTCTTTTGCTGTCTCGTACACAGGGTTATTGTTACCATCTTTCTAAATTCCATATATATGCATTAGTATACTGTATTGGTGTTTTTCTTTCTGGCCTACTGGCTGCGATCCAAAAGTCTACAAGTAATAAATGCTGGAGAGGGTGTGGAGAAAAGGGAACCCTCTTACACTGTTGGTGGGAATGCAAACTAGTACAGCCACTATGGAGAACAGTGTGGAGATTCCTTAAAAAACTGGAAATAGACATGCCTTATGATCCAGCAATCCCACTGCTGGGCATACACACTGAGAAAACCAGAAGGGAAAGAGACACGAGTACCCCAATGTTCATCGCAGCACTGTTTATAATAGCCAGGACATGGAAGCAACCTAGATGTCCATCAGCAGATGAATGGATAAGCAAGCTGTGGTACATATACACAATGGAGTATTATTCAGCCATTAAAAAGAATACATTTGAATCAGTTCTAATGAGGTGGATGAAACTGGAGCCTATTATACAGAGTGAAGTAAGCCAGAAATATCTTTATAGTGATTTTATGAATATAAATGTAGCAATTGGTTTAAAAAATTCCATAAAATAAAGAGCTCTTAGTTCAAGTCACACAGGTGATCTAGGTTAACATCAATGGTGATGTCGTATTGACAGTAAGTATTCATCATATATTGTGATGAAAATGATGCATCACCTCCGTGATCCTTGGTCTTCCTCCTCCAAACCCCAGGCTAATCATGAGAAAAACCTTAGACAAATTCCAATTGAGGAACATTCTATAGAAGATCTGACTATTGCTCCTCAAAACTCTAAGTAATCATCAAAATCAAGGAAATTCTGAGAACCTATCACAGCCAAGAAATAAGGAGACATAGCAAAATATCATGACAACAACAACAGAAAGGATCCTGGAACAGAGAAAGGTGTTTGGGAAAACTGGGTAAATCTGCACAAAGTATAAGCTTTATACATAAATGTTGGTTCATTAGTTGTAAAAAGTGTGTCATGCAAATGTAAGGTATTGATAATATGGGAAACTGACTGGAAGATCTATGGGTACTCTACTTTTTTTTACAACTTTCCTGTAATTCCTAAATTACTCTTAAAAAATCCGTTAAAAGGGTACATCTCAGGTTAAGTGCTCTTACCTCAATAATAGTAAAAAAGAGGAGTTCAAGTAAGCTGTTGGAACACAAGAAGATCAGAAGGCTTGAAAAGAGAAGATTCTGAATGTAAAAAATTTGAATAATTAGCTGTAAGTTTATGTTTCTTCAAAGAAATATAGATTACTCTCATCATTCTCATAGGCTCTCTCCCATTCTCCTCCCCCCCCCCCACACACACACAACCATAGTTTGTCTACACAGAAGTGTGTGCAAGGAGCAAATGCTGTTGACATGCATGGATAGAAGCAACCGATTGAGGGAGAGAGCAGGGAGCAGAACAAAGGGTGACGTGAGATAAATATCATTAAGGTGCCAAAGCATCTTGCCTCCAACTGGAGTGAATAGTGACCTAGGTTAGGATACTGGCCTGATTTATTCTATTTCTTTTTATTAAATGAAAAATATATAAATTAATATTTGCATAAGATCTTTTGAAGTGGCACAGGGCAGGGAGACCTTTCCTTTGGCCTGGTTGATTGCACTATCATATAAGCTTGATTAAATCAGAGAGCTTCTTTCTAGTGTACTGCTATAATCCTAATACTTGGGACAATGTCTGGCATATAGCAGGCACTCAATAAAGGCTTACTCACAAGTGAATAGATAACAGGCATCTGTGTGACGCTGTGCTGATGACAAGAAGCTCCATGGTCATACTTGTGTCTCTTGAGAACTCTTGAACCCAGCTCTTTTTGAGTGCAGATGTCATGTTCTTTCAGGCCTGTCCTGTAGCTTTAATCCCTTTTCTTCCACATTTTTAAAATTTTTAAAATATTTTTAATTTGAGAATTATTGCTTTACAGTGTTGCATTGATTTCTGCCATACAACAATGTGAATCAGCCATAAGAATCCCCTTTTTGTGTCCTTAATGCTTTGTAAGTAACAGATAGCCTATAAGCTTTTGTTCAGTGAATGGCTTCTTTTCAAAATGTTATTTCTGAGCATTTAGTAGGTAATTTGTTTCAGCCTTTTTTCCTCACCCCCACAGCAAGTGTTTGTAGCTATAGTATTCTGAAATATTTCCTCATAATGATTGATGAACAAATGGTTTTGGTTAAAAGTGATGTGCTATGCTTAAGTCACTCAGTTGTGTCTGACTCTTTGTGACCCCATGGACTGTAGCTGGCCAGGCTCCTCTGTCCATGGGCATTCTCCAGGCAGGAACACTGGAGTGGGTTGCCATGCCTTCCTCCAGGAGACCTTCCCAAACAGGGATCAAACCTAGGTCTCCCACATTGCAGGCAGATTCTTTACTGTCTTAAGTGACCAAGGAAGCTCAAATGGTTGGTCAGTATAAATCAATTAGGCCAACCGAGTCTGCTTGAAGTGAAGTGTTAGTTGCTCAGTCATATCCAACTCTTTGTGACCCCGTGGACTGTAGCCTGCCGGATTCCCCTGTCCATGTATGATAGTTCAAATAAATGAATAGCTGCAGATGGAAATACACTCACATAGCTAAGAGCAGTAGTGAGCCTAGTTAACAATTTTGGCTACATGAGTATATTTCCATCTGAAGCTATTCATTACTTTGAACTGTCCTACTCACTCCACGCTTTATTATATATGAGTAAGTGAGTGAGTGAAGTCGCCCAGTCGTGTCTGACTCTTTGCGACCCCATGGACTGTAGCCTAACCAGGTTCTTCCGTCCATGGGATTTTCCAGATGAGAATACTGGAGTGGGTTGCCATTTCCTGGGACTTAGCATATTTATAAGTCCCTGGTGGCTTAGTTGGCAAAGAATCTACCTGTAATGCAAGAGATTGAGGTTCAGTCCCTGGGTTGGGAAGATTCCCTGGAGAAGGGAATAACAACCCACTCTGGTATTCTTGCCTGGAGAATTCCATGGACATAGGAGCCTGATGGGCTACAGTCCATGAGGTTACAAAGAGTTGGACATGACTGAGCGACTTTCACTTGTATATGAGCCTGTATATAATAGGTGCTTCCCTATGGCTCAGATGGTAAAGAATCTGCTCACAATGCAAGAGATCTGGGTTTGATCCTTGGGTCAGGAAGATGCCCTGGAGAAGGGAATAGCAAACCACTCCAATATTCTTGCCTGGGAAATCCTATGGACAGAAGAGCTTGGAAGGCCACAGTCCATGAAGTCACAAAGAGTCAGACATGACTGAGTAACTGACACTTTCTTTCACTTTGTATATAATATGTATGTCTAAAATATACATATGTGTGTGCTTATACATATATACATACATACATATATATACACACATGCATATATATACATACACACATACATGTGTGTATATACATGTATATGCACACACACACACGGGCTTCCCTGGTGGCTCAGATGGTAAAGAATCACATGCATATCTATGTGTATATACATAAATTTATTTATATATATATATGATATATAAATAAACTAGGTTTTAATCCCTGGAAAGAAGATCCTCTGGAGGAGGGCAGAGCAACGCACTCCATTATTCTTGCCTGCAGAATTCCGTGGACAGAGGAGCCTTTCATGCTACAGTCCATAGGGTCGCAGAGAGTCGGACATGACTGAGCCACTAACACTTGCATGTCTCACTTTATTGGACCAGTGGGCTGTCATTCCTTCAGGAGATTATAAGATTGTAAATTGATTTTGTTTTGGTTTTGTGTGGATGTGTGCTAAAGCTCAAGGAATGAGCTTTAGCACGTATAAAGACAATAGACAGAGCTGCTGTAAAGTCTACATTCTTGGTCTGAAAGATGGGCCTGGGGCCACTTTGAGAAAGGGAAAGAGCTAGTAGGGGGCAGAACAGATTTTAGCAGGGACTCCAGTCTCCTGAGACAGAACACTTGCCAGTGGCTCTGGTTCCCCAGATACTGTGGCTCTGGAAACAAGGCATGCCGTTGCCTGGGACTTTGCTGTTTCCATAGAGGGCGTCAGGAACCGGTTGTGTCAGGGTGCCTGAGGCGGGGGTGGGAACACAGGAACATGAGCAGACATGTTCCAAGTACTCAGAAGAAACCATCATGAGATACTTAGGAATAACTGGAGGTAGGGTGAGGGCGTGCTAAGTCCCACAGTTATGAAGATGGGGGCATAGAGCTGCTGTGATTTGGATGGTAATGTGACTAAGACTTCATATAGGAAGGATGCCCGGAAGTATTCAGTTTACAGGGATAGCAACCAAACCGTGGTTAGTATATACAAAATTGAAAATGGAAATAAATAAGGAAATGGCTAAGTAGGAAAGCAACAAACAGCAGGCTCCTTTGACACAAGGAGAAGAAATTCTTGTGGAGTAAGAAGTTAGGCATTGCCGTATTCCTGGCTGGTTTCGGCTTACTGAAATTTAAAGGGATGGGTGTGAAGCTTGTCCCTTCATTTTCTTGTTTCGTAGCTGATAACCAGCATTAGCAAGACTGTTTTGTCATAGATTTCAGTTCTAAGGAAACAGCAACCACCATTATTTTAAAATAGTGATGGTTTCTTGTGGTTAGGAGTACAAGCAAATTGTGGATGGCTCTGTTACCCTTCTTTTTCAAGTGGACATGGAGAAAAGTTGTCTTGAATTTGTTTTCTTCCAAGACCTTACAAACCAAGCACCGGGACTGGCTGGTGGTCACTTACAGCCCAGGCCACGAAGTTTGAGAAAAGAAGCTTTAGTGAGAGGCATAGGACCGCAAGGAAAAACAAAACAGACATTTAGTACATTTCAAGAATTATTTCTCATTATTTTGAAATCCTCTTTGAATGCAAAGTATGATAGATGAACTGAGCTTTAGGGAAGTGAAGTAGTCTTCAACTTAGAGCTTTATAAAGCCTCAATTTTTGCAGTGAAAATTTTAGACACTTTAAGCAAACTGACTCACTTATCACTAAGCTAAAAGTAACAAGTTTAATAATTTTCTGATTATTTCTGAAGTCTTTGTTCTGATAAAATATTTCATTCGTGGCTTCCAATGACTTTTTCCCTTCTCTGCTGAAGTGTTTCAAAATAAAGATCTTTGTCACATCTTTATGTAGTTCCCATCGCTTTACACGTAGAGTAGGAGCTTGGGGTATGCGTCTGCCCATCATCATAGGTCTGTTTGCACGTGGTAGGAACTCTGTAACTGAGGAAGTAGCAGTGCTTGCCTCATAGACGGCAAAATTCTGTTGCAGTTTTCTCTTTTCTTTTCAATGTTTGATGTCTATGTACCTTTGAAATACAGTAATTGAATTTTATTAGTGGAAATACTAGGATACAGTCAAGAAACTTTGGAATCGCTTAAATTTAGCTAACTAAGTCACAAGTAATTGCCTTGAAAATCAAGAATACTTTTTCTGTCACTCAACTTCTAGAGTAGGTAAAGCAGCCTCCATAAGATTTTGTATTTTTAATTCCAGGAATGTAAAGAGACTAAAATAGAAGCAGCAGTAACCATGGAGCACATCTTTTAGTACTTAACTAAGGGAAGTTGGATACTATTTTGAAGAAAAAAAAAAAACTGCATCAAAAGTGTTTAAAAAAAAAAGTGTCCATTGGCATTGTTGTATGGTCCTTGACTTGTTATCTCAGCTCTCCTGCTCACAGTGCATTGACAAGGAAATGTTTTTCCAGATTTCTATATCACTCTCAAAATAGTCCTGGAAACAAGTTAATCATGATTTTGGGATAAAACTGAAATTCGTTTTACTCTTGAGGACCAGGAGAGAACAGATGAAACCCAGAAAGTGTAATGTGCTTCCTTTATGGCTGGGAGTCCAATACCGAGCCAATCGTGTTTTGGCATCTGAAATTAAACTCTATTGTTCCTATTTGTAATACTGTTTTCTCTCCTATACTGCCTCTGTGCCTTGAATAAATGAGGGCTCTCACAGCTGAACTGATTACTATGGTTACAGGCAATCTGTGTTACATCTCCTGGAAGTGAAAAAAAAAGAGGGTAGTTTAAGGTAAACATTACCCTTCTTTTATGGAGAACAGTTCTTTCGGGACTGCACCCCCGACTCAGGCTCCCACTGAAAACTCCGGAGGGATGTTTGAAGGTCCAGGCTTTAGTCCACCCTCATGCCCCACTCACAGATGCACACCCCTGATGCCCCCTGTTATTTTTGCCAGACGACCGGCTAGCTTGATTTCTGGTGTTTGGACGTTGGGAGCAGGTTTAGAGTTACTGATAGAAAGAAATCTGTGAGTCCCATAAAGTTATATTTATTATTATAACATGTTTGGTAAGCACTGGTATTGTCATTGGCGCCAGACAAGTGAGCCCTAAGACTTCGATGTTGCAATAGCTTGCAGTAACGGCAGCGGTGCTGACAGAAGGCATGCCTTTCTCCCCAGACCCAAGGGGCCATGGGTCTTCAGGCTTTACTGGGTGAAGGGCTGGTCTGCAGTCAGGTTTATTTAGTTGAGTCCATCTCCCTAGCAT
Organism: Bubalus kerabau; assembly: GCF_029407905.1. Classification (NCBI taxonomy): domain Eukaryota; kingdom Metazoa; phylum Chordata; class Mammalia; order Artiodactyla; family Bovidae; genus Bubalus; species Bubalus kerabau. The sequence goes on along the minus strand of NC_073639.1, from coordinate 13,269,577 downwards.
CGATTGAGCCTACTGTTTGCCAAGCGCTCTCCTAGGTTCTGGAAATACAAAGATGAATTGGTCTCTGCCCGCTTGGGGAGTTGAATCAGATAATCAGTATCTTTCCAAGGATGAGAGACTTAACCTATGAAATAAGACTCCTTTAGACATTTTATTTAGATTTTCCAAAGAATTTGACTGTGGCTGAGATTTTATTTTTTGTTAAGAGAAAGGATTCAGGTGTGAGAAATGATGATTGTTTCTAGATGTTTCAGTGATTTAGAGGCTGGAACTAGAATCTTATTTCTTTCTCTATATGTTTTTCTATATATTTTAAACTGTACCTCATGTGTCCTTGTGTCTTCTTTTAGTTCGTTTTTCCCTTATGTTCTTCTTTTATCCTCATGACAATGTATTTGTAGATGATTTTTTAACCATCTATTTCTCTGCCCCTTATTTTAAGATAATTCCCTTGGTAATTACAACTCTGTTGAACCTGGAATTGAAACAGGGAAGTTAATGTTGTAATTCATTACTAGTGTGTTCATGCTTTTCTTTGCATAAGAAAGATATTCACAGCATGAACTAAGCTGACTGGTTCACTCTCTGAAGAGGTTTTTTTTTCTTGGTTACAAATCCAGCTTTTGAACAAAGGTTGCTATTTTGTACAAAGCACATTTTAAACCTGATTTTGTTGTTGTGCAGGAAGCGATCCAAAGAAAGCTCAGGGTTTTAGGTAAACTGGTCAGTACCAGATCTTGATGGAGATGTATTCGTTCTCTTTCTGTTGTTTTAGAGTGGTTTGGTCAGACCTGCAGCAATATGTCAATCTCCAGGCTGGAACATGGGCAGGAAACCTTGCTGTCCTGACAGTAAAGGAAGAGAAGCCATTGAGAACTGTACACATATTCCAACAATTCAGCTTCCATTTCAGAACTCAGAGATTTAAAAAAAAGAACTAGGAGAATTTTAATACGATGTAGTGTTCTCAACATTCATGCCAGTTGCTTTCCTTTGCCCTGGTGGGATAGTTTTTATTTTGTCCAAAATAACACATTGTTCAATATTGAGACTGCTCAGATAGGTTTGCCTCTTTGGTGTCAGAAGGGTCCTTCTGCCTTTCTGCCTTTTCAGTTCATCCTGATATTATACAGGTTACTTTACTTTCTGGAAGGATGTAAAAAGTGTAAGTGCTGTGCAAAATTGGCCTGCTCTTTTTCATTCTTTCTTTCTTTTTTTTTTTGCCATTTTAGGTTGCAGTGACTGGGCTCCTCTGTTTGCTTGTGACAGTAATACACCTACTAACTTAGAATTGGACATGAGCCAGAGTATGAAGGGGGTGGACCCATTCATGGAAGAGAGAAAAATCTGAATTGTGAGAGTTTTGGCTGAATTATTAAAAGTGCATTCTTTTTGCAAAACCACTTTGGATTGCAATATTTATAGCTGTAACATGTTACTATGTTAGGCTCCTTACTCACTGAGGATAATTATTGTGAAAGGTGTTAATCAACTTCAGAAAGGGAAATACTAGAAGCCTAGTAGGCCTCTCAGGATTTTATGAAGCAGGTAGTTGTGCCTTTGAGACCCCACCTTCACACACACACACATACACATACACACATACTGTTCTATCAAGCCTCTCTGAAGCAACCCTGTATGAAATTTATTCCTGGCAGGCCACAGGAACAGGAAATAACTGTCAGGTTTCACCTCCAAGGAAGCTTTAAAGAGATGTTCAGCTTCCTTGGAAAACATTCTCAGAGAGTTTAATGGAAATGATAGAAGATTAGGCATGATGACTTTGTTGGTATTGAGACATTTCATGTAGAATGAATAATAATGTAGCATTTAACAAGCACCAAACAAAGAAGACTCTTGAGAGTCCCTTGGACTGCAAGGAGCCATTCTGAAGGAGATCAGCCCTGGGATTTCTTTGGAAGGAATGATGCTAAAGCTGAAACTCCTGTACTTTGGCCACCTCATGTGAAGAGTTGACTCACTGGAAAAGACTCAGATGCTGGGAGGGATTGTGGGCAGGAGGAGAAGGGGACGACAGAGGATGAGATGGCTGATGGCATCACCGACTCGATGGACGTGAGTCTGAGTGAACTCCGGGAGTTGGTGATGGACGGGGAGGCCTGGCATGCTGCGATTCATGGGGTCGCAAAGAGTCGGACATGACTGAGCGACTGAACAGAACTGAAACAACAATACAAGAGTAATATATATTAAGTTGTTACCCATAGTACAGCTTCCAAAATGGACTCTTGAGCTGTGTCCTACCTATTTTTTAAAATTAAATAGAAATAGTGCATCTCTTCATCCTTATTTCATTGCTCAGGCCAAGAGGACTTAGATGCCTTTTCCGAATATGGAGTTCTTTCCAACACTCTGACAAACAATTTGAGGGAGATTATGGGTTTGGTGTGCTGGCTGGGCAACCAGCTGCATCCTCTATGGGTTCTCTTAAATAGTTTGTTTTTCTTCAGAGTTTTTATTTCTGACTCTCAATTTGTAATGTGGACATTGGCTAGGTACCCCAAGATTCAGAGTAGGTAGCTGAAATACTCCCAAACATGTAAACATGAAAAGAAGTCTGAGTTGTTTTGTTTATTGGTTGGAAAGGGAATTGTTTTATGTTTTCCACCAAACATCTCTCCACCCTCATTCACCTGCCTCAGAGTAACTGTGAAGAGTGACATGTAATAGAGTGACATGCTCCCCATGCATTGAAATTTTTGTCTTTAAACTTAACAAAATGTTACTGCAAACTAGGCTTTTTCTTCCTCATCCTGCATATTTACTCTTTATTTATTCTTTGCTCTCTGGCCTCCCTTACCTCTGTAATCCTTTACCTCTGTAAGAGGATGACATGGTTGGATGGTATCACCGACTCAATGGACGTAACTTTAGCAAACTCCAGGAGACAGTGAGGGACAGGGAAGCCTGGCGTGCTGCAGTCCGCAGGGTCTCAAAGAGTCGGACACCACTTAGCGACTGAACAACAATAACAGCCTCTGCAGTCATTTATAAAACCAGAATCCCATTTAATTATTAACAGTGTCATTTTGACAAAAGTACAGAGCCCTATATTTTAGGCAGCTATTCTTAAGCTATTTTTAAGAGCTAAGTCTCCAAGAAATTACGTTCATAGAAGAAACATGGTGCTGTTAAATGATACTTAGACTCCAGTCCATAGGTATAAATTCTAGAATTACTTCCAATGGGTGTCTGACAAGATGATAAACTTTCCCAGGCCTCCATTTTCTCATAGTGACAGATAAGAATGTTATAATAGATGTTTATCCTTTTTTAAAACCCTAATATTCTATGGTTTGGGAATTTATCATCCATCAGTTCAGTTCAGTCGCTCAGTCATGTCCGACTCTTTGCGACCCCATGAATCGCAGCACACCAGGCCTCCCTGGTGTGGTCTGGTCAGGTGGTCTGGTATGCCCATCTCTTTCAGAATTTTCCACAGTTTATTGTGATCCACACAGTCAAAGGCTTAGGCATAGTCAATAAAGCAGAAATAGATGTTTTTCTGGAACTCTTTTGCTTTTTCGATGATTCAGCAGATGTTGGCAATTTGATCTCTGGTTCCTCTGCCTTTTCTGAAACCAGCTTGAACATCTGGAATTTCACAGTTCACATATTGCTGAAGTGCTAACTTTATATTAACTAAGATATTAGAGGGGCTTCCCAGGTAGCTCAGCTGGTACGAATCTACCTGAAATGCAGGAGACCCTGCTTTGATTCCTGGGTTTTGAAGATACCCTGGAGAAGGAAATGGCTACCCACTCCAGTATTCTTGGGCTTCCCTGGTAGCACAGATGGTAAAGAATCTGCCTGCAATGCAGGAGACCTGGGTTCGATCCCTGGGTTGGGAAGATCCCCTGGAGGAGAGCATGGCAACCCACTGCAGTATTCCTGCCTGGAGAATCCACATGGACAGAGGAGCCTGGTGGGCTACCGTCCATGAGATTGCAGAGAGTTGGACACGACTGAGAGACGGAACTGAACTCTTAGGCTTAGTGTAGGTGCAGGAATCTTTAGCTGTGGCCCATGGGATCTAGTTCCCTGACCAAGGACCAAACTCTGGCCCCTTGGATTGGAAGCATGGAGTCTTAACCGCTGGGCCACTAGCAAAGTCCCATTATAAACTTTTTTAAAAGAAAAAAATAAGAGGTATAATTATTAAAAGAGGATATTACTAAAAGAACTCTCAAAGGATGATAGTAAGATAAATTTTCTGTATTTTCTAGAATAAAATCCCGTGAGTGATTACAATATTGGGGGAAAAGTCTGATTTAGTTAAAAGTTCATAGTCCTATTCAAAAAGTGTTGATTTAGAACCTACTGTATTCCAGAAACTCTGGCAGTTGCTTTATTTTTCATCTAGTTTAATCCCCACAGTGATACCATAAAAAATATTATTTTCTTTTCAGATGATGAAAGCAAGCCTCAGTAAGCTAGAGCTTCCTTGCCCAAGAATTTAAGTCTCCTGGCTCCACATTTCAAGGAAAAAAGCATCATCTGAATCCTGTTTTCCCCTAGTAATTAAATTATTCAGTTCTCACAGTCACTAATAGTATGCTAACCAAGTGTTGTCTATGGGAACATTTACATTAAAAAGACAAATGATTTGGAAGTAATGTATCAAAACAGCCAGCTCATGCATTGCAATTACGTAATTTGTATATAAATGGATTTGCTTAGGTAAGCATTCTCCTTATGGGTTTGCCCTGCCATAGTAATTTGCTTAGCTAGCCCTTTTTTCAGGAGATAGCTCAAAGGTAAACATCAACCCATGTCTCAGCAATTATCTAATTAATGAAGTCCCTATCAATTTAGATTTATCTTCTTGCCATTATGTGAATATACTATAATTATTATAGTTTGATGTAGTTATACTAGAAGAGATCAGTTTGTCTTGGGTTTTGAAGGTTGTGTAACACTACGTCTGTGTCTTGGAAAGTGGTAAACATTATGGAAAACACATTTGCTCATTTTTCGTGGTTCAAAATAAGATAGCACTTTTGGTGTTAAACTGTTTACATCAAAAAGTTAATAAAGCTTTACAATTTTTAATACCCTTTAACACTCAGAGAAAAGAATTAAGCAATCAATGCTGGAGTTCCTGTTTTAATATCCGAAAGAACGGACCTCAGATTGGTTGAAAAGCAAGCCACACTTTTTGCCTCGCTTTAAACCTGTTTGATTGATTAATGAAATCTTTTCAAAGAGAGGAAGGTCTTGCTGTGTAGTTCCTCTGGACCATGCCTGGAGGAAGTAAAGCTTAGAGGGAGTGGTTTCTTTGGAAGAAAGATGAGGCTTTTATTAGCACTGTGTCTACAGTTCAACATCTTCTTGCTTGCAGGAACCCACGTGCTGGGAAGGCGTGGATGGGGACATGCAGTGTCATAGGCTCAGTGTCCAGTGAGACGGGAATGGTCCTTTCCCCTTCATCCTCATACAGAGAGGCATGGACCAAAACCATGATGCGTAGATCAAGCTGCAATTTAAAAAGCTAAACAGATACCCAATTAAGCATGAGTTAATGGGACCAAATTCATGTTCATTGACACACTGTAATTGTAGCTAATTTCTATGCCAGTGAGAACACTGATCTCAAGCAAATTCTAGCCACTGAAGAAGATCAGGTCTGCTCTTATTCTGGATTGAAATGAAACATATCCATCTAAAAACCCAGCTAAGGGGCTTACCTTTCCATGTTCTCAAATCTCTCTCTGATACCTCACGGAGTGTCTTCTTCATAAAAGTTTGATGTTCTACACATACATTTCTCTATCCCCAAAGACTGCAGGAAAGAAAAAAGAACCAAGACATAGGTTACTTTCATTGAAACCTTGACGGGAAAGATGAGAAGGTATACTACTCTTTCAGGTTATTTCAAAGGAATAAAAAGAAAGGAAGAAAACAAAAATACATACCTTTAGGTCAAGTCATTCTCCGTTCTCCTGTATAAATCTCTGATTATGACCTTGCTGATCTATCCTATTCACCAGGAAACACCTGCCTCTCCAGTTGGCCCTTTGTTGGTTAATGAGTGCGTCAAGGGGAAATCGCATTTCCTCAGTGTTAGATGTTTCTTTGTTAAGAGCTGTATCACATTCAGGCATTTTTCTTTCCTTTCTTTGATGGATGAAAAATGCAGGATCATGAGAAAGCCCTGATTGACATCACCAGATTACCTTTGAATTATAATGCATTCCATTCAGATCACTAAGGCTTGAATATGCCTTAGGCTCAGAGACCTAATTGGAGTTTTCTTTTGCAGTTCCATTTTCCTCTGAAGGGTTACAGAATTACAGCTAATAGGTGTAGAAAGAGTATTCCAGAACATTATATTTAATTTGGTGGGATTGTCCATTTTGTAATATCCGTGTCTCTCAGTCCCTTTATGCACTTCCTGTGTTGATGCTTCAATTGCCTTCCTTTTTTAAGGTGCATAATTCCATTATCAAATATGCTTTCTTTCCCCTGTAATGTCTTTTCCATTGGAATTGTAGGAAATTGTTCTCATTTTGGTTTTTAAAATAAATAATCAGTGACTTTTTGGTAATAATACTTATGATTACCTTTTGAAATGTAGTAAAATTTTGAAAGTGGTTCCCCGCCAAAATTCTTAAGACCATGGGAATAAAGGTTTATAACCAGTAGGTTCCTTTTCATGCCTTTATTTCCCCAACTTTCAGTTAACATTTGAAGTTTCCCTGCTTATATTTGGTAAACAGGTTGCTCATAGCTTGACCCTTCCTGTTCTCCCTCTACTCTAGGTTCTGTTATCATGTTTCCACACCCAGAAATCGGAAATTGTTCTGATGTGAAGCAGTAACTTGCAGAAATTCCAAGGGGATGAAAAGCCCAAGTGAGAATTAGTGTATCTAGGTCAATACAATGTAACAAATAGTTTTTAAAAATGAGGCAAAAATATTTTCCACAAAAACAAATTGAGGCAAAATGTCAGAGGGGTCAAAATAGAACATTCATGACTTGGCCTGGAAAACACAAAGAAGACCTAAGGAGTGAATCTTGGACCTAAACTCCTTTGACCAAGATTCAAGCAGTCAGGAGACCTAAACTGCTTGAACCCTGGTTAACTGATTAATTCTTAACCCTGCTGAGTACTGGTGAAAGCAGTCAAAATGATGGACCTGAGCCCTGAACTCATGGAACTTACAGTCTACTGGGGGAACATAGTATTATTCAAGTAATTACAGTTACTTACATTCAAGTGCAAACAGGGCCACAAAGGAAATGAGTGGCTTTTACATTTTTCAATCATTGAAAAAGTTAAGAAGAATGTTCTGTGACATGTAAAAATTATATAAAATTCCAAGTTTCATTTAAAAACTTCATTTAAGTGTAGTTACTTTACAGCGTCGTGTTAGTTTCTACTGTGCAGCAAAGTGAATCAGCTGTACCTATACATATATCCCCTCTTTTTTTGATTTCCTTCCCATTTAGGTCACTGCAGAGCATTGAGTTGAGTTCCCTGTGCTATACAGTAGCTTCTCGTTAGTTTTCTATTTTATACATTTATCAATAGTGTACATGTCAATCCCAATATCCCAACTCATCTCACCCTCCCCTTACCCCCTTAGTATCCATACATTTGTTCTCTGTATCTTTGTCTCTATTTCAGTGTCCATAATTATAGTTTTATTGGCACACAGTCATGCTAACTTGCTTGTGTATTGTCTAGGGCTACTTTTTCACTACAATCACAGAGTTGAATAGTTGTGACCGAGCCCATACTGAACACAAAGCCTAAGATATTTACTATCTGACCTTTTACAGAAAAGCTTTATAGACCCTTGTTTTGAGGGAATGAGTTTTAAAGTTTATTTTGTTCCCTTGGTAAAGGAAAGTATTGGTTGTAGCACTTATAAAAAGAGTACTTAGAAGTTGTAGACCTTCTTTCTGTAGAAATTGCAATTATTTCTGGGACTGAATAAATGGAAATACAAGAAAATCAAGGGAGTTTTACAGAGAAAACTTTTTTTTTTTTTCAGAAGAGAAGCCAAGACTGTGTGTGTATTATTTTAATGAATTTTCTGTTTTTCTCCTAAACTATTCCTTTCTAGCTCATAATATATTTATATATATTTGATTGAGAATAATTTTGACTTTTTTTCTCACTTACCAGGTTCAAATTACAGGAAATGAAATTGGTTGGCAGCTGGTGTATATTACAGTTTCACTGAATCATTATTTTATTTAAATAAGAACCTGTTTATGCTGTGTGTTGATTTTAATTTAATGAAGGGAAACTATGAGAAACTGGAGAAAATGATGGAAAAGTGAAGAGTAAGATGATGAAGACATGGGTTTTGGAGTCGTGGGATTAAGGAACTACAAGCACGTTGTTTAACCTCTTTTACCTTTAGTTCCATTACTCTACAACCAGTATATCAGTACCTCTTTTATACTGTTATGAGGATTAGGTTAGATTATACATCCAAAATGTTTGACATAGTGCCTAATCAGATCAGATCAGATCAGTCGCTCAGTCGTGTCCGACTCTTTGCGGCCCCATGAATCGCAGCATGCCAGGCCTCCCTGTCCATCACCAACTCTTAAATGTGTAATTTTTTATTACTATTATTATTATTTTTAAGCTTCTTGAAGTAAGGAACGCGTTCTATTTGTCTTTAAGTTACTATGGGCTGTCATATAGTAGGGGCTCACATTTGTTTGGTAAATATATAAGATGTAGATATCCTCACATTTCAAAACTTCTATAAAACAATTTTTTTTCTTTTAAAAATACTAGTATTTGAATTCTAAGAAACAGGAGTAATATTACTTTAGTTCATGGCAATATTTGTGGAGAAATAATATATTAGAGGGGTCATATGTTAAAATAATACATTAAAGAGGTTAGAGAAAATGTAAAAAGTGAGTTAAAATCCACATTACAGTCAAATAAATACAGAATTAATGCTTAGACAAGTCAAATCAGTGATGCAGAGAAAAATTGTGAGAGGCCCCCCGGTGCATGTTTTTATGCAAAGAAATGAGAATGGTGAGGTCAAGATAATAAACATAAAAGCACATCTGCAAATGGATAATCCCTGAAGTAGAGAACAAAACAAATGGAAATGAAACACTAATCAAAGATGTACTGGAAGAAAATTTTTCTGAACTGAAGAAATACTGTTTAGCTTGCTTTTTTCTGTTTCTCGATTCTTTCTGTAGCAATCATATCTTTGCATACCTTTGTACAATTAAACAAAATTCCTGGGGCTTCATGTGGATTATTAGTAATGCAGGAAGAGGAGAACATTTATAATTTTGGAATAGTCAAGATGTTTTTAAATCTTATTTGTGTAAAAGCCAAGCAACGTTTAAACACAGATGTCTAAAACCTCATCTAGGTTGATTCACAAATTTGAACTAAAGTACTAGATAATGCATTGATTTATTAAACATTGTGATAAAAGTTTGTGTCCCATAAAGGAACCTAAAATATTAGCCATGGAGGTGATCAGTTGTTTAGGCTTAGTGAAGTGAAAGAAGCTTAGTCGTGTCTGACTCTTTGTGACCCTATGGACTGTCCATGGAATTCTCCAGGCCAGAATACTGGAGTGGGTAGCCTCTCCCTTCTCCAGGGGATCTTCCCAACCCAGGGATCGAACCCAGGTCTCCCACATTGCAGGCAGATTCTTTACCAACTGAGCTATGAGGGAAGCCCTATTTAGACTTAATAACATATATAAGTTCAATAATGTATATATTTATTAGCACTCTTTCTGGCTTGGGAAAGAGTAGACTATAAGTGTAAATAACATCAAATTCTTGTTACCAAAGAAACTGGTAACCTGGTTGAAGGGGAAAAATATATGCAGAAAAAATAAAGAAATGGACAAAGAAAAGATCATTAAAAGTATAAAACATGGTTTGACTAAGGAATCAAGAAGCTTCAAATTTTCATATTAGACCATTGGGTTATATAAAAGGGGCAATTTCAAAGCATGTGTCAGAATTATGATTGATTTGAAATCAGGTTCTGGATGTTGGAAATCACTTTCCTAGAGCCGTTTTAAGCATCATCACAGTGGCACAAGTTGTTTTTGGATCTTTCTACCTCTCTCGAAATGGAGCCATTTGATCTGCTTCTCCTCTCACATTCTACCTCTCTGGGCCTGCTCTTCCTCCTCTTCCTTCTTATCATAATAAGAGCTGTCATTTGTTAGACATTTTAAAAGTAACAGTTAATATTCGCACGTGATGTAGTCTGTGCCAGATACTGTCTCAGTGTATTACTTAGTAATCAACATGCATTATTCAGCAAACTTCCTAACGCATTTATGAGGTAGATACTATCTTTATTCCCATTTTACAGATAGGGGGCCTGAAGCAAAGGGAATTTGAGTAGTTTGTCCAAGGTTACAACTTTTAAATGTCAGGGCTGGGATTTGAATCCGTGATCTGTCCTCAACTCTGGGTGCTCTTAATTGCTATGCTACACCGATTGTGACAAAACCCTACAGTTGGTGTTATAATTATTTTCAAAAGATCTGCAAGAACCTTCCAGGACATTATTATCTTCATTTTCATATGATACAACTGAAGATTAATTAACTCTTCCAAAGTCACAGATAGGGCTCAAACCCAGGTTTGAATGAAAACAGATACCTGTTTTCATTACACAGTACTATCTCTTATGGGCTTTCCAGGTGGCACTAGCGGTTAAGAACCTCACCTGCCATTGCGGGAGACTCGGGAGTCTTGGGTTCAATCCCTGGGTCAGGAAGATCCTCTGAAGGAGGGCATGGCAACCCACTCCAGTCTTCTTGCCTAGAGAGTCCCTTGGACAGAGGAGCCTGATGGGCCACAGTCCTTAGGGTTGCAAAGAGTCGGACATGACTGAAGACACTTAGCACGCACATACTGTCTCTTATGGAATTTTAGATAAGATATCCTCTAAGAAAAATTTTCAGTCTGAACCAAAAAAAATTCATATACTATGAATATGTAATACATTTTAGATAGATGATTTTACTTTTAGAAGGTCTGTTTTTAAACAGATTTCAAAAGTAGATTTTTAGGGGGATAGGAATACATCTAAATGCTTAGTCACAAAGCCTTTTATTTATAAATATAGGAATGTAAAAGTTACATATTGCTTAGTTTTCTCTCAGAAATATTGAGGACAATAAAAAAGTCATCTCAATAAAAGCATGCTAAACTTATAATCTATAGCAATTTTAGAGCAAATTAACTGTTAGATTTCTTATGATTATACTCTGTTATCAGGTATTAGAATGACATACACAAATATAGGAAATTAGCATTTACATCACTATATCAAGTCTAACAAATTCATTTATTGCTAAATGTGTTTTCCAGGAAGAATACAGAGTTGGATCAAAAAGATTATTGGACCACTGTTTTTGAATGTGGTTTAGATGGTATGTAGAAAAAGCCTTCATGTAGACTTAAAGCTAATGACCTAGTAAGGTATGTGCTTTGAGTTTTCCCAGAGACATGAAGTATTTTTAAGCTGTCTCTATTCTCATTTGGATGCTTCTTATATCACAGACTACCAGTTTGTCTGAGAGCTGCAGCAGCTGCTGCTAAGTCACTTCAGGCGTGTCCGACTCTGTGCAACCCCATAGATGGAAGCCCACCAGGCTCCTCTGTCCCTGGGGTTCTCCAGGCAAGAACACTGGAGTGGGTTGCCATTTCCTTCTCTAATGCATAGAAGTGAAAAGTGAAAATGAAGTCGCTCAGTCATGTCAGACTCTTCGCGACCCCATGGACTGCAGCCTACCAGGCTCCTCCATCCATGGGATTCTCCAGGCAAGAGTACTGGAGTGGGGTGCCATTGCCTTCTCTGGTATGAGAACTAGCTGGCACTAAAATATCTGTGGCAAGCTGGGTGAAGCCAACTGGTCTACCATATATAATCATCTTCTAGCTTCACATTTCTTGTCATCATTTTTATGACTGATCTATCTTATAAAAATTATCTTCCCATTTGGTTTATTCATCTTGGCTATTTGTGTGATTCTGAATAAATTTTTCAGTTTCAGCCCTTTGTATGCATAAACTTAAGAAAGCAACATACTGCCTTCACTTATTTTGTATCTTTGAATAGTAATTTGAATTAACACACTATTTTGGTGAATTGTCAGGTAAAAATTTTAACAAAAAGATATTTTTAAGAAACCATACAAGTTTGAGTCAACTGAAGTTCTCTTTGGGTAAAAGCTGACTCAAAATGTTTAAAGTTCTTATCTTGAAAGAAGCATATAAGGCAGGAAATTTAAGGCCACCTAGTGATTTTTAATATCACAGGGAAAAGTTTTATTTACTTTTGGTATCTTTTTCCCTTTAGAAAAGTAGATTTAAAATGCTAATAAAGACCACTCCAACTTCCTTTGAAAATGAAAAAGGAGCTCAGTTGAGTTCAGTTCAGTCGCTCAGTCATGTCCGACTCTTTGCGACCCCATGAATCTCAGCACGCCAAGACTCCCTGTCCATCACCAACTCCCAGAGTTCACTCAGACTCACGTCCATCGAGTCAGTGATGCCATCCAGCCACCTCATCCTCTGTCATCCCCTTCTCCTCCTGCCCCCAATCTCTCCCAGCATCAGAGTCTTTTCCAACGAGTCAATTCTTCGCATGAGGTGGCCAAAGTACTGGAGTTTCAGCTTTGGCATCATTCCTTCCAAAGAAATCCTAGGGCTGATCTCCTTCAGAATGGGCTGGTTGGATCTCCTTGCAATCCAAGGGACTCTCAAGAGTCTTCTCCAACACCACAGTTCAAAAGCATCAATTTTTTGGCGCTCAGCTTTCTTCACAGTCCAACTCTCACATCCATACATGACCACTGGAAAAACCATAGCCCTGACTAGATGGACATTTGTTGGCAAAATAATGTCTCTGCTTCTGAATATGCTATCTAGGTTGGTCATAACTTTCCTTCCAAGGAGTAAGCGTCTTTTAATTTCATGGCTGCAGTCACCATCTGCAGTGATTTTGGAGCCCAAAAAGATAAAGTCTGTCACTGTTTCCACTGTTTCTCTATCTATTTCCCATGAAGTGATGGGACCAGATGCCATGATCTTCGTTTTCTGAATGTTGAGCTTTAAGCCAGCTTTTTCACTCTCCTCTTTCACTTTCATCAAGAGGCTTTTTATTTCCTCTTCACTTTCTGCCATAAGGGTGGTGTCATTGGCATATCTGAGGCGATTGATATTTTTCCTGGCAATCTTCATTCCAGCTTGTGCTTCTTCCAGCCCACCATTTCTCATGATGTACTCTGCATATAAGTTAAATAAGCAGGGTGACAATATACAGCCTTGATGAACTCCTTTTCCTATTTGGAACCAGTCTGTTGTTCCAAGTCCAGTTCTAACTGTTGCTTCCTGACCTGCATATAGGTTTCTCAAGAGGCAGGTCAGGTGGTCTGGTATTCCCATCTCTTTCAGAACTTTCCACAGTTTGTTGTGATCCACACAGTCAAAGGCTTTGGCATAGTCAATTAAGCAGAAGTAGATGTTTTTCTGGAACTCTCTTGCTTTTTCGATGATCCAGCAGACATTGGCAATTTGATCTCTGGTTCCTCTGCCTTTTCTAGAACCAGTTTGAACATCTGGAAGTTCACGGTTCATGTATTGCTGAAGCGGGCAGGAATCCCTTAGAAGAAATGGAGTAGCCATCATGGTCAACAAAAGAGTCTGAAATGCAGCACTTGGATGCAATCTCAAAACGACAGAATGATCTCTGTTTGTTTCCAAGGCAAACCATTCAATAACACAGTAATCCACCTCTAGCCCCAACCAGTAACGCTGAAGCAGCTGAAGTTGAATGGTTCTATGAAGACCTAAAAGACCTTTTAGAACTAACACCCAAAAGAGATGTCCTTTTCATTATAGGGGACTGGAATGCAAAAGTAGGAAGTCAAGAAACACCTGGAGTAACAGCCAAATTTGGCCTTGGAATATGGAATGAAGCAGGGCAAAGACTAATAGAGTTTTGCCAAGAAAATGCACTGGTCATAGCAAACACCCTCTTCCAACAACACAGGAGAAGACTCTACACATGGACATCACCAGATGGTCAACACCAAAATCAGATTGATTATATTCTTTGCAGCCAAAGATGGAGAAGCTCTATACATTCAGCAAAAACAAGACCAGGAGCTGACTGTGGCTCAGATCATGAACTCCTTATTGCCAAATTCAGGCTGAAATTGAAGAAAGTAGGGAAAACCACTAGACCATTCAGGTATGACCTAAATCAAATCCCTTATGATTATACAGTGGAAGTGAGAAATAGATTTAAGGGCCTAGATCTGATAGATAGAGTGCCTGATGAACTATGGACAGAGGTTCGTGACACTGTACAGGAGACAGGGGTCAAGACCCTCCCTATGGAAAAGGAAAAGGAGCTAGGGGTGCAGTATTCACTTAGTGATAGGTTATGAAAATGGCAGCATCCTAGGGAGGGAGTGCAATGGTGTACATATTTTTAAATGAGGATATTAAAGGTTTTTTCTTGACATACTCAAGACAACATATATAGAGAAGAGTTATAACAGTTGCAATTGGGTAAAAAGATAGAACTGGTCTGTTGGAGTATTATTTTCACATATTTTAATATTTTTCCCTGAGAGGGCTCAAATAAATGATCAATTAAATATATGTCAAATCTTGGTTTTTGAAAAAAGCTGTGCATATTTTTATTTATCAGATAGTAATATTCAAAGGTTTTTTTTGTTTGTTTTTTAATGTGCTTGAAAGTGAAAGTGAAGTCACTTAGTCGTGTCCAACTCTTTGCGTCCCCATGGACTGTAGCCTACCAGGTTCCACCATCCATGGGATTTTCCAGGCAAGAGTACTGGAGTGGGGTGCCATTTCCTTCTCCAGGAGATCTTCCTGACCCAGGGGTTGAACCCGGGTCTCCCACATGGTAGGCATTGTAGGCAGACGCTTTACCGTCTGAGCCACCAGGGAAGATCTTAGGTGCTTACTCTTCTCTGAAAACTCGACTTTATCTTCTTTCTTCCTTTCCTAGTATCCCAACTCTACCATTGGCCTTATTTTCTCAGTCTTCAGTCGTCTCAGTTGTTTGTGGTACACAGAACACCGTGTTGCCCCCCGACCCCTCCATACAACACAACACATGTGTCCAGACTGGAGCTTTAGTTACTCAGAGTTCCTTCCCTAGAGCTCTACAGAGTTGCTCACAGCCGTTCGGGTAAAGTCTCTTGAGATCTATGTTATCTGAGCTGACCATCTCTTGTAATGTTTAAGAGTTTAAAACAAGACGAGAAAAATTGAATTAAGTTTCTTCTCTATACTAAGAAGTAAAAAGTAAAATGCCTTCCATATTCTTAAATTCTGTCTGAAAGCTTTTCTTTGCGAACTTAATTTCACTATACCTAAAAATTCCCTTAAGTCCAACTGGTAGTTGTAAAGTTTAAATTTAAAAAAGATGATGACATAGTCCCCTTTAAAAAAAAATCAGGATATACTAAAAACAAAGTATTTGGGGGACTTCCCTAGTGGTCCAGTGCTTAAGACTCCTCACTTCCAATGCAGGGGGCACAGGCTTGATCCCTGTTCGGGGAACGAAGATCCCACACGCTCGTGCTGGGGCCAAAAAAAATTTTTTTAAGTAAAATTTAAAAATGTAACAAAACAAAACATATCTCTGCACAAAATTGTAGTCTCACTTTGTCCTGTAATATGTGCCACATCCATTCTTGAGATGGTTTATTCAGTTTTAGATAGTGCCTAAAACTAATACATGAGATACTAACATTGATGGATGAGGGGCTCACAGAAACCTACTTACGCTGGAGGAAACAGGAAATGGGGAAGAACTCCACCAGCAGGACAGTGCCCTGCGTATTCTTATAAACATTCACAATTTGTGATTGGTGGAGTGGCCAGATCCAGAGAGAGCTGTCACCTGTTGTCCCATCCCTTCCTTTTACAGCAGATTATTTTAAAGGCTTAAACTTGCATTGTGGCAAAGTTCATTAATTGTTAATTCTAGCTGAATAGTTTTCTGCTTGACCCAGGGGTAAGCACATTAGAAGGGAAATGTGGCAGGGCATTAAAAGAAGAGCATCACCATTCTTTTAATTTACATGGGTGTAATGATTATACACCTTGAGGGGAGAATTGGGCAGAATATTAATATATCCCTTTGTGAGTTCAATTTTCTTACTTCTGTACGAGGTATACTCTTTCACCTTTGCAAAATTCAGTGTGGCATCACCTTCCATCCTTAGCTTTCCTTTGGGATGTAATCATTAGCAGTTGAGAAAACTTTCACACAGTTTGCAAGTGGAAGAAAATCATTTAAGTAAGTTTAACCCATGTAAGTACTCATTTTCACTACATATTAAGAAAAAATGTCATCTCAGTACAAAGGGCTGTGTTTAAAATATTATCAATGAATGTTCATCTGTTGGCTAGAGAGATTCTTCCTGGCATGAGTCCATGCTTGTCTTCATGAGTGAAAAGAGAACATTTTGTATTCTACCTGCCAGGTGAGAATCTGAGTCATACCTTCCAAACTGCTGTTTTTGGAGGCAGGGAGCCAAAGAGAAATTTAAACTGTAGCAGTCTTCCTTCTTAATATAATGCATAAAATATTGACAGAGCATGTAATACAGATGGTTTTTAATTTCCAGATCTGGTTATAATGTTCTAATGAACAATCTAGGAGAACACAAGTTAATTTAGAACATAACTCTTAGAGGAGTGTGCTATGCCCCAGGGCTTTGGCTTGGGAGAGACCTTTGATAATATTTAGCATTTCTCCATTAAGACTTTTAAGTAGCACAATCTAGGTAGCTTTAGGTTAGGATGTTTCATTTCCTTAGAATAGTTTTTCTCTTATTAGCATTCCCAGTTTTTTGAATATTTATAGAATATGATTGGATTAATAAAAGGTTTTCTAGGAGACAGCTCAACTCATTAATAGGATTTTTAGTATCAGAATTAGCATTTATAATATTATATTTTGAAACAATTGATGAATGAGTTGAATAGAGTGTGCATTTTTAAACTAATGTTTTGATTATGGTTCTGAAATTGAAAACTTCACATTTTTTGAAGTAATAATGGGTTTGGTGATTCTGTTGTTTGAATTATTTCCTACTCTTACCCATGCTATGATCAAATTTTAACAGTTAAAAATATTCATATTGTTGTTCACCATTGGCGGTCTTAGATTCAGTAAACTGTTTAAATATTCACCTTTCTTGTGTTCCAATGTGGGGGTTTTCTAATACCACCAAGCAATTCACTGAATTCTGACACTGTCTCCCCAGAGATGGGGTCAGAGTCCACAGGTAAGGGCTCAGTCCTACAGCACTGAGCCCCTGCCCCATCCCCCTGCCCCAATTTCAGCCACTGTTTTAAGTCCAGGTTGTCACCCCTGCTTCTGACTGACCAGTTACAGACTGGAGCTTCCAAGGACTCTGGCTCCTTGGGTTGGTTAATTTGCTAGAGTGGCTCACAGAACTTAGAGCAGTGGTCCTCAACCATTTTGACATCAGGGTCCAGTTTTGTGGAAGACAGTTTTTCCATGGACTGGTGAGAGGGATGATTTCAGGATGATTCAGTCTCCTTCCATTTATTGTGCACTTTCTTTCTATTATTATTACATTGTGATATGTAATGAAATAATGATACAGTTCACCCTAATGCAGAATTGGATCATCAGGCATTAGCTTTTCATAAGGAGCATACAACCTAGATCCTTCACTTGTGTAGTTTATAGCGGGGTTCCCTCTCCTATGAGAATCTAATGCCTCAGCTGATCTGATAGGAGGCAGAGCTTAGGTGGTGATGCATGATGGGGAGTGATGGGGAGTGGCTGTAAATACAGATTCACTAGCTTGCCACTAGCTTCACTAGCTCGCCACTCACCTCTTGGTGTGTGGCCTTGTTCGTAAAATGCCAGGGACCATTACCAGAGTTAGGGACCCCTGACTAGAGACACATTTTACAACTAGATTACTGATAAAACTCAGAAACAGCTGGAAGGAAGATATGCCTTAGGCAAGGTCAGAGGAAAGGTCACAGAGCTTCCCTGCCCCCAGCCCCTCCACATGTCACCAACCTGGAAGCTCTCTGAACCCCCATCCTTTTGGATTTTGATGGAGGCTTCATAAACATGATTGATTAAATCATTGGCCATTGGTGACTGAACTCCATCTCTAGCCCCTTCTCTACTACCCAGAGTTGGGGGTGGGGTCATGGGAGTGGTTCTGACCCTCTAATAGCAGGGTTGGCTCCCTTGACAACCAGCCTCTATCCTTAGGAAGTCTCCAAAAGCTGCCTCATTAACATAACAGAGACACCTTTGTCCTCATTTCAAGATCAGGATGAAGACCTAATATACAGTATTTTTTTAATGGTCTGAAAATGGCTTTATGGTATTTTACATATTAAAAATAAGCTCCTGATTTTTGTCCTTAAAAAATAATATTCTGGTTAATCCCTTTTGAATTCATAGCATGGATCCTAACAGCACAAAATTATTTTAGAAATTTGATATTAAATGACCTCCTTTGGTTTTTTGTTTCTTTTTTCTTTAATTTTTATTTTATATTGCATTATAGTTGATTAAAAATATTTGAGTTTCAGGTTTACAGCAAAGATATTCAGTTATACATATACATGTATCAGTTCTTTTTAAAATTCTTTTTCTCTTTGGGTTATTACAGAGTATTGAGTGGAGTTCCCTATGGATACATATTAATATATAAATCACAGTGTCCCAGGTACTCTGGCCCACAATTGTTTAATCCTTTTTAGAAATCTTATTTCAACTCAAACATTACAGTCCAGTAATGATAGAAGTAATGTTTTCCATTGCCTATATCAATGATAGACAGTTTTTATTAAGTTCTGTATTTCTTGCCTTACTTAAATAAGCTTCTCATTGCCAGTAGCTGCAGACCAGATATTAGCTTGTCCTTCAAAGACTTCTATTACATGACTTCACACTGCCCTTATGAACTTAACTCTCCTAATTATTCTATGGGAAACGTACTTTCCACCAAGCAAGCTAATCACTTCCCCTACAATACCCTCTGTACATCTGTACAGGAGAGCCTTTTTTACATTTTTTCTAGCCTCATCATCTTTTCTTTCCCTTTACATATACTCATTACCTTATTGTTGTTCAGTCATTAAGTTGTGTCCCACTCTTTGTGACCCCATGAACTGCAGCATGCCTGGCTTCCCTGTCCTTTACCATCTCCCTGAGTTTGCCCACGTTCATGTCCAATGAGATGGTAATACTGTCCAACTATCGCATCCTCTGCCACCATCTTATCATTTTGCCTTCTGTATTTCCCAGCATAAGGGTCTTTTCCAGTGAGTCAGCTGTTCAAATCAGGTGGCTAAAATTTTGGAGCTTTAGCTTTAGCATCAATCCTTCCAATGAATATTCAGGGTTGATTTCCTTTAGGATTGACTGGTTTGATCTCCTTGATGTCCAAGGGACTGAAAAGAGTCTTCTTCAGCACCTCAGTTTGAAAGCATGGATTGTTCAGTGCTCAGCCTTCTTTATGGTCAACTCTCATGTCCATACATGACTACTGGAAAGACCATAGCTTTGACTATTTGGACTTTTGTCAGCAAAGTGATGTTTTTACTTTTTAATAGGCTGTCTAGGTTTTGTCACTGCTTTTCTTCCAAGAAGCAAGTGTCTCCTAATTTCATGGCTGCAGTCTTTATCCACAGTGATTTTGGAGCCCAAGAAGAGAAAATCTATCACTGCTTCCACTTTTTTCACTTCTATTTGCTGTGAAGTGATGGGACTGGATGCCATGATCTTAGTTTTTTGAATGTTGAGTCTTAACACGTTTTCATTCTCCATTTTCACCCTCATCAAGAGGCTCCTTAGGTTCCTCTTTGCTTTCTGCCCTTGGAATGCTATCATCTGCATATCTGAGGTTGTTGCTATTTCTCCCAGCAGCCTTGATTCCAGCTTGTAACTCATCCATGCTGGCATTTTTCATGGCGTTCTCTACATATAAGTTAAATAAACAGGGTGACAATATACAGCCTTGACGTACTCCTTTCCCGATTTTAAGCCAGTCAGTTGTTCCATGTAAGGTTCTAACTGTTGCTTCTTGCCCTGCATACAGGTTTCTCCGGAGATAGGTAATATGATTGGGTATTCTCATCTCTTTAAGAGTTTTCTAGTTTGTTGTGATCCACACAGTTAAAGGCTTTAGCATAGTCAATAGAATAGAAGTAGGTGTTTTTCTGGAATTCCCTTGCTTTCTCTATAATCCAGTGAATGTTGGCAATTTGATCTCTGGTTCCTCTGCCTTTTCTAAAACCAGCTTGTACATCTGGAAGTTCTTGATTTGAGTACTGCTGAAGCCTAGCTTGAAGGATTTTGAGTATTGACCTTACTAGTATGTGAAATGAGCACAATTATCCAGTTGTTTGAACATTCTTTAACCCTGCCCTTCTTTGAAATTGGAATGGAAACTGACCTTTTCCAGACCTGTGGCCACTGCTGGATTTTCCAAATTTGTTGGCATATTGAGTGCAGCACTTTCACAGCATCATCTTTTAGGATTTGAAATAGCTCAACTGGAATTCCATCACCTCCACTAGCTTTGTTCATAGTGATGCTTCTTAAGGCCCACTTGACTTCCCATTCCAGGATGTCTGGCTCTAGGTGAGTGACCTTACCATCATGGTTATTCAGGTCATTAAGACATTTTTAATATAGTTCTTCTATGTATTCTTGCCACCTCTTAATTTCTTCTGCCTCTGTTAGATCCTTACCATTTCTGTCCTTTCTCATGCCCATCCTTGTATAAAATGTTCCTTTGATATCCCCAATTTTATGGAAGAGATGTCTAGTCTTTCCCATTTTGTTATTTTCATCTATTTCTTTGCATTTTTCATTGAAGAAGTCCTTCTTCCCCTAATTTAAGAATCTCCACATAAATTCTCATAGCTCTTACACTCTCCTAAATTTGGATTTCAGTAGCATTCACTGTTTATTAGATACTGGTGGCTCAGAGGTTAAAGTGTCTACCTCCAATGTGGGAGACCCGGGTTCAGTCCCTGGGTTGGGAAGATCCCCTGGAGAAGGAAATGGTAACCCACTCCAGTATTCTTGCCTGGTGAATCCCATGGACGGAGAAGCCTGGTAGGCTACGGTCCACGGGTTTGCAAAAAGTCGGACACGACTAAGCGGCTTCACTGTTCACCAGGCAAATGCATGAAAACTTTAAATGTGTTTATTTTATTTTATTGGAGTGTAATAAGCTTAAGGGCAAAAATGGTCTTATCTGTCTTATTCATATACTGCATGTAATACCTACTCCATAGATGGTACTCAATGTTTATTGAAAAATAGTGAAGGAAGAATGGAAAGAAAGTAGGGAGGAAATGAAAGAAGAAGGAAGGGAGAGATAAAGAGGTTGATTTATCTCCTGTACCAACAGAAATGTAAGTTTTTGAAAGACAATAGATATGTCTTTGGGTGAAAAAGAAACCATAAATTGGAGAATTGGAAATGCTTACATATTCATTCATTCAATGAGTATCTGTTAAGTGACTTCTTTTCTGTGTCCATGAGGGACTTTTTGCTCTCTTTGATCACAGAAAGTATATGACAGCTCTTAGTCTCATCATCCTCAGCATTTGGAAAAATAGCAGTCTTCTCTCACCAAGTTTTTTGGGAATATCTGCTTTCTATGTTTTCCATCTCTATATATGCATAAAAACAAATATGTTCTTTCATCTAATAAATAGATAATGATTATGGATGGGTCATTGTTAAAATAAGAACACAGATAAATAAAGCTTCAGAATAACTTTAATCTTTCTGATGATAAATACCTACTCTTTTAGTGCCAGAAAACAGCAATCTAAACCTCTTCCAAAGTATATTTATAAAGAATGTGTACTCTTATTTTTTGGCTGTGTTTTGTGGCATGTGGGATCTTAGTTCCCAGACCAGGGACCAAACCCACGCCCCCTGCAATAGAAACGTGGCGTCTTAACCACCGAACCCCAGGGAAATCCCAAGGATGTATATGTACTGTTATGTTAACAGGCTGGTTGTCTCTGTGCCTTCATTCCATATATTTTCTTCCTCCGTGGCCAGTGCACAAGGAAACAGGGCATGTATTCCGTTTTTGGTTTAATGTCATCTATTGCCAAGGTAGTGATGGATGTCCTAGTCAACTCTGCCTGTAAAAAAAGAGAATGGGTAGGTTGCTCTGGAATCTTTTCTACCAACACTGTATACCATGTCCTATCAGTTAATATATACTTCATAGATTGTAATTAGACCCTTAGGCATTATGGTGACCAGCTTAGCAGCTGTGTGGTGGGTCCTTCCCTCTTTCTGTGCTGCTGGCCTGGCCAGGTGGACCAGCTCCTCTCCCTGCTGCTGAAGCCCCAGGCATCACGTTCTACACATCAGTGGCAGAGAATTAAGAACAGTTTCTTCCTTGACATTAAAAAATATTAAAAATGAAGTCCTTCCCCCAAAGTCCTTTAATATTCTTCATGTTTTCTATTAATTTTATTCCCTCTACAAATACAATCTAGGACTTTTGTGGACAGAGACATTCTGTTTTGTTCACTACGATTACCTTTTGTGTCTGCCATGTAGGTGCTCAGTAAATGTTCATGGAATGAATGGCTGAATATATGTATGCATGTCTTACTGGCCAAACTAGATTGCATGCTATTCCCAAATCTAGTCATAGACAAGGACAATGAGACCCTATGATTGACTGTGATCCTTCAGAGTTTATCTGAGTTAAATGGGGAAGGGTAAACTCCAGGAAAAATGGGGACCCTGGCAGCATGAAAAGGAGGCAAGTGGGTTGATAATTCACATGGTCTTCCCTAAATGTCAGAGCTGGAGATTGGGCGGGGCAGGGGAGGGCAAGGGGAAGAAGTCAAAGTCAGCATTTGCAGTAGATTTTCAGTAAAGTAGGATTACTAGAGAAATAAGCAAAATATAAGCTAAAAAGTAATAAAAACATAGAAGAAATGAAGCAACATTGGATGCAGTAAGGTGACTGAGTCATGCAACTTGAGATTGCCCAACTGCTTTTATATCTTTATGTATTATGTCTCCTTAAGGCCCAGTGTAGTGTTACATGCATACATATATTTAATTATACTTTATGGTAGAACTTTGTTTTGCTTGTCCCATTTTTCAGATATCAGGATTGCTAAATCATGTCATTTGGGAATAGTATCCAAAGTTGTTGAAGACATAAGTATCTCAGATATTTTAGTTTTATTTCTCTACATTAAATGTTATCTTTCTAGATTTAGGCCTGAATATCCTGTAGAAAAATTTAAATTTGGATTCTGCTACCTACTGGATATGCTGCAGTTTGCTGATAGAGATTCTTTTTGGAAATATTTGGACAGTTAACCAACAGTCTTAGGTTGGATGGTGAGTCCTTCCCCAAACTCCATGTCACTGACCTTGTATTCTGTCTTGTGTACCTCCCTCATGAGAATACTAAATGCTTTAAAATTGCTAAGTAATTTTCTAGAAAATGGTAGTCAGAGACTTTAGCAACATCCAGATACATCAATCCACCAAAAAGAAGGAGGAGGAGGAGGAAAAGGAAGTGGAGAAGGAGGAGGAGGAGTACAAAGTTTCTCATCTTGAAATCTGTAGTTGTGTCTAGAGATCATTTTTTTTTTTCAAATAAGAAATGCTTTCAATAATCAGTCCTAGAATCTTTTTCATGTTTGATAAATACACCTAGATAACGAATTTTCAAAATTTGCTTTCTCCTCTTTGAATTTCAAATCTGTATTTGTCTGTTTCCTATTACCATGCATTCGTTTCATTCTCCATGATTTCTCAAAGGTTTCAAATTTCAATTCTTTGAGAACTTGTTGGTACTCTTTTAGAATATTTGGAAAGATGTCAAAAACATTTCAAGGGACTAATTTTTCTTCCTTATTTTGGGCTTTTGGGCCTTTGCACCAATATTCTGCTTCCAATAATTTGAGAATTATGTTCCCTGGCAACTAAGCTAGAACCCAATGTGGACCAAGCAGTCCCACCCTCACTACCATGCATTACTAGGGCTCTGTCACTTCCGTCTGAAGATTTCTTCCTTGAACAGAATAAAATAGATGATATCCTGTGTGATGAGACATACGGGCTTCAGAGTGTGCTTGCCTGGATCTGAGACCTGGGACTGCCACTTACTGGCCCTGTGATCTCTCTGAGTCTGTGTAATGGAGTAATGGGCTTCCCTGGTGGTTCAGGTGGTAAAGAATCTGCCTGCAATGTGGGAGACCTGGGTTCAATCCCTGGGTCGGAAAGATAGGGAATGGCTACCCACTCCAATATTCTTGCCTGAAGAATTTCCATGGACAGAGGATCAATCCTGGTGAGCTACCGTCTATGAAGTCACAAAAAGTCAGACACGACTGAGCAACTAAAATTTGGGGGAAAGTTTTCAACATATTTTAGGGATGCAGTGGTGCCAGAGATTAAATATTCTGCCAAGGATCAAGGACTTACTTGCATGTGACATTGCATATTTGTTATATTTTGCGTATGGAACTTGCTATTAGATTCTACCACAGTCCTTTTAACACTCATGACAAAGGATGAATATAGCAATTTAGAGGGTGTGTAACCCCTAAAGAGCCAGTAAACTTATCTGAGCTTTGACCTTTGATTCCTGTAAGCACTTGGAAAATGTCAGTGTTTTTTTTTTTTCTGTGAATTTTACCTCAGACGCCCTTTGGTGTGTCTAATATTTCAGGCACTACCCTTTGAGACATGCATTTTTCTCCTCCCATTCATCCCCTCCCTTTATAAACATGGAGTGTGGATCCTAGCCTGTGTCTAAATGGGCTCGCTCCTTGTTGAGAGGTGTTAAGATCCACTGATCTCCTGGATCTTGAAATCATCTGTGGCCCACTGTGTTCAAGTCCATGCTGCGTGTTGATTTGCCCAGCTGTGAACTCTGCCTTCTAACCTTGGAGATAGTGAAATCTTTGTATCGTATTAGATGATGTGTTTATCAGTCTTTTTAGGGTAAGTGGTAAAAATAAGCATGTCAGAATAATTTATGTACAAGGAGGATTATTGCAGGTTTATTTGTGATGGTGAGAAATTGAAAACACAGTATCAACCAGAGAATGGCTGACTCAATTATGGTACATTCATAAGATGGAATACGAGGTAGACATTAAAATAAATGAGGTATTAATATATTTGTATATATTTGTGTAAAAATGTTCTATTGAGTTGGCCAAAAAGACTATCATATGGAAAAATCTAAATGAGCTTTTTTGTTCAATCCAATATAATGTTAAGAGAAAATCAAAGGATATTTTATATAATATGACTTGTTCTTTTGTATACAAACATATGTGCGTGTGTGCAAAATCAAAAAGGTCTACAAATTTTTTATTCTGGAGCAGTGGAGGCTGGGAGCATGTGAGGAATAAAACTATCACTTTTTAAAATAGACTTCTTTGATGTTTGAGTGATTCACAATAAGCATGAAATTTTATAATTAAAATATATAAAACTTATCAAGTAAAAACTGAGTTTTTACTTTATCTGCATTATGTCATTTATTGATTTTTTTAAAAAAGTAAAAAAAAATGAGAAATATTTCACATCTAGCCCTCCTCCCATCCATAATCCTGGATCAGATGATAAAAATTAATGCAATGACCCTGGAATCATCAACTCAATTTGATACCAATTTATACTTTAATATGCAAGATTTAAATAGTAACTAAATAATTTAAT
The DNA here is from genome assembly GCF_029407905.1 of Bubalus kerabau. NCBI lineage: Eukaryota > Metazoa > Chordata > Mammalia > Artiodactyla > Bovidae > Bubalus > Bubalus kerabau. The sequence continues at coordinate 13,243,794 of NC_073639.1, read as the reverse complement.
AACTGATGTTATCAATTTGTGTGAAATTAAGCTTTTTAAAAGAAAAATAAGGGGAAAATATTTTCTTATACTATAGTTAATGTTTAAAGGGATATTTGTTTGAAGGAAAATAGCTGAGAGCCCAGTTGAATAACAAAAGACTCCATGGACAAGGTATAAATTAAATATTGGAAAAGGGTATGGAAAAACCTGGTGCCTGGTATATCACTGCTGGGCTTACAAATGATTTTTTTGTTGTTATTTTAATAAAGGTAATCCTGTGTTGCCTAAGGACAAAGACAGAATATTTTAACTGTGTGTGTGTGTGTGTGTGTTAGGGGAAAGAAAGGAGGAGAGGGAGGGAAGGAAGGAGAGAGAGGAGAGAGAGTGAGAATAAACTAGAGAGACAGACTGAGAAGGAATTGTCCTTGCCTCTCTAAGTTCAGTTCTCCTTGCTTATGGCCCTGTAGCCCTGTATTCTGGTATAAGGTTAGAAAAAGTAAGCTCTTACAAAACCTAGAATATGGAAAACGGTAAAATATGTCAAAAAGTAAAAACATGAGGCTTCCAGTTTCTCATCTAGCATGTAAGAAGCTTGGAAGTTGTTACTCTGCCCTCACAATAAGCAAAAACTGACAACTTTCCTTAGATCCATAAGAGAAATGAGGTCACAGGAGAGACTGACAGGTGAACACACAGAATTACAGCTTACGAAAGCAGAAACCCATGAACTGAAGCCCCCTTGGACACCAGTGACTGGTTAGGAAAATCACACTGTAATTGGCATCTCAGTGTGGACAATCTGAGAGTCAAATGCTCCAGGGAACCCAGCCATGGAGGTAGGAAGGCACTCATGCTCTTGAGAGTTCTGCTTCCTGGAGGTCTCCCAGGTTCTCAGAGTAAATATTTTTTAAGAGAAATCCCCTTGTGATTCTGGCAGAGAGGAGAGAAGAGGAACCATTTTGAAATATGCCAGAAAATTCTTGTCCTCTTGAATAAGGGCTACTATTTAGAGAAACTAATTCACAAGAGATTAACCTACTGGGATTTAATCAGCACCTAACTGATATGGGGGAATGAAAATATCAACTCCAGCGCCCTCTAGTCTTCCATGAGCAAGAAGGGAAATATCCAATGTCACCCAAATCTAGCCATTCTTTCTCATCTAAAGGGGATCGGATGGGGACAACTGAAAAGTGCTTATGAACTTCAGAGTCTAGAGGCACAGGCTTACTGAGACTGGAGCCCAATCATAGGAGTACAGAACACTTCCTCTTGGCCTGAAACTGCAGTCAGTCGATTCAGTCACTCAGGCAGGTCTGACTGCAGCCATGTAGTCTTTTAATAAAGACGCCTGTTCCTTGGAATAAAATCTATGACCCACCTAGATAGCATAATAAAAAGCAGAGACATTAGTTTGCCAACAAAGGTCTGTCTAGTCAAAGCTGTGGTTTTTCCAGTAGTCAAGTATGAATGTGAGAGATGGACTGTTAAAGAAGCTGAGCCCTGAAGAATTGATGCTTTTGACCTGTGGTGTTAGAGAAGACTCTTGAGAGTCTTTTGGACTGCAAGGATATCCAACCAGTCAATCCTAAAGGAACTCAGTCTTGAAAATTCATCAGAAGAACTGATGCTGAAGCTGAAACTCCAATACTTTGGCCACTTGATGAAAAGAACGGACTCATTTGAAAAGACCCTGATGCTGGGAAAGATTGAAGGTGGGCGGAGAAGGGGACGACAGAGGATGAGATGGTTGGATTTGCATCACCAACTCCATGGACATGCATTTGAGTAAGCTCCAGGAGTTGGTGATGGACAGGGAAGCCTGGCGTTTTGCAGTCCATGGGATCACAAAGAGTTGGACATGACTGAGTAACTGAACAGAACTGAACTGATCTGAAGGGGATTGATTCTAGTGGTGGTGGTTTAGTCGCTAAGGCATATCCGACTCTTGTGACCTCATGGGCTGTAGTCCCCAGGATCCTCTCTCTCTGCTACTTTCCAGGCAAGAATACTGGGGTGCTGTTGCCATTTCCTTCTCCAGGGGATATTTCTGACCCAGGAATTGAACCCAGGTCTTCTGCACTGCAGTCAGATTCTTTACTGACTGAGCTATGAGGGAATCCCTTTGATTCTAGGACCCTCCACAAATACCAAAATTCTCAGATACTCAGGTCCCTTATGAAAAATGATATAGTATTTGCATATAACATATACACACCTGCAGTCCTCCCATATACTTTAAATCATCTCTAGATTACTTATAAAATTAAATACAATGTAATGCATAGATAATTGCCCATGCACAGCAAATTCAAGTTTTGCTTTTTAGAACTTCCTGGAATTATACAAAACACAATTCAACCCAAGTTGATTGCATTTTGGATGTGAAACCTGTGGATGCAGAGGGCTGGTTTTATGAAAGACCTTTTTGTAGCAGTTGTTTTTACCCAACACATCATGCCTGATTTCAGGAAAAAATTACAAGATATACTAAAAGGCAAAATGACGCAGTTGAAAGAGAAAGAGCAAACATTGAAATCAGACACATTATGACAGCTGGAATTATCAGGAAATGAATTTAAAATATTTATGATAAGTATCCTAAAGATCCTAATGAATAAATTAAACCGCCTTCAGGAACAGATGGGCAGTGTAAGCAGAAGGATGGAAATGCTAAGAAAAAAACAAAAACGAAAATGCTAGAGATCAAAACCACTATTACAGAAATGAAGAACGCCTTTGATAGGCTTGTTAGTAGACTTGACACAGCTGAACAAACACTCTCTTATCATGAGACTATCTCAATGAAAGCCTTTAAAATATATAAGCCATAGAAAAGAGAATAACCACTGAAAAAAACACCCAGAATATCCAAAGACTGCAAGACATTTACAAAAAGTGTGATATATTTGTAAGGGGATTACCATAAGGAGAAGAAAGAGAGAAAAAACATAAGTATTTGAAGCAATAATGAATGATGATTTCCCCCAAATTAGAGTCAGACATCAACCCACAGACTCAGGAAGTCAGATAATCACAAGCAAGACAAATGCAAAGAAAACTATAATTAGGCATATATTTTCAAACTATGGAAAAGGCAAAGTTAAAGGAAAAAAATACTGAAAGTATCCAGAGTGAGGGAAACACCTAACTTATAGAGGAACAAAGATAAGAATTACATCTTTGACTCTTCTTAAAAACCTCATGAGCAAGAAAGTGGAATCAAATATCTGATGCTGAGAGAGAAAACAAAACCAGCAAACATAAGCAACCTAGGTTTCTATACCCTGTGAAAATCTCCTTTTAAAAAAGGAGAAATACTTTGCCAGACAAACCAAAACTGAAATAATTTGTTGCCTGTAGGCCCAATTTGTGAGAAACATTAAAAGAGGTTCTTTAGAGAGAAGAAAAATGATATGGGTCAGAGACTCAGATTTACATAAAGAAAAAAAAAATCAGGAATTTGTATCCATCTGGTACTTTATGTTGGAAACCATGGGTCGGAAATATTTTTCTGTAAAGGGCCAAAGAGTAAATATGTTAGGTTTTGTGGACCAAATGATCTCCATTTCAACTTTTCAGTTGTGCCATTATAGCATGAAAGTAGCCACAAACAATACACAAATGAATGAGCATGGCTCTGTTCCAGTGAAATGTATTTAGAAAAACACACTGTGACCATATTTAGCATGTGGACCATAGTCTATCAACCCTAGCTGTAGACACATCATTCTCTATATTCTCTGTTAATAATTCTATTAAGCCATTTTCTTTCCACATCTGTAAGTTTCATGTTTCTCATTTTAATACTAGATTTATTTAATAAGTCTAACACTTTTGGCACTAATAGAATCCTAGAGTTTAGCTTTGGAAACCAAACATGCCCATAACTGCTGTCAAGGGGAAAAGAGAGAATGTTCACAGAACTAGTGATCTCCCTGTATCTCTCTACTGACCAGAGACCATCCTGAAGCATGAAATTCTGTTTGTATTTCTTTTATTAAAACTGTCTTTGAAAGTTTTGGTTAAACAAAGGAGGCTTTGAACACTGAGACATCAGAATGACTACTCTCTCTTGTAAAAGATAACCTATGATCCCTAAGAAATAAAGATCATTGGAGAAGGACTAAGTGAGGGTTAGATAAAAACTTCTACTTTTCTTGATTGATCTAACAGATAACAGTTTGTTCAAAAATAATACCACAGTTGACTGTGTATGCTTATGTATATATGTGTATGCTTGTATGTAAGTGAAATGAATGAATGATGATAATAATATGAGACAGGAGGAATTATTTTGTTATTATAAGGCACTTGCATTGCCTGTGAAGTGGTATAGTGTTATTTGTTAGTGATCTGGATTCATTGTAAATGTATATTACAAACTCTAGGGAAAGCATTATAAAAGAAATGTAATTAAGATGCTAAAAAGAAGAGAAAATGAAGTCATATAATGTGATCATTCAAAACCACAAAGAGCAAATAAGAATGGGAGACAAAACAGAAACAAAAGAACAAAGGCATCAAATAGAAAACAGCTGCAAATATGGTAGCTACCCTTCCAGCTCTATCAGTGATCTCTTAGAACATCAGTGGTCTCACTGCACCAATTAAAAGATGGATCCAAAAGTGGATCCAAAAATAAGGCCCAACTCTATCTTGTCTACAAGAAATTCACTTTAAATATAAACATGTATATATTGAAAGTAAATGGGTAGATAAAGACATATCATGCTACCACTAACTACAGGAAAGAAGGAATAGCTATACTAATTTTAGACTGAACAGACTTCAGAGTAAGGAAAGGTTCCTGGAATAAAAAGGGGTATTACATAATGCTAAAGGGGTCAATTCTCCAAGAAGACAAAATGATCCTTAATGTGTATGTTTCTAACAACACAGCCTCAAACAATAGGGGGCAAAAACTAATAGGTGTACCAGTTGAAATAGATGAGTCCACTATTATAGCTGGAGATTTCAGTATCCCTCTAAATCAGTAAACACATAGTTGAACTCAAAACACTATCAGTCAACTGACTATAATTGACATCTATAGACTAATTCATCCATCAGTAGCAGAATACGCATTTTTTTTCCAACTCACTTGGAACATTCATCACAATAACCCACATTTGGGGCCATAAAAAACACCTTAACAAGTTTAAGAGAATAGCAATCATAGAATATACACTCATGCCACGGTGAAATTAAACTAGAAATCAATAACAGGAAGATAACAGGAAACCTCCCAAATATGTGGAGATTAAACAACACACTTCTAAATAGAATCTACCATGCTACTGGGCATATACCCTGAGAAAACCACAATTCTAAATGACAAATGTATCCCAGTGTTTATTGTAACACTACTGACAATAGCCAGGACATGGAGGCAACCTAGATGTCCACTGACAGATGAATGGATAAAGAAGATGTGGTACATATATACCATGGAATATTACTCAGCCATACAAAAGAATGAATATGAATCAGTTCGAGTGAGGTGGATGAACCTTGAGCTGATTATACAGAGTGAAGTAAGTCAGAAAAACAAATATCGTATTTTAACACATCTATATAGAATCTAGAAAAATGGTATTGATGAACCTATTTGCAGGGAAGGAATGGAGATGCAGATATAGAGTATGGACTTGTGGACACAGTAGGGGAAGGAGAGCATGGGATGAATGGAGAAGTAAAATTGACATATATATATATATATACACACACACACACAAACACACACACACACACACACATATATATATATATACATATCATGTGTAAAATAGATAACTGGTGAGAAGTTCCTATGTAACACAGGGGGACCTACTTGGTGCTCTGTGATTACCTAGAGGAGTGTGATGGGAGGAAGGGAAGGAGGCTCAAGTGGAGAGGGTATATGTTTCGTTATGGTTGATTCACATTATTGTACAGCAGAAACCAATAGAACATTGTAAAGAAATTTTCCTCCAATTAAAAATAAATTTAAAAATAGCATAAGAGGAAATCTCAAGATAGAATAAATTTTAAATGAAAACACAACATCAAAATTTGTAGGATACAGCAAAACAACACTTAGAGGGAGAATTTATAACAGTGAATGCTTATATTAGAAAAGAAGAAAAAACTAAAATTGATAATCATAGTTTGGCCTTAAAAGCTGGAAAAAGGAAAGTTAAATCCAAAGCAAGCTGAGGAGAAACTATTAATATTAGTGCAGAGATTGATGAAAACTTAATAGGAAATCAGTATAGAAAAGCAACAAAACCAAAGGTTTTGAAAAGACCAGCAAAATGGGTAAGCCTCCTTATCCAAGCTAAGAAAAAAGGAGAGGACAAAAATTGTGTCAGAAATGAAAGAGGGATGTCATTACAGAGCCCATGGACATTAAAAGAATCATAAAGGAATAATATGAAGAGCTGTATGCCCACAAATTTGGTAACTTAGGTGAAATGGGCTAATGCCTGAAAAGACACAATCTGCTGAATCTCACACAGAAAAAATAAGCAATCTGAATAGACCTGTCCCTATTAAAGAATCTCGTCAATAATTAATAACCTTGTGTAACAGAAAGCACCAGACCCAGCTGGAATCACTGATGAATTCTATCAAACATTTAAGGAAAAAAAATTTTATCATGTGTCTGCATTTTCTTTCAGAAGATAGAAGCTGAGGGGAATATTTCCTAACTAATTTTATGAGGTCACTGTTGCCTTAATACCAAAAACCAGGCAGAAACATAAGAAAACCAGAGACCTATCTCTTTCTTAAACGTAGATGCAAAAAATCCTTGGCTAAATATTAGCAAATTCAAAGCAGAACTATGTAAAAGAATTATACTCCAAGTTGGATATAATCAAGGTATTCTAGGCTCTTTCAACATTTGATAATCCAATTAATGTTGATTTTAATTTCAATAGGCTAAAGAAAAAAGTTACATGACTATTTAAAAAATGCAGAAAAGTCACATGATAAAATCATTCTTGATTAAACCTCCTAATAAACTAGAAACATAAGGGAACTTCTTCAACTTGATAAAGATATCTGCATAAAAACTAATAGCTAAACATGATACTTAATGGGAGAAGCTTGAAGCTTTTCTAAGATCAAGAACAAAGCAAGGATGTCCTTTCTCACCATCACTTTTCAGTATCATAATGGTAGTCCTATCTAAAGCAACAAGAACTTTTTAGAAAATAAAATGTATACAGACTGGGAAGGAAGAAATGATACTTTGTTCACAGATAACATTATCTTCTACATAGGAAATCTGAAAGAATCAATAAAAAATTTCTGGAACTAAAATATGCCTTTGGCCACCTCATGCAAAGAGATGACTCATTGGAAAAGACTCTGATACTGGGAGGGATTGGGGACAGGAGGAGAAGGGGACGACAGAGGATGAGATGGCTGGATGGCATCACTGACTTGATGGACGTGAGTCTGAGTGATCTCCAGGAGTTGGTGATGGACAGGGAGGCCTGGCGTGCTGCAATTCATGGGGTCGCAGAGTTGGACACGACTGAGTAACTGAACTGAACTGAAAAAATGATTATAGCAAGATTGTAGAGTACAAGGTTAATATATACAAGTCAGTCACTTTTGTATACAATAGCAATGAACAAGGGAAATCAGAAAACAAAAACTCAATAATACTTAAATTAGCACTCCCAAATGTAATCAGATCAGATCAGTCGCTCAGTCGTGTCTGACTCTTTGTGACCCCATGAATCACAGCATGCCAGGCCTCCCTGTCCATCACCAACTCCCAGAGTTCACTCAGACTCACGTCCATCAAGTCAGTGATACCATCCAGCCATCTCATCCTCTGTCATCCCCTTCTCCTCCTGCCCCCAATCCCTCCCAGCATCAGAGTCTTTTCCAATGACTCAACTCTTTGCATGAGGTGGCCAAAGTCCTGGAGTTTCAGCTTTAGCATCATTTCTTCCAAAGAAATCCCAGGGCTGATCTCCTTCAGAATGGACTGGTTGGATCTCCTTGCAGTCCAAATGTAATACTTAGTTATAAATATTAAAATAAAAAAAGAAAGGATACATGATCTATATAAGGAAAACCAAAAACTCTGAAGAAAAGTATCTAAGAGGAACTGAAAAATGGAGAACTATCCTATGTTCATGGATAGGAAGACTCAATATTGTTATATATTAGATTTTCCCAATTTGACCTACAGATTTAATGCAATCCCAATCAAAAACCCAGCCAGTTATCTATGAATATCATAAATGGATTCTAAAGTATATATGGAGAGTCAGAAGTCCCAGAATAGGCAGCACATTATTGGAGAAGAACAGAATTGTTGGACTGATGAAACCAGATTTCAGACTTGCTATAAGGTAAAATAATCAAAACAGTGTGTTATTGTCAAGAGAGACCAGAAATAGAGCTTTTAATATAGTTCTCTGGTTTTTTACAAAGGAGTAAACAATACAAAAGAGCCAAAATACTGTTTTCAACAAATGGTGCTGGAACATCTGAACATTCACATGCAAATAAATGAATTTTAACCTGGACCATACATCCTTCAAAAAAATTAACTCAAAGTAGTCCACAGATCTAAATGTAAAGCACCAACCTATATAACTTCGAGAAGATAATCTTGAGGAAACCTAGATGACCCTGAGTGTATTGATGACATTTTAGATCCAACATCAACAGCATGATTTCATGAAAAAATCATTGGTAAGCTGAATTTTGTTAAAACTTTAAAAATCTGTTCTATGAAAGACAGTGTCAAGAGAATAAAACAAGCCACAAACTAGGAGCAAATATTTGCAAAAGACATATAAAGGACTGCTATCCAAAATATATGAAAGAATATTAAAACAACTGGCTCAGACGGTAAAGTGTCTGCCTGCAATGCAGGAGACTGGGTTTGATTCCTGGGTCGGGAAGATCCCCTGGAGAAGGAAATGGAAATCCACTCCAGCACTCTTGCCTGGAAAATCCCATGGACACAGGAGGCTGGTAGGCTACAATCCATGGGGTCGCAAAGAGTCGGACATGACTGAGCAACTAGTATTTATATTTATTTATAAGGAAACAACACAGTTTATAAATGGGCCAAAGACCTTAACAGATATCTCACCAAAGAAGATATATAGATGGCAAATAAGCACATGAAAAGATGCTCCACGTTGAATGTTATCAGGGAAATAAAAACAATGAGATACCATTACATACCTACTGTGCTGTGCTTAGTCGCTCAGTCATGTCCGACTCTTTGTGGCTCCATGGACTGTTCCAGAGAACCAGACTCCTCTGTCCATGGGGATCCTCCAGGCAAGAATACTGGAGTGGGTTGCCATGTTCTCCTCCAGGGGATCTTCCCAACCCTGGGATCGAACCTGGGTCTCCCGCATTGCAAGAGGATTCTGTACCATCTGAGCCACCAGAGAAGCCCACATACCTACTAAAACAGTGAAAATCCAGAACACTGACATCAAGTGCTGGGAAGGTTGTAGAGCAACAGAAACTCTTGCTCATTACTGATGAGAATACAGAATGCTATAGCCAATTTTAGAAGATAGTTTGGCAGTTTCTTACAAACGAAACATACTCTTACCATGTCATTCATTCATTGCACTCCTTGGTATTTACTCAAAGGATTTTAAAACTTTTTTAGGTCTGCACAAAAACATGCACGCAGATGTTTATAGCAGCTTTATTTTTATGTGTCAAAGCTTGGAAGCAACCAAGATACCCTTCAGTAGGTGAATGTATTAATAAATTGTGGTACATCCAGACAACAGAATAGTATTCAGCACTAAAAAGAAATGAGCTATCAAATCATGAAAAGATATGGTGTGTGTTAGTCACTCAGTCATGTCTGACTCTTTGTGACCCCATAGACTGTAGCCTGCAAGGCTCCTCTCTCCATGGAATCCTCCAGCCAAGAATACTGGAGTGGGTTGCCATTCTCTTCTCCAGGGGATCTTCCTGATCCAGGGATCAAACCCTGGTCTCCGGCATTACCAATAGATTCTTTACCGTCTGAGCTACCAGGGAAGCCCCTGCAAAGATATGGAGAGAACATAAATGCATATTACTAAGTGAAAGAAGTCAATCTGAAAAGGCTATATATACAGAAAGATTCCATATGTATGACATTCTGGACAAGGGAAAACTATGAAGACAGTAGAAAAGAGTAGTACTTGCCAAAAGCTGAGAGTAAAGAAGAGATAAAGTGGAACACAGAAGATTTTTAGGGCAGTGAAACTCATGTGTATGATGCTATTAGATTCAGGTTATTATACCCTTCTCAAAACTGACAGCCTGCACAACACCAAGGGGGAACTGTAATAAGCTGTGGGCTTTGAGTAATAGTGGTGTGTCATGTAGGTTCATCAGTTGTAACAAATGTAGCACTTCAGTGGAGACTGATGATAGTGAGGAGGTTGTGTATATGGGAAATCTCTGTACCTACTGCTCAGATTTGCTATGAATCTAAACCTGCTATATAAAATAAAGCCTATTTTAAAAGTATAACCTTGAGGAGAATTGGAAAATTATTTGGTTATTTATTTTTCATTGAAGAAAAGATACTGGTAAAGTATCTTTAATTATACAGCCTCAATGAATGGGAGAGACACAAAGGAACTTTTAGGTCTTCCAATCCAAATTTGTATCCATTAAAAATTGTTTCTATAATGTTTTTGATCATCACATTTCTATTTAAGCATTTCTTGAAGCAGGCAGTTCATTATTTCATTTTCAGGCAGAATGTTCCCTAGCATGGACTAGTCCATGGGAAAAATAATGCCTATTCCAATCTCTGACATCAACTAGTAGGGTGAATTCTGGAAAGTCATTTAAGCTCTCCATGCTTCATATTCTTCATCTGTATGGTGAGGCAATTAGTTCAGAGGCCAACAGTATCCTACAATATCTTTAAAGGGCTATTTGAACTCCCATTCTGTGGATTTTATTTGGGGTAGGGATGTGGTGCGGGGCTTTCCAGGTGGTGCTAGTGGTAAAGAACCTGCCTGTCAATGCAGGCGATGTAAGAAATACGGGTTCAATTCCTGGGTTGGGAAGAGCCCCTGCAGGTGGGCATGGTAATCCACCCCAGTATTCTTGTCCATGGGATTCTTGGCGAACCCCATGGACAGAGGAGCCTGGTGGGCTACCATCCATAGGGTGGCAAAGAGTTGCATGCATGCAGGGATATAGTGTAGCAGGGTAAACATGAGTTTTGGAGTGAGTAAACCTGGATGTGAATATTGACTAATATTTTCTGGATGGGTTATCTTGGACAGATTACTCGATCTCTCAGTGTAACCTCTCATATTTTTAAATTAGAGATAACAATACCTACCTTGGAGAATTATTCTTATTGAAACATTATACTTATTGAAACATTGCTCTTAAAACACTTAGCGTTATAGTTAGCAGATGATAGGTGTTCAACAAATGTTAATTCCTTCTTCCCTTCTCTTTATTTAAAACAGAAAATATTTGGATTAACATGAAGCAAAAGTAAATGCTTACTAAACATTAAAAATATGGATTTGATGATTGGTGTTAAATGGGTAAAATTTGATCAAAGTTGTTTGGATAATTGTGCTTGAATCCAGAAAAACTAGGTTGTGTTGGAAATTTATTTCTCTGCTCTAATGAATAATTATTGCAATATAGAAGGGCTTCCCAGGTGGTGCTAGTGGTAAAGAACCCACCTGCCAATGCAGGAGACATAAGAGACATGCATTCAATCTCTGGGTCAGGAAGATCCCCTGGAGGAGGAAATGGTGACCCACTCCAATATTCTTGCCTGGAGAATCCCATGGACAGAGGAGCCTGGTGGGCTATCGTCCATGGGGTTGCAAAGGGTTGGGCACACTGAATCAAGCAACTTAGCACACAGTATAGAATGTTACATAATAATAATAATAATGTCATGGTATAACAATGTATATAACACTAACTAGTAATGTGGTATAATTGCAATGCAAAGCCTTTCTCAGTCTATTCAAGTTATTCTTCTATAAGAATGTGTTTCTCAAAACAGTTCTGGAGGAAAGGGATCCCAATTCATCTTTGTACCCCCAACACACACCATAGTAGTAGATGTATATTTGGATCATTAAATACTTTAAGTTAAACATTAAATACAATTTACACCTTCAGAAACTTTAGAAGGAATGACTAGCTGCTCCATACTGAATCCACTGATGGAACATATAAATTATTTCAGATCAGAAATTGGGGTCCAAAAGATTAAGAAAACTTGCCAAATTAAAAAAACGGCATTCTTTATAAAGTGAAGATTGTTGACTTATTAATGAATTAGATGACTCAGCTCTTCCTCTCCTTTCAATGTCCTTGAAATTCAGCATAGAACACCGAAACCAACACAAGGAAAATAAATGAGCTCAAATGTAGGTCATATGAGGAAATAATACAGCTCTAGATGTACTGTTAATGGCTACAGACTATGAGATCACAAAGTGTTGGACATGACTTAGCAATTTAATAAGGAGACAAAACAAACATAAAAAATACTTAGACATAGCAAGGGAGGAATAGAAGAAAGAAAATTACCTGAGATTAAATAACATTTTACCAACTAAATTATTTAAAAAAATAGAGTGAGTTGAGTAAAAGAATAGAGCCAACACTCAAGAACACATGAGAAAAAAAAGGAATATGGGGGGAAATGGAGGGGACGAACTCACACTGTTTTCTGAGAAACAGAAAAGTATTATGGAGTAAAATATCAAAGCTGGATTCATACCCCATGTAATTTACTGGAAATCTCTTCCGGAGTCATGCTGCACTATACTGAGCATGGCATTCACCCAGAGATTCCAGACCTCTGAGATATGCCTTTGTACCCATGTCACATTTGTACATGGCTTGTCAAAATTCTTCCATAGGCTGGTGATGAATGAGAATCAGAGCTAAATATAAATAGCCATGTAATAGTGCTCGCTACATTAAAAAGGCATTTCAGCTCAACATTCAAAACCAAAGGAAACTATGTTGGCAAATTTTTTTTTTTTTTTTTTTTTTACAAAATGAACATCTGTAAAATTAGGAAATTTGGCTGCCTTGAAGAAAACTGGTAAAAATTAACTTTCTGTGAATTTCCGTGGGACCAGGCTGAGAGAACTGTGTTCTTTGCAGACACATTGCAAAATTAATTCCTTCATAAGCAGTCTTAAAATCCTCATTGAGAAAGAAATAAATCCCTAATCATTGAAAAAGAGGAAATAAATGTGGGAAGTAGTAAGTTTGGGGGTAATTACTAGTTTCTTATATTAAAAGATTTCAAGATTATCCAGATGTTTGCACAGTTCCCCAGAGAAAACTGAAGGCCATTTCCTGCCAGGATGAAATAAATTATATGTTGTATATGTAACATTCATTCTGTCATTAAAAAAAAAAAAATCCCCAAGTTTATTCAATAACAATGAAACGTTGTTAATTCTTGGAAGATAGAAAAAGCCACCTGGGGCCTTTTATAGTTAATTTATTTCACACAGAAGACTCAATTCATGGCTTACCTGACTTCTCTGTAATGCCTTTTCTTGCCCCTTAGGGCAGCTTTATGGGACTTCTGTTCTCCTAATCCAGCCAGTCTACATGGACTAGGTAGAGTGTTGGATTCAGATGGAAACTGGATCCCAAAAGCCAAACATTTGGGTAAAATCAGAAGGAAAATGAAATGGCATACCAAGAGTGACATTCAGATTTCATTCCAAGAAGCCTTATTCTTTAAAGAATTTTAGAAAATAATTTTGTAAACATGTAACACTGCTTCCAACAATGTATATGGAAAAGGTTTAGAGGCCAACACATGACCCTTTTCCCCTCCACATCTCATTAGACTTTAATGAGGTGATTATAACAGAGGAGATTGTCCTACATTTTGAAGCAGAGTCAGTGCTTCAAAATCCCTGTATGAGTAAGAATTTGAATGAAAATATGAAATTAAAGAAGCGTGAGTACATATCCCTATAGCAAGGGCAAAATTCTCTCAAACAAATCACAGCGGCGATGTATATGTTACATTTACATATATTTACACCAAACATTTTATAGCTTACTTGTTATTGTTTCGAAAAAGGTAGTCTCACAATTTATACCATCTGTTGTATATAATAATGTAATGAAATAAAAAAATAATATTAAAGATGGTGTTCAGGTCAAAATAAATATGTGGACTCAGTCTCAAGAAAGTGAAAACATTGGCCTAAACGCAGTAAGCAGCCTGCTCTGGGACCTGACATAAAGGTGTGTTGACTATTTAAAGGTTCCGAATACAGTAACGTTTTCTGAAATTCTCTACACAGTGTCTTTTTTTTTGCTACTTAACTGAGGAAACTTAGCGACTGTCAACAAACATTCTCAGAGTAAACCAAACTTTTTTAACATCTCTCTCATAGAAAAAAAGGAAAAATTAAAAATAATGAAATATAAGAAAGAGAAAGAAAAAGGGAAAAAATTAAAAGCACACAAATTTTTACATGACAAGTTAGTCTGCAAATGTAATATAACTATACACATGTAATACCTGTGTGGCTCTGTTCTTTAAAATGGCACAAAGCCAGGCTCAAGTGAAAACAAGCCTTCCTTCCCAGTCCCACCCACTTAAGATACTTGGCGCATTTAAGCGCGTGTAATGGTGCCTGTAAGAAATAAGTATGGTACCTTCATTTTAAAGACTAAGAATGATGGTAAATGTGTGGCTCTGAGACTCAAGGATAGTCGCTCCAACTTGAAGGCTTAGCCTCTTTATTTGAGACCTAGTGTTTCCCTTGAGATTTTGCTTAAGCAGAGTGATAGGAAGTAAATAGGAGAAAAGAGTGAGAAATTACTAGAAATGCCAGCATGCCCAAGAGATTCACACTCCACTGAGTACAGTTTCTGCCTTCCCCACTCTGATTATTAGCATCTTTTCCTCCTGTCTTCTGCTTTGAAATGTTATTGGGATGCAGAAAGTGTAAGAAAGACAAGAATAGAAGTGCATCCAATTCACAAGTGGGGGAAAAGGAAGAAAGCTGAGAATGACTGAGGCTTTCCTTATGTTCATAACAAAGTGGGGGGATAAAAGGGAAGATTTCTGGGCTTTTAGCTGCTGTTGGTTCACTTGACAGCTCTCAATGCTTAACCTCAGTTTCTGTCACCTCTAAAACAAATGGAAATAGTCCCTTTCACAACATAAATAATATAAACACAGTGTGACATTAGAAAAATTATATTAATGACATCTCAAGATGTAATATTTCATGATTACACAAAACAGGCTCTATGCCTTCAGATATGTAAACATCTGTACGTGAAGCTGAAAAAGAATGGCGTAAATGATGTGTAGAGCCAACTGAAAATGTGTAGAGTCATGAAAGTTTGAAGTGTTTTAGTCTATATTTGCACTAGCCAGTAAATTCTAGGAGGAGGGTTAGTCTAGGAAAACAACAACAAAAAAGTCAATCATTCAGGGAGTTGCTTGATCTTGACCCACTTCACAAAATAGTAGCTTCTATATATAGTACATTGAAGTTACACATTTTTCAGATTGAATAAAATTGTAAAATGGTTCCACCAGCATTTCACCCAACAAACTTTAATTTCACCCAACAAACTTTAATTTCACATGGAGTTTGCTTTTGATTTCTCCCCAAACCTACCATTCTGCCTCTGGATGCTCACCTGCCCCTTCCTCTAATTCAAGGGTCTGGGGTCACCGTTTGGCACAGGCAAACAGGGATCAAAATTCAGGGAATGTGACGTGAGTTAAATATGATGTCATATCAGTACAATCCCAGTTGCAATATTACTGAAATGTGAAGATAGTTTTTACATCTTTATGGAGTCAAGCAATGCATGACATCGTACTGGTTTTTATTATTTCGTATTTCAGAATCCCAAAACCTGAAACCATCGATGTAACGTTGATTTTTATGTTAACTTTAAAATAGACCTATAGAATGCATTTATGGATTCTGAAAATTATTTTCTAAGAAACAGTTCAATCATAGGAGGAGATAATAACATTTCATTCATTATTTTAGTGCGTTTCTGCTTTTCACAGAAATACATGGTAGATTTGGTATCCTATGTTTGCTGTGTAGATTACAATGCTAATTAACATTTTTACATAATCATGTATCAGTGAATTTATTCTTTGCCTTCTCTAAAATTAGAAGATAAATGTGAATGAATAAACATATATAAAATTATGTCTTTAAAGTTATTGAAAAAGAAAGTACACTGTAGCACCTAAATTAATACTGTCACTTAAGGTTCTATTTGACTTGTAAAACTCCTTACTCACTGTCTATGATGCCGTAAAATCCCTGAGATCTTACTCATATTACTCATTGGATGCTGGTTTCATGTGACTTAATACTGTACAGGATGGAAACTCATACGTGGTTTCCTTGGTAGCCATTCTAATAGATTTCATCATGATGACTCATTCTGGCACTGTGTGGCTATAATAAGTAATTCCATGGGAAGCCTAATGTAATGCAGTAGTAATTGAAGTCCTCTAAGCAGAAAAACATCCTGGCTGTGTCAAGATGCAGAAGTTAGTTGTCCATCATGGACTTAAAAATATAGTGTGATGTAAAAATGCAGAGAAAGCATGTGTGTAGAAGGACTTAGAAAGACACAAAGGACAGGTTAATCTTAAATCTCTTCAGAAGTTTGATTACTTGATTTCCACATAGAAAATGCTAGTGATAACAGCTACCATTTAGTGACTACTTAGGTGTTGAAGTGTTGTGCATAATTATCTTGTTGGGTTTTAGGAACAACCTTGAGACAAAAGTATTTAGTACTTTTTTTACAAAGACAAGGAAATGATACTCAGAGAGGTTAATTGATTTGTTCATAATCACACTCTTAGTGAGAGGCAGAACTGACATTAAAAAAATCAGGCTTTCTGAACCCAAAGTCTTTCTCTCTCCCAAGCCACTATACTTCTATGAAGACCATGATTTCCTAGCATATGCCTAGTCCTCATTCCGAAAACCTTATGCTTGTAAATACTTTGGGGACATTTCTTCATGAGTTGTGATCACTTGGTGGTAGAAAAATGTGATTGCTCTGATTCAAAGGCAGTTAAAAACACACAGGCCATTAGCCTTGAAAAGCAGATCTCTTCTAATCAGGCAGAGATGAGCCCAACTCAGGAGTATAATCTCCAAAGACCAAACAAATGACCCTCTATCAAAGAAATAGAAAACTTGACAGAGTTTTGGGGGAGAAGGGGAAAGGAGAGTGAACTGGAGATTGAGGATTGAGGAAATAGGGAGTTGGAGAGATGAGGTGAAATCTAAGACTTTAAGCTTCATTTATTACTTGTGAATCGTTTGAGAAAATGAGCCATGTTTTATTCTGTTTCTCTAGCCTCTAACCCAGTGCCTGGCAAACTAATCTTATCCCATTATTATTTGCTGAGTTTAATAGAGAGATTTTCTGGTCTTTTTATTGGAAATGATCTAGGAAGAAGGAAATAAAAGAGAATCTGAAAATCCTAGTTACTTGGGTTAGGTGTAAGACTTGGCTGGTAGTACTTTTCAGGATAAGGGCAAAATAAAAGAAGACTGGAAAAATAGAGTACAAATAGCAAAATAATAAGGTGACACTATAATACAGAGCAAGACTTTGAAATCAGGTAGAATTTCTCTTCTTCTGATAACCAGACAACCATGGGACCTTCTATAAATTATTTAATCTAGGTCTCATTTTCTCATCTCTAACATGGGAACTGATAATTCATTCCATCAAGGCATCCATGCAGGCATTCATGCAGTTATTTAGAGGGTAGTTTAGGAATGAGATAATGCATGCAAAATAGTACACCGCCTGAAACATGCAAAGCACTCAAAAATAATGGCTACTTTGTAATCATAATCCTCACTGCATCTCTGTGATATAGGTATTATCTCCACTTTAACAGATTAAATAATGCTTATTTAATTTGAGAGAATGATTACATTTCCCAAGATCATGCAACCAATAAGTGATGGTGGTTTTGTCGTAGGCTCTTGACCACCATACTATATTAATTATTTGTAAAGACAAACTTCAAAGCCTTTACAATAAGAGACAAGCCTGGCCTTGTCTACTGAGCTACTGGCCATTGTACCCATTCATTCATGTAGTTTTAGTTAGCCCTGGTAGAAATTACTGAAAAAATATTTCAAATTTAGGAATAAACTTATTCAGACTTTGCATGTTTTATTGCGTGGTTCTTAAGTTCTTTCCTTGTGTTTCCCTTGCCTGCTAGAAAAAGGCTTAGACTTTGGCAAGAAACTGGCTTATCACCAGCCCCACATTATATGAATTTCTCTCCTTGCTTGCCAAGGCATTGGTTGATCCTTTGCTTTATTTGAGGCAGTTTAGTTTAATTTTTCATTATGACAGGTTTTCATCTCCAATTCTTTATTTAGAGCATGGTTCTCAAAACTTTTTCATTCTGTAATCCCTTTGAGGGTTTCCACAACCCTGAAACATACCTGGAACCACTTTGCTATCAAAATAAAAGTGTGGAAGAATAATTCAGCTGTTGGGAGGAGAAGCAGGTGACGTTTTTACTTTTCTGGACCCTGAAGAAGGGAGGGAAGCACTCAGGGGAAAGGTGGGAAGGGACAGGAATGTAGGGTGGGCAGGAAATCAGGCCTCTGGTTCCAGAGTAAAAGAAGGAGGAGGAGGAGGGGGTGATGCAGAGGAAAAGGTTTTGCTGCAAATCTAAAGCCGCCCTTGCTGAACAGATGTTAGGTTTGCTGCAGCTCTGGTCCTGTGACTCTCTTGGAATATCCCTGGGGAAAGATGACATCCGTTCTGAAAAATACTGATTTTAAAACAAGCAGCTTTTTCTGCCTTTGTCCCCATTCCCTGCCTTCCATTCAAAACCCTTTCCTCCCCCAACTCTCCCTTCTCTCCTCTCGTCTGTGGCCTACCCTGGCCTCTCTGGTCCTCACTCATAGACTCCTACTCGGAGAAATCCAGCCATTCAGTCTATTTGATATACTTGTCTTTGGTTTTTCAAGTGGCCTCACTGAGAGCCCCACGGCCTCCCACAGCTAACACTGGCCTCCGACACAGAAAGCCTCCCTCATGAATTTAGCTTCCCTCTTTCAGACCGAGAATCCAGAAGTACTGCTGAGGTTTTTATTTTTTCTTGGTGTGCAAAATTTAGCTCGCAGCAAATCAGAGGTGGCTTTCTCTTTCATTTGCTGCCTTTATTCATACCTGGCTTTCCTGAATTGATCTCATTGCAGCTGTTTTTCTAACTTCCTCCTTCAGTTTCATTGAAAATAAACTACTTCCTGACTCCAGTGCCTGGCCATAGAGTAATGTCATTCTGAGAGAGTGGTTTAACTGTAAACTCGAGAGGAAGTGAATTTTCAGTATTGTTGGCCTATTGAGTAAGGCATGTTTTTTTGTTTTTCTTTGGAGATGAAGAACTTAATGAGCTTTTAAGGGCATCGGGTTCAGGTTTTGCCCCCATATGAAGATTGTGAGTGGTCACCGAAGGTTCAGCTGCCACCAAGCCTGAACATGATTGTGGCTGGCCCCCTGCCACTTGTTCACTCCAGTATCCTCCCCGATGTCTGGTTCTCATCTGGTCCTTCCTAAGGCCATTTGCTTTGTGATATGTCACTGGGATTTCTGTCATCACTTAATCAATAGCTTCCTACTCTAGTGGCAGCTACGAGCTCAGGTTCAGTGAGTCTACATTACGACGAATCACCATTGTATCCACTTGACTGTCTTTTCATGTCTGTATACAATTTGCAACTGTTTTACCTGCTCATTTCAAAACTGTCTGTGGATCTGCAACAGCTTCCATTTCTATCTACTTATATTGACTGCTTAGATATTATCAGTTTTGATACCATCTTTTCCCTCTGCCCTTGTATGGTAAAGCATACTCTGAGTCTTCCAACTAAATCGTCTATCCATATACTTTGTAGGGAACAAGACCAAAGCTCTTTTTTCCTCTTCGAACTTAACTTTTATCTTTCTTGGACAAAAGGAATGTATGATGTGAGAAACTTCTTATTCTTTGCCTGAAATTTAGTCTTTTTTTATTCCTCTTCCTTTCACTTTTCTCTTTTTACTTCCTTCAAAAAATTACTTCTAGCAATTTCCATCCTTATATGTACACATTAATCTTACAATGCAATCTAAAATCTTATAGGTAATTTTAAAATCTAAGTAAAAGGCAAAAGATTCATTCCATCTGAAGAGAAACCAGAGTAACCAACACAATACTGCAAAGTAATTATACTCCAATTAAAAATAAACTTAAAAATAAAGAGGAAAAAATAAAATCCAAGTTTTTAGTGACATAAACTAAGAAATTCAGTATTAAGTGTGTAAATAAAAATCATCATTAAATTAAATAATGTAAATAAATCATCATTACAAAATAAGAACACAATTTGCCATCTATTTGTATGATGCTTCCACTGAAAATTATTTCCACTCATTTTCCAGTCATTGAGTTATCCTTAAAACTGATCAATATGCCAAGATTCTAGCTGACTTGTTTGGCATAAACCTTTCATGTGTGAATAGGTGATATGTTCTCTAAAATATCAAACCAATACATTATTAAGTGTACCTGGATGTTCTTTAACAGATGGAGTTATGTATTTAGAATATACAAATCACTCATTTCTCTCTTTATCCCTGAGTTGATGCAGATTCTTGCCTCTGCCATTTCAAGATTACACAAGATGTGGTGCTTGTGATTTTGCCACAAAGGCTTTTCCTGCCAAGGGCAGCTTGTGGGGACTTACTGATGTCCCCACAACATCTGAAGTGACAGCAGAAGCAGTAGAGGTTGAATATGATAATAAATATTTTTTGGATTAAACATGTTTGCATTCCCCCATGATATCTGGCTTTAAAATACAAAACACAAAGAAAACAGCTCTAATTTTTTTCTACAGGGGTTAACAACCTCTCTAGCAGATTTTCCCTTTTTTGTTCTGAATTCCCTTTATTGTGGCCTTAATCTTTTCTAAAGCAGCGATCACCTTTGGAGCAGAAGCATGGGAAGATCTGGGTTGTGAAGTCAGATGGAAGTGACAACCCTTTGTCTGTATCTACAGGAGTGATGTCACCTCTCTGGGCCTCATTTTCTCCTAAGTACAATGAAAATAATAATTCCTAACTTTCATCAGACAGTATGAACTATGACACAATGCTAAAGCCTTTGACTGTGTGGATCACAACAAACTGTGGAAAATTCTTAAAGAGATGGGAATACCAGGTCACCTTACCTGCCTCCTGAGAAATCTGTATTCAGGTGAAGAAACAATAGTTAGAATCAGAGATGGAACAATGGACTGGTTCAAAATTGGGAAAGGAGTACGTCAAGGCTGCATATTGTCACCCTGCTTATTTAACTTCTATGCAGAGTACATCATGCAAAATGTCAGACCGGATGAAGCACAAACTGGAATCATGATTGCAGGGAAAAATATAAATAACCTCAGATATGCAGATGACACCACCCTTATGGCAGAAAGCAAAAAGGAACTAAAGAGCCTCTTGATGAAAGTGAGAGAGGAGAGTTGAAAAGCTGGCTTAAAACTCAACATTCAAAAAACTAAGATCATGGCATCTGGTCCCATCACTTTATGGCAAATAGATGAGGAAACAATGGAAACAGTGATAGACTTTATTTTGGGGGGCTCCAAAATCACTGCAGATGGTGACTGCAGCCATGAAATTAAAAGATGCTTGCTTCTTGGAAGAAAAGCTATGGCCAACCTAGGCAGCATATTAAAAACACAAAGACATTACTTGGTCAATAAAGGTCCATCTAGTCAAAGCTATGGTTTTTCCAGTAATCATGTGTGGATGTGAGAGTTGGACTATAAAAAAGCTGAGCACTGAAGAATTGATATTTTTGAACTGGGGTGTTCAAGAAGACTCTTGAGAGTCCCTTGGACAGCAAGAAGATCCAACCAGTCCATCCTAAAGGAAATCAGTCCTGAATATTCATTGGAAGGCCTGATGCTGCAGCTGAAACTCCAGTATTTTGGCCTCCTGATGGGAGGAACGGACTCATTAGAAAAGACACGGATGCTGGGAAAGAGTGAAGGCAGGAGGAGAAGGAGAAGGTGATGACAAATGAGATGGTTGGATGGCATCACTGACTCAATGGACATGAGTTTGAACAAACTCCAGGAGATGGTGATGACAGGGAAGCCTGGCGTGCTGCAGTCCGTGGGGTCGCAAAGAGTCGGACACAACTGAGCAACTGAACTGAACCGAACTTTCATCAGGGTTATGGGACTGACGATAAAGTGGAAACAACAAACAATGTCTAAAAGATGGAATGTGTGAATCCCGTATTGCTGCTGCTACTGCTGCTAAGTCAGTTCAGTCGTGTCTGACTCTGTGCGACCCCAGAGACGGCAGCCCACCAGGCTCCCCCGTCCCTGGGATTCTCAAGGGAAGAACACTGGAGTGGGTTGCCATTTCCTTCTCCAATGCATGAAAGCAAAAAGTGAAAGTGAAGTTGCTCAGTTGTGTCCGACCCTCAGTGACACCATGGACTGCAGCCTTCCAGGCTCCTCCGTCCATGGGATTTTCCAGGCAAGAGTACTGGAGTGGGGTGCCATTGCCTTCTCCGGAATCATGTATTATGTTAGTGTATTAAGATGGACTATTTGCTTTACTCATCAGCTTTATAGGGTTAGGCCCGAGCAGATGGAACACTGCTTCCTTGATGTGATTTCTGGAGTCCTGGAAAGGTCCAGGAATGCTACTACGTGGCTTGTGCTGGGCTGATGTCTCTACTTTCACCTTCCATGTGTTTTTCAGTTCATTGTTAAAATGTACATGCTATTAGGGAGATTACTACTTTGTTTCATCAGTGATTACCCTTGTGATGTGAGTGGATTTATCAGTGGCTTTCCTTTTAATGGGATTTGATTAGAACAAAGTAAAGAGAGAAGTTTAAGGGATTCTGTAGCCTCAGGGGTTTGGAAAGAGTTGATGGAGGTGGGTTAAAAGACTGAAGCCTTGAAGGATGCAGGGATAAAAAATTTATTTAAGATGTTTTCTTTTCACACTGGCTACTGAATTAAGACATCAACTTCCCCTTGCCCATCAGAATCACCTCGGAAATCTTCACAACATACCAACACAGCCTCCACAGCTCAAGGATGAAGATTTAATTGGTTTAATTTAGGTGGTTGAGGAGGGATCTTTCTTGTTTAAAAGCTCCTCGGGAAATTCACACGTTTTATAAAATGGAAGATCATGGAAGAAGAAGAAACAGAGGCACAGGAAGCACTTTTACCTGGTTCTCCCTAACCTACTCACAGGTTCTGTTTGATTTAAACCACTGAAAACCCAGTCTGTTAAAAAAGGATTTATTTCCTATTTCATATTGGTTCAGTTATTTTTAAGGCCTGATTTTAAAAAAGCGAATCCAATAAAATCGAGTCAGTTGCCACATTTTGTTGAAGTACATACAGTTTTAGTAATAACTAAAAGATTCTACAATCAGCCCAGTGATCATCACTGCAAGGCAGGTTTCTGCATTGCTTTTGTTCATATAGTTCTTGCATTTTGTAAACAAGCTTCTTGTTTTTCTCTTCATTTCTCTAAGAAAGACAATCATGACTCGATCTTCATGAAATTCCTGACAACAACTAGTTCAGTAATAACTCTTGTTTATTGCTTTTAGTCGGAGAAGGCGATGGCACCCCACTCCAGTACTTTTGCCTAGAAAATCCCATGGAAGGAGGAGCCTGGTAGGCTGCAGTCCATGGGGTCGCTAGGGTCGGACACGACTGAGCGACTTCACTTTCACTTTTCACTTTCATGCATTGGAGAAGGAAATGGCAACCACTCCAGTGTTCTTGCCTGGAGAATCCCAGGGAAGGGGAAGCCTGGTGGGCTGCCGTCTCTGGGGTCATACAGAGTCGGACACGACTGAAGCGACTTAGCAGCAGCAGCATTGCTTTTAGTAAAAGTTTGTTAGAATTTTTCCATAAGATATTACAGAAAAACTTGAACTAACTTTTTGGCCAACCCAATAATATTTTAATAAAATGGAGCTTTTTATATATCATTATGACTGGGTAGATCTATTGTTATCACTGCCAACATTCCCATCCATAGGTGATAGACAAAGGGTCAGAGGTCGACTTCTCAAAGTAACCCGCAGATTTAAGTGCAGAACTAGAATTTGACCCAGGGTTTTAATGTTAAAATTTGCATCCTTTCTACAAGTTCATTGTTTTTAATTTCAATCTGTGTTTCTAGATATCTAACTGTGCTTGGTAATTTGACTATTTTCTCTGTACTTACTAGGGATGCAAGGATTATATCACATAGAAAATCTCAGAGCTGAAATTTTTTTCCCATCTTTTTCATTTTGGATATACCAGAAATAAGAGTGTGCTAGCAAAAGGGCAACCCTAACTCCTGGTTCAACCATTGATGGTTTTTGTTTTTGTTTTTTATCCTAATAGCACTCCCTCCACTCTCCAAAGGGTCCCTATTAGGATGAGCTCAGATCTTCATTTTGTAGAAATATGTTATTTGGTTGGTTGGGTTTTCTTTCCACCAACGTTTTTCATAGTTCCTTTTCCCCACCATGTTTTATTTAGCATGTCGCTGAGATATGAGCATGTGGGATAATCATGGTGACACCATTAACAGTAATTTACATTTACTAACTTGACTTATCTAAGCACAAAGTCACATACTTTACATTGATTACGCCATCGAATCCTGACATAACTGGATGACATGGATACTAGTGTTGCCCTCGTCTAACAGATAAGCAGACAGAAGTACAGAGATGATAAAGCACTTGTCCTAGGCTCACAGTTGATTAGCAGAACCAGGACTTTAGACTGCATTTAACTTCAAAGTCTAAGCTCCGATTAACACAGTAAAACACACGGCCCTCTTCTCTTACCCATTCTACAAGAACCAGCTTCATATATAGCCACAGAACAATAGTTCTTGTCCCTGGGTTATTTGTCAGATGAAGTAGATAAAGGAGCATGAGAAAAGCAAAACATTATATTCAAAATGCTGTTGGAAACTTCAAATCTCCATGTACACTTGTGTCTATAGCAGCAGGGATAAGACTAGAGAATACAAAAAAATTTAGCTTAAAATCTCAACCACGGCTCTTTTGTAGCCTAAATATCCAGAAGATTGATGTCTTATTCTTCATACATATGTTTTAAAATAGCCTGAACCATTTAAAGTCGGTAACTTGGCCAGCAGTTTTACAGCTTATAACATTTTGAGTTAATTGGAGCTAGATCTACCTTTAATTATTCACATGGATCTGCTATAAGAATGGGACCAAAGTTAGCCAAATAATTGTCACAAGCTTGAAACATTGTAGGTATACAAATATATAGCAGAGAGACAGATTTTCACTAAATTATTTGCTCTTTGGCAGAAGTGCTGGAGTATGGTGGAAGTTTTAACATTGCTGGGGGCAGGAGAGCCTCAAGTCTATCTGAGAAGTACTCTTCCCTGAAAAATAATATCAAGAGTATGACCAAAATGGCATTGTAAATCCAATAGTAATTTAGTCTTCAGGCCGTTGGGCTCTTATTTGGTATTAGCAATTTAGGAATTACTGAATGTAAAGCCTGACCTCATGGAGGTCAGAGTTGTAGTGGATCTGAAAGAAATGTGCTGTTGACTATTTTGCAAAGCTTGAGGCATTGCTTTGGGGAAGGGAGTTGAGAAAGCTTTCTGAGTGGTTAGAGTTGAGTAGCAGTGGCAAAGATGAAGGGTGCTTGCTTTGTGGTCTAAAGGACTATGGTTGTATTTGGGAATAATGGGCCATTACTATGTCAGTCATCAAAGGAAGGTGGCTTTGGGAGTTGTGCAGAGGGCCACGCTGATGTTGGCAGTACAAAGGAAGATGAGCACAAAGGGAGCAGCCTCAAAAGCAAAATTATCTGAGGCCAGCGCTGGACTCTAAGCACTCAAGTAGGGAATGGTTGTGACGAGATCCATATGGTGAATATGATACATTCCTATTGTAGGTGCTGAAGATTCTAAAGAGTTTGGAAAACAAACCAAAGGTATTACTTTAGAGCCCTAGATTGAGAGTTTTTTTTTTTTTTTTTTTAAGAGGATGCTGTAGAAAGAGTGTATAGAAGATGAATATGGAAGTGCCTGATACAGGGAACAAAGCAGAGGTGTAGTCTTTATATAAGTTAGCACAAATCTAACTCTTCTTTTAACAGAGGTGAAATAGAAAGCAGATTTTCTTCCATTTGGCCAAACTAAACACTTAATAAAATTGGCCAGCATGAATGCAGAAATAAATCACCCCAAACATGATTAATGTGCACATAGAACAGAGTTTCTGAAAGCAGGTACAAAGTATATTTTTTTCACCATCACATAAACTCTATACTGTTTCCGTAATTTGAGTTTCAAGAATAACAGAGAAAAACAAAAAACAAACAAACAAAAAAACCTCTAAATGTTGACTTCTTTGAAGAGCAGTGAGTATAAATATATTTGGCCAGAAAAAAAAAAAAATTAAGATTAGTTGAAAGTGAAAAAGAGCAATTTTTGAATTTAAATTTTTTAAATTGAAACTAATGTTTTTTTAGAGTATTTACAGTAAAATTGGGACAGTACAGAGATTTCTCATATAGCCTGTATCTTTCCACATTATCAGCATCATCCACCAGAGTGTTATATTTATTATAATTGATGAACCTACACTGATACAGCATTATCACAAAAAGTCCATAGATTATGTCAAAGTTCACTCTTGGTGTTACACATTCCATGTATTTGGACAAATATATAATGATAAGTCTCCACCATTATAGCATCAGACAGACCAGTTTCACTACCCTAAAAATCCTGCGTTCTCCTCCTATTCATCCTTCTCCACCCTTTCAACCCTTGGTGACATTGATCTTTCTACTCTCTCTGTAAATTTTCCTTTCCCAGAATGTCTTATAAGTGGAAAGATGCAGTGTGTAGTCTTTCTGGATTGACTTCTTTCACTTTAGCAGTATGCATTTATATTTCTGCCTTGTCTTTTCATGGCTTGATAGCTCACTTCTTTAGAGCACTGAACTCTATTCCATTGTCTGGATGCACCACAGTATACTTATCTATTTATGTACCGAGGGACACCTTGGTTGCTTCCAAGATTTAGCAATTATAAATAAAGCTTCTATAAATATCTGTGTGCAAATCTTTGTGTGAACATTCATTTTCAGCTTCTTGCAGTAAATGACAAGGAGCATGATTGCTGGATCATATGGTACAAGCATGTTTAGTTTATAAGAAACTGCTACCCTATCTCCCAAAGGGGCTGTACCATTTTGCTCTTCCACCAGCAGTTAATGAATGAGAATTCCTGTTGTCCCACACTCTCACCAGCACTTGGTATTGTCAGGGTCCTGGATTTTGGCATTCTAATGGGTATATAGTGGTATCTCAGTTTAATTTGCATTTCCCTGATGACACATCGGGTGGGACATTTTTTCATTTGCTCATTTGCCATTTGTACATCTTTTTTGGTGAGGGGTCTGTCAGGGTCTTTGGCTCATTTTTTTTTTTTTTTAATTTCATGGGATTCTGCAGCTGGGAGAACTTGCAAGGCTTTACACCCTTCTGGAGTCGGCTTTAAGGAACGGCTGAGGAGTGTAGGATTATGAAAGGCCAGCTGTCTTACCCTGGGTCAGAGACAACACTGAGGCAAACCTGCCCTTCAAGTTTCTCCTGTTGAATGCTTGGCCTTCCCCCTGTTGCTCTCTTGTCCCTTCATGGATAGCCCTTGGAAATGTATACATCTCTTTTACATAAATCCTTGGGCTCTCCTACCTGTGTTACTTGTTTTAGTGTTCTTTAAATTTTACCTATGATTACTGAAAATAAGATGCTTTAGCCCAAAGGACTTAGTCTCTAGTGATGGAATAGCCTGATGCCTGTCAGGATAATGCCTGTTTAAGGCAGGTGTGTGTGTAAGCATGCACTTATAAATAGTGTCCTTAAACTCTGTAGTTGATCTGCTCATTGCCTACACATATAGGTAAGAGCTACATGATACCTTTACCAAGTTACTGATTTCTTCCTGTGTCAAATGGGATAAATCTCCTAATAACTTTCTCATGGGGTTCTTATGAAGTTGATGGTGGTTTAGTCACTAAGTCATGTCCAACTCTTGCGACCCCATTGACTGTAGGCCACTAGGCTCCTCTATCCATGGCATTCTCCAGGCAAGAATACTGGAGTGGGTTGACATTTCCTTCTCCATATGAAGTTGAAATAAGATAATAAAATTACTTAGAGCATAGCCTGTGCTTAACACATAATAATCATTCATTAACACTGGCTAATTTCTTGGGAATTAATTGTATGTGGGTGAAAATGAACAACTTTAAATCACTTGCAATAGATTCAAATTATGGCAGCATACCATTTTATTAAAGTCTGACTTGAATAAGTACCTATATTTTCTAAATACCTTAGTTACCACTGTCTGTAGAATGAAAAATTCTCAAATCAGAGAAATTCAGTTTGAAATAGACCAATGAGTAGAACTATAGTAGCATATTGTAACAAAATATACATTAATTTTGTTTAAAGACTGAGGTCTTGAAATGTATGATCCACAAAATTTCGTAATTATTAGTGGTAAATATCAGTGTACATTTTATGGTACCATTTGATTAAGTTGGGAGCTACAAGTTAGATATTAGATACTCTGAGTTTATCTTTTGTTGTGTTTCTGTCTTAGGGCAATTGGTTAGCTTTATTCATAAAGACTTTAATGAGGCTAAGTTAATCCATTTGATCTCAGTGTGGGCCAATAAGCTTTTCTTTGTTTCATGATCACCAGACTGGACTCCTAATCCTTACCAGTCATTATGTGGATTTATAATGTTCAAAATGAGAATGCTGATGAAATTGGTCAGTATGAATGCAGCAGTGCAAATCCCAAAAGACCATTTATACGCATGTGTGTGCCTTTATGTGTATTTATAACATGGGCTTCTCAGGAAGCACAGTGGTAAAGAATCTGCCTGCGAATGCAGGAGATGCAGGTTTAATCCTGGGTCAGGAAGATCTCCTGCAGTAGGAAATGGCAACCCACTCCAGTATTCTGGTCTGGAAAATCCCATGGACAGAGGAGCCTGGCATGCTATGTAGACCATGGGATAGCAAAGAGTCAAACACAGTTGAGTGACTGAGCATGCATGCAAGCATGTATAATTTGGAGAAGGCAATGGCAACCCACTCCAGTACTCTTGCCTGGAAAATCCCATGGACGGAGGAGCCTGGTAGGCTTCAGTCCATGGGGTCGCGAAGAGTCAGACACGACTGAGGGACTTCCCTTTCACTTTTCACTTTCATGCATTGGAGAAGGAAATGGCAACCCACTCCAGTGTTCTTGCATACAGCACATCAAACTAGATCCAGAGTATCCAAGAAATAGTAGGTAAAGATGAGCGTGTTAGTATAGTAATGAAATTCACTGTAAGTTCATGACAATGACTGAGGAAGAGACTAAAAGTGCCTGTATAGTTTTATGTGAGAAGACTCATTTTCTGAAAAAAAAAAAAAAAAAAAAATAGCATGCTTTTTGCTTCATCTCCCTGGGCCTTAGTTCTTCATTATAAAAGAATAGTGGTACCTTTTTCTCATATGTTGAATAACACTATTTGTTTAAGGAGAAATGAAAAGAAAACCCTTTGGTTTTTTTAAAAGAAAGACACAATATTCAGTTAAGTGTGTCTATTAATTTTATTATTTTCTTCAGAAAAACCCTTAAATATACATTAATTGAAGAACAGGGAAAGTATATTTTGCAAATCACAGAGATAATCAAAGTTGATTTGAGAGTTCCCAAACATAGCTAAGAAAACTCCATGTAACTCTTGGTACCTAAATAGGGTGAAACAAGAAGAACTCAAAGAGCATTCCAGCTGCACAATTCTATGACTCTGTGATTTCACAATTTCATACGTGGAGTGCATGTCTCAAGTAGCATTGATTAGGTCCTTTTTCTGTAAATGAATCCATTTTCCTTAACTGCCTCCTTCTAATTCAATTAGTTTTTTTTTTTTTTCATTTTTAATTACATTTTGGTTTTTTACTTTTACAAGCAATATATGTTCATTGCAGACAACTGGAAATACATGAAGCATGAACTAAAAAATAACAATCACCCATAATCCCCACTTCAGAGATAACCACGATTAGCATATGCATGCATTTCCTCCCAGAGTCTACATATTCTTTTTCATAATTGAAGTATAATTGACCAACAATACTATGTTAGTTCCAGGCGTACAACATAGTGATTCAATATGTCTATAGATTACAGAATGATCGTCCTAGTAAGTCTAGTTACCATCTGTCAGCATGCAAAGACATTATAACACAATTGACTGTATTCTCCCTGCTGTATATTTCATCCATGTGACTCATTTATATTGTAGCTGGAGGTTTATATCTCTTGATAAAATTAGGTCTTGATCTTCGTTGTTGACCCCTTCTATACATTCTTTTGTATAAGATTTATAACTTTTCCTATGTTCTGAAACCATATCAACCATAATGTTCAATTTGCTAGTAATTTGGAAACTATTTGTAGAAATAGTCCACTTGACTTTTTCTACTCTATTTCTTGAGTGCTCAGTGTTACTTGTCAGGAAGTATGGATACTATGGGAAACCTAAAATGTCATCATTCTAAATGCAGTCAGGACAAGATCGTATACAATTAGAGAACAGGTTATTGGTCTTCTGAACTTTTGAAAGTTATGGGACACAAGATAGACTGGGAAAAATGATCAGAGATATTGGAAAAATCAAACACTGGTTGATGTTGCTTTTGGTTAGGTCAGCAAGCCCTAAAGGGAGCCAAGATGTCAGGTGAAGTGAAAAGATTGACAGGTCACAGACTGCAGAACTCCTCTTGCACTTTTCCTCACTGTATAAGTAATAACACTGTCATTAATGATTAAATATACTAAGAGAATATTCAGCTGAATCTCACTTCAAAATAGGCACTGTTTTCAGACAGTTGGTCTCATGCTAGGTGTGGCTGCACTTCTGAGAGAGAGCATTTTGAAACACAAAGCTAGTGCTTTTCTCCATTATTCTTTCTTTTCTAAAATCAAATGTAGAGCTAGAGAAGAAAGAAGTTGACCCATGTAACATCATCCATGCTCTTGATACTATTGTGAAAAATGGGGTACCCTTCAACAGAATACAGAAAGAAAAAAAATGGGGGGGATGGTGGTTCTTATTTCTATTGTCTTTATTTCTTTCTAGATTGAAACATTTTTTGAATTCTAATTTGGAGATAGAAGCATGCTTTCTTAGTTTAGTGGCATTTCACTGGACACAGCAGCAATCATAATTACCAAGTAACTGGAAGAAATGGTTTCTCAAATAGAAGAGAATGTTACTAATTCCCATCATAGAAGTGTGGTAAATTCGATGGATTTAGTTTGTAAATTTGACTTGGTAGTGAACCACTAAGACAAAAAAAAAAGAAAAGTGCCAGAAATTTCCCTTAAATCCATAGCTAACATTGAATACTGAAATGCCATGACACTAAGTAGATGGTGGAAATAATATTAGTCAACTATATCATAGGACTTGACAAAGAGAGCCACAACTATTGAGACTTAGAAATACAGTCTTAGAATATAAATCCAGAAAAAATTGTTAATTTTTCTTTTTTCTTGGAAATAAAGGCTTTTGTGTTTTGTCTGGAGAAAATTAAAATTAAACTTCAAGGGGAAAATATAGACTTAGAAGACTTAGAATATAAGTCCAGAAAAAAAAAAAAACACCCTTAAAAATTGAAAATAAGGACTTTTGTATTTTGTCTAGAGAAAAAATTAAATTTCAAGGGGAAAAATCTATAAATCCCTGTTTGTAGCTCATATTTTTCTATCCAAAATTTATATCTTATTTGTAACCAGGGAATCTCATTTTCATGATGAGAAAAAAGAAACAGTGGTTAAGTTTAGAACAAGGAAAAGAGACTATAGAAAAATATTTGGGTTGGCCAAAAAGTTCGTTCGTGTTTGTCCATACTACTTTGAAGACCATCTTGAACGAACTTTTTGGCTGAGACAATAAATATGTAGGAGAGGCATTTGCAACTTCAAACCAATAGGACTTAGAGAGAAGAGAACAGTGTGGAAAAGGTCCACCAATGGCCATTTTAGGATACTTAGTACTTGACTCTCAGAACATAATGATGATCATGATCATTTTTAGTGAAACAAAAAGAGTATACTGTAAACCTACATATAAAATTACACTTAGAAATATAAGTGAGGGGGGACTGCCCTGGTGGTCCAGTGGCTAAGACTCTGCACCCTGTACAGGGGCCCCGGGATCCATCCCTGATCAGGAAACTGGATCTCTCATGATGCAACTAAGAGTTTGCCTGCCACAACTAAAAGATCTCACATGCCACAGCTAAGACTTGGTGTAGTCAAATAAGTAAATTAAATATTAAAAATATATATAATCTAGGTTTTGTGATATGAAAATTAAATAACTTGTAGACTGTAAACTATTATAGCTGGAAAATTAAGGTATTATATATATATGTGTGTGTGTGTGTTTGTGTGTGTGTGTGTATGTCATGATATATGTCATATACGTATCACCTGTCCCTTTTGATCAATTAAAGGTCTGATTCCCTGAACCTCCAACTATTTTCCTTCTTTATTATCCATTACCTGAAGAAATTTAACATGATCATCTGGCATTGAGGGCTCTTTGATACTATAATACCTTCTTTGTAGAGTTGAAAGGAAAATATAGCTTCTGTCCTCATGATAGATAAACAAATATACAGTAGTAATTTCTCCTGTGGGTCATCTTATTGGTGATGACAGCTAAAAGCTCTTGCGTATGTTCTCTCTCTTTTGTCACTAAATCATGTCCGACTCTTGCAGCCACATGGATTGTAGCCTGCCAGGCTCCTCTGTCTTTGGGGTTCTCCAGGTGAGAATACTGGAGTGGGTTGCCATTTCCTTCTCCAGGGGATCTTCCTGACTCAGGGATCAAACCCAGGTCTCCTGCGCTGCAGGCAGATTCTTTACCAACTGAGCTACAAGGGAAGTTGCTTATGTTAGCTTGTTAGAAATATATGCCATTGCCATTCGATTGAGTAAAGAGAGTCCTTGTAAGGGAGATGGGATTGAAGCTGCACTTTGCAGCAATAAGGGAAGTTATGTGGAAAGTCCTGTGACCTAGGAGAGCATGACTTTGGTAGAAGTATAAACCTGGAGTGGAAGCTGTGCTCAAAGGTGATCTACACGGACTTGGAGTGAAGGTGGCGTGTTCTCAGGCAATGTGTAGATCCCTGCCAATTTATACTCAAAGCTTTTTAAGACAAGGGGACACTAGATTTGAAAGGCTCAGGGAACACTTCTCTTTTGGCCCCTTGCCCATTTAGCAGTTTGGGGTTGCCATTTGTGCACCAGATAAATTGTGAAATTGAGAGTTCCTTTTATATTTGACTGGTTTATATGTGGTCACTAAGGTAAATGTTTAATAAGTGGTCATAGGTCAGTTATGGGTGCTGTTTCTTTTATACGGATGTCATCCTGTGCTGCTCTGTGAGAAAACAAAGCATATGCAAAGCGTTTCAAAGTGAGTTTTATGGTTTCATTAAAGTTTTTACAGTGTTTTCTCCTAACACCACTAACTCGATGAAATAAAAGGAGAAGCTGCCTTCAAAGAAGGATATAGTCACTTCTGCTCCCCAGGAGTCTTTGTTAAGTGTCTAGTTCTTGTTAGCTATTCATGTTTTCTTCAAAAGCTGTAGCCTCTTGCTTTTTATATGTATTGTGTGATATCTGTTAGTTGAACTACATTAAACTAAGGGGTTATTTCATCCTGGATTAAAACAACAAAAATAGACAAGTGAACTTTCTGAGTTTTCAATTCCCATGCCCAACCCCTTTTTCTGATAACAAAGGATGGTATTTTCTCTTGAACAAGTTTGCATGTTTTTCTTTAAGATTTTGACCCTTATTTCCCATAATTAACCACATTGGCTGGAGCTTATTTATTGTGGTTAGCTACTGAGTGATTAGGATTTTTTCTTTAATTTTTTTCTGCTCTTGGAGTCTATTCTTATTAAAATACGTTCTAGGTCATTTCACTTCCAGCAATACCAGTCATAAACATTTTGTTCTTTATTCCACTTCACAAGTGGGCAATGATAAATGAACTATCAAAATAATGTGGTAGGATGTCTGTGACCTTGATTTTGTAGTTGACACTTCACATGGCCTGTCTTAAATGTGGACTCCATCACTTTCTCTTGGCTTTTGCATTACCTGCGTATATATTGGGCTTCCCGGGTGGCACTAGTGGTAAAGAACTCGCCTGCCAATGCAGGAGACACAGGAGACATGGGTTTGATCCCTGGGTCAGGAAGATTCCCTTGGAGGAGGGCATGGCAACTCACTCCAGTATTCTTGCCTGGAGAATCCCATGGACAAAGGATTACATGGGATTATAAAGGATTACACGGTGGGCTACAGTCCTTAGGGTCACAAAGTCAGACATGACTGAAGTGACTTAGCATGCAGGCTTGTGTATTATTTTCTTTGTTTTCTTGTTCTTCCTCATTGAGATTAGGTCTTCTAATCTCACTGTTAATCCCACTGTTAAATACTAAAGCCTCGCAGGCTTAGTATCAACTAAACCTTAGATAACTGTGTAGTTCTCCCATTCTGAAATACATGCATAACTGTAAATAACATTAACATATACATAATATATACATGTGTGCATACATACATACTAAACAGTATGTAAGTATAGACTTTGCATATCTAATATGTCTCCCTACCAACCTACTTATCTATTCACCTATATATCTATCATCTGCCTATCACCTATCTAATTAAAGTATCTATTGTCTGTCTCTTTAAAACAGAATTCAAATATGAGTATAGTTATCATTTACCTCTAAAGGAAGGAACAGTTTTCTTTTGGTGGGGAGGACATTTAAAATCCAGAATCAAGTTTTGAAAAGCTTGTCCTACCTCTCAAACAGCCTTCTAGAGGAGGGCTGCCAGGCTATGAGTTGTTGCCCCGTGAGTCATCCCTGGGTAGCAGCTCTCATGAGTGTGAAAGGAGAGTCACAATCTAACAGTTATGTGTGTGTGCGCAGGATAATGTCATGAGGCTGAGAGAAAGGGAAATATAGCAATTTTCTGTCACATTTGCCAGGAAGAAATTCATGGTGATCAAGGCCTTCCCACCAGCCACTGACCACCAGTTATCAACTTCCTTGGGCATCGCCTTCTCTCAGGCCACAAATCTCTATGATAAACCTAAATACATGATTTCTCGGGGGGGGGGGGAGAAAAAAAGGGAAATTAGGTCCACCCCAGAGACCTCCATTTTTACTTATAATATTTGTAATGCTCTGTCCTTTGTGGGAATAGTTAACTGGCACAGGTATTTGGTGCCACTAATATCCATAACACGCTCATTGGTTCCTGCGCTCCAGAAACATACAGTAAGTCCCCTACATACAAACTTTCAGGTTGTGAATTTTCAACGATGCAAATGTGCATTCCCATGTCCAGTTGCTTAAGGGGTGAGTGAAATTGCAGCTTGCCCTCCAATTGCTGTCAGTCCTTCAGCTCTACCATCTCTCACCTCCTCTCCTTCCTCTAGTCAGTAACTCTTCTTGCCTGTTCACTCAACGCCAACCCCTGTATGCTGGCTGTTGTACTGTACTACTGTACTTTTCAAGGTACTGTCTTATAAAATTACAAAGTGTTTGCTTTTTGTTTGTATGATTTTTATGTACTAGTTATGCAAAAAGTAGTATAAACCTATTACAGTTCCGTACTGTATAGCCAGTTGTGTTAGCTGGGTACAAAGGCAGGACCTTCAGCAAGTCTACCCAATGTTGTGGTGACAGTCTCCTCTGTGCCAGGCATGGACTAGGAGCTTTAAATATCTTAATAGTTCATGCAATCCTTATAGTACACCTTGAAATAAGTCCTATAAATACCCCCACTTTACAGATGAAAAAACTAAGGCCCAGAGAGTTTCAACAATTTTCTCCAAAGTCACCAATGAAGTAATGTGCAGGATTTGAATCTAGGCATCTGGCTCCAGATGCTTTGCCCTGAACTGCTCTGAGGGATGGACCACACTGGAAGAAGGGTGAGTTGGGGAAGCTTCTTTCTCTCATCATCTCTTTATGGTTCTCTGGAAGAGGAATGAGCCTCCAAAGTGGCACTATGAAGCCCTGAGGACATCCCATGGACGAGGGTGGATTTCTGGTTCCAACACGGTAAATGCAGAGTATCAGCCCCTGGTGGTAACTTGTCCCTTGGTCGCTGGGATACGCACCAAGTGATCTAAGGGATATGAGTGCCTGAGTGTGGAAAACCTCAAGTAGAATATTTCTCCCGTATGTGTATAGCTTCTCTGAGAACAGACAGCCATGGTTGAACATTGGGGTGAGGTTGTTTGAAGATAGTGGCGCAATATTACTCATGAGAACTGTATCCATGTAGTCATATGCTTAAGGGAGAACTAACTTCTGGAAGGTTGTATAACATATTTTATATTTGGCCCCTGTAAAATCATGATAACATTTTGAGGGAATAATTTATATAAATATAAATAGTTACCAAAAGGAGAATACTAGGAAGAGAAGCAGAATAATATATAACTTTTGCAAGAAAATTGTATATTATCTCACCTAATCTTGTTTATAGGGTAGGAAGCTGGACCTTAGGAGATTAGGTAATCCTGTCAAGGTCACAAATGTAATAAGGACAGAACTAGATTTGAAATCAAGTTTGTCTCATATGAAAGTCCTTCATCATGACACATCCTCGTATTGTGTGTGTGTGTATGTGTGCTGGAGGTGTGAAGAGTGTGCTGAACTAAGTTTAAAAAAAGAGTGGTTTCCTCTTTTAGTTATAATGAAAACTGAACACTGTCTCTCCTGTACATACATAGAAGAGATCATTGAGTTAACAAATATTATTAAGAATATGTCTCAGGGATTATGTGGAAAAATAGTGCTGGAAACATTAAAGGATACAAAAGTCAGTGGTCTGCTCCACTTTGTGCCAGCTGGTGGCTGGAAATGTCCAGCTGGGTATATCTGTATCACCTAGTTATTTCTTGTTTATTGCTTCCTTACTGCTTTTTTCTTTGAATATCAGCTCACTTATTCCATCAAGGTACTTCTTTTTCTTTCAAGTTCAGATGACAGTGGTCCTACACCAGAAAGCACTCAGTGAGAACAGAACGTCGTGTCTGAGTGGCTGCAAAGGTATGGCTATTAATGAATCACTTTTCAAGAGACAGCTATTAATATCTATTATATACAATGCACTAAGAAGATGCTGCTGCTAGTGGGACTTAGGGCCGAAAGAATCATTACAGCTATGGCCGAACTGGTCTTCACCTGGGAAGAAGAGGTTACCAGACCTCTGCTGCTGCTGCTAAGTCGCTTCAGTCGTGTCTGACTCTGTGCAACTCCATAGATGGCAGCCCACCAGGCTCCCCCATCCCTGGGATTCTCCAGGCAAGAACACCGGAGTGGGTTGCCATTTCCTTCTCCACCGGGCCTCTAGTAGGATCATTTCTATAAAATATTTTTGCAGTAAAGGAGGAAATTCTGTTGATTCACATTGTGATATGGCTGTGAGGTTTGGGTCTTACCCTGTGGCCACAGAGAATAATTGGTCTAGCTACATGTTTGGAATCCAAAATTTTTCCTCATTAGCATTGTGGTCCACCAGAAGTCACATAGTTACATATTATTATGTGCCTTTCTTGAGAAAGGAAGGGCCAACTTTTCCTACCCCTCCCATGTGTATGCTGCTGCTGCTGCTGCTGCTAAGTCGCTTGAGTCATGTCCGACTCTGTGCGATCCTGTAGACGGCAGCCCACCAGGCTCCCCAGTCCATGCGATTCTCCAGGCAAGAACACTGGAGTGGGTTGCCATTTCCTTCTCCAATGCATGAAAGTGAAAAGTGAAAGTGAAGTCGCTCAGTCGTGCCTGACTCTTAGCGACCCCATGGACTGCACCCTACCAGGCTCCTCCATCCATGGGATTTTCCAGGCAAGTGTATTGGAGTGGGGTGCCATTGCCTTCTCCGCCCCATGTGTATACCACACCCTTATTTAATTCAAGAGTGCTTAACTAAGGAATAACTAAATGGGCAGTAACTAAATGGGCAGTAATAAGTCATATTATCAATGTGATAGGGGAATGATAAGTACACATTGATTGTTCAATAAATCTCAACAGCTGGTCAATAAAAATAGGAGGTAAAGTAATTAAGATGAATCTGCACTCAGAGGAGGTGACCTGCAAGGGGGAAGCACTGGTAGAGTTATGGTGCCCCCAGGAGTCTGAAAAGTCCTTATATTCCTTGGAACTCCAGTACCTCCCTCTGTAAGGAGAGCCATGGCATGATACAGACACATACCTCCACCATGGAAAATGATGGTGATTGTTCAGATTAACAATTAGAACTTCAGAGTGGCTTACAGAGAAGGAAGCCATGGCAAGCCTGCTGAGAGAGACCTAACATGCTTGAGAAGGAAACACGATGAATAAATGAGGAATAAGTGCATGAGAAATGAAGACTGAGTCTTAGAAGGCTTAGTGAAAGTGAAGTTGAAGTCGCTCAGTCCTGTCCGACTTTTTGCAACCCCATGGACTCTAGCCTACCAGGCTCCTCCATCCAAGGGATTTTCCAGGCAAGAGTACTGGAGTGGGCTGCCATTTCCAAGCTTGGGCTCCACTGCTAACTTCAGTTACCTTCTCTATAGAAAAAGGAGGGTAGGCCAGAGCAGTGCCAAGGTTTCTTCCTGTTTTAAAGCCCCTAGGTTTTAAACTTATATCATTTCAGAATCTACACAGAATTGACACAGGTGACACAGAATTGATCACCAGTGAAAGGTTCAGCAGTGGCCACAGGACTGCAAAAAGTCAGCTTTCATTCCAGTCACAAAGAAAGGCAATGCCAAAGAATGTTCAAAGAAAGAAAGAAAGAAAGTGAAGTCCCTCAGTCGTGCCTGACTCTTTGCAACCCCATGGATAGTAGCCTGCCCCAAGCTCCTCTGTCCATGGGATTTTCAAGGCAAGAGTACTGGAGTGGGTTGCCATTTCCTTCTCCAGGGAATCTTTCCAACCCAGGGATCGAACCCAGGTGTGTCACATTGTAGACAGACGGCTTACCATCTGAGCCACCAGGGAAGTCAAGAATGTTCAAATGACCCCACAATTGCACTCATCTCACTTGCTAGCAAAGTAATTCTCAAAATTCTCTGAGCCATGCTTCAATGGTACATGAACCAAGAACTTTCAGATGTTCAAGCTGGATTTAGAAAAGGCAGAGGAATCAGAGATCAAATTGCCAACATCCACTGGATTACAGAAAATCAAGAGAGTTCCAGCAAAACATCTACTTCTGCTTCATTGACTAGGCTAAAGCCTTTGACTGCATGGATTACAACAAACTGAAAATTCTGAAAGAGATGGGGATACCAGACCACTTTGCCTGCCTCCTGAGAAATCTGTGTGCAGGGCAAGAAGCAACAGTTAGAACCAGACATGGAATGACAGACTGATTCCAAATAGGGAAAGGAGTACGTCAAGGCTGTATATTGTCACCCTGCTTAACTTATATGCAGAGTACATCATGCAAAATGCCGGACTGAAAGAAGCACAAGCTGGAATTAAGATTTCTGGGAGAAATATCAATAACCTCAGATATGCAGATGACACCACCCTTATGGCAGAAAGTGAAGAAGAACTAAACAGCCTCTTGAAGAAGGTGAAAGAGGAGAGTGAAAAATCTGGCTTAAAGCTCAACATTCAAAAAACTAAGATCATGGACTTTGGTCCCATCACTTCATGCAAATAGATGGGGAAACAATGAGAGACTTTATTTTGGGGGACTCCAAA
The DNA here is from genome assembly GCF_029407905.1 of Bubalus kerabau. Taxonomy (NCBI): domain Eukaryota; kingdom Metazoa; phylum Chordata; class Mammalia; order Artiodactyla; family Bovidae; genus Bubalus; species Bubalus kerabau. The sequence continues at coordinate 13,203,849 of NC_073639.1, read as the reverse complement.
ATCACTGCATATGGTGACTGCAGCCGTGAAATTAAAAGACACTTGGTTCTTGGAATAAAAGCAATGACAAGCCTGGTGGTGGTGGTTTAGTCACTAAGTCACGTCTGACTCTTTTGACCCCATGGACTGTAGCCTGTAGCCTGTAGACCCTGTAGCCTGCCAGGTTCCTCTGTCCATGGGATTCTCCAGGCAAGAATACTAGACAGCATATTAAAAAGAAGAGACACTACTTTACCAACAAAGGTCCATCTTGTCAAAGCGATTGTTTTTCCAGTAGTATGTATGGATATGAGAGTTGGACTATAAAGAAAGCGGAGTGCTGAAGAATTGATGCATTTGAACTGTGGTGTTGGAAAAGACTCTTGAGAGTCACTTGGACTGCAAGGAGATCAAACCAGTCATCCTAAAGGAGATCAGTCCTGAATATTCATTGGAAGAACTGATGCTAAAGCTGAAGCTTCAGTACTTTGGCCACCTGATGCAAAGAATTGACTCATTGGAAAAGACTCTGATGCTGGGAAAGACTGAAGGCGGGAGGAGAAGGGGATGACAGAGGATTAGATGGTTGGATGGCATCACTGACTTGATGGTCATGAGTTTGAGCAAGCTCCAGTAGTTGATGATGAACAGGGAGGCCTGGTCTGCTGCAGTCCATGGGATTGCAAAGAGTTAGACACGATTGAGTGACTGAACTGAACTGAACTGAAATGCTAGATTGCTTGCTTGACCACAGCATCTCCCTGCCTGCTATGCAGTGGTTATAGAACCACTTTTTAAGCAGTCTAGTATTCTCTGGCATTACCGACTCGATGGATATGAGTTTGAGCAAGCTCCAGGAGACGGTGAATGACCGGGAAACCTGGTGTGCTGCAGTCCATGGGGTTGCAAAGAGTCGGACATGACTGAGCGACTGAACATCAACAACAGTATTCTCTGGCAGTGTCTTTTTGTGTTTTCAATGATGCTGTTTGAGGGTAACTTTGTATTTTGATATGATTTTAGATTTATGAAAAAGCTATGTCAATTGCATAAGAAATTTCCAGTCATAACTCTTTACATTTTTGTTCATTTGCTTTATTATTTTCTTTGTGTGTATGCAAGGTATAGGTATATGTATATTGTATGTATTTATAGAGAGAATACCATTTTAGAGTTTAAAACATTATAACCTGTTATTCTTAGTTTATTGCATAATTCTTAATAACACAGACATTCTCCAATATAACCATAATCCAAATATCAGAACCAGAAAGTTCAGCATTATTTTAATCTAATGCATAGTCCATACTGAATTTTAATTAATTATGCTAATAATGTCCTTTATGGATGTTTCCCTTCATCCAGAATCCAGTCCAGAATCACTAATAGCCTTGAGCTGTGATGTCTCTTTAAATATGGGGCGGCTCCTCATCTTTCCTTTGTTTTTCTTCATCTTAATATGTTTGAAGAGTGCAGGTCAATTATGTTGTAGAATGTCCTTCAAATTCAGTTTGTCTAATGTGTACTTATAATTAGATTCAGATTATGTACTTTGAGGGGCAGTTTTTCCGCTGAAGTTGTATACTGTCTTTCTCAGTGTATCATGTCAGGAGGCACATGATACTTATGCCTTTTCCCTTTTATAAAGGGAAATTTAATGCAATTTTAATTCACATTATGGAATTCTAATTATATATGCTTTAGACTTTGATATTCCTACTTTATTTTTTTCACTTTTTTGTGTAAAATTTAGATGATTTCAATTGACCTGTTGTCAGTGTTAACCTGTTATTCTTTTCATTGTTTCCAGTCTGTTGATAAGATGGTTATATAATTTTTTATCTAAGATATGTATTTTATTTCTAGCAATTTCTTTTGACTCTTCTTTTGTAATAGTTTCTACTGCTATGCCCAAATTACCATATGTTTATATAAGTTATGTACCTCTTTCATTGCATCCTTTTATCAAAGCTATTGTAAATTCCCTGTCATATCATTTTAACTTCTGGGCCATCTCTGCTAATATTTCTTTAAAATTTTTCTTCATGCATTTTGTAATTTTTGATTGTATGTGGGACATTGTGTGTACTAGAAAACAAACAAACAAACAAAAAAACAGTAGAGACTGAAGTAAATAATATATTTGCCCAGGAAAGGGAATACGTTTTTTTTCTGTCAGTAGTTCATCTAGGTCATAGTTGAGCTAGGACTGGAATTTATTGTTGTTTTAATTAAATTTAGTTCACCATTAGGTTAATGATTCAGGGGTGAGTTAGGACTTTACCTTTGGCAGGGCAAGACCTTTTTGTACAAACAATCTCTAGCTTTTTGAATTAATTGGCATCTCATTTTGCTTTATAAATTGGCTTCCAGCTTTCCATGTTGCTATGGAGTCCCCTTTGCTATTCAGTCCTGCCTTCCAGCTTTTTGTGGTTCAAGAGATCTTTTTCTGCTCTCCTGCCTTGCCCTTATCTTTGGATTGCTGAGGAGAGTGTTCAGTTGAACGCTCAGAGTGCCAGAAAGGGAATTAGCGGGTTTGTCTGTGAAAGACTCTCAGGATGTGGGGACCTCCTGCTCAAAGGGGTCTCTCCTGGCTCTCCTGTTTTTCCTCCGTCTGTGGGCAGCCTCTGAGAGGGATGGAATAAGGGACCTACAGTGCCTTGAACAGTCTCTTTCATTTCTTTTGTCCTCCTCTCAGCATTTAGCAAACTCCTGTGTTTTAGGGGTTCTGTCTCAGCCCTCTTGCCCTGCTCATGATCTTGCATGAGCACTTAGTGAGGGCCTGTGAGAAAGATCTGATGAGTTGGTGTAGACAGGGCTCCTCAGAATTCTGAACATCACACCAACTCTCTTGTAGTCTTTAAAATTCTTACACAGTTCATTTTGTTTCTCCTTTAACCCGTTAACAGTGGCTTCCTCCTAGTCCCACTTCCCTACAAAAGATGGTGGAGGCTGTCGGGCATCTCTTATGAAGGGCTTGCCATTTTCTAGCTTCTTAGATTTTAGTTCATTTTTGCTTTTTATCCTCAACTCTCTGATGAATTTACCAAAGACTATGACTGTAGGTTATTTAGCTTGTTTTTGGTCGAAGTGGAAGCAGAAGTTAGGATTTAATGTCCTTTTGATCTATTTCCAACATTCTTGACTACTTTCTGAATTTCTATATAACTAGATGTTCCAGGACTGTCTCTACATTTTTTTTTTTTTGAGAAGCCACTATTAATTAGAAATCAATGTAAGTACTACGTGTGCTCATTGTTATGGATGTCATTGCTTCTAGGTCTTCTCACATGAACAGAGCTGGGAAACTCTATCTGTCTGTCTGTCTCTGTTTATGTCTGTTCATCTATTAAAATCTATGACTTCCAAGTGGTGCTTTTAATTGCAGTCTAACAGTACCGTGTGCATTCTGATCCTCTTTTTTCTGAATTTGTAGCTCTTCTACAACTATATGGGATCTCATTATCTTTAATATATTTACTTACTTGCTCAAGATTAGAATACACAGAAATTAGTTTAAGAATTGGTAACCCATTCCACTGTGAAGGGGACTTCCCAGGCGGCACTGGTGGTAAGGAATCTGCCTGCCATGCAGGGGATGTGAGTTTGATCCCTGGCTTGGGAAGATCCCTTGAAGGAGGGCACGGCAACCCTCTCCAGTATCTTGCTGGGATAATCCCATGAACAGACGAGCCTGGTGGGCTTCAGTCCATGGGGCTGCAAAGAGTCGGATGTGACTGAGTGACTGAGCACAGCACTGTGAAGGGGAAGAAAAGAAAGTAGGCTTCAACTTTTGTTTACTGTTTATGAAGGTAAATTTTACATATAGTAAAATAATATTAAGTAAGCAATTCAGTAAGTTTTTATAAATGCATACCTAGTATAATCCACACCCTTAATAGAGATATTGAACATTTACATCATCCCAACAGTTTCCTCCTCGCAGTCAATTCTTCTCTCTCTTCTGCAGAGCCACCCCAGTTCTGATTTTTTTTCATAATATGTATGTTTTGCCTGTTCTACAACTTTACATTTATAATGGAATAACACAGCGTGTATTCTTCAGTGTTGGGATTCTTTTGCTCAGCATAATGTCTGGAAGAGTCACATGTGCTGTGCATATCAATAGTTTTTGTTTTGTTTTGCTTATTTGTTTGTTTGCTGAGAAGTGTCTCATTATAGACTCCACAATTTGTTTATCCATTCTCCTGTTGATGGACATTTGGGAAGGTTTTCACTCTTATGAATAAAGCTGCTATGAACATTCTTGTACAAGTCTTTGTGTGGACATATGTTTTCCTTTTTCCTGGATATATAAAAATGGAGTTGCTGTGGCATGGTAGGTATACATGTGACTGGAAGAAGTTGCTCAATCTTTTTTCAATGTGTTCCTCCAATCTGTTATTTTACTACATTTTCACATCTTTCTTTTGTGACTAATGTGGGGCTTCATGACCTCCCCCACGGTATGAGCACTCTCCATAGGAAGGTCTCTAGTTTTACTTTGGTTTGAAGGCACACAGGGAGCTCTGAACTGCCTGGGAATAGACCAGTCAGGCTTCTAACTGAGCTTCAAGGAAGTAGAAGCAAATCTATATTCTCAACTTTAAGAGTCTCTGATATGCCTCACATCTCCCTTTCACCTTCACCTGGGCAACTGGTCAGTCCTTTAACACTTTGTGGGGTTGTCACACTTCAGCTGGGCTGGCATATGTGAGGGGCATCAATTCCCCTCCCAGGACCCCAGGAAACTTTATAATTTTGGAGTCCCCTTTACCCTCTACTAGCCTGGGCTGTGATGCTGAAGAGTGGGTGCGTGGGCAGAGCCTCCCTGTTGGCTAACTTGACCCCTGTGTTCTCCTGGTCACCTTCTGGCTGAGCAATTGGAGGCAACTTCACAGCTGAAGCTGGCTTTAGTCTTTGTGGTATCTGGATTTCATGAGCTCTGTGTTTAGCTAAGAATTGTCAGAAGCAAAATGACTACGGTGTTTGAAACTCCACAGTGCCCTCAAATACAGTAAAACATCTCTACCCAAACCCAGCACTTACACAACACGGGGGGTGGGCGTGGGGTGGAAGGTGCATTCCCTTCCTCTTTCTCTATCTCTGTGGACGCTGCTGGATTTTCTTTCCCCACAGCAGTTCCTCCTCTTACCTCATTCCTTGTTCTGAATCCAGTATGAGCTACAGTTTTCTTACCAGGTTCAGACACTTCTTTTCCCAACAATCTCCTTGCCTCCAGTCTCATTTCTACTCTTTCTTTTCAGGTTTAATGCTGTCGTAGGGCTTTATCTTCTATTATTGCCTGGAATGTCTCCTTAAATGCAGGCGATGCTAAAACTTTGGTAATTACGGTGCTTGCCTTGTGAAGGACTTTCATGATTAAAATGTTTTGTCGTTGGTGGTTGTCCTGTGTGATATTTTTAATGTGGCTACTGTGATGTACATTTATACTGTAAATGGAGCTGTGATACTCATCTAAAAAGGGCAGTAAAGATGCATTTCCTGGAGAGTCAGTTCATTTTAGGTAACAAAGCAGGCCCTGGGTTCTAGTGCATGTAGCAGAGATGGAATGTTCACAGAATACATGTCAGAAGAACACTTCTGTTGATGATGAGAGGAGACAGGCACTTTTCTTTCGGGCAATGGAGAATGTGTCAGGAGCCCTGGTTCTCTTCAATGAGGAAAACCATTGCCACTACTGATTTTGACTCTGCCTTTTTTCTACTTGCTGAGATGTGACATTCTTCTCAGGGAAATCTGGGGTACTATGTTGGTTCTTGTAACTCCACCCAAGATGCTCTTGACCCCTCTTGCCCAGGAAGGGCTATCAGAACTATTCTTTCTTGGTCATCCAAACAGGGACGTTTAAATAGCACTTTATTTTATTTATTTTTTCTTATTTAGAGTTTTTGTTGTTGTTGTGGGCTATTTTTAGTCTTTATTGAATTTGTTACAATATTGCTTCTGCTTTTTTTTTTTTTTTTTTTTTGGCCATGTGGCATGTGGGATCTTAGTTTCCTGACCAGGGATTGAATTTGCATCCCATACATTGGAAGGCAAAGTCTTAACCATTGAATCATCACGGAAGTCCCTTAAATAGCACTTGAAACAAAACATTCATCCTCCCACCAAACATTTATCAAATAATCAATCACTAATGTACTCAATAAATGTGTTAAACACAGTGGACAATTACATGTGAATAAAATAAGATGCCTCTTACGTCCAAGAGATTATAGTTTAGAAGACATGGGTGTGGGGTGGGGGGAATGCCTGTTTATAAGTGGCTAGAATAAAAGTAGTGCTCAGTCGTTCAAACATGTCTGACTCTTTGTGATCCCATGGACTGTAGCCCGCCAGGCTCCTCTGTCTGTGAGATTCTGCAGGCAAGAATACTGGAGTAGGTTGCTATTTCCTCCTCTAGGTAATCTTCCCCACCCAGGGATCAAACCTGTGTCTCCTGAATTGGCAGGCAGATTCTTTACCACTGCACCATCTGGGAAGCCCAGAGTAAAAGTAAGAAAATAATGAATTCCACTAAAAAGGTATGAACAGTTATGTCAGTTTAGAAGATTGATCCGCACACTTTTTGTTTGGGCAGCCTATTAATAAAAATTTTGGCATGCCAGGAATACATGACATTTGTATGTAAATTACAGGCATGCACTCTGTACTAATATATTACAAATATTATAATCATATACACAATGAGAAATTTTAAAAATGTAAAGAGGAAATAGGTAGTATATTTGGAAATGATTTTAATTTGCTGAACAATGGAGATTCTTCTTACTTTCTTAAATATATGACTAAAACATTTTTTTGGCAGAAGGAATGTGATTTATAGGTCAGATCTGATTTAACAGCCATTGTTTTTGCATCTAGTGTGATTAATGTGAAGCTCCTATTGGGAGACAGAGAATGTTATGTCTGTCATTTAATTATTGTTTGCTGGTGCTTACATTATAATATTATTTTTCAATATTCAGGGACTTGTAGAAAGCATTTTGTAAGGGTAGATAAGACTATCCAAAAACCTGCATAAACTTCCGTATGTCATAATATGCTGAAAATGAATGATGGATGTTCATCTCAACAAATGCCTCGTCATTATGGAACTCCAGACTTTTGAAAGCTACTTTCCATAGCATCCATATCTAATGCATTGACCTAGTGAGGGTCCCAGGGTCAATATGTTTATTAAATAATAGTAGCCTTTAACTTCTTTCTTATTTTTAGAATTAACTATAATCAGTTCAGTTCAGTTCAGTTCAGTTGCTCAGTCATGTCCGACTCTTTGCGACCCCATGAATCGCAGCATGCCAGGCCTCCCCTTCCATCACCAACTCCCGGAGTTCACTCAGACTCATGTCCATCGAGTCAGTGATGACATCCAGCCATCTCATCCTCTGTTGTCCCCTTCTCCTCCTGCCCCCAATCCCTCCCAGCATCAGAGTCTTTTCCAATGAGTCAACTCTTTGCATGAGGTGGCCAAAGTACCGGAGTTTCAGCTTTAGCATCAGTCCTTCCAAAGAACACCCAGGGCTGATCTCCTTCAGAATGGACTGGTTGGATCTCCTTGCAGTCCAAAGGACTCTCAAGAGTCTTCTCCAACACCACAGTTCAAAAGCATCAATTCTTCGATGCTCAGCTTTCTTCACAGTCCAACTCTCACATCCATACATGACCACTGGAAATACCATAGCCTTGACTAGACAGACCTTTGTTGGCAAAGTAATGTCTCTGCTTTTGAATATGCTATCTAGGTTGGTCATAACTTTCCTTCCAAGGAGTAAGCGTCTTTTAATTTCATGGCTGCAGTCACCATCTGCAGTGATTTTGGAGCCCAAAAAGATAAAGTCTGACACTGTTTCCACTGTTTGCGCATCTATTTGCCATGAAGTGATGGGACCAGATGCCATGATCTTCATTTTCTGAATGTTGAGCTTTAAGCCAACTTTTTCACTCTCCACTTTTACTTTCATCAAGAGGCTTTTTAGTTCCTCTTCACTTTCTGCCATAAGGGTAGTGTTATCTGCATATCTGAGGTTATTGATATTTCTCCCGGCAATCTTGATTCCAGCTTGTGCTTCTTCCAGCCCATCGTTTCTCATGATGTACTCTGCATATAAGTTAAATAAGAAGGGTGACAATATACAGCCTTGAAGTACTCCTTTTCCTATTTGGAACCAGTCTGTTGTTCCATGTCCAGTTCTAACTGTTGCTTCCTGACCTGCATATAGGTTTCTCAAGAGGCAGGTCAGGTGGTCTGGTATTCCCATCTCTTGAAGAATTTTCCACAGTTTATTGTGATCCACACAGTCAAAGGATTTGGCATAGTCAATAAAGCAGAAATAGATGTTTTTCTGGAACTCTCTTGCTTTTTCCATGATCCAGCGGATGTTGGCAATTTGATCTCTGGTTCCTCTGCCTTTTCTAAAACCAGCTTGAACATCTGGAAGTTCATGGTTCACGTATTGCTGAAGCCTGGCTTGGAGAATTTTGAGCATTATTTACTAGTGTGTGAGATGAGTGCAATTGTGTGGTAGTTTGAGCATTCTTTGGCATTGCCTTTCTTTGGGATTAGAATGAAAACTGACCTTTTCCTGTCCTGTGGCCACTGCTGAGTTTTCCAAATGTGCTGGCATATTGAGTGCAGCACTTTCACAGCATCATCTTTCAGGATTTGAAATAGCTCAACTGGAATTCCATCACTTCCACTAGCTTTGTTTGTAGTGATACTTTCTAAGGCCCACTTGACTTCACGTTCCAGGATGTCTGGCTCTAGGTGAGTGATCACACCATCGTGATTATCTGGGTCGTGAAGATCTTTTTTGTACAGTTCTTCTGTGTATTCTTGCCATCTCTTCTTAATATCTTCCTCTTCTGTTAGGTCCATACCATTTCTGTCCTTTATCAAGCCCATCTTTGCATGGAATATTCCCTTGGTATCTCTAATTATCTTGAAGAGATCTCTAGTCTTTCCCATTCTGTTGTTTTCCTCTATTTGTTTGCATTGGTCGCTGAGGAAGGCTTTCTTATCTCTTCTTGCTATTCTTTGGAACTCTGCATTCGGATGCTTATATCTTTCCTTTTCTCCTTTGCTTTTCACTTCTCTTCTTTTAATAGCTATTTGTAAGGCCTCCACAGACAGCCATTTTGCTTTTTTGCATTTCTTTTCCATGGGGATGGTCTTGATCCCTGTCTCCTGTACAATGTCACGAACCTCGTTCCATAGTTCATCAGGCACTCTATCTATCAGATCTAGGCCTTTAAATCTATTTCTCACTTCCACTGTATAATCATAAGGGATTTGATTTAGGTCATACCTGAATGGTCTAGTTGTTTTCCCAACTTTCTTCAATTTAAGTCTGAATTTGGCAATAAGGAGTTCATGATCTGAGCCACAGTCAGCTCCTGGTCTTGTTTTTGTTGACTGTATAAAGCTTCTCCATCTTTGGCTGCAGAGAATATAATCAGTCTGATTTTGATGTTGACCATCTGGTGATGTCCATGTGTAGAGTCTTCTCTTGTGTTGTTGGAAGAGGGTGTTTGCTATGACCAGTGCATTTTCTTGGCAAAACTCTATTAGTCTTTGCCTTGTTTCATTCCATATTCCAAGGCCAAATTCGTCTGTTATTGCAGGTGTTTCTTGACTTCCTACTTTTGCATTCCAGTCCCCTATAATGAAAAGGACATCTTTTTTGGGTGTTAGTTCTAAAAGGTCTTGTAGGTCTTCATAGAACTGTTCAACTTCAGCTTCTTCAGCTGGTTGGGCCATAGACTTGGATTACTGTGATACTGAATGGTTTACCTCGGAAACAAACAGAGATAATCTGTCGTTTTTGAGATTGCATCCAAGTACTGCATTTCGGACTCTCTTGTTGACCATGATGGCTACTCCATTTCTCCTGAGGGATTTCTTCCGCAGTAGTAGATATCATGGTCATCTGAGTTAAATTCACCCATTCCAGTCCATTTTAGTTTGCAGATTCCTAGAATGTCAACATTCACTCTTGCCATCTCTTGTTTGACCACTTCCAATTTGCCTTGTTTCATGGACCTGACATTCCAGGTTCCTATGCAATATTGCTCTTTACAGCATCGGACCTTGCTTTTATCACCAGTCACATGTTCAAATATTTTCTTTCTGTCATGCGAGTGTATGTTCCTCGGTTCTTTGTCTCGTCACAACAAAGGTTTGGAGCAACAGACATTAAAGCCCTTGGTGCGTCACAGCTCTTGGGTCTTGGACAAACCGTGCTACAGCTCTTAGGCAAATCAGTGTTACAGCTGTATTTTATTTAGAAGATAGCAGGAGAATCCATCCTCGAAGTGTGAGGGCATGCCAACCCAAAGACTCAAAGAGAAGAGAGTGGAAGAGTGCGCGGGGAGGGAGAGAGAGAGTGAGAGAGAGAGAGAGAGCACGCACGTGGGGGAGAGAGAGAGAGAGTGCTTTGGCTCTTCCTTTTATATGCTTTTTCCTCCACCTGGGCCTGCCCTATTGCAAATTGGGCTTAGCCAGGAGTGCTGTTTGTTCTGCCTCAAGTCTTCACTCTGGTCCTCGGACCTTCCTTTGATCTTACTTGTCTTTTAGCCACCGCCATTTTGGACTCCTTTTCCCTATTCTACCTACCTAACATTTCCATACTCCAATAGATGGTTTGCTCTTCTCTTGGGTTTGTGTATAGTAATTTGCAGACTCCTAGGGCTTCCCACAGAGAAGGCAATGGCACCCTACTCCAGTATTCTTGCCTGGAAAATCCCATGGATGGAGGAGCCTGGTGGGTTACAGTCTATGGGGTCGCTAAGAGTCGGACATGACTGAGCGACTTCACTTTCACTTTTCACTTTCATGCACTGGAGAAGGAAATGGCAACCCACTCCAGTGTTCTTGCCTGGAGAATCCCAGGTATGGGGGAGCCTGATGGGCTGCCATCTATGGGGTCGCACAGAGTCAGACCCGACTGAAGCAACTTAGCAGCAGCAGCAGCAGGGCTTCTCAGGTGGCTCTAGTGGTAAAGAATCTGCCTGCAATGTAGGAGATGCAAGAGATATGGGTCTGATCCCTGGGTTGGGATCATCCCCTGGAGTAGGAAATGGCAATCCTTCCAGTATTCTTGCCTGGAGAATCCCATGGACAGAGGAGCCTGGTGGGCTGCAGACCATGGGTTGAAGAGAGTCCGACAAGACCGAGCACACACCACATGCACAGGCTAGAGGATGGTTTGGACGAGTCCCTTATGCCTGAAAATATTAGAAAAAGCTTCACACAATAATTTCAAATTGAATGATGAATAGAAACTAGAGGAGAGGAAACATTTGGAAAAAAGTGTATGACAGATGTGCTGCTATGAAAGCACAGGGTTTATGGAAGGAATAATAAAATGTCCATGTTTTTAGAGTGTCAAAGGAAAATTGTTGGGAAATTAGCACCAGAATGTGGAAGGCATTGAATACCTTTCCTAGTGTAAGAATTTGAACTTTCTTCAGCTTTGGAAGGCATCAGACATATATAAATTTGAACTGAGAATTGTTAAGGGAAACAACTTTTCCTTTAACATCTGTCTTCTTTATCTCTATGGAAGTGCCTCTCTCCTTATCTGCCTTCTCTTCTCTACACAGTTTGTTATTGGAAATAGCAGTCTAGCAGTATAGGGGCTGAGATTGAAAGGGTGGTGGGAGAGAAATTCAATAAATTAAGGTCCTTTTTACATGATTATCAATGAACGGTTTAAGTCAGAGGTCATGAAGACAAAGTGGAAATTTTAGTAATGGAAGAGAAAAACTGTATGTCTGTTTATAAAATTTCCAGCCTGGCTAACCAGGAGTTTGGGGGTCAATAAAAATTGAGATACCTGGAGAAGAAGCAGATTTGAAGGAGTCATTAATGATGTGGAGGGATATTTAGGTAGAGGTACCTGAAGTAATGCTGAGAACCTGGATATGTAGGATAGGACTAGAAATAATCCACACAGAGGAGGCATTAAAGGGATTAATGATTCACGAGTGGACCTGGTCAAAAGCTGAAGAGGATCTAAGACAGTGTTGGAGAAACATGTCTGAACATTTTAACCCAGGAGATCCCCTTGGATCTGAGGCTGGGGAATCTTGACTCTTTATCTTTTAATCCAATTATTCATGTCTTTGGTGATTGTTGCTACTACATAGATTCTTTTATGTCAGTTAAGTAAAGTTAACATGTTTTAGAAATCAGGTTTTAGTAATCTTAGGTAGCTAGTTTAAAAAAAAAAATCTGTCTGCTAAAAGAACTTAAGGAAACAAACCATCCAAAACAGCGAAGCATACTTAAACATAAGGAATGGTGGGAAAAAGAATAAAAAAGAGAGAGAGAGGTTTCTGTATACAGAACTACATTTGAAATGGAAATAAAGCAGAATATTATGGCTAGATTTAAGGCTTACTGGCTTAAGTGATCTTGGCAATAGAGACCAAACTGCACTAAACATGTAGTTTGAATTTTTTTTTTCTCAGTCAATTGTCCAGTTTGACTGAATTGATGAATTGCTTTGATATCATTAAAAAAGAAAAATAAAAGAGAATTTTAAAAAGAAATATAGGGAATTGGTGAAGTTTTTAGGATAACAAAACATCTGAGATTGGTTTTAGGAAGTGATTTGGGGAAAAAAAAATAAAGCAAGGCAAAAATGCATTTCTGGCAAATTATCTATTATACATAGTGGAAGAAGATAGTAATGGATAAATACGTATTTTTATGAGCTGAACTGTGTCCCCCTCAAAATTCATATGTTGAAATCCTAACTCCCAGTATCTCAGAATGTAACTGTATTTGAAGACAGGATTTTATCGAGGTGATTACAATTTAATGAGGTCACTGGAGTGGGTCCTAATTCAACACAATTTGTGTCCTTATAAAAGAGATTAGGACACAAATATGCATAGATGGGCAATCATGTGAAGAGGCAAGGAAAAGATGGCCATGTATAATCCAAGGAGAGAGGCCTCAATAGATACTAGCCTTGCCTTGATCTTGGATCTCTAGCCTCCAGAACTATGATAAAACAGATTTGTTTAAGCCATCCAGCCTGTGGTACTTCGTTAGGGCAGCCCTAGCAGACTAATACAATTTTTAAAGTTCATAGTAGGTGACCAGAATTAAAGCTTTTCTTTTTTCTTTCAAACTTGGACAAGTAACTGAATGCTCATGATGAAAAGAACCTTGTCAGACTCATTCATTATGACTTTAGGGTTTGAAAGACTTGATGCTGTCTATTTTGACTTTAACCTATTTAATATTATATTCAATAGGAAAGCCTCATCGTTTTATTAAGGAATACAATTACAGCCATCCTAGGGAAGTTCACTGGACTGAGGACCAAACTCAGCACATGGTTATGAAAATACACGCCAACTTAGGAGAGGGGTTGGTACGATTGGGACAAAACGGTCAGTGATCTAGAAAAGAAAAAAAGAAACATACTCATTCAATTTACTGATGATAATAGGTGTACATCTTAGAGGATAAGGTTAGCAATATGAATGTATATTTCTTACTACTGTGAACAAATGACAATGCATTCACAGAGAATTTCAACTAAGAGTGTCAGGTAGCTAAAAAGAGAACCTTGCTCTGTAATCTTCTGCAGTCTGATTGATGGATATTTTAGGGATGATTATCAGGCAATGATGCTGGACAGTCTCCCTGTAAGGACTGTAGTCATCTCAGTGAGAGGCAGGGGCAGGGCTATGAGGGGAGCAGAACTCAGAATCTGTGAGGTCATCTTCCAGTTATGCCTGCTACTAGCCAGACAGTCCCCAGGTCCCATTTTTAAGCTCTAGATTCTTCACTAAAGAATGTAGAGGACTTGGAAAGTATTTAATAGTGAAGATAAAATAATTAGGGAATCAGGTCTATGAGTATAAGTTAAAATAACTATGATTAGTCAAACTAAGCAAGAGAGGCCTGGGTTATTTAACAGTTCTTTTTTTTTTAAGAATGGTTTAGTCATAATTGAACATAATTGACTATTCTTCATTTACACAGCAGGGGTCAAAACAAGAGGAAATGAGCCCCAACTGCAATGTGTGGGATTTAGATTAAACCTAGGGCAGAACTGGCTGAGTGGGATGCATTACTATGGAAGGATATGGAATATCCTATGGGGTAGATCTTTAAAAATAGTCTCTCAAGTGTCAAGGCTAATTTAAAAATTAAATCCTGTCTGAACAGTAAGTCTGGAGACTGATGAATTGGGAGGTGTAGGATTACATCATAAGAGATCTTCTAATCTTAAAATATATTGATTATCTTAAAAATAATACTAGTTATGAGTTAAGATATTAGAAAATCAGGGAGAGCTAATATCTGTGTTATGCCTTATTATTTTATCCCCCCCCATTAATCTGGGCATCAGTTTGGGCATTTGCCAAGTAAATTATAATTATCTATTGTTGAGATTTAAATCTCTTGATTATACCACAAGCACTCAGAAAGGCTGGATAGACAGGTTGGGAAATTTCTGTTTTAAGGAACAGCAGTAACAACAGATTCTACTGCCCCTGAAATGTTTCACTTTATCAGTTTTATTCTCTTAGTACCTTCTGGATGCTTACTAGCTGAACTAGATGCTGTGGGAGTAAAAAAGGGAAAAGGTCATGGTTTCTAACCCTTAAGAGTGTGTGTGACATCTATGGGGTTATTGCATAAATCCTTGTGAAAAATTACTGTGCAGTATCAGCCAAAATTACTGAATAATGTGATAAGGGCAGTTTATGCTGGAAGAGTTGGATGGTGGTTTTATAGGTTGAAAGTATCACAGAAGAGATAGGTTTTAAAGGATGGGAAACAGTTAAGGAAAAGCAGGGAGGGAGAAAGGACATGTCTGGTAGCATGTGAGCAGAGGGATGGAAGTGAGGTGTGTGTGCGAAGGTTGTATTCTGACCCACTGAAGAGCCCCACGTAGTTACAGCCTTTAGGACAGATTCACAGCTGTTCATATGTCTCACAAAGCTGCTATGACTTGCTTTTGCTGACATCTGTGATCTTATCTCATCCTAACTTTTTGTTCTCTCCCACTCCCTTTTCTTGTCACAAAGTAGAGTCTGTTTGCGGAGAAGGCAATGGCACCCCACTCCAGTACTCTTGCCTGGAAAATGCCATGGATGGAGGAGCCTGGAAGGCTGCAGTCCATGGGGTCGCTGAGGGTTGGACACAACTGAACGACTTCACTTTCACTTTTCACTTGCATGCATTGGAGAAGGAAATGGCAACCCACTCCAGTGTTCTTGCCTGGAGAATCCCAGGGACGGGGGAGCCTGGTGGGCTGCCGTCTATGGGGTTGCACAGAGTCAGACACGACTGAAGCAACTTAGCAGCAGCAGCAGCAGAGTCTGTTTGAGTTCAAATTCCACTTCTGCCACTTTCTAACTCTATGACCTTGAACCTTGGTTCACATCAAAATGGAGATAACAATAGCACCTATTTCAAGGAGTTGTGAGGGTTAAGTAAGTTAATAGATGTAAAGTCCTTAGAATAATACCTGGCACCAATAAAATATTATGTAGTCTAAGTATTGTTAACAATATACATGTAAATAAATTATTGTAAATATTAAAGAGATAAATTTATTAGAGATTTTATAAGAATGTATAAAGAGAATTTATAAGAAACAATAAAATATTATCTATTTTTATAATTATAAATACTGAATTCAATCCTTTAAGCCTTCTTCTCCTGGTAGCCTGTCCTTTTTTCAGCTTTTTATTTTATATTGGAGCATAGCCAGTGAAAAATGTTGTAATGGTTTCAGGTGGACAGCAAAGGGACTCAGCCATGCATATACATGTATTCATTCTCCCCCAAACTCCCCTCCCATCCAGGCTGGCAGAGTTCCTTTTGCTATATAGTAGGTTCTTGCTGGTTATCCATTATAAATATAGCAGTGTGTACATGTTGATCCCAATCTCATGAACTGTCCTTTCCTCCCACCCCAGTTATAAATATTTAATTCGATCCTTTAAGCCATCTCCTAGTAGCCTGTCCTTTGCTACGCAGCTTGCATTTACATCATCCCATGTCCTTGCTGTCCCTTGTTCTTACCTGGTCACAGCACGTCCTGTTCTACACTGTAATCCTAGTTGACATGTTCATCTCATCCTGGATTGTAGAGTCTGGAACCAGCCATGTCTTGTTCATTTCTGTATCCTAAAGCCTACAGCCAGGAGGCCAGTATGTGTTGAATAGTTAGGTGAGTGAATGAATAATTGACAGAAACATACAAGCTGTGGATTCACATGTTATGCTGTCTATCCACCTCCATCTTGTTTAGTTATTAATGCTAAAAAGTTGTATCAGCCCCCACCCCCCTGCAAAGTCAGTGGAATATGTAATGAAGGTGTATGGGTCAAAATTCAATGATTTGAAATAAAATAGAAAATAAAAAATGTTTAAATTTAGAAAATTCATCCATTGTCTTATTGTTTTTAGAATAAAAATCCATACATTTTGCCATGGCCTACAAAAATAAAATCAGTGATTTGTTATGATTGGTCTCAGTTATACTCAAGAAATCTTTACAAAGTGGGTTTGCATTTATATTTCAAAATGGAAAGGCTAATACTAACTATACAGTCTTATCAATCATGCTGTACCTTCAAGACTGATTCAGCGTAATCAAGACATGAGACATTTCTATAATCTAGTTGTGATCTATACTTTCTGATGTTTTTCTTTGTAAATTCTTAGACTCTGGAAGTGTAGGTGATACATAGCTAGGAATCAGGAGATCTACAATGAACTTGTCTGGTCTTCAGATCCTCTCCTTTGAGAGTTTGAACTAAATGGCCTGACTCAGTTCTCTTAGCTCAGGAAATCTGTGCTGCAGCAGATTATCAGCCAGATTCCCTGAATGAAGACTAGTGGTCTATTCAGCAAGATCATACAGATTTATTAGTCACACAACCAGTCACTTTCTAATTGTTTATTGATTTTTTTTTATTTGTACAGAAGCTCTAACAGATAAAATTTTAGTAATGGAGACTGTTTATGTCTTAATGAAAAATAAAATGGTAAACCTAGAATGCTTTATGTGAAAACAAGTAAAACTCTCTAAACTATTAGTTAAAAATAATAATGCTATTACTTGTTAGTTATCAGTATGACAATTTAAGGAACTCTGGTGCACAAAGTAATCACTTTTAAACACAATTTTTGTTACATACTTTTATATTTATATATAAAGATAAAATATATATTTATCTCAATTAGAGAATCCATTATTAGAAAATCTATCTATTAAAAAATCAGATAGGCTTGTTGTATGTGCTTTCATCTTAGATCTGGCTCTTTTTGAGGATGTGGCATTTGAAGGCTATAAATGTAATGTTGAAGTAGCTGGAACATCACACACAGTATCCTAGGCATCTTAACAGCCATGTGGGTTAGATCAGATCATATGTGGTGGATCAGATCAAGTACTAAAGAATCAACAGGTGGTGATGAAATTAGCCATGGCAGATTCAGTCTGTAACTCTTATCTATTAATTGGATTGTTTAGTGGCTAATCTGGATATAAATCTCTACCATTTAGCAACTGGAGTTAATTAACACAGCCTGTCTGACTCTACTATGCTCTGATTAACTGAGACATAGATGTGGCCGCTGCTGTCCGGGTTCAGACAGACAGCAAAAATAGGATGAGGCAGGCGTTTATCTGAGAAGATGATCAGACTCCAAATAGCCTTTTCAGTCTTGCCATCCACACTCCAGCATTCCAAGGAAAGTGTTTCCATTCCTACTTTTTTCTACTGTCATTTGTAAAGTTGCATTATTTATTTTCGAAATATATAAAACAGACTTTTCCACTTTCCTTACAACATTCCCTCTCTGGTGGTCTGTCTCTTTTTCTCTCTCTAGGCTAGGCAGTAAATAATATTGCAAGCATTCTGGTGGTATAACATAATAGCCAAAACCTTTACAGTTAGGTGGGCCTGGATTGACGTTCTTCTTTTCTGCAATGGAAGTTACAATATCTACTTTCTAAGGTTGAGGGGGTTAAAGGCTACTAAGAACAGGAAATCCTTAGCACATGGTGAGTGATACATACTGATTTATCAACCAATGTTCACTCTTGTTTCCAAGTAGTAATAGATGATAGTCACTAGAAGTAGATAGCCATTTTTGTCCTTTTCCCATCATCACTTGATGGAAAGTTTTGCTTACCTTTTACCAAGTTAACTGTTGCCTGAAATGGAAAGTGACACCCCAAAGATGAGTGGCAACCCAAAAAAGTATAGTGTTGTTTAGAAGAAACATAATTTATTTTCCTCTTTCATCATATAATTATCAGTTGGTATTAGTAAACAGAGAAACAACCAAAACATTCGCCAGCTAAATGAAATACTGGCTCTAAGGTATACATCTCTTACTTAAATGTAGTTTAAAAGCAGACATAAGGTGAATGAATCATTCTAATCTTTTGACAGACACCTTCATTGTGAAGTAGAGTGCGGTAGATGGAAGGAAAACTGAGTCATAAGATTTCATCCAGCTTTGGCTTCTACAACTGAGGGGAAATACAGATAATATGTGGAAGGTTGGAGAAAAGACACAGAGATGCCAAGGGGCTGCAAGGTGAAGCCTGGGAGGAAATGCTAGAGGAGTGAATATTATAAAGCCTGGAGTGAAGCTTGGATAAAAATGGCCTAAACCTATAAAAAGAGTTGAAACTCAGCGGTGCATTGTGGTGGCCTGTGTGCAGACAAAGCCAGGCCAGACTCAGACAAGGTAGAAGAGAACCCTCTCATCCTTTGTGGTCTTTAATCTCACCCACATGAAAAGGAAGTCCCTTTCCATAGGTCCATCTTTCTTCTCTCTCTCTCTTTTTTTTGGCTGTACTGCGTCTTCATTGTGGTATGCAAGCTATCCTGGCCAGGGATCGAACCTGTGTCCCCTGCATTGCAGTGGTGGTTTAGTTGCTAAGTTGTGTCTGACTCTGTGCAACCTCATGAACTGTAGCCCACCAGGCTCCTCTGTCCATGAGGCTAGGTTCTTAGCCGCTGGACCACCATGGAAGTCCCCTTCTGCTCTTTCTTCCTTATACCCTGTCTGCCTCTACTGCTGCTTCTCTCCACTGTGTCTGTGGAAATAATATAATATTTGTACCTAGAAGTTCTGAATATGAAATTGCAGCTGGTAATTTGATTAGATATATGAACTTGAGCCAGTTCTCAATTTTACTTTTAGAAAAAAAAAATTAGTAAATGTCTCCTAAGGTGTAAAAGAAAGGGAATAATTTCAGCCTCATAGGGTTGCTGAGAGGACAAAATAAAATAACTGGTCCTAAAATCATTCCATAACACGTAGAGTAAATATGAATGTGGGTTTTTAGTATGATCAGTGTGTTTCCCCACTCTTTACATCTTTCCTCTCTCTCTTGCAATTCCAAGTAGCAAACAACAGAGAAGATAGAAAATTGCCTTCTCACCTTTCTTTATAAAGTAGCTTCTTATCTTTAAACAAAGGCTCAGTGATAGAGGAATAGGTCTTAGTCTCTCTGAGGCTTTCTTCTAGTTTTATGATTTCATGACAAATAAGCCTTTACATATTTCCTTTGTGGAACTGTTTATTTTTTCTTCAGGGCCCAGAGCAATAACAATTCCCTTCTATTTATACTTGGAGGATCTGGCCATGTCCTAAGGAGAAACCTAAGGAAAAAACCCATTTCCAAGGCATGGTTACATTGCTGTGGATGGTGCAGCCAGCCTATTCCAGGTTTACCAGTACCAAACCTTGCTTAATGCTTCCTGCAGCCAATGTGGCTTTAAGCCTGCCGTGTTTGTGTCTTGGAGAAGGAGACCAGAATCTGAGCCCCTCTGCATTGGCCATTGTTTCCATGGTAATCCCAACAGAGGCCAGACCTCTGCATCCTGCTCTTCGAACTGTGCTACCCAAATGACACGGGCTGAGTCCTAGAGCACTCTCATCATCCTGGCTTTTCCAAAATCACAACAAGCACTGACTTAGCTCTACAGTGCTGGCCTACCATGCACTAGATTTCTTCACAGTAAGACCTGGGTTCTGCTGAGTGGAAGCTACAACTTTGTGCAGTTTCCTCATAGTCAAATCCAGGGTTTCAGAGGAAGGTGGAGAATCACGTTTGTTTTGTCCTTCATCTGCTTCTGTCATTAGAGACTGTGTTAATTTCCTACGGCTATCATAACAAAGCATCACAACTGAGTAGCTTAAGGACCAGAAATGTATTGCATTGCAGTTCTGCAGTTTGGAAACCTAAAATCGAGAGTTGGCACTATTGATTCCTCCTGGGGACTGTGGGGAGAGTCTGCTTCAGGCTTCTCTCCTATCTTCTTGGCTTCTGCATCACCCTGATCTCTACCTTCATTTTCAAGTGGCATTCTTTCTCCCTATGTGCATGTCTGTGCCTAAATTTCCCCTTTTTATAAAAACGCCAGTCATATTGGATTAGAGCTCACCTTAGTTCAGTATGACCTCAAAGAATTACCTCTGCAACAACCCTTTCCCAAGTAAGGTTACATTCTAAGGTGCTGAGAGTTAAAATTTCAACATATCAATATTGCTGGGACACAGTTCTACCCATAAGAGGGACACACATATCTTAATTATATCTTGATATAGAGTATATTGAGTACTCAAAATGTGTAAAACATTCTTCTGGGTACTATAGGCATTACTTAAAGACCAAAGTTATGAATAATCCCTGCTACTAAGAATTTGCCTTTTAGTCAGAAGTCAATGAATTGATAAAGAAGTTGTGGTTCATATACACCATAGAATAATATTCAGCTCTAAAAAGGAATGCATTTGAGTTAGTTCTAGTGAGGTGGAGGACCCTAGAGCCTGTACAAAGTGAAGTAAGTTAGAGAAAGACAAATATCATATTCTAACCCATATATATGGAATCTAGAAAGTTGATACTGAAGAACCTATTTGCAGGGCAGCAATGGAGATGCCGACATAGAGAACAGACTTTTGGACACAGTGGTGGAAGGAGAAGGTGGGATGATTGGAGAGACTAGTGTGGAAACATATCCATCACCATATGTAAAGTAGATAGCCAGTGGGAATTTGCTGTATGGCACAGGGAACCCAAAGCCTGTGACAACCTGGGAGGCGGTGAGGGGAGGAAGGTGGAAGGGAGGTTTCAGAGGGAGGGGATATATGTATACCTATGCCTTATTCATCTTGATATATGGCAGAAACCATTATAATATTGTTAAATAATTACCATCCAATTAAAAATTTAAAAAATTTGAAAAGAAGCCTCCCTTGTGGCTGAGAAAAATTAAACAAATATATAGAAAGAATCTGACCAAAATTAATAGTAGATCTCCAACATTTTTAAGCCACAGAAAAGTATTTGAGATTGGAAACCTAATATAGAAAATAGAGTAAGCATATTTGCTTTGATTCAAATGAAGCAGAAATTTACAGTGACTTCTGCCCACGTCTTTTCATGGCAGCCTTTGAGTCTTTTCATGGAAGAAATATAATCCAAGCAGAACTCCATAGAATAGTTAGATCTGGAAAGGCAAAGCTGAGGAAAGGGGGTGTTCAGGAATGGAGCTCATAGTGTGTGAGCAATATGTGGAGGCAGGGGTATGGAAGGGGTCATCAGAAACTACAGATTTGAGCTTTTTGGAACAGTGGAAGCAAATACAGAAAAGATTGGCATCCTGGGGTGGAGGGTTTCATCATAGCTTGAATGAATTCAGATCCTTGAAAGGAATTCCAGAGGACTGAAAACTATGCTCATTCCCCTGTGACCTCCATATTCTTTGAGTCATCTTATTTCCTTGCCTATATCTTATCTTCATTTTGATGGTTCCTAGATTCCTTTTTTTTTCTTAGAAAAACAGTACTGAAACAATATTAGAATTGAGAAAGAACCACATAGTTTGCTTTTTCTAATAGAACTCCTATAGGGTCTTCAGGAAGATAGAATTGTTTTGGTTCTATTGATGTCAGCCCCATAGGTCTGTGTCCCCAGGCTCTGTCCCAGACACTAAAATGGGCAACTCTCTGTCATCCACATAGATATTTTCTTAGAAGTTTGCCAAGGCACCATTCTCCACTTTTTCTCATCACCAGTAGCTCTTTTTGTATACCTTTTAGCACTAAAAAGCAAAATGAAAGGAGAGCACAAAATGGGCAGGTATAAAATGAAGATGGAAGTGCCCCATTATTTCATGGACTCAAAGAGCCGTAAATGGAGGTAGATGAGGAAAAGCCCTGATAGGAAGACAAACTTCAAATTAGATTATTCCATAGATTCCAAGTGCTCTAAGTGACACAAAATTAGAGAGTAGAAGATCAGCACATCCATACTGCATAATGGCTAGGAAGATAGAGGATTGGAGTTAAAAGTTAGGTATGTACGTTTGCTCTTCAGATGGACATATGCGCCTGGGAGTCTACTCACTCAAAATGAAAAGGAAATGGAGGTGGGATAATTTGAATAGTGGATGACGTCTTAGAGAAGCAAACAAACAAAAAAGAATGTTATGTAGTATAGTATACGGAAGTAGAATAACATTTCGGTAGTTTATAATTAAATGAATAGAATCCAGAAAGTGAGTTTCTGCAGGGAAAATAAAATTTAATACAAATTTAACAAAATCACCCAGTTACTGGACAAACACCTAGTTTATAAGAAGTTAAAAGTCTAATGATATAGAAGCAAAAGTCATCCAGAGAAGTAGTGTTATAAAAATAAACATTTTGAGTGGGATTTACTTTTTTTAAACAACCACGAACTAAGCATGTGATGACAGAGGAAAGTCTGCTGGTAAAGGGAAGAATTAATGTTGCAGAAAACCAAATGCGTAATGTCAAGGGTGAGTAGGTAAGTGCCCCAGCTTGCAGGGGTAAGATGGAGAAGTGACAGTAAGAGGAGAGAAGATAGCAGATAGTGAAGACAGAACAAAGATCCAGTATAAAAGTTATGAGTGAACTTAAGGAAAAGGCCAAACAACGGGAGCAGTGCGATAAGCAAAGACAAATTGAACAATAACATCGGCACTGAAAACAAACAAACAACAACAACAACAAAAACCTGGAGTATGTGGAGTGAAAAACTTTATAATGTTGCAAAAAATTATGAAAAGAGATCCGATGCCAGCTATATCTTAGCCAATCTTATGAATAATCAGTGACAGCGATGTCCCTTCACAAAATAGATGGACACTCAAATTAGGTTAAAAATAAATGAGAATTTATATTCAGGGAGACCAATTACCAATGAGTGAGTGAGATGTAGGAGAACCAAACGGAATAATGTAAGAGCCCAGGGCTTGCTCAGCCAGCTGCCACTACCCCTAGGCCCAAAGGGAAAAGAAGACGGAGAGAGGTGTGGTTGGATCCAAACTGTGAATGTGTTACGTAAAGCAGACCACATTGAGGTGATCAGTGACTTTCTGTTAAAAAATATACTAACTTGAGGCGAACTGTGGAATATTCCTAAAGAGATGGGAATACCAGGCCACCTTACCTGACTCCTGAGAAACCTGCATGCAGGTCAAGAAGCAGCAGTTAGAACTGGACAGGGAACAATGCACTGGTTCAAAATTGGGAAAGGAGTTCATCAAGGCTGAATATTATCACCCTGCTTATTTAAATTATATGCAGAGTACATCATGAGAAATGCTGGGTTGGATGACTCAATAGCTGGAATCAAGTTGGCTGGGAGAAACACCAACAACCTCAGATATGCAGATGATATCACTTTAACAGCAGAAAATGAAGAGGAATTCAAGAGCCTCTTGATGAAAGTGAAAGAGGAGCATGAAAAAGCTGTCTTAAAACTCAACATTCAAAAAATGAAGATTGTGGCCTCTGGTCCCATCATTTCATGGCAAATAGATGAGAAACAAGTGGAAACATTGTCAGACTTCATTTTCTTGGGCTCCAAAATCACTGTGGATGGTGACTGTGGCCACAAAATGAAAAGATACTTACTCCATGGAAGGAAAGTTATGACGAATCCAGACAGTGTATTAAAAAACAGAGACATCACTTTGCCAAAGAAGGTCTATCTAGTCAAAGCTATGGTTTTTCCAGTAGTCATGTATGGATGTGAAAGTTGGACCATGAAGAAGGCTGAGCACTGAAGAATTGATGCTTTTGAACCGTGGTGCTAGAGAAGACTCTTGAGAGTCCCCTGGACAGTCAATCCTAAAGGAAATCAACCCTGAATATTCACTGAAGGACTGAAGCTGAAGCTCTAATATTTGGCCACCTGATGGGAAGAGCTGATCCACTGGAAAAGACCTCAATCCTGGAAAAGATTGAGGGCAAGAGGAGTAGGAGGTGACAGAGGATGAGAGGGTTGGATAGCATCACTGACCCAATAGACAGGAGTTTCAGCAAACTCCAGGAGATAGTGAAGGACAGGGAAGCCTGGTATGCTGTAGCCCATGGGGACGCAGAGTCAGACAGGACTTAGCTACTGAACAACAACAACAACTTGAGGCAACTTCCTGAGGGCAAAATATATGTTAATCTTATTCTCTCTTCTCCTCCAAACTCTTGGCCCCACAAGCTAAATGCAACAGAAAACACAGAGCAGGAATCCCAGTGATGTAAGATATTCAAACCAACCCCTCACAGCAGAGAAAAGCATGGAAAAGGGATGTGATGAATAGATGAAAGATACTTGGCACAGCAATCCATCCTCCCTACACACACACAAAAATCATATATTTCATAATGGAAGGAATTAAACAGGACGAATGAATGGAATGAATAATAACAGAGTAGCAGGCTTAGTAAATATTTATGTATTTATGATTATTAATATATCTTAAAATGAAATGCATGTTCTTTGATAGAGAACATATGTAATATAAAATAATTAATGATTACGGCCTATGTTTCAAGACCACAGCTTTAGAATAAGATAAGATGGATAAACTGATTAATTTCTGATCTTATAAGGTATATGGGAAAGATAAGAAGCATTATTTTATTTTTCTCCCTGATAATTAGAAAAAAAATATATTTGTGTTTAGAAAACTTAAAGGTTAATTCAGGTAGGTAAAAAGTATACTTTTTAGTTGACTGGAGAAAGTTTAAATTCCACCTAGCAAAAGGTAGAGTCTTTAAAAAGACAAAATAAGAGGACTGGAGTAAGACAAAAATATTTTTAACAATAATTACATGTTCTAATCTTAATAAAGGCTGAAGATATTCAGATTAGATTTGAGAAATCCAATAGTGTGCTGCTTTACAAAATACAATAAACTAAATGGAAAAGAAATAAAAATGATATTACTCACTATGATATATAATAATTGTTCTCATACTTTTTGATCTAAGGATATATTTATCCTCTAAAAAGTTATTGAGAATCCAAAGTCTTTATTCTTGTAATTATATTTATCTCTATAGATTGCATTTCAAACTAAAACTGAATTATTTTTAGTCATTTTAATTGATCTATATACATTAAAATTAGCCCTTCCATGTGCAGGTCTATGAATTTTGACAAATCTCTGGACTTGTGTATCCACCAATACAATTAAGACACAGGATGCTTTCATGACCTTTTGATGTGAAATCCCTCTTTCTATTCCCAGCCTTGTTTTATGGCCCTATATTGGCAGACACCATATAAATGGAGTTATATATCATACAGCCTGTGGAGTCTGGATTCTTTCACTTAGCATGATGGTTTTGAGATTCATCTATGTTGCTATACATATCAGCAGTTTGGTCCTTTTTATTCCTGTGTACTGTTCCACTACATAGTTGCACCATGATTTCTTAACTGATTCACTAGTCAGTGGGTATTTGGGATTTTCAAACTTTTGGTTATTAGAAATACAGATGCTGTGAACAGTTTTGTGTAGATTTTTGTGTGGCTATATGTCTCCATTTCTCTGGTAAAATCTCAGGAGTGGGATTGTTACGACACACAATAAGTGTAAGAAACAACTTTATAAAAAACAGTTCCAAAGTGGTTGAGCATGTTTGCATTCTAATGAGTTCCACATACCCAGTATTCCTGCTGAGACTTGACTTTTGCCAATTAAAAACTTTTTAGTTCAGATGTTCTAATACAAGTGTAGTATTATCCTGTTGTGATTTTAGTTTGCATTTTCCTAATGACTAATGATGTTGAAGATGTTTTTAGTGCTTGCTTGCTTTCTGTGTATCTTCGGTAATGTGCCTATTCAAATCTTTTACCCATTGAGTTATTTAATTTTTATTTAATCTTAAGAGTTCTTGATATCTTCTAGATACTAGTCCTTTATTATATTTATGTTTTTCAAAATATTTTCTTCTATTCTGTGGCTTGTCTTTTCTCTAACAGTGTTTTTCTAAGAGCTGAAATTTAAAATTTTGATCAAGTCCAATTTATCAATTTTTATTTTATGGTTGACTCTTTTGTATCCTATCTAAGAAAACTTTGCCTAACTCAAGGTCACTGGACTTACTCTTATGTTTCCTCTAGATACTTTATAAAAGCTGAGAAAAATTTAAAGCACAAAATACACAAACTTACATACTGTTAGCAATCAGAGTGAGATGTATGTATGGATCAGAGCTATTTGTGGATTGGAAAGTTTCACTGTACAATCCTGAGAGAGTGAAAATGAAGAAGGAAAATAATATCTAGAATTACTCTGAAAATGTTGAACTCATGATCTTTCTGAAAGGTTCTCAAGGACTGACAGGAGTCCCTAGACCACATATGAGAAACACTGATCTAGAATGTGAAGATGATCAAACACAAATTATGAGTGCCAATGTTAAATTACAAATGAAGCAAAAGTGAAGGCAATACATTATAAAAGACAGAAGGATGTTTTCTTATTGACATATTCTCCTTTACCCAATGAAATTATGATAGCTTTTTTATGTAATTACACAGGTATCAAATATATTTTAAAAGTTTGGAAATATAAGAACACATTAAAATCTTTTTGCAGTTATATTTAAAGAAATTATTATACCTTTTTATTTGCTTAGCAGATAAAGAGCACAGTAATAGAGATACACAAATTTAAAAAATAAAGAATTATTTTAATTGTATGAAACTTTATATACACTTCCTAGAGTAATGGACATAAAAACAAAAATAAACATGTGGGACCTAATTAAACTTAAAAGCTTTTGAATAGCAAAAGAAACTATTAACAAGGTGAAAAGACACTCTCAGAATGGGAGAAAATAATAGCAAATTAAACAACTGACAAAGGATTAATTTCTAAAATACAGAAGCAACACATTCACTCAATGATAGAAAAGCAATCAAAAAGTGAGCAGAAGACCTAAACAGACATATCTCCAAAGAAGACATAGAGATGGCTGATAAACACATGAAGAGATGCTTGAGATCACTCATTATTAGAGAAATGCAAGTCAAAACTACAGTGAGACATTACCTCACACCAGTCAGAATGGCAATCATCAGAAATCTACAAACAATAAATGCTGGAGAGGCTGTGGAGAAAAGGAAACCCTCTTGGACTATTGGTGGTAATGTAAATTGATACAGCCACTGTGGAAGACATTATGGAGGTTCCCTAAAAAAACTAGGAGTAAACCTACCATATGACCCAACAATCCCACTACTGGGCATATACCCTGAGTACACCATAATTGAAAAAGACACTTGTACCCCAATGTTCATTGCAGCACTATGTGCCATAGCTTGGGCATGGAAGCAACCTCAATGTCCAGCAGCAGAAGAAGGAATAAAGAATCTGTGGTGTATATATATATATATATATATATATAATGGAATATTAGTGATAAAAAGGAACCCATTTGAGTCAATTCTAATGAGGTGGATTAACCTAGAGCCTATTATACAGAGTGAAGTAAATCAGAAAGAGAAAATTATCATACATTAATGCTTATATATGGAATCTAGAAAAATGGTACTGATGAACCTATCTGCAGGGCAGAAATGGAGACACAGACATGGAAAAAACAGGTGCCAACAGGTGGGGGAAGGAGAGGGTCTCACAAATAGAGTAACAGGGAAACATATACCGTATGTAAAATAGATAACCAGTAGAAATTTCTGCATGACTCAGGGAACTCAAACTAGAACTCTGTAACAATCTAGAGGAATGGGATGGGGTGGGATGTGGGAGGGAGGTTCAAGAAGAAGGGGTCATATATATACCTATGCCTTAATCATGCTGATGTATGGCAGAAACAACACACTATTATAAAGCAATTACCCTTCAGTTTAAAAAAAAATGAAAAGGAGAAATAGCAACCAATATCCCAGAAATACAAAAACTCATAAAACAATACTACAGTTATATGGTATAACTGTAGTATTTGTCTGTTCACTCTAGGTTATCCAATTTGTTTGCAAATTGGATAACCTAGAGTGAACAGACAAATTTCTAGAAATATCTAATCTTTTAAGACTGAATCAATACTCTGTATATGAGACAGCATAAGAGACACTGATGTATAGAACAGTCTTTTGGACTCTGTGGGAGAGGGAGAGGGTGGGATGATTTGGGAGAATGGCATTGAAACATGTATAATATCATATATGAAACGAGTTGCCAGTCCAGGTTAGATGCACGATACTGGATGCTTGGGGCTGGTGCACTGGGATGACCCAGAGGGATGGTACGGGGAGGGAGGAGGGAGGAGGGTTCAGGATGGGGAACACATGTATACCTGTGGTGGATGCATGTTGATTTATGGCAAAACCAATACAATATTGTAAAGTTAAAAAAAAAAAAAAAGACTGAATCAAGAAGGAGTAGACAGTTTGAACAGACCAATCACTAGCAGTGAAACTGAGTTTGTAAAAAAAAAACAACCACAAAAAACCTCCCAGGAAACAAAAGTCCAGTAATAGCTTCACAGGGAAATTCTACCAAACATATTAAAACAGTAATACCTATCCTCAAGCTATTCCTAAGATGAAGGAAATGGACAACTCCACAGTTCATTCTGCGAGGTTACTATCACCTTGATACCAAAACCAAAGACACTACAAAAATTTGATATATCTGATAAATATATTTAGATCAAAATATTATCAAACAATTCAACAATGTATAAAAATGATCATAAACCATGATCAAGTGGGATTTACTTCAGGGAAGCAAGGATGTTTCAGTATTTGCAAGTCAGTCAATGTGATACACCACATTAAAAAAAGGAAGGATAAAAATTACATGGTCATCTCGATAGATGTAGAGAAAGCAATTGACAAAATTCAACATCAATTTATGATTAAAAACTCTCATCAAAGTGGTTGTAGAAGGAACATATCTCAACATAATAAAGACTTTTTATGAGAAACATACAGCTAACATCATAGTTATCAGTGAAAAGCTGAAAATCTTTCCTCTAAATTCATGAACAAGACAAGGATGTCCACTCTTACCATTTTTACATAGCACAATAAGACAAGAAAAAGAAATAAAAGGCATACAAATTGGAAGGGAAGAAGTAACACTGCCATTATTTGTAGATGCTGCTGCTGCTAAGTCACTTAAGTCACGTCCGACTCTGTGCGACCCCGTAGACGGCAGCCCACCAGGCTCCCCTGTCCCCGGGATTCTCCAGGCAAGAACACTGGAGTGGGTTGCCATTTCCCTCTCCAACATGCCACTATATACAGAAAACTCTATAAAGTCTCCAACAGAAAATTATTAACTAGTAAATGGGTTCAGCAAAGTTGCAGGATTAAAGACTAATATACAGGAATATATTGCTTTTATATACACTATTAATGAAATATAAGAAAAAGAATGCAAGAAAACAACCCAATTTAATTGCATTAAAAAGTATAAAATATCTAGGAATAGACTACTAAGGAGGTGAAAAACCTATACTCTGAAAAGTATAAAGCGTTGGTGAAGAAATTTAAAAATGATACCTAGAAATGGAAAGATCGCCTATATTATTGCATTGGAAGAATTAATATTGTTAATATGACCATTTTCCCCAAAGTAGTCTACAGATTTAATACAATCCCTATGAAAATACACATGACGTTTTTCACAGAATTAGAACAAATAATCCCAAAATTTATATGAAACCCCAAAAGCCATCAAATTGCCAAAGCAATCTTGAGGAACAAAAAAGATGGATATTTCAGCTCCCTGACTTCAGATTATACACAAAGATACACTAATCAAAATATCATGGTACTGGCACAGAGACAGATACATAGATCAACAGAACATAATAGAGAGCCCAGAAATAAATCCATACACTTCTGGTCAATTAATCTATGACAAAGGGGAAAGAATATACAATGGAGAAAAGGCCGTGTCTTCAATAAGTGGTGTCGGAAAAACTGGACAGCTACATGTAAAACAATGTAATTAGAACATTTGCTCACACCATGTTAAAAAAAAAAATGAACTAAAAATGAGTTAGAGACCTAAATGTAAGACCTGAAGTCATAAAACTAGAAGAGGACATAAGAACAGTCTTTGACATAAGTCTTAGAAATATTTTTTGGATTTTTCTCCTAAGGCAAAAGAAATAAAAGCAATAAGAAACAAATGGGATCTAATTAAACTTAAAAGCTTTTGCACAGCAAAGGAATTCATTGACAAAATAAGACAATCTACTGAAAAATATAAAATACTTGCAAGTGATATGATCAATGAGAGGATGATATCCAAAATACTTAAATAGTTCATATAATTCAGTATCAAAACCCCCACAAAACTTGATTTGAAAATTGGGCAGAAGACCTGAATAGACATTTTCCCAAAGAAGAAACACAGATGACCAAGAAGCACATGAAAAATAAATGCTCAACATCAGATAAATGTAAATCAAAACCACAATGAGATATCACCTCACACCTCTCAAAATGGCTATCATCAAAAGACCACAAATAATAAATGTTGGTGAGCATGCAAAGAAAAAGGGACCCCGGTACACTGTTGATGGGAATGTAAATTAGTGTAGCCACTATGGAAAATAGTATGGAGTTTCTTCACAAAACTAACCATAGAGTTATTATATGATCCAGCAGTCCTGCTCTTGGGCATGTATCTTGAAAAGATGAAAATTCTAACTTGAAAAGATACATGCACCCCCAACTATAACAGCAGCACTATTTATAATGGCTAGAAATGAGACATAGAAACAGCCTAAAGGTCCATTGACAGGAGAATGGATAAAGAAGATGTGGTGTATACACAATGGGATATTAATCCACTGTAAAAAAGGATGAAATTCTGTCATTTGCTACAATGTGGATGGATCTAGAGGGTATTACACTTAGTTAAATGTCAGACATATAAAGACAATACTGTACAATATCACTTATACATGGAATCTAAAAAGTAAAACTGGTGAATATAGCAAAAAAGAAAGAGACTCACAGATAAAGAGAACAAACCGTGGTTATCAGTCTGGGGAGGGAAGGGGACGGGCCTGATAGGGGTAAGAGATTAAAAGATACCAAGTACTATGTATAAAATAAACTAGCAACAAGAATATTTAGTACTGCACAGAGAAATATGGCTGTGGTTTTATAATCACTTTAAATGGAATATGACTATAACAAAATCATTGAATCATTATGTTGTATACCTAAACTTGATACAATATTGTAAATCAGCTATATTTCAAGTAAAAACATAAATGAGATGCTGGATGCTAAACAAACTTATTGTAGTTTCATAACACAGTAAGTCAACCATTATTTTGTACATTTAAATGTATACAGTGATGTATGTCAATTATATCTCAATAAACCTAGAAAAAATTAAAATGTGAGATAAAAATGCTAATAAAATATTGTAAACAAAAAATAAAATATTGTAAATAAAAGTGAATACAAGAAGTGACAAAATTTTTAAATATTAAGTGTATATATATATATATGCAATTTTCCTATTAATTAAAAAATCCTAATGACATAGATACTCTTTTGATAAAAGAATTTCCAAAAGAATGGACTAGGAAACCAAAATATATGAAGAATACAAAACCAAATATTTAAGTAAGCATAAAGAAATTGAAAAAGTGATGTAATAATCATCAACAGAAATCACTAACACTAGTTGATTTCACAGGAGCATCCCTTCAAAGTTTCAAAGAAAAATTACATGCTTTCTATTTAAATTATTTCTGAGAACAATAAAAGATGGCTTAATTTTGTTAAGCTAGCATAAAACTTAACACCAAATACATAACAAAAGAAAACTATGCTCTCTTCAAAATGTTAAACACTCAAATGTTCTGCGGAAAGTTATTAGCTATTCTATACAGAAAGCATTCTATATATGTAGCCAAATAAATGTAATATACCATGATAAAAAAAATCTTAACAGAGTATTTTAGTATAGGACATCTTAGGATCTATAATATACTGAAATACATTATAAGCTTATGAAATTTACTTGACAACAAGAAACACCTTCCCTTTTTCCTTCTTTACCACATTGTACACCTAATAATTATTCCCAATATTTGACCCCCTAGAATGAAGAATGCTCAAGTTCTCAGATACCAGAGTGATGTCAGAGGTCAACGTCCCTGGTTAACATACATGTTGAAATCTTTAATAGCAGAGATAACTGACCTTTGTCAGGGTATTCACAGAATCATTCATCATTGTCCTGTAGATTTTATCCCAAGAATGCAAGATTGATTTACTACCATGAAAGGCATTAATAAACACTTTAAAAGGTTACATTTACAAATATGATCATTTAAAGCAATAGCCCAATGGGCTCTTATAAAACGAAAGAGAGGACTATATTCCTTTATAGAATTGATAAAGATGGGGAAAGCCAGGTTACCAAGCTGGCGGGCAAGCCACTAGGTGGATTAGCTCAGGCCCTGCTGGTGAGAATGTTACTTTGCACAATCCTTCTAGGGGACAATCTGGTGACATATGTATTTATTCTGGAGTAATTCGTTAAAAATTAAAGTTTCTTAGAAAACTTGGATTCTAAGAGATTTGACGAGAAAAGGAGGGAAGGAGACCGAGAGGGAAAGAAAGAAATTAAGAGAGGCAAGTGCTTGGTTAGTAGTGTCTTTAATTTATATACTTGCGGTAGACCTTTACAACAAGTTATCCTACCCTCTCCTTCCTGAGTCTAACCCCCAGAGTCAAGAGGCTTTTGTTGTTATTCAGTCGCTCAGTCATGTCTGACTCTTTGTGACCCTGTGGACCCTGCAGCACACCAGGCTTCCCTGTCCTTCACCATCTCCCAGAGCTTGCTCAAACTCATGTCTGTTAAGAAGGTGATGCCATCCAACCATCTCATCTTCTGTTATCCCCTTCTCCTCCAGCCTTGAATCTTTCCCAGCATCAGAGTCTTTTCTAATGAGTTGGCTCTTTGCATCAGGTGGCCAAAGTATTGGAGCTTCAGCTGCAGCAACAGTCCTACCAATGAATATTCAGGGTTGATTTCCTTTAGGATGGACTGGTTTGATCTTCTTGTAGTCCAAGGGACTCTCAAGAGTCTTCTCCAAAAAAAAAAAAAAAAAAAAAAAAGAGTCTTCTCCAATACCACAGTTCAAAAGCATCAATTCTTCAGCACTCAGCTTTCTTTGACTATATGAACTTTGTTGGCAAATAAGTGTCTCTGCTTTTTAATATACTGTCTCAGTTTGTCTAGGTTTGTCACAGCTTTTTTTCCAAGAAGCAAGCATCTTTTAATTTCATGGCTGCAGTCATCTGCAGTGATTTTGCAGCCCCAAAGAATAAAGTCTCTCACTATTTCCATTGTTTCCCCATCTATTTGCTGTGGGATTGGATGCCATGATCTTTGCTTTTTGAATATTGAGCTTTAAGGCAGCTTTTCCACTCCTCTCTTTCACTTTCATCAAGAGGCACTTTAGTTTCTCTTTGCTTTCTGCCATATGGGTGCTGTCATCTGCATATCTGTGGTTATTGATATTTCTTCCAGCAATCTTGGTTCCAGCTTGTGCTTCATCCGGCCCAGCATTTCTCATGATGTACTCTGCAAATAAGTTAAATAAGCAGGGTGACAATATACAACTTTGATGTATTCCTTTCCCAGTTTTGAACCAGTCTGTTTTTCCATGTCCAGTTCTAACTGATACTTCTTGACCTACATACAAGTCTCTCAGGAGGCAGGTAAGCTGGTCTGGTATTCCCATCTCTTGAAGAATTTTCCACAGTTTGTTGTGATCCACACAGTCAAAGGCTTTAGCATAGTCAATGAAGCAGAAGTAGATGTTTTTCTGGAATTCTTTTGCTTTTTTTTATGACCCAACAGATGTTGGCAATTTGATCTCTGGTTCCTCTGCCTTTTCTAAATCCAATTGGAACATATGGAATTTCTTGGTTCACTGTTGAAACCTAGCTTGGAGAATTTTCAGCATAATTTTGCTCGTATGTGAAATGAGTGCAATTGTGCAATAGTTTGAACATTCTTTGGCATTGCCTTTCTTTGGGATTGGAATGAAAACTGACCTTTTCCAGTCCTGTGGCCACTGCTGAGTTTTCCAAATTTGCTGACATATTGAGCACAGCACTTTAACAGCATCATCTTTTAGGATTTGAAATAGCTCAGCCAAAATTCCATCACTTCCATTAGCTTTGTTCATAGCATTGTTTCCTAAAGCCCACTTGACTTCGGACTCCAAAATGTCTGGCTCTAGGTGAGTGATCATGCCATCGTGGTTATCTGGGTCATTAAGACCTTTTTTGTATAGTTCTTCTGCATATTCTTGCCACCTCTTCTTAATATCTTCTGCTTCTGTTAGGTCCCTACCATTTCTGTCCTTTGTTGTGGTCATATTTGCATGAAGTGTTCCCTTGGTATCTCTAATTCTCTTGAGATTTCTAGCTTTTCCCATTCTATTGTTTTCCTCTATTTCTTTGCATTGTTTACTTATGAAGGCTTTCTTATCTCTCCTTGCTATTTTTTAGAACTCTCTATTCAGGATAGGTATATCTTTCCTTTTCTCCTTTGCCTTTTGCTTCAGTGTTAAGAAGAGTTAGTGTTAAGGAAAATGAAATTAACTCTCAAAGTAAAAATCATTGCTGACCTCCAAGTAAATGGCATGTAAATGGTTATCTACAATTGTGGGTTAAAATGTTACTGAGGTTCTCAGGCCATATCAGGAAGACCATCTCTGGCTTCGTTAGCTGGACTGCAGCAGCCAGAGTTTCCTCGAACAGTAATAACTTGAATTGCTCTATCGCCCAGGTTCCTGAGAACTGGAAGTGTAAGGACAGGCCAGTTTACCAGCTGCTTCCTTGAAAGTCCGGAGGGACACCCGACAGGGACAGCTGTGGTTCTTCTTCATTTAGTATTTTCTTCCTTTGGGATTCTTAACGCAGATTGGGAAATTTAAAAATGCATTTTGTTATCCATTGGCTCCCTGCCTCCAAGTGTCAGCCAAAGCTGTAATGCAGCATTATCCAAGGGCTGGGTTTTGGTTCCCCTGCAGTCCTGTAGCCACAGTGCCAGGCTAATGCATCTCCTGCAGGATCACAGAGAGCTCATAATGTGGGCAGTGGAGGGGCCAGGGTGACTTTGACACCTATCTGTTACCTTCGGGTTCAGCAAAGATACAGCTGGAAAACACAGAGGCTGTAACCTAAATCCCGCCTACTCACAAAATCTTGTCTCTTGATTAGGTCATTTGAATAAAACATGATATGGAATCTCACATTAGATATTCACACATGCTTATTTTAAAAATCTGGGTTTGGGGGGATATGCTAGATTTTAAAAAGTTTCTCTATTTCTGCTTTACCAATTTGAACTGGTTTACCAGTTACATATTTTGCTTCTTGTTTTTATAGACTTCTGAGAGCAACAGCAAATGTATTCAATACTGAGAATATTTCATTTGTATTGAACACAATGAGAAGGTGGATAAATGTATAAGTGAAAAAAATCCTGTAAACTTGTGTGTGTGTGTGCACATGTATTTTAACTGTGTACATATTTCCATGGCAACAACTGGAGAGACATGGAGCAATTAACAAAATTTTACAAACTATTTTAACCAACCCCTTGCTATTTTGAAATTTACCAGGATATGTATTTACTTAGATTTTTCCTTTTTCGACCACACTGTTAGGACTTGATGCTGATAGCAAAGAAGAGTCAATTAAATATTTAAAAGCATTGCAAAGCAACTTTGTCACCGCTCTAGCAATTTTATGATTAATTTTTCAATTGGCTCTCATTGAAAGCCTAAAGCAAATTTTATTTTGTGAGGAAGAGTGAGTGATTGAAGATTTCTATTGCAAAGACTATATTAAAATAAAATATTCTGAAGCACACAATTTAAAGAATGCAATTTTATACTGCTAGTATGATTTAATAATGTCATTTACACTAAGCTTGATGGAATGGCAGCCCCAGAATAATGGCACCCACTAGAAAGTCATTAAGCTAAATATTTAAAATGTTGTTTTATACTTTTAGGCATGTAAATAATTTATAGTGTGGAACTGACTATCTGGATGAGAAACGGAATGGGTACAAAGTGTCTGTGGCCAGTGTAAATGTGAGATTGGACTCATTTTGATGTATAATCCTATGATTCATTTATGGTATATTGAGGTAAATAACGCTAAAGGAATAAAAAATATACTTAGTTTAGTTGAAGGATCACCAGACATTCACTTGGGCCAGTCACTTAAACCTCTCAGTTCCTCAATATTATAATCTGTAAAATGGGCTCATTTGCATGATGAAATGAGAAGGGAGATTCACAGGTACTTTGAGAGTACAGCTAAAAGAGTATAACAGTAATATAAGTAATATAATGTAATATAAGTAATATAATGGTAGTAAGGAAAACAAAGGTGGCACAGTGGACCGTGCCAGGTTAACCACATCTCTTTGTTGTTAATGCTTAAGAGGGTAAAATGTGGTACAGATTCCAAAACTCAAAATTGTGTTTATTTATTTATTTGAAGAATGAAACCTTTTATTGTTTTTTTTGACCAAACCACTTGGCATGTGGGTTCCCTGCCATGGATAGAGCCCATATCCTCTGCAATAGAAGTGCAAAGTCTTAACCACTGGACCACAAGGGAAGTTCAACAAAACTGTATTTTTAAAAGCTCTTAAAGGAGCATGATTTGCTGCTTCTTGCATATCTGTTACATTTTTTTTTTCACCTTTATAAACTGACTTTTTTCCTCAATTAAAACTTCCTTTCCTCCGTAATTTTACCTTGTATATGTCTCATCATATATTTTAATTCTTATCATATCTTGCTTATTTCCTTAGTGTTTCTTAGCTCAAATTTTGCAGAAAGGAAACTTATTAGTCTAGTTTATTTTTCACTGCCAAGCCATGGATCATGTATTACTGGCCAGTAGGAAGATTGTTATTAAGATGGTGCCAGTCCTGGCCAGTGGGGGTAAAAGGTTATATGGAAAAAACATTGCTGTGGCAGTAAGAGACTCGAGGCATGGAAATTTCACTACGAGGGGCCTGCAGACAAGTAGGTGCTGATGGAAATCTTACATTCATCTTGACTTTCTGAACTACTTCCAGCTTCCTGAAAGTGATATGATCTTTCTTTTCTCTGGATCTTTGTAGATACTGATTTTTTCCTATTCTGTAATGGATTTTGGACTTTGCTTCACAAGTAAGCCTACTCCCTTGATTTGAACCTCCAGTGCCCCTTTCACTATGGAACTGTCTTGGCATTTGCCCATCCATGCTTTCAATGAGCTGTGCTCCTTGTGAATTGGGGAAGTAGAATCTTAACCAGTGGGATGGAGAAAAACGACATGGAAAATGTATAAATACTTTCTTTGGGTAAAAACTGTCTCAGCGACATCATGCTACTCTGCAGATATTTCTTCTACTTTTTGATTTTGTGACACACAAAAACAAGCAAATAAATATGATGCTCATAATCTGGGAGCGAAGAAGTTGAAAAGGTCAAAACAGAGGTTATCTCTTTGATTAGGATGCAAAGTGTAGGAAAGGTGAATAGGCTGAAGAAGCCAAATCTTCTAACAAACAAGCTGTACAGGGAAACTGTGCTGGAACAAGTGTGACATTGGAGAAGAAACTGCTGAGAAGTGATTTTGACTGTCTGAAGAAGCAGAAGTAGTGAGGAAACTCTTAGGCTTGACCTTCAATTTTTCCCTTTTCAAAAGTGTATCTGAAACATTAATATGTTCTGCTATAACAGTTAATATGGTTTAAGTTGCTTTATAACATATTTTGGAACAAAAAGGATATAAAGTCTACTTATGTCTATGTTAAGCAAATTAACAGGTAATTGAAAGCCTTCCAATTCAGGTCATGTGACTGCCACTCTTCTGCCCCCTTTGGGAAGCTCATCTGCCTTGTACTTCCCTCTGTTTGGGTCATATTAAACTCAGCTCATGAACTACAAAATTTAAGATAGTAATCGCAATGTGTAAAGGGATAGAGGCAGTAATGAATGTGATAATGAAAAGGGTTACGACTTCTTCTACTTTTGAAAAAAGAAAAGAATTATAATCATTAGCTTTCATGTCTGAGAGGGCTGAATTAAACCCCAGTTTTAGGATCTACCCTTTATATAATCTCAAAAAACTTTCTTCAGTCATTCATTCATTCATTGTTCAGATATAAACTGAGTACGTAAAATGAGTGCTCACCGTGTGCCCTTAACTGCGCGAGATACCAAATGCCATGGTGGCAAAACAGAACCAGGTCCTCCAGAAACCTAATTTGGAGACTACCCTCAACTTGCATTTTAAATATGAATAAAGTTCTTTTTTTTTAAGTTGAGAGAAACATGGTGAAGTATAGTTTAATTC
This sequence comes from Bubalus kerabau, assembly GCF_029407905.1. NCBI lineage: Eukaryota > Metazoa > Chordata > Mammalia > Artiodactyla > Bovidae > Bubalus > Bubalus kerabau. The sequence goes on along the minus strand of NC_073639.1, from coordinate 13,165,126 downwards.
TTTCCCCTAAATTTGAAGTGCCATTAGGAAAATAAGATACTTTATAGTACTTGGTAAAAGTGTTTCACACATTGTAAATATTCATAATAAGTAGTATTTATTATTTCCATTGTCTTCGAAAATGTTTAGTATGGGATTATAGTGGTACTAGTAATAAATAAACTGATAGTAAGAATAGAATTAAGTGAAATTTTTATATTACTTAAGTCAAAGAGATAAGTGCAATGGGGTGAGATACAATTTTTGTTGTATGTAAGAAGAACAATTTTTTTTTCCCCAGTGATCATATATGCCATAAATTCTCTTTTTGGAAGCCATTGGGAAATAAAGTATAAAATATATAATATTAGTTGTTTCAGAAAGACCTTATGGAAAATAGTTTTTATGAGCTATTTAAGTAAGAGGAGGGAGAAAAGTAGATGAGTTTAGATAAGGAGGCTGTTCTGAGCTTAGAGTGCAGCTTGGGAGAAGGTTTGGCTGTAGGTGGAAGTGAAATGCAAATAAGAAGAAGGCTATTTGCACATATACATAGAGAAGCAGGGTGAAGCTCCATAGCAGACTAAAGGAATCTAAGGGGAATGAAAGATAAAGGAGCAATGATTAAATAGAGTCGTCCGAATCCAAAGTGTAGTAGATAGTTCCATAGCGAAATGGTGTGTCCCGTGGTTAAAATGCTGGGCGCAGTGGAGGGAAAGTACCCTGCTGGATTGCGAGAGGCTGACTTCCTAGAGATTGAAAGAAAGACGCAAGTGGGCTACTACAAATGGTAGAAGAGTACCGCTTCTTAGGAATACTGCCTAGAATTACAAAAATTTGCTGCTTGTTTTAACTGTGACAAAATGCATACAACATAAAATTTTTAAATGTACATTTCAGTACAGTTAAGTATATTCGCATTTGTCTGAAGTGGATCTCCAGAACCTCTTCATCTTGCAGACTGGAGAAACTGTATGCCTATGACGTAGCAGCTGCTCCTTTCACCCTCGCTCCCCAGCCCTGGGCACACACTTTGTTTCCATGGCTTAGACTGCTGTCGGCCCCTCATAGAGCACAACTATACAATAGCTGTCTTTTTTGTGACTAGCTTATTTCACTCAGCATAGTGTCTTCAAGTTTACATGCCTCTTCTAAACCCTTGGGAGAAACATCACTAATCAGAGAAGATACCTTGGTGATGGGGATGAGTATAAACTTTCTTCCTGGAACCTTGAGAGAATCAAATCTTAACCAGGGCTATAGGAACTGGGGACAGAGCAAAGGATAAAGAGATGGAGGAGAAATAGCTTAGACAGAAAACAGTAATATGGACAAAGTTTGTAAAGCAAATAGTGCCTGAAAATGTAACCAGAAGCCACCAGACAAAGGAAATAGGAAGTGGGGACCTTTTCTAGTGTGACCTAAACTGATCCCTGGGTCTCTGGAGTGAATAGGAAGCCCTGATATGGCCAGTCTAGTTTAGGCTTTGACACTGGACAAGGAATATGGAGAGCATATCTTTCCAACAGGCCCTGTAAAAAACAATCCAAGCTTTTATCCATGCAAAGACTAATTTCTAATAAATCCTAAGGAGGAGTCTGAAAGAAGAGTGGACCAGATGATGTGGCAAATGAATCAACTGCCCGGTTTTGTGTTCTTTTTGGAGTCTTTCATATGTCACTGTCTATGTCATCTTTCATTCAAATATAGACTGAAGAATTGGCATAAAAGTGTGGCCATATTTTCCAAGATGATCTCAATTCATGTATGTTCATGGGACAATCCAAGATTATTCTACAAAATGTCAAAGTGTAGCTGGGTAGACACAGGGCAAATTTTATATCACACAGCACTAGCTCTTATTACTTGAATTGTGTAAGTAAGTTGTTCCTGAAGGTTTCATACTTCCTCAAGGTTGTTCCTGGGACTCCTAGCACCCTAAGTTATGAGTAGACCAGATGGACACTTGTAGTGTTCTTTAGTTCATTTATGCTTAAATCCATTCTACGGTTCTTTATTAAGTACCTACTGTTTGCTAGGTTATATTCTAGGTGTTGGAAAAATAGAGAAAGATAAAGCTTCTGCTGTCATGGAACTGGCATTTCAGTGTTAGTGAACAAAGAGTAGAAAATAAGAAGAAATAGGTTATTGGACACATAAGATAATTTTAAGTCATGATATGTGTGATATAGAAATAAAATAGGATGACGTGATAAAAAGTCACGAGGTGTTGTGAGGCTTAGGTAATCATGAAAGACTTCTCTGGGGTGATGACAGTGGAGTTGAGACCCTAAAGACAAGAAAGAAGTCAGCTGGCAGCAGGGAGCGGGGTGTGAAGGGTGGCTGATGGATGAACAAATGCAAAGGCCTAAAGCAGAAATGACTTTGATGGGTCTCTGAGGTGGGAAGAGAGTATGATGGGGGAGAGAAGAGTGGAGGGAGATCAGTTGGAGAGAAACACCTGGCCTGGTCATGCAGCCCATGGCATGGCACAGAATGAGAATTTTATTCTTAGTGTAGTGGGATGCTCTTTGCACAAAAGCAATTTTTTTTAAAGACTGAAGTTTGGAAGGACTGATGCTAAAGCTGAAGCTCCAGTACATTGGCCACCTGATGCAAAGAGCCTACTTAAAGACCCCGGTGCTGGGAAAGATTTTAAGAGCAGGAGGAGAAAGGGTTGACAGAAGATGAAATGGTTGGATGCCATCATTGACTCAGTGGACGTGAGTCTGAGCAAACTCTGGGAGGTAGTGAAGGACAGAGAAGCCTGGCGTGCTGCAGTCCATGGGGTCGTGTGAGTTGGACATGGCTGAGCAACTGAACAAAACAACAATTAACTTTATTACTGTTAAGAGTGATATTGGAGAATGTGACCAAAGAATCACTTTATTGATAAAATTGATACTTGTTGGAATGTATCTAAACTATTTACTTTCTTGTTAAAGAACAAATACTGGAGAATGAATGTTATATCTGTGGACATGTGGGTTATCTATCCCTACAAGACAGATGGGGGAAGAAAGCAGAAAGGGCATGCTGGAAGGTCATCCATCCTAAAGGGTTCACTGGAGGAACTTAAGTAAGAACCGGTTCTGGGTACTGGCGATCCAAACAACAGTTCCAGCCCTCAGAGATCTTCTAGTTTCATGGTGGAAATGACAACTTAACTAGAGCTGCTGGAGATTTGAACAAGTGGAGTTTCTTTGAGGGGAAAAAAAAATTCATGTTTAAGAAAATTCTACAATGGACTGTTTTAAATTATAAAACATAAAGTCTCTTGGGGGTAGTATGATGGTAGAGGCTTAAACAGAAAAGCAAAACTGACCTAGGAAATAAAATGTTGGGAGTTGAAGGTGTTTATATTGGTCCCCAGGACTTGGAGTAAAGCAGGGAGAGAAGTGGAAAGGATTTCAGATGCAGCTCAGTTAAGTTCAGTCGCTCAGTCATGTCTTACCCTGCGACCACATGGACTGTAGCATGCCAGGACTCCCTGTCCATCAAAACGCCTGAGTTTCCTCAAACTCACACCCATTTAGTAGGTGATGCCATCCAACCATCTCATCCTCTGTCATCCCCTTCTCCTCCTGCTGTCAATCTTTCCCAGCATCAGGGTCTTTTCCAATGAGTCATTTCTTCGTGTCAGGTGGCCAAAGTATTGGTGCTTCATCTTTAACATCAGTCCTTCCAAAGAGTATTCAGGACCGATTTCCTTTAGGATGGACTGGTTGGATCTCCTTGCTGTCCAAGAGATTCTCAAGAGTCTTTTCCAACAACACACAGTTCAAAAGCATCAATTCTTCGGTGCTCAGCTTTCTTTATAGTCCAACTCTCACATCCATATGTGACTACTGGAAAAACCATAGCCTTGACTAGATGGACATTTGTTGGCAAAATAATGTCTCTGCTTTTTAATAGACTGTCTAGGTTGGTCATAACATTTCTTCCAAGGAGCAAGCGTCTTTTAATTTCATGGCTGCAGTCACCAACTGCAGTGATTTGGAAGCTGCCAAAAATAAAAGGCAAAATGATAGGATACTGAAAGAGAAACTCCCCAGGTCAGTAGGTGCCCAATATGCTATTGGAGAAATAACTCCAGAAAGAATGAAGGGATGGAGCCAAAGCAAAAAGAATACCCAGCTGTGGATGTGACTAGTGATAGAAGCAAGGTCCGATGCTGTAAAGAGCAATATTGCATAGGAACCTGGAATGTCAGGTCCATAAATCAAGGCAAACTGGAAGTGGTCAAACAAGATATGGCAAGAGTGAACGTTGACATTCTAGGAATCAGCGAACTGAAATGGACTGGAATGGGTGAATTTAACTCAGATGACCATTATATGTACTACTGTGGGCAGGAATCCCTCAGAAGAAATGGAGTGGCCATCATGGTCAACAAAAGAGCCCAAAATGCAGTACTTGGATGCAATCTCAAAAACGACAGAATGATCTCTGTTCGTTTCCAAGGCAAACCATTCAATATCACAGTAATCCAAGTCTATGCCCCAACGAGTAACGCTGAAGAAGCTGAAGTTGAACGGTTCTATGAAGACCTACAAGACTTTTAGAACTAACACCCCAAAAAGATGTCCTTTTCATTATAGGGGACTGGAATGCAAAAGTTGGAAGTCAAGAAACACCTGGAGCAACAGGCAAATTTGGCCTTGGAATATGGAATGAAGCAAGGCAAAGACTAATAGAGTTTTGCCAAGAAAATGCACTGGTCCGAGCAAACACTCTCTTCCAACAACACAAGAGAAGACTCTATACATGGACATCACCAGATGGTCAACACCGAAATCAGATTGATTATATTCTTTGCAGCCAAAGATGGAGAAGCTCTATACAGTCAGCAAAAAAAAAGACCAGGAGCTGACTGAGGCTCAGACCATGAACTCCTTATTGCCAAATTCAGACTTAAATTGAAGAAAGTAGGGAAAACGACTAGACCATTCAGGTATGACCTAAATCAAATCCCTTATGATTATACAGTGGAAGTGAGAAATAGATTTAAGGGCCTAGATCTGATAGATAGAGTGCCTGATGAACTATGGAATGAGGTTTGTGACATCGTACAGGAGACAGGGATCAAGACCATCCCCATGGAAAAGAAATGCAAAAAAGCAAAATGGCTGTCTGGGGAGGCCTTACAAACAGCTGTGAAAAGAAGAGAAGCAAAAAGCAAAGGAGCAAAGGAAAGATATAAACATCTGAATGCAGAGTGCAAGAAGAGATAAGAAAGCCTTCTTCAGTGGTCAATGCAAAGAAATAGAGGAAAACAACAGAATGGGAAAGACTAGGGATCTCTTCAAGAAAATCAGAGATACCAAAGGAAATTTCATGCAAAGATGGGCTCGATAAAGGACAGAAATGGTATGGACTTAACAGAAGCAGAAGATATTAAGAAGAGGTGGCAAGAATACACACAAGAACTGTACAAAAAAGATCTTCATGACCCAGATAATCACGATGGTGTGATCACTCACCTAGAGCCAGACATCCTGGAACGTGAAGTCAAGTGGGCCTTAGAAAGCATTACTACAAACAAAGTTAGTGGAGGTGACAGAATTCCAGTTGAGCTATTCCAAATCCTGAAAGATGATGCTGTGAAAGTGCTGCACTCAATATGCCAGCAAATTTGGAAGACTCAGCAGTGGCCACAGGACTGGAAAAGGTCAGTTTTCATTCTAATCCCAAAGAAAGGCAATGCCAAAAAATGCTCAAACTACCGCACAATTGCACTCATCTCACATGCTAGTAAAGTAATGCTCAAAATTCTTCAAGCCAGGCTTCAGCAATATGTGAACCGTGAACTTCCAGATGTTCAAGCTGGTTTTAGAAAAGGCAGCAGAACCAGAGATCAAATTGCCAACATCTACTGGATCATGGAAAAAGCAAGAGAGTTCCAGAAAAACATCTACTTCTGCCTTATTGACTACGCCAAAGCCTTTGACTGTGTGGATCACAATAAACTGTGGAAAATTCTGAAAGAGATGGGAATACCAGACCACCTGATCTGCCTCTTGAGAAATTTGTATGCAAGTCTGGAAGCAAGAGTTAGAACTGGACATGGAACAACAGACTGATTCCAAATAGGAAAAGGAGTACGTCAAGGCTGTATATTGTCACCCTGCTTATTTAACTTATATGCAGAGTACATCATGAGAAACACTGGACTGGAAGAAACAAAAGCTGGAATCAAGATTGCCGGGAGAAATATCAATAACCTCAGATATGCAGATAACACCATCCTTTTGGCAGAAAGTGAAGAGGAACTCAAAAGCCTCTTGATGAAAGTGCAAGAGGAGAGTGAAAAAGTTGGCTTAAAGCTCAACATTCAGAAAACAAAGATCATGGCATCCGATCCCATCACTTCATGGGAAATAGATGGGAAAACAGTGGAAACAGTGTCAGACTTTATTTTTCTGGGCTCCAAAATCTCTACAGATGGTGACTGCAGCCATGAAATTAAAAGACGCTTACTCCTTGGAAGGAAAGTTATGACCAACCTAGACAGCATATTCAAAAGCAGAGACATTACTTTGCCAACAAAGGTTCTTCTATTCAAGGCTATGGTATTTCCAGTGGTCATGTATGGATGTGAGAGCTGGACTGTGAAGAAAGCTGAGCATGGAAGAATTGATGCTTTTGAACTGTGGTGTTGGAGAAGACTCTTGAGAGTCCCTTGGACTGCAAAGAGATCCAACCAGTCCATTCTGAAGGAGATCAGCCCTGGGATATCTTCGGAAGGACTGATGCTAAAGCTGAAACTCCAGTACTTTGGCCACCTCATGCGAAGAGTTGACTCATTGGAAAAGACTCTGATGCTGGAAGGGTTGGGGCAAGAGGAGAAGGGGACGACAGAGGATGAGATGGCTGGATGGCATCACTGACTCGATGGACATGAGTCTGGGTGAACTCCGGGAGTTGGTGATGGACAGGGAGGCCTTGCATGCTGCGATTCATGGGGTCGCAAAGAGTCGGACATAACTGAGTGACTGATCTGATCTAAAAAATAAAATGTCTCACTGTTTCCACTGTTTCTCCATCTATTTGCCATGAAGTTATGGGACCAGATGCCATGATGATAGTTTTCTGAATGTTGAGCTTTAAGGCAACTTTTTCACTCTCCTCTTTCACTTTCATCAAGAGGCTCTTTAGTTCCTCTTCACTTTCTGCCATCTGCATATCTGAGATTATTGATATTTCTCCCAGAAATCTTGATTCCAGCTTGTGCTTCATCTGGCCTGGAGTTTCTCATGATGTGCTCTGAATATAAGTTAAATAAGCAGAATTACAATATATAGCCTTGACATACTCCTTTCCCAATTTGGAACCAGTCTGTTGTTCCATGTCCAGTTCTAACTGTTGCTTCCTGACCTGCATACAGATTTCTCAAGAGGCAGATCAGGTGGTCTGGTATTTCCAACTGTTTCAGAATTTTCCACAGTTTGTTGTGATCCACAGAGTCAAAGACTTTGGCATAATCAATAAAGCAGAAATAGATGTTTTTCTGGAACTCTCTTGCTTTTTTGATGATCCAACGAATATTAGCAATTTGATCTCTGGTTCCTCTGCCTTTTCTAAATCCACCTTGAACATCTGGAAGTTCACGGTTCACATATTGCTGAAGCCTGGCTTGGAGAATTTTGAGCATTACTTTACTAGCATGTGAGATGAGTGCAATTGTGCGGTAGTTTGAGCATTCTTTGGCATTGCCTTTCTTTGGGATTGGAATGAAAACTGACCTTTTCCAGTCCTGTGGCCATTGCTGAGTTTTCCAAATTTTTCTGGCATATTGAGTGCAGCACTTTCACAGCATCATCTTTTAAGAGTTGCAATAGCTCAACTGGAATTCCATTACCTCCTCTAGCTTTTTTCATAGTGAGGCTTCCTAAGGCCCACTTGATTTCACATTCCAGGATGTCTGGTTCTAGGTGAGTGATCACACCATTGTGATTATCTGGGTCATGAAGATCTTTTTGTATAATTTGCCACCTCGTCTTAATATCTTCTTCTGTTAAGTCCATACCATTTCTGTCCTTTATCCAGCCCATCTTTGTATGAACTGTTCCCTTGGTAGCTCTAATTTTCTTGAAGAGCTCTCTAGTCTTTCCCATTCTATTGTTTCCCTCTATTTCTTTGCATTGGTCACTGAGGAAGGCTTGCTCTTCTCCCCTTGCTATTCTTTGGAACCCTCATTTAAATGGGTATATCTTTCCTTTTCTCCTTTGCCTTTAGCTTCTCTTCTTTTCACAGCTATTTCTAAGGCCTCCTGAGACAATCATTTAGCTTTTTTGCATTTCTTTTTCTTGTGTTAGGTCTTCATCCCTGTCTCCTGTACAATGTTATGAACCTCTGTTCATAGTTCTTCAGGGACTCTGTCTATCAGGTCTAATCCCTTGAATTTATTTGTCACTTCCACTGTATAATCAATCATAAGGGATTTGATTTAGGTCATAACTCAATGGTCTATTTTTTTTTCATACTTTCTTCAATTTAAGCCTAAATTTTGCAATAAGGAGTTCATGATCTGAACCACAGTCAGCCCTTGGTCTTGTTTTTGCTGACTGTATAGAGCTTCTCCATCTTTGGCTGCAAAGAATATAATCAGTCTGATTTTGGTGTTGACCATCTGGTGATGTACACATGTAGTCTTCTCTTGTGGTGTTGGAAGAGGGAGTTTGCTATGACCAGTGCATTTTCTTGGGGACCAGTATGGCAGCACACAGCTGACTGGGTTCCCAGGAGAGACTGACCAGCTTTAAGGAACTGGAATGAAAAGTTATTTCCTACTTTGGGCTACAGTTCAGTTCAGTTCAGTCGCTCAGTCGTGTCCGACTCTTTGTGACCCCATGAATCGCAGCATGCCAGGCCTCCCTGTCCATCACCAACTCCCAGAGTTCACTGAGACTCATGTCCATCAAGTCAGTGATGCCATCCAGCCATCTCATCCTCTGTCATCCCCTTCTCCTCCTGCCCCCAATCTCTCCCAGCATCAGAATCTTTTCCAATAAGTCAACTCTTTGCATGAGGTGGCCAAAGTACTGAAGTTTCAGCTTCAGCATCATTCCCTCCAAAGAAATCCCTGGGCTGATCTCCTTCAGAATGGACTGGCTGGATCTCCTTGCAGTCCAAGGGACTCTCAAGAGTCTTCTCCAACACCACAGTTCAAAAGCATCAATTCTTCAGTGCTCAGCCTTCTTCACAGTCCAACTCTCATATCCATACATGACCACAGGAAAAACCGTAGCCTTGACTAGACAGACCTTTGTTGGCAAAGTAATGTCTCTGCTTTTGAATAAGCTATCTAGGTTGGTCATAACTTTCCTTCCAAGGAGTAAGCGTCTTTTAATTTCATGGCTGCAGTCATCATCTGCAGTGATTTTGGAGCCCCAAAAAATAAAATCTGACACTGTTTCCGTTTCCCCATCTATTTCCCATGAAGTGGTGGGACCGGATATCATGATCTTTGTTTTCTGAATGTTGAGCTTTAAGCCAACTTTTTCACTCTCCTCTTTCACTTTCATCAAGAGGCTTTTGGGCTACAATGAACTATTATTTATGATATTATTTTGGAAAACCTGGTATGTACAAGAGCCTTATATTCCTGGTAAAAAGGAGGAACACAGAAGGAAGGGGAATGTCTATTCTGGGGTGGGGGGGTGGGTTAAAATGCTGGAAAGAAAAGAGTTAGATCTGAGGTCTGACAGTGAAAAGGAGCAGGAAATTAATGACAGTGGTGGGCACACAGCCCCTTGTAAATACGGGCACATAGGGGAGGTTGCGGAGGGCTTTCCACCTGAGCCATCTAACTCAGATATTAAAGGGAGAAAGTGCTACTCCAGGGGGATTGAGAACTTGGGAACTCTTGGGTGGCAAATATTCGAGTTACAGAGAAAATTGTGGCATAGAATGATAAATTTGCATAGACTTGATCAACTTTGCACAGAAGCCTGGGGTTTAGGGAGAGTTCCCCAAGAAGGGCAATGAGAGCTAGCTGTGAAGCTGAGGGTGGGGTAAGGGAGGTGGCTTCCCAAGTCAAGGAAGGTGCAGAAGCCCAGAGCTGTTCAGGCAATTGCAAGTTCATTTCTAGCACCTGAAAAATCAAACTGAAGTTGGTGACACTGGAAGGCTGATGAGCAGGACCAGGAGACTCACCCCAAAGAAATTTCTTTTCTTCTGCCTTCCTTTTTTTTTTTTTTTCCGGACACTTAACCAACAAGAGTTTATTTTCTCACTCACAGTTCTGGAGGCTAGAGGTCTGAGATCAAGGTGGGGACAAGGTTGCTTTCTCTGAGGCACTCTCTCCTTCACTTGAAGATAAACATTTTCTTTCACTTTCTTCACCTGGTCTCCTCTCTGTATCTGGATCATAAATGCTTCTTTGTATAACACATTATCTTATGAAGATTACTGGGTTCCCATGGTTCATACTTTAAAAAATAACACACTCCTTCCTGGAAGCAAATATATACAGATTTCCATCCCAGAGAGTCCTATGAAACATAATTGTATACTTTATAAAGGTAAATTTTATAGTGTGTGAATTATGTCTCATATTTAAAAAAAATAAGCAAATAGGACATAGAATAAAAATATGGGATTATTTTTTAACAGACACATTCTTATGGGCTGAATTGTCTCAAAGAGCTAAGCTGTGCTCTTGGCCCCATTCTGACGGTAGTTGGGGAGTCAGGGGAGGGGGTTTTCTGAAGGATTCTACCAAGAAATGCCACTTAAGATGTATTTTTTTTGGAAGTATAGTTGATTTACAATGTTACATTGTCCTTAGGTGTACAACATAATTATTTGATATTTTTATAGATTATACCCCATTTAAATTTATTACAAAATAATGGCTATATTTTCCTGTTGTTTAATCACTAAGTCATGTCTGACTCTTTGCAACCCAATTTACTGTAGCCCTCCAGGCTCCTCTGTCCAAGGGGATTCTCCAGGCAAGAATACTGGAGTGAGTTATCATTTCCTTCTCCAATATATTCTTGTGCTGTTCAATATATCCTTGTAGCTTTTTTATTTTATACATAGTAATTCATATCTCTTAATTCCATACTCCTATCTTGCCCCTTTCCCCATTGGTAATAAATCAGTAATTTGTTATCTGTAAGTCTGTTTCTGCTTTGTTATACTTACTAATTTGTGCTACATTTTAGATTCCACATATAAGTGATAACATCTTTTTAAATTTTATTTTTTTTGGGGGGGTATAATTGCTTTACAATGTTGTGTTAGTTTCTGCTGTACAATGAAGTGAATCAGCTGTGTGTATATTTATGAGGGGTGGAAGGAGAGGGTGGGAGGAAAGTTCATGAGGGAGGTGATAATATCTTGTAAGCTGTGTTTATGCACCTTATGCACATGACAACTTCAGTCATATTTAGAGTTGGCTAGGAAAGGGCTGTCGGAGAAGGCAATGGCACCCCACTCTAGTACTCTTGCCTGGAAAATCTCATAGGTGGAGGAACCTGGTAGGCTGCAGTCCATGGGGTCGCTAAGAGTCGGACACAACTGAGCGACTTCACTTTCACTTTTCACTTTCATGCATTGGAGAAGGAAATGGCAACCCACTCCAGTGTTCTTGCCTGGAGAATCGCAGGGACGGTGGAGCCTGGTCTATGGGGTCACACAGAATCAGACACAACTGAAGCGACTTAGCAGCAGCAGCAGCAGGAAAGGGCTGCAGGCTTCTGTGGAGGCTCTTCCCACCTCTTTGCCCTCCTGCTGTAACTTCTGATCATCTCAGACTCGCAGACCACATCCTAAGGCCAGGATGTTCTCCTACCCCTTGGGGCATCCTGCGACCTGGTCTGGTCTTCCTGTTCTCTCTTCTTTTCCTTATCACAGATCCTTTGTCACTGTCTGGAGGCCTTGTTCTTTGTTCTGTCAAAGAAGAAGTGGTGAAGCCCAGGCTCCTTCTGAGGAACATCTTCTCAGCAGGGCCCAGGGGAGGTGAACTTGCAGTGACGCTGCGCCTCCAGCCGGCCACAGTCTCTGCTTCAACTCCAGCGTCTGGCCTGCGACTCAATATTAGACCAACACAAAATCTACCTGATCATTGCAACCACTTCTATATTATTCCAATTTACAGATGAAGAAATTAAACTCCAGATGATTATTGAGCTTATGTGAGGTCACTCCTTGCAGAGTGGCCCACCGAGGCTTTAAAGGGAGGGGGTCATCCTCATGACCATGGTTGACATGAACTTCAAAAAAGAAAACAGCAGTGTGTGTCAGTTCCATATTCTGGTATTTTGATGGAGAAATATGATTGGGTTAGGATAATTAAATGGATACATAACTTGTTGAACAACCATATATAAAGACACTGATGGATGAGTTGAGGTGGGCCTGGAGCAAGATGCCTCATGGCTAGCTCAGTGTTAAGTTCTCAATCACGTCCTCCTCAGCAGTTTTATGACTAGAACAAAGATATATGGGTAATATTTAATATTTAATTTGTAGTCATACAAATGCTGGAAGGATAACAAAACTGACAGACTCATCATTATTCAAAATGGTCTTAACAAGCCAAAATATTGGGCTGAATTTTCTCCAACTTTTTAATAAAAATTCCATACATGAAAAAAGGTTTAAGGAATACCATTAATGGACACTCAGGTACTAAGTACTTATATTAAACCATGGTTAATATTTTGTCAATTTCTTTACCTCTCTAAGTATTCTAACAATTTGAAAGAAAGTTGCAGACCTCATAAAATTTGACTGCTAAATACTTCTCTGTCTTCTAAAAATACATCCTTTTATATCTAATTCTAATATCTAAAAAAAAAGCAATTCCCCAAGATCATAATATCCAGTCTATATTCAAAATTTTTTGATTTTTTTTTATTCTGGTAAAATATTTGTAACATAAGTAACATAACCTTTTTGATCATTAAGCAACCAGTTCAGGGGCATTAAGTACATTCGCATTGTTATACAACCATCCCTACCATCCATCTCTAGAACTTTTTCATCAGCAGCATCACCTCAATTATTGACTCACTGAGAGATTTTGTAGGAACAGTGCAAATAACACTTGGATCTAAAAGCCAGCTTCATAAGCGCACGGCTGAGGAGGTAAGAACATACGTGTAGCATGAATATAATAGAACTAGAGATTTTAGTCTACAAGTTCAGTAAGTTTGTGAATGTCAAGAAGTGCAGAATTAGGCTGAAGTATAGTCCTGGACTCAGAGAAGAGAGAAGTCTGTTTTCTGCACTGCTCAGGCCCTACTGGGAATATTGTGTCCAGTTCTGGGCTCCATACCATTAGGGAGTCATAAAACTGCTGTCCGGAAGATGACGGGGTTTTAAAAAGACATCATCTGAGAAAGACAGGAAGAAACTGGATATTTGGGGCTTGTGAAAAAAATAAACACTGATACCTTAAATAAGAGATGTCATTTTAACTGCTTTGGAATATTTAAAGAACTCCCATTTGGAAAGTATATTTGTCCAAGGGGTAGTTCCAAGGCTAATAAGAGGAAGGTGCCATGGGAAAAGCTTCAATTCAGACTAATAATTTAATCGGAATGGCTGGAGTTGATTGAAAGTGTTGCCTTAGGAAGTAGTTTGTTCCCTATCACAAGTGGCATTCATTGTAATACTTGGCAGAGGAAACCCCAGCTTTGAGCAGCTTTTGGGATGAAATGACTTTTGGATCTCTTCTGGACTATATTTTGTTTAGGATTCTTTTATTGGCCTGGCCAAAAATTTGATTTGGGTTTTCTATAAGAGCATGTGGAAAAACCGGAACGACCAACCCATAGTTGCAAGAAACAGACCCCAAAAGTACCTTCTTAGGTAAAAGAAAAATTTCTTGAAAGAATGCTTGAACTGTTGTGTATGAGCAGTGGCATGGATGAACACTGAAACTCAAGTAGGGCAGACCACTCTTGTCTCTCTCTCTTTTTTCCTCCCTCCCATCTGTCCCCGTCTCTGACTAACTTTGTTCTCTTGCTCACTCTTTTTCCACTCTCTCTCTCTAGCTCTGGCCTCAATCTTTCTCATTGATTTGGCAGCAGCCTGGTTAGAGAAAAAGGCTGCTGACTGTTTCTGAATCTTAAGATGTTTGGTTGAAAACTCCTAGAGAAAGACTGTGTGACCAGTCAACTCTGGCCAGGGTGGGGTGGGGGAAGGTGAGGATGAACAAACTGGCTTGAACTGTCAAGCTGTGAACTCTCTCAGGTAACAAGGCACTCTATGATGAAAGTTCAAATGCTTCAGAGGACGAGGGTGAGCATTAAGACCCTGTCCTGTCTTAAAGGACATAAACGGCCAGTCCTGAAGGAAAATCACACAGTCTGCAGAGTCCTTCATGGCGACCTCAAGCCACCCTGGAGGAGAAGCTGCTGGGAGGTCACCTGGATGGGCCACATGAAATGTTGAAACATACTTGGGGGCTGCTAGGAAATCCCTGCCACCCACAGGGAGGCCAGGAATGCAGCAAGTCAAGTAAGGCTTTCTTTTCTAAGAAAGTAGCGGGGAGCCATGGGACAAGGGCAGTGGGGCACGCCCGGCTTAGGCTCTGCAAACATTTGCCTGGTGGCTGAAAGCCAGGGGCGAGGCCTGGGACCAGGGGACCAGAGGATGGTAGCGGCTATCCAAGCATTTTAGTGGAAAAGTCCATTCTTCCTTGTCATGTAGGAGAACTGAAGATCCAAATAATCTTGAACTTGGGAATTATCTGACTCCTGATATTTCGTCTCTTCTCTAGATCAGCAGTCCGCAAAGTTTTCGGTACTAATTTCATGGAAGATGATTTTTCCACAGACCAGCCTGGAGAGGGGATGGTTTGGGGATGATTCAAGTGTATTAGTTTTATTGGGCACATTATATTTATTATTATTACATCAGCTCCACCTCAGGTCATCAGGCATTAGATCCTGGCGGTTAGGGACCCCCGCTGTATACACCATCCTGCCTCTGAGAAATGACCTTTACAAAAGACCTGCCTGACTTCCTAGGCATCTATGGTTTCAGCAGGACCTGGGCTTGGCTCCCGGAGGGAGGGACAAATGTCCCCAAGCACCAGCTTATGCGGTCATAGAAAGGACACTAACTGAAGAACTTTCCATTTTAATTTTTGTACTAGTTGTTTTTAATTTGCTGACTATCATGTGCATGCACACTCATTGTGCTATGAAATTATTCATTTGTGGGCAAATTCTATTAATGTAAGTCATAGCGGGGAATTCAGAGACACATAAACACATAACGTGTCCCTGGAGTGAAGTCCCCTCCCTGGGCTACTGAGCACCTTCTGGCTTTTCACGGCCTATCTCTGTTTCTCCCTCTCCCTCTAAGGCTGACCTGCAACAGGACCATTTCAGGAGTGGAGAAAGGCTTCGGAATGAATGGCTGTTAGTGCAGATACTCTGGCTTTTGTCTAATCCGCTGTGGAAGTGGGAGGAGAGTAATGATGATGGTGGTGCTGATGACAACAAGGATGAAAATAGGTTTCAGGTGGATCTGCCTAGCTGTTCCCAGAATGTTGCACAAATGCCAGGGTAGCCAATGAAATAAAAGGTAAAGTCAGAACACACCGCTGCTTCTCTGAAAACCCATAATGGGAATGTCAACGATTTTAATGTTTCATTATATTTTATTTTTTATAAGATGCTGCAGGGTATAGAAAGAATCAAAAGTAATGGTTAAAACATGGAGGACCAGGAGTGATGAGTCCTGGAATTGAAAATAATCATCACCCTTGGTTACTGTGGGTAAATAATATACTATAAAAACCTTGGGAAGAAAAAGGCAATGCCTGAAAATAGCAGCCCCAACATAGATCTAAACAGGTCTACAAAAACCAGTTAGGACGAGAGAGAGACGACCCGACTTTCTCTTCCCAGACACTGATGCCAGGAAATAGAACAGGGGTGCCACTTGGGGGAATTTGCTACAGAATGTCACAGTGGCCGCAGTGACAGAAAACATGCTCTGGTGTCACAGTGAGTTGTGGACGGGACCTGTGTCTCTGACAAATGTGCCTCGTGTGAAAGCTACAGCATGTGAAAATACATGGCTTTCCCCCTCCCTGCATCTCTTCATATGGAACACATAATCTGTGGAAGATGTACGCATGTTCATGCGCAGAATAAATCAAGAGTGAGCCCAGCCGGCTTGGGATGGGAAACACAGGCCAAGAAGAGGGCCCACTGCTTTTCTGCTATGGCAATCTGCTAGCCTCCAAAAAGTTCATGGCCATCGGTGAGCTTCTAGAGGGTCCCTGGAAGAGGGAATGGCTCCCCACTCCAGTATTCTTGTCTGGAGAATTCCATGGACAGAGGAGCCTGGTAGGCTACAGTCCATGGTGTTGCAAAGAGTCAGACATGACTGAGCTATTAACACACTTTCTAGAGGGTGGCCATGTGCCTTTTTGATCCAGTCAGCAACACACTTTTAAAAGTGACTACCTGGATGTTGGAACTTAGGCAGTATGTGGGAAAATGGTACAAGTTTCCTCCATTGAATAGTGTTTTAAACACCAAAGGCTACTTGTTAGATAATTTGAGCATTGTTTGTATGAAGAGCATGGCCACAGGTACCTCAGGGAGGCTAATATGGATCATGTGCAACTTGTCAAGCAAAGACTTTCAGCTTTTCTGGCTGTGACCAACTCTTAACACATTTTACATTGAAAATGCATTATACGCACATGCAAAGAAACACACACACAAGATTTTATGAAACAATAATGAGTCTAGCAATGGGCATTGCTCTCTAATTTTCCCATTCTATTCTATTTCCTCCCTTCCTCTTTCTCTTTCTTTCTTTTACATATTAAATTGGTTATGGTTTACTGTTTAAACAGCTCTGCATTAAAGGGCAGAGAGATGCAGCAGAGCATCTGTGCTGTAGCCAACAGGCTGATCATAAGCCCTAGGAGAGAAGAGGCATCCTTGACACCTAGCACAGGCATAAATGTATCACTACCTGTAAAAAGATGTTAAAGATGTGTACTTCTGGGTATCTCTGTGAGAATGAAAGGATTTAGAACAGTGCTTGACACATAGTTGGCCATCCTTTTTATTGGTAATATTATGACTAAAGGCTCAGTGGCAGTTTCTGTAAAGGACAGCCAATTTACTTGTCCATTCTTTCACTCATTCACTTCTGTAATGCTTCATAAAATTTCTGAACAATGCCAAGCATTTGACATTCATTACTGGTGGCTCAGTCAGTAAAGAATCTGCCTGCAGTGAAGGAGACAACCTGCAATGCAGGAAACTTGGTTTTGATCCCTGGGTTGGGAAGCTCCCCTGGAGGAGGAAATGGCAACCCACTCCAGTATTCTTGCCTGAGAAATCCCATGGACAGAAGAGCCTGGTGGGCTGTAGTCCATAGGGTTGCAGAGTCGGACATGACTTAGTGACTAAACTAACCACTATTGTTATCTTCTTAGCAACTCTATGCTGCTGCTGCTGCTGCTGCTAAGTCACTTCAGTCGTGTCTGACTCTTAGCAACCCCATGGACTTCAGCCTACCAGGCTCCTCCATCCATGGGATTTTCCAGACAAGCAACTCTATGAGGCAGGGACTATTAGTCTCAGTTTATAGATGAGGCTAGAAAGCTGAGCTACCTGCTGAACATCTAGTCTTTGACATCAAAGTCTAAAGTATCATATGGAGGGAAGTGGAGTTGAATAGAAGGTATTTTAGACAGATAAATTGGCAGTTGCAGAAGTTTAGGGAATAATCCTAACACTTTATTTCATATATATTGTTTCCCCTCTCACTTTTGTGAACACTGTGAATTGGATAAGTGTAAAGAAGGTAGACGAGATAGACATCATTTGTGACATAAGAAAGGAATAAGAGAAGTATGGTTTACTTCAAGTTCCCACACAACTACTTTCTTTCAGAAGCTTCTTCTCAGTCCTATGTATGTGATTCCACTGTAGTGGGCAGATTGGAATCATCCAGAAGTGACTGAAGCTCCAAATTGATAGAGGTCAAGGAAATGTGACAAGAGGTAGATTATCTGTAAAGCAGGAACAAGAGGAGCCAAGGTCAAATGGGCAAATTTGAGACAAGGAGGACCAAGTAAATAAGAACATTTAAATGGATAAGGTATTGTCAATTATCTGGATCTGGTATTGTCAGGGAGTACAGGCTGGATGGGCAGTGATTAATTTCCTGGATGGATTTTCTCAGCCCAGATGCAACTTTTGAAGGACTGGAGCTATCTCATCTTTGGCCTAAGTCTTTTAAGTTCAATAAGGGTGGACATTATAGCCACCAATTTCAAGAGCTGGTGCTCTTCCTTTACATAGAATTTCACTCCTTATTAATTATGACTTAAACTGCTTATTGAAAATTGCTTTTCCAATTTATATCCTCTGTGAAGTGAGGCACATTTTCATATATCATATGAAAATATTTCACATTTATTGGGCTTCCTGTTTGGTTCTCCAAGATGAGATTTGAAAAACAATCCGCTCTTGCTTGTCTTGAAGGAGACCAAAGGTTATCGATTGATCATTTAGTTTGGGGTCACAGGAAAATAAGTTGCACTTAATGCTACATGGCCTATCTCTGAAGGAGATGTTTAAGGTGTTCATAATTTGTTTATTTAGTGTTGGCTGTGCTGGATCTGCACTGCTGCTCTTAGGCTTTCTCTAGTTGTGGCGAGCGGGGACCAATCTCTAGCTGTGGTGGGCAGGCTTCTCATTGTGGTAGCGTCTCTTGTTGAGGATCATAGGCTCTAGGGGAGTGGACTTCAGGAGTTTTGTCTCATAGCTTCAGTAGTTGTAATACACACGCTTAGTTGTTGTGGCACATGGGCTTAGTAGCGCCACAGAATGTGGGATCTTCCCGAATCAAACCCATGTCTGCTTCATTGGCAGGCAGATTCTTAACCAGTGGACCACCAGGGAAGTCCCTATAATTTATTAACTGGACTATTTGCAAAGTGAGAACCCATCGCTTGTGGAATATGACGGGAATTTCCTTGCTAAGAATGTTCTTGTTACAAGCTTTCACTCTTCTCTGACTTTCCTGTGAAGTTTGCTGCACATTTTTTGCTGATACATCCTTGACCCATCTTAAGTCATATCTTCCCTACTTGGGGCCTTCTCTAACACCAGAGAGCTCCACTATTATCAACCTCCCTTTCCATTTCTAGGAAGCCTCTGAGCAGTCTCATCAAACTACCAATTATACACACACGTATGTGTGTGCACATCTTTAAATTATTGAACCTGGTACACCATGAGCCATGGGTACTGCCTTAACAGACCACTTGGTATTGACTGATGAATAGTCTGGCTCATTAGTCTTTTACATTGGCACTCCAAATCACACACATCTAGGTAAAGGGAGATGTTTCTTAGTACACCCTGTTGGTAGAAATGGGAGGTTTTCAATCAGAATTCCTAGACTGTCCTTTGAATCACATGCTCTGACCTGACACTTGCCTTCTGCTGGTGGCTCTTGTTTTGCTGGGAACTCATGGCCTCCCGTCAGCTCTTCTTTCTCCACTGCTCATTGTTCCTGCCAGCAGTTTTATTCTGTTAGTTTCTCTGAGCTGATGTCTTTACCAGTGAAGTGTCCTCACCTCCTTTATTGTCCCTTTTTCTGCTGAACTCTAGTATGTGTGTGTATGTGTGTGTGCATGTGTATGTGTGTGCATGTGTGTATGTGCACATGTATGCGTGTGTGTATGCATGTATGTGTGCGTGTGTGTGTGTGCACGTGTGCATGTGTGTATGTGTGTGTGTGTGTTAGTCCCTCTGTCCTGTCTGACTCTTTGCGACCCCCTATACTGTGGCCCGCCAGGCTCCTCTGTCCATGGGATTTCCCAGGCAAGAATACTGGAGTGTGTTGCCCTTCCCTTTTCCAGGGGATCCTCCCGACTCAGGGATTGAACCCATGTCTCCCACATTGCAGGAAGGTTCTTTGCCATCTGAGTCACTAGAGAAGCTGAAGCTCTAGTATATCACCAAACGGAGTTGTGTGGGAATATATGTTTACTGAAAAGCTAGGGAAGTGAAATAACACGGCAGCGACTCCTCAAGTCTGTGTGCAATTCTTTAGACCCAATATTTACTGCTCATGCTCGTGCTTAGTTGCTTAGCTGTTTCTGACTCTTTGCAACTCCATGGGTTCACAGGCTCCTCTGTCCATGAGATTTTCCAGGCGAGAACTCTAGACTGGGTTGCCATTGCCTTCTCCAGGGGATCTTCCAGACCCAGGAATTGAACCAGGGTCTCCTGCATTGCAGGTGGATTCTTTGCCAGCTGAACTACCAGGGAAGCCCAACATTTACCACATCCCTACCCATTTTCTAGGGGGAAAGTACTCAGAAGTTAAACTCTTCTAGAAATTTCTCTCTAGTGGGGTTTCTCAATGTTGGTGCCATTGACATTTTGCACCAGACAGTCCTTTGTTGTGGGCTTGTCCTGTGCATTGTAGGATGGTTAGCAGCATCTTTGATTCTATCCACTGGATGCCAATAGCACTTTTCTATTGATAGCGCTTTTGGTCATTTTGATGACCAAAAATGTCTCCAGACCTTACCAAATGTCCCTGGGGAGCCAGTATCATCTCTGGTTGAGGACCAGTGCTCTCAACAGACTTGCTTTTCAAAATGTGGTCTATAAAGGAGTAGCAGGATCATTACCCGGGACTTTGTTAGAAATGCAGACTCTGTCTTGCCCCAGGTATACTTCATCAGAGTCTGCATCCTGACATGATTTCCTTCTTTCGACCTTAACCATTTTAAAGCCCTGCCCTAGAGAATGTCTCCTATTTCTGCTCCATGGTCAGATCCATCTTTTTCTCAGATCTCCTAATAGTTCCTGGATACATTTCTACCTTTTTGGAAATTCTTCAAGCTGCTCACAGGCATTTGTGCTAACTCAAGAGCCATGGCTGGCCCACTTCCTTCCAGCAGTTCTTCCCCTCAGTTCTGAGTTATTAATGCTATAACAATGCCTCAGAGGCTCTAGTTCTAGAATAATATTCCAGAAGACGAGCCTGGGCTGGAGAGGGTTGGAGGAATTTGGGTCAATAAGCCTGTAAGGATAGCTCAGATGGGTGCTGACGTTCCATGTCTGTCTGCTTTGAAATTTCCTTGCTTGTGGGATTTGAAATTAAGCCTAGACTGATTCCGTAGATAAGGCTGTTATCCATCATCTACTTATAATATACTTGGTAATCCATGAAATTCATAATCTATGAATTGGCAGTAGGAAACACTGCAAGTCTATCAGCCTTTTACCAATGACTCTCCTCATTTTCAGCAGTCCTTAAGAGTACAATATCATTGTTTAACACTCCTTCCCAATAAATTAGTTTAATACTTGAAATACTTGAATACTGTACCAGCAGGGCGAATAGGCTTTTCTTATTTTGATACCTAATATCCAGTTTCTTTTAAAATTGTTGTTTTGTCATCTATTTTAATTTTATTGATATTTAGAACTGGGACATACACATACTTTCAAATATTTATAATCTTTGGATTTCAATTCATAGGTCATTTCTAAGCCATTAAGGCAACTAATAAAATGCACACACACACATACATACATGTACACATGTGTTAGTTGCTGGGAGACAGTGTGAATGTTGGGAGCCTTCTAATTTTAGATTCGACAAGGTTGTGTGTCATGTAAGGCAATAAACTTATTTAGGGCACAAATACTGTCTCCCAGGTTCCTGCAAGTGCTGACTCTGGTTCTCGCCTCGAGACCAGGTATCTCCATTCTGTGAGTATCTTGTTTTCTTCCAGTGTAATTTCTGTGTCATCAAAGTCATGGATAACAACTAGTGTCCCTATTGTTTCAAGATTTTTGCTATTTTCCTCCCACACTGTTTTCCTAGTCTCAACCCCTGGCCTTTTAATTTCATGAATTTGGGCCATCCTGATTTCCTATCTCCAATGAAGATAACTCTAGTAACTTGAAGATTAGGGAAAATACGATTCAGAAGTCCAGACTTAAAATTTTGTTTCCCAGGTTCATTATCCCCATGTGTTAATCATCAATTTGTTGCTTTCTCAATCCAAACCCAGTCTTCTGTGTACTGTTTTATTTTATTTTTTAATATTTCTGGTAGGTAGCTAGTATGTAAAGCTGTTTCTTTTTTATCGTTTAATTTATTTTGTTTATTTATTTTTGGCTGTGCTGCCTCTTCATTGCTGCATGCGGGCTTTCTCTAGCTGTGGCGTGTGAGTTCAGTTAGTTGCAGCTCAGGTCAGTAGCTGTAGCACACGGGCTTAGTTGCTCCATGGCATGTGGGATCTTGCAGCCATGAAATTAAAAGATGCTTACTCCTTGGAAGGAAAGTTATGACCAACCTAGATAGCATATTCAAAAGCAGAAACATTACTTTGCCAACCAAGGTTTGTCTAGTCAAGGCTATGGTTTTGCCTGTGGTCACGTATGAATGTGAGAGTTGGACTGTGAAGAAGGCTGAGCGCCAAAGAATTGACGCTTTTGAACTGTGGTGTTGGAGAAGACTCTTGAGAGTCCCTTGGACTGCAAGGAGATCCAGCCAGTCCATTCTGAAGGAGATCAGCCCTGGGATTTCTTTGGAAGGAAATGATGCTAAAGCTGAAACTCCAGTACTTTGGCCACCTGATGCAAAGAGTTGACTCATTGGAAAAGACTCTGATGGTGGGAGGGATTGGGGGCAGGAGGAGAAGGGGACGACAGAGGATGAGATGGCTGGATGGCATCACTGACTCGATGGACATGAGTCTGAGTGAACTCCGGGAGTTGGTGATGGACAGGGAGGCCTGGCATGCTGCGATTCATGGGGTCGCAAAGAGTCGGACACGATTGAGCCACTGAACTGATCTGATCTGATCTGATGTGGGATCTTCCTGGATCAGGGATTGAACCCACGCCTCCTGCATTGGCAGCTGGCTTCTTTACTGCTGACCCACCAGGGAAGCCCTGTAGTGTTTTTTGATACTGAATCTGGATCCTGTACAAATTTCTCTTTTGCCAACTTGCTTCACGTTAAGCTTTTTCAGTAGAGGATGCTAGAGGAACTCTGTGTGCAACCTGGTGCTCTTGCTTTCCTTCTTGCTTCTTCAGTGCAGTGGCCAGCAGGCACCTTCATGTAAGAAATCAAATGATACACATTCTCCAGCAAGTTTTTCTGGCACTTTTGCCAGCATCTCCTCAGTGAGTTTTGCAGACACCCCAGCAAGTGGCTTTTCAGTGAGCACCAGCACTCCAGTGGGCAACTTCCTTGGCAGGGCAGCCCAGGAGACCCACACATGTTTACCCACATCAGGCCCACCCCTAGCGAGTTTCTCCAGCACTTCAGCTGGTTGTTTTCTGCTTGACAGCCTCAGCTGATGCTACCTCCATGCACTTCCATGTTACCCAGTGGGTTGCAGCCACACCCTCTCCACCAGCCTAAATCTAAGCCTTAAGGGGAGAGGGATAGGGACTTCTTAGTTTATTTCTTTCTTGTGAATTGTCTCTCATTCCTAGAAGTAGCAGCTGGTCCCTTCATCTGCTCTTTCAGTAATCTTTAGGATTCTTTTTACCCCTTCTAGTGTTATGATTCTTTTGTCTATTTAATAATTCTGTATGTTAAAGTTTTCTGTTCAGTTTGGTGGGTGTGGTTTCTCCTGATTGGACTCCTCCACCAGTCCAAAATAAAGGATTTCCAAAACCTGAACCTACGCTGCTTTCAGAGGGCACCTACAAGAGAGACAGGACCCGTAAAAGGACCCTCACCCATTTCCTTGCAGATAGATTAGAAATGGCAGTACTGAGTGGAACTACCTGGGAGTAATGAGGGGTTCACTAAAGGTGGTGTTTACCAGTAAGTTTTTGCTACTTCAGCTTATCTTTCTGGGTCCTTCCTTGTTCACCTTCTTCCCATCTCTAGTTAACTGTACTATCTGTGTGGATTCTATCTGCAAACATTTGATTAAGCCTTAGGCTTTACCTGAAATTATCTATCTACCTACCTCAGGGAAATATATAAATAAATATCTATATATTTGTATGTATATATTGTAATGTGCTTAGTTGCTCAGTTGTGTCTACCTCTTTCTGATCCCATGGACTGTAGCCCACCAGGCTCGCCTGTCCATGGAATTCTCCAGGTAAGAATACTGGAATTGGTTGCCATGCACTCCTTCAGGGGATCTTCCCAACAAAGGGATCAAACCCAGGTTTCCTATATTGCAGGCAGATTCTTTTTCATCTGAGCCACCAGGGAAAGCCCAAGAATACTGGAGTGGATATAGCCTATCCCTTCTCCAGGGGTCTTCCCAACCCAGGATTCAAACTGGGGTCTCCTGCATTTCAGGTGGATTCTTTATCAGCTGAGCTACCTGGGAAGCCCATATATTATAATATATATATATTTATATGTACATAGAGATAGGTATGTCATGGAAAGCCTAAATTATATATATGGCTAAATTATATGTATATTAATAATATATTATATATATATATATATAGATAGATGCCATGCCATGCTAATTCGCTTTAGTAGTATCTAACTGTGCAACCCTATGGACTGTAGCCTGCCAGGCTCCTCTGTCCATGGGGTTCTCCAGGCAAGAACCCTGGAGTGGTTTGCTATGCCCTTCTCCAGGGGATCTTCCCAACCCAGGGATCAAACCCAAGTCTCTTGTATCTCCTGTATTAGCAGAAAGGTTCTTTACCACTAGTGCCACCTGGGAAGCATATATATAATACATATATATATGTATATTCACATATGTAATATATATTTATATATAATATTTAAGGCTAATTATATATATATAAATAATACATAAGGGTAAATTATATATATACAAGGCTAAATTATATATATGGCCCCCCAGGTGGCACAGTGGTAAAGAATACAGTGTCTCCAGTACAGGAGACACAGACACTTGGGTTAAATCCCTGGTTGGGAAGATCCCCTGGAGAATGAAAGGTCAACCCACTCTGGTATTCTTGCCTGGGAATCCCAAGAACAGAGGAGCTTGGCAGGCTACTGTCCATGGGGTTGCAAATAATTGGATGACAAAGTGACTGAGTGTGCTCGTGTGCACACACACACATACACACGTACACATACACACACACACACACAAAGTCAAGGTCTTCCTAGAAAAATTAGGGTTTCCCTAGAGGAAATCATAGAATCTAATTTTTGTTTATTTTCCTAATAGAATCTAATTTTTGTTTATTTTCCTTTTGACAATACAGAGTCATTGGAATTGCCTTTGTCCATGGTTTTCTGCTCTTAATGGAGAGTCTTTCTGAATAAGTTCTTGTGTGTATCCAGTAATAATTTTTTCATGAGTAACCATTCTGAGAATAATTGACTAACTATTCTCATATTCCTTCTGAGATTTAATGGGAAAATATAAGATTTTCTTATTTTTCAGTTATGATTTTCTTGCTCATTGGGTCAAGGGGCCATCTAATTTATAGAAAGAGTTTTTGAATACTTTCACAGGACTCTGATTAAAATGATTGGCTTGAAATATGCATTGTCTTTACCATGTCCTTAATTCTGAGTTTGGATGCAGTTAAAGAGATGCTGATATACCTTAGTTTACATGCTTAGAAATAGGTTTCATATTTAATATGCATATTTATGAAAAATAAGCTATAATCAGCATTTGGGCCAATGGCCTCATCCCAGTTTTATAGCAGTAAAATACTGCAATGCTGACTTCTGATTGACAACCTTCATAAGTGGACCACACGCCTTCCATTATGTTCTCATTTTATTTTCCTGTCAATAAAATTGGCATAGAATTACATTTTGGGGGGAACTATATATTGGAATCAAGATTGCCGGGAGAAATGTCAATAACCTCAGATATGCAGATGACACCACCCTTATGGCAGAAAGTGAAGAGGAAATAAAAAGCCTCTTGATGAAAGTGAAAGTGGAGAGTGAATAAGTTGGCTTAAAGCTCAACATTCAGAAAACGAAGATCATGACATCTGGTCCCATCACTTCATGAGAAATAGATGGGGAAACAGTGTCAGACTTTATTTTTTTGGGCTCCAAAATCACTGCACATGGTGACTGCAGCCATGAAATTAAAAGACGCTGACTCCTTGGAAGGAAAGTTATGACCAACCTAGACAGCATATTCAAAAGCAGAGACATTACTTTGCCAACAAAGGTTCGTCTAGTCAAGGCTATGGTTTTTCCTGTGGTCATGTATGGATGTGAGAGTTGGACTGTGAAGAAGGCTGAGCACCAAAGAATTGATGCTTTTGAACTGTGGTGTTGGAGAAGACTCTTGAGAATCCCTTGGACTGCAAGGAGATCCAACCAGTCCATTCTGAAGGAGATCAGCCCTGGGATTTCTTTGGAAGGAATGATGCTAAAGCTGAAACTCCAATACTTTGGCCACCTCATGCGAAGAGTTGACTCATTGGAAAAGACTCTGATGCTGGGAGGGATTGGGGGCAAGAGGAGAAGGGGACAACAGAGAATGAGATGGCTGGATGGCATCACTGCCTCGATGGACATGAGTCTGGGTGAACTCTGGGAGTTGGTGATGGACAGGGAGGCCTTGCGTGCTGCGATTCATGGGGTCGCAAAGAGTCGGACATGACTAGCGACTGATCTGATCTGATATATTGGCTGCATGTATACTAAATGCAAAATATTTTTACTTATTAATGTATTCACTGAGATGGGAGGATTGGCAATTATCTAAACTCATACACTGGCCTTAACATAAGTGCTCAAGTAAATATTTGTTTTTAACAAAGTGGCTTTTACAATCTACTATATTTCTTCCATGAGCAGTTTCACTTGTACCTTGAGGACTGCCTCTCAGGATCTTAGAGAAGCCTATGCTGTGTGTCACTATCACACTGTCACACCAGGAAAAGACAAACGTTCCATATAGAATTGTGTGATACAGATATTGGAAGATTTAAGGAAAAGTTTTCTCACCATTTTTAAAGTCTTTACTGAATGTGTTACAATCCTGGTTCTATTTTGCATTTTGGTTGTTTTGACTGGGAAGCATGTGGGACCTATGCTCCCTGGCCAGGGATGGAACCTGCATGCCCTGTACTGGAAGGCGAAGTCTTAACCACTTATCAGAAGTCTCTTATTGGAAAAAAGAATTTAAAGGTAATAGTGCATCATTTCTAGAGTGTGGAATGGCAATCCACTCCAGTACTCTTGCCTGGAAAATCCCACGGATGGAGGAGCATGATAGGCTACAGTCCATGGGGTCACAAAGAGTCAGACATGACTGAGCGACTTCACTTTCACTTTCTAAAGTGTGAAGATGTAAAACAGAGGCAAAATTGAGTTTTTTCCATCTTTGTGGTCAGCAGCTTCATTCACTGATTTTGCATCTTAGTTATACTTTAGTGTGAAACAACTATAAAAATTTCTATGTCAAATAAAAACAGCCTCAAAAATGATGCTTCCTGCTTATGGCATTAGTGCTATTATAGAACACAATTCCTGTGTTTTGAAAAACAATAGTTTGTTACAAAAATGAACTTCCCCAGAGAGTGCCGTATGACTGTAGGCTATTAATTATACAGTTTTATTGCAATCTTTTATTCAGAACAATAGTGCTCTTGAGGTCCTGTGGAACTTTTCTCCCATGCGATCATGTCGAGTTTTGATTAAACATCATTATACACAGTTCATTAACAATGTATCTTAAAATGAGTTTTTGATTGAACATTTTTATTGGTCATTTAATATAATTGATGGATTCTGTTGAAATTTCACATAGAAAATTTGCCAGGATAGTTATAGTATTTTTCATTATGTATCATTATGCCCTTTTCCCCTAAAAGAACCCATGTTTCTTTTAAAAAATTAACTTCCAAAAATTAGATATTGATCTATAACCAAGGCAGTTGCTCCCTCCATTAGCTCAGTTAGGAGAGAAGCAGAAACTGGCAATGTTGAAGAGGAATAAGAAAAATTTGGGAATTTAAATAATCCTATTAGCTTAGCCCTCTTTTCCCTAGAGCCCAAGTCATACTTTGGGAGAGAAAATGAACTTTTGAAGTGGATAAGGGTCCTTTTAATGTATCACTAAATAATCAGTTTCACTGGATTCTTCAATATTATTTATTATAGTGTTAGTCTTAGTGTTGACACCTTCTGTTCTTACATTAATCATAGGGTTAAAAATAGTTTGGTGATTGGTCAATTAATTACTTTTTCTAATGCCTTTATATTTAGAGAATATTAAGAATCTCTTAGACATTATTCAATGTGTTAGTAAAAACTGCCTTGAAATTTTTTAATAGTAAATTTATTGTCACCGGAGATGTTCAAGCAAATGCTTGACAGCTTAACATTGGGAAGGAGAAAATGGTAAAAAAAAAAGCATCTTTAATATTTCTTCCAACTCTAACCTTTCATAAATTACTCATGTGATAATAGCAAAGACTCAGGAGAAAGGCAGGAAAAAAAAAAAAAGAGGAGGAGGAGTTTGAAGATTGATACTGTCTGGCTTCAGGCAGGTTAATTAAATTCTCTGGGTTTCTGTTACCTTATCTCAGAAAATAAGAAAATTGAATTAGATGATGTTATAAGTTGTTTCCTCTCAAAGCATTTCTTGATTCTGTATTTTCTTGCTGCTGCTGCTGCTGCTAAGTCACTTCAGTCATGTCCGACTCTGTGCGACCCCATGGACTACAGCCTACCAGGCTCCTCCGTCCATGGGATTTTCCAGGCGAGAGTACTGGAGTGGGGTGCCATTGCCTTCTCCATGTATTTCCTAGTGGCTGAGAAATAAATGAAAGACCTCCTAGAACCTGTTTTTCATTTGGGAAACACTAGATCCTTGGGGCTAAGGAACCCACAAACAAATGTTGGCAAATTTATAAAATTTCAATGATATTATAGCTTTGATATCTACTACATTAACTTAAATAGTTCTTTCTCTTCTAACTTTTTGCATAGATTTTTTTACTACTGAAAATATGAATAAGAAAAAAATGTTTTCTTTTTATAATTCTCTATCTTCTTCTTTGAAATAGCAATTACTGCTGCTACTGGAAGGTTTATGAGTTGGAACATGCTTTGTCATCGTTATAGAGAAAGGGTCACATTCAAGTTTTCAGTGCTGAGCATTGGATATTTTTCAGGAAGGGAAGAGCTAGTCATTGCTTATTTTTCCACATCTCACCAATTGATTGTGATTATCCTTCCCCTCATCACTGTTTTCCTCTTTTTTCCCCTGGTCAGAATATAAGGACTGCTGCCGCTGCCACTACCGCTAAGTCGCTTCAGTCGTGTCCGACTCTGTGCGACCCCATAGACGGCAGCCCACCAGGCTCCCCCGTCCCTGGAATTCTCCAGGCAAGAACACTGGAGTGGGTTGCCATTTCGTTCTCCAATGCATGAAAGTGAAAAGTGAAAGGGAAGTCGCTCAGTCGTCTCCAACTGTTCGCGACCCCATGGACCGCAACCCACAAGGCTCCTCCTTCCCTGGGATTCTCCAGGCAAGAGTACTGGAGTGGGATGCCATCGCCTTCTCCATTTGTGAGCTAATAGTCCTTATATTCAGAGAAGGCGATGGCACCCCACTCCAGTACTCTTGCCTGGAGAATCCCAGGGACGGGGGAGCCTGGTGGGCTGCCGTCTATGGGGTCGCACAGAGTCGGACACGACTGAAGTGACTTAGCGGCAGCAGCAGCAGCAGCTCACAGATATACTTCTAACTCTGGTGAAATCATATAGATTGAACAGTTATAATTTAGTCAACTACCCAGACATTTTGAGGTACCACAAGTGTTCAATCTTCTGAAACTTGAAAGCAAAAGAACCCTGAATACCAAGTCCATATTTTATCTGCTATAGAACTCTCTTCCTCCTCTTTCTGTTTCTTTGTCCTAAAGATAGATAGATAGATGGCAGTCCACCCCAGTATCCTTGATGGGAGAATTCCATGGACCGAGGAGCCAGTTAGGCTACGTTCTATGGGATCACAGAGTTGGACACGACTGAAGCAACTTAGCATGATGTATATACATATACATATACATACATACACTAAACTATTCAGTAGGTGGTGTTTAGAGTTGCACCTATATATATGTACGTGTGTGTGTGTGTGTTTCCCATGGTTTGTTGCTTAATATTGTATTCTCTGTGTAGAAAGAACAGATTATGAAAGCAGAGTTCAATAATCTAACCTAGGAATAGGATGGGAAGAATGAAGTGTCTTTATGCCAATAAAAAGATCTCCTGGGAAAAGCATAGTGAAGTGAAGTGAAGTGAAGTGAATTGAAAGTCACTTAATAGTTAATAATCCTAGACTCTAACTTTCAGTCTGTCTTGACCAAATAGGACAAACCTAGACAAGCTAACTCATCTCTGTCAACTTTACTCTCTTAGTCAGCCTGTGGACAGAGAATGGAAACATCCTTGGAAATCTCTGGCAGGGTGTCTGGTAGCCAGCAGGCACACAGAAAGTAGTCATGGGTTCTGAATCTTTCTCAATTTTTTCATCCATGAAGTGAGGGGTTTGATCTATAACACAATCATTAAATTAAAAGACGCTTGCTCCTTGAAAGAAAAGCTATGACAAACCTGGGCAGCATATTCAAAAGCATAGATATCACTTTGCCAACAAAAGTCCATATAGTCAAAGCTATAGTTTTCCCAGTAGTCATGTAGAGATGTGAGAGTTGGACCATAAAGAAAGCTGAGCACCAAAGAGTTGATGCTTTTGAACTGTGGCATTGGAGAAGACTCTTGAGAGTTCCTTGGACTGCAAGGAGATCAAACCAGTCAATCCTAAAGGAAGTCAGTCCTGTATATTCATTAGAAGGACTGATGTTGAAGCTGAAGCTCCAATATTTTGGCCACCTGATGTGAAGAACAGACTCATTAGAAAAGACCCTCATGCTGGGAAAGGTTGAAGGCAGGAGGAGAAGGGGACAACAGAGGATGAGATGGTTGGATGGCATCATCAATTCAATGGACGTGAGTTTGAGCAAACTATGGGAGATGGTGAAGGACAGGACAGCCTGGGGTGCTGTGGTCCATGGGGTCGAAAAGAATCAGATACAACTGAGTGACTGAACAAAAACAACAGCAATTATTTTCAAGGTTTTCGTTTTTTTGAAGCTGTATAAAAGCTTTTGAATAACTCTGCAAATTTTACATGGCATTGCAGTGCATTAAACAGATAAAGCTAACCCGTTCTGATTGAAGTAAAAGTAGAAAGCCAAAACTATCTTTACTGGTCTTTTGTGTTTATTTTGCCGAAGCTTTGATGTATATCTAAGCTTTTGATTGATGCATGTGTACGGGAACATGAACACATATACGTATGCACAAGCACACAATCACAAATCTATTCAGCGCCTTAAATCATTAACTGTTTCTTGGTCAATACACATTCCATGTGAATTACACACGACAGTGGTCTCTAGAGTTCTACCTTCTGTTCCCCTATGGTAATTCTTCTGACAGCTTATGATTAAAGGGGGTTAATACTGATGTGGTGAATGATCACAATCCTTTGAAACTGTGTTGGAGGTCATCCTTCTGTAAATAAAGAGTGTACCCCTGACTGCAGACAAGCCTGACTCGGGCAGAATTCAATAACGGATGTCATCTATCTGTGCCACTGACTGCGGGTGCTGGAATTTTTACTAAAATTACCATTGGGGTCCACCCTGCTCAGATATCTATTTTTAACAATATATGAAAAGTTTCTTTTAATTCAAGACTATATAAATACAAAGGAAGCATGCAGTTTAGCATAAATCAGAGTGTCATAATAACTGTATATATTTTACTAAATATTTAACTTACTGAAACGATATCTATACTTAGCAGCATGGCATAGTTGCGAGAGCCATCAGACTCAGACAAAACTAATTTCAAATCCTGGTTCTTTCACTTATTAGTTTTGTGACCTTGAACAATTATTTTATCCTTGCTAGGCCATGATTTCCTCATGAAATCATGAGTTCATGAGGAAATAAGAGTTCATTCCTCATTTGGGTTGCTGTTTGATTTAAAAGACAAAAATCTATTCTGGAGGCCAGCATTGGACCAAACTCATAGAAGATATCCTTTGTGTTAATCACTCAGTCGTGTCCAACTCTTTGTGACCCCACGGACTGTAGCCTGCCAGGCTCCTCGGTCCATGGAATTCTCCAGGTGAGAATACTAGAGTGGGTTGCCATTCTCTTCATCAGGGGATCTTCCAGACCCAAGGGTCGACCCCAGGTGTTCTGTATTGCAGGCAGATTCTTTACCATCTGAGCCACCAAGGTAGCCCTAAGCCCTTTGGCTGAAGTGCTGCACCGGTACAGCTTGGTTCCTTATCTTACTTTACTCTTTTCTCGCTCTACTCCTGTGTCAGATACTTGTCACTACCAGAGTCTTGAGCTGATTTTCTTTTTTTAACTGGAGTATAATTGCTTTACAGTATTGTGTTGGTTTCTGCCACACAACAATGCAAATCAGCCATAATTATGCATATATCCCTTCCTTCTTGAGCCTCCCTCCCCTCTGGGTCATCACGGAGCACTGAGCTGTCCATTTTACACATGATAGTGTATGTCTCGAGATGAATTTTATGCTAACTTACAGAGATGCTCAGATTCTGTGTTGTTAGTTGTTAAATGTTTACATACCACAAAGAATAAATGTCTGCATTAAGTGCATGCCTGCCACCCTCTCAATTACTAATGCTGTAGCACAGATTCATGCAGTTAGCATAAGAAACCAGGTTGCTTTCAAAATGTGCTCTGCAAAGTACCTGCTATTGTCACAGGTTTACCTAGAAATGTGCCATCTCCCTCCCTCTCGTTAGATATTTTTTAGGTAGTTATGACTCCAGTTTATACACCATGCGAAAATTCAGGCTTTTCTGTGCCAAAAGCACTAAGTCTCGAATTAAACTCTCACAAATTTAATGTGGAGACAAGACACTTGGGGATCTTGCTAAAAATGCAGAGTCTGGTTTGGTAGATCTGGGGTAGGGCCTGAGCTTTTGTGTTTCTCACGAGTTCCCTGATGTTCATGCAGCTGATCTGCAATCCTCAGCTTGGGTAGCAAGGCTCCAGGTCCATCCTGGGTCACATTGTCAGTCATTCCCATGGCCCTTCCACCGTCTCTTCTGCCCACCCGGTTAGAATAAGCATCTTTGGTTTTGTGTTTATTTTTGTTTATTTACATATTCCATCCTGGCCATGTTTGAAATACCAGCAGATCCAAGAAAACCTTATTGCCAACTTTGAAATTTTTAGCTGTTTTTTTCCCCAAAAGTTATCTTCTAAAAGAAAAAAAGCAAACAAAAACAAGCCCACAACTTTTGGTCAATTTTAAATGCTGACCTCGCTTTATATAACTGCCTTCTTTGAAAATTTAAGCTTTTTTGATGATCTTGTAGGTTGATTTTCTAACCAAAAAAAAAAAGTAAACATTTCTCATCTCATGGAAAATGCCCATTCTTATGACTTTGAATACTATTAAAATAATATCAGTGTGTGGCTATGGCCAGCCCCCTGTAGGGCAGGCATTTGTAATAATACACTTTCTTCCTAACTTGCGTTAGACAGTAAGCTGTCTGTAAGCCCTCTTTAATCACTGAGAATGATTCAGATGCAATGGCTCTTCATGGATCTATTCATTCCTCAGTAGCCACATTAAAGGTCTATCAGGTAGCTGTTGGGCTTTCTCCATATCTCCCCTCCTGCCCCTGATCCTAAACCATGAGAATATTCAGAAATGTCATAAACTTTATTATCTTAAGAGCTGTTTCTTAAGAAAACTCTGGGCCAAGCATTTTAGAATATATTATCGCTTAAACACAGATTCTCATTGACAACATTCTGTGGGCATCCATTTAATATTAATATTAAGCCAAGGAAATAATGGTCCTTGTTTCCTTCCCTTAAAATGACAGGAATAGTGGGTACTTGTTCCTTCTGAAAAACAGGAAATATCTAAGCCAGCAGCATTCACACTGGTGTCATTACTTGCCTTACTTCAGTTATCGATTGAACCTTGCCAAATTCTTCACGATGCATCTGTCTACCAAGGAGGGAGAGGCTTGTCTGAGAGATTGACTTGTAAAGGTTAGCTCAGGATCAAATGATGTGCTGCTCCCTGTCTTTTAAAAAGTCTTGAAACCCCAGGAGACCAGGTAGTCCAGACAGATAATGGGGCATCTGGCTATAATTTTCTAAAATTATTAATATGTTAATATAGTTGGTACAGAATTTGGACTTAGTTCTTCAGAAGGGATGCACCAGCCAAGTACGCGCTCATCAGTACTGTTTTCTATTCCCTTGAAGCAATTGAAATCTGAGTATTTTCCAGGGTTAGAACTCAAGAGTCCCTGGGAGTTTCCTGGATCTTGGAAGTTCATACCTACCTAGTCATTTCCCTGGTCATTTGCAGGGTAGGAGGGAAGGGGATGGAGCAGCCAGGATCGGAGGTCTTGGATAAGTTTATCTGTGAATCTCATGGAGGTTTCTTATTGGTCCTTTTTCCAGCATTTTAATGGGTTGTATTTTATTTTGTCCCTTCTGTTGAATCCAGACTGACAGTACCCCAAAAAATCTTGCCCTGGGGTCTGCCCATCTGTAAACACAAAAAAAAGGGGTTGTGGAGGCCTCAGTTTGTTCTGTCAATTTGGAGAATTCTTCCTTGCCAGTTTTTATTGCCCCAAATTTTCCCTTGTCCCTTTTTCCCCTTGCTTTTGGGGATCAGTGCCATATGCATCCAATCTCTCTCTTCATCTCTCAGAGGAAAAAATCCTAAATGTTGAATGATTACATTTTACCAGCAATACATTTCCAGCTGGAGGAAAGAAGTCCCCAAACTCATATGATTGACTCCAGGTCCCCCTTTACCTGCAACATACTGTAGAGTACAGGGCTTCAGGCTTCGTTTGGACAGATTGGCTGTTGTTTCCCTGGTCTTGGCAGAGGCTTCTGTATACATTTGTTCACATGGCTGTATGCCAACCTAGGATATTTCTTTCTGGGTGCCTGTTTTCCTTTCTGTTTGCATGTATGTGCAAGCAAGGGTTTGTAAACACATATGCAAGTGAAATAGATTCACGGTGGATGGCTTCTGTATGAGAGAGAAGGATATTTATTTTAAAGGATCAAAATAGAAATTTGATAAACTCAAACAAGGATGGAACAGAAGCCCCACCACAGAACAACACTGCGATACTTTGATAATTGGGTTCTCCCTGTGTTCCTCATTTCTCTCTGGAACACCACCTTATGTTGTACAAGCCTTTCTTTAGGCCAACAATTAGACAACCAGTAGGTGACAGAGACCCACCCTGAACAAAAAGATATTTGGAAGAAATTTTCTTTCATCTCCCATGGACTGAAGGTGAGTTTCGTTTATTTATTCTGCTGCAAGAAGACCTAGCAGCAAGTATGAAGTTACTCAGATATAGTCTCTATTCCCACTTAAGATGTCCTTAGATATCCCTGAATCTTTTTCTTCCCTTTATCCCTGGAACTAACTTTCAGAAAAGGAAGAAAGTAAAAAGAATATATATATATGCTCCAAATAAAAGGGAATTTGTATAAAGCACTCTTCCTAGGGAAAAGGAACAAAAGCTCTTGCTTCTTCTACCACTGCAAACTACTCTTGGCTCTCAAGAATAAATGACTACTACTGGAGTCAGCTCTTCACTTCCAGAATTTGCTCTGAAAACTGTTGTGACTCCATGGGGACCCTGTCCTCTGCAAATCTGTGACTCCTTTCTGGACTCTGATCTCACTTCAGGGCAGGGACCATTCCCTTCTACTTGAGAAGAAATGCAGTTGGTCTTGGTTCCCATCCAGAGTTTATTTTTATATTAGGAACAGCACTTCTTCAGTGATTGATCAATGACTTATCCAAACTGGATAATGGCTAAAAAGAGGTACAGTGAACAGGGTAGTCCCTATCTGGTTGTTCATTTCCCTCTAGTTTTAGGCAAAGAAAATTCAAGTCTTTCAGATGGATCCAAGAACTCCCTAAGAATGAACAGACATGAGGTCACTTCATTTTAGCTTCTGATATTTGATCCTGGTCCTGAATATTAATTAGAAGGAATTATACTGAAACTGAAGCTCCAATACTTTGGCCACCTAATGCGAAGAGCTGACTCATTAGAAAAGACCCTGATGCTGGGAAAGATTGAGGGCAGGTCGAGATGGGGGCAACAGAGGATGAGAGGTTGGATGGCATCACTGACTCAATGGACATGAGTTTGAGCAAGCTCCAGGAGAAGGTGAAGGACAGGAAAGCCTGGAGTCTGCAGTCCATGGGGTTGCAAAGAGGCAGACACAACTGAGCAACTGAACAACAGAAAACTGGATTCACGTGAGGCATGATATTGATCCACACTCCAGCCTCACGTTTAGCCCTCTCCTCCATGACTGACAGTTCCCACCCTGTGCTGAGACACCATCTGTCTCCTCAGTTCGCCCCCACAAGGATGGAGTTGTCATTGACGCGGCAGCCAGGAATGCAGCAACAGACACTGATGCCAGACGACACAGGTGGTTGGGAGCATTGAGAGTCACAAGAGAGGCTCAGAAAAGACCAGCACTTTCATTATTGGGATGAGATGCAATTAGAGGCACAGTGGCACTGTCCTGATCTAAAAAAAACTGAACCAAGTAGTTGACACTGACTCCCCAAATATGTCCATTACATTCAGAGATGGTAACAAACAAATCATATCAGTTATCATTCACTAAAAATTTACTCTAAGACTTCAGTGTAAACCACCAGACTTAATGCTTCCTTTTATCTGTGGAGCTAGGATAGGATGAAGAATGTGTTTTCTGGTGGTCAATGTCTTTAACTGTACAGTTCACAGTATAATCAGAAAAAAGGTACAGAAATTTTCCAACTATTTTCTCCCAAGATGACCTGTTGGATGACTATTCAGATGCTAAGAAACCATTTCCCAGAGGCGATGATATTGTTGGCTATACTAAACTATCTCAGGTAATTGAATCTGTTTATTATTTCTTGTTTAAAAGAATGAAGAGAGGTAATATCTAATGATCTAAGAGAGCTTAAGAGATATATGACTGTAAGGAAATTATATAACACTTATACAACTTGATTCATTTTTTTTCCTTTCTAATACTGAGTCAAACTCTGATGAGAATACTCAGCATAATCCTTATCCTTCATTTGCTTCTTCAATCTCATACACAATTCACCCCAATGGAGTCCTCTTGATCCTTTAGGGTCTATCTTTCTCTTTATTCCCATTGTACAATCTCAGTTCTTCATCTCATCATACCTGCCATGAATGCTATAATGGAATCTTGTAACCTTATCTACAGTCTGTCTCTAATCTCTTCAAATAATCCAGAAGATTTATTTTAAAACAAATCTGATCACCATGGATGTGAGAGTTGGACCATAAAGAAAGCTGAGCACCGAAGAATTGATGCTTTTGAACTGTGGTGTTGGAGAAGACTCTTGAGAGTCCCTTGGACTGCAAGGAGATCATAACTAGTCAATCCTAAAGGAGATCAGTCCTCGGTGTTCATTGGAAGGACTGATGCTGAAGCTGAAGCTCCAATACTTTGGCCACCTGATGGGAAGAGCTGACTCATTTGAAAAGACTGATGCTGGGAGAAGGCGATGGCACCCCACTCCAGTACTCTTGCCTGGAAAATCTCATGGATGGAGGAGCCTGGTGGGCTGCAGTCCATGGGGTCGCGAAGAGTCGGACATGACTGAGTGACTTCACTTTCACGCATTGGAGAAGGAAATGGCAACCCACTCCAGTGTTCTGGCCTGGAGAATCCCAGGGACGGGGGAGCCTGGTAGGCTGCTGTCTGTGGCAGAGTCCGACACGACTGAAGCGACTTACCAGCACCAGCACCAGATGCTGGGAAAGATTGAGGGCAGGAGGAGAAGGGGATGACAGAGGATGAGATGGCATCACTGACTCGACGGACATGAGTTTGAGCAAGCTTTAGGAGTTGGTGTTGGACAGGAAAGCCTGGTGTGCTGCAGTCCATGGGGTTGCAAAGAGTTGGACATGACTGAGCAACTGAACTGAACTGAATCACTGTGCTCTTTCCTGTTTTATTCTTCTCCCTAGCACTTATCACCTTTAAATTTACTACATATACTTATTTATTTTGCTTAGTATCTTCCATTCCCCTTGAAATCAGAAGCTCTTTTCTGTTTCTTTATGGCTATAAATGCTGGGTCTAGAATAGACCTGGAAGATTCTACGTGCTCAATAAGTGCATTTGAATGTTTTAAATCTTCTGCTTAAAAATCTGTCTTGCCTTTCTGTTTCCTCCAGAATGTAGTATAAACACGTTAACACTGGACTTAAGAGATTTTGATGCTGGTCTCAAGCTGATCTTTCACCTCCTTTCCTTGCATCTTCCTCTGTGTACACATTTTGTTCAGGTAACCTGAGTATTTTATCATTCCTTAAGCTTGCCATCTTTTGTCCTGTCTTTCCATTTGCAAATGCTATTCTTCTCATCTAGAAAACCCTTCCCAAGGCTCCCTAGAACACAGCTGGTGTTGATAATTGTTTCTTCAGTCATCCTGTCAAAATTCTTCATTCATCCATTTATTCTTTCATTACTTTACCAACCTCTATACATTCTTGAAGACCCAGGTGAATTTTTGTCATTCCTATGAAGGCTTCCTAAACTCCCTGAATAGGGATTGGTCACATTGCCTCGGTGCTTTCATAGTACTTTATGGAACTATCTATTTGGTTCCTATCTCATTGAGTTGTAATTTATCTTATATGCTTTCTTTGTCCTCCTGTGGACTATGAGATACTCCACAGTAAGTAGTGAGTCATTTATCAACTTGTCCCAGTATATTTTACAGTGCTTGGAATGTAATGGGTACTCAATAAATGCTTAATGAATAAATGAGTAGCTAAGCTATTTGGAATAGATACATGGTTGGGGCAGAAGGGGTCATTGTTCTAGACTGAGGATTCAGCAGATGAACTCCATAACATTCTATCTATCGAGATACTTGAAAACTCTCAAGGAGTTTATTTTGCATTTTATATGATATACATATTTAAATATTACTAAATAATAGTTTACTTTGTGTGAAATTCTTAAAAAGCAAAGAAATAACAGAAAGATCTTAGAGCTATGCACCAAATAATATAATAGTGAATTATATATACTGAGTAAAGGATAGTGAAGTCTGTGGAAAAATGTTTAGAGCTTCTTAAGTCTCAATGATCTGTACCTAATTGTCTAGGAAGCCAGTGAAAATGATGAACGATTAAGAGGACAATACTTGGTTTCCTGAGCAGAGAAGTTAACCATTTCAAAACAACAGCAGAAAGTACTACACAAATGTGATGATTATCCTTTTTTTTAAGTGATGAATACACCAAAAAGTAATTATTTAAATTTAAATATAATTTGGTTTGAAAGTAGGTACTCTTGTGTTTCCTGAATGCCAAAAAAGAAGAATTGCCCAGCCATTTTGTTTTTTAATCTGTCATTCATGCCTCAAATCCATGGTGTGTTTTTTTTTTGTTTTTGTTTTGTTTTTTTTTTGCTTATTTTTGTTTCTTTTCCAACCTCAAACTGCCCACAGAGAAAACAAAAAAAGATTTTTTAAAGGACATTGTGAATGGGAAGATAACAGGGCTTTCCCTAAGAAAGGGTACTTCTTAAATGAACTGACAATTTTATTTGGTGGTATAAGTGAAAAACTAGTGTAAAAATCTCCCCTAAACATCACTATTACTGTTTCATGAAAATGGAGACTGGCTTAGACATATTTCTGTGTGCCTATCTTAATCCTCCAAGACTGAGGAGTCCAAGCAAATTGCTGAACCTGCCGTGTTTGGCTATTTATCTGTCTTCCATCTGCACATAATATAGACCTCACATTGTTCATTTGGGAGGCCCTGTGATTGTCCAAATGTCTATTACAAAGTAGGGTGTCTTAGTCCTCTAGGGTAACTGGCCATGGTACCAATAGACACAGATGGTAAATAAATGCACTAATATGCTCTGTTCATGGTGGAAATTGCACAGAAATAATATATTAACTTGCAAGACTTGCTTCCCATCTTTGTTAGAGTATTTTTTGAGGCCATGTCTGTAAACACAAAATGAAGTAGAGATTTAAGACAATTACTTGGGTAATATTTGGGGAGGATGAAATTACAGTTAATTATTAATAAAAAATATGTTATTAATTTTAATCTGAACCTGATCAACCAGGAGACTTTCCTGATGGATTTCACCCAAATCATTTTTAAATTTACTCTGCCATGTTTTCTGTGTAGTCAAAATACTAGTATACTTGGGTGCTTGAAATCCAGAGCTGTGTTTCCTGGTCCATGAGGAGAAAGAAGAAAATAAATGGCAATACTTTCACTATAACTCAGCTATTATTTATAGGATGTTAAATAAGAGCTTAAGTTTATTTATAAGTTGGGAGCACAGTGTCTAGCCCCACATAAGAACAGGACTGTGATGAAAGCAGTTTGTAAGTTTACATATGTAATGCAGTTCCCTGGTGGTCTGCTGGTTATGACTCTGAGCTTCTACTGCAGATAAAATGCTGTTATATATATTTTCAGATGGAGCAAGAATGATGATAAGGGATAACTAAAGAGCTCTAGATATATATGAAATTTTCAGCTGGAAATGAATCGTGTCTTTCATTAATCAGATCCTGACAGCCTGGAGGTCATTTTCACATGTTATAACATTTCTATACACATATACGGTAAGGCAAGGATCTCTGTTCAGTATTCATTCATGTTCAGTTCATGAGTGTTGGCTGATCTTGCAGGAGAAGGCAACACACGTGGGAGACATGTCTGCTTCCTTTTTGCCTTCAGATTCTTTTAACCCCAGCTTCTTGCCTTTGCCTATTTTGTTGCCCCTTTTGCTGACTTTTAGTGTAATTTTTTCTCATTTTGGTTTTTTCTTTAGCAAATTTCCCTCAGAAATTGCAAGAGTAATTCATGTTTCTTAAAATTAATTAAATAATGTAAATATACATAAGGAAAGATAATTAAGAATCTTCCCCTTGCTGCTCACTCTGCACCCCTTTTCTTCATGACCATATCCCATATCAACTTCCAGGAAGTGGTGATGTTAATAACTTGTGTGATCTTTACATTTTTCTTTTATACTACACATCTATATGTATAGAAAAATGTGTATGCACGTATACGTTTTTGGCTGTTTTTATTCCTATGAAACTTGGATTATACTAAACATATCATGCTCCAATCTACTTTTGTTACTTTAAAAATCATTATGGATTCAGAGGACAGTCAAGATGAAACCATATAAACTTCCTCAATTAACCTTCTTCAAGGAATACACCAACTTCCCAAGTGGTGCTAGTGGTAAAGAACCCACCTGCCAATGCAGGAGACATAAGAGAAGTGGGCTTGATCCCTGGTTCAGGAAGATCCCCTGGAGGAGAAAATGGCAACCCACTCTAATATTCTTGCATGGAGAATCCCATGGACAGAGGAGCCTGGTGGGCTGCAGTCCATAGGGTCACAAAGAATCAAACACGACTGAATATGCTGAAGTACACAGAATACACCAAAGCTATAGCTATGCATGGAACAATTATCACTGGAAAAGAACTGATAACTGACTGGACACATCCTCTACAACAAGGAGTAAAAGGGACACATGAAGATAGCTTGGTGAGGCAGAAACATCTTGCCAAAAAACTCAGCCATGGTGCTATAGGATTGACCCACAATAGGGAAGAATTTCACAAGATAGAGCTGCTCCTTTGGAAATGAGGGATTTGTGCCCTACACTGAGTGCATTAACATTTGGGACCTGTGCTAAAGAAATAAGGCCCCCCAAAATCTGACTTTAGAAACCAACAAGGTTTATGCCTATAGGTCCTAAGGGGCACATACAAACACAGCCTTGCCAAAATCATGGGCATGCCCTTACCCTGCTCCCAATGCTCTTCCCTGTGTCATGAAAACAGCGGGCATGCTGCAACCTCAGCATGCTCCCACAGCCTCGCTAGAGCCAGTTGATTAGCACAGTCAACACAAGAGAAGCCCCTTGATCACCTGGCCCTGGTGGCCAGAAATGCTTGTGTTCCTGGGCTCCGTAGAACTCAGGAGAAGAACGGATACACACATTGACAACTTCATAAAAGAGACAATATGAGAAAGTAACAGAAACCAAAGAACGGACAAATACAATAACAAAACATACACTAGAAGGATCCAATAGCAGATTAGATAAAGCAGAAGAATGAATCAGCAACCTGGAAGTCAGGGTAGTGAAAAGCATCCAAACAGAGCAGCAAAAAGGAAAAAGTAGAGATGGCCTAAAGGATTTACAACATCAAGGGGAATAACATTTGCATTGTAGAGTCCCAGGAAGAGAAGAGGAAGAGATAAATGGGCTGGAAAATTATTTAAAGAAATAATGGCTGAAAACTTCCCTAACTGGGGAAGCAAATAGTTATCCAGGTTGAGGAAGGGCAGAAAGTTCCAAATAAGAACCCAAACAGATCCAAACCAGAACACATTATAGTTAAAATATCAAAAGTTAAGGATAAGTCAAAAATTCTTAAAAATTTCAGGAGAAAAACAATGTTATGTACAAGGGAACCCCATAAAATGGTCAGCTGATTTTTCATCAGAGAGTTTGAAGGTCAGAAGGATGGGGCATGATATATTCAAAGTTACTGAGAGAAAAATTTCCAACAAAGAATACTCAGCAATGTTATCATTCGGAATTGAAGGAGAGATAAGCTAAAGGAGTTCATTAATACTATCAGATCAGATCAGATCAGTCGCTCAGTCGTGTCCGACTCTGCAACCCCATGAATCGCAGCATGCCAGGCCTCCCTGTCCATCACCAACTCCCGGAGTTCACTGAGACTTATGTCCATTGAATCAGTGATGCCATCCAGCCATCTCATCCTCTGTCATCCCCTTCTCCTCCTGCCCCCAGTCCCTCCCAGCATCAGAGTCTTTTCCAATGAGTCAACTCTTCGCATGAGGTGGCCAAAGTACTGGAGTTTCAGCTTTAGCATCAGTCCACTATACCAGCTTTATAATAAATATTAAAGGAACTTTTTGAGCTGAAAAGAAAAAAAACACTGACTAGCAACAAGAACACATATGAAAATAAAAATCTCATTGGTAAAGGCAAATACATAGTAAAGGTAGTGGATTTACCACTTATAAAGCTAGTATAAGGTTAAAAGATGAAAGTAAAATTAATTATAACTCCAATGATTAATTCAGGGATACACAAAATAAAAAGATGTAAAATATGATATCAAAACACAAAAATATAGGGGAAAGTGTAAAAATATAGAGTTCTTAGAATGCTTTCAAATTTAGGTTGCTATCAACTTAAAATAGACTGTTGTATATATAGGCCATTAAGTGCAAACCTCACTGTAAGCACAAAGCAAAACCCTCCAAGCTGGAGTCAAGATTGCTGGGAGAAATATCAGTAACCTCACATAAGCAGATGACACCACCCTAATGGCATTAAGTGAAGAGGAGCAATAGAGCCTATTGATGAAGGTAAAAGAGGAGAGTGAAAAACCTGGCTTAAAACTCAACATTCAAAAAATGAAGATCATGGCATCCAGTACCATCACTTTATGGCAAATAGATGGGAAAAAATGAAAATGGTGATGGACTTTATTTTCTTGGACTTCATAATCATTGCAGGTGGTGACTACAACCATGAAATTAAAAGACACTTGCTCCTTGGAAGAAAAGCTATGACAAACCTGACATCTTATTAAAATACAGAGACATCACTTTGCTGACAAAGGTCCGTCTAGTCAACGCTATGGTTTTACCAGTAGTCATGTATGGATGTGAGAGCTGGACTCCAAAGAAGGTTGAGCACTAAATAATTGA
Organism: Bubalus kerabau; assembly: GCF_029407905.1. Taxonomy (NCBI): domain Eukaryota; kingdom Metazoa; phylum Chordata; class Mammalia; order Artiodactyla; family Bovidae; genus Bubalus; species Bubalus kerabau. The sequence goes on along the minus strand of NC_073639.1, from coordinate 13,121,289 downwards.
TGCTTTTGAACAATGGTGCTGGAGAAGATTCTTGAGAATCCCTTAGACAGCAAGGAAATCAAAGCAGTGGGAATCAAGCCTGAATATTCATTGGAAGGACTGATGCTGAAGCTGAAGTTCCAATAGTTTGGCCACCTGATGTGAAGAGCTAGCCTATTGGAAAAGACCCTGATGCTGGGAAAGACTGAGGGTAAGAAGCAACAGAGGACTAGATGATTACACGCTATCATTGACTCAATAGACATGAGTTTGAGCATTCAATATGTCAGCAAATCTGGAAGACCCAATAGTGGCCACAGGACTGGAAAATGTCAATACTCATCTCAATTCCCTAGAAGGGTAATACTAAAGAATATGCTAACCATTGGACAATTGCACTCATTTCCCATGCTAGTAAGGTCATGCTTAAAATCTTGTATGCTAGGCATTAGCATAATGTGAAACAAGAACTTTCATATGTCCAAGCTGGGTTTAGAAAAGGAAGAGGTACAAGAGATCAAATTGCCAACATTCACTGGATAATAGAGAAAGCTAGGGAATTCCAAAAATAATCTACCTCTGCTTCATTGATTATGCCAAAGCTTTTGATTGTGCAGATCATAATAAACTATGGAAAGCTCTTAAAAGATATGGGAATACCGGACCATCTTACATGTCTCCTGAGAAACCTGTATGCAAGTCAAGAAACAACAGTTAGAACCCTGTCTGGAACAACTATGGTTCAAGATTGAGAAAGGAGTGTGACAGGGTTGTCTGCTGTCACTCTGTTTGTTTAATCTATACACTGAGCACCTCATGAGAAATGTTGGGCTGGATTAGTTACAAGCTGGAATAAGATAGGTGGGAGAAGCATGAACAACCTCAGCTATACGGATGATGCCACCCTAATTGAAGATAGTGAAGAAGAACTAAAGAGGGTGAAGGAGGAGAGTGAAAGAGCCGGCTTAAAACTAAATATTAAAGAAAAACCAAAAAAAAAAAAAAAAAAAAAACTAAGATCACAGCATCAGCCCCATTACTTCATGCCAAATAAATGGGGGAAAGGTGGAAGTGGTGACCGATTTCCTCTTCTTGAGCTCTAAAATCACTGCAGATGGTGACTGCAGCCATGAAATCAGATGTGCTTCTTGGCAGGAAAGCTATGATGAACCTAGACAGTGTGATGAAAAGCAGAGACATTACTCTGCCAACAATGGCCCATATAGTCAAGACTATGGTCTTCCCAGTGGTCATGTACAGTCATAAAAGCTGGGCCAGAAAGAAGGTGGAGTGCCGAAGAAGTGATGCCTTCAAACTTGGTGCTGGAGAAAACTCTTGAGAGTCCCTTGAACAGCAAGGAGGTCAAACAAGTCAATCTTAAAGGAAATCAACCCTGAATACTGATTGGAAGGACTGATACTGAAGTGGAAACTCCAGTATTTTGGTCATCTGATATGAACAGCTGACTTGCTGGAAAAGTCCCTGATGCTGGGAAAAAGTGAGGGAAGAAGGAAAAGAGGGCATCAGAGAATGAGGTGGCTGGATGGCATCACCAATGCAATGGACATGAACTTGGGCAAACTACAGGAGATGGTGAGGGACAAAGAGACCTGGCGTGCTGCAGTCCATGGGGTTACAAAGAGTTGGACATGACTGAACGGCAAGTATATGTATCTATATACCTATATATAGATATACATATATATTACCATAATGGCAGGAAACTAGAAATAAATTACAAGAAGAATACTGTAAAATTCACAAATATATGGAAATCAAACAATATGCCCCTGATCAACCCTGAGACAAATGAAAATGCAGCTACAACATTCCAGAATCTATATTATGCAGCACAAGTAGTTCTAAGAGGGAAGTTTTTAGTGATACAGTCCTACTTGAGAAACAGGAAAAATCTCAAATAAACAATCTAACTTTACATCTAAAGGAACTAGAACAAAACCCAAATTAGAAGGTAGGAACTAATAAAGGTCAGAGAGGAAATAAATGAAATAGAGTATAAAAATGCAACAGAAAATATTAATGAAATTAATAGCTGTTTTTTGAAAAAAAATAAGCAAAGCTGACAAATGTTTGCTGGACTCACCAAAAGAAAAAAGAGAGGGCTCAAGTATATAAAATCAGAATTGAAAAAGGAGAAATTACAATTAATATCACACAAGTTCAAAGGATCAAAGAGATTGCTATGAAAAACTATATACCAACAAATTGGACAACCTAGAAGAAATGGATAAATTCCTAGAAGCATGCAATTTTCCAACACTGAATCACGGAGGTATAGAAAATGTGAATAGACCTGCTGCTGCTAAGTCACTTCAGTCGTGTCCGACTCTGTGCAACCCCAGAGATGGCAGCCCACCAGGCTTCCCCGTCCCTGGGATTCTCCAGGCAAGAACATTGGAATGGGTTGCCATTTCCTTCTCCAATGCATGAAAGTGAAAAGTGAAAGTGAAGACACTCAGTCATGTCCGACTCCTAGCAACCCCATGGACTGCAGCCCACCAGGCCTCTCCATCCATGGGATTTTCCAGGCAAGAGTACTGGAGTGGGGTGCCATTGCCTTCTCTGGCTGCTGACCTAACAAGTGGCAATTTACTGGTAAAAAGAACATGTCAGCGATTCAAAACAAAAACAAAAGCTACCAACAAACAAAAGCCCAGAACCAGACAGTTTTACTAGTGAATTCTACCAAAGATTCAAAGAAAATTTTCTACAATCATCCCTTAGTATCTGCAGGGCATGGCTTCCAGAACTCTCTTTGGATATACCAAAATCCACTCACACTCAAATCCCTTATATAAAATGGATGTCGTGCATATAGTTGTCCATGTTCGTGAGTTCCATATTCACAGATTAAGCCAGCTGTGTTTTGAACTTTATTTATGGTTGGTTGAGCCTGTGAATGTGATACCCAGGAGAAAGGAAAGTCAACTGTATTATCCTTCTCAAACCCTAGCAAAAAAAGGAAAGGGGAGGAACACTTCCAAACTCATTTTAGGAGGTCAGCATTATCCTGACACCAAAACTATACAAAGATACCACAACAAAAAAGAAAATTTCAGGCCAATATCCCTGACAAACATAGGTGCAAAAATTCTCAACAAAATTTTAGCAAACTGAATTCAATAGCACATTAAAAGAATCATACCCCATGGTCAAGTGGGATTCATTCCAGGGTTACAAGGACAGTTTAACATTGCAAAATAATCAACATGATGCACCACAATTAAAAAATAGTCAGTATCATATGATCATTTCAATAGATGTAGAAAAAGTATTTGACAAAATTCAACCTCTGTTTATGATAAAAACTCTCAATAATGTGAGTATAGAGAGAATGCACCTCAACACAACATATGTTATATAACCATAACTAACATCATACTCAGTGGACACCATATGTAAAATTTTACTCAAAATGGATTAAAGACTTGAATTTAAGACCTGAAATCACAAAACTCCTAGAAGAAAACATAGAAAGTAAGCTCTGTTACATTGGTCTTGGCATTGAGCTTTTGGATCTGACTCTAAAAGCAAAGACAGCAAAACCAAAAATATACAAGACTGTATCAGACTGAGAGGCTTCAGAACAATAAAGGAAACCATCTAAATGAAAATGCAACTTCTTAAATAGGAGAAGCTATTTGCAAATCATACATCAAAACATATAAGAACGGAAACAACTCAATAGTAAAAACAAAAAACAAACAAAAAAACCAGTTCTATTAAAAAATGGCTAGATGATCTAAGTAGATAATTTTTTAAAGAAGACATGCAGATGGCCAGTAGGAACTTTTGAATATGTTCAAAATCATTAATTGTCAGAGAAATGCAAATCAAAACCCCCACTGAGATATCACCTGTTAGAATGACTGTTATCCAAAAGACAAAAATAATAAGTGTTGGCAAAGATATGGAAACCTTCATTCACTATTAGTAGGAATGTAAATTGGTATAGCCACTCTGGAAAACGAAATGGTGGTTCCTAAAAAAAAAAAAAAAAAAAAAAAGAACTATCATATGATCCCACTTTTGGATATTTATCCTAAGGATATGAAAACACTAATGCAAATAGATATATGCACCCTCAGCATTATTTAAAATAGCAAAGATATGAAAACAACCTGAATATCCATTGATGGGTGGATGAATGGATAAAGACGATATGGTGTGCATGCACACACGCACACCCACCCCCACACACCAATGGCACACTACTCAGCCATGTAAAAGAAGGGAATCTCATCATTTGTGACAACAAGTTTGGACCTTGAAGGTATTATATACTAAGTGAATAAGTCAGAAAAAGACAAATATTGTTTTATTTCACTTATATGAGGGAGAAAACTAAGGAAGAAACAAAACAAGAAAGTAAATTCATAGATGCAAAGAAAAGACTGATGGTTACCAGAAAAAAAGCATCTTGGCAGGGGATAAAATGAGTGTAGGAGGTCAGCTGTATGGTGATGGATGGTAACTAGACTTATTATGGTGATTGTTTTTAGTGTATACAAATATCAAATTATTATGTTGTATACTTGAAATTAGTATAATGCAATATATAAATTTTGCCTCAATTGTTAAAAGGGGAAAGAACTGGCATTACATAATATAGAGATGAATAGTAAAATTCATGTTAATTAACTTTTACAATTTTTTAGTTAGGATTACACTGAATAGTAAATAATAGCAAATAGCAAGCAAATAAACAACTCAGGAGACTGGAAACAAAGCAATAGCTTTACATTGGTGGTATCTTTAATAATGCTTCCCCCCACCCCTGCTTTTTGAACAAGAAGCCCCACATTTTTTATTTACACTAGACTCTGCAAATTATATAATCAGCCCTGATTAGCAACATACCTTATGAGTACATAGAGTTGGAGCCTGAGGAAGGCTCCAAAGCTGAATCTTAAGAGACTATTGGGAACAAGCTTGGAACAGTGAGTTAAGGGAAATGGAGGAAGATGTTCCGGTCAGAGGGCGTAAGATGCACTAAGGCCTATAATCTAGACAGAGCATGACTCCTGTAGAAAACTAGAAAGTGTTTGGTTTATCTGAATCTTGAGTTGGAGCAGTAGGGTTGAGGGATCTGGCAAGAAGTGAATCTGAATAATACAAGACAAGCCAGATCATGATGGTGCTGGTACATGCTCCTTAAGTGATGGGAAAGCAATGGAGGGTTCTAAACCAGAGTGTTATCAGAGAGGGTGCATTGTAGAAACATCTTTAGTGCCAGGTTTGATTTTAAGGGTCTCATGCACAGAGCTTTGCTGTTGCCCTTTGAGTCCTACATTGTTAAAGCTCCTGGCCAGATTTATCCTTTCACACAAATGTTATACTCCCAGTTGTCAAGCAGAGTACTGTACGCTAGTTAGCAATCCCAGGAGAGGACTCTAAATATTTCTACCTTTTGCATTCTTTAACTTGAATCAGCAAGGAAAACACAACTCAGTCAAGCAATGGGTGGAGAAATGCCTTCCTTACCTTCAGACAGAGCAAGGTCTGCCTCAATCATGGATATTAGTTCCCCTTAGCAAACGGGTCTCTTTCAACAACCAGATCAGGGCAATTTGCCTGTGTGCACCCCTCTGTGCCACAGTGGGACCTCACAAAGGACACATAAAGTGAAAAGTGAAGTGAAAGTGGAAGTTGCTCAGTTGTGTCAGACTCTTGTGACCCCATGGGCTATACAGTCCATGGAAGTCTCCAGGCCAGAATACTGGAGTGGGTTGCCCACAGAAGGTCATAAAAACAGCGCAGGCTGGGTGGGTTCTTTAGTGATTTAATAGGCCCAAGGCCTGTTCTTCAGTGGTTATACGCAAGTTGAAAACTACTGGTGAGAGACTGCCTTTACCTACATTATCCTTCAAAGTGCAGTTCAAATGCCATCTGCCCCTTGACTCTTTCAGGATTGTTCTAAAAGCTATAAAGGAAATTCACTGACAAAATTATAATCTTTCCAACAAATAGTGAAAGTGAAGTATTGCATAAGCAAAGGAAATAGGCTTTGATCCATACCTTGTACCAAACATAAAATTAAATAAAATGGATCTTAAATATGAACCCTAAAACTAAGAATTCTAAAAGAGGACATAGGAGAAATCTTCATGACCTTGAGTTAGGCAAAAATGACTTAGATATGACACTGAAATATGCTCCATGAAACAACTACAAATTAGATATTACCAAAATCAAATATTTTTAGTCTTCAAAAATCATTGTTAAGAGAATGGAAAGACAAGCCATAGACTGGAAGAAATATTTGTGAAGTATATATCTGATAACTTAAATTCAAATATATAAAGTCCTATACAAATAAATACCAAGAAAACAAAAAAAACCAACTTTAAAAAAACGAGCAAAAAACTTAAATATACACTACCTGTTCACCTGACAAAGGCCCATATAGTCAAAGCTGTGGTTTTTCCAGTAGTCATGTATAATTGTGACAGTTGACCCATAAAGAAGGCTGAGTGCTGAAGAACTCATGCTTTTGAACATTGTGATGCTAGAGAAGATTCTTGAGAGTCCCTTGGACTGCAAGGAGATCAAACCAGTCAGTCCTAAAGGAAATCAACCCCTCGTTGGGAGGACTGAAGCTGAAGCTAAAGTGCCAAAATACTTTGGCCACTTCATGTGAAGAGCTGTGGAAAAGACCCTGATGTTGGGAAATATTGAAGACAGAAGGAGAAGAGTGTGCCAGAGGATGAGATGTTTAGATAGCATCACCAACTCAATGGACATGAGTATCTGGGAGATATTGGAGGACACAGGAGCCTGGCATCTGCAATCCATGGGGTTGCAAAGAGTTGGACATGACTTAGCAACTAAGGAATGTATAGTTCACCAAGAAAGATAGATATCAAATAAGATATCTGAAAGATATCAACATATCAACTTTCATATCATGAAAGATACTCAACATAATTATACTTTCAAGTACATTTATGAGTATTTTTATTGAAGAGTAGTTGATTTATAGTGTGCTAATTTCTACCATAAAAGCAAAATGATTCAGTTATACATATATACACATTCTTTTTTATATTCTTTTCTATTATAGTTTCTCATAGGATTTTGAATATAGTCTTTTTTGTATAATTTTAACTATAAAATTGAAAATAAAGATCTCAATTAGATATAACTACCTATCAATGCAAAGAAATAGAGGAAAACAACAGTATGGGAAAGACTAGAGATCTCTTCAAGAAAATTAGAGATACCAAGGGAATATTTCATGCAAAGATGGGCTCGATAAAGGACAGAAATGGTATGGACCTAACAGAAGCAGAAGATATTAAGAAGAGGTGGCAAGAATACACAGAAGAACTGTACAAAAAAGATCTTCACGACCCAGATAATCATGATGGTGTGATCACGCATCTAGAGCCAGACATCCTGGAATGTGAAGTCAAGTGGGCCTTAGACAGCATCACTATGAACAAAGCTAGTGGAGGTGATGGAATCCTAGTTGAACTATTTCAAATCCTGAAAGATGATGCTGTGAAAGTGCTGCACTCAACATGCCAGAAAATTTGGAAAACTCAGCAGTGGCCACAGGACTGGAAAAGATCAGTTTTCATTCCAATCCCAAAGAAAGGCAATGCCAAAGAATGTTCAAACTACCACACAATTGCACTCATCTCACACACTAGTAAAGTAATGTTCAAAATTCTCCAAGCCAGGCTTCAGCAATATGTGAACCGTGAACTTCCAGGTGTTCAAGCTAGTTTTAGAAAAGGCAGAGGAACCAGAGATCAAATTGCCAACATCTGTTGGATCATGGAAAAAGCAAGAGAGTTCCAGAAAAACATCTATTTCTGCTTTTTGACTATGCCAAAGCCTTTGACTGTGTGGGTTGCAATAAACTGTGGAAAATTCTGAAAGAGATGGGAATACCAGACCACCTTACCTGCTTATTGAGAAACTTATATGCAGGTCAGGAAGCAACAGTTAGAACTAGACATGGAACAACAGACTGGTTCCAAATAAGAAAAGGAGTATGTCAAAGCTGTTTGTTGTCACCCTGCTTATTTAAATTCTATGCAGAGAACATCATGAGAAACACTGGACTGGAATAAACACAAGCTGGAATCAAGATTGCCGGGAGAAATATCAATAACTTCAGATATGCAGATGACACCACCCTTATGGCAGAAAGTGAAGAGGAACTAAAAAGCCTCTTGAGGAAAGTGAAAGAGGAGAGTGAAAAAGTTGGCTTAAAGCTCAACATTCAGAAAATTAAGATCATGGCATCTGGTCCCATCACTTCATGGGAAATAGATGGGAAAACTGTGGAAACAGTGTCAGACTTTATTTTTGGGGGCTCTAAAATCACTGCAGATGGTGACTGCAGCCATGAAATTAAAAGACGCTTACTCCTTGGAAGGAAGGTTATGACCAACCTAGATAGCATATTGAAAATCAGAGACATTACTTTGCCAACAAAGGTCTGTCTATTCAAGGCTATGGTTTTTCCAGTGGTCATGTATGGATGTGAGAGTTGGACTGTGAAGAAAGCTGAGCGCCAAAGAATTGACGGTTTTGAACTGTGGTGTTGGAGAAGACTCTTGAGAGTCCCTTGGACTGCAAGGAGATCCAACCAGTCCATCCTAAAGGAGATCAGTCCTGGGTGTTCATTGGAAGGACTGATGTTGAAGCTGAAACTCCAATACTTTGGCCACCTCATGCAAAGAGTTGACTCATTGGAAAAGACCCTGATGCTGGGAGGGATTAGGGGCAGGAGGAGAAGGGAACGGCAGAGGATGAGATGGCTGGATGGCATCATCAACTCGGTTGGACATGAGTTTGAGTGAATTCCGGGAGTTGGTGATGGACAGGGAGGCCTGGCATGCTGCAATTCATGGGGTCATAAAGAGTCGGACACAACTGAGCTACTAACTGAACTGAACTGAACCTATCTATTGGGCTTCCCTGCTGGTTCAACAGTAAAGAATCTGCCTGCAATGCAGGAGACCCGGATTTGATCTCTGGGGTGGGAATATTCCCTGCAGAAGGGAATGGCAACCTACTCCAGTATTTGCCTGGAGAATCGCATGGAACATGGTGGGCTACAGTAGAAGGGGTCTCAGAGTCAGACACAGCTGAGCAACTAACACTTCCATTTATCATTTTTATTTAGCAGAATGGCTAATACTTTAAAAACATATGAAGTGTTGGGAAGGATTTGGAAGAACTAAAACTCTTGTATACAGCTAGTGGGAATGTAATATTCAACAACTACTTCAGAAAACAGTTTGGCAGTTTCTTAACATGTGAAACATACACTTATAATATGATCCAGTTATTCCACTGCAGGATTTACTCAAGAGAAAAGACAGCATATGACCCCACAGCACTGGTACACACATTTTTTCATGTTTATTTGTAATGGCCAAAAGCTAGAAACAATGCAAATATTCACCACTAGGTGAACAGATAAACAACTTTGGTGTATCTGCTCAGTGGAATACTACTCATCAGTGAAAAGGGAATGGACCACTGATTCCTGAGACAACATGAATGCGTTCTCAGAGTAATTATGCCGAGAGAAAGAAATTAGAAACTAAAGAATGCATAACAATTCCATTTATATAAGCCTCTTGAAAATGCAAGCAAATTTGCAGTGGAAGAAAGCAGATGGTGCCTGCCTGCAGACAGGGAGAAGGGAGGTGGAAAAGAGTTCATGGGGAGTTACCCAAGGGACAGATTTACAAAGAAGCATGAGAAAAATTGGGGTGTGTGAAAAATATGTTCATTAACTTGATTGTGTTGATGGATTCACAATTGTCTGTGTATATCAAACTTTTCAAATTGTACACTTTAAACATGTGCAAGTTATTCCACATCAATTACATATCAGTAAAGCTTCAAAAAATCATTTTGGACAGTTTTCCTGGCCAATAATGCATTCTTTTAATGACTCTATATTATCCGACCATGATACATCACTTTTTGTTCAACCCTTTCAGGCCATATATAGTTTTTTTGTTTGTTTGTTTAAACCACCAGAAAATTATGCTGTATTTAACAAACTTGGTCACATATACTTATTACTTAAATAGATATATTATTGTTTATTTATTATATATTCTTATTTCATATAAATATTGCATGTTTATACATGTTACATTAGAAAAAATGATGTAAGTTAGAGAATGTGTATTTCTGCTTTTCACATATTTATATGCAACTTTTACTTTTAAAGCCTTTTACCAGAAAAGTTTCCAAAATGTTTTACAGCAATTCACATTCCCATCAAAATGAGAGTGCCTGTGGCGGATTCATTTTGATATTTGGCAAATCTAATACAGTTATGTAAAGTTTAAAAATAAAATAAAATTAAAAAAAAAATGAGAGTGCCTCAAATGAACTTATTTGCAAAACAGAAATAGAATCAAAGATGTAGAAAACAAACTTACAGTTATCAAGGGAAAACGAGGTAGAGAGGGATCAATTGTGAGTCTCGGACTGACATATACACACTACTACATATAAAATAGATCACTAATAAGAGCCCACTACATAGCACTGGGAACTCTGCTCAGTACTCTGTAATGGCCTATATGTGGAAGGAATCTAAAGAGTGGATACATGTATACACTTCACTATGCAACAGAAAGTACCACAACATTGTAAATCAACTGTTCTCCAGTAATGATTTTTTTTTAAAGCACTGAATTTAATCACTCTTAATCATTTTGCCAGAGAAGGCAATAGCACCCCACTCCAGTACTCTTGCCTGGAATATCCCATGGATGGAGGAGCAGTCCATGGGGTCACTAAGAGTCGGACATGACTTGAGTGACTTCACTTTCACTTTTCACTTTCATGCACTGGAGAAGGAAATGGCAACCCACTCCAGTGTTCTTGCCTGGAGAATCCCAGGGACAGGGGAGCCTGGTGGGCTGTTGTCTATGGGGTCACACAGAGTTGGACACGACTGAAGTGACTTAGAAGAAAAAGAAGAATCATTTTGCCAATGTGTAACATCAAAAACGTTATCTCATTCTTTGTTAAGGTGGTATTTCTCTGTAATTCAGAAAGGTTTCACATATTTATTGGTCCTTTCCCTCCTACTTAGCTGATTTTTCTTATTCCTTTAATAAGAGTGCTGTGTTATAGAAGGTCTTAAGAAATACTAGTTGAATGAATAAATAAAATGTCTCATAATTAGAAGTTTCTTTATCAGTTGATAGGAACTCTTTGTATTCTGGGCTGTTATAAGTTTCCTACTATCTGAATTGTTTTCTGTTTCTTGTTTGTCTCTTGATATTGTTTATGCCATATATTGAAGTCCACAAGAGAGCTTTTGGTACATGATGAATACAAAGCTGATAAAATCTGTAAACACTCCATAAATCTCAGTGAGTCCAGTAATCATGTTGCTGCCCCATCTCTAATCATGTTCAGTGTGTCTATTACTGTGTCTCCAGGATAGTTTAATGACTCTAGAGCAAGGCCTCTCATATCACCTGTGGGCCTTATTTTACTAAATCAGGAAGCAAGACACAAGCAAAAGAATAGCCTTTCCAGCCCTACAGACAGACTGGAAATAAGAGAGTGACTGTTAGCCAAAATGAGGGGAGGGCATATCTTTTAGGATGTTTAAAATGAGTAGTTAAGGAACATAAGTATGATATAATCCTAAAGATAAACTTGGACTTCCCAGGTGGCACTAGCGGTAAAGAACCACCTACCAGTGCTGGAGACATAAGGGACCTGGGTTTGATCCCTGGGTCAGGAAGATCCCCTGGAGAAGGAATTGGAACCCACTCCAGTATTTTTGCCGGAAGAATCCCATGGACAGAGGAGCCTGGAAGGCTACAGTCCACAGAGTCGCAAGGAGTCAGACATGACTGAAGTGATTTATCACAGTACAGCAAAGGTAAGTTTGGATTCTCTATATAATAAAGTAGTTCATATTTTTTCACTGATAATTTAATTTCACTTATATGATGTTCTGTTCTCAAAAGAACTTAAAAAAAAGGTAAACTCAAATATTGACATTTAAGATTGCTACTAACTGAATTGTCTTCAGAATCCTGACTCACTTTGAGTTCAGATTTATAAAGCAAGTTTCGTGCATAGTAAATACTAGTTGAAGGAATGACTAGAGGAATCTCATAAATTAGAATTTTAGAAATGCAAGGAAACTTTATGCAGTCTGATTACCTCATTTTCAAGTGAAGAATGAGGTCAAGGAGAGTTGGTGACTTGCTGGGTTCAGCCAGTGAGTTTGGGCAGGGTCGGGATAGATACTCTGCTTTAGGACACCCTACCTAACACCCTTAGTTAATTCAATACTTAATATAATGTATCCACTCCTGGGCATATATCCAGACAAAACCATACTTTAAAAAGATTCATACGCTTCAGTGTTCACTGCAGCATTATTTACAATAGCCAGGACATGGAAGCAACCTGAATGTCCATCAACAGAGGAATGGATAAAGAAGACGGGGTACATGTATGCAATGGAATACCGTGTCTGTGCTTGCTCAGTGGTGTCCAGGTCTTTGTGACCCCATGGACTGTAGCCCACCAGACTCCTCTGTCCATGGAGTTTTTCAGGCATGAATACTGGAGTGGGTTGCCACTTCCTCCTCCAGGGGATCTTCCCAACACAAGGATTGAATTTACATCTTCTGTTGCTCTTGAGTTAGCAGGTGGATTCTTTACCACTTGTGCCACCTGGGAAGCCTACAATGTAATATTATTCAGCCATAAAAAAGAACAAAGTAATGCCACTTGCAGCAACATGGATGGACCTAGAGATTCTCATACTGAGTGAAGTAAGTCAGACAGAGGAAGACAAATACGGTATCACTTATATAAAGAACCTATTTATAAAACATAAATAAAGTAACGGGTGTAGAAAATAAACTTATGATTCCTGAAGGGGAAACGGGGGGCATAAATTGGGATATTGGAATTGACATATATATATATATATATATATATATATATATAATTCTATATATAAAAGAGATAACTAATAAGAACCCACAGTATATCACAGGGAACCCTACTCAATATGCTATAATGACCTAGATGGGGAAAGAATCTAGAAAAACAGTGGATATGTGTATATGTATAACCGATTCACTTTGCATGTGAAACTAACAATGTAAATCAACTATGCTCCCCCCACAAAAAAGAACGTAAAAAAGCCCAAACAACAACAGCAACAACAAAAACCCTTATTCACTTGTCTCTAACCAAGCATTGGACAAATAGGTGGAGAAGCTTGGTTTTCCTTTGTGTTTAATGGGAAGAACATATGCCTGCTTTTGCAGTTGATTCTCGGATAACTAAAGTGTTCTTACTTGTTCCCAGCAGCTCAACTCAGCAGAAGAGGAAAGCTGGGCTAAGGGATGCTAAGACACTGGTCCAGTCACTTAGGACCTGAATTGGGTCTTGAGGGTCCACTTTTGATTCTTACACTGTTTGTAGAAGGCAACCTCAGGAGGAAGTTCAGTTCCATACAGTTCAGTCACTCAGTCATGTCCGACTCTTTGCGACCCCATGAATCACAGCATGCGAGGCCTCCCTGTCCATCACCAACTCCCGAAATTCACTCAAACTCATGTCCATCGAGTCGGTGATGCCATCCAGCCATCTCATCCTCTGCCGTCCTCTTCTCCTCCTGCCCCCAATCCCTCCCAGCATCAGAGTCTTTGCCAGTGTGTCAACTCTTCGCATGAGGTGGCCAAAGTACTGGAGTTTCAGCTTTAGCATCATTCCTTCCAAAGAAATCCCAGGGCTGATCTCCTTTAGAATGGACTGGTTGGATCTCCTTGCAGTCCAAGGGACTCTCAAGAGTGTTCTCCAAGACCACAGTTCAAAAGCATCCATTCTTTGGTGCTCAGCTTTCTTCACAGTCCAACTCTCACATCCATACATGACTACTGGAAAAACCATAGCCTTGACTAGATGGACCTTTGTTGGCAAAGTAATGTCTCTGCTTTTGAGTATGCTATCTAGGTTGGTCATAACTTTCCTTCCAAGGAGGTAAGCGTCTTTTAATTTCATGGCCGCAGTCACCATCTGCAGTGATTTTGGAGCCCCCCAAAATAAAGTCTGACACTGTTTCCACTGTTTCCCCATCTATTTCCCATGAAGTGATGGGACCAGATGCCAGGATAAAGACACTAGGAAAAATGTGACGTATCTACTTTCTTATTTTGCAGTATACAAGGCGTTACTATGTTTTATGAGTGAAATAGACCTCTGCCACAGATATGACTATGTTGTCACAATGCTCACTTCAGATAACACGGTCAGATATCCTACATGATGTGAAGCTCAGTAGTGACATACACCCAACTTGAACATTGACCTGAAGTCATTTCTGAGCCAATAAGATTTTTATCCACCTTATAAAATATATGTGCTCCCCATTCCTGGCACGTCTTGGATGCCTCATCCATGTTGCCAACTTCATGAACAAAGCAGTCATGGACTTCCTTTCTCCCATGGCCTTCAGAACTCCCAGGAACTTAGAATTCCTTGCGAGAAGAGGCAGCTGTAGGGACATTCTATCTGAATTCTTTAAACATAAGCGATATAAGTCACTTCCTTTTTACTTTGTTTTAGTTCATTTTAATAATAATACATTTGAGTGGGTCAAAGACATTCAAAAGTAAATAAGAGAAAGTATATAGGGAAAAATTTTTCCTTGTATCTTTATCCTTGTCAACTAGTCCTCCTTTTAGGCAGATTAGGTTTTGGGTACATTCTTGCAGTTATTTTATACATATACAAGTGTATAGGTGTGTGGGTTCATAGATGTGTACTTATATTTATCTACCTTTTCAAGAATGATTTCATTCTATACACGACGTTCTGTACTATGAGTTTTTCAGTTTATAGTATAGCCTGGAACTTATTCCATGTAAGTATGTAAAATAGTTCTTTATTCTTTTTATAGCTGCAGAGTATTCCATTGTGTGCATATAGCATAATTTGCCAACTTCATGAGCAAAGCATGAAGTTTAACCAGTTTAACCAGTCTTCTACTAATAAACACTAAGATATTCTTTTCTATGCTTGTTATTGCAGAAAAACTTGAAATAATGCTATACATTGATTATTTTATTAACCTGTGAAAGTAATTTTGAATTGGGTAAATTTCAAGCAGTGGAATTTCTGGGTCATGGCATAAAATACACTTATTTTGATGAACACTGCCAAATTTCCCTGCATATGAATGTTAGAACTATATAGAATCTTCTTGTTTTCTTATGACCCCGTGAGTCTAATATATATGTGTTTTGTTGTTTTGGGTTAGGAAGTGAACTTTTTATAAAGTAAACGAAGAGAAACAGAGTAAAGCATGTGTGCTTAGTCACTCAGTCGTGTCATCTCTTTGGGACCCAAGGATGTAGCCCGCCAGGCTCCTCTGTCCATGGAATTCTCCAGGCAAGAATACTGGTGTGGGTAGCCATTTCCTTCTCCAATGGATCTTCCAACCAATCTGAGCTTCCAGGAAGCTATTACTATTGAGTAATGCCAGTAGCAAATATAATATTTCCATGACATTAATATGTGCCAGTCGTTGTTTCTAAGAGCTTTACATTGATCCGTGGGTGAATATCTTCTCCACTGCCTCCTTCATTTCTCCAAACAAGAATTCTGCACACTCAGCTGAAAATATTTTCTAGTAATTATATAATAAAACATAAAAATTGAGGAGGGTTTTTCTTTCAACTTTTTAATCTTCAAATCTTTTCTCATGTGATTGTTGGAAAGAATACCAATTTCTTCCTAATTTATAGCCTGCTTCTCACTTCATTTTTGCCATCTTTTCCCTTTCCTTCCTCCTAACCTTCCTCCCACATGCAGGCTTCTCTGCACACAACCACAGCACATCACTGTGGAGGAGCAGGTCCTAATAGAATCTCATGAGTAGTTTCTTATTTCCATGTAAAATATGTGATGGACTTGTTCCTGTCTTAGGATGGGCAGTGGCTGTTTTCTTTGTCCTCTTTAGTTTATCCAGGATTTCTTTTTTACTCACAAAGAATGAGTCATTTTCCAATATCTTAATTTTTCTTTTCTTTGATTGCCAGCGCATTTCGTTGACTGTTTAGAGCTTGTTTTCTCAATCAAAAGTGAAGTGAAGTCGCTCAGTCATGTCCGACTCTTTGCGACCTCGTGGACTGCAGCCCACCAGGCTCCTCTGTCCATGGGATTCTCCAGGCAAGAATACTGGAGTGGGTTGCCATTTCCTTCTCCAATCAAACAGAGCTCTAATTTCTCAGTGGTTTACCCTGGGGGACAAGCAGCAGCAAACAAGAACAGAAAGTGCTTTGCAGAGCCTGCCACGTGCTGGGCTCTGTGCTGAGGACTTCCACACTGCTCTTGGGGTGCAGAGCTTATGTGCCTTCTCCCCTCCCTCAACTACATCTTTCACTTGCAACATGCACCTCGCACCAGGCACTCCTTCATTCTGAGACCTGGCTGAGGCATGGGTGTGGCTTTCAGGGTGTCTCCCAAGGATAAGGCTATCGGTAGAATAAGGCTGAACCAGTGGCATTCAGGTGGTGGAAAGGGCCAGAAAAGTGAATCCCCCTCCATGGTCTCAATTGTGGATGGCTGTGAAGTCCACACAGCCTAGCTCTTCTTTGGCAAGCCTCCCATAGAAACCCCACTAAAGTCCCCTGTGTTCAGAGACCTGGCCACGAGCTGGGTCTTCTCGCCTTTTGTGGGAGAGCCAACATAGCAGGAGTCGTGCTGCTTTGTGTCAAATCTCTTGTCTCATTTTCCCTTTACCCTCAATGTTGCCGCCCTAGGCTTGTCGCAACCACTTTAACTATCCTGACCATAATGTTTGCCTCTGGATCTTCTTTGCAGGGGACCCCAACTCAGATCTATACATCAACTTATTTAGTCCTCACAGGAACTCTACTAGGTAGATACCGTTCTTCCCCATTTCAAAGACGATGAGACTGAGACACAGAGGCTTCACTGACTTATCCAAGGTCGCAGAGTTACTTTGTGGCAGCACTGGATTTCCATACACCCTACCTGTAGTCCTGATGCTCTTAACCACTGCTCTTGGCTGCCTTCCAGTATAAAGCCTCTTGGAGCTGAGACATGGAGCAACCCCTAGGCTCGCTCACTAGCTAAGTAACTTGTTCCTGAGCAACTTCTTTCCATCATAGGATTCAAATTTGAACTTCAGCAAAATGATCATTTGTTATATGTCATGGACCTTGGGAGGACCTTTGAAACTGAATTCCCAGGGATTGTTGTGAGTATGGAATGCTTCACGTACATTTTTCTGAAAATTTGGCACATACATGCAACCCATATGCTAATCATATTTTCTGGTCTAAGCCTGACATATGTGGCACCTCAATTCTTCTTCCATGCTGGATGACAAGTGACCCTGGAAATCTGAAACACATGGTTAAAACACATAAACATGATACAGGTAAAGCTAGTGGACATGGGGGAAAAGATTGGGAAGGAATCTTTTTATATAGAACTTTCTGTTAGGATAACATTATCCTCCCTTCCACATTTGACCGTCAACTCCCAGGAAACCTGGACTTAACTGCTTTGATTCACTGTCATGATAAGGTGACCGAGTAAGGCTGACTTTATGAGTCCTGTCCTTGAATGCTGATGGAGAATGCTGTAATAAGAGAGTTAGAAGGCCACTATCAGGCAGCTTGGTGATAAAGAATCTGTCTGCCAATGCAGGAGACACAGGAGATGTAGATTTGACCCCTGGGTTGGGAAGGTTCCCCGGAGGAGGGCATGGCAACCCACTCTAGTATTCTTCCCAGGAAAATCCCATGGACAGAGGAGCCTGGTGGGCTATAGTTCATGGAGTTGCAAAGAGTCAGGCATGACTTAGGGACTGAGCACACACATATGCACTCTAAAAGAGGTCACTGGAAAAGAATCAGAGACAGCATGGATAATGGTTTAAACATCAGAAGCCTGTCTGTAGAACAGACAGAGAACATTGAACATCATACCTCTTGGGGTTTGGTGCAGATGTTTTGAGGTAAATATAGTTTACATTGTTGCTATCCCTGTCAAAAATTAATCTCTTTGAGACCAATCTCTGAAACCCTGTCCTGTGATTAAATGAAGAGACTCTGGAGAAGCTTCAAATGTTACTGAGTGAGATACAGCGGACTGTAATTAGGGCTTGTCAGAGCTGTGTCCTGACCCTGAATGACCAGTTTCTGGTGTCAAAGTTCAAAATGACTGTCTTGTTCCAGAACCACATATCTTAAACAAAAGGGAGTGACATTAAAGTGGAGCCCAGCTAGAGATTGTCTTAACTCCATAGCTCAGTCCTCACCAGCCACTGAGGAGGGCAGGAAGTCTCTGATGTGTGTCTGGAGTTTGTTGGGTATGAGAGGAACGTTAGCCATTGGTCTCCAAGCACAACGTTATGTGGGCATGTATGTCAGTCACTGGCCACCTAGGAACAGGTGTGGGCTTTATAAAGCTAGCGGCTCTCCTTAACATCCAGATTCCTCCCAGGCTCTGTGGGCTTGCCAGAGCTATTATTTGTCATTTGTTCAGTTTTCATCTTTTTGAGATAATATGGCAATGCATAAGACCACAGATGTGCCCTTCCCCAAATCCTTTCCTATTTAGACTCGATTTTTTGTCCGATTAAGAGAAATTTACCAGAAAACACAATGTCTTCTGGGTATGACTGGCCGAGCCAAATAGGATGGGGATATCACCTGACTTTTAAAGAAGCTTCAATTCTGAAAGGCTAGTTTGCAAGCCTCACACATTTTGTCACTGACACCAAGCTGGGAAAGAAGCTAAAATATTTTGATCACTGGGTATGGGCCTTTGTGGCAGATGGTCTCTTCAGCAGTATTCCATTTCGGGGGTCAGTGGGGGAGAGAGGAAGATATCCAAATAGAATATATAAAGTCAAGGAGATGCAAACTTGGCCTCATTTTACAAGGTTTTGTGCCAAACTTTGGAACACCCGCGTGTCTCCAGTCCGGCGGGTAGAGGTTCCCTGTCTGAGCAATGTGACAAGGATGACAGTTCATTTAAACAGTCTGCTGGGAGGATTTGCTGGGGTGGGAACCCAGGGGCCAAGGAGCTTGGACAGGACGGGAAAATGTGTATGCCTGTGCCATGGAGCAGGAAGGGGAGGGGTGCTTGCAGTTCTGCTTGCACAAACCATTGGTAGGAAGAAGGTTGTCAGAGGCATGTGTTTAAGTAAAAAGCTTTGAGAAATGCAGCGGAGAAAAGAGCTGAATCATCTTAGGTGACTTTGCACTGGACTGAAACCCCCAGCACAACTCCTCATCCCAGGACCTGGATGCCACCAGCTGAGTGCAGGCTGGCAGGGGTCCAGAGACTGAGTTTGCCCAGCAGATTTGACACCACCCCTACTCTTACCAAATAACCATTATGATAATGCAAATGCACTCAGAAAAAAGCATGGGACATTACAAGCTACCAAGCAGAACCTGGGCTCTTAGAGGTCAACAGGACTCTACCAATTCCAGCTCACTAAGTTTTCTGTCTTGATATTATTTATTTGTTTGCCTGGAAACTGAAGGTTTTGTGTGAAAACTCTTAGGCAGAGCAAGAAAATCATTTGGGGGAGGGGGGAGACCATTTTCCCCAAAGGCCCAGTGGGTACAGAATTGACAGACAGAAGGCCAGAGAATGATATCAGTGTCCATTATAATTACCATTGCCCACTGAGCCCCGGGTTGAAGATATCTTTCCTGGTCGGCTTTAGTCCTTGGTGGATTTGTGCTTGGACTAACTTTTGTTGTCTCAGAGAGCAGAGGCCATTTTGAGGACCCTCACAAGGGCGGCTGGTAAGCCATCACACGCCGGTGCCTACCTGATGGCCCCTCAGGCAGTGGTGAGCTCCGGGGATCATATTACTGATCAGTAGCTGTGCTTTCCGAGAAGGCAATGGCAACCCACTCCAGTACTCTTGCCAGGAAAATCCCATGGACGGAGGAGCCTGGTAGGCTGCAGTCCATGGGGTTGCGAAGAGTCGGACACGACTGAGCGACTTCACTTTCACTTTTCACTTTCATGCATTGGAGAAGGAAATGGCAACCCACTCCAGTGATCTTGCCTGGAGAATCCCGGGGACGGGGAAGCCTGGTGGGCTGCCGTCTATGGGGTCGCACAGAGTCGGACACGACTGAAGCGACTTAGCAGCAGCAGCAGCAGTTTAAGACAGGGGACCCCAACCTGCAGAATGTAATGCCTGATGATCGCAGGTGTAGCTGATGTGATAAGAACAGAAATACAGCATACAGTAACTGTAATGCGCTTGAATCATCCTCAAACTACCCTCCCCCATCCATGGAAAAATTGGTTTTCCACGAAATGGAACAGTTGGGGGTCATTTGTTTAGGACACCTGGTCTCTGCTACCTTCCCTTAACTAGCCATAAGAAGTGGCAGCAAGAGGAGTCAGAGGATGAGTTTTCTTTCTTTGACATACTTATAGAAATACCTGATAACATACAAAGTGCTTCCCATTCACGTTTAGATTTTATCTTGGCAATAACAAGCACGGGTGCCTCTAGTCTACAGATACGGAAAATGAGTTTAAAAAGGTCAAGTGATTCGCACAAAGCAAGAGAACTCATTAACAGAGAGCTGGGGCAAAAAGGCACAAACTTGGGATTTCTGACACAAAGCCTGGCACTCCTATTCCTTTTACATAACTGCCTCAGTTTTGGAGAGCAAGTGCTAAGTGAGTGCATCACTGTGAAACCTGTAGATCTTTGGGGAACTTTTAAAATGGAAATAGCCTAGTATAAAATGAGGCTAATTTTCCCTCTTTGCAGGAGAGATTAGCTCCGGAAAAGCTGTAGCAGCAGCCAGGATAAGTCTGATGAGTCTGATCGGAACAGGAAACATCCTTTCAGCTCCCCCCCATCTCCCCCCACCCTCTGCTTCTCCCCACCATCCCCCACCCCACCTTCTGGAGTAGAGAGATGACTGGATTTTTTTGTTGTTGTTGCAATTTTTGCATATCTCTGGCACGTGTTGCCAATCAACTTTCAACCCTTGCTGTGGTTGTGCAGTTTAGGTCCTGGGCAGGAGGTAAGACTGGAACTTTGAGTTTCTCTGTGCTTCCTGAAACTTCCAACAGCAGCTGCTAGAAAACTGATAAGGGGAGTGTAAGATGTTCCTTTCTCTCCTATTTTTACTCTCAACTTTTTATATAACTTCAGACATACAGAAAAGTTACCCACATGATATATAGAACTCTAATATACAGTTCACCCAATTACTAACATTTTATTTTCCTTCTCTTTCTTTTTTTCTATGCATGTACACATATATCTATATCTATTAATATATCTATCTATTTCAATGCATAATTTTTCTGAATTTCATCAGAGCTGCTGATACAGTACCTTTTATCTCTAAATGCTTCACTGTGTGCTTCCTAAAACTCAGGATATTCTCTTACATAACCAAAATGTAAATAGTAAGCTTAGGTAACATGGTCACAATAATGCTACCTATAGACCTTCTTGATTGCCGGGAGAAATATCAATAACCTCATATATGCAGATGACACCACCCTTATGGCAGAAAGTGAAGAGGAACTAAAAAGCCTCTTGATGAAAGTGAAAGAGGAGAGTGAAAAAGTTGGCTTAAAGCTCAACATTCAGAAAACTAAGACCATGGCATCTGGTCCCATCACTTCATGGGAAATAGATAGGGAAACAGTGGGAACAGTGTCAGACTTTATTTTTTGGGGCTCCAAAATCACTGCAGATGGTGATGGCAGCCATGAAATTAAAAGATGCTTACTCCTTGGAAGGAAGGTTATGACCAACCTAGATAGCATATTCAAGAGCAGAGACATTACTTTGCCAACAAAGGTCCATCTAGTCAAGGCTATGGTTTTTCCAGTGGTCATGTATAGATGTGAGAGTTGGACTGTGAAGAAAGCTGAGCGCCGAAGAATTGATGCTTTTGAACTGTGGTGTTGGAGAAGACTCTTGAGAGTCCCTTGGACTGCAAGGAGATCCAACCAGTCCATTCTAAAGGAGATCAGTCCTGGGTGTTCCTTGGAAGGAATGATGCTAAAGCTGAAACTCCAGTACTTTGACCACCTCATGTGAAGAATTGACTCATTGGAAAAGACTCTGATGCTGGGAGGGATTGGGGGCAGGTGGAGAAGGGGATGACAGAGGATGAGATGGCTGGATGGCATCACAGACTCAATGGATGTGAGTTTGGGTGAACTCCAGAAGTTGGTGATGGACAGGGAGTCCTGGCGTGTTGCGATTCATGGGGTTGCAAAGAGTCGGACATGACTGAGTGACTGAACTGAACTGAACTGATAGACCTTCTTAACTTTGGCTAGTTGTCCCAGTATTATCATGTGTACAAAAGAAACTATTAGATTGTGCTTTGCATTCAAGAGTCATATTGCTCCAGTTGTCTTTGATCTGGACATTTCTCAGTCTTTCTTTCACTCTTATGGGCTTGACACTTTTGAAGATGACAAGTCCATTATTTTGTAGACTGTCTTTCAGTTCAGGCTTGTCTGCTGATTCATTCTGGTTGGATTCTAGAAGTGAAGAAAAAAATGTCAATAATAAAAGCACAAATAAATATCCCAGGTTAAAATGGTTGTTTCTTTTCTTTTTTTCCTTCCATTCTACTGGAAAACATCACTTAGTACCAATTTTATTTAGACCAAGGACACTATCTTTAAGTGCTCATTTTTTAACTGATTAGGAAATGGCGATCCACTCCAGTACTCTTGCCTGGAAAATTCCATGGATGGAGGAGCCTGGTAGGCTACAGTTCATGGGATCGCAAAGAGTCGGATATGACTGAGCAACTTCACTTCACTGAACATTTTATTAATCCCACTTCATTGCTCTTTTTGTGGTAGGTATGATGACTTTTTTTATTGTACTTTATTTAATTTATTTATTTACATATACATGTATCTGTTTTTTTTAAAGATCTTTTCCCATTTGAGTTGTTACATAATATTGAGCAGAGTTCCATGTCCTGTACAGTAGGTCCTTGTTGGTTATCTGTTTTAAATATAGCAGTATTTACATGTCCACCCAAACTCCCTAACTATCCCTTTCCCCCTTCTCCCATTTGTATGTTTCTGTTTTGTAAATGCTCATTTGAATAATTTTTAAATATTCTGCTTATAAGCTCTTTTAAAAATTTCTCGCCATTCTCTCCTTTTTTGAAGTATAATGTGTTTGCTCCTTTGTCTCCTTTTCATTGGTTTCTTACACATATCCAAGAAGTCGTGTGTGTGTCCGGTGTCCCTAGATGTATAAATCATATACCTTTCATTATGGACATCCCTGAGTCCCTTTTGTCCCATGCTTAAAACACTCTTTTGTTTCGGGTGATTGCTTCTCATTTGGTTAGTGAAGTAACCCTCAGGGCAGGAATCCATGTGGTATTTAGCAAAGTGTGTAAGCATGACAAGATCTCTTGAAAACAAGCTCTGAAAGTCTGAGAGTCATTAGCAGAGGCCGGGCAGGGCGGGCTGGACAGAAGATGCAGTGTGATACAAGTAGGCTGTCGTCATTTTGAAGTGAAGCACTTTCTGTTTCTTTTTAATACTGAGTTGAAGGTGGCTAGACGGAGGAGCCTGGTGGGCTGCAGTCCATGGGGTCGCTAAGAGTTGGACACAACTGAGCAACTTCCCTTTCACTTTTCACTTTCATGCATTGGACAAGGAAATGGTGACCCACTCCAGTGTTCTTGCCTAGAGAATCCCAGGGACGGGGGAGCCTGGTGGGCTGCTGTCTATGGGGTCGCACAGAGTCGGACACGACTGAAGCGACTTAGCAGCAGCAGCAGCAGCAGAGAGGAACTGGGAGCAACTTGCTGGTGCTTTCCATGTCTCCTTCCTCTCTACCAGCTCATCATACTCTCCCCATCACACAGCAGAGTTAATACAAAGGAGGGAGAGGAACTATCAGGAACATGTTCTGAAATTACTGGAGAAAGAGCAACTCCCGTCTGGAGAGTAGGAAAAAATAGAATACAAATATATCCATTCTGTTCTTACTATTTTATTGTGGGATGCTGGTCAGGGACAGTTCCAAAAGAGAGTGAGGTTGTGGAAGTGACAATTTTCTGTAGAAAGAAAGGGAACTGTGGAAAAAATACAGTAGTTAAAAATGAAGTGTGTATTTCCTATGCCCCCACAGACTTGGAAATGCTTCCTAGTGGTGTCATGCGGAGTGAATTTTGTGGCTTGTCTCTGATTCATGCCAGTCCTCCTGGGTACATACTCCTGGAGATGATGTATTAGAAGGCAGGTCAACATGACTTAGGTTGATTAAAGGGCTGTTATCTAAAGGTTATCGTAACTATTTCTATAGAGCCCAAGTTTCACTCCTTCCTTTGTATTTTTAATTCAAAATTTAGACTTTGTGATTTTCAAGGAAACACAAGAAGTGGGTGATGGAGACCCTGCAAAAATGCAGAATCCCTTCATACCTTCATACCTGAGTTCTTCATACTAGATGTGTTTGCCTGCACATAAGCCAGAGAGCAAAGACATAACTTGATGATGTTAAAGTATTCAGCTTTTAAAGGCCCAAGACATAGAACCAAATTGTGGTTGCAAAAAGAAGAAACTAAAAATACTTTACATGAATAAAAATGTTAATTGCTGGGGACTTGTCTGGAGGCCAGTTGTTAAGACTTTGCCTTCCAATGCACAGGGAATGGGTTCCATCCTTGGTTGGGGAGCTAGGATCCCACATGCCTCATGGCCAAAAACTAAAGCATAATACAAAAGCAATATTGTAAGACATTCAATAAAAAAATGTAAAAATGGTCCACATAAAAAAACCTTATAAAAATGTTATTTGTGCTCTTACTCTATAATAAACTCTTTCTCTTTTTATTCTCCACCCTCCATATGTTTATACTGATCTTTATTAGTTTTAGGGCAGGGTCATATGAACTTTCAAAGTTTTAATGTTTTCACATACTTAAGAATTCAATTCAATTCACACTGACTTAGCCTCTTGTATGCCTAAGACGGGCTTCCCAGGTGGCTCATTGGTAAAGAATCCTCCTGTAATGCAGGAGACGTAGGAGTCTTGGGTTAGATCCCTGGGGCAGGAAGATCCCTGGAGGAGGAAATGGCAACCCACTCCAGTATTCTTACCTGGAGAATTCTATGGACAGAGGAGCCTGGCGGGCTATAGTCCATGGGGTCACAAAGAGTCAGACATGGCCGAGCATGCACATACACATGCCTAAAACTTTGGGCCAGGTGGGATGAGACTGCCAATAAAAACCAAAACATGGCCTCAGCTCTAAGAGTGTCCTCTTTCAGTATAGGGAGAGCAAGCTAGAGATCTTGGAAATGAGCAAACATAACAAAGTAAGAAAACTCAGAGGAAGTCAGCATGACTTCCTCACATTCAGAGGCAAAGTCCCAGTAGAAAATGCTCCCAGGTCTTTCCAAGTCCTGCTTCTCCCGGAACACTGTACACTCACAGCCTGTCTTTCCGTCTGCAAAACAAGAAGAGAGGTGAGGAGGTTTTACTGATGAAACAGGACATGGGGGGTCAAGTCATCAGTTTGGGGTTTCTAGAACCAGGAAATCTAAGGCAAATCGGGCAGCTCCAACCTGACTTGTCTCCAGCAGTGCCGCCTGGCATACGGACACTCAGGCGTCTGGCCCTTAGAATGTAAGGTATGCAGGTTGCCCTCTTGGCTGCTGCTTTTCTGTCTACTCTGCTACCTCCAATTTCTTCTTTCTTGTGTCAGGCAATCACAAATTGACCAAAAAGTTAGCTATCCAAATGCCAACTCCCCGTTCTTGAAGAAACCCCTCATCGTCTCAAATGATTCATCTGATGCTCATTTAGTCTGTTTGGGCTGCTGTAACAAAACCCCACAGACTGGGTGGCTTACAGGTGGCAGAATTTTATTTCTCACCATTCTCGGGGCTGAAAAGACCAAGATCAAGGCACCTGCAAATTTGGTGTCTGGCGAGGGTCATAGACTGTGTCCTCCTGTGCTAGAATGGGTGAAGTAACTCTCTGGATCTTTTTTATAAGGGCACTAATCCCATTTGTGACCTGTTCAACTCCTGAGAGCTCCACTTCCAAATAACATTGCACTAGGGATTAGGTTTCAACATACGAGTGTTGAGGGAACACAACATTCATAGCATGCCCCATCTACCTAAGCGTGCCCCATCTACCTAACCCTGCCCCGACTTAATTAAAACTCCTGTCCAGCTCTTTGCAACCCCATGGACTATAGGCTGCCAGGCTCCCCTGTCCATGGGATTCTCCAGGCAAGAATACTACAGTGGGTTGCCATTTCCTCCTCCAGAGAGTGTTCCTGACCCAAGGACTGAACTCGCAGCTCCTGTCTCCTGCATTGGCAGGTAGATTCCTTACCTCCAAGCCACCTGGGAAGCCCCAGACCCCTTGGTGGGAGAAACAAAACCCAATATCATGCCACACCCCCTCCCCGCAATGAGCTGACGACTCTCTACTGAAAGATTCCCTTCTCTTTTTTTCCTATCTATCTTTTGCTTGTATAGACTATAGATGGTCTAGGCAAGTGTTTCTCAAACCTTTTTCCTCTTTTAATGTTTACTGGAGTGTCGTTGCTTTACGATGTTGTGTTAGTTTCTACTCTCCAGCAAAGTGGATCAGCTATATGTATAAATGTATCCCTTCTTTTTTGAATTTCCTTTCCATTAGGTCACCACAGAGCACTGAGTAGGGTTCCTTGAGCTATACAGTAGATCCTCATTAGTTATCTATTTTATACACAATGTCAGTAGTGTATTTATGTCAATCCCAATTTCCCAATTTAGCTCATCCCCCTTTCCCCCCTCAGTATCCATATGTTTGTTTTCTACATCTGTGCTTTGTAAGTAAGATCATCTATACCATTTTTTTTTCAGATTTCTCAAACTTTAATATGCACATGAGACGAGTCACCCAGGGAACTTATTAAAATGACAGTTTTGAACTCCATAGGTCTGGGGTGTGACCTGAGATTCTGCATTTTGAACAGATTTCCAGGTGAGGCTGATGCTACTGGTTTCTGAACCACATGTTGATTAACAAAGGCCTAGTTATTATGATTGATTGTAGTCAGAGTGTTTTTTCCCCTTTTTGGTAGGCCCTGGAGGACTTTGTAGCCCTGACTGCTGACTGCACCCCTGTGAATATGGTTCTAAGTTCTGGTCCTTGGATTGGGGCCCCATTGTCCACTTCAGTTGACCCAAAAGTTTTTCTGGGTGTGTTCTTTCATAGGTATTAGTACTACTTCAGTTCATCTTCATATAAACATTAGTGTTATTATCTCTGTTTTGTAATTGAAGAAACTGTGAAAAGTTAAATGGCTCATTCAATCTTATACAGCTAAGCATCGTGTTGGCCAAAAAGTTAATTCAGGGTTTTCCATAACATCTTATAGAAAAACCCAGTTGAACTTTTTGGCCAGCCCAATATATAAAGCCAGTAAAAAAAACAACAACAAACAAACAAACAAAACTTCTGTCTCATCTCTCTTCAACCCTTTTCCCCAAGGGTTATTCTTAGACCAATAGTACCTCACAATTTTCCCAAAGATTGGCATAGAGTTTCTTTGCGGTAATAAGAAGAAGAAAAAGAAGAAGACGAACTGAAGGTTATTAAGTGTTTCTAAGTACCAAGCCCAGTGCTGAGGACTTTAGTTTCAATATCTTGTTAATTTTCACACCTACCCAAAGAGGTTGCTACTAGAATCCTTCTTTAGACTTAAAGAAGTTAAGACAGTAAGGAAGCTGAGATTAGAACTATAAACTGCTTCAGTCCAAAGCCCAAACTGTTAACTGTAACACTGTGTCATGGTATATATTGCTACAGAAATATCTTTTAGGTTTTAATCCCAGAAAAAGAGAATTCCAGTAGGATGCAGAAAGAAGTAAGGCTAGAGAAGTGGATATTAGTAAGATAATTCTGCCCATTATAATGAAGAGATTTGCCCTGGTTATTTGGAGTTTTCTATAAACTTGCAATGGACATTCACAGAGACACAGTGATCACTTTTTAAGATCCAACTATTGCACAGACTTAAGTGTTTGTCATTTCAGGAGCTGGTGTTCTTGGAACTACGCATTTCTGGATCTCCTGCTAATTTGTAGTATGAGTAGGGGTTTGTCATTTATAAAATTATGAGGTCTTTTTCCTCACTTGTAAATTGTATAAAATCCTCGTCAAATTGAAGACCAGATATCCCAATAGCCTGGGAATGTGAGGTGCAAGGAATTCAAGTGACTCTTCTAGGGTGACCAAGAGATAATTAATCATGGGGCTTAACTCAGAATCCAGGTCTCCTAGTGTGCACTTCTAGTATTATTCACCCAGCCTGTGGAATATCTCCCTTTGCACATGCTTTTGGGAAAATGTGCTGGGTCAGAACCTGATCACTATGACCTGTTAAACATCCTTCAAGGGGAATGCGTCTCTACTCTGCAGTTTGTGCAACTTTTGCTCTCTGAGGCTAACTCTTTGCCAATATGTGACTTCTTGAGAGACATTAGGGGCCCTCAGCACTGGGCACAGCCACTCCTGGAAACATGAAACACGAGCCTGCTCTTACTGTGTACCTATAACTTGTGTTTGGGCATCCTTTTGCCTTTAATGAGATTTTGCAGTGACAGTATTGGAACAGATTGCTGGCATTATGGCAGCCAGGATATTGTCAGGAGGAACTTGGCAGTACTTGTAGGTGTTATGATGCTGGCTCTTTGCTCAAGGGCAAGAATATCGAAGGGAAAATTAGAAATGAGACAGAGAGTGAGAGGTAATGCCAGAAAAGTTCAGAAGATGATACTGGTAGCAGTGAATACACTGGAAATTTTGTGAGGTTTACATACTTTGAGTCCTTGGTGACTGAAGACATAGCCAAGAATTGCTTCAGTGATATTCCCTCATAAATCTGCATAATAATCTCTCAGCGGGGATTTGGTGAAATTACAAGTATTCATTTACTAAATTGGGTTCAGTGTCTGTATCATGCACACCATATGAATATTCAGTTCAGTGAATGCTTCCCAAGCTATGTTGAAGTTAACACATAAGCTGAATATAACTCAAGTAGAACTCAAAATTGCGAGCTTATTTTAATCTAACAGAGGTCCTAGTGTCTTAAAGAATTGGACCCATCCCCAACCCCAAAATGTCCATTAATACTCAATCTAATAAAACAAAATGTTAAGTCTTTTCAGTATTTGTATCTGATTTTTGGCATAAAGTATTTTTCTTTATAATAGAGGATTAGGATAATAATGCCCAGGGCTATGAATGGTTCCTTAGAAGGCAGCTGCCAGGCAGATTCAGGAAGAATGTTTAATTACAATGCTCAGTAATAACAACAAAGGAAAAGTTCAATGAGAAGAAATAACTGTTAAGAGACAGAGGTCTGTGCTGAGAAGAGGAGGTATAGTAGAGCAGTTTTCCAGACCATAGACATTGGTTTTAGCTGAAGTTGTCTTGGCAGCTGATGGGCGATTTACCTTCAAATGTGACCATTTTTCTTCTTAAAGCAGCTCAGTTGACTTTATGAGTTAAGGATACAGAATTACTTGTATTTCCCCCAAAAAATGTGTTGGGTTTTTTTTTTTCCCCCTAAATGAGAAGTAGGATTAATTCTCAGAGAAGAGTTGATCACCTCTCATTCTGTATAAGAAAAGGGCACTTAGCTAGGAGTCAGTTACTCTGAGTTCCTGTCCAAGACTGTAACAAACCTACTGTGAGGCCTCAAACAGCTGATTCATCTCCCTGCCTGCGTGTGTGCTCAGTCGCTTCCGTCGTGTCCAACTCTGCGACCCCATGGGCTGCAGCCCGCCTGGCTCCTCTGTCCATGAGATTCTCCAGGCAAGAATACTGGAGTGGGTTGCCATGCCCTCCTCCAGGGGATCCTCCCAGTCCAGGGAAAGAACCCCTGAATTGGCCAGGAGACCTTTACCGCTAGTGCCACCTGGGAAACCCTAATTAGTTTCTCTGAGCTGCTTTCAGCTATGAGATTTTCCATGATATTCTGATTATTAACATAGATATATTAGGAAAATTTCTTTTGGAACATTCTTGGTCATAATATTTTATTTAACCCTAAAATATAATCTGATTTTAGATCCACAGTAGATGCTCAAATGCAGTATGTGAAATTCTATTGGTAGTTTTTATACTTATTTTATGGAGGGTATTATACTAAATATGCTTCATATGCAAAATAGCAGTATATAAGATAGATTTATTCATTTTATTTTTTTATTTAAAAAAGATTTTTCCCCCTTGATCTGTTCTCTGTATCTATGAGATTGTTTGTTTTTTAAAGATTCCACTAAATGAGAGATTATGTAATGTTGTTTGTCTTTCTCTGACTTATTTCACTTAGCATAATGCCCTTAAGGTTTATCCATGTTGTTGTAAATAGCAATAGGATAGCTTTATTATTGGGCTTCCCCTGTGGCTCAGACAGTAAAGAGTCTTCCTGCAATGCAGGAGACCTGGGTGTGATCCCTGGGTTGGGAAGATTCCCAGGAGAAGGAAATGACAACCCACTCCAATATTCTTGCCTGGATAATCCCATGGACAGAGGAGCCTGGCAGGCTACAGTCCATGTGTTTGCAAAGAGTCACACATGGCTGAGTGACTAATACTTTCACTTTCAGCTTTATTATTATCTTCACTTTATAGATGGAGAAATTGAAGGACAGAATGCTTAAGTTGTTTGCACAATACTTAAGTAACAAAACAGATTCAAACTTGACTTTCTCTGACACCAACAACTACGCATTCAGCATTCTTATCTCCTTCCTTTAAGATAACTTCTGGATACAGAATAAGCTTCCCAGGTCCATCACTAGTGTGTTCTGAAAGAGTTAGCCTGGGTTCTGAATCGAATGTGTTACTCATGGAAAGATGTCTAGAGTGAGAGATGGGAGGAGAATATTGTTTAAAGGACAAAGCCTTGAATTTTAGAGGAGCTAAAAGAAGGAGATGCAATGTAATTCAGTATCACTATGCTTAGCAGTAATGAACAATTAGTGAGGTCAGTTTGCCTATCTCTGAGGTGGTTACTTTCATGTCTCTATGGCTATGGGGCAAATATGAAAGACACAGAAACACACAAGTATGCAAATGGCACTTGGGAAGATAGTACATGAAAGTGGGTTGCACATACAAGGCAGAATGTAACTTCACTTGTATCTGTTGTGTCACTTGGGGAAAGCTTCGGAAAGATAATGTAAGGATTTGGGGAAGGAACTAAATGTTAAATCCAAGAGATTTATTTTAGCAGAGATAGTATGTACTGATTAGAAGACATAGAGGTTGCAGCTAGAGAATTGGGTGTGGAGTTGTCTTGCTGTAAGACAAGCCAAGTCTGAGGAAAAGAATTTAGTGGCAGTTATCAAGAGACATGAATAAATGTCTGAAAAAAGATTCATCAATCTGAGGTGGTGAGGTGTCAAGACGCAGGGCCCCTCATAAGGATGCCTCCCAATGGGAATGTTTGTACTTGGAGAGGTGCCAGACAGGAAATTGTGTGCTGAAGTTACCTTAAGGTTACAGCAACTTATGTAGAAAATAAAACAAAATTCCCCAAGCATGAAATTAGAGAAAATATATTTTTCGGTAAAGAAGTTCAAATTTAGATCCTATCAAACATGATAATCAGTTATGAATAAATAGCTATGACTTGCCAAAGCAAACTATATAAGAAGAAGAATAAAAAGGTCTCCTATAACTAGTGAGAATACTTAAGAATATTTTGATGGGACTTCTCAGGTGGTCCAGTAGCTGGCACTCCATGCTCCTAATGCAGGGGACCCAGGTTGGATACCTGGTAAGGGAACTAGATCACACATGCTAAAACTAAGACCTGGTGAAGCCAAATAAACAAATATATTTTTAAAGAGTATTTTGAAGAGGTAGGCGGTGAGATTTAAGTAGAAAGACCTATAGAATATTATCGTATTGGAAAGCAAGCTATGGCAATTGGCATGAAAGGTTTAGGAGACACTAAAATTGTCAGGGGCAAATTGAGTTGACATAAGCTTCTTCTTGATCCCTGGGTTGGGAAAATTCCCTGGAGGAGGACCCACTCCAGTATTCTTGCCTGGAGAATCCCATGGACCGAGGAGCCTGGTGGGCTACACAAAGAGCCGGACAAGACCGAAGCTACTGAGCATACACAAGCTTCTCCTTGGATATTTTTTACTAATGTACTTCATTGGGAAAATTGTCATTGTTAAGCTACCACAAAGATTAAAGTGATTCTTTTAAATTCTTAAATTTATAAAATACAAGTCCAGAATTAGAAGGAAGGTCTTTCTGCATTCATAGGGCAAATAGAGAATCACGTGCAAATGAAGTTGTCCATCTCATGCTATTTACAAGCAAAATCTATTCTTAAATAAAAACAATCTGATTCTAACATCTTCATTTTGTTAAAACTGTGAATGGTATTATGGTAAAGTAAGTAGATGTCAATGTAAATCAGGGAAGAAAGCACAAAGAGATCATTGGAAAAGGTTCTAAGTATAGCATTATACTGATGAAGAAGCCATTTCTAAAGCCAGAGGACAGAAAAGGGGATACTCCTTTTGTGTTTTGGTGAGTCTCATAAGCATGAATGCAGGTAGAAATCATTGGAAGTGTACATACCCAGGGTTAGATGGGCCTTCACTATGCTCTGCTTAGCCAGCTAACAGAGCATGGAGCTCAGCCCCAGTGAGGTCAGGAAGCTATTTATGGTCCTTGGTGACTTTACTTGGATTACAAATGAAGCATCCTCATTTCGGGAAACAACATTCAATAGGAGGTCTGACCTTGTGCAAAAAAAAAAAAAAAAAAAAAGGAATGAACCTGGGAAAATGCCCCCTTAGACCAGAACATTTTCAAGCAAGTTGACTTAGTCTTTGTTTCAGCCAAAGTTTTTGGTTCATCTATAAAACAAATGATTAAAAAATACTTTGAAAAATAACAACCAACAAACAAAACAAAGCAAACGAGATTTTTTTAGGTTTCTTCTCTGAAGTTGTCTCTTTTGGTAAGGTCACTTTTTCTGTGGGTATAATCATCAGGTCAGTAAGCTGCAGCCATGAAAGATTGCAAAACCAAACGGAGTTGTCTGATTTAAAAGGCAAAGGTGGTTCATCTTTATTTCATACATTTTGTTTATAATATATTGAATTTAGTGTTTATAAACAATTTGAGGTAACAATGTCTAGACACAATCATTTTCCATGTTACAGTCTTTCAAATGGAAAGGGCTAGGTGGCATGCCCTTGCCAGCATTCAATAATCCTTTTAATTGTTCTAAAGTGGCTACAACTTTGAGTCAGAGACCTAAACTGACTTCAAACTTTACAGCAAATGCCTTTCTTGGGTTCCAGTTGACTTCAACAGAACTTATTTTAGCACTGGTTTAACAGCAACTGGCCATATTGAATGACCTTGGAATAGGTGGAACAATTTATATGAACATTTTCATTTAAAGTGTAGTAAACAGAAGTTAGGGGCTTCCCTGTTAGCTCAACTAGTAAAGAATTTGCCCGCAATGCAGAAGACCTTGGTTCAATTCCTGGGTTGGGAAGTTCTGCAGGAGAATGGATAGGCTACCCACTCCAGCATTCTTGGACTTCCCTGTTGGCTCAAATGGTAAAGAATCCACCTGCAATGCAGGAGACCTGGGTTCGATCCCTGGGTTGGGAACATTCCCTGGAGGAAGGCATGGCAACCCACGCCAGTGTTCTTGCCTGGAGAATCCCCATGGACAGAGGAGCCTGGTGGGGTACAGTCCATGGGGTCATAAAAAGTTGGACACTACTGAGCACAGCACAGCAAGCAGAAGTTAGATGCTTTATGAAGGAAACTAAATTACAATAGAAAATTAAAATTTTAAGAAAAAAGAGGATGCATATGTTGTGACTAGTTGGAAAAAGAATAATGGATTTTATCCTGAGTTTCAAATTCACCTGACTTGGTGATTTACTGAATATTATATATTTTGGGGCTTCCCAGGTGGTTCAGTAGGTAAAGAATCTTCCTGCAATGCAGGAGACCCAGGTTCAATCTCTGAGTCAGGAAGATCCCCTGGAGAAGGGAATGGCAACCCACTCCAGTGTTCTTGCCTGGGAAATCTCATGGACAGAGGAACCTGGTGGGCTAGTCATATTTACAGGTATTTATTTCAGTGTCTGTAATATGGGAACAATAATTCCATCCTGCCCTATGTTGGAACACAAATGTAAATGGACATTAGGATCATGAGATTAAAAATGCTATATAAATATGAATGACCCAGTCATTTACATTGAACCCAAATGAAATTTTACTTTTAAAACAGGATTTTATATACAAATTGAACTGAATTTCAGTTGAAAATTTAAAAACCATATAACAACATAATCTGATGGAAACATTTTGGGGAAGCTGAACTTTACTTTAATGACTGAAAAAAAAGAGAAAAATCAGCTGATTAATTTTCATCTAAGACATGGTTCTGTTATATCTAAATCCCAAGTGAGAACCAGTATTTCTAGAAATTTTAAATGACTGTTGATATGTGGGAAGAATTCTACAATTAAGTACATAATATTGTAATTCATTCCTCCATTTTAAAAAAGCACTCATTATGTGCCTTGTATCTGGTCCCATCACTTCATGGGAAATAGATGGGGAAACAGTGGAAACAGTGTCAGACTTTATTTTTGGGGGCTCCAAAATCACTGCAGATGGTGACTGCAGCCATGAAATTAAAAGACGCTTACTCCTTGGAAGGAAAGTTATGACCAACCTAGATAGCATATTCAGAAGCAGAGACATTACTTTGCCAACAAAGGTCCATCTAGTCAAGGCTATGGTTTTTCCTGTGGTCATGTATGGATGTGAGAGTTGGACTATGAAGAAAGCTGAGCACCGAAGAATTGATGCTTTTGAAATATGATGTTGGAGAAAACTCTTGAGAGTCCTTTGGACTGCAAGGAGATCCAACCACTCCATTCTAAAGGAGATCAGTCCTGGGTGTTCTTTGGAAGGAATGATGTAAAGCTGAAACTCCAGTACTTTGGCCACCTCATGTGAAGAGTTGATTCATTGGAAAAGACTCTGATGCCAGGAGGGATTGGGGGCAGGAGGAAAAGGGGACGACAGAGGATGAGATGGCTGGATGGCATCACCGACTTGATAGATATGAGTTTGAGTGAACTCCGGGAGTTGGTGATGGACAGGGAGGCCTGGCATGCTGTGATTCATGGAGTCACAAAGAGTCAGACATGACTGAGTGACTGAACTGAACTGAACTGATGTGCTAAACACCCTGCTAGATACTGGAGATACCATGGGGAGGAGAAAGGAGATGGTCTTGGACTAGCCATTTGGAGCTCTGACTTGAGTCTCTACTTTCCATGGCAGCAAGAAGACATCAAAATACCAGTGATGAATGTATCATGAGAGGACACAGCATCATCATATAAAAAGCTACCCAGACTTTAATGGTGAGTTCTAGACTGTGGACTCAAGGTAAGATGTAGAGTGTGGCCACTGGAAAATTATGGAGCATATTGTTACGGCCTTTTTGTTAGTTGGTTGGCTAGTTGTTTTTTCCCAGCTGTCTTCAACCCTTAGAACTCTAATGCTGAGAATAGTATAGAGATGAAAAGTCTGAGTTGTTCTGTAACTGATTATATTACTATAAATAGCTTCTAATCTTGGAGGATTTTGGAAGCTTTAAAAATAATTTTTCAGATCCTCCATCTGAAACATGAAATTAATTAGAGGGGACTGAAAGCCAAGTGTCGAAGAATTGATGCTTTTGAGCTGTGGTGTTGGAGAAGACTCTTGAGAGTCCCTTGGACTGCAAGGAGATCCAACCAGTCCATTCTGAAGGAGATCAGCCCTGGGTGTTCTTTGGAAGGAATGATGCTAAAGCTGAAACTCCAGTACTTTGGCCACCTCATGCGAAGAGTTGACTCATTGGAAAAGACTCTGATGCTGGGAGGGATTGGGGACAGGACAAAAAGGGGACAACAGAGGATGAGATGGCTGGATGGCATCACCGACTCGATGGACGTGAGTTTGAGTGAACTCCAGGAGATGGTGATGGACAGGGAGGCCTGGCGTGCTGCGATTCATGGGGTCCCAAAGAGTCAGACATGACTGAATGACTGAACTGAACTGAACTAAAGATCACAGAGAGGATCTTCCACCCTCAATTGAGGAAGGCAATCATGTCTACTTCCAGTAAAATGAGAAGACGCATGTGTACAGTTATAATGATCTTCTCTCCTGAGATTAGACTGGGGGTCTAATCTGGAGGTGGGTGTGATAAATGCATAGTCTGTTGTTGTTCAGTCGCTAAGTCATGTCCAGCTCTGTGCGACCCCATGGATTGTAGCACATCAGGCTTCTGTCCTTCTCCATCTCTGGGAGTTTGCTCAAACTCATGTCCTTTGAATTGGTGTTGCCATCCAAATATCTCATCCTCTGTCTAGATCACAGACAATTTGCCTCTGCTTCTTATCTTATTTCAAAGTAGGCAATTTTTAGCTTGTTTTTCTATTTGAAAATTGGGGGAGGTGAGTATGGGGGGTTATTTTCTCTAATGTCTTCTGGTTGTTAGGAGCTTCACATTTGTTCTCATCTCAGGTAATCACGAGTCCTTCTGGAGGAGACTGAGAGATTTAGAGAGTAAGGAAGAGCTCTCATATGCCCATTATATACTGACAGTGCTTCACAATGGGCTGCTTAGAGTTAGTGAAGTTGTATAATCTTGCTTGGGTTTTCTTGCCGGTTAATCCTAGTACAATTTACCTCATTAATTTGATCTTAATGAGTTCATCAGCAATGATTTAATACAACTTTGAGGAACAGCTTTCTTTAGTCTTTAATTCGCGACAGTTCCCCTTCTATTTGGCAGTACATTAATGGAAATGGAAAATTGCCTCATTCTAAATGTCAGAATAATACTGCACCAAAAACAATTCAGTCATGTCTTTCAAACCACGCACATATGGTTCATCACCAAATGTCACTGTTCTTCCCCCCTCCCTCCCAGGGCCCCCTCCCGCCTGTACCTTCCCTCCATATTTTCTTTCTTTTCTCCTGTCTCTGGTGATCATTGTTTGGATTAAGTTTCTAAGATCTTTGCATAAGCTTCGTGTCTCCTGTTGTCCAGGAACCACTGCTCATTGCACTGGTTTTTCCCAGATCCTTGAAGTTGGCAGAGTTCACAGATCAGGTGAAAGCTATTGCTTTTAGTATAGCAAATGTCTTTCATCTGCTCTCAAACTTGAAAGGAAAAAAAGAAGTTTATGTGAAGTGTCTTCAAAATAATTTTTGTGCATAATTTTGAGCTGTTTTGTCAAGTTCTCTAAGTAAAGCTATATTCTTCACTCTGTCTACACCACAGCGTCCTTTTCTTTTCTTTTTTCCCCTAGCACTGTGTTCAAGGAAGTTACTCTGTAGAATAAGTGCCTTTTTTAATGAGTATTTTAGTTGTGGTTTGTTGGGTAAATTCATAATGAGGACCCAGCACAATTTCTCTTGCATTTAAAGATAGAAAATTTAAATTGTAATTTATAATTCACCAACACTTAAAGGACATTTCAATGAATTTTAAAAATTAGTCTGTAAGCTAAGCTACCTAAAGTCTCTCCATTTTTTTGTTTTGTTTTGTTTTTTTTTTGTAAAGAGAAAGCTGAAAGGTAAAGCCATTTCCAAAGTTATTGATCAAGCATCAACTTTCATGGGTTAACCTCCAAAGAGTATTTTAAATGATGAATGATAGTATTTTTCTTTCTGTAAAGGACCCCTTCTTCAGATAATACTTGAAGGAAAATGAAACAGTAAAGCAAAAACAACCCCTGCTTGCAATTGTGCATATTTTTATATTTGTAGACTTATAGTACTTGTCTGAACCTAGATTTTAGAATTTTAATTAAATTATTGGTTTTGATTTTCTCTCCATCAGCAAGCTGACTCATCTATGAAATTATTTTAATTCAAGTAAATGTTTTCTACAGATGGAGTTTCACTTGCTGAGAGAAGGTCCTCAGAGGGTGACCTGTAGTTTTGCTTTAGAGGTCAGATCAGAAAGCAAAAAGGATATTACTAGATTTCTCCTGTGTTTCTTTTCTTCTATCTGATGGAAGATATTTAAGAAATTTGCCAGTATTACTCTGTAGAGACTGTATCATTACTATCATAGAATTATATATATTTCCATGATTTATTTTGCATCCACTTTGTGATGGGTCCTTTAACAGGTTATTTAATCTAATTTCCCTGAAAACAGTAAAGCAGATTTGAAAATAGTTTTCATCGAGGTTTAAAGAGCTGACATTACAGAGATGGTATATATGTGGGATACAAGCTTTTCTGATTCCATGATTTTTCTACTGTCTGTGCTATTTACTTTAGAGGAGGAAAAAACATAAAGAATCTATTATCCACGCTCCTTCATTGGCAATAGTCAACCAGCCCTTAGGAGCGGCTAGAGATCCTCACCCCACTCCAATACTCTTGCCTGGAAAATCCCATGGATGGAGGAGCGTAGAGGGCTGCAGTCCATGGGGTCGTGAAGAGTGGGACACGACTGAGCAACTTCCCTTTCACTTTTCACTTTCCTGCATTGGAGAAGGAAATGGCAACCCATTCCAGTGTTCTTGCCTGGAGAATCCTAGGGACAGGGGAGTCTGATGGGCTGCCATCCATGGGGTCACACAGAGTCGGACACGACTGAAGCAACTTAGCAGCAGCAGCAGCAGCAGAGATCCTCACGTCCTGAGGTTGGCTGATTATTGCTGAACATTGCCATTGATAAAATATGATTCATTATATTATAACGAACCATGTCCTGTACTTTTGCCCATTGTCTTCTATATTCTATAATAATACAATTAGTCAAATCTTCCTCCATATTATGCCTTCAACTGGTTGAAGACATTACTGACACCCTAAATTGATGTCTCCTCTGGGCAAAAACTTTCCAATTCCTTGCTTCAGGGTCTTTCATAATGAAATCACTATAGGACACAATAGACCTTATAAAATATGAACCAGTAGAGAAGAAAAGAGTACTTAATTTTGGCATTATATTTTTTACATGTAAACTTAGATGACAGTGTGTGTGTGTGTGTGTGTGTGTGTGTGTGCACACGCCTGCATTATATAAGTTTAGGATCAAGTGAAAAATAAATGGCAACATAAATTTCTAGGCACTGAATCACTCTCCTGCCTTTTTGAACCCTATATAAAACTTTACATTCTTTATATAAATTTGTACACGCCAACCTGGCCCATCACTGTGATTTTTAATTTGCTTCTATCATTTGGTGCTTGAATCCTCTCTTTTCCCCCACAGCTTTCTGATATCACCACATTTCATAGCATTTTTTTTTTCTGTCTTGTTAGTGAGATAACTGATACAAATGTCAAACTAGAGAATACTTAACAAATTATCGGAAGAAGGGGTCCTGTAAACAAGTTTCTAGAACTTAACTCCATGGCCTTTCCCATCCAAGTCAGCCCCTCTGATTGGCTTTCATTTAGGTTCCCTGATCACTTGAGCCTTCCCCCAAAATGAGGACTGTCCCCAAGGACTCTGCCTCTATTTTCAGGTACCATTTAAGCCATTAAGCCTTCTTTTTCTTGTGATCTTTGCTTAGCTTTTTTATTTTGTTTCTAAATTCATATCTGGATGTTAGACTTCATGCCACCATTCTGACATACGCTTTGTTTTAGGCTCTTTGTGTGTGATATTCATCTTTGGTTTTACAGCCCATTTATTCACATATTATTAATTCATAGGTTACGTAAAATGTACAAAAAATACTCATTTACTGGGGACTTTCTATGTGTAGTCAAAAATGCAGGCCCAGTACTCTGCACACTTGTAAATGTACCAAAGCCTTGCTCCCTGGGGTTTCTTTTTAAAGCTGAGTTCAGTCAGTTGTATCATGTGTAGACACAAAGAATCTTCAGATTCCTCTCTCTATTTTTCTCAAAGAGATTCTAAAAGTTTTGCAAACTGTGGCCCAGGGCTCTTTCACCCCCTGTTTTGTTCATTAAAGGTGCTCAATACACAGTTAGGCTGTGGATCTCAACCTCACTGAATTCTGGTCACTTCTGATTATCTTCATTAGAACTTAACATCTAAACCCTTATATCCATCTTATTTCTTCCTTTACAGAATTGCTACCTTTGGGAAGACACTTGCTTTATTTCCTTATTTCTTGTAAAATCTTGTGTTTTACAAACTGGGGTTCATTTTGCTTGGTTTGATACTCCTTTTCATTGTGATTCTCACACCCAGGGCGACCCCATCATGTCCACAGATTCTCACCACTTCCACATCACCAATTCATTCTGGATGCTCAAAATCAAGGACAATTGTGAATAAACTCAATATCTTCAAGATATGATAGTTTCAACCACATCCATATTAACTAATACCAGAAAGCAAATGAGTGATTAAATTCAAAGGGGCTGTTCTGAATGCTAATTTTCTTTTTTAATCCAGAAAAAAACAGCTCTAACACTTCTTAAGTACCTCTTCTCTGCCAGACATAGTCCTAGTTATGTTCCTATAAGTTATCTTTAAAGTATGTGAAAGACAATCTGGTCATCTATTGTTTTAAGCAAATTGCTTTGTTTGTACAAGCTAATTAGGGAGATGAATGGTAGATCATAAATATTTGGCACCAGTGGAATGAAATTGAACTCCCCTTTTGAATGTTTCAGTAAATTTGATTGACTTAAAATTTAAGTAAATGTTACTTATATAAATACATGCACATGATGAGTGCCCAGTAATATTAAATGATGCCAAAGGTTAGAAAGAACAAACTTTTTGTTTCCTGGTTTTTGCTGTGACCAGAAGAGCATGTACCAAAATAAAACTATAACATGTCTCGTGATTGTTGTTAACTGGCTGAAACCAGCATATATCAGAGGGCAGAAGCTTATCCTTATATGCAGTTTTAAGAGCAAAGAATCTCAGGTTACATCATCAATTCTTAAGTACTTACCCACAATGCAGACCTTAGACCTTCTGAGAAGTTTTTCTTGTCAGGTAAGTTCTCTGGCTGTAAATAGTAAGGAGGCATGGACAGAAAGCTACCCTGAGAGTCAGTGAAATAGATTCTGCTGCTGCTGCTGCTGCTGCTGCTGCTGCTGCTAAGTCGCTTCAGTCATGTCCGACTCTGTGCGACCCCATAGATGGCAGCCCACCAGGCTACCCCGTCCCTGGGGTTCTCTAAGCAAGAACACTGGAGTGGGTTGCCATTTCCTTCTCCAATGCATGAAAGTAAAAAGTGAAAGTGAAGTCGCTCAGTCGTGTCCGACTCTTAGCGACCCCATGCACTGCAGCCTACCAGGCTCCTCTGCCCGTGGGATTTTCCAGGCAAGAGTACTGGAGTGGGGTGCCATTGCCTTCTCCAGAAATAGATTCTAGTAATTTTTAAATTAATTGTTGATAGAGTATAGTTGCTTTACAATGCTATAGTGGCTTTACACTGTGTTAGTTAATGCTGTACAGCAAAATGAATCATATGTGTATGTATACATACCTACATGTATACATATATCCCCTGTTTTT
Source organism: Bubalus kerabau (assembly GCF_029407905.1). NCBI lineage: Eukaryota > Metazoa > Chordata > Mammalia > Artiodactyla > Bovidae > Bubalus > Bubalus kerabau. The sequence goes on along the minus strand of NC_073639.1, from coordinate 13,079,674 downwards.
TTATTTTCTTCCCAGTTAGGTCACCACAGAGCATTGAGTAAGTTCCCTGTGCTATCCAGTATGTTCTCATTAATTATCTATTTTATCCATAGTACCAATAATGTATACATGTCAATCCTAATCTCCCAATTATCCCACCACCCATCTTTTCCCCTTGGTGTCCATATGTTTATTCTCTACATTTTTATTTCTGTTTTGCAAGTGCAATCATCTATACCATTTTTTCTAGTAATATCACAGATGGCTTCCACTGGAGGGTGTGTTGGATTCATTATGATAGACCAGTGGAGAAGGGCATAGGAGTCAGGTCCAACAGGACTAAACTTGCTGTGCAAAGGCCTGATAGCTAACATAATATCTGCCTTAGTTTCTGCCTTAGCTTCCCTGGTGGCTCAGACAGTAAGGCATCTGCCTACAACACAGGAGACCCCAGTTCGTTCCCTGGGTCAGGAAGATCCCCTGGAATAGGAAATGGAAACCCACTCCAGTACTCTTGCCTGGAAAATCCCATGGATGGAGGACCCTGGTGGGCTACATTCCATGGGGTCGCAACGAGTTGGATACGACTGAGCGACTTCACTTTCTTTCTTAGTTTCACAGTGTTGTGACTAATGACCACAAACTTGGTGTTCAAGTAGCAAAAATGTACTCTCACGTAGTTCTGGAGGTTAGAAGTCCAGAATCAAGCTGCCAGCAGGGCCATGGATCCACTGAAGGCCTTAAGAAGGCCTTGCCTGCATTTCTAGTTTCTGGTGGCCCCAGGCTCATGGCTAAACTGTGTTACTCCCATCTTGCTCTGCCAGTCAGTACCTCTGTCTTCACAGGACTTTTTCTCTGTCTCTGTGTGTCCTTTCTACCTCTTATAAAGGCATCCTCATTGGATTTGAGGCCCTCCTTAATCTAATATGATATCATCTCAGTTCTTAAGTATGTTTGCAAAGACCGTATTCCCAAATAGTGTTACAAAATTCTATTTCCAAACTCTGGGTTATAGGTGTGTGTGAACTAGGTGGACTCTATTTGACTAACCACAGTATTTAAAGATACTTGGTAACCCTTGATTTAGACCAATTTGAAGTTGTTTATTGATCCATGGTTCATTTAGGTAATAAAGATTTATTGAAAACCTGGGCTAGGGCAGACCAGGGCCAGGAATGAGGAAGCTGCCCACCTACAAACACGAACCATACCTTCATGGAGCTTACAGTCTAGAAACATCCATGGGGTTCCACTCAGGTAGAAGGGACTCTTCTGTACATGGTTATAAAGTGTTTCTCTCCCAATTAACTTGATCATGCACATGGTTTTCAGCATACACTTCTAATGGAAATTTCTGTGTTTATTTATTACATTATTACATGAGCTACTCTACTAGTACGTATGTATATTACAGGGCATCATAATATGACTTTAAAAAGAATCACTATAATAAATATAAATAGGGATTAAAGTTCTAATATTGTCCTTCAGATCTCATCAGTTATTTTATGCGCGTCATCCTCTTTTGCAAGAATGCTGTCTAGATGCCTGTTACACTGCAAGTCTTGGGAGCAGTGTCATGGTTCTAGACGTGTCTTTTTGTTTGGAGCAACACTCCATCCAAAACCGAGGATCCAAGTGGCAAGTAGTAGCCTCTGAGATGTTGGGTTCGACAAGTAATTTTCTACGTCTTGGCACTGCCTCTCAACCTTCAAAGGCATACTGAGGCTCAGGCAAGAAGGGATGAGATGCAAATAAAGGCAGAGGCCAGCTGTAAGGATTTAATAATCATGACAAAGGTTGGGAGAAATCTGAAGTTTATTGCTCTGCTAGGCAAGTGGTACTTGGATTCTGGACAGAGGTCCCAATGGGCTGTCAGCATCAGTTAGGGATGGCTTAACTGGATGGTGTAAGTTAATCTGGATGAGGCTGAACTTGAGGAGTGAATTTCTCTGTGTTTGAAACTGGGAAGACAGGGAAATGCAAGGGGATACTGCTTCAGCTTCCGAGTAACTTGATGACTTGTAAAAGAAATTTAATCTCATAAACCTTATTTATCCCAGTAAAATGAAGGTAATTGTTGGTCAGTCGCGAAGTCATGTCCTATTACTCTTTGTGACCCCATGAACTGCAGAGAGTGAAAAAGTTGGCTTAAAGCTTACCATTCAGAAAACTAAGATCATGGCATCCAGTCCCATAACTTCATGGGAAATAGATGGGGAAGCAGTGGAAACAGTGTCAGACTTTATTTTTTGGGGCTCCAAAATCACTGCAGATGGTGACTGCAGCCATGAAATTAAAAGATGTTTACTCCTTGGAAGAAAAGTGATGACCAAACTAGATAGCATATTGAAAAGCAGAGACATTACTTTGGCAACAAAGGTCTGTCTAGTCAAGGCTATAGTTTTTCCAGTGGTCATGTATGGATGTGAGAGTTCGACTATGAAGAAAGCTGAGTGTTGAAGAATTGATGCTTTTGAACTGTGGTGTTGGAGAAGACTCTTGAGAGTCCCTTAGACTGCAAGGAGAGCCAACCAGTCCATTCTGATGGAGATCAGCCCTGGGAGTTCTTTGGAATGAATGATGCTAAAGCTGAAATTCTAGTACTTTGGCCACCTCATGCAAAGAGTTGACTCATTGGAAAAGACTCTGATGCTGGGAGGGATTGGGGGCAGGAGGAGAAAGGGACAACAGAGGATGAGATGGCTGGATGGCATCACTGACTCGATGGATGTGAGTCTGAGTGAACTCCGGGAGTTGGTGATAGGCAGGGAGGCCTGGCATGCTGCGATTCATGGGGTTGCAAAGAGTCGGACATGACTGAGCGACTGAACTGAACTGAACTGAACTGCAGCATATCAGGCTCCCCCATCCTTCATTGTCTCCCAGATTTTGCTCAAATTCATGTCCATTGAGTTGGTGATGCTATCTAACTATCTCATCCTGTCCCCCTCTTCTCCTTTTGCCTTCAATCTTTCCCAGCATCAGGGTCTTTTCCAATGAGTTAGCTCTTCACACCTAGTGGCTAAGGTATTACCAAAATTTAACAACACTTAAACTATTTGAAATCAGGGTCTTGGATCAGGAAATCTTTTGACATCTCTTCCAGAAATAAGGCAAACCATTATAAGATCCCAGTGTCATTCAGTAAGTTAAATGTTTGCAAGAGAAGGGACTGTTGACTTTTCTAAGGAAAGTTAAAATTTCATACCCCGAGTTGAAGAAGAAGCATTTTCGGGTAAATTTATTTATTCACGGACTCAGGAGTATCAAGGAAGTCATTAAGCTGTGGAATGTTTGCCTAAAGAGGTGTGGTTGATTCATAAGTGAATATCTTTGAAGGAACTTGATAGAACAAACAGATGTAATTGCTGCCTTCATGAATGTTGTGCTGTCTGAGAGCAATGCTGGACAGTCCTTCATGTTCGGAGGGGAAGGAGATTTGTTGAGAATAGAAGTAACTAATAGAGTTTATTAAAAATAGACACCAGGGGAATGAATACTGACTTAGTGTTTAGAAGACTTTGATTCTCATCTGTTATCATTGAGGCTACCCATTCCGGTATACCTTTGAAAGTATTTTCTGCTCATTTTTAACTATTGTGTTAAGCCTTTAAAAACCATCAAAAGAAATCCAACTGTAACCTCATATTATTTGTGAGGCTTATTTTTTAAAATCATTAATTTATTGACTTTTGGCTGTGTTGGGCCTTTGTTGCTTTGCATGGGCTTTCTCTAGTTGCAGCAAGTGGGGGCTACTCTTCACTGAGCTGTGCAGGCTTCTCATTTTGGTGATTCCTCTTGTTATAGTCCATGGGGTCACAAAGAGTTAGACTCAGCTTAGTACCTAAACCAGAGAAGGCAATGGCACCCCACTCCAGTACTCTTGCCTGGAAAATCCCATGGATGGAAGAGCCTTGTAGGCTGCAGTCCATGGGGTCGCTAGAGTCAGACACGACTGAGTGACTTCACTTTCACTTTTCACTTTCATGCATTGGAGAAGGAAATGGCAACCCCCTCCAGTGTTCTTGCCTGGAGAATCCCAGGGACGGGAGAGCCTGGTAGGCTGCAGTCCATGGGGTCACTAAGAGTCGGACACGACTGTGTGACTTCCATTTCACTTTTCACTTTCATGCACTGGAGAAGGAAATGGCAACCCACTTCAGTGTTCTTGCCTGGAGAATCCCAGGGACAGGGGAGCCTGGTGGGCTGCCGTCTATGGGCTCGCACAGAGTTGGACACGACTGAAGTGACTTAGCAGCAGCAGCAGTGCCTAAACAGCAGTAACTTGTTGCAGAGCACAGGCTCTAGGTGAGTGGGCTTGAAGAGTTTCACCTCATGGGCTCAAGAGCGCAGGTTCAGCAGCTGCAGCACACAGGCTTAGTTGCTCTACAGCGGGTGGAACCTTTCCAGACTAGGGATTGAACCCATGTCCCCTGCATTGGCAGACTGATTCCCATCTACTGCGCCACCCACCAGGGAAGTGCTGTGCTGCTTATTTTAGATAGGAAGTGAAATGCCTGCATACTTCTGAGTGATTTTATTTGATAAAAATTACAGAATCACTCAAATTGAATGATCAGTGGATTGAACATCAAAGGCCTGATTCTGCCCATAGGTCTGCTATTCATTGGATTTATACCTTCTGTTTGTGAAGTTAAGTCCTTTTCCCTCTCTGAGGCTGCTTTCCTCTTTTATAAGATAAAGGGGCTATAATGATTATCTCTTGGTTTCCTAATGAGATGCTCTCAAATTCTGAGTTACTGCTATGCTCTCAGGGTTCCACTAACTGCTTCCAGCCCTCATCTGCCTGGCTCAGACAGTTCACATTCCATTAATGCTTTCCTAACTAGTCTTTACCTCTGAGAGAGGCAACTGCTCTCTTTTTAGTAACTTCACTTGATGCTCTGTGTTATTGTACCATGCCATGTGGATCAGTTTGGGTTCAGTGCAAGATAGAAAAGGCCAGTGATTTCAAGCAGTGTTTCAATCAGGTAGTTGGACTGAACTTAGAAAGCCCTACTGGACTATTGATTTAGGTCATACTTGAATGGTCTAGTGGTTTTCCCTACTTTTTTCAATTTAAGTCTGAATTGGCAACAAGGAGTTCATGATCTGAGCCACAGTCAGCTCCTTTGACTGTGTGGATCACAATAAACTGTGGAAAATTCTGAAAGAGATGGGAATACCAGACCACCTGACCTGCCTCTTGAGAAACTTATATGCAGGTCAGGAGGCAACAGTTAGAACTGGACATGGAACAGACTGGTTCCAAATAGGAAAAGGAGTACGTCAAGGCTTTATATTGTCACCCTTCTTATTTAAGTTATATGCAGAGTACATCATGAGAAACACTGGGCTGGAAGAAGCACAAACTGGAATCAAGATTGCCAGGAGAAATATCAATAACCTCAGATATGCAGATGACGCCACCCTTATGGCAGAAAGTGAAGAGGAACTAAAAAGCCTCTTGATGAAAGTGAAAGAGGAGAGTGAAAAAGTTGGCTTAAAGCTCAACATTCAGAAAACGAAGATCATGGCATCCGGTCCCATCACTTCATGGGAAATAGATGGGGAAACAGTGGAAACAGAGTCAGACTTTATTTTTTGGGGCTCCAAAATCACTGCAGATGGTGATTGTAGCCATGAAATTAAAAGACGCTTACTCCTTGGAAGGAAGGTTATGACCAACCTAGATAGCATATTAAAAAGCAGAGACATTACTTTGCCAACAAGGGTCAATCTAGTCAAGGCTATGGTTTTTCCTGTGGTCATGTATGGATGTGAGAGTTGGACTGTGAAGAAAGCTGAGCGCTGAAGAATCGAAGCTTTTGAACTGTGGTGTTGGAGAAGACTCTTGAGAGTCCCTTGGACTGCAAGGAGATCCAACCAGTCTATCCAAAAGGAGATCAGTCCTGGGTGTTCATTGGAAGGAGTGATGCTGAAGCTGAAACTCCAATATTTTGGCCACCTCATGCGAAGAGCTGACTCATTGGAAAAGACCCTGATGCTGGGAGGGATTGGGGACAGGAGGAGAAGGGGGTGGCAGAGGATGAGATGGCTGGATGGCATCACCAACTCGATTGACATGAGTTTGAGTGAACTCCAGGAGATGGTGATGGACAGGGAGTCCTGGCGTGCTGTGATTCATGGGGTCACAAAGAGCTGGACACGACTGAGCAACTGAACTGAACTGGACTGTCGATGTGAAGTTCATACCACCGAAGCTCGTACCCAGAGGTCAGAAACGTGCTGCTGCCACACCTATTCCGATGGCCATAAGGCTGGTAACTGGGCTCTGCAGCATGGAGTCCAGTCACCACAGACATCTGTAATCTTGCTTGCCGGTATCAATAGTGGCAGCAAGATGGTTGTCACTTCATGTTCATTTATAAACTATCATTCAAGTACATCAGGTGAGTCCTGGTTCAGACGTGGAGACTTAGCTTCAAGTGCACATGGGAAACACAGGGATCACATTTTCAGTCTCTTTACAGAGAAGGAGGGTGGGATTGTGGTTAGGAAGGCTAACCCAAATGTCTACCATAGTATGTAAAAGGCTTGACATGTTGAACTCATTTATTTTACATGTATGTTTCTACAGACTGTAAGCTCTCCAAGGGCAGGGACCACATCTTAGTAATACATATACCAATAAATTAGGGAGAAGACAGATGTTCAAAGGATTACAACCCATTCAGAAAATGTGTATCAACAATAAACAATGAGAAAAAACTAAACAAAGCTATATGATGGGCTAATAAAGTCTAGTTGAGAGACAATTCAGGGCTGGAGTGGCTGGAAATCTTTAAAAAAAAAATACAAATCACAATAAGACTTTGAAGAATGGCAGAATTTGGATGGACTCAAAGACAAAGATAAGAAAGATGTTCTTAAGTTGTAGTACCTATAGACAATGAAATATTACTCAGCTATTAAAAAGAATGAAATAATGGCATTTGCAACAACATGGATGGACCTCGAGATTATTACACTAAGTAAGTCAGAGAGAGAAGACTATAGGATGATATCACTTATATGTGGAATCTAAAAAGAAAGCATGATACAAATGAACTTATCACAAAACAGAAACAGACTCACAGACTTAGAGAATGAACGTAATGGTTACCAGAGGAGAAACATGGGGGCAAGGGATAGTTAAGGAGCTTAGGGTTGACAAAAAGGTTTTAAATCGCTTGTATACCTGTAGTTTATATAGTATTATATATCAGCTATACATCAATTAAAAAAATGGAATAAAAAAAAAGATATGATGTCCCCATTAGGAGAATCCAATAGTTGGTTCCATGGGTGCCTACTGGTACCTCTTCTGAGTCAGGAAGTTTCTCACATACAAAAATTGTTTTCATGTATTCATTAATTCATTTAGCAGATTTTTATTAAGTGGCTATTATTGATATATATGTCATCTATTTCTTAAGGGGTTGGAGCTCTAATGAGGAGTACAGCACAATAAAAACATAACCAGACAAGTACTAAACTTTAGAAGATACAGCAAATATTTTCAGAAGTTGTCTGAAACTCGCTCTTATATTTTGGAATGGTTTGTGTGAATAATTCTCCCCATTTTTTCTAACATGTGTCATTTGAATGGTTTCTAGTATGTTTGGCAATGTAAACATTTTCCTATCGCTCTACCAGATGACCTCATTGTCTGCATGTTTAATAGTTGCTTTACACTAGTCCATGGGGTCACAAAGAGTTGGCCATGACTAAGCAACTTTCACTTTACACTATAATAGACGTTAACACAGTTGTGGAGAGGAGGGTAATGATAAGACTTTAAGTAAGGGATATAGAGTGTAGTTGGTCTGTGTATTCTGCTTCATCCCCTATCTTTTGGAAGCATGGGTTAAACAAAAATATAGTAAGTACAAATGATACTAAATTTGCGGCTTTGTATGTGTGTTAGTTGCTCAGTCGTGTCCAACTCTCTGCAACCCCATAGACTGCAGCCCACCAGGCCCCTCTGCCCATGGGATTCTCCAGGCAAGAACACTGGAGAGGGTTGCCATTTTCCTCTCCAAAAGAAACTATAGAAAGAAAGAAAATGAAGTCGCTTAGTCGTGTCTGACTCTTTGCAACCCCCTGGACTGTATGTAGCCTATCAGGTTCCTCCATCCATGGAATTCTCCATACTGGAGTGGGTTGCCATTTCCTACTCCAATTTGGAGCTTTAGGTAAAGATAATGTTCAGAGTGAAAATAAATCTTTTTAGAGCATGCTAAATGAGTTCAGACTCATACCTGTCTTCTATAAATATTGGCTGATCTGTTCCTGTATTTGTACAGCAAGATCAAATGCAGCACCCCGACTTAATCAGTGCTCCAGGCCTGTAGACTGCACGTTTCCTCAATGGCAGTGGCTGTGTCAGTCTTGGGAATGCCGCCTCCACTTTTCTTTCCTTTGCCCACCCTGAAAGTCATTGGTCACGCTTTCTGCCACTGTCATGCTATTGTGTGATCATTCTACAAATTCTTCCCATCACTTTGCTGTTTTATTTCTATTGTGCAAACTATTCTGAGCCATCTACAGTTGAAAAATGTCCTCCTACATTCCTAAGCATTTATAAAAGTGATGAAAAAGAATTGTTTTTAGGGAAAATTCCTGAGTGAAAGACTGTTTATTTATCCAATCAGAGGAGTGACATTTACTTTAACCTTTAGAAAGAACAATCCCAGAAGGGTGCATATATGTATATTTTATATTCTTTTGTTACAAAGTGTTTGAAGCAGATTGGTTAGGAATATACTGATTGAGTTCATATTTATTATTGCTTCTAATGTAGAATCTGCCTTTATTTTATAATGTTTATAATGTAAAAAACATGCAAGATAAAGAAAAATTAAATTATCATAAAGTCCAAACTACAAAGATAAACCATGTTATTACTAAAATGTATTTCTTTCTATTTGTCTCATATAGCTATGACATAAAAGAAATAGCTATGTGTATCCTTTTTTTATTGATGTATAGTTGCTTTACAGTTAAGCGTTAGTTTCTGATGTACCATAAAATAAATCAGCTGTACGTATACATACATGGCCTCTTTTTTGAATTTCCTTCCCATTTAGTCACCACAGAGTATTGAGTAGAGTTCCCTGAGGAGTACAGTAGTTATACCTCATTAGTTATCTATTTTATACATAGTAGTGTGTGTGTGTGTGTATATATATATATATTAATCCCAATTTCCCAATTCATACTCTCCTCCTTGGTATCCATACATTTGTTCTCTTCTGCTGTATCTCTATTTCTGCTTTGCAAATATGTTCATCTCTATATGTATTCTTATAGCATTTTTTTAGATTAGTTGTAAATGGTGCCTTTCCTCCAGTAGGTTATTTTTAAACATTCTACCTTTCTCTTGTGGATCCCACTCAAAGCTGTTTCTGGTTTATATAGTAATTGGGGTCATCACTGCAGACTTTCTGCTCTGAGAGGATCCATAATTCAATGGAGAACAAATTCCTGAAACTTTTGGGGAATAACTGGTAGAAAAGAGGAGATATGTAATCCCAAATGGGGGTGAAAATTACCTGAGACACTCCTACGGTGACATTCAGCAGATAGATTTTGAATGTGTTAAGGGATCTCAGGAAAGGCAGAACTTTAGCTTCCTTTAGTTAACTTTTTTTTTTTTTTTCTCTCAGTCCTTAAGTTTCAGATGGTCATTTTGGGAAAGAATCTTCTTTTCCTTCCATAGTGCCCTTGATACTGCTTTCGATCTGTTTTGGTTGAATACATGTAAGGGCATGTTTGTACAGAGGAGACATGTAAAATATTGCTTTCTATTGATTGTATTTATGTGCTGCTAAGTGTGGGTTCGATTCTATCAGTTAAAGATTCTAACAGTTGAACACTCATCTTCAGCGCTCCCCAGAGCTTTCTCTGGTGATGTTCACACAATGGAAGTGTGACCTAGAGTTATGCACTCAGCTTCAGGCCCTGTGGCCATCTCTACCAAATTGTATAATGTGGCAACCAATTCAATACCTGAAGTTTTCCTGAAGACCTGAGACTTATCTCTGATTTGTCACTCAGTTTGTTATACATGTGAGCATTTTCTAATGTTAGAACTATAACTATTAGCTTCTGTGGTAGGTTGTTTGCTGTTGTTGTTCAGTCATTAAGTCATGTCTGATGCTTTGCAACTCCATGGACTGTAGCACACCAGACTTCCCTGTCCTTTACTACCTCTTGGAATTTGTTCAAACTCATATCCACTGAGTCAGTGATGCCATCCGACCATCTCGTCCTCTGTCATCCCCTTCTCCTCCTGCTTTCAACCTCTTTCAGCATCAGAGTCTTTTCCAATTAGTCAGCTCTTCACATCAGGTGGCCAAAGTATTGGAGTTTCAGTTTCATCATCAGTCCTTCCAGTGTATATTTAAGGTTGAAATATTCAGGGTTGATTTCCTTTAAGACTGACTGATTTGATCTCCTTGCTGTCCAAGGGACTCTCAAGAGTCTTCTCCAGCAGCACAGTTCACCACATAAAGCATCAATTTTTTGTTGTTTAGCCCTATTTATGGTCCAACTCTCACATCCATACATGACTACTGGAAAAACCATAGTTTTTACTATACAGACCTTTGTTGGCAAAGTGATGTCTCTGTTTTTTAATATGCTGTCTAGGTTTGTCATAGGCTTTCTTCCAAGGATCAAGTCTCTTTTAATTTCATGGCTGCAGTCACTGTCTGCAGTGATTTTGGAACCCAAGTAGATAAAATCTGTCACTGTTTCCATTTTCCCCCCATCTATTTGCCATGAAGTAATGGGACCAGTTGCCATGATCTTCATTTACTGAATGTTGAGTTTTAAGCCAGCCTTTTCACTCTCCTCTTTCACCTTCAACAAGAGGCTCTTTGGTTCCTCTTCGCTTTCTGCCATTAGGATTCTTCTCATTCTTTTAAATGCACCCCTTTGCAATTCCAACTTGGTTTGGGAGACTTCTCCCATTAAACTACAGAAATTACTTCTCCCTACCTCTGCATATGGACTTGGCTTGTGACTTCCTTTGGCTAATAGGATATTCCAAAGTTGTGCAAACAGAGGTTTGAAAAATGTTTGCACATTGTGGCATTCCTTCTTTTCCTGTGCTGGGAAAGCTGTTGCCATGTGAGCAAGCTGGATTCTCCTCTTTGAGTGTGAGAGAGAAGGTGGAGACAGGCCCAGCTCTCAGGTCAGCTTAACCCCAGGAATCCAAGGCAGCTCATCCTAGACTCTCCAGCCCCCAGTGAGACAGTCCCAACCAGAACGATCCAGTCAACAGAAGCCTGATCAGCAAATGTTTGTTTTCTTCTCACTGGTTTCTTATGGGCATGGTTTATTATGCAGTAAAATTGAACTGATAAAGAAATGGGTACCAGAAGTGACAGGCTGCTGTAACAAAATTCTAAAAATGTAGCAATGCCTTTGGGATGAGCTAGCAAGTGGAGGCTGAAAAAGCAGCGAGGGGAAAAAATGGCAAACGATCTGTTAGTACAAGGCTAGGAAAATGTTGAGGAAGCAGCAAAAGCTGGCTGAAAAAATGGTAATCTATGCTTTGTAGCCACAAAACAATTGACAAAACTGTCCCAGGATGGAAAAAAATGTACCCAATAAACTTATCGTTATGCCTAAGATAATTTTATGGCCAATGGTTTAAGCGTCCATTGGCTTTTCCTGCTATGATATTGCAAGAAAAAGATGAGCTAAAGAAAGAATGATTTGGCAAGCAGAATTTAGCGATGTACAGGGAAGCCAAATTTTCTGGGTTGGAAAATAAACCTGATTTTCATCTCTAGTCTCTCCACAGAGCAAAAAGATTCTCAAAAAAAGAAATGGCTTCTCAGTGAAGGGTAAATTGAGGATATGGCAATTATATCCATTTGAAAGTCCTATGAAGATGTAAGGTAATGTCCAGTAGAATCTCTCAGATAGACAAAAGGACTTCTAGTCATTGTAAGAACACTTTCCCATGTCAATCTGACATGGTGCCCAAAGACAGAGATGTATGTTTCCAAAGAAACTGTAGATACTACTTTGGGACCATGGGATGGATGTCATTTGGCTTCCTGGGAGGAACTCATTAAGCTTGAGAAAGCAATGCAAGATCGTTACAAAAAAAAAATAAAACACAGAAATAGTTCAAAACCAAAAAGGAGGCCTCCGAGCTGCAATTTTCTATGGACAGGACTTGGGATTCTAAGGAAATTAGAGATACCAAGGGACGATTTCATACTACAATGGGCTCAATAAAGGACAGAAATGGTATGGACCTAAACAGAAGCAGAAGATATTAAGAAGAGGTGGCAAGAATACACAAAAGAACTATATAAAATGATCTTCATGATCCAGATAACCACAATGATGTGATCACTCAGCTAGAGCCAGGTTCTGGAAAGCAAAGTCAAGTGGGCCTCCTAAAAGATGATGCTGTGAAAGTGCTGCACTCAATATTCCAGCAAATTTGGAAAACTCAGCAGTGGCCACAGGACTGGAAAAGGTCAGTTTTCATTCCAATCCCAAAGAAGGGCAATGCGAAAGAATGCCCAAACTATCACACAATTGCACTCATCTCACATGCTAGAAAAGTAATGCTCAAAATTCTCCAAGCCAGGCTTCAACAGTCCATGAAGTGTGAAATTCCAGATGTCCAAGCTGGATTTAGAAAAGGCAGAGGAAGCAGAGATCAAATTGTTAGTATCCATCGGATCACAGAAAAAGGAAGAGAGTTCCAGAAAATCATCAAGCTCTGCTTCATTGACTATACTAAAGCCTTTGATTGTATGGATCACAACAAACTTTGAAAAAACTGAAAAGGGAATACCAGACCACCTGACCTGCCTCTTGAGAAATCTGTGTGCAGGTCAAGAAGCAACAGTTAGAACTGGACATGGAACAACAGACTGGTTCCAAATAGGAAAAGGAGTACATCAAGGCTGTATATTGTCACCCTGCTTATTTAACTCATATGCAGAGTACATTGTCAGGGAATGTTTAACAGAAGGTTTCCTACGTGCTGTTTCTCATAAGTCCTTTGTTTCTTTTTAAGTGGAATAGCACACTGGTCCCAGGAACTGGGGTCATTTTGTGAGACAGGCTTGAATCTCCTTTAGTAAACATTCTCTTTATGACAAAACTGCTTAGTCTCGATCCCCTTTCTTGAGATTTGGATTGCCTCCTGACCTTGTGACCATCATCATTCCTTGTTCCCTTGTTAACAGTTACTGTACATTTGGTTTTCTGATCTTTATCATTGATGAAAGAAACTTCTTGTACTACAGCCTATATAGACTCACGGAAAAATCATTAAAGCACCTTTGCTCCATCAGAGCTTGGGTCCCGTGTCTTTCTTTCTTTCTCTCTCTCTCACTCTCCTCGGCTGATTTCTTGGAGCACAGAGACCCGTCTTGCTCACTCTCCTGCCCAGGCTTCTAAGACTCTCTCGAGAAGGTGCCCTGTGCCTTCACCCTCCTTGAGAGGGCACCCGGTGCCTTCGTGAGAGACGCAAATCCTGTGTCAAGGACTTTATTGGTTTTCTGCATAAACCAGGGAGTATCAACCTCTTTCTCTCTTTCACTTTCTTATCATCGCCTCTGGATTGCCAGGTCCTGGCCATTAAAGGACCCCAACAGTACATCACGAGAAATACTGGACTGGATGAAGCATAAGCTGGAATCAAGATTGCTGGGAGAAATATTAATAACTTCAGATATGCAGATGACACCACCCTTGTGGGAGAAATCGAAGAGGAACTAAAGAGCCTCTTGATGAAAGTGAAAGAGGAGAGTGAAAAAGTTGGCTTAAAACTCAACAATCAAAAAAACTAAGATCACAGCATCCAGTCCCATCACTTCATGACAAATAGTTGGGAAAACAATGGAAAGAGTGACAGACTTTATTTTCTTGGGCTCCAAAATCACTGCAGATGGTGACTGCAACCACAAAATTAAAAGACTCTTGCTCCTTGGAAGAAAAGCAATGACGGCACATTAAAAAGCAGAGACATTACTTTGCCAACAAATATCCATCTAGTCAAAGCTATGGCTTTTCAAGTAGTCATGTACAGATGTGAGAGTTGGACCATAAAGAAGGCTGAGCGCTGAAGAACTGATGCTTTTGAACTGTGGTGTTGGAGAAGACTCTTGAGAGTCCCTTGGACTGTAAGAATATCAAACCAGTCAATCCTAAAGGAAATCAGTCCTGAATATAATTCATTAGAAGGATTGATGCTGAAGCTGAAGCTCCAGTACTTTGACCATCTGATGCATAGTGCCAACTTATCAGAAAATACCCTGATGCTTGGAAAGAGTGAAGACTGGAGGAGAAGGGGGCCACAGAGGATGAGATGGTTGGATGGCATCACCGACTCAGTGACATGAGTTTGAGCAAACTCTGGGGGATGATGAAGGACAGGGAAGCCTGGTGTGCTTCAGTCCACGGGGTCATAAAGAATCAGACACAACTTAGCAACTGAACAATTCCCTTGAAGTATTAGATGTTGTGTGTATGTGCACGTGTGAAGTAAATGGAGAATTTTAGTGTATAAGTCTTTGAATAAAGGGCTTCCCTGGTTTGATCCCTGGGTCGCAAAGATCTCCTGGAGAAGTGAATTGCTATCCACTCTAGTGTTCTTGCCTGTAGAAGTCTTGCCTGGACAGAGGAGACTGGTGAATTCCATGGGATCACAAAGAGTCAGACATGACTGAGCAACTAAGACTTTCATACTTTAAATAAAGGGCCATACCTGAGAAGCAGCACCTGAAGATCTTCATCTCTATCTGGATCTGAATTTGATGAAGATCTTATACTTCAAGGCTGACATCATAATGAGATATGACTTTTGGGAATGTATTTTGCATGTGGGCAGAAAGTTTATTTTGTGACCAGAGGGCAACCTGTGGCTTGTTTGCAGAAATGGCTACAATAATTTCTACTATCTTTACACATTTCTTAGTATTGTGAATTGGTCATTACTTCCCAAGTGATGGAATCTGGTTCTTGTTCTTTTGAATGTGGGTATAGCCAAGTGAACTGTTTTGGCCAATGGGACATGAAGAAATAAGACAAAAGTTCAGGTTCGTAAATGGTTGCACATTTAAGATGTGCTGTCTGTGGCTGCACACACTGTCCTCAAACAAGGATGAAAAGACCTGTGCTAGCTGCTGGAGGGCCACATGGAGGAGAACCAGGGAGAAGCAGCTCGGATTTCCAGGCTGATGTGTGAGGCCATCGTGAGCATCCAGCTCCCGCTGAGCATCTACTCATGGCAGCCACTTGACTGAGACCCAAAGAAGACCAGCTTCACAGCCCAACTGATCCCAGCCAATCAACCGGATCATAATCTATCAAGTACCTGTTGCTCTAAGTAGCTAAGTTTTGAAGTGGTCTGTTAGGTAGCACCAGCTAATTGATCCTCTCTATCCATTCATCTGTTGAAGAACGTCTAGGTCGCTTCCATGTCTTGGGTATTGTAAACAGTGCTGCAGTGAGCACTGGGGTGCATATGTCTTTCTGCATTATGGTTTTCTCAGGATATATGCTCAGGAGTGGGATTGCTGGATCATATGGTAGCTCTATTTGTGGTTTTTTTTAGCAACCTTCATACTTTCTCCATAAAGGATGCACCAATTTACATTCCCATCAACAGTCCAAGAGTGTTCCCTTGATGTATGTACACAGCCATGTGTAAAATAGATAGCTATTGGGAAACTGCTGCATAGCACAGGAAGCTCAGCTCAGTGCTCTGGGTGACCTAGATGGGTGGGATGTGGAGCGGGGAAAGGAGGGCCACGAGGGAGTGGATATATGTGTACATATAACTAATTTACTTCATTGTATAACATTGTAAATGAACACATAAATGTACCCCAATTATTAAAAAAAAAACTAATTGATCCAGATTCTCTATTAAAATACAATTTAAAGTGGGAAAGCTCCATAAAATTAAAAAAAACTTTTTAAAGTTAAATACTATGACAAAAAAATTCCTTTTTTTTTTTTTTTTTTTGCTTTTGCCTTCATATCTTGACTATACTTGAATTTCAAGTAGTTTAGCTAATACTCTACCTGCTTTCCTTTCTTTGAAGACTTTAGTGTTTGATTTTGGATTCCCTTGCAAGGTACCCTGGTAATTAATCAGTTTTGACCTGTTTAATTTTGTTTAAATTTGACCTGTCATATTTATAGGACTCCCAATTTTCTTCCTGGAAAATTCTTTTCCTCCTTAAAAACATTCTTTGCCCTCACCTTCTCCTTTTTTAAAACAGCCTTCTTTCCTTCTTTCCTTTGCCATTTAGGCATTTAGTGTTTATTTTCAAATTCCTGTTCTTTTTGGGCTGAGTCAAACATTTTCCCTGAGTTTCCAATAAGCTGTTCTTAAACTGTCTCCAGGCTTCTTCATGGTTATTTACTTTCAAAACTATTTCTTTCAGATTTTTTTCCCTAAGAAAAGCCCACATTTTGTCATAGTTCTCTTTTCTAAAACTAACTTCATGAGGAATATTTCTGGTTTCCTTTCTAGCCAGGATGCTGAACTTAATCACATGGTAATTGCTGCTAACCAGGCACTCCCTGGGGACAGTGTCTCTCTTATGAACTTTCCTATGAATGAACAGTCTATTCACACTGTTCATGGGATCAAGAATACTGGAGTGGTTTGCCATCCCTTCCTCCAGTGAACCACGTTTTGTGAGAACTCTTCACTATGACCCATCTGTTTTGGGTGGCCCTGCACGGCATGGCTCATAGCTTCATTGAGTTAAGCAAGCCCCTTCACCATGCCCCTGGTGCTGCAAAATACTGAACAGTGGCAGAGGATGAGATGGTAGGATAGCATCACTGACTTAGTGGACATGAATTGAGCAAACTTCAGGACAGAGTGAAGGACAGGGAAGCCTGGTGTGCTGCAGTCCATAGGATTGCAAAGAGCTGGACACGACTTAGTGAACAACACAACAGAATGGATGAACAGGGCACCATCACCCGTCTTCTGAGATGGCTGAAAACCAAGTCTTGTGCATTTACCTAAAGTGTCTCCCTGAGGATACACTATTCAGGTGGAAACGAAGTAGAAGGGAAACTGCTGTTTGGTTATTTCCTTTGGCCCTTTTCTGACTCCTCAGCCCCATTTTCTGAGGACATGCCATTTTAGTATTTCTGTTACAGTTATTTGTAGAATCATTTTAGCTTCCATCCCAGACTCAAGATATTTAATAGGGTCTAGGTTTCAGCCATCTTTTTACCTCTTGGAGTGAACCTAGCAGCTGGGCAGTAGGTTATAATATTATAAATGTTACATTATAAATATCTGAGTAAATAAACAATTAATAAATTAATTGATGAATGAAAACACCTATGAGATAGGTCAAGAATGGCTTTGGTGGGAAAAAAGGGAAGGTTGTGCCAGATAAGTGGCCTTTCTGAATGAACTTTGTGTTTCTCCATGGTTGTCTAGTCTTGCCCTCATCTCTTACTATGCCTCCCTTAAAGGAAAGAGACCGGGTTGAAGACATAGAAGCTCCACAGCAACAAATATTCTTCTTCCTCACCTCAACCTGTATCTGCTGCTGCTGCTAAGTCGCTTCAGTCGTGTCCAACTCTGTGCGACCCCATAGACGGCAGCCCACCAGGCTCCCCCATCCCTGGGATTCTCCAGGCAAGAACACTGGAGTGGGTTGCCATTGCCTTCTCCAATGGCAGCTATAGTTTTACAAAACATATTTCTTAACTAATAGGACTTTAACATTGAAATTGCTCCTTAATCCAGGGGCTGCAAAATGAGTGTTACATTAGTAGGCATGAAAACTACATTAATTTCATTGTCTATCTCCATCAGAGCTCTTGAGTGACTAGATGCCTTGTCAATGAGCAGTAATGTTTTGAAAGGAATCTTTTATTCAGAGCAGTATGTCTCAACAATGGGCTTAAAATATTAAGTAAACTGTGTTGTAAATAGGTGTGTTGTCATCCCAGCTTTGTTGTTGCACTCTAAAGAGCTTGTCCTTTGAAGCTGTGAAGTCAGGCTCAACTTCTTCTCTCTTGACATCAAGATATCCTCAATGGCATCTTCTTCTCATAAAGGCTATTTTGTTTATAGTGAGAATCTGTTCTTTAGTATATCCACCCTTATTAATTATCATAACTAGATCTTCTAGATAACTTGCTGCAATTTCTATGCCAACACTTGCTACTTCACCTTGCATTTCTATGTTATAGACTTGGGGTCTTCCCTTGAACCTCATGAATCAACCCCAGTAAGCTTCAAACTTTTCTTCTGCAGCTTCCTCGCCTCGCTCAGCCTTCCCAGAATTAAAGAGTGAGGGTCTTGCTCTGTGTGAATCTTTGGCTTATGGGAATGTTGTGGCTGGTTTGTTCTATCCAGACCACTAAAGCTTTCTCCATATCAGAAAGAAAGCTGTTTTGCTTTCTTATCATTCATGTGTTCACTGAAGTAGTGATATAGAGGTTCATAGAGAAGGTTCAACATGTTTATCATCAGTTAAGTTCAGTTCAGTCACTCAGTTGTGTCCCACTGTTTGCAACCCCATGAATCACAGCACACTAGGCCTCCCTGTCCATCACCAACTCCCGGAGTTCACCCAGACTCACATCCATTGAGTCGGTGATGCCATCCAGCCATCTCATCCTCTGTCGTCCCCTTCTCCTCCTGTCCCCAATCCCTCCTAGCATCAGAGTCTTTTCCAATGAGTCAACTCTTTGCATGAGGTGGCCAAAGTACTGGAGTTTCAGCTTCAGCATCATTCCCTCCAAAGAACATCCAGGACTGATCTCCTTTAGGATGGACTGGTTGGATCTCCTTGCAGTCCAAGGGACTCTCAAGAGTCTTCTCCAACATCACAGTTCAAAAGCATCAATTCTTCGGCACTCAGCCTTCTTCACAGTCCAACTCTCACATCCATACATGACCACAGGAAAAATCATAGCCTTGACTAGATGAACCTTTGTTGGCAAAGTAATGTCTCTGCTTTTGAATATGCTATCTGGGTTGGTCATAACTTTCCTTCCAAGGAGTAAGCGTCTTTTAATTTCATGGCTGCAGTCACCATCTGCAGTGATTTTGGAGCCCCAAAAAATAAAGTCTGACTCTGTTTCCACTGTTTCCCCATCTATTTCCCATGAAGTGATGGGACCGGATGCCATGATCTTTGTTTTCTGAATGTTGAGCTTTAAGCCAACTTTTTCACTCTCCTCTTTCACTTTCATCAAGAGGCTTTTGAGTTCCTCTTCACTTTCTGCCATAAGGGTGGTGTCATCTGCATATCTGAGGTTATTGATATTTCTCCCGGCAATCTTGATTCCAGCTTGTGCTTCTTCCAGCCCAGTGTTTCTCATGATGTACTCTGCATATAAATTAAATAAGCAGAGTGACAATATACAGCCTTGACGTACTCCTTTTCCTATTTGGAATCAGTCTGTTGTTCCATGTCCAGTTCTAACTGTTGCTTCCTGACCTGCATACAGATTTCTCAAGAGGCAGGTTATCATAGGAGTCCTTATATGAAAAATAAGTCAAGGAAACAAAACATACTTGTATTGTCATTGGAGTTTTCAACAGCAAAACTTTATAGATAATTAGAGTAACATTTTGTTGTTGTTGCTGTTTAGTCATTCAGTCATGTCTGACTTGTTTGTGATCCCATGATCTGTAGCTCACCAGGCTCCTCTGTCTATGGGATTCTCCAGGCAAGATTACAGGGGTGCCATTTCTTCCTCCAGGGGATCTTCCTGATCCAGGGATCAAACCCCCATCTCTAAAGAAAGAAAATGTTAGCCACATTTCTTATGTAGAGAAACTGTCAACATAAAGACTGCAAACAAATAGTTATGAACCTATAGTAATTCAGAAAATATTTTTCCTATGAGCTTTATCTGAATAATTTGTTAAAGAATGAGCTTCAGCTATCCAAAAGATTAGAAAGACATTGACTGTAATGCTTATGCTTTCTGCCAATATAGACATGGGAAAATGATCAAAAATGAGAAGAGACTAGGGAGTATCTATGAAAAAAAGAATAAACTTGAGATTGCTTTATGAGTATTAACTGGGAGTAAAAATGTATTACTCCATGTAGGATATTGTGCAAAAAGGTAAGAGAGAAGGAAAGGTCACTAGCTAATTTCACTATAGCCCACAGTGGGGAATCAATAAACAATAGCCAAAACAAAATTAAGGGTAGTATAAAAAGATAGTAATACATATTATAAGGTTCAAGTTTAGTGTGTTTATTTATGCATGCTAATGCTGATGCTAAGTCGCTTCAGTCGTGTCCGACTCTGTGCGACCCCATAGACAGCAGCCCATTAGGCTCCTCTGTCCCTGGGATTCTCCAGGCAAGAATACTGGAGTGGGTTGCCATTTCCTTCTCCAATGCATTAAAGTAAAAAGTGAAAGTGAAGTCACTCAATCGTGTCCGACTCTTAGCGACCCCATGGACTGCAGCCTACCAGGCTCCTCCGTCCATGGATTTTCCAGGCAAGAGTACTGGAGTGGGGTGCCATTGCCTTCTCCATTATTTATGCATATATATGCATATATATACCTATTTATTTATGTATGTAATGGAACTAAGGCAAAACATATTGATGTATTAATCATGTCAATAAATTAAAATATGCTAAATAACTATTAAATTAAAATACAGACTAATTAACAAATTACAAATTGAACACTATGATTAACACTAGATATCAAGGAAGTAGAATTAAGGACAATGCATTAAAAAATACAAGATGAAACTTTACAGTACTAATGGCTACAATTTATCCAATAACATATACCAACTTTCATAAAGCAGAAACTATGCCAATAGGGAAATCTTTGAGACCCTTCTCTAAACCTAAGTCAAGCCAATTGGACAAGATATTGGTAAGGCTATAGAAAAGCAGTGTATTCAGTAAAGTAGATCTTAGCAATTCATGCCAAAATCAATCCCAATAATGGAAGAAACACTTTCTATGAAGTACACATGGGACATTTATGAAAGTTGACTGTCGATGTAGAAAAAGAACTCAATAAATTCCAAATACTAGGAATAATATAAACAATATTTTAGGCCATAGTAAACAAAAACTAAAAACAACAAAATAATAAAACCCCAAATTGCTTCTATTTAGATTTTGAAAATCCTATAAAGCAGCCGAGAGGAGTTACCCCACGTCCGAGGTTGGGGTGGTGACGAGAGGAGCTACCCCGCATCCGAGGTTGGGGGGGTGGCCGAGAGGAGATACCCAGCATCCAAGGTCAGGGACGGCGACAAGAGGAGTTACCCTGCATCCGAGGCCAGGGGTGGTGGCCGGGAGGAGCAACCCCTCACCTGAGGCCAGGGCCAGTGGCCTGGAGGACCAACCCCACATCCAAGGAGCCGTTGCTGTGGGGGCACAGGAGGGCCTAGAGGAGCTATCCCACATTGAAGGTCAGGAAGGGCGGCGGTGAGGAGATACCCCTCATCCAAGGTAAGGAGCAATGGTTGTGCTTTGCTGGAGCAGCCATGAAGAGATACCCCACACCCAAGGTAAGAGAAACCCAAGTAAGACAGTAGGTGTTGCAAGAGGGCATCAGAGGGCAAACACACTGAAACCATACTCACAGAAAACTAGTCAATCTAATCACACTAGGACCACAGCCTTGTCTAACTCAATGAAACTAAGCCATGCCTGTGGGGCAACCCAAGATAGGCTGGTCATGGTGGAGAGATCTGACAGAATGTGGTCCACTGGAGAAGGGAATGACAAACTACTTCAGTATTCCTGCCTTGAGAACCCCATGAACAGTATGAAAAGGCAATATGATAGGATATTGAAAGAGAAACTCCCCAGGTCAGTAGGTGCCCAGTATGCTACTGGAGATCAGTGGAGAAATAACTCCAGAAAGAATGAAGGGATGGGGCCAAAGCAAAAAGAATACCCAGCTGTGGATATGACTGGTGATAGAAGCAAGGTCTGATGCTGTAAAGAGCAATATTGCATAGCAACCTGGAATGTCAGGTCCATGAATCAAGGCAAATTGGAAGTGGTCAAACAAGAGATGGCAAGACTGAATGTTGACATTCTAGGAATCAGCTAACTGAAATGGACTGGAATGGGTGAATTTTACTCAGATGACCATTATATCTACTACTGCAGGCAGGAATCCCTCAGAAGAAATGGAGTAGCCATCATGGTCAACAAAAGAGTCTGAAATGCAGTACTTGCATGCAATCTCAAAAACGGCAGAATGATCTCTGTTCGTTTCCAAGGCAAACCATTCAATATCACAGTAATCCAAGTCTATGTCCCAACCAGTAATGCTGAAGAAGCTGAAGTTGAATGGTTCTATGAAGACCTACAAGACCTTTTAGAACTAACACTCAAAAAAGATGTCCTTTTCATTATAGGGGACTGGAATGCAAAAGTTGGAAGTCAAGAAACACCTGGAGTAACAGGCAAATTTGGCCTTGGAATATGGAATGAAGCAGGGCAAAGACTAATAGAGTTTTGCCAAGAAAATGCACTGGTCACAACAAACACCCTCTTCCAACAACACAGGAGAATACTCTATACATGGACATCACAAGATGGTCAACACCGAAATCAGATTGATTATATTCTTCGCAGCCAAAGATGGAGAAGCTCTCTACAGTCAGCAAAAACAAGACCAGGAGCTGACTGTGGCTCAGACCATGAACTCCTTATTGCCAAATTCAGACTGAAATTGAAGAAAGTAGGGAAAACCACTAGACCATTCAGGTATGACCTAAATCAAATCCCTTATGTTTATACAGTGGAAGTGAGAAATAGATTTAAGGGCCTAGATCTGATAGATACAGTGCCTGATGAACTATGGACTGAGGTTCATGACATTGTACAGGAGACAGGGATCAAGACCATCCCCATGGAAAAGAAATGCAAAAAAGCAAAATGACTGTCTGGGGAGGCCTTACAAAGAGCTGTGAAAAGAAGAGAAGCGAAAAGCAAAGGATAAAAGGAAAGATATGAACATCTGAATGCAGAGTTCCAAAGAATAGCAAGAAGAGATAAGAAAGCCTTCTTCAGTGATCAATGCAAAGAAATAGAGGAAAACAACAGAATGGGAAAGACTAGAGATCTCTTCAAGAAAATCAGAGATACCAAAGGAACATTTCATGCAAAGATGGGCTCGATAAAGGACAGAAATGGTATGGACCTAACAGAAGCAGAAGATATTAAGAAGAGATGGCAAGAATACACAGAAGAACTGTTCTAAAAAGATCTTCATGACCCAGATAATCATGATGGCGTGATCACTTACCTAGAGCCAGACATCCTGGAATGTGAAGTCAAGTGGGCCTTAGAAAGCATCACTACGAACAAAGCTAGTTAGAGGTGATAGAATTCCAGTTGAGCTATTCCAAATCCTGAAAGATGATGCTGTGAAAGTGCTGCACTCAATATGCCAGCAACTTTGGAAAATTCAGCAGTGGCCACAGGACTGGAAAAGGTCAGTTTTCATTCTAATCCCAAAGAAAGGCAATGCCAAAGAATGCTCAAACTACCGCACAATTGTAGTCATCTCACATGCTAGTAAAGTGATGCTCAAAATTCCCCAAACCAGGCTTCAGCAATATGTGAACCGTGAACTTCCAGATGTTCAGGCTGGTTTTAGAAAAGGCAGAGGAACCAGAGATCAAATTGCCAACATCCGCTGGATCATGGAAAAAGCAAGAGAGTTCCAGAAAAACATCTATTTCTGCTTTATTGACTATGCCAAAGCCTTTGACTGTGTGGACCACAATAAACTGTGGAAAATTCTGAAAGAGATGGGAATACCAGACCTTCTGATCTGCCTCTTGAGAAATCTGTATGCAGGTCAGGAAGCAACAGTTAGAACTGGACATGGAACAACAGACTAGTTCCAAATAGGAAAAGGAGTACATCAAGGCTGTATATTGTCACCCTGTTTATTTAACTTCTATGCAGAGTACATCATGAGAAACGCTGGACCAGAAGAAGCACAAGTTGGAATCAAGACTGCCGGGAGAAATAACAATAACCTCAGATATGCAGATGACACCACCCTTATGGCAGAAAGTGAAGAGGAACTCAAAAGCCTCTTGATGAAAGTGAAAGTGGAGAGTGAAAAAGTTGGCTTAAAGCTCAACATTCAGAAAACGAAGATCATGGCATCTGGTCCCATCACTTCATGGGAAATAGATGGGGAAACAGTGGAAACAGTGTCAGACTTTATTTTTCTGGGCTCCAAAATCAGTGCAGATGGTGACTGCAGCCATGAAATTAAAAGACACTTACTCCTTGGAAGGAAACTTATGACCAACCTAGATAGCATATTCAAAAACAGAGACATTACTTTGCCAACAAAGGTCCGTCTAGTCAAGGCTATGATTTTTCCTGTGGTCATGTATGGATGTGAGAGTTGGACTGTGAAGAAGGCTGAGTGCTGAAGAATTGATGCTTTTGAACTGTGGTGTTGGAGAAGACTCTTGAGAGTCCCTTGGACTGCAAGGAGATCCAACCAGTCCATTGTGAAGGAGATCAGCCCTGGGATTTCTTTGGAAGGAATGATGCTAAAGCTGAAACTCCAGTACTTTGGCCACCTCATGTGAAGAGTTGACTCATTGGAAAAGACTCTGATGCTGGGAGAGATTGGGGGCAAGAGGAGAAGGGGACGACAGAGGATGAGATGGCTGGATGGCATCACTGACTCGATGGACGTGAGTCTGAGTGAACTCTGGGAGATGGTGATGGACAGGGAGGCCTGGCGTGCTGTGATTCATGGGGTGCAAAGAATTGGACACGACTGAGCAACTGAACTGATCTGATCTGATAAAGCAACTAATGGGAAGTGAAAAATGAAATTATACAATTTCATTAATATTATGATTTAAAGTGTGACATATCTGAATCTTTGGGAAACAAAGACATTATTTGAGAAAATTTCTAGAATTAGCTATTACCTAAATAGCAATGTAAACATCCCACCTCAAAATCTTAGAAAAAAGGAAAGCAAATGCACAAACAAAAAGCAAAACAAAGTGGAAAAGAATTAATGAAAACGAAAACAAAGTTGGTGAATTAAAGGGGCCTCTCTGGTGGCTTAGACAGTAAAGAACCTGCCCACAATGGTGGAGACCTGGGTTTGATCCCTGGGTTGAGAAGAACCCCTGAAGAAGAGAATGGCTGCCCACTCCAGGATTCTTGCCTGGAGAATTCCGTGGACAGAGGAGCCTGGCAGACTACAATCCATGGGGTCATGAAAGAAGTAGAATTATTAAATAACCTCAACAAAATGGGCAAGTCATTGTATAATGTAACAGCAAAAGGGATAAATTACAAAATGATAGCCATAACAAAAGAAATTTAAAATGACTTATGAGAAACTACTTGTATTACTTTATGAAATAAGCTTTAAATCTTTGAGCAAAGTTCTGTAAACTGTAGGCTGTGAGCCTATTGACAAAATATTGATCAGTAGTCTAAAAAAGAAATAGAAAATTTTATTCAAGCCACACTGAGGATTGTAGCCTGGAAGACAATCTCTTGGAGAGCTCTGAGAACTGTTACAAATAAATAAGAGGGAAGGTCAGTATATACATGATTTTAACAAAAGAGGTACATACAGTCAAGCATACATCTGCACAGGAGGTTGCTGCTTGATGCAGGCAACAGACATCTTAGTTAATGACTTCAGTGCTTTTCTAAACATGGGAAGGTGCAAGAATTTCATTAAAAGCATTTTCTCCTGAAAATAACTATCTGAGAACCAGTTTTGCCAGTTTTTCCAGTGCACAGGGTGCCTCATCCTGATCTTCACTTTGAATTCCTTTCTGAGTGTATTGTGGTCAGCTCCCTCAGTGGCCAATGACTTGATTCTTGTAGAACTGGATGATGGGCAACATTCTTTGTTTTAGGATCCCCTCCCTTTCAGTCTTAATTTTCACCAAGGTTTTGGATACATTTCATGACTGATTTGGCCCACAGGGCTAGGAATGCTCATTCCCAGGGAGAATTTTGTTGATAGACCACTCAGTGTGCAGTTACTGGACTAGACCCTGTTAACAGGAACCAAAATCCTCTGGGCCACCTGTCTTCAGTTCAGTGCAGTTCATTTGCTCAACTGTGTCCAGCTCTTTGCAACCCCATGGACAGGAGCATGCCAGGCCTCCCCGTCCATCACCAACTCCCAGAATTTACTCAAACTCATGTCCATTGAGTCGTTGATGTCATACAACCATCTCATCCTCTGTCATCCCCTTCTCCTCTGGCCTTCAATCTTCCCCAGCATCAGGGTCTTTTCCAATGAGTCAGTTCTTTATATTAGGCGGCCAAAATATTGGAGTTTCAGCTTCAGCATCAGTCCTTCCAATGAATATTCAGGACTGATTTCCTTTAGGATGGACCAGTTGTCTCTCCTTGCACTCCAAAGGACTCTCAAGAGTCTTCTCCAACACCAAGTTCAAAAGCATCAATTCTTCAGTGCTCAGCTTTCTTTATCTCTCACATCCATACATGACTAGTGGAAAAATCATAGCTTTGACTAGATGGACCTTTGTTGGCCAAGGTCACCTGTCTTACTAGTCTGTTACTTTCCAGAAAAAGTTTCTGTCTTGTTTCTTCTTCCCATATCTAGAGTTGTGCTATTACACTTATTGATGTTTTAGAACTATATATTTGGTCAATTGTTTCAAGTTACCTTATCATTTATTTCATCTGAGATTCAATCAATACATTTATTGATGCAAGAAAACAAAAATCTTGAAAACAGGCAAAAAAGAAAAAAAGTAACGTAGTTAGTAACGTTAATAAGGCCATAAGAGACTATTAAGCCAAGAACTTCTATTCAGTTCAGTTCAGTTCAGTTCAGTTGCTCAGTGTCCGACTCTTTGCGACCCTATAAATTGCAGAACGCCAGGCCTCCCTGTCCATCACCAACTCCCAGAGTTCACTCAAACCCACGTCCATCGAGTCAGTGATGCCATCCAGCCATCTCATCCTCTGTTGTCCCCTTCTCCTCCTGCCCTCAATCTTTCCCAGCATCAGAGTCTTTTCCAATGAGTCAACTCTTCACATGAGGTGGCCAAAGTACTGGAGTTTCAGCTTTAGCATCATTCCTTCCAAAGGACACCCAGGACTGATCTCCTTTAGAATGGAGTGGTTGGATCTCCTTGAACTTCTATCAGGTTGCATCTATTAGATACAACCAGTATCTCCCCCAGGTTGTCCAACCATCTGTTCTGCACCAGTTACGGTCTTCAAAGGAAATGCTGTCTTCAAAGGAAATCCTACAGGAAATCAGTCCTGAATATTCATTGGAAGAACTGATGCTGAAGCTGAGGTTCCAGTACTTTGTCCACCTGATGTGAAGAACTGACTCACTGGAAAAGACCCTGATGCTGGGAAAGATTGAAGGAAGGAGGAGAAATGGATGACAGAGGATGAGATGGTTGGATGGCATCACTAACTCAATGGACATGAGTTTGAGTAAGCTCCAGGAGTTGGTTATGGACAGAGAAGCTTGGTGTGCTGCAGTCCATGGGGTCACAAAGAGTCGGACATGACTGAGAGACTGAACTGAACTAAACTGAAAGGAAATGATATGTTGGCACTAAACATAAAGCTCACTAAAAATATCTGCATATACAAGATGAGTGGTAGGTCATTGTGGCTATTTACAGGATTGAGAAAGGAATGTTATCTTGTGAGGTGTAACATGGCTGGTGCCGGAAGAAGAAATATTGATCTTTGTGGTAAAACAGATACTTCTGCCGTTGGGGAGGTCTTGTTGACACATAATGCAGATGCATAGTGCACGCTATAGGGGAGGGAGGAGGTCAAAGGGGAGATAATGGGTTTTATGTGTGCATTTTTCTTGTCTTGCCTTAAAATGTGAATTTTTATTTCACCAAACCAAAGTTGGCCGGTTGCTTGTTTTTCTAAGTAAAGTCTTATTGACACACATCTATTTTTTTATACATTATATATGGTTGCTTTTGCCAAAATGGTAAAGATGAGTAGTTGTAAGAAAAACTTTATTGTCTGTAAAAACAAAATATTTACTATCATAACATTTACAGAAAAAAATGGGGGACCTTGACCTTGAGAAACAGTAGTTTTCTTTTGGAAAAAATAAACTTCTAAATGACCTTTTTTTTTGAAAGAAAATGTCACTGATTGAGAAAGTAGTTAAAACATTATTACACATCCTTCCTATCCCACTGAGACACCAGGAGACCAATGGGGTATCAACCAGGATGATCCACAACTAGTTCTCAGCCCGTGAAAACTTTTTATCTGCTTTCCTGACCTGAGACCCCGCTTCACTACCAAGAGACCTGGGGCTGCTAGGTAGCCTCATAAGTTGATCCCATCACAACAAGCAGACTGTGAAGCCTGTTTAATCTCTGTGAACTAGAGACTCTCTTCCCCTACCTAGTAGCACCAGTGTCTAGCCCAGCCCTCAAGAGCTCCTCCTGTCTCCTCAAGCAGCGCCCTCAGAGACTAGTGTCATCCTCATAGTATTAAATAGATCAAGCAGATCAAAATAGCACTTCACAGCTTCTGGAGATGATATTGTTGTTGGAACCACAGACTATAAATGTAGGTCAGGATCTGCTTGCTGAACCTAAACACCATGGCAATCTCTTATAATAAAAGATTTAAATAGGTCCCAGAGACTTCTAACCTAGTAGCCAAAATGTCCAGCCTTCTAGTGAAAATCTCCCATCAGACCAAGAATCAGGAATTCACAAGACGAATGTGATAACCAGTTGCTGCCAACATAGTGAATTGGATACTAGGATTACCTGGTAAGGACTTGAAAGCAGCCATTATAAAAACATGTAAAGCAATTGTAAAAATCCTTGAAACAAACTGAAAAATTAGGAATTCTCATAAAGGAAACAGAAATTATAAAACAGAACAAAGTTAAAAGTGGAACTGAAAAATACAACAAAAAAGTAGATTTGAACATTTGGAAAGATATTACATTTCCCTGGATTGAAAGCCTCAACATCCATAAAGATATCAGTTTTACCTAATATATAAATTTAATGAACTTCTACTGAGGAAATGTGAATGTTGACTGGATGTTTAATTTTACTGTGAAATAATTACCACTTTTTTAAAGTATGGTCATAATTGGTGGTTATAATTTATGAGAATGAGTTTTTATCTCTTGGAGATAAGTAGTGAAATATAGAATAACCAATAGAATGTTTGAGATATGCTTCAAGATAATGAAAGAGTGTGGTGAGTGTGAGTAGGGATGAAATACTACTGTGCTTTCTGTCTTTTCCACCCTCTGGACTGTAGCCCACCAGGCTCCTCTGTCTAAGGGATTCTCCAGACAAGACTGGAGTGGTTTTCTATTTCTTCCTCCAGAGGATCTTTCTAAGCCTATGTCTCCTACATTGCAAGTAGATTCTTTGCCTGTTGATCCATCACGGAAGCCTCAGCAATGTATTAATTTATTGATAACTGTTGAAACTAAATGACAGGTACGTTGAGCCTGTTACACTGTTTTCTCTATTTCTATGTGTTTGAGATTTTCAGAAGAAAAAAAAGTTTTAATGTCCTCAAGATCTAGTGATTTGCTGATATCTTGTTTTGGCGAAAATAAATAAAAGTGAAATAGAAGAGGCTGGAATCTGAATGAGATGAGATGGAAGAATAAAACCAAATAATAAGAAGAATAATTATAGGAGCCTGAAGAGGAATTACCCCAGATAACTCCAGCTGAAGTATCTAGAATCCACAATTGTCTAAGACTATAACTTTAAGACTAATAACCCTCCCAGTCTTCCCTATTTAAAAAAAAAAAAAAAAAGGTTTCTGAAAGAAAAGAGACACAAACAAAATAATACCAAAATCCCCTGAAATATTATAAACTCTGTTTCAAAATTACCCTTTATATTTTCTTCTTATACTTAAAAAAATTTTTTTTTCTCACTAATTGGTCCTTTTCTTTGAACACATAAAAGTAAAGAGATAAACATTTTAGAGTACTTTTCTGGTTTTCTGTTTTGTTTGATTACTTCTGTTGGACAATAGTACCATTTTCTGATTTTTTTTTTTGTAAAATTAGTTGAATACATGTGGGTTAGAACCTTTTTTCTGAAAACATATTGTGTAGACTTGAATCCAGCCTCAATCGTTTATGAGCTGGGAGACTCTGGGCAGATTGCTGAATCATTCTTGGTCTCAATTTCCTAATGTATAGAATGGAGAAAGGCTAGTACCTAAGATTGTGGTTGGGATCAATGCTATCATATACCTATCATGGAGCTGAGGGAGTGTAAGAAACTGTCTATTCCTATATCTGTGGCGTTTGGTTAAGCTCAACGCATGAAAGATGTGAGTGATTTATTTACTTAACTAATCTGGAATGGGTGGATTCAACTCAGATGACCATTATATCTACTACTGTGGGCAGGAATCCCTTAGAAGAAATGGAGTAGCCATTATGATCAACGAAAGAGTCTGAAATGCAGTACTTGGATACAATCTCAAAAACGACAGAATGATCTCTGTTTGTTTCCAAGGCAAACCATTCAATATCACGGTAATCCAAGCCTATGCTCCAACCAGTAATGCTGAAGAAGCTGAAGTTGAATGGTTCTATGAAGACCTATAAGACCTTTTAGAACTAACACCCAAAAAAGATGTCCTTTTCATTATAGGGGACAGGAATGCAAAAGTAGGAAGTCAAGAAACACCTGGAGTAACAGGCAAATTTGGCCTTGGTGTACAGAATGAAGTAGGGCAAATGCTAATAGAGTTTTGCCAAGAGAACGCACTGCTCATAGCAAACACCCTCTTCCAACAACACAAGACAAGACTCCACACAAGGACATCACCAGATGGTCAACACCGAAATCAGATTGATTATATTCTTTGCAGCCAAAGATGGAGAAGTTTTTGACTCTATACAGTCAGCAAAAACAAGACCAGGAGCTGACTGTGGCTCAGATCATGAACTCCTTATTGCCAAATTCAGACTGAAATTGAAGAAAGTAGGGAAAACCACTAGACCATTCAGGTATGACCTAAATCAAATCCCTTATGATTATACAGTGGACTGAGAAATAGATTTAAGGGACTAGATCTGATAGACAGAATGCCTGATGAACTATGGATGGAGGTTCGTGATATTGTACAAGAGACAGGGATCAAGAGCATTGCCATGGAAAAGATATACAAAAAAAAACCAAAATGGCTGGCTGAGGAGGCCTTGCAAATAGCTGTGAAAAGAAGAGAAGCGAAAAGCAAAGGAGAAAAGGAAAGATATATGCATTTGAATGCAGAGTTCCAAAGAATAACAAGGAGAGATAAGAAAGCCTTCCTCAGGAATCAATGCAAAGAAATAGAGGAAAACAACAGAATGGGAAAGTCTAGAGGCCTCTTCAAGAAAATTAGAGATACCAAGGGAGCATTTCATGCAAAGATGGTCTCAATAAAGGACAGAAATGGTATGGACCTAACAGAAGCAGAAGACATTAAGAAGAGATGGCAAGAATACACAGAAGAACTGTACAAAAAAGATGTTCACGACCAAGATAATCACAATGGTGTGATCACTGACCTAGAGCCAGACATCCTGGAATGTGAAATCAAGTGGGCCTTAGAAAGCATCTCTACAAACTAAGCTAGTGGAGGTGATGGAATTCCAGTTGAGCTATTTCAAATCCTGAAAGATGATGCTCTGAAAGTGCTGCACTCAACATGCCAGAAAATTTGGAAAACTCAGCAGTGGCCACAGGACTGGTAAAGGTCATTTTTCATTCCAATCCCCAAAAAAGGCAATGACAAGGAATGTTCAAACTACTGCACAATTGCACTCATCTCACACACTAGTAAAGTAACACTCAAAATTCTCCAAGCCAGGCTTCAGCAATACGTGAACCGTGAACTTCCAGATGTTCAGGCTGGTTTTAGAAAAGGCAGAGGAACCAGAGATCAAATTGCCAACATCCGCTGGATCATGGAAAAAGCAAGAAAGTTCCACAAAAACATCTATTTCTGCTTTATTGACTATGCCAAAGCCTTTGACTGTGAGGATCACAATAAACTGTGGAAGATTCTGAAAGAGAAGGAAATACCAGACTACCTGACCTGCCTCTTGAGAAACCTATATGCAGGTCAGGAAGCAACAGTTAGAACTGGACATGGAACAACAGACTGGTTCCAAATAGGAAAAGGAGTACGTCAAGGCTGTATATTGTCACCCTGCTTATTTAACTTATATGCAGAGTACATCATGAGAAACACTGGGCTTGAAGAATCACAACCTGGAATCAAGATTGCTGGGAGAAATACCAATAATCTCAGATATGCAGATGACACCACCCTTATGGCAGAAAATGAAGAGAAACTAAAAAGCCTCTTGATGAAAGTGAAAGAGGAAAATGAAAAAGTTGCCTTAAAGCTCAACATTCAGAAAACTAAGATCATGACATCTGGTCCCATCACTTCATGGGAAATAGATGGGGAAACAGTGGAAACAGTGTCAGACTTCTTTTTGGGGGGCTCCAAAATCACTGCAGATGGTGACTGCAGCCATGAAATTAAAAGACGCTTACTCCTTGGAAGAAGTTATGACCAACCTAGATAGCATATTCAAAAGTGGAGACATTACTTTGCCAAGAAAGGTCCGTCTAGTCAAGGCTATGGTTTTTCTAGTGGTCATGTATGGATATGAGAGGTGGACTGTGAAGAAAGCTGAGTATGAACTGTGGTGTTGGAGAAGACTCTTGAGAGTCCTTTGGACTGCAAGGAGATCCAACCAATCCATCCTAAATGAGATCAGTCCTGGGTGTTCATTGGAAGGCCTGATGCTAAAGCTGAAACTCCAATCCTTTGGCCACTCATGTGAAGAGTTGACTCATTGGAAAAGACCCTGATGCCAGGAGGGATTGGGGGCAGGAGGAGAAGGGGATGACAGAGGATGAGATGGCTGGATGGCGTCACCGGCTTGAGGCACATGAGTTTGGGTAAACTCCAGGTGTTGGTGATGGACAGGGAGGCCTGGTGTGCTGCAATTCATGGGGTCTCAAAGAGTCCGACTTGACTTAGCGACTGAACTGAACTGAACTGAATTTGGGGCTTAGGACTGAGCATGTGAAGCTTTTGTGTTTGTTTCTATAATCCTCCAGCGTTCATCAGCATTAGTTTCCTACAGCTACTGTAACAAATTACTCAGCTTGGTAGCTTAGTACAGAAATCTTTCCTCTCAGTTCTGGAAGCCATAATCTCAAACCAAGGTATAGGCAGAGCCATCCTCCTTGCAGAGATTTTTGGGAAGAATCCTGCCTTGCCTCTTCCAGCTTCTGTTGGCCCAGGTATCTCCTGGTTTGTAATTGAGCTGCATTGCTCCACTCTCTTATCTACAGCTGCCTTCTCTTGACCTATTTCTCTGTCCCTTTGCATCCTTTTCTGTCTCTTATGACCAGAGTCTCATTGAATTTAGGGCTCACCCTAATTCAGTATGATCTCATCTGAAATCTTACTGTAAGTAGATTTCCAAATAAAGCCACATTCTAGGGGTCCAGGTAGATATAAAATTTGGGATGGGGGACATTATCCAACCTCCTACAACATCTAACTTTGCACAGGAAATATTTTGGTTTGGCTTCCTTGGCTTGTGGTCCTAACACTCCAGTCTCTGCCTCCGTTTTTGTAACATCTCCTCTTCTGTCTTTGTCTTCTCCGCTGTGTGTTTTTGACCCCCAAATGCCCTTTTCTCTTCCTTATAAGGATAAATGTGATTGTATCTAGGTCTCAAGAAGATAATTCTAGACAGGCATCTTCCCTCAAGAACGTTAATTTAATCACCTGTTTTTTACCTCTTAATTACTGCCATGTGAGGTAATGTTCTCAAGTTCTGGGGATTGGGATACGTATATGTCATATACATATGCCCCCATACATACATACACCATTCAGCTCACTATGCAATCTGAAGAAGACACTCCTGTCAGAAGCAGCTAATGAGGAGCATGTGTAAACACAGATGAAGATTCAGATTCAGAGGCATCAACTTTGGAAACAGATTGAAGATGCTGCCGAATTGATCAGGAAACTGCCAGACAGTGTTTGTTACCCACCACACCAGGCTGGGACAACCCTGGGTTCAAAAAATGTTGCTGTTCTGAATTTTCATTGCCAGGGTCAAGGTTCACTGAAAGAATGCTACAACCAAGAACAGGCTTCCTTACCTTTGTTTGGCTACCAGACTTCAAGGTGCCCTGGCCTGCCCGACCACATTCCTGACTTACTCTGGATGACTGGAGCACTATTTAAATGAATGGCCATGGCATTTTTATATTATTTTAATTCCAAAAGTAACCCACAGATTTCGTGTTAAAACTTGAATACATTTGAATCAGTTCTAATGAGGTGGATGAAACTGGAGCCTATTATACAGAGTGAAGTAAGCCAGAAAGAAAAACACCAATACAGTATACTAACGCATATATATGGAATTTAGAAAGATGGTAACAATAACCCTGTGTACGAGACAGCAAAAGAGACACTGATGTATAGAACAGTCTTATGGACTCTGTGGGAGAGGGAGAGGGTGGGAAGATTTGGGAGAATGGCATTGAAACATGTAAAATATCATGTATGAAACGAGTTGCCAGTCCAGGTTCGATGCACGATACTGGATGCTTGGGGCTGGTGCACTGGGACGACCCAGAGGGATGGAATGGGGAGGGAGGAGGGAGGAGGGTTCAGGATGGGGAACACATGTATACCTGTGGTGGATTCATTTTGATATTTGGCAAAACTAATACAGTTATGTAAAGTTTAAAAATAAAATAAAATTAAAAAATAAATAAATTAATTAACTATTCCATTAAAAAAAATAATAAAAAAAAAAACAAACTTGAAACAATTTGGACATATATAAGTAAAAGGTGAAAAATCTTAATTCCCTCTTTTCTAATTACTTTTCTTACCCCCATTACCACTACATTAATCACGTTATCATCAGTTTAAAGTTTGTCTTTTCGCACCTTTTCGTGTGGATTGGATCCCTGGGTTGGGAAGATCCCCTGGTGTAGGAAATGGCAACTTGCTCCAGTATTCTTGCCTGGGAAATCCCATGGACAGAGGAGCCTGGTGGGATACAGTCTGTGGGGTCTCAAAGAGTCAGACACAACCGAGCAACTGAGCACAGCACACATGTATAGGTAAATGCAGATAACCAAAATAAACTCATACTATGCATATTATTCTGGAGAAGGAAATGGCAACCCACTCCAGTATTCTTACCTAGAGAATCCCAGGGACAGAGGAGCCTGGTGGGCTGCCGTCTATGGGGTTGCACAGAGTCAGACACGACTGATGCAACTTGGCAGCAGCAGGAAGCATGCATATTATTCTGTAACTTTTTTCCAGCTATAATGTCTTTAGCCTTATAAATAGTAGTGTCTGATTTTCCAGAAAATGATATTGTTTTGAAAACTAAATTACCACTTCTAATATTACCCACCTACTGTAAAAATCCAGATAAGAAATGATAGTGGAGACTGTTAGCTATAATAGAGCTATGAAAAATGGCCAAATAATGGAGATCTGGATGCTTACTGTGATCCAAATACTCAATGCACAGTATTTTTTAACTTGAAAACTAAATTGCTACTTCTAATATCAACTGTCTATTGTTAACAAGCCAGGTGAGAAATGATAGTGGATCATGTTAGCAATAGAGTTATGAGAATTGGCCAAATAATGGTGATCCAGATGCTTACTGAAACCCAAACACTCAGTCCCTAATATTCTTTGAAACACTTTTGTAAATTGGCAGTTGAATTGAGTTGATTTATTGGTTTCTATGTATTACTTAGGAAACCAAGTACATTTTCTTTGCTTTGACAGGAAACCTTCACCTACTTTTCTTCCAGTTTAAAATGATCTATTATAACCACTAAGATAAACTCTACAGCCTTCCCACTTTCATTAAATAGCTCCAGCTCTGTTATCACACACATATGATTTAAGAATGAAATGTTCATCAATAACAATTTCATGTTGTTTCTTTGTCATGAAATATTGATTCACTATTACTGTCTTTCAGCATCATTTCCACTGTTATTTTGTTAACAGCATATGCCCTTAGTAAGGTCTGAGATCTCCGTGGCACTGTACTGGGAGGTACAAAGAGATGTGAAGTATTCACCATTTTCTTAAGGAAGTGAATATCTGGATGGGGAAATAGAATATACAGTAGTTTGAGCTTCACAAATTGGTGAGTTATTTCATTCATCCAGTATTTTTGAATATTGTATGTTAAATAATTATATATCAGGCACTGTTCTAGACTCTCAGATAAAACACTCAGTCAAAGATGTTTGCCCTTGTGGGTTTTATATTCTAGAAGGAGTGTAAGGTAATCAATAAGAAAAATATAAAGTTATTAGAAGATTATCAACATTATGGAGAAAAATAAAAGAGGGTAATAAAGATGCGGGGTTGTTGTTGTTTAGTCACTAAATTCTGTGCGACTCTTTGTGACCCCTTGGACTATATAGTTCACCAGGCTTCTCTGTCCATGGGATTTCCCAGGCAAGAATACTGGAGTGGGTTACCATTTCCTTCTCCAGAAGATCTTCCCAACCCAGGGATTAATCTCGAGTCTCCTGCATTGGCAGACAGATTCTTTAATTCTGAGCCACCAGGGAACACCTAAGATGCTGGAAGTTATATATGTGTAACTTTAAATTGGAAAGGCAGGATGGATCTCACTGAAAATGTGATATTCGAGCAAACTTGAAGGACGTATGGGAGTAAGCCAGGCCAGTGTCTGGGGTAAGAATATTTCATGCAGACAGGATAGCACAAAATTCTTGAGGCAGGCCATATCTGATGGTCTCAAGTAACAGGAAGGTGGTCAGTGTGACAGAGTAGAGTGTACAAAGGCGTGGCAGGAGAAGAGAGAAGCGTGGTCCAAGGGGGTCGGTACCTTGGTTTTGACTTTGTTAGACATAGGGAGATATTGAAGGTTTCAAACAGATGAGTGATGTAATGGGTTGAGAACTGACTCAAGCATGAGCTATATGAAGTTCAGTGGTCAGTTAGGACACTGGCAATAATTCATGTGAAGGGTGATAGGCTTGGACTAGGGTTGGTAGCAGTAGAAAAGTCATCAGGAGATATACTTTGAAGGTAGAGGCAGCGAGATTTTTCTAATGAATTGGTGGTAAACTGTCAAATAAGAGGATTGCTTCACTGGTGTGAGGAACCGGAATAGTGGAGTTGCTGTCGACTGTATGGCATCAATGTTAGGCATTTAGTTTGACACATGGGAAGTTTAAGATGTCTGATATACAGACAAGCGGAGATGTCCATAGGCAACTGGATACAGAAGCTAGAGTTCAGAAAAAGGGTTAGCTGGAGATGAAACTCTTACAGTCTTCAGAATAGTTTTCCCAGTGGTGATACTGAGGGACAGCAAGAAGAGACAGAAGATCAAGGTAGAGAACTGGTCAGAGGACTGTGCCCTGGGGCACTCCTATGTAAATCTGAGAAGAGGAGAAACCTGAAAAAGAACCAGCAGTGGTCAAGGAGGTAGAAGGACATCTCAGGGAGTCATGAAAAATTGGTTCAAGGAAGAGTGATCAGTTTTGTTGTGTTTTGTTGATAGAATAAGAAAGAGAAGAGAAACAGATACATGTAACTATGAAAGCTCTTTATAGGAAAGCAAAAGGGGCAGAAATATGGGAAAGGAGCTGGGGGCAGGGAAGGGGAGCCAAGGACTTAAAAAAAAATTATGTATTAATTGTCTGGGCTGCAAGTCATGCGGGATCTTAGCTCCCCAAACCAAGGAACCAGGGATCAAACCTGTACCCCTTGCAGTGGAAGCACAGAATTTTAAGCACTGAGTGACTTGGGAAGTCCCAAGCCAAGGACTTATTTTTGAAGATGGGAGAATTAGCACTGCAGATGAGACTCTATGTTTAGTCTACCCTGTTCTTAAAAATTTTTGAATTTGAATGTGGAGGAGAGGAGAGGAAAATTTTCTTTCTCTACCCATCCTACATTTATTGACTGGGGCCCTGTAAATTAGACTGACAAGCAGTTAATAACAGAAAAACAGAAGTTTATTAAGATGTGATCTCATATACACATAGGAGTACCCAGTGATGAGGAACTCAAAAGCGAAAGTGAAAGTGAAGTCGCTCAGTCGTGTCCAACTCTTTGCAACCCCGGACTGTAGCCTACCAGGCTCCTCTGTCCATGGGATTCTCCAGGCAAGAATACTGGAGTGGGCTGCCATTTTTTTCTCCAGGGGATCTTCCCGACACAGGGTTCTAACCCAGGTCTCTGCATTGCAGGCAGACATTTTAACCTCTGAGCCACCAGGGAAGCCTGAAGGGGTGGTGAAAACTTGGGATTATCTTAAAGACAAAGCAAGAGTTTTTAGAAAAGTGACAAAATGAAAGAAAAGCGGTTTGTTTCTATGGTGGAAAATTGTGGGAAGGTAAATATATGAAGGAACTAATGAAAGACAAGAGCACGGTGTAAAATTCGTCATGTAAATTCTTCTAGTGTTGTCCCTGGTCTGCTAGAGGTCAAGAGTTATCTCTGATGAGTAACTTCTGTCTTCTTACAAGAGCAGGGAGGGGAAGCACCTTCACAAATTTATGTCCTGTGTTGGGGCTTCCCAGGTGGCTGAGTGGTAAAGAATCCGCCTGCCAGTTTGATCCCTGGGTCCGGAAGATTCCCTGGAGGAGGGTATGGCAACCCACTCCAGTATTCTTGCCTGGAGAATCCCGTGCACAGAGGAGCCTGGCGGGCTACCATCCATAGGGTCGCAAAGAGTTAGACAGGACTGAGCACGTGTGCAAGTATACATACCGTCCTGCTTTTAGGCAAATATCCACTTCTTTTCAATTGCTTTTAGCTCAAAATAATCCATATGCCAAAATGGAGTATTTGGGGGTGGCGTATTCTACCACCCTTCAAATGCCTTTGAAAGAGCATGCTGTCTTCAGTTCTCCACACTCAGCACTTACTATCTCTGTCTAACCCCTATAGGTATTCAGCTTTGAAACTCCTGCAGAAAACTGTGCCACTGTGGATTTAATATTGCAGTTGTAGTATTTGTAAATAACCCTGAAAGACATGTAGGCATTCGCACCTATAGTGAGTCAATTTTTGTTGATTTTTTAAAAATATAAAAAAATCATTGTTTTTATTCTTTAGAAAGATATAAAATGAAAATTGGTTTATGGTATATAATTTTAAAAATATGTAAAAGCAGAAAAGGGAAATAAGTATTAATCACAATCTACCATCAGAGATAATCTCCTTTTTACACTTGGGTATATATACTTATATCCAATTTTTTTTTTTTAATGAAACTATATTTAAGAGAAATGGAGTCATACTATAAATAATGTATAATTTACTTTTTACATTCAACATAGCATAAAGTCTTTATAAATCATTGTGTATTCTTGAATCTTTTTAGTAGTGATCTACAGTATAAGTCCTGGAGAAGGAAATGGCAACCCACTCCAGTATTCTTGCCTAGGGAATCCCATGGACAAAGGAGCCTGGTAGGTTCCTAGTCCATGGGGTCGCAAAAGTCGGACACAACTTAGCGATTAAACCACCACCACCACCACAGTATAATTTTTATAAAGACATAGATTCCATTGCAGGGAGGGATCAAAGTTTAATTGATCACTTGTTTAGATATTTAATTATCTATTTACTTATTTTGAATAAAAGAATGTGACAGTGAGCATCCTCGCAGCAAATTCCTGCATGCATTTATTCCTAAAAGAGAATCCTTAGTGCCTCAAGACTGGCATGGAAGCGAACCACTTGGCTGGAGCATGAGCTAGACAACTGCCTCATGCAGGACTCCATAAAGATCTGTTGTCTTATTAAAATAGGCTGTCTCATTCAGTCTTCACAAAATAAAGTATAATAAATACTGTAAAACGTTTCTTTTGAAAAATGAGTAAAGTTTGGGAAGTCACATGTGTACTGAGGTGAAAACCTCAGATGTAAGAAAACATCAATGATCCAAACAAGAAGTATGCATTCTGTGTAACGTTTCTGAGTCTTTCTTTAGAGTTTGTAAATAAATACACCATGTCTGACTGGGTCCTTTCACACATCAAGTCTTTAGTGACAATTTATTTCAAGGTTTTTTTTTTTTTTTTTTTTTTTTTCCTGCCCAGAGTTGAAGCTCATCCTTTTTTTTTAATTTAAGCTATTAGCATCAGTATAAGCTACTGCATATTTTGGCTTGGCTTTTTAGTGCAACTTCTCACACCCATTATCTGTTTAATTAGGTGAGTTGATTACTCTGCCATCTCAACTTTTTTCAATGATGGCATAAATTTCCTTTTGACCTTTAATTGAAGTATTAGATTCTTCCACACTAAATTCTATCAGACTTTCGAACTTTGTAGATCCCTTGTATAATTTCATGTAGTCAGTGCCAATCTTTTCTTTGTAAATTCCATGTGAAGCCCCTTGTTCAAAGACAGTAAAAAAAAAAAATGCCATTAAAGATTCTAAAATATAAAGCTTTTTCCTTTTTTGCAACAGAATCCCTCTCAAGTTGTTAAGACACTTTTTATTTGCTACGTAATGTCATTCTAAGTAAAGAAAAATTAACATGTAAATTATTAGTGTGAACATTACTGGTCATTTTTATATTTGCAATGTCAATTTTAAAGGCAAATATAAAAACAGTGGACTTTATGTGTAATCACTGAAATTGCATAATTCCTACTTTGTGGCTCATATGTGTAAATGCATTTTGTCCTTAGCACAACAGTAGAAAAGCCACATGGTTAAAACTAACTCAGCTGGTCTCTTTTCTCACTTGGTGATAAGTACATTCTCTCTACTTTGGGGTTACTCATGAGTAAGGAGGGGCTGAAAAGGAAAAGTAACTATCAGTTGCTTTATCTTTTCCTTTCCTGTTCCTCCATCAATTTCAGCCTAAATGGTTGGCTAATAGGAGGAAGCAATGCAGCACAGAAAGGTCAATGAACTTGCTTGGCCTTTTGTGTTTCCTGGAATGCCACTGCCTTCCTCCACATTTAAAGCATTTTCTGTTGCACCAGAAAGCCTGGCCTGTCTGGGCTGTGAGCTTACTCAGTGATGACTGAACATGCTTACCTTGTAGCTGCTTTCAGTTTCCCTGCACACCTACCCATTGTGAGCCCACTAGCCTTGTGTGTTCATCATACACTCTGTACGTGAGTGAGGTGGCAAGGAGTAGCTAATCCACATAGGGTACCTATCTCCTCTGCTCACAGTGATGCTAGATTGTTCTATCAGCCTTCACTTTCCAAACACAAGTCCAAAAAGTTGGTAAAAATTTCAAGACCACAATCACAGGGCAGAAAACCAAGCCTGAGGTCATTCTGACCACTGGGCCCTATGTGAGTGCCAGATCACATGCCTATAGACCTGGTTCAGGTTCCAGTCTTTTCAGATGACTTCTTGATGTTGACAGTGCAAAAATATTAGGAAATTGGGTGCTCTTCTCCCCTCATGATAAACTCTCTTGCCTGAAAACTACATCTCTCATCAAAGCTGCAATTATCACCTCTCAGTTATTGATCGACGCCCATTCCCTGTATCTTCAGCCTCTACTGCCCTTCTGAATCACAGAACCACATATCAAACTGTCCACCTGACATCTCTACCTGGATGTCTCAAAGGAACCTCAGACTTCAAGTGGCTAAAACAAAATGCATACATTTTCTTCTCACTGCTCCCCTTCTTTCCATCTTGCCCCTAGCACATCTAGATTTTATCCTCTTCCAGGGCCTCGGGTCTCAATGAAAGAGACCACCATCCAATCTGTTACTCAAGTCAGAATTTAGGAGGTCATCCTTGTACTTCCTTCTTAAGGCCAGTGCAGATTCATCACAATTTCTGGTCAGCTTTATCTCCTGAATATCTTCCTTTCTTTACTTTTCTCTTTGCTGCCGCCACCTGTTATTATGTGCATACTAAGCTGCTTCAGTCGTGTCCAACTCTTTGCTACCCCATGGACTGTAGCCCACCAGGTTCCTTTGTCGATGGGATTCTCCAGACAAGAATATTGGAGTGGGTTGCCATTTCCTTCTCCAGGGGGTCTTCCTGATCCAGGATTGAACCTGCATCTCTTGCATCTCCTGCATCGGCAGGTGAGTTTTTTTTACCACTGGCGCCATGGAGGAAGGCCTACCTGTTATTACAATAGCCTCCTAATCGCACTTGTGGGATTCGCTCTTGCCACATCTAGTCTGTTTTTCATGTCGCATCAAGAATACTTGTTTGTTTAAACACAAATCTGATTTTCCTACCTGCTTGAGACTCTTAATTTCATAGTATAAAAAGAAAAACTTTTAATGTGACATGCAAGGTCATTTGTAGACTGATCCCAGTCACAACTTTGTCATGTTGCAGCTCCATCTTCCTTGTCATTCTGTATTTCATGAACACCACCCTTTTAAAGATTCTTAAATACTCCTTGTTTCCCAGCCCAACTTTTGGGGTTTTTAAACATGGTTCCCTCTGTCCTAGAATCCTTTTTCCTCCTACTTATATATTTAAATCCTACTCTTCCTTTAAATCTCCACTCAATTTTACATTTTCTAGTATAGAATTCCATAACCCCCAATTGAGTCAGTTCCTTCTGTTATATAATGCCATAGATGTCACATGTATGGTACTTTTATATATGTACATTTATGTACAACGATTTATAATATATCTTTTGTAATGTATAATTTTTATTGGAGTATATTTGCTTTACAATGTTGCACAACAAAGTGAATTAGCTATG
Source organism: Bubalus kerabau (assembly GCF_029407905.1). Classification (NCBI taxonomy): domain Eukaryota; kingdom Metazoa; phylum Chordata; class Mammalia; order Artiodactyla; family Bovidae; genus Bubalus; species Bubalus kerabau. The sequence continues at coordinate 13,036,887 of NC_073639.1, read as the reverse complement.
TGTATACATATATCCCCTACTTCTTGGCCCTCCTTCCCACAAGACATGAAAGCAACCTAAATGTCCATCAACTGATGAATGGATAAAGAAGATGGTACATATATACAATGGAATATTACTCAACTATAAAAGGAATGAAACTGGGTCATTTGTAGAGATGTAGATAGACCTAGAGTCTGTTAAACAGAGTGAAATAAGTCAGAAAGAGAAAAACAGATGCCATATATTAATGCATGTAGGAGGAATCTAGAAAAATGTAATGTGTTTTTGATAAAAATCGATCTCCTTCCTTAGATCCAACCAGTCCATCCTAAAGGAGATCATTCCTGAGTGTTCATTGGGAGGACTGATGTTGAAGCTGAAACTCCAAAACTTTGGCCACCTGATGCAACGAGCTGACTCATTTGAAAAGACCTTGATGCTGGGAAAGATTGAGGGCAGGAGGAGAAGGGGGTGACAGAGGATGAGATGATTGGATGGCATCACTGACTCAGTGAAGATGAGTTTGAGTAGACTCCGGCCGTTGGTGATGGACAAGGAGGCCTGGCATGCTGTGGTCCATGGGGTTGTGAAGAGTTGGACACTACTGAGCAACTGAACTCAGAGAGTATGTCTGGCTCACTAAGCTTGGTTCCTTGCTTAGTACCTGACATGTACAGGAGATTCAGTGAATATCTGACACATCAGTGAATGAACACTTACTTTGTTCCAGGCACAGTGCTTGGCACTTTGCATGTTTTATCCCATTTAATCCTCTAACTATCATATAAAGCAGACTCTATAATCTCAGTTTTATGGAATTTGAGATTTACAAGCTTAAACTATTTGCATGAGGTCACATAGACTGTAAGTAGCAGAAACAGAATTTGGACACAAGCAGTTCACTCCCTTGAATTGTAATGAAGGAGACAATTTAAAACTAGATTTAAGAGGGGTGAGAAAAACAAGGGGCTGAAATGAGTCAGCATTATGGAATGAACCATATATGGTTTATTTAAAAAATCTATTACCACTTCAAATAATAAAGAAATGAAACTATGATTCCAGTGTTCATAGCCAACTCTTTCTACCAAGATATTGTGACTCACTTAGGCAGGACTGACGGAGGAAAGTGTGTCTGCAAGGCTCTGGAACAGACATTTTCTTTCTGTGTCTTGCCCTTCACTCCTCCTTTTCTGAGACTTTGATAAAATGTGTCTCAGCCAGATGTCTCTCACCTTTTTCGTGTTTCCTGCTTCATAGATCCACTGCTCGGAGGACTAAGTATCCATCAACAGTTGCTCAAGAATCAGGCTTTAAAGTATTCATCAACCACAGTCCTCCAGCTGTAGCTGTTTCTCTTACTGAACAAATGCTGAGCCTGGATGAGTCCAGCTCTCCTCCAGAGCTTGCCCTGCCAAATATGTCTGGCAAAGCTGCCTGGGAATATCCTCTTGGTCTGCACACAGAAGTGATGGCAGTGATTTCAAATATCCTCTTAACTTTTTGCAAGGAGAATGAAACATCTATGCTGAGTGCCACCTCAACAGGTCTTCTGAGACCACATAAAATGCCATTGTTTTCCTCCCAGCTCCAGTCTTCAGCAGTTTCTTTGTCAGTATCAGGACAATGAAAGCTGTCACTAGCATCCTGACTTAGGGTTTGTGCTTTAACCATTTCATGACTATTTTTGGTGTGCATTTGGGAGGGGTTCTGGAGAAGGAAATGGCAATCCACTCCAGTACTTTGCTTAGATAATTCCATGGACGGAGGAGCTGGGCAGACTACAGTCCATGGGATCGCAAAAAGTCATACATGACTATGAAACTAACTTTCACTGTAAATTTTGTAATTGTCTAAAATATGATTTTCTTTGGCTCGTTAAAATATTGGTCACTGGTATAGCCTCTCTTTCTCCTTCCCTAAATAATTATGATTATCCATATTGCCTGCTGTGCCCAGTCATTACACAGATCTTACAATCTGAAAAGTTCATGACAAAACTCATAATATTATATAGAAGCTTTTTTTTTGAGAATGGGTTTAGAAAATAAAGAGGCAAACAAGGAGGTTCAGAAATAAGTGAGGGAATAAGGTTGGCTTCAATGGATGTACACACACATATCAGTCAGTTCAGTTCAGTTCAGTCGCTCAGTTGTGTCTGACTCTTTCGCGAGCGACCCCATGAATCACAGCACGCCAGGCCTCCCTGTCCATCACCAACTTCCGGAGTTCACCCAAACCCATGTCCATTGAGTCAGTGATGCCATCCAACCATCTCATCCTCTGTCGTCCCCTTCTCCTCCTGCCCTCAATCTTTCCCAGCATCAGAGTCTTTTCCAATGAGTCAACTCTTTGCATCAGGTGGCCAAAGTATTGGAGTTTCAGCTTCAACATCAGTCCTTCCAGTGAACACTCAGGAATGATCTCCTTTAGGATGGACTGGTTGAATCTCCTTGCAGTCCAAGGGACTCTCAAGCGTCTTCTCCAACACCACACTTCAAAAGCATCAATTCTTCTGCACTCAGCTTTCTTTATAGTCCAACTCTCACATCCATACATGACTACTGGAAAAATCACAGCCTTGATTAGATGGACCTTTGTTGACAAAGTAATGTCTCTGCTTTTTAATATGCTGTCTAGGTTGGTAATAACTTTCCTTCCAAGGAGTAAGCGTGTTTTAATTTCATGGCTGCAGTCACCATCTGTTGTGATTTGGGAGCCCCCCCAAAATAAAAATGTTAGCCACTGTTTCCTATCTATTTGCCATGAAGTGGTGGGACCAAATGCCATGATCTTAGTTATCTGAATGTTGAGCTTTAAGCCAACTTTTTCACTCTCCTCTTTCACTTTCATCAAGAGGCTCTTTAGTTCCTCTTCACTTTCTGTCATAAGGGTGGTGGCATCTGCATATCTGAGGTTATTGATATTTCTCCTGGCAATCTTGATTCCAGCTTGTGCTTCTTCCAGCCCAGCTTTTCTCATGATGTACTCTGCATACATATAGTATAATTACTCACAAAATACAGTTTTAGGGACATCCCTGGCAGTCCAGTGGTCAAGACTCTGTGCTTCCAATGAAAGGGGTGTGAGTTCAATCTCTGCTCAGGAAACTAAGATCTCACATGCTGTGCAGCATGGCCAAGAAAATTTAAAAAATAAAATAAAAGGCTAAAAAGAGCTGTTTGCTTTAAATACATACATGTATATATATATATGCATATGTTTATATGCATGTGTGTATATATATATATATATAATTTTTTTTTAATTTCAAAGGCAATAGAATCCTCATGAGTGGACTTGGGAGGTGGTGATGATACAGCAGTTAAATACTTTGTTAGCAAACTAAATTGGCCAAAAGTGAATTTAGAAGTTGGAATGCCAGGGGTTTAAAAAAAAAATGACACAATAAGCAGGTAGCAGGAACTAAGATGAGGCACTGATGCTTGCAATATCCTTTTAAATAAAAGCCCAATAAATATTCCTTTTATGAAATTTGAGATGTGGTGAGACACATGCTCTTTGACACTGACACCTTGCAGCATTGACAATGCCATTTATAGTCTATAAACTAATAAACAGTTTCTGATCCATCCTTTTAGTGTTGGCATTAACGTACAGGGAAATAGTCAAGGCAAAACAAAAACACAAAGGAGCTACAGTAAAAATATTGTATTATTTGGATTCAATCACGATCAGTCTTTCCAAATCCCCGCAGATTCACATTGTCCCGCATAGCAAGAATAAAGGAAAATACAGAGGTAAGTGCCAAAGTGTTTTAAATTGAATGTTTTCCAATCTTTTTTCTTGAGATGGCATTAGTTCTTTAAAATTCAGTTATAGGTTCGGTAATATTTTTATTTTCCCCTCATGTACTTAAGAAATATATACACTTTAGACTCTGTCTTAGTTTATTTTAGTCATCATTAGCAAGGAACTGATTTCATTTGGGAATATGCTGAAACCCCAAAGAATGGAAAAGAACAAACACTGGTGTGAAAATGATGCTTGAAATGCATGATTGCCAGACAGGAAAAGCTCTTGGATTTTTTTCTATATTTAATCAATTGGCTTGTCTAATCCATTTGACTGTGGAAGGTTGGCCTGACATGAATTCAGATTACTTTAATAGGGATTAAGGTGGCATGAAGTGCATAACATTGTGCATTTGCAAGTACAAACATGCTTAGAAATTCATTTGTCTTTGGGGGGAAGCTGGTTCAAACTCCAGCTATATTTACAAACAGATTCTAGCCACAGCCGAGCAGTTTGGAGCTGGGGAAAGTAACTACGCCTGCTTCTCCTTAAACTCACAGGGCCTTTGATTCCCGCCCAAGTTAAGCTGGCCTTTGGCATTCAGCTGTCTTAGCTGGCAAGATGTCTGCATAATGTCTGCAGAATTTAGAATGGCCAGGAGGGGCAGGTCAAAGACAGCCAAATTATGATATCATAGCCATAAAACCTCATCAATGGTGACATACAGAAAACACTCAGTGAATTGCTTTCATTAACTTACCCTTATTAAGAAATTCGAAGCAGTGTCTTTATTCTTTGGCAGGTTTCAGACTCTGCCCTTTCCTCTTCCTTCATTCATTGCTTTTCCTTTAAAAGAACAGGCTTCCATGGCCCCTGATTGACAGTAGCTGAAGAAATGTAGCTTAGAGGGAGTCTAGGATACTCAGACAGCCCAGGGAGGAATGTATTATACATGCTTTGTTTTCCTCTGGGAAAGTCAGAAAACTTTCCAGAATCTTCTGGGATAGGTTAGGACAAGAGCTGTTCTTGCAGTGAAGTAAAAGAAAGCCGGACTACAGAGAAAATTCTGTGTCTGTTCTCTGGGGCCCAGGATAGGAATCCTGCCATCCCACCTGACCAGCCCCTAGCCTTGTGTTGGGCTGCAGTGAGCAGACTCTTCTGGAAAGAGGAAGTGGGGATGGCTGTCAAGCTGTCAGGACAGACATGGAATTGGGGTGGGGGGTGGGATATGCAATTGAATGCAAGCCTAGTTTTTCTTCAAGTCACTCATGTTTCTAAAGCTGAAAATCTGGCTAGTCTACAAAAATGACATACATCAGGAGGAACTGAGAGATGTGAGTAGAACCAATGGGAAATATTTCCCAGTAGCAGGCTGACCCTGTTGGGAGTTGAGAGGGTCATATATGTGGGGGCAGATATTCAGAAGACTAAGATGCCCTGTCTGCCTAATTGAGACCTGGGAATCTTGACCTGAAAGCCTTACTCGTGGTGCAGAATTTATAAGCTATCACTATGCCACGTGACAGAGAACTTTTCTATGAAGATATGCAGTAAGAGAAGGAGAGTACAAGAAAGCCAAGACCAAGGTAGACAGAAATGAGGAAAGAAGACTTATCAAGGGATGCTTAAGATTGGAACAAATGGAGAAGACCTTCTGAATATAACAGAGAGGAGGAAAGATACTGCATTGTTTGGCAGGCAAATTTTAAAATAGTAAAGATACACTTTATGTACTGCAAGTGAATCCCTGTTCCTTTGTGGTTTTTCCTTATTGTGCTAAATTGTATTTCTCAGATTGTATACTTTGAAAATTTAAGTTCTTAAATATATTTAAATTCCTTAAGGTATAATAAGAACTAACTGAACTGTGGGGGTATTTTGAATAGTTGAAAAGTATTCTTTTACTATAACCTTGCTAGTCAATGGCATTCTTGAAGATTTCCATGTTGAATAAGCATATCAGATGGACACATGTCAATGATGGCCATTGATGTACACTGTGGAAGCAGTCCAGTACCAAGCTAATGAAGACACAATCAGGACTCTCATCCTGATTCAAAATGAATGAACCCAGTTAGAAATATGCTCTGATTTCTAAGGATGTCAGAGTCTTGACTGTTTTCGACACTACCGCATGAAGACTTACACACATCCATGATAATTCCATCCAGGTAAAGAGTCATGCTATTCAGTAATTGGGGGTTAAGACCAAGAGATGAAGAATGGACACAGCTATTTAGTACAAAACAAAGCAAACAAATATAAGTACCTGAGAGAAAGGCACCCTGGTGACCCCAAGTCTGGGAATTCAAGTCTTCTAGTGTAAACTCTGCCACTGAACAGGTGAAGAGGAAGGGAATAACTGACCTCTAGGTTCCCTTCCAACTCTGCATTTTTGTGATCCTGATTCAGCTTCCTAAGAAATACAGTTACGTCTCAAGAGCACTGAGCAACAGTGATGAGTGATTGAATCTGGTATCTTTTAGTGATGGAAAAGATCTGCAATTCTGTATAAAGATTTATTTGGGTTTACTTCTGTGCCTACAACTATTATTTTACTATCTTGAAGACTAAGCTTGTTGGTTTATTATATTTGGAAAGTTCAAATGTAAAATGATTATACTGCTTAGGTGTTTCTCTCTTTTTTTTCAAGTATGAACGATGACTCAGCTTCCTGGTACCAGCCCATCTTATTTCTTCACTCTAACCAGTTAGAACTGGTGTCAGGTCAGTTGAAGAGACGTGACCTAATTTAGTTAGTATGTTGAGATTTTCTGCTTGTGGCCTCTTCCTTTGACAAACAAATGAAAATCCATGCAAGTTTGTGAGAGCCTGTATAACAACACTTTGGGTTTCAGTATTCCTATTTTTCTCCCTGGTTATAGGGAAAAATAGAGAACTCTGGGTCAAAGGCCCTCAGATTTTTACAACTAGTACATTTATTCTGTTCAGCTGTTTAAGCACATTTAAGTAAAATGAAAAGAAATGAAAATGAATTATAGGCTAAAAGCCAGCTCTCAGCTTTCAGGAGTCTCTGGGCTGCTGATTCCAGGCAGCTCTGAAATAGAAACACTGGGAGAGATAATAAACATGAACCAGTGCCTACTGCAGTTCCTGCCTCCCAAGAATAATGTATTAATAAAACGGTCTTGCTCTTGTTGATGTATATATGTGTAAAATAGCAACCACAAAGCACTTTACCTCTCAATATCCTTGGACAGTTCTCTCTGTTGATTGAAAAGAGGATTTGAATATATTCTCTTTTATATATCTATAAAAGAGAATATATAAAAAAAATTGCAGCTTCTCACCACTCGAGTAGAGAAGTATAAAAATAAAAACAATGTGCTTATATACATGTGTGTAGGTGTGTGCTTGTATGTATCCGCAGGTGTTGGGGAGAGATGAGGAGACATTCACTTGTAGGTTCTCTTGGTGTGAGTCAGGAGGCTAATACTGGCCCTTCTGAAGTTTGGAAGGGCTCCCATCTCCAGAAGAAACAGAAGCAACATCCAACACTATTTTGTCCCTGTTTATCACTCCACAGGTTCTCCAGTCAGTGTGATCTGTTTAATAAGGCTTCTCTCCTCTCTAGATGACTTGTTCTTGGAGGGCTTTCTCTAGGTACTGCCCTAAAACTCCATATTTATTTAGATAACACTCCTGGGATTCTGATTGATTGTACTGTCTGAAGGTGGCACAATCATTTTGTCCTTGTCTGCATTTGGCTTTTAAATCTAGGATTTCTCCCATTCTTTGGTTTGGACCCAAGAGATGAGAGAGGGAGCTGGCTGTGCTTTGTAAAAACCACTATGTCAAGTCCCAGACTCCCAGATGAATATACCCGGGCTTGGAGAAAAACTCATTAAAGACCTAATCAAGCAGGCCTCATTGACTCATAGGCTGCTGTACTCTTGCTGGTGTTGTCTTTTTTTTTCTTTCCCTCTCAGTCTTTTATTATTTCCTTGGCACCTCTATCGTGGTGTTGAAGATCATCTGAGACTGAGACAGGATGATGTGTGATGTGAGGAAATTGGAACGGAATATATTTACTGTCCTGGCACATGTACCATGCATTTTTGAAGCTGACAGTCTTATCTGAATAGCCTATCATTCTAGGTCAGAGCATATTCTTTTAACCTCTGGATGCCTACCCTTCCCTTCTCCCAAAGCAAGAATGTCAGAGGAACTTAAAGGACCTACCTTAGCAGTTGTGTTCATTCTGATCAGATTGAATATCAGTGGTGGCTTTCAACAGGAGCAAGCACACCAGGTATAAAACATTGAATTGTTTAGAACAGACTATGTAAATGAGAGATTAAGATATTGTCTGAGGTACTTGGGAAAAAAGCAGAGCTACTCAAAACAGAGCTAAATGTGCACTGTGCATGCATGGGTGCTTGCTCAATTGTGTCATAGTCTTTGTGACCCCATGGACTGTAGCCCTCCAGGCTCCCCTGTCCAACCAGAAGGTTATCATTCTAATCTCTTTTACTCTCTTGCTCAACTTTTCTGGTTTGGGGAATGTGGGTGTCATCTGCATCTTTTCCAGAAATATATCGTAAGACTGGGTTTAGGTGAAATGATGTGAGATTGGACGTGGTGGCATAAGTCTCCAATCAACTCTGGTGTGCTGGAGGGTTAAATTACATAAGAGTGTCAGCCACTCTTTTGAGTTTTGTCCAAAACTGCTAAGAAGAAGCTAGAAGCAGAAAACATTTTTTCTATGTAGACAAAATTTTGGGCATGTGTTCCCTAATTGACACTGCAAAAGCAAAGAGAACAGCATATCTTGTAAGACTGAATAACCTGGAGCTCTTTCGAATTCCTGACTTTAAACAGATTAATCAAAACATTCATTTTTAAATGAGGAAGGCAGGCATTGCTTGGGTAAATGACATTTGAGGGCCTGAATAGCAAAGAAACTAAGAAGTTGACAGCTGAAAGTGATGAGTGGAAGAAAGATTATATATTAAGAAAGAAAAGTATATATATATGAAATTATCTGGGTCTCTTCCTTGATTGCCAAACCACAGACCAAAAGGGACTTGGAAAGTAAACCACGGTGACCCCTCTTACATGGGGTAACCTCAATTTCTTCTTATGCAGAGGTGGGTCAGCTGGCATCCTAGAAAACATCATCAGTGGATTGGCTGGATTGACATCCTGGGAATTTGCCCATCCTGTGCCAGACAATTTGTTCAATCCCATTCATGTGTCCAAATGCGTGATTAAGGACTTGTAGTAACCACCCATGTTCACACATCTATCACTCAGATACAAAACAAAATATAAAACACCAAATGCCTCTAGAGTTGAGCCAGATCTTTCTTATCTTTGAACAATCAAAACTTCTAAGAGCCTCTGGGAACTGAAATGATTTATGAGTCTTCAGAGTTGCTAAACTTTTGACGATTGTTCATATGAAAACAAAACAGTCTACATTGTCTTGTATTACCATACTGATTTTGACCAAAAAGATTTTTTTTTCCAAAAAAGGTTTTTTTCTTTTGTTATTTTCCTCCTTATATTTAGACATTACATTAAGTGGGGGCGGGGTGGAAAGAAAGATAACAACTTGCTTTGGTTCTTTTTTCCTGAAATTGTTCTTAGTAAGAGTGTCTGGAGAAACAGAATCTACTCAATCCTATGTTAGGAACATTTCTTTCCTGGTCTGGGCTGAGCACTGCTCCCTGTCACCAGGCTGATCAAATAGACATTTACAACCTCTTCAACTACCAGGGGAAATTGTAGTTCCTACAATATGTGGATTTAGACCTGGCAAAAAGAACAAGTTGATTAAAGAGCCAATGGAAACCCACTCCAGTGTTCTTGCCTGGAGAATCCCGGGGATGGGGGAGCCTGGTAGGCTGCTGTCTATGGGGTTGCACAGAGTTGGACACGACTGAAGCGACTTAGCAGCAGCAGCAGGCAACTCTTACTCTATCATGGAAGCTCCAGAGCCTTGCTACCCTTTCTTTTCCTGCTGTGGATGTGTTCATATGGCAGTTAAGAGACTATCACTCATGTTTATGCCCATGGAGAAAATCGCAAGATAATCTAGTATTTTCTAAAACATTCATTTATGGATAATTAGTTGGCTTATAAAGTGTTTCATTTGCCTCTTTGAATCATGTGATTTCTGAAGAATGTTCAACTGTTAGATTTTTGGCCCTGGTTTAGAGCCTGGGAGACGAGAGTGTTTACAGAAGTGAACTGCAATGAGAAAGAATTATGATTTATATTCTCTTCACTCAAATCTAAGGTAAATCCAAAAGGTGGCGAATGTGGTAAACTAAAGACAGAACTGATCCATTGTGGTTAAAGACAAACTTTTTCCTTTCCTCCTCAGCATTCATTGTGTGGTATGGTTTCATTCTTTGTGAGACATTGAGGATTAAGAGATAATTATGTTTCATTAACCTCTGATGAGCATCTTCTCAGTCTCAGACCACAGAATGTAGACACCTGGAAGATCTCTGGACCAAAGTTAATATGATTGCTAACAGCACCATTCTTTCAGATTTCAGTTACAATAGTCAGTGTCTTTACACATTCTTGTCCAGGGATATTGGGATCATATATTGGTGCAAGAATTTTGAAAATAACTTGGCAATATGCTGTAAGAATCTTAAAAACATATCCTTTGAGCTAACCATTACTTTTCTTAAAATATAATAAGGAAAAAGTACCAGATATAGAATAAATAGATCAATTTGTTGATTTTTATGTAACCTGAGGATCCCCAGGTCCTCCAACTATCTGGGATGATTTTTTTTTTTAATTTTAATATCCAAGTACATGAGTCACCCACATTAACTTCAGAAGGTCTACTGACTTTCTAAAATGTCTAAGAATGGGGGGTTGGGGTAGGGTCCAGCTTGACTTGTGTTACCTTGGTTTTCCTTATGCCTTCTCCAGACTCCTGCACCAGGCCTTTACTGAATCCCTGGGGTATCTCTTCTCTGCCTTCCCTGTGACTAAAGTCTTACTGGTCCATTTCATGGCATTTCCATCATTTTTTCCAGCATTCCTAAGATGCTCAAGTTGGAGAATGGTAGAAAGGACTTACAGTACAAGATAGGACATGACTTAAACAATGGATCTGGGTGATGTTGTGTTGTTAAAGCTAGCTGGCCACCCTGGAGAGTCCCTTCCTGACTGGCTCTCAGGCGCTAGCCTTCACCCTGTTGATGGCACTAATGCCTGCTTTCAAAGCAGCCTCCTTCTCATTTCCTGTTCTCTGAGTCCTGCCACCCCAGACTCCTGTCGCTCCTCCTCATCTCCCTCAACCTCAACTCCTTTCTCTGAACATCATACAGAGATGCTTCAAACCCTTTTTTTTTTCCCCTCCCATGCTCCCTTGTGGCTCAGATGGTAAAATATCTGCCTGCAATGAGGGAGACCCAGGAGATCTAGGTTCGATCCCTGAGTTGGGAAGATCCCCTGGAGAAGGTAATGGCAAACCACTCCAGTATTCTGGCCTGGAGAATCCCATGGACAGAGGAGCCCTGGGGGCTACAGCCCATGGACTCACAAAGAGTGAGACATGATTGAGCGACTACACTTTCTTTCAAACCATTTTTAAATCTCAAAACCATTTTCCCTCAGAGGAAGTATACTTTTACTTTATTTTGCAGAGCAGTTTAGTTTCCGTAATCTTGACATCCCTGTTCTAAACTTTTCCTAGGGCCTATCTTAACTTTTAAACCAAAGGGTCTGTTAAATGTTTTTGTCAGATACAAGAGCAATCTTTTTCTAAAGTTGGGCTCTGTTCTCATTTTCCCCAGCAAATTCATGAAAAAGAACTTCTTTCTGATGTTGATGAACTGGTAAATTGATAATACAAAAATTAATGCCTCTCAAAAGGAACATGAATGAGCAAGTTATAGCAAATCCATACAGTAAATAATATCTTATACTTATGAATTATATTGACAAATAATTTTTTAGTTTATATGTCACTATTTTAAATGACACAAAGGACACCATTGACCATGTAAAAATCCTTAAAAAAACAAAAGGGAATATGGTAGTAGTAGTAGTGTTAGTCGCTCAGTTGTGTCTGACTCTTTTCGACCCAATGGACCGTAGCCGCCCAGGCTCCTCTGTCCATGGGATTCTCCAGGCAAGAATACTGGAGTGGGTTGCCATTCCCTTCTCCAGAGGATCTTCCCAACCCAGGGGTCAAACCCGGGTCTCCTGCATTGCAGGCGGATTCTTTACCACTTGAGCTACAGACAAGACCAAGAGGGAATATACTAAAATATAAAGAGCATCTATTCTGAGTGGTAGGTTTGTGGGTGATTTTTATTTTCCTTTAAACATTTTTTAATAGTTTCCAGTTTGTCTACAGTAAGCATATAGTACCTTTAAATATATTTAAATAAAGTTCTCAAGAGTTTGAACTTTTAAAAGTATATTTTCTTTTTTCCTTTCTCCTGACACTGTTCATAGCAATGAAGTTGATCATGAGCAGTATGGACTCTATTACGATTTATCTGGGGTGTAGGGGCAATAATCAAAGAACTCAGATTAATAATGGTTCAGTTTAATAGGAAAAATTTTAAAAAGATGTTCTCTAGGGACATCCATTTTGAAAAATCTTCAGAAAGAATATTAGCCAATTAGCTACCAAGAAGTATCGTCTATATATAATTTTCCAAATTGCTAACCTGTCCCCAAGTTACAAACCAATTACAATAATTTAACAGACTAGTCACGTTCTGTTCATGAGAATACAACTCTTCCACAGCTTCAGTTCAGTTCAGTTCAGTCACTCAGTCATGTCCAACTCTTTGCGACCCCATGAATCACAGCACGCCAGGCCTCCCTGTCCATCACCAACTCCCGGAGGTCACTCAAACTCATGTCCATCGAGTCCGTGATGCCATCCAGCCATCTCATCCTCTATCGTCCCCTTCTCCTCCTGCCCCCAATCCCTCCCAGCATCAGAGTCTTTTCTCATGAGTCAACTCTTCGCATGAGGTGGCCAAAGTACTGGAGTTTCAGCTTCAGCATCATTCCCTCCAAAGAAATCCCAGGGCTGATCTCCTTCACAATGGACTGGTTGGATCTCCTTGCAGTCCAAGGGACTCTCAAGAGTTTTCTCCAACACCACAGTTCAAAAGCATCAATTCTTCGGTGCTCAGCCTTCTTCACAGTCCAACTCTCACATCCATACATGAACACAGGAAAAACCATAGCCTTGACTAGACGGACCTTTGTTGGCAAAGTAATGTCTCTGCTTTTGAATATGTTATCTAGGTTGGTCATAACTTTCCTTCCAAGGAGTAAGCGTCTTTTAATTTCATGGCTGCAGTCACCATCTGCACTGATTTTGGAGCCCAGAAAAATAAAGTCTGACACTGTTTCCACTGTTGCCCCATTTATTTCCCTTGAAGTGATGGGACCGGATGCCATGATCTTCGTTTTCTGAATGTTGAGCTTTAAGCCAACTTTTTCACTCTCCACTTTCACTTTCAAGAGGCTTTTTAGTTCCTCTTCATTTTCTGCCATAAGCGTGGTGTCATCTGCATATCTGAGGTTATTGATATTTCTCCCGGCAATCTTGATTCCAGCCTGTGTTTCTTCCAGTCCAGCGTTTCTCATGATGTACTCTGCATAGAAGTTAAATAAACAGGGTGACAATATACAGCCTTGACGTACTCCTTTTCCTATTTAGAACCAGTCTGTTGTTCCATGTCCAGTTCTAACTGTTGCTTCCTGACCTGCATACAGATTTCTCAAGAGGCAGGTCAGGTGGTCTGGTATTCCCATCTCTTTCAGAACTTTCCACAGTTTATTGTGATCCACACAGTCAAAGGCTTTGGCATAGTCAATAAAGCAGAAATAGATGTTTTTCTGGAACTCTCTTGCTTTTTCCATGATCCAGTGGATGTTGGCAATTTGATCTCTGGTTCCTCTGCCTTTTCTAAAACCAGCTTGAACATCAGGAAGTTCACGGTTCACATATTGCTGAAGCCTGGCTTGGAGAATTTTGAGCATTACTTTAGTAGCGTGTGAGATGAGTGCAATTGTGCGGTAGTTTGAGCATTCCACAGCTTACTCATATGTAAACTAAGACCCCTGAATTTTGTATGATGCAAGCTATCTCTTGTGATTAAGTTGTCACTGACCTGACATTTCAGGCTGCTGTGCAACTGCATGCTTCAAGTTCCACCAGGTTTATGTTGAAAAGTCCCACTGAGAACTAAGAACAAATCTATTGAGGCTTTTGTAGCCTGCTCAGTCTTATGAAATGCTCTGAAACTGTTCTCATAGCCTCTATTAGATGCAGCTGCAAAAACATTCTCACAGTTCAATGTCTTTCTTCCTAAGATCAGGCATTGCATCTGATGATATTCTCAATAAGCAAAGTAATATCAAAATCAGTGACACAGGTGACCTATTGCTCAAGGGGCCAGCATGTGTTCAGACATACTGTAGCACCAGAACACCTTACAAGAGTAGGCACCCCTCACAAGCAACTACCTCCTCCTTAGATGGCTCTTTCTTCGTGATATATTCAAATTGACCTGTTATTAGATAATAGATGTGTACTATTTCCCTCATTATTCAAATGTCCTTAGCAATAAATAATCTAAAACATGGAGTCCTTTGTTTGTTTCTTTGTTTTTTTTTGCAGTAAGAAAAAAGCCTTCCATCAAACATAGGATATCTAATTTGAAATGATGTGTCTCTTATCCTTCTATCTTGGATCCACAGGTTTGAGGAACAAAACAGTAAAGAGACTTTCTAAGAACACATATTTGACAACTTACTTCAACTCAGTTTGCGATAGCAGTCTCCTTGCCTTCTGCATTACGAGTTATGCCTGATGTCTGACGGTCACAAAGAAAAATAATCTTTAGCTCTGGGTAAGCCATGATAAGGCCAACTTTAAGGAAATTTATATCATGAAGGAACCAAGATTGTTTTAGGGAGGAAGTAAAATTTTAAACTGAACACAGGAAAAGTGCATGTCAGGATTTATTTTGCAAAAATATTTGTTAAGTTTTTTTAATAGACACGGTAACATAACTGAAGTGTACCTCAATAATTAAAGTCAGTGTTCAGTAAGAAGAAGAAACTTTCTAAAAGGTCAAATATATGTACCAAATCTTTAAAACCCTATTTGACAAAAATAAAAATAATGGAATTGATTGCACATTGGGCTAATTTTAGTATGTGTGATAGCTGGGTAGCTGCCGGACAATGACATGAGGTCCTCTTGGATAATGGTTAAGGGCAAAGACTCTGGAGTTAGATGGCCTGAGTTCACATCCAGATTCTAGCATCAACTAAGTGAGTGACTTTGGGCTTATTATTTTATCTCTGTAAGCATCACTTTCTTTGCATTGATCACTGAGGAAGGCTTTCTTATCTCTCCTTGCTTTTCTTTGAAACTCTGCATTCAGATGGGTATATCTTTCCTTTTCTCCTTTGCCTTTAGCCTCTCTTCTTTTCTCAGCTATTTGTAAGGCCTCCCCAGATGATCATTTTGCCTTTTTGCATTTCTTTTTCTTGGGGATGGTCTTGATCACTGACTCCTGTACAATGTCATGAACCTTTATCCATAGTTCTTTGACACTCTGTCTTTCAAGATATAATCCCTTGAATCTATTTGTCACTTCCACTGTATAATCATAAGGGATTTGATTTAGGTCATAACTGAATGGTCTAGGGGTTTTCCCTACTTTCTTCCATTTAAGTCTGAATTTGACAATAAGGAGTTCATTATCTGAGCCACAGTGAGCTGGGTCTTGCTTTTGCTGACTGTGTAGAACTTCTCTTCTCCATCTTCGGCTGCAAAAATATACTCAGTCTGACTTCGGTATTGGCCATCTGGTGATGTCCATGTGCAGAGTTTTCTCTTGTGTTGTTGGAAGAGGGTGTTTGCTATGACCAGTGTGTTCTCTTGGCAAAGCTCTTTTAGCCTTTGCCCTGCTTCATTTTGTACTCCAAGGCCAAATTTACCTGTTATTCCAGGTATCTCTTGACTTTCTACTTTTGTATTCCAGTCCCCCATAATGAAAAGGACATCCTTTTTTTGGTGTTAGTTCTATAAGGTCTTGGGGAAGGCAATGGCACCCCACTCCAGTGCTCTTGCCTGGAAAATCCCATGGACAGAGGAGCCTGGTAGGCTGCAGTCCATGGGGTGGCTAAAAGTCGGATACGACTGAGCGACTTCACTTTCACTTTTAACTTTTATGCATTGGAGAAGGAAATGGCAACCCACTCCAGTGATCTTGCCTGGAGAATCCTGGGCACCGGAGGAGCCTGGTGGGCTGCCATCTATGGGGTCACACAGAGTCAGACACAACTGAAGCGACTTAGCAGCAGCAGCTAGAAGGTCTTGTAGGTCTTCATAGAACCATTCAACTTCAGCTTCTTCAGCATTACTGGTTGGGGCACAGACTTGGATTACCATGATATTGAATGGTTTGCCTTGGAAACGAACAGAGATCATTCTGTCGTTTTTGAGGTTACACCCAAGTACTGCATTTCAGACTGTTTTGTTGACTATGATGGCTACTCCATTTCTTCTAAAGGATTCTTGCCCACAGTAGTACATATAATGGTCATCTGAATTAAATTCACCCATTCCAGTTCATTTTAGTTCACTGATTCCTAAAGTGTCAACATTCACTCTTAACATCTCTTGTTTGACCACTTCCAATTTACCTTGATTCATGGACCTAACATACTAGGTTCCTATGCAATATTGTTCTTTACAGCATCAGACTTACTTCCATCACCAGTCACACCCACCACTGGGAGTTATTTTTGCTTTGGCTCCATCTCTTCATTCTTTCTGGAGTTATTTCTCCACTGATCTCCAGTAGCACATTGGGCACCTACCAACCTGGGGAGTTCATCTTTCAGTGTCCTATCATTTTGCCTTTTCATACTGTTCATGGGGTTCTCAAGGCAAGAATGCTGAAGTGGTTTGCCATTCCTTTCTCCAGTGGACCACATTTTGTCAGAACTCTCCACCATGACCCATTCACCCCTACATGACATGGTTCATAGTTTCATTGAGTTAGACAAGGTTGTGGTCCATGTGATCAGTTTGATTAGTTTTCTGTGATTGTAGTTTTCATTCTGTCTGCCCTCTTATAAGGATAAGAGGCTTATGGAAGCTTACTGATGGGGCAGACTGACTGTGGAGGAAACTGGGTCTTGTTCCAATGGGCAGGTTAGTGCCCAGTAAATCTTTAATCCAATTTTCTTTTGAAGGGCTGGGCAGAGTTCCCTCCCTGTTGTTTGACCTGAGACCAAACTCCACCTCAGGTGGAGGTGATGAAGATAATGGTGACCTCCTTCAAAAGGTCCCATCCATGCACTGCCACACTCAGTGCCCCTGATCCTGCAGCAGGCCACCACTGATCCACGTCTCCACGTCCACTCTTGGGCACTCACAGGCAAGTCTGGGTCAATCTCTTTTGGGGTTACTGCTCCTTTCTCCTGGGTCCTAGTATGCAAAAGGTTTTGAGCAATGTAAAGAAATCGAGGAAAACAATGGAATGGGAAAGACTAGAGATCTCTTCAAGAAAACTAGAGATACCAAGGGAACATTTCATGCAAAGATGGGCTCGATAAAGGACAGAAATGGTATGGACCTAACAGAAGCAGGTGATATTAAGAAGAAGTGGCAAGAATACACAGAAGAACTATACAAAAAAGATCTTCATGACCCAGATAATCATGATGCTGTGATCACTCACCTAGAGCCAGACATCCTGGACTGCAAAGTCAAGTGGGCCTTAGGAAGCATCACTACAAACAAAGCTAGTGGAGGTGATGGAATTCCAGTGGAGCTATTGCAAATCCTAAGAGATGATGCTGTGAAAGTGCTGCACTCAATATGTCAGCAAATTTGGAAAACTCAGCAGTGGCCACAGGACTAGAAAAGGTCAGTTTTCATTCCAATCCCAAAGAAAGGCAATGCCAAAGAATGCTCAGACTACCACACAATTGCATTCATCTCACACTCTAGTAAGGTAATGCTTAAAATTCTCCAAGCCAGGCTTCAGCAATATGTGAACTGTGAACTTCCTGATGTTCAAGCTGGTTTTAGAAAAGGCAGAGGAACCAGAGATCAAATTGCCAGCATCCGCTGGATCATGGAAAAAGCAAGAGAGTTCCAGAAAAACATCTATTTCTGCTTTATTGACTATGCCAAAGCCTTTGACTGTGTGGATCACAATAAACTGTGGGAAAATCTTCGAGAGATGGGAATACCAGACCACCTGACCTGCCTCCTGAGAAATCTGTATGCAGGTCAAGAAGCAACAGTTAGAGCCTAACATGGAACAACAGACTGGTTCCAAATTGGGAAAAGAGTACGTCAAGGCTGTTTATTATCACCCTGCTTATTAACTTATATGGAGAGTATGTCATGTGAAATGCCAGGCTGCTGGATGAAGCACAAGCTGGAATCAAGATTTCCAGAAGAAATATCAATAACTCAGATACATATATGACACCACCCTTATGGCAGAAAGCAAAGAAGAACTGAAAAGCTTCTTGATGAAAGTGAAAGAGGAGAGTGAAAAGTTGGCTTAAAACTCAGCATGCAGAAAAATAAGATCATGGCATCTGGTCCCATCATTTCATGGAAAATAGATGGGGAAACCATGGAAACAGTGAGAGACTTTATGTTTTCTGTGTTCCAAAATCACCGCAGGTGGTGACTGCAGCCATGAAATTAAAAGACACTTGCTCTTTGGAAAAAAAGCTATGACCAACCTATTCAGTATATTAAAAAGCTGAGACATTACTTTGCTGACAAAGGTCCATCTAGTCAAAGCTATGGTTTTTCCAGTAGTCATGTATGGATGTGAGAGTTGGACCATAAAGAAAGCTGAGCACCAAAGAATTGATGTTTTTGAACTGTGGTGTTGGAGAAGACTCTTGAGAGTCCCTTGGATGACAAGGTGATCCTACCAGTCCATCCTAAAGGAAATCAGTCCTGGGTGTTCATTGGAAGGACTGATGCTGAAGCTGAAACTCCGATACTCTGGCCACATGATGCGAAGAACTGACTTATTGGAAAAAATCCTGATGCTGGGAAAGATTGAAGGCAGGAGGAGAAGGGGACGACAGAGGATGAGATGGTTGGATGGCATCACCGACTCGATGGACATGAATTTGAGCAAGCTCCAGTAGTTGGTGATGGACAGGGAAGCCTGGCGTGCTGCAGTCCATGGAGTGTCAAGGATCTAGACATAACTGGGCGACTGAAATGAAGCATCAGTTTCCTCAGGGTTGAAATAAGAGCTATGACACAATTTACTTCACTATGAGGATTGTGAGGATTGAAGGAAAGCTGTCATGCATAGAGTACTGATAATAGTGCTTGAAAGTGTTAGTCACTCAGTCATGTCCAAATCATGACCCCGTGGACTCTAGCCCACTAGGGTCCTCTGTCCATGAGATTTCCCATGCATGAATACTGGAGTGGGTAGACATTTCCTTCTCCAACAGTGCTTGGATGATTGTAAGTGCTTATTAGAGTAAATGTTCATTAACTTGTGGCTCTTAACCACCATGATTTCCAAGGTTATATGTATGAGGGGAAATCTAAAGCTACATATGCCATAAAAGCTGACTCTTGTTTCCCACAGTCATATGACTGTTTTTCTTATTTTTCTTATTTTCTTATTTAAAAATATAAGTAAGAGAAATCAAATGAGGAAGTCCAGTAAGAAATGCATATGTGTTGTTCCTCCAGAAAACACCAGCTGGTGTCATCTGAGGAATATCAACTGCCCACTATATCAATGTATCCAAGAAAAAATGACAAAATGTATCCTTTACCAGGGCCTCAGGGATACAAAATAAATAATACAAGCATCCTGTCCTCAAGGAGTTTTACTTCTGTAGGGGAAATGGAACAAATTTAAACTCAATCCACTGTAAAGCAGAAAGTAATAAGTAAGTTTCTGAAACACAGGGATAAACTGTGTTGGGAGTTTAGAGGACCATATTATTCCCTGCATCTATTGATTAAAGAAAAACTCATGGCAGTGAGAGCTTTTGAAGTGGGCTTTGAGAGATATCAAGATTTGCATGCTATCATGAAGAAAATGCTTCCCAGGTGGCTCCATGGTAAAGAGTACGCCTGCAATGCAGGAGACGTGGATTCGATCCCTGGGTCAGGAAGATGCCCTGGTGAAGGAAATGGCTACCCATTCCAGTATTCTCACCTGGGAAATCCCATGGACAGAGGAGCCTGGCGGACTACTGTCCATGGGGTTGTGAAAGAGATACGACTGAGCGACTGAACAATAACATGAAAATGTAGCAGTGACAGCAATTATTTCAGTATATTTTTAGCTTTGATTTTTTAGAGAGAGGTTTGTGTAGCAAGTTATTTACTACATGTGTTTTACTTATGAAATAACTCAACAATTAAAACAGTTTTAGATTCACCATTCTGCAATTTGTAGACAGATTTATGGATGAATGGTTTCTTACTGCAACCACCTCACTTCAAACTTCACCCAAAATGCGTCACAGATAGACACACAAAAGTTAAAACTATAAAATTCCTAGAAAACCTCGGAGAATACTTGACAACCCACGGGTAGATTTATCAATATTTATACATTACACAAATTAAACATTTTTGCTATCAGAAGAAACCATTGAGAAAATCAGACAAGGAGAAATGTATATGTATCTGAATGTAGAAAAAATTCTTGCAATCTGATATAGACAGTCCAATTTAAGAAAGGACAAAGACGTCAACATTTTTATACCAAAGTTATATGAGTGGCCAATAAGCATATGAATCAATGTTCAACATAATTAGTCAAGACAAGGAAAATACAACTTCAGTGAATGACAACTGACTAAAATTATAAAGAAGGATCACACGAAATGTTGATGATGATGTGGAATAACTTAAAATCTTGTACATTGCTAGTAGGAATGCAAAATGGTGCCTCCAAGTGGGAAAAACAATATGGCAGTTTCTTATCAAGCTAAACACATCTTATATATGACCCAGCGATTCTACTCTTAGGTATTTAGCCCAAGGAAATGAAAACATAAGTCTACAAAAAACTTGAACAGGAATATACAATAGGTTTTATATAGCAAATATATTTAAAAATGACTTATAAGAATAGAGAATGCATATTTTTTCAGGTACAAACAGAGCATTTGTGAAAATTAATTATGAATTATGTAAACATGCCAGTCACAACACAATTTCAGGAATGGATTTCATATAGATTACATTCCCTTATCACTAGAAACCAACACTAAAAAGTGTCTCCCTCAACCCACACATATTTAATAATTTAAACACCCATTGATGGGTTAAAGAGTGAGATATGATGAAAACTAGGAAATGTTTTGACTATAAAACTATTACATTTTAAAACTGCAGGGATGTACTTCAAGCCATACTTACAGATTAATGTACAGCTTTAAATTTATGCATTAAAAAAGAAAAAGAAATAAAAAAGTTAAACTTTCAATTTAAGAAGCTAAAAAGAGAACATCAGAATAAATCAAAAGAAACTGAAGGAAGAAAATAAAGATAAGAGCAGATTTTAATAAAGTAGAGAAAAAAGAAATAACAGCAAGCAGCAACATAATTGCTGAAGCATAATTGCTTAAAAAGATGACTAAATAGACAAACTTGAAGCACGCCTAATTTAAAATAGGCAAAAATAAGATTAGGAATGGAAAAAAGACTACTAGTGCAAATGTACTGAGCCTTAAAAGTCCTAAGAAAATATCATGGACAACTTATTTCAAATCTATTGAAAACAGAAGAAAGGAGAAATTTTATAGAAAAAAAATTGTGTGTGTGTGTGTTTTAAAGAAGTAGCCCGTGTGTGTTAATCACTCAGTCACGTCCAACTCTGTGTGACCCCATGAACTGTAGCCCCCCAGGCTCCTCTGTCCATGGAATTCTCCAAGCAAGAATACTGGAGTGGGTTGCCATTCCCTTCTCTAGGGGATCTTCCCAACCCAGGGATCGAACCCAGGTCTCCCACTTTGCAGGCAGATTCTTTACTGTCTGAGCTGCAAGGGAAGACCCCATGGAGCAGTACATGACGTTAATTTAAATGTAGACTCAGGGACTTCCCCGGCAGTTCAATGGTTAAGACTATGCCTTCCAATGCAGGGGGCATGGGTTTGATCTCCCATCTGGGAAGTAAAGCCCCACATGCTGCAGAGTGTGGCCAGAAACAATTTCTTTAATGTAGACTCAATATTGTAATGACAGAAATTGTATGCAAAGGAATCAGTATATTGCAATAAAAATCTCATCAGGGTATTTCATGAAACTAGACAAGCTGCTTCTAAAAGTTAACAAAGAAGAGCAAAAGGCAAAAAAGCAAGAATAAGGCAAATTTGAAGAAGAATATGGTGGAGAGGGACAGATGCAACTAGGAAGCAAAACTTAGAAAGTTATAGAAATGAAAGTGTATATGAATGCAGAGACAAACAAACCAAGGGAACAGATTAGAGACCCAGAAACACAATCGCTTATATGGAAACCTGATATATGACAGAGGTGACATTATAAACCAGTGAACTAATCAATGAAGATGGGAAAATTGGTAATCCATATGTTGTAGTAATAATGTTGGGTTCCTCCATCAAACCATATCCAAGAGGAAAAATTATTCCTGATCAAAACATTCAAGGTAAAACTTTAAATTTTTTTGAAGAAAATAAATAATGCTAGCATTATGATCCTGAGGTAGTCACAGATTTTTTTTTTAAACCAAGCAAAATATTAATGGGTTTGACTATATTAAACATTTTTAAGAAAAAGAACAACATCTTCATTCAAAGAAATACTATAAACAAACTGGAAAGGGAAATTGGGATTTTTTTAATGGATCAAATCAAAACAGGATTAAGAAAGAATAAGGGATGGTCTCAGGAGTCTAACACCCAGATTTCACCACTGATTAGCTGGATGATCTTGGGGAAGTTACTTCGTATCTATGTGCCTCAGCTCCCTATATACAAAACAGGGATAATAAATTTCTCCATCTCTCAGCTCTGCTGTAAAGATCAAATGAGTTGTTCATTGTTCAGTCACTAAGTTGTGTCTGATTCTTTGTGACCCCATAGGCTGCAGCACACTAGGCTTCCTGGAGTTTGCTCAAACTCATGTCCATTGTGCAGATGATGCTATCCACACATCTGTTATCTACACACCTATCTACACCTACACCTATGCTATCTACACATCTATTGCTCCTTCTCTTCCTGCCTTCAATTTTTCCCAGCAACAGGGTATTTTCCAATGAGTTGGCTCTTCACAATTAGGTGGCCCCAAAGTATTGGAGCTTCAGCATCAGCACCAGTTAAATGAGTTAGCTAAACAATATAAGATTGCCTAAACAGGACCAAGCATAGCATAAGCATTCAATACATTTTAGCAATCATTTTAAAGGATTACTACTAAAATATAGTGAAAGTCACTCAGTCTTGCCCCACTCTTTGCGGCCCCATGGACTATAGCCCACCAGGCTTCTCTGCCCATGAAATTTTCCTAGCAAGAATACTGGAGTGGGGTGCCATTTCCTAATCCAGGGGATCTTCCCAACCCAGGGATCAAACCCACATCTCTTGCATTGGCAGGTAGGTTCTTTACCATTAGCGCCACACAGAAGCCCATGGGGCTAGTGGTAAAGGGTTAAATCCTTTAAAGGATTAGTATTAAAATATAGAGAGATTCTTAAAATACTTAAGAAAAAGACAATCTAACAGAAAAAATGGGCTAATGCTTGTATTTCAGGAGTACACACAAATGTCCAATATGCATTAGTAAAGGTGATCAACTCAGTAGCAATTCAGTTCTGTTCAGTTCAGTCACTCAGTCGTGTCCGACTCTTTGTGACCCCATGGATCGCAGCACGCCAGGCCTCCCTGTCCATCACCAACTCCCAGAGTTCACTCAAACTCATGTCCATTGAGTCGGTGATGCCATCCAGCAATCTCATCCTCTGTAGTCCCCTTCTCCTCCTGTCGTGTCCGACACTTTGTGACCCCATGGATCGCAGCACGCCAGGCCTCCCTGTCCATCACCAACTCCCGGAGTTCACTCAAACTCATGTCCATTGAGTCGGTGATGCCATCCAGCAATCTCATCCTCTGTAGTCCCCTTCTCCTCCTGCCCCCAATACCCCCCAGCATCAGGCTCTTTTCCAATGAGTCAACTCTTCGCATGAGGTGGCCAAAGGATTGGAGTTTCAGCTTCAGCATCAGTCCTTCCAAAGAAATCCAAGCACTGGTCTCCTTTAGGATGGACTGGTTGGATCTCCTTGCAGTCCAAGGGACTCTCAAGAGTCTTTTCCAACACCACAGTTCAAAAGCATCAATTCTTCGGCGCTCAGCTTTCTTCACAGTTCAACTCTCACATCCATACATGACCACAGGAAAAACCATAACCCTGACTAGACAGACCTTTGTTAGCAAAGTAATATCTCTGCTTTTTAATATGCTATCTAGGTTGGTCATAACTTTCCTTTTAAAGAGTAAGTGCCTTTATTTTCATGGCTGCAATCAGCATCTGCAGTGATTTTGGAACCCAAAAAAGCAAAGTCTGACACTGTTTCCACTGTTTCCCCATCTATTTCCCATGAAGTGATGGGACCAGATGCCATGATCTTCGTTTTCTAAATTTGAGCTTTAAGCCAACTTTTTCACTCTCCTCTTTCACTTTCATCAAGAGGCTTTTTAGTTCCTCTTCACTTTCTGCCATAAGGGTGGTGTCATCTGCATATCTGAGGTTATTGATATTTCTCTGGGCAATCTTGATTCCAGCTTGTGCTTCTTCCAGCCCAGCGTTTCTCATGATGTACTCTGCATAGAAGTTAAATAAGCAGGGTGACAATATACAGCCTTGACGTACTCCTTTTCCTATTTGGAACCAGTCTGTTGTTCCATGTCCAGTTCTAACTGTTGCTTCCTGACCTGCATATAGGTTTCTCAAGAGGCAGATCAGGTGGTCTGGTATTCCCATCTCTTTCAGAATTGTCTACAGTTTCTTGTGATCCACACAGTCAATGGCTTTGGCATAGTCAATAAAGCAGAAATAGATGTTTTTCTGGAACTCTCTTGCTTTTTCGATGATCCAGAGGATGCTGGCAATTTGATCTCTGGTTCCTCTGCCTTTTCTAAAACCAGCTTGAACATCAGGAAGTTCATGGTTCACATATTGCTGAAGCCTGGCTTGGAGAATTTTGATCATTACTTTACTAGCGTGTGAGTTGAGTGCAATTGTGTGGTAGTTTGAGCATTCTTTGGCATTGCCTTTCTTTGGGATTGGAATGAAAACTGACCTTTTCTAGTCCTGTGGCCACTGCTGAGTTTTCCAAATTTGCTGGCATATTGAGTGCAGCAGTTTCCCAGCATCATCTTCCAGGATTTGAAGTAGCTCCACTGGAATTCCATCACCTCCACTAGCTTTGTTTGTAGTGATGCTTTCTAAGGCCCACTTGACTTCACATTCCAGGATGTCTGGCTCTAGGTCAGTGATCACACCATTGTGATTATCTGGGTCATGAAGCTCTTTTTTGTACAGTTCTTTGTATTCTTGCCACCTCTTCTTAATATCATCAGCTTCTGTTAGGTCTATACCATTTCTGTCCTTTATCAAGCCCATCTTTGCATGAAATGTTCCCTTGGTGTCTCTAATTTTCTTGAAGAGATCTCTAGTTTTTCCCATTCTGTTGTTTTCCCCTATTTCTTTGCATTGATCACTAAGGAGGGCTTTCTTATCTCTCCTTGCTATTCTTTGGAACTCTGCATTCAGATGCTTATATCTTTCCTTTTCTCCTTTGCTTTTCATTTCTTTTCTTTTCACAGCTATTTGTAAGGCCTCCTCAGACAGCCATTTTGCTTTTTTGCATTTCTTTTCAATGGGGATGGTCTTGATCCCTGTCACAGGCATTCTGTCTATCAGATCTAGTCCCTTAAATCTATTTCTCACTACCACTGTATAATCATAAGGGATTTGATTTAGGTCATACCTGAATGGTCTAGTGGTTTTTCCCACTTTCTTCAATTTAAGTCTGAATTTGGCAATAAGGAGTTCATGATCTGAGCCACAGTCAGCTCCCAGTCTTGTTTTTGCTGACTCTATAGAGTTTCTCCGTATTTGGCTGCAAAGAATATAATCAATCTGATTTCAGTGTTGACCATCTGGTGATGTCCATGTGTAGAGTCTTCTCTTGTGTTGTTGGAAAAGGGTGTTTGCTATGATGAGTGCATTCTCTTGGCAAAACTCTATTAGCTTTTGCCCTGCTTCATTCCATACGCCAAGGCCAAATTTGCCTGCTACTCCAGGTGTTTCTTGACTTCATAGTTTTGCATTCCAGTGCCCTATAATTAAAAGGACATCTTTTTTGGGTGTTAGTTCTAAAAGTTCTTGTAGTTCTTCATAGAACTGTTCAACTTCAGCTTATTCAGCATTAGTGGTTGGGACATAGACTTGGATTACCATGATATTGAATGGTTTGCCTTGGAAAGGAACAGAGATCTTTCTGTCATTTTTGAGATTGCATCCAAGAGCAATTAGATAAATACAATTTAAAACTACAATGAAATTCCATTTCTTGCTCATTAGATTGGCAAATTTTGAAGTGTAGGGCCATGGAGCAGTAGAAACTACAAACTAACAGTAAAATTGTAAATTGCTACAACCAATATGGAGAGTAATTGGCATTATCAAAGGACATTGATAATGATCATATCAGGTTATATAGCCATTGTACTGAAATATAAACCCTAGAGAAATTTTAATAAAGGTGCTCCAAAACCATGTACAAAACTACAATATTATTCATAATACTAAGTGGAAACAACTAAACATCTTTCAGTAGAAGAATGGATAAATAATACTGTATTATAGTCATATAAAGAAATAGTACTCATAGTTAACATAGGTACAATGACTGAACAAGAGCTACATCTATTACCATGGACAAATATTAAAATGTTAATCACAATTTGTAAATTAGACCCCAACTATTCTTGCACACTCAAACGGCCCCACTCTAAGAATTTTTCTCTCTTGTGTAAGCAAATTTTCCATTTCTACTGGAAAATTACCATGAGCATGCAACTTGCTATCCTTATTCATTCTTTTTTTTTTTTTTTTAAGATTATTTATTTATTTTTGGTTCTGCTGGGTCTTTGTTGCTGCGTGTGGACTTTCTCCAGTCGGGGCAAGCCGGGGCTACTCTTCCCTGCGGTGCCTGGGCTTCTCACTGTGGTGGCCTCTCGGTCATGGGGCGCAGGCTCTAGGTGAGCAAGCTTCAGTAGCGGCAGCACTCAGGCTCAGTAGCGGCAGCTCAGGGGCTCTAGAGTGCTGGCTCAGAAGCTGTGGCACGTGGGCTTAGTTGCTCCTTGGCATGTGAAATCTTCCTGGGCCAGGGCTGAACCCCTGCACTACCAGGGAACTCTTCCTCACTCATTTTTACATCCCCTTGCAGCCACTCTCCTATTCATGCTGCTTTATAGCAGAATCCTTTGAAAGGGTTGATTACACTCGATATCTACAAATCCTCTGCCTGCTTTTTTCTTAACCTTTCTAAGTTCTCCTACACATTTCAACAGAAGAGGCCTTAAAGTATTATTCACAAGTTTTGTATTTGCTTCTTCTGTCAATTTTATATTTTCAATAGATAATGGAGTCAAAAAATTCAGAACCTTTTTAAAAAACAAATATTCTTTATGTAGTGAAAACACTCTTTCCCAGTCTTTTTTTCTCCACTATTTCTACTCCTCTCTCCCATTATTTTTTTCTTGTGTATTATTCAGCTTTTTTGTGTACACATGAGCAAATGCAAATTGATTTATATTGACTACTGCAGAACTCTTCACTTGATGTATTTTAGAGGCTATTTCATATCAGCAAGTAACAGCTTTCTAATTATTTTTTATGTGTCTAGTATATGATTGAATGGCTATACCACATAATTTACTTTACCACTTTCCTATTGATGACCATTTTGATAGTTTCCATATTTTTGTGTTTACAAACAATGCTGTAATAAATGACCTTGTATATTTATATTTTACATGCTTGTAAACATATGTGGATGAATTTCTACAAGTGAAACTCTTAGGTAAAAGCAAAAAAAGGTGTTTACTTTTGAAAGATATTACTAAATTTCTTTTCAGAGTAGTTGTGGCAATTTAAACTTATAATAATGTGTAGGAATACCTTCTTCCCCTAGACTGTCCAAGAAATTCTATTGTCAAATTATTATAATTTTTCTCATTATTATAGGTAGAAAATAGTAGTACCAGTTGTCCATTTTTATCTTTTGTCATTTTTTTTTTTCAGTTGGGCTATTGTTTTTAACAGTTTCTACAAGCTCTTTAAATATTGGAGATATTAGTCATTTTGTCTCTCATTATTTTTCCTTTTTTTGTCATTGGCACTTAACTTTACTTATGACTTTTTGCCCCCCATGCAGAAGTTTCTTTTTGTTTTCTATTTTTATTTAAGTATAGTTGACTTACAATATTGTATTAATTTCAAGTGTACAAAATAATAATTCAAAGTTTTTATAGACTATACTCCATGCAGAGTTATTGTAAAGTATTGATTATATTCCCTGAGCTATATATTAAAGCTTTATAACTATTAAAATTTCAACCTAGTAGTTTGTCATAGATTAATTGACAGTATGTGTACGAGACTTCCCTGGTGGCTCAGAAGCTGAAGAATCCTTCGGCAGTGCAGAAGACCCAGGCTCGATACCTGGGTTAGGGAGATCCCCTGAAGAGAGAAATGGCAACCTGTTCCAGTATTCTTGCCTGGAGAATTCCATGACAGAGGAGCCTGGTGAGCTATAGGCTATGGGATTGCAAAGAGTCTACATGCCAGAGCAACTAACACTCTCATTTTCATGCATGGTTTTATTTCTGGGCTCTCTGTTTTGTTCCATTGATCTATGTATATGTTTTTGTGCCAATACCATAGTGTTTTGATTACTGCAACTTTGTAGTATCATCTGAAGTCAGGGAGGGTGACACCTCCAGCTTTGCCCTATTTTTTTTTTCAAGATTGCTTTGATTATTGGAGTTCCACTCCAGGACTCTTGCCTGGAAAATCCCATGGATGGAGGAGCCTGGTGGGCTGCAGTCCATGGGGTCTCCAAGAGTCAGACATGACTGAGCAACTTCACTTTCACTCTTCACTTTCATGCATTGGAGAAGGAAATGGCAACCCACTCCAGTGTTCTTGCCTGCAGAATCCCAGGGACGAGGGAGCCTGGTGGGCTGCCGTCTATAGGGTCACACAGAGTCGGACACGACTGAAGCGACTTAGCTGCAGTTCGTGGTTTCATACAAACTTTAGGATTCTTTGTTCCAATTCTATGAAAAATTACATGGGTGTTTTAATAGAGATTGTATTGAATCTGTAAATTGCTTTGTACATTTTAGTAATATTAATTCTTCCAGTCCATGAACATAGGATATCCTTTCTTTTATTTGTATCATCTTCAACTTCCTTTCTCAATACCTTATAGATTTCAGAGGCCTTTGACCTCCTTGGTTAAATTTATTCCTAGGTATTTTATTCTTTTTGTTTTGATTTTTTTCTTGACTGCAGTTTCTGGTAGTTTGTTATTAGTGTATAGAAATGCAGTGCATTTATTTATATTAATATTGTATCCTGAAATGACTAAATTCATTCATGAGTTCCAATAGACTTTCGATAGTGTTTTCAAGATCTTCTATATATAGTATTGTGTCATTTATAAGCAGTGACAATTTTACTTCTTCCCTTCCTATTTGGAGGCCTTTTATTTCTTTTTTCTTGTCTTGTTGATGTGGCTAGGCCTTCCAATACTATGGTAAATAGAAATGGTGAGAATAAGCATACTTATCTTAGAGGAAAAGCATGCAGCTTCTCATCACTGAATATGATGTTAGCTGTGGGTTTGTCATATATGTCCTGGCTCAGCAATGTAGCCTGCAATGCAGGAGACACCATAGACACAGGTTCAATCCCTGGGGCAGGAAATCCCATGCAAAAGGGAAAGGCAACCCTCTCCACTATTCTTGCCTGGAGACTCCCATGGACAGAGGAGCCTGGATGCCTACAGTCCATGGGGTCACAAGGAGTTGGACACAAAAGGAGACTTAGCATGCATGTTCCCTCTATACCACCTTTGTTGAGAGTTTTTATAAGAATGGAAGTTGAATTTTGTCAAATGCTTTTTCTGCATCTATTAAGATAAGCATATGATTTTTACCCTTCCTTTTGTTAATACTGTAGATCACATTGATTTGTAGATGTTGAAGCATCCTTGGGCCCCTGGAATAAATTCTACTTAATCATGGTTTATGATCCTTATATGAATTATTGAATTCAATTTAAATTCAGTTTTTCATTGTCTTACATCTATGTTCATCACAGGTATTGGCCTGTAATTTATTTTTTTGTTACTCTCTATTTTTGGTGTCAGGGTAGTGTTGACCTCATAGAATGAGTGTTGAAGTTTTTCTTCCTCTTCAATTCTTTTGAATAGTAAGAAGAGTAGGTATTAGATTTTCTTTAAATGTTTGCTAGAGTGCTTCTGTGAAGTCGTCTGGTTCTAGGCTTTTGCTTGTTGGGAGTTTTTTTTTTTTTTTTAATTACTTATGCAATTTCACTACTAGTAATTAGCCTGTTAAGATTTTCTATTTCTTTGTGATTCACTTTTGGAAAATTGTATATTTCTAGGAACTTAACCATTTCTTCTAGGTTGTCTAATTTGTTGGCATATAACTCTGTGGTATTCTTTTATAGTTGTTATTTCTGTGGTATTGATTACAACTTGCCTTCTGTCATTTCTAAATTGTTTGGGCCCTTTATTTTTTTTTAATGAATCTAACTAAAGGTTTAATAGTTTTGTTTACCTTTTCAAAACACAGCTCTTAGTTCATTCATTTTTTCTACTGTCTTTTAGAAGTAGAAAACAGTAAACAAAAAAAAAGTAGAAAAAAGACATGTTTTTCTACTATCTTTTATTTCAGCTCTGATATTTATTATTTTGTTTCTTCTATTGACTTTGGGCTTTGTTCTTTTTCTGTTTCCTTTAAATAGAAAATCAGAAGGATTCTTTTAGATTTTTCTTGTCTCCAGAGGTAGGCTTGTACCACCATTAAATTCCCTCTTAGAAGCATTTTTTTCTGCATGCCATAGATTTTGGAAAGATATGTTTGTATTTTCATTCATCTCAAGATTTTTAAATATTCTTCTTTGATTTTGTCACTATCCCTTTTGTTTCTTAGTAGCATATTGTTTAATCTCTACATTTCTCATTTTTTCCAGTTTTATTTCTGCGGTTGATTCTAGTTTCATACCTTTGTGGTTGGAGAATATACTTGATGTATATTGTTGATTTTATCAATTGGTTAGAAAACTGACATCATTTCAAGGTTTTAAAGGAATATCCCTAAAGATTTTCTCTAGTGCTTTAATTTACTCATTGTTTAAAAAAATTTAAATATTTTGATCCCTTACATACTAGATCCCATACATACCAGATCCCATACATACATAGTATGTATGATCCCATACATACTAGAATATTGTATGAATATAAATCAATCTTGGGACTTCCCAGGTGGTGCTAATGGTAATGAATTTGCCTACCAATGCAGGAGACGTAAGAGATGTAGGTTAGATCCCTGGGTCAGGAAGGTCCCCTGGAGGAGGGCATAACAACCCACTCCAGTATTCTTGCCTGGAGAATCCCATGGAAAATGGTGACTGCTGAGCTATGGTCCATAGGGATGCAAAGAGATGGACATGGCTGAAGTGGCTTAGCACACATAAATCAATTTTAGTTTTTTAAGATGGCAGCAAAATTATTCCATTTATTTAATATTCTACCTTTTAAAATATCAACCTAAGATTATTTCTACATTTCCTTATTTTTATATAATGGTCCATTTGTCTATTTACGTACCAGTATCACACTGTTTTAACTGCAGCTTGGAAGCTTTAAATACAAGGTTTTAATATCTAATCAAGCTAATCCTTCCATTATTGCTCTTTTTTTTTTTTTTTTTTCAGAATTTCTTTCCTGTTTTTGCTTATTTTTCCACATGAGCATAGCATCCGCTTTTCTAATGCTTCAAATCCCATTGGCATTTTTATTGGAAACTCATTACATTTACAAATTAACTTATAAATTAACTTCAAGGAAATTGACATACTTATAACACTGAGGCTCTAACCCAGGCTCTTAGTAAGTTATTCATTTAAGCAGCATTTCTTTCATATGGTTTTGCATGTTTTTCTGGCATGTTTCTTCATATAATCTTGCATATTTCTTTTGATTCCTAGATGTTTTATTTTTCTTTATTGCTTATGAAAAATGAATCTTTTAAATTATAGCTCTAAACTGTTTAATGTTAGTTTACATGAAATTTATATTTTACATATTAATTTATATCATCTGTTGGAATGATCTTTTTTGTATTAGTTTTCAGTGATTTGGTTTTTTACAGGTATACAAATAAAACATCTGCCAAAAGTAATAATTTAGCTTCTCCAAATTTTATGTCCCTGTAATTCCTCTTCTGTCATTATGTTAATGATGAAGGTGAGAGACTGTTTCCTCTTTTTTGAAATATTTTCTTTAATTTCATCCCAGGACAGCATTCTGTGTTTTCCTCCTACCTCATTGGCTAATTCTTCTCAATTTCCTTTGCTGATTCTTCCTTATTTCCCTAAGCTCTAGACACTAAACACACTAGAGCTGCGTTCTGAGGCCTTTTCTCCTTTCTCTCTTCACTTCCTTCTTAGATGATATGTTTTTATTTCCACTGCACTCTCCCACCTGGATGCTAAACAGACATATCAAAATTAGTAAGAACATCTCTTCATCCTGAAATGTGGCTCTTTTTCTTCATACCCTTCCCCATCTCAATTAATAAAAGAATCCCCCTTACAGTTGTTTAAGTCCCAAACTTGGAGTAATTCTTGACACCGCTGTTTCTTACACTCCATATCCAACCATCACCAGTTTTTTTCAGCTCTTCTTTAAAAATATATCCAGAATCTGAACACTTCTCACCAGCCACAAACATCATAGCATGTGTCAAGCTGATCTTGCTTTGGCCATTTTTGTTTTGGTTTCTGTGCAGCCAACCTGATACAACTTTAATATGCTATTGCATTAATTTTCTCTTCAAAATTCTTCAAAGGTTGTCCGCTTCACTCAGAGCAAAAGGCGTGTCCTTTAAGTGACTGTAAGCTGCTTCATAATATTGCTTCCTGCTCCAAGTACAGCATCTCTTTGTGCTCTGTCAACCGTTCCAGGAAATTTCCTACCTCAAGGCCTTTGCACTCGATGTACTCTTTACCTAGAATTTTATTTCACCTTTTGCCATCTAGGCTCATACTGTCATAACCTTCAGGTTGTGCTAATATCTCCTTATCGCTAAAGCCTTTTGATAAATCTCCACATAAAATAAAAACTGGTGGATCAACCTACACCCTGGTTGCTATGTATTTCCTTTTTTATTTTTTTCTTGTAGTACCCATTATTAATATCATTTGACATAGTAGTTGTCTGTATCCTTATTTGTTCATTTTCTGCCTGCCCCTTTTAAAATATAGTATTTATTGAAATATAGTAGATTTGCAATATTGTGTTAAGTTTCTTTTGTACAGCAAAGTGAATCGCCTACATATCTATATACGTATATCTACTCTTTTTTAGATTATTTTCCCTTATAAGTCATTACAATATACAAGATAGCCCATTCTTATTCCCTGTGCTATACCATAGCCTCTTATTAGTTATCTATTTTATATATAGTAGTGTATATATGTAAATCCCAATCTCCCAATTATCCCTCCCCTTCTTCCCTGCCAGTAACCATAAATTTGTTTTCTATTCCTGTGACTCTACTTCTGTTTTGTAAATGAGTTCATTTGTAACTTTTTTTAGAGTCTGCATATAAGCCATATCATTCGATATTTGTCTCCCCCGTCTGACTTCCTCACTCAGTGTGACAGTCTCCAGGTTTTCTGCCCCTTTTTGAATGTGTCACAAGGCAGAGTTTATTGGTATTATTACCCACTATGCTTTCAGTGCCCTGTTTAGTCCATAATTGACTAAAGAAGGTTTAGGTCAATAAATGTTAGTTAAATAACTAAGTTAAGTAAGCGGGCAATAAGTATAAATACCTACTATATATGTATATATACTGTTATATTATTTATATGGAGGTTTAGATCTGCAAAATTGTAATCTGTAGTGCTTACGGAACAAACAACGTGGAGAAATTATAAAAACTATAGAATATTAGAAAGGCAGAGAAGTCACTGGTTAGGTACATAGAAACCCTCAATTACATGCATGATGTTTAACTTCTCAAAAATTATGAAAAATAAATGTCACATAATGTTAAGGTTTTATAAAACTGGGTAGTGGGCACACTAGTGTTTTACTTATTCTCACTTTTGTTGATGCATTAGAAATATTTCATTTTATTTTTTAAGAAGGAAAAACAGATTAATCTCTTAAGGGAAAATACAGCAAATATATAGAATATAAAGAACCCATGGACTTGTAATAGGAAAGAACAAATCTGACTCCATATTGAATCTGCTTTTACTTTAACCTTTGTATTCTACTGCTTTTGCTACAAGCTAAGAATGTTGCCTGCAGCCTGAAATATACAGGTTAGCCCATTCTCAAGGCTCTGACTTTTAAAGGTATAACACTTTTTTATTCATATAGAAAGTTTCAGAATAGAGAATAACATTTCTATTATTGAAGGTTTGTGGGAACATTGTGGACAGATACAAGAACGAAGGATTCTGGCACCAAGAAGTTTTGCAGTAACCAACAACATCCCCTCCTCTTTTAGTATAAAAGAAGCCTGAATCCTAACTCAGGTGAGATGGTTTTTTTGAGATACTAGTCCATCATCTTTCAGGTTTGCTGGCTTTCAAAATGAAGCCGCTCTATCTTACCCCAACAACTCGTCTCTCAATGCATTAGCCAGTTGTGCAGCAAAGAGTATGGTATAGAATTAACACAGAGCTATTGTGCCCAAGAACTGATTGAAGTGATTGGTGATTAAAATCCACCTATGTTTAAACAAATCTGAGGATAAAAGGATTGTACCTGAATCCTTATTTCATTGGATGCCTAGTAAAGTAAATAATGACTCAAGATGTGTTGATGTCATCTAGAAAAGTCTATTGTTTTATTGACAATTGAACCTGATTAGTTTTAAAACCACATATGCACAATAAATATATAACAATTTTCTATCAATAAGAATTATGCTAGTTACTAGGACTGCAGAGACGAATAAGATGAAATGGGGGAGAAAATCTGGCTTCAAAGAGTTCGCAGTCTAGTGGGGAAGTTGGACAAATAAAGAGTTATAAAACAATGTGCCATAATAGTGCTATAATAGCGATGTGTGGGGTGCCACGGGGGCAGAGAGCTGTGAGAATGAACCTCCCATATGTCAATGGAGATCTGTGCTCACAGAGAAATTTTACCCAGAGCCATGCTGTCAGCAACTATGTTCCAAAATCCACCATAATTATTAGTCCTAACTACCAAATCCAGGGCCTCCCACTAGAATGTATTATACTCCAGGTTTTGTGATTCTTAAGTAATAAGGCATTTGTTAAATTCAACACATTCTTGGGAATTTTTTATACTCCAATTTAAGTGTCGTGCGGCTAACATAATCAGGTTTTCCTCCCTGCTTCGAAAATGTCCTTATCAAATCAACAACCAGCAAGTGAGGACTTCATAAATCAGAAAGTAGGGCATTCAGAAAAAAATTTTCCTCTCCATAAACTAGTTGATAAGAGGTATAAAGAAAAACCTCTCCCAGGAGAAAGTACTGAAATGATTTTCTCAACCAAAACCCAATTTGTTAGGTATTAACTGGCTCCATCGGATGATGCTATGAGTTTAGTTTTGGGTAAAAGCAAGTATAGCAACAGCTATGACGAGGATCAAGAGGAAGACAAATCTAAAATTCTCCATCCAAAGGGTGGCGTTAAACAGAAATAGTCTAAATATTAGCAGATCGATATTAGGGGTTTGTTTCTGGACTGCTGTTCACTAGCGTAATATTGTGCCTGTATTTAAGGAGCTGTCTTCCTCTTGGATTTATATCTGTCCTCAAAAAAAAGCACCGTGGGGAAAAATCCTCCTGGTTAAGATGATTTATATTTTGGCACTGACATTATTGCTGCAAGCCTTCTGGTCTCCTGCCACCAGGTAAATAGATTTTATAAAGGTAAGATGGCTTCTACATTGGAAACTGCAATAGAGAAAACGTGTATCCCTTTTGGGGAAGCACTGCCATCTGCATTTCTTGGGGTAGCTGAATTAAAATAGAAAGTTACAAATTGCTGTTCTGTGAACCTGGAAACTCACAGATGAATGGTATCTGTATTTAGAGATTATTTCCCTTTAATTAATTAATTAATATAGCGGTCAGCATCTCCCTTATTTTAACCTCAATGTTTCCCCCACCCCCCAGTTAGGTCCTAAAATCTTCAAGTTGAGAAAAGCAATTTCCTAAAACCAATGTTTAATTTAAGCAAATCATGCTATTGCTAAGAGGAAAAGTGACCAATCATAATATTTACATGTAGAACCCAATCGTTTGTACATTATGGAAGAGGAATTTTAGTAATTAGGTGTAAATTCCAGAGAAAATAAAGTTCTACCTGAGAATATCCCTGGACTCGCTGCTTGTAAGAAGTAGAAACGGCATCAAGTTCTAGTTTATAGAGTTGAATGATTGCCTCCGTTTTCTGAATTGGATTTTAGCTAACAGTTCTGTAGGATAATTTAGGTCTATTGGAAGATAACATATCTAGGGGGGGAAATGTATATAACATTTAATCAATTTCATTCCTCTTGCTAAGACAGTCTTTTGATACAATTAGCTTCATGTCTCAATGTCTGCTGAAAACAGTTAAATAGGGCCTTATTGTTTGTAGAATGACGTCAGAACGCCTAAACGGCCGTCTGGCCCACACTAGTCCTCCACTCTTTCCTCTATTAACTTCTTAAGCATGGCATTTTCTGTCTATATTTACCTCTTGGAATTTCCCTCAATACTCTGCTTTACCCATCTGAGTGGCCCCGTCCTTCCCCATTATCTTTCTCCTCTTGTCACACCGTTGCTTCAAAACAGAACTCAAATATGCCTTTATGAAGCCTTCCCTGATCCTTCTGGTTAAATGCAACCCATTGCATTTTGAACTTGATACTTTTCTTCAGAGATTTCAGACAATCAGTTCTTCTACATCTGTGTGTGTGTTAGTCACTCAGTCGTGTCCAGCTCTTTGGGACCCCATGGACTGTAGCCCATGAGGCTCCTCTGTCCATGGAATTCTCCAGGCAAGAATACTGGAGTGGGTTGCCACTTCCTTCTCCAGGGAAATTCTTCTATAAATTTTATAAAATATATATGTGTGTTTTTTTTTTTTTTCTCATTTCAAAGATATTCCTTGGGCACCTATTATAGGCCAGGCACAGTCCTGGTACTGGAACATGACAGAGGATGGACGATAAAAGGACACAGCTTCCTCCTTGCTCTCTCTCTTTGGGGCACTCACTGTGGGAAGCCAGCCACCCCACTGTGAGGAAGCCCGAATTACCTTCTGTGGAGAGACCACATGCAGAGACCCAGAGGGAGAGGAACTGAGACATCCAGCCCCCAGCCAGCATCAAACACCCAACGTGCAAATGAATTGGATGGCTGTGGCTTCCAGCCTGTCCCTGTAATGAAGCCCTGATCCACAGAATCTGTGGGCATTAAAAAAAACAGGTGTTTTATGCAACTGAAGTTTGGAAATAATTTGTAGCAATAGATACAGTAGGTGGTAACACAGAAGGTGACAAGGAGGCAAATTCATGATACATTTTGGCAATAGAATCTATAAGATTTGCTGGTGAAATGATGTACAGGTTAAGAGGGAATAAAGGATGACTCCTGAATATTTGACTTTAGTAACAAATAGTAAATAGCTCCATATACTGAGGTCAAGAACACAGGGGGATTCAGATGCCGTATTTGGAGGGGGCAAAGCTGATCTTTCCTACTAGATTTTAAGCTCTTTGAGAGCAGAAAAGATTTTTACCTATTTCCTCCATGGCACAAAGCACAGCATCTTTTGAACGAAAGTGCAATAAAAATCCCCTAAACTGAACTGTGAAGGAGCTACTGCCCATAACTGCCCCAATGAAATCATCTCTGCTGAAAGCATTTATCTACAGTATATATGGATATAAATGAAGATGCATTTTTAACATTTGCATAAAGGGAATTGACATATTACATCAATTAATCACACTTGGCAAGGGAAGTGCACATAAATTAACTTGCTGTTTCAGACTTTGGCTGCACACAGCCAAATGATATAAGGAACTGGAAAATGTATGGTTAATTTGGCTCATGGAGACCTGCATGTTTTAAAATGGGTCACATCAGTCACAAAAATGAGAAATTGTTGTTCCTTATTGTGTTCTGTAAACAAAACCTCCATGCCTCTTACTTCTTGCTAATTGTAGCTTGTGCTTGCATGACCTTGGCCTTTTCTTTACAACCTGGTTACTTAGATGTGTATGAGCTAAGGTTTCTTTATAAATTGAATGTAGTCACTCCAGAACTTCTGGGAACTCTCCTGATGGGTCCAGGACTCTAAATAGATCCAGTATCAGAGGAAGCAGCAGAACCGCAGTGGCAGGGAGGGCTCCTCTGCAGGGAATTCTCCGGAGTGACACCTAAGTGGTAGCTATGTCTTTTCTGAGCTCTTGCTGTTTCTGTAGCATCCAAGGGGAAAAGCCATTCCACCTGCATTCTTGGTGTTTGACACTGTGATTTATGCAAACTTGCCCACTTTGTAAATACCTTCACAGGATCTGGTTTGCCTTTTTCTTTCTGGCACCTAAGTTAAGAATTTATCCCTCTTAAAATATTTGCCAATCTCATTTATATTCAAAGGCAAATATGAACTCTGGAGACATCTCTTTTGACCACATTATTTGCTTCTGAGTTTCTGGGGAGGGTGAGGAGAGCTGGGCGTGGAGCAGCGGAAGTCTGGAGAATATGCCCCTCAGGCCTGGCCGCTGAATACACAGACACTTTTTCTAAACCACCCCTAGCTATCTCAGGAAAAAGGGTTTAGCTCTTCAGGATAAAGATGCCTAAGGACAAAGATAGCCCTCTGTTGATGATTTTCGCTTGAAAAGGAAGTTCACATAATCAACTAATTTGGCTTGCCTGTGAAAAAATGATGGTCCTAGGTAAGTTTGCAATGTTTATCCCGTATTAAATGCTTATTCTAATTAAGCAAACTCTCCACCTTGAACAAGAAAATTGATTTTCTGTTGAAGATTTTTGTCAATAAACTCATGGTGATTAGTGAGCTTGCAGTTAGTTACTAAGTCTGAATATATAGTGATAACTTAAAGACCGACATTTTTCAAATAATGTTCAATGACCCATCGGGTTTCCTGAGGTCTTTTGAGTTTTCACTGCTGATAATCCTCTACTGTGATCAGAGGATTATGAGGTACTCCAGGGAGCAAGTTCCAGTGACCAAATAAATTTTTATTTCCAACAATGCGAGGAGATTTCATAAAGGATTGAATAATTCTACCACTATTGCCCTTCAGAGTATCCCAAGCCCAGTGAGTATAACAGCCCCAGGATGTTTTTTTCTCTTCCTTTCTTTTCTTCTCTTTACATTTGTTTTTAGAAAGAAGATGGATCTTTTTTTTTTTTTTTTTTTTAAATCTTCTCAGCATAAGATGGAGAAAGCTTGGTATCAGAGCAGAGGAGGGAGACAGATGCTTCAGGTAATACCCGCTTTTACTCATCAGAGCCACTCATCTGCATCTTCATCTTAGCAGCTGGAGGCTTCAGAAATTAAGGAAACTTATTTTTTAAGTTTCTTCTAAATTTACAAAACCACTTTTGTTCATTGCAGACATTTGAAACAACATCAAGGTATATACCGTGTCTTCACCACGATGGAGCCCCTGTTCTTCCTGCCCTACTTAGAGCTAGTCACTGTTATTGGGTAATGCGTGTCTTTTCAGTCCTTTTTTTTCTATGAACACCTACAGGCACACATGTACATTCGTATATACCACACGTATTCATGTATACCACAAAGACACATGAGTGGCTGTGGCATTTGTGTTGTTATTTTTATGGTCATAATGAAATCATGCAATTCAGGATCCCAGCAACTTTTTCACCAATGTATCATGGACACACCGCATGTCAATATATTAGACATTACCAAAAATATTTAAGGAAAACTGATTTATTTGGGGGGATTCCCTTGTGGCTCAGATGTTGAAGAATCTGCCTGCAATGC
This sequence comes from Bubalus kerabau, assembly GCF_029407905.1. Classification (NCBI taxonomy): domain Eukaryota; kingdom Metazoa; phylum Chordata; class Mammalia; order Artiodactyla; family Bovidae; genus Bubalus; species Bubalus kerabau. Next base: position 12,996,764 of record NC_073639.1, on the reverse strand, counting down.
AGGAAACCCAGGTTTGATCTCTGGGTCAGGAAGATCCCCTGGAGGAAATGACAACCCACTCCAAGATTCTTGCCTGGAGAACTCCATGGACAGAGAAGCCTGGCGGGCTAAGGTCCATGGGGTCACAAAGAGTCGGACACGACTGAGCGACTATCACTCACTCACTCAATCAGCATCCAAAATTTTTGTTCCCCTTACACTAATTCCTCTGGAAGTCTAGGTAAACTCTTTCTACAATGCTACCATATTTCCAAATCATTTTATCTTTATGACCCACTTTTAGGGCCAGGTTAGACAGTCCATCTCTTTGCTTTGGGACCTCAGAGCAAATGGGGCATGAATTTTTTGTTTTACATATATTACTTTTTTTTTTAATAGAGCCCATTTCCGCAGGGAGAGTTCAACTTTTCAGAGGATGTGTGTGTGCCATCCATGATATGTCAGCTTGTTGACAAAGGAAACAGGAAATAAAATGCTTGTGAGGTCCCTTTAGGGAGCCTCTGTTAACCAGGTTCTTGCCTCAAGATGAAGGCAAAATCCATCAGTGCTTGCTGCATCATCTAGAAGAGTTACAAGTTATTTCCATTCCTTTTTTCCACTTATTTAAAATATTTTATTCATTCTGCTAAATAACTTGTTAAGGGAGGTGTCAGATATTCATTTTAAATCTAAAATAAATTAAAGAAAACATTCTACAGTTTTCAGTTGAAAATTTTACAGGCTTAGTTTTGGACTAAGGACAAATCTAAACACTCTCTTGTTACAACCTCGCTCTGCTTCCCTATTTTCTGCATTATCTTTTGAATCTTATTTATTCATTACTCAAAAGTAAAAGCAAACTAGTGCAGTGAATAAGGAGCCATTTTCTTTTGTGGGTGTTTCATTTTTGGCCTCTTAGAATGCTGCAGGGCCAATGCTAATTAGTTGCCGTTGTGTGTTTTAATTCTCTGCCTGAGGTTGGTGGATAGAAGACCAGCTTTTCCATTGCTGTTTTTTATTTATTTTCTTACTTTTCCTTAGGTTGAAAAACCCTGTCTCTGCTGGTTTACTCATCGTGACAAAAATGGGATTAATTAAATGGAAGAGTTTATATGTGTTCAGCAAGTGCTTTTTAGTACAGAAGCACCTATCTGGCTAAAAGGACGGAAGCCTTCCCTTCCAACTCCTTCTGCATTTACAGAAAACAAAAATAATTGGTGATACTGCTGGTGTCCAAATGTGTATGTAACTGGAGGCATGAATGTGTGTTACAACAAAAAGTTAAAGTCTCCTGTTTATTTTGAAATCTCATGCATGCTTGAAGAAATGTTAACTCAAGAAGGTATTTTATAAAGATATTATTCCATTATATATACATAGAGCTATTGATATCAAGAACAATGATATTGAAGACAGTGGAGACATATTCTTTAGAAAATAGTATATAATGGCAAGCTCTGACAACATTAAATGTTAATGAAAGAAAATGTTGAAAATTATTTAGTGGAAATATAGGTTTTATGGTTTGCTTATGGAATTTTCTTTCAACATTTGAATTTTAAATGCAAAGTTGAGTAACTGATCCCCATGGTTTCAGGTCCCTGGCCCTTGCCTCCTGCCTCCCTCTCAAGCCCAGTCTCCCTCCAAGACAACACTTCTATCCTTTACCCCAGGCTACAAGATACAAATTTGCCATTGAGCTTCTCCACTCTATTTTTCTTTATTCCACCATTGTCTCAAATTTTCTATACTTCTCACATTCTTTCCTGCTTTAAGACACTTCTCCTTGTCCATAACCTTACAATTTTATGATTGACAAATAAAGATAATTGATTTTTCATGATTTATAGTGCCTGTAAAGTATCCTTTTCACTACAACTGAGAAACTGGTTTGTGACCAGTTCATTAAAACACTTCATTTGGATTGGAAGAGTTCTTATGGGGAGAGATTGGCATAATATTCTAGCGGAGAAGCCCACTCCGAAATGTACAGTTAATGACTCTTGCAGTGGAATTAGTTTATGTAAGTTTATTTGCTCTAAATCAATACCTGACAATGACCATTTCAACAGATGGTACGAATAAAATGCCTCAGACATAAAAACCTCATCTCAAAAACAAAAAAGGAGAAAGACCACAAGTTTGTTCCTTGATTGCTTACACAAATGTTACTCAAAACAAACAAAAGAAGGATTGTATCTTAATGGGTCTCTACTTTGATAGAGATTGTACAATGATTACTGAACACTGGTACAGCCTGTACACACCAGAAGCATGAGATTATCTCCTTGCTTTCACACAAGCTGATCTTTCTCCAGTCATAGGGGACAGTATTCAAATTGCTTGATGATATTTCAGGTCACTCTGCCTTCAACATACAGTGCCTTCTGCCTAAAGTGTCCTTCTCCATTTCTTCATCTTATTAGATTCAATTCATCTTTCAAGGTACGGGTCTGATAGCACCTCCTTAAGAAAGCATTCTCTGTCCCCCTCCATCCTCAATCATTATTGTGCCCCACTCTGAGCTCAGATAGCATTCTGCATGAGTATTTATCATAGGAATAGTGTGCTGTTATAATTTTGATTTATTGTTTCTCTTTTGGACCACAGGCTATTTTCAGGAGAAGAGCATATCTTTTTCAGCTTTGTATGCCTAATACTTAGCAAAGAGTCTTTCATAGCAGGGGTGCTAATACTAATTTGTTGAATGAATGAACCTGCTAATGCCTTTGACTTATACCGTTTCAGACACTTGTTGGCCAAAGAAGTCAATCAATATAATGAGATGGAGTTCACAGTGTTTTTATCGAAAATAAATCTGATCTCAGAAGTCCACTTATATTACACTTTTCAAAATGAAAAATTATGAAATTAATTTCTCTGGTTTTCATTTACAAATTTTATATTGAATAATCAGATCATACTGTTTAGTTAAGGGAAAACTTAGTTCCTAGACTTATGCTTTAGTAAAATTATTTCTTTGGTTAATTTTAACATTTTAAAACCTCATATTCTCGCTGGTTATTCAGCAAATATTTATTGATAACTCATTATGGGTCAGACCCTTCCAGTTTCAGGCACTAAAGACTGAGCAGAAAATGAAGTCCCTGCTCTCATGGAATTTACATTTAAAGGGGGATAGACAGGTATTAAACCAAACACATATACAGAGAGACTTTCTCTTTAAAGACATGCATTTCATGAACTTCAGGTTTAACTTGAAACTAACTACTAGGAAGAAGCTATCATTGAAAAGATGAAGCAGCTGCTAAAATACTGAGACACCTCATTCAGACCACAGACTCCTGTTTGCTTCTCTTGGGGATGCTTAACTGCAAAATGTGGGACAGGCATCATGACCAGAAAGACTGAGACTTCTTTTTCTATGAGAAAACAAACACGGATGTTTTGAATTCTTTATTATAAAATAGACCTGTGTGGTTCTGAATACGGTCGTCAAATTTTTGGCTGTGTGAATCCACAGCACTATAAAATTAAGCTTTCTGGTAAAAAAGACTGTTTTTTTAACCTTAAAAAATGGAAAGGGGTATTTTTCCTTTTTTCCACCATCATAGCCCCTCTTCTCCCCACCCTTGTCTTTGGTGCTCTTGGCAACAAGCCCAATTACTACACAGGTTTTCCCACAGGTTGTATATATTATTTTTAACCTCATTAATGGCTTACTTATGAACCAGTTAGTTTAAATCATTAAAAAAGGAATGATTCACATTCATAAAAGTGTATTCTGATAAATTTGTCTATTCATATAAAGCAGAGAGAGGTATATAATGAGGCGATTGGAGGATACAGAACTCATTAATCCATGAGGTGGCAGTGATTCCAAACAGAGACAGGCAGACATGTGTCTTAGGTCTCTTATGGGCAAAGTAATTATGTCTTTAAAAGATCTGCAGTTTGTGTATGTTTGTTACTCTTGGGGGAATCCCCCTTCAGAACTTTAGAGAAAGAACATTCTCTGAGGAGCTAATCCAGACTCATGAGTTATTATGGTTTATAGCATCCATTTTATTGCCCAACCCCTGTTAGATGTCACTCCTGAGGATGTAGCAGTTCGTTCCCTACCCTTGGATTCAGGCAGGAGAGCTGCCCAAAAACAAGAAGAAAAATCTAAGACAGCCCTCACTAGCTCCAGTAAGGACTTAGCGATGTCTTAGATCTTGACTCTGTACACAGATTTGGATTGTTGGAGACTCTTTCTCATTAATTTCAGAGAATAGAAACAATATGATCAAGTCAAAACTCTGTTTGTTTAGCAAAATGATGTTTGTTATATGGAAGAGCTCTTGACAGAACCCATGAACTCATCAGACCATTTTTCCAAAATCTGTGCAATTCAATCTCAAAGCAAAATATAATAAAATAAAATTGGTGATTTAAGTCAGACTATTGGTTTAACTAAATTTTTTTTCAGTCTGAATTGGTTTATCTTCTAAAGAAATTTAAAAGTCATGAGAGTTGATCTGGTCACATGGATAAGGCAAGTTATAGATAGGGACCCAGATGTCAATTTTTTCCCCCAAAGAACCTCTTTTGGAAGAATGCAGATTTACTCAGGTGACTGAGGCACAAAGAGATAAGGAAGTTATCATCTTACTGTATCCAGAATTTCAGTTATATTTTGACTTTCAATAAGCATCTATATAATTCAAATAATACTTGATTCAAGATAAACTTTAGTTATCTCTAAAGCAGAGATAGTCTTAAATTCATAACATAAACAGAAATATATATAAGGGAATGAATCAGGAATGATATAATAAATAATTCCTGAAAATAACTTCTATCTACTATTTTTCTGGGCCATCCAAATTCATACATCTGTGATAACTGACATTGTATACTCAGTGATTTGGAGAATTCATTTAAAGTGTCCTCAGAAAATAAAACCTTCAATCATGTACATTTTCATTTATGTGCAAAATTTGAAAGAATCATAACATTTATGAAAACTTTCTTTGAAGGAGTCAATTAGACTAATGTAGACATAAGAATATATAATAAACATTTATCCATATTTAAAAAGTATTTAAGTATAAGAGATAGTACTTGCTCTATTGAAGAAACACAATTTTCAAGAATTACTGGCTTATTTTCACCAATAACTGTGTCTAGAGAAAATTCCATATGTGAGCAGACTGACTGGAAAGTGAGAAGAAAGCTAGATAGTTCCAGCTTCGAGAAACCACTTCTTACCCCCTTCATCCTTAGCACCCTACCATCTCGCAGAAATAGAGTTAATGTGGTCATGTGTGTCTTCTCCTCTATCCAATGCAGTGGAGATTCAAACCTGAAGCTGCAAGAACATAAAATTCTAAAAATAAATCATCCCCTTTCAGATATTTGCAAATCACCTCCATGTTTTCAACTAAACAAAATTTTACTAGCTTGTTGGAAAGCCTTGTAGGAAGCATAGAATCAAAAATATTGGAAAGTCACAGGTCTGATAAAGCCTTAAAACCATGGACCATCTCTTCCTGATAGCTCTTTTTCCTTCCTTCCCTCCTGCCAACTTTGCTGAGGAAATATAAGTGAAGAGATTTAGATGTGGGTTGTCTTGCTTCTTATTGTTGCCCATCAGTGGGTAAGTTACTAAACTGAATATTTCAAAGGATATTGGCTTAGATAACAGCAAACCAAAAGTAAAGATAGTGGCAGCACCCAGAGTGGCTCTGTTAACAATTCCAAGCTTGGTCTACTTGCTGCATAACAGACCAGTAACCTGGAGATCAGGTGTTGAGGTGTTCCTTAGAATCGTGATGTCAGTTAGAAAGCCTGGCATCCAAGAAGAAGGTGGACTGCAGTCCTAGGGTACAATCTTATTGGGATCTGGATGCCAGTTTCTTTTATAGAACAGAAGGGGGGATGGAGTGAGGAAGTCAAGCAAAAAGGCAATAAGTCTTGCAAAATATCTCCTGGTTTGGCCAGCCTGAGAGAGAGGATGTATGAGATTCTTCTTTTCTGTGGCTACTCACAGCGGGGCAAGGGCAGGGTGTTTCCCTGTGAGCGGAACAGAGGTGCAGCAGTTTAACATTCAGGCAGAGGGGCATGGTTCCATGAGGCCAGTCATTATGTATGTTTACAGCTATAGAAAGCTTCCTTTTAGAAATTATAGTTTAAAAAAGAAGAAGAGGAAGAAGAAAAGCAAAGGGTAAAATAAAAGCGATCCAACATGGAGTCAGCTTTTGTTCTTCCCTAGCTTACTCCTTGGAAGAAAAGTTATGACCAACCTAGATAGCATATTGAAATGCAGAGACATTACTTTGCCAACAAAGGTCCGTCTAGTCAAGGCTATGGTTTTTCCAGTGGTCATGTATGGATGTGAGAGTTGGACTGTGAAGAAGGCTGAGTGCCGAAGAATTGATGCTTTTGAACTGTGGTGTTGGAGAAGACTCTTGAGAGTCCCTTGGACTGCAAGGAGATCCAACCAGTCCATTCTGAAGGAGATCAGCCCTGGGATTTCTTTGGAAGGAATGATGCTAAAGCTGAAACTCCAGTACTTTAGCCATCTCATGTGAAGAGTTGACTCATTGGAAAAGACCCTGATGCTGGGAGGCATTGGGGGCAGGAGGAGAAGGGGACGACAGAGGATGAGATGGCTGGATGGCATCACCGACTTAATGGACGTGAGTTTGAATGAACTCTGGGAGATGGTGATGGACAGGGAGGCCTGGTGTGCTGCGATTCATGGGGTCGCAAAGAGTCGGACACGACTGAGTGAACTGAACTGAATATTTGATTACCCTATAGCTTGATGGCAAATTTAGGGTTACCCGTCATATCAATAATTTCTTCATCCTTGATTTTTTTTCCTGTCAATATTATGTAAAGTGTTATTTCAAGAAGCTACAGGCTCCCTCTTCCAATCAGCTTTCTCCTACATAGAAATATTGGACCTAGAAATTTATCGGCTTCTGAGATTTTGAAAGAAAATATTAGGGACCATTGGGGTTTTGTTTGAATTGAATAAATAAAGTATTCAATAATTTATCAGCCATGCATGAGGATGCAGCAAGGGATCTCATGATGGTGTTAAAATATGCATTGTATATCTGAAAATTTTTTCTCCTCTGCAGGCTATGTCAGCACACAAATGTGCTTTTGATATCCAATGCAAAAATGATCATGCTGTAGACTGATGAGAATTCTGAAGAAGACTGAGACCACATATTAATCTGGGAAACCTTGTCCGCAGTCAAGGATTCTCATTAGCAACTCAAATCTGAGACTTTGTATTATTTCTTCAGAAACCATACAAATGCAATATCCAATCATCAAACAAGAAAATAAAAGAATTCAGTGAGAATTAAGTGGGACAATGAGGAAATAGTCACCAAACTCTGATACTTCATGTGAATCAGTTTCAAACCAAACAGAGGAAAAAAGAAAGGTTCTAATATCACTGTATATGTGATATTATTGTTTAGTCACTAAGTCAAATCTGACTCTTGAGACCACTTGGACTGTAGCCCACCGGGCTCCTCTGTCCATGGGGTTTCCCAGGCAAGAGTACTGGAGTGGGTTGCCATTTCCTTCTCTGGGGGATCTTCCTGACCCAAGGATTGAACCCATGTCTCCTGCATTGGCAGTCAGATTCTTTACTGCTAAGCCATCGGGGAAGCCCATATATGAGGATAAACCCACATTAATATGGATAGGAAATTGTGATGATTTTTTTTTCCTTGCTGTTTCAACCTAACTAAGACACCACCCTTATGGCAGAAAGTGAAGAGGAACTAAAAAGCCTCTTGATGAAGTGAAAGTGGAGAGTGAAAAAGTTGGCTTAAAGCGCAACATTCAGAAAATGAAGATCATGGCATCCAGTCCCATCACTTCGTGGGAAATAGATGGGGAAACAGTGGAAACAGTGTCAGACTTTATTTTTGGGGGCTCCAAAATCACTGCAGATGGTGACTGCAGCCATGAAATTAAAAGACGCTTACTCCTTGGAAGGAAAGTTATGACCAACCTAGATAGCATATTCAAAAGCAGAGACATTACTTTGCCAACAAAGGTCCATCTAGTCAAGGCTATGGTTTTTCCTGTGTTCATGTATGGATGTGAGAGTTGGACTGTGAAGAAGGCTGAGTGCCGAAGAATTGATGCTTTTGAACTGTGGTGTTGAAGAAGACTCTTGAGAGTCCCTTGGATTGCAAGGAGATCCAACCAGTCCATTCTGAAGGAGATCAGCCCTGGGTTTTCTTTGGAAGGAATGACGCTAAAGCTGAAACTCCAGTACTTTGGCCACCTCATGCGAAGAGTTGACTCATTGGAAAAGACTCTGATGCTGGAAGGGATTGGGGGCAGGAGGAGAAGGGGACAACAGAGGATGAGATGGCTGGATGGCATCACTGACTCGATGGACATGAGTCTGGGAGTTGGTGATGGACAGGGAGGCATGGCATGCTGCGATTCATGGGGTCACAAAGAGTTGGACACATCTGAGTGACTGAACTGAACTGAAGACTATGTTTTCCTGAATTCTCTTCCTTGTGTGGTTCAGGTTAGGGTAGGTCACAAGAGAATTTTGTATGCGATTGAAAAGGCGGATGCGTCCCTTAGCCCTAAATGTTTGTGTGGGCCTGGGTACTGACCGAGGGTGAGGATGCATGCTCTCACTATCTGCTGGCTCACCGGGAGGGCCTGGAGAAGCAATGCGGCTTGCAGCTGCTCCAGCTGTTGCCCAGGCTCTTTCTGTAACTCTTCAAGTTCTGGACTAGGAGCCATGTATGGTTTATGGAAAAAGATATTGGCTTCTTCGTTGGGTAACCTGCATTTACAAAGTTTACTGTCTGAGGAAATCCGTCAGCCTCTCTCTGAAAAACTTGCATCGGCATCCCCTGTGAAACTTGCTTATCTGGGGACTCTGGATCCCCTTCCAAAATTAGCTCAACCATCTCCCTTTGCTTTCAGAATCCAGTCTTGGCAGGCTTTAGGGCCACCCATAAAGGTAAACAAAATTATTACCCAGAAAACAAACTGGCAAAATTATTGCCCAAAAAGCAAAAGGAATACAAGTTGTTTTCACCTTATATGGAAATACCTGGAAAAGTTTGTTAGGGAATCCTAGGGTGTATAGGATAAAGGTGGAAAAATATATTAGAATAAATTTTTTTTATATAGGTGTACTTGAGGGGCGAGGGATAAATTGGGAGGTTGGGATTGACATGTACACACTACTATATTTAAAATTGATAATACTACTCTATAGCACAAGGAACACTCTCAGGATTCTCTAATAGCCTAAATGGGAAAAGAATTTTAAAAAGAATGCTATGCTATGCTAAGTCACTTCAGTCATGTCCAACTCTGTGCGACCCCATAGACGGCAGCCCACCAGGCTCCCCCATCCCTGGGATTCTCCAGGCAAGAACACTGGAGTGGGTTGCCATTTCCTTCTCCAATGCATGAAAGTGAAAAGTGAAAATGAAGTCGCTCAGTCGTGTCCGACTCTTAGTGACCCCATGGATTGCAGCCTAACAGGCTCCTCCGTCCATGGGATTTTCCAAGCAAGAGTACTGGAGTGGGGTGCCATTGAATAGATACATGTATATGTATAACTGAATCACTTTGCTGTACACCTAAAACTAACACAGCACTATTAACTGACAATACTCCAAAATAAAATAAGTTTTTTAAAGAGATTCTAGATTCAGCATTTTACTGACTGTGAAACTCATCTTGGTTAGATGATTAGATTTTCTTTGTACCCTGGAGATATGGTACTCAACCAGAGTTGGACTCCTAGAAAAGATTTTCTGTCTACTCACCACTCACACACTATGTCTGGAGGACATCTTCCTCATTAGAGCTTTGCAGCATATATTATGTGAGGGAGTTCTAGGGTGGATGTCTTCTGAGGTCCAGAAATAGCCATGGGAACTGCTATAATCAAGCTCAGTTCAGTTCAGTTGCTCAGTCATGTGCCACTCTTTGTGACCCCATGGACTGCAGCATGCCAGGCCTCCCCGTCGATCACCAACTCCCAGAGCATGCTCATACTCATGTATATCAAGTCAGTGATGCCATCCAACCATCTCATCCTCTTTCATCCCCTTCTCCTCCTGCCTTCAATCTTTCCTAGCATCAGGATCTTTTCTAATGAGTCAGTTCTTAGAATGAGGTGGCCAAAGTATTGGAATTTCAGCTTCAGCATCAGTCCTTCCAATGTGTATTCAAGACTGATTTCCTATAGGATTGACTGGTTTGATCTCCTTGCTGTCCAGGGGACTCTCAAGAGTCTTATCTAACACCACAGTTCAAAAGCATCAATTCTTCAGCAGTCAGCTTTCTTTATGGTCCAACTCTCAAGGTGCTTGCTCCTTGAAAGAAAGCTATGACAAACCTAGACAGCATATTTAAAAGCAGAGGACCTTTGCCAACAAAGGTCCATTTTTGGAAAAAAAACACAGCTTTGACTAGACGGACCTTTGTTGGCAAAATGATGCCTCTGCTTTTTAATATGCTGTCTAGGTTTGTCATAGCTTTCTTTCAAAGAGCAAGTGCCTTTTAATTTCATGTCTGCAGTCACTATCTGCAGTGATTTTGGAGCCCAAGTAGCTGGACTCCATGGATCCAATGCCGACAATGAGCTCTGACAGTGGCAGGGACCATGTGGTGACAGTAAATGGGCAAAAACAAGGTAGTTTGGTCAACAAAGAATTTGGGGTTGGCCAAAGCGTCCCTGGTAAGGAAATAGGTCAAATAGGATTATAGTGTCACTTGATATGTGTAAGTGGTAAAGATCTTTTCTGGCAAATGGAAGTCTAGCTTTAATCATTATAATGGTCATGCCTCTCAACCACTTCCCAGCACTGAGTTTATTTACTGATACAAACCTAAAGCCCCTTGAATGAAGCATAGGTCAGGTTATCCATGAGGAAAGATCCTGCCTTATAACTGAAATTTTACACTGTAAATGTTCTTCTCTAGCTTTTCTCCACAAGGTTTTGTAGCCATTTTTCAAGGCAATTGTGCATTTCACAAAGAGAAATAACCCACACATTTTGGGACTTGCTGGTCACTGGTTCTGAACTGACCTTAATTCCAGAGACACAAAATGTTGCTATAGTCCACCAGTCAGAGTAAATATTGTGAATGTCAGGTGAGCAGTTATAGTTCTCGTTCATCTCAGTGGGCCCATTGTGTGCCAAAACCCATGCTGGGGTTATTGTACCAGTAATGAATACAGAGATGGTGTAGTATAATTGTGGTAGACTCCCCATATTGATTCTCTAACTTGTGGAGCTAGAGCTATTATGATAGGATTGGTCAAGAGAAAGTCACTGGAAGTGATTCTAACTATCAAAATATCAAACCAAAACCAATATAACTTTGTGGAGAGATTGCAAAAATCATTACCAATGTAGAATTCTTGAAAGACACAGAGGTCATGATTCCTACCGCACCCCCATTCAAGTTGCCTATTTAACCAGTGCAGAAGACAACTAGATCTTTCTTACAACTTAGTATGTAGGGGGTACCCACAAAATCAGGTATCAGCTGTTATTCCAGCTGCTATTCCAAAGTTTGTTTTTTTTTTTTTCCTGGAGAAAATCAGCATCAGGTATGTGGCTATTGTTCTGACAAGTAATTTTTTCCTCTATGCCTTATAGCAAAGATCTCAGAAGCGGTTTGCTTTCCCTTCTGGAAAACCAAACAATTCTAACAAATACCACTCCCAATTAAACCAACTGAAAGCAGCACTCAGTGAAAAGTGTCCAGAATTAGTCAATAGAAAACACATAATCTTCCATCAGGATGATGTAAGACTGCATGCTTCTTTGATGACCAGACAAAAACTGTCAGAGCTTGGTTGGGAAGTTCTGATTCATTTACCATATTCACCAGACATTGTACCTTCAGATTTCCATTTATTTCGGTCTTTACAAAATTCTCTTAATGGAAAATATTTCAATTCCTTTGAAGCCTGTAAAAGGCACCTGGAACCGTCCTTCACTCAAAAAGATTTTTTAAAAAGTAGGGGAAAATGGAATTATGAAGTTGCCTGAAAAATGACTAAAGTAGTAGAACAAAACGGTGAAGTTGTTGTTCAATAAAGTTGGTGAAAATGAAAAATGTGTCTCATTTTTACCTGAAAACTGAAGGAACATTTTGGCAATTTCAATATCTTTACTAACTGACCTCAAGGCTATACCAGCTCTTCAATACTATATCATAATCTAGTCCAGAGAGGTATTATTTGTTTCGCCTTTCCAAAGAACTTCTTAGTAGACCGTTGCCTTGGTGATGCAATGTTGATTGAATCTGGTAGCAGGAGTAGCAGCTACTCCAAATACCTGGGTAGAAAGATGCATGCCAGAAATCCCACAAAAATTAGGGCCTGCCACCCTTAGAAATACCTAGGGAAACAGAGGTCGGAAGCACAGTGGGATGGATATTACTTCCAAATTTAGGAAAGAGTTGCTGCATCTTATATTTCCTGCAACTGAAAAAGATACACAGTACCAACTGAATCTCTTTGGATTTTGGAGGCATCACATGCCTCATTTGGGTGTGCTTCTTAAATTCATTTATCAAATAACTTCAAAAGGATGGCAGCTGTGTGTGGGTCCTAGAAAAAGAGACTTCTCTGCAACAGGTCCAGGCTGACATGCAGACTGCTAGTGCACGTGGACTATATCACTTGGGTGATCTTATGATGCTTGAAGTGGCTTTGAGGGACAGGACAACGTCTAGTGCCTTTAGTAGGCATTTATAGGTAAATGACTGTGAAGAGCTTCAGTGTTTTGGAAAAAAAAAATGATGTCATAATCACAGATATCACTTCTCTCTTAAGAAGCAGTTTCTGACTTGCTACCGGGCCCCAATAGTGATTGAATTCTAGACTCCAGATCATTCATTTGCCATGTTGCCTGAGATACCCAGCATGAACTGGGTGTTGCCTGACCACCAAACTATGAAGTTGGATATGCACAGAAACACTCCCTCACCCAATGGAAGTGGTATATATGAGTTGTAACTTGAGCAGGTATATATGAGTCTAACTTGAGCAGGAGGCATGAGTAAGTTTCAGGAGCTAGTTGCCACGCCCAGGTGTTCATGGCCCATCCTCCTATTACATATCCTCCTCCTTGTCAACCATAGTTATGGCCTCTTGGAGAGTTCCTATAATCATAACAGAAAAAGACAACATTTGAGTCTCTTTCACCAAAGAGCCTACGATATATTCTGGCACCACCGTTCTCCAGAGGGATCAGCCATTTGTGTGCCGGCAAATTGATTACCCCAGACTATTTCCACCATGTAAGGGAATAGACACCTGGATGGGACATGGATTTTCCTTCATGGCACATGTTTGTTCTGCTAAAAGTGTCATCTGTTAATGCTTTACTCACATCATGATACTCAACATAGCATTACTTCTGAAAAAGGAAGATTTGGAAGACTTTGCTATAACCTCAACTCGGTAGCCACTTCTGGTAGGAACAAGATCCTGTTCTCTGAGATGTAGTATTAACCCCAAGTGAAAGAAAGTAAAAGTGTTAGTTGTTCAGTTACATCTGACTCTTTGCAACCATGGGACTGGGAGCCCAACAGGTTCCTCTGTCCATGGGATTTTCCATGGCAAGAATACCAGAGTGACTGTCCATTCCCTTCTCCAGGAGGTCTTCCCAACCCAGGGATTGAACTCGGATCTCCTGCACTGCAAGCAGATTCTATACCATCTGAGCCACCAGGAAAGCCCAATTAACCCCAAACCAGGAACCAAATCATGGTGCTCTTTCTCCCACAACATAATCAAAGAATGGGAATGAGAGGGGCTCCTCTATTACCCCAAAGTATCCCCCAGCAGAGCTTTTGTTTCCATGCCTAAAAGTTTAGACTCTGTTGCTCGAGGTGTCTCCTTTACCAAGAGAAGCACGTTTCTGCCAGGGCACACAGTAATGGTTTTCATTAAACTGGAAATGGAGGTTGCCTCCTGGAAATGGATACCAGCGAACCAACAGGTAAATAAGAAGTCCGTCTGTTGGCTATGGCATTTGATCCTAATTCCAAGGGAGAATTGAGTTTCCATCATAGAGTGGGCATAAGAAGTGAGCACTTCTGGAATGTAGGTCATCTAGGGGCCCTCTTAGTAGTCCTTTATACTGTGCTAAAAACTTAATGGAAAAGTATAATAACCCAGTAACGACAAGACTTCCGATGGCTCAGATACTCCATGAGGCATGGAATCACAGACAGGTGAGGTGAAGATGAAATGGGAGTGGAGGAACGAAGTTGTCAGTACAAGCCTTGACCATGTTGCCAGTAAGAGGAATGAGAACTGTAATAGTTATGCACATTTCTTCCTTACTTTATACGTGTGTGTGTGTATGCGTGTAGGTATTAACCAATTCTTTTGTCCCCTCTCCTGTTTTCCTACCATCCAATACAAGGCATACTGATTGGTTAAATTCAATTCACTAATTTCATTTATTTATTTTTAATTGTAGGATAATTGCTTTACAATATTGTGTTGGTTTCTGTTATACATCAGCGTGAATAAGCCATATGCATGCATATGTCCGCTTGCTCTTGAACCTCCTTCCTACCCCATCCCACCCCTCTAGGTTGTCACGGAGCACCAAGTTTGAGATTCCTATCTCAGACAGCTAGTTCCTACCGGCTGTCTATTTTACATATGATAATGTATCTGTTTCAATGCTACTCTCTCTATTTGTCTACTGTGTCCACAAGTTTGTTCTCTGTCTCCATTGCTGCCTTGCAAATAGATTAATCAGCACCACTTTTCTAGATTCCATATATATGAGTTAATGTATATTTGCTTGTCTCTTTCTGACTTAATTCACTTTGTATAATAGTCTCTAGTTTCATCCACCTCATTAGAAATGACTCAAATGTATTTCTTTTTATGGCTGAGTAATATTCCCTTGTATATATGTGCCACAACTTCTTTACCATGGTTCACTATTTAAGTCACAAAATATCAAGAGAGAGTGTGACTCAACTGGAAAAAGAATGAACATAAAGCTAAGATGGATAAGGTGACATAAGTGACCGTTACACAGAGGCAGTTAGTGTTTTTGAGTGTACAAAGGATAGTTGCATCATGTTCTATTGTCTTTATCTGGAAGCAAAACATGCTTAAAATAGAAATGTAGTGATACCAAGCTGGATACGGCAGAGACGACTCATGTTCAGTGACAACTTAATTGAGCTGCAAATACAGTTTTTAGAATGCTCTTGTCTTTATGAGCCCAGACTAGGATTGGTCACAAGAGGAGTCTGCACAAGATTTTGGAAGGTGGAAATGAAGCAGCAGCCATTACCCTCTGAAGAATGATGTAGGGGCCAAGTGTCCCAGCAGTTCATGCACATGGTCACTGATCTGCTGGATCTTCTTGGCAGGAGACAGCAGCTAAGCTTACAGCCCTTCCAGCTTCACCTGCAGCTTCTCCAAGTCCTGAGCTAGACGTCTGTGTGGGTCTGTGGATCAGGTATGAGCTCCCTCTGTAATAGGTCACTCATATCATTGGGGGTTATGGTGATGAGAGTTAGATGTGAGGTTCAGTTCTTCCTTGTGGGTTCCAGTTGGTCTTTGCCATCCTCTGCTTCACATGGAGCATTTCATCCTAACAGACTGCCAGTCCTGACGACCTGCAACATCTTCAAGACCACAAACCAATGCAGCAGCAACAACTTCCCACATGCTTGTCAATCAGTTCCAACAATTAGGTGTAATCTAGCCCCTTTAATCTGGAGAAGGCAATGGCAACCCACTCCAGTATTCCTTCTGGAGAATCCCATGGACAGAGGAACCTGGCAGGCTACAGTCCATGGGGTTGCCAGAGTCGGACATAACTTAGTGACTAAACCACCAGCCCCTTTAATAAAATCATACTGCTATGTCATTCATGCTTTTTGAATTAAACCCCAATTCATAGAAGTCACTAACAATGTAATTCAGTATTGTCTCCTTTTAGGAAAAAAAAAAAAAATTACAATGTACACACCATTAGGAAGCATCTTGCTTAAGTTATCCTTATCATTGTTTTAAACAAGATCTCCTTAATTAAACTCCTGCTCACTGACCTCAGCAGGAGATAATTTTTGATAGTTTTGTTTTTGCTTCATACTTTTACAGTTCCTAATGTTCCTTTTGAAAATATTTTAATAGAATTGCAATTCTCAGAATGCCACATGCTGTGCTGTGCTAAGTTGCTTCAGTTGTATCCAATTCTTTGCAACCCTATGGACCATAGCCTTCCAGTCTCCTCTGTCCATGGGATTCTCCAGGCAAGAATCCTGGAGTGGGTTGCCATTTCCTCCTCCAGGGGATCTTCCTGACTCAGGGATCAAACCCACTTCTCTTATGTCTCCTGCATTGGCAGCTGGCTTCTTTACCACTAGGACCACCTGGGAAGGCATCAGAATACTATAATGACTTCCTTATATTTAAAAAATACTGGGTTGGCCAAAAGTTCATTTGGTTTTTCCATACGCTGTTACAGGGTTTCGAACTCTTTGGCCAACCAATATATAACAAAAATCAAGCAGCAAGGTATAATTCATGAACGTGCCCGTAAAAGTTCTATATGTATACAAAATGGTACAAGTTCTACCTTGAATGTGTGTATGTGTGTATATGTTTATATGAAGTAGAGAAAGAGAGAGAATAATCTTTCCCTCTGATAAAGTAGAAAAGAAAAACAGAGCAGAAATTCCTTTCCTTACAATGCTTAAGGATAGAGCTTCAACATTGTAGCCAGATCTAAATATTTATTCCAGAAATAATCCTGCTATCCTAGGCCTGAGCTTCAAATTTGAAGAGCACAAATGGTCCAGAGATGGAATAAATATGTTTTCAAAAGAGACCCACCTTAGGTGAATAGAACTTATTCTAAGACTGATCCATATCTAATTGGAAATAAATCTGTTTTCCCCACTTCTGTTGATCACATGCTCAGCAATCAGATTATTATTTCACCAGGGACTGGAATCATGGGGAGTCAGTATTGCAACTCCGATCCCAACAGTGAGGGGTTGGAACCAATTATGGAGTCAGTAAATGGAGAGTTGAAATATCAGATTTTTCCTTTTTTTTTAAACTGATAAAGGCAGGCTGGATAAGACAAATATTTTAAAGCATGTGGGAGGATAAGTGTCAGGAGGAGCTTGCTAATATTTTACCTATAAAATGGACAGACTCACCCATATGGTCACAGATAGCTGAGGATGACAGCCGGGCCAATTAAGGTAGCTACATTGCAGTCCATTATTTTCAGACAAAAGGGGATAGTAATTTTTGCTCTTGCTGTTTTGCTATGCAATTAGCAGCCTATTGAATACATTCAGACTTTCTGCTTGCCTTTATTAAGTAGCTCCTGCGGAATTCTGGCAGACTTACCTGGTGAATAGACCCAAACCCTCAGTTTTGGGAAGTCTGAACCCCTGGTCACCATGATTTTTCTCATTACTATCTGTGATTGGTGATATTTTATATAGCATTGCTTTATTCTCTATGCATATATGGTATTTCCCTGAACTGACTGTATTTTTCTTGTTCAGTCACTAAGTAGTATCTGAGTCTTTGCAACCCCGTGGGCTACAGCACACCAGTCTTCCCGGTACTTCGCTATCTCCCGGAGTTTGCTCAGAACTCATGTCCATTGAGACTCATGTCCACTGAGTCATGAATTGACTGCAAATCCTTTATAAGTAGGATCCATATTTTATGCTTTTATTCTGCCTCACTGTATTTACCACAATGCTGGGAGCACAGTAGTTCTTCAAATTAAAAAATATATATTGAAGTGAGGGGAGCAATAAATTAGGAGTTTGGGATTAGCAGATACACACTGCTATATATAAAACAGATAAACAGAAGGGACCTGCTCTCTAGCACAGGGAACTATATTCAATATCTTGTAATAACTTATAAGGGGACAGAATCTGAAAACTTATAAGGGAAAAAGAATCTGAAAAGAATCTGAAAATATGAATCACCTTGCTATACACCTGAAACTATACAACATATAAACCAACTATACTTCAGCTATAAGAAATGAGGGAATGAATGGCAGGTGCATGTTGCAGGTAGGTTGTCTTTTCCAGGAAGTAGACTCCTGGTTGCTTAGAGGATAAAGCGTCTGCCTGCAATACACGAGACCTGGGTTCAATCCCTGGGTTGGGAAGATCCCTGGAGAAGGAAATGGCAACCCATTCCAATATTCTTGCCTGGAGAATCCCATGGACAGAGGAGCCTGGTGGGCTACAGTCCATGGGGTCGCAAAGAGTCAGACATGACTGAGCGACTTCACACACACACACACACACAGACCCTAAGAAAGAGATCAATGTGCAGAAAGTTTATTAGGAACTGCTGCTTATAGGACCAGCCTCTGTGCCAAAAATAAAAGGGTAGCAAGATGGGGTAAAAGGAGAAGGTGGGCTCGGTTGCAGTCTCAACAAAGCTCTCAGCTAAACCCGTAAAGAGCTCTAAAAGCTGCAATGGACCTTCAAGTTACCCTAGCTTGGGAGAGGCAACTAGGCCTTTAGTTTGAGTATGAACCACTAGTATGAACCACTCATTGAAGGCCGGCTTCTCCCAGGAAGGGGTGTGACCTTGGCAAGGTACCTCTCCAGGTAAAGGCATTTCCTACAAAAGCTGGCAGCCGGGATCTATCATCCTGAAGCACTCCCAGAAGCTTGAGCATTATGTCCTTTATCACTGAAGGAAGATCCAGATGGTACCTTAGCACATCCCCCACAGACCACCCCTTGCAATGCTCAGATACACTGCTTTATATAAATTTTGAGAGAAGCTCCTCAAGGATTCATGAAAGCGAAAGTGCAGTCGCTCAGTCGGGTCTGACTCTTTGTGACCCCATGGATTGTAGCCTCAAGTATTTATAGTGGGCCTTTTGTCCCAAGAGAAATTTCTAAGGTGTATGGGACAAAATACAGCCTCCCAACACCTGTGACTGTCTTTAAGCCATACCTCTTACTCATCAGCTTCTTCCTCTAAGTCTTGCAGGTTGCAAGATGAAAATGGCATTACTACATAAGAGGCAGAGAACATTTTGTTAGTTTTAAAGGAGTATACTTTAGAAAGCTTTGTCCTCTCTATAAGACCTAGTAGATCTTTCCTGTAGCTCAAATGGTAAAGAATCTGCCTGTAACACAGGAGACACGGGTTTGATCCCTGGGTCGGGAAGGTCCTCTGGAGAAGGAAGTGGCAACCCATTCCAGTATTCTTGCCTGGAGAATCCCATGGACAGAGGAGTCTGGTGGGCTATAATCCATGGGGTCACAAAGAGTGGGACACAACTGAGCGATTAACACTACTATAAGATCTAGAGAAATTTGTCATTATGAAATGATTGAGAATATAAGACTACAAGTAATATTAAAAAATGAGTGAAGTAAGAAAACAGTATAAAAACATCAATAAAATACAATTTCCCCAAATTAAAATCAGATTTAGAACTAAGGTAGAAGTGACACTGTAGAAAAAATAATTCAAAAGACAGACTAGAAAAGCTCTCTTAAGATGCAGTAACTGCAAAGAGACCAAACAGGAGAGAAGACGGTAGATATAACGGTCAGGATATTAAGATCCAACATACAGATCACAAGTAAGCATGATTAGACCAAAACTTTTAAAACACAAGAGAAAATTTCCTGAGAGAAAAAACTCTGTGGCTAAGAATGACACTCTGCACAAGAAAAATTTGGTTATGCTTAAGTTCAGTCGCTCAGACATGTCCGACTCTTTGCGACCCCATGAATCGCAGCATGCCAGGCCTCCCTGTCCATCACCAACTCCTGGAGGTCACTCAGACTCACGTCCATCGAGTCAGTGATAACACCCAGCCATTTCATCCTCTGTCATCCCCTTCTCCTCCTACCCTCAATCCCTCCCAGCATCAGAGTCTTTTCCAATGAGTCAACTCTTCCATGAGGTGGCCAAAGAACTGCAGTTTCAGCTTTAGCATCATTCCTTCCAAAGAAATCCCAGGGCTGATCTCCTTTAGAATGGACTGGTTGGATCTCCTTGCAGTCCAAGGGACTCTCAAGAGTCTTCTCCAACACCACAGTTCAAAAGCATCAATTCTTCGGCGCTCAGCCTTCTTCACAGTCCAACTCTCACATCCATACATGACCACGGGAAAAGTCATAGCCTTGACTAGACAGACCTTTGTTGGCAAAGTAATGTCTCTGCTTTTGAATATGCTATCTAGGTTGGACATAACTTTCCTTCCAAGGAGTAAGTGTCTTTTAATTTCATGGCCACAGTCACCATCTGCAGTGATTTTGGAGCCCAAAAAGATAAAGTCTGACACTGTTTCCACTGTTTGTGCATCTATTTGCCATGAAGTGATGGGAAAGGATGCCATGATCTTTGTTTTCTAAATGTTGAGCTTTAAGCCAACTTTTTCACTCTCCACTTTCACTTTCGTCAAGAGGCTTTTGAGTTCCTCTTCACTTTCTGCCATAAGGGTGGTGTTATCTGCATATCTGAGGTTATTGATATTTCTCCCGGCAATCTTGATTCCAGCTTGTGTTTCTTCCAGTCCAGGGTTTCTCATGATGTACTCTGCATATAAGTTAAATAAGCAGGGTGACAATATACAGCCTGTGTATATGGTTATGTTTACTGAGTACCTAAACAGATCCTGGTAGTATTTTTAAATAAAACAAATTGGTGATAACATTTTAAAGAGTTTAACTAAATAATTCCAGGAACAAGTGAGAAATAGAAACTAAATGTACAGAATATTTAAAGATTAATAGCATTTCTATATAAACAAATGAAATGTAAACAAAGTAGTTTAAGAGAAAATTTGTGAATCTGGTTGTTTTGATTGAGAAAAATACAGGAACTACTCTTAGAAAAAAGAAATAATTTACATATTCAACCAAATACATTTAAAGAAAACAGCAGTGGAAGAGTAAATTATAAGAAAATATCTTCATCACCTTCAAGGCCAGGAAGGATTTTTCTTACAAGACCCAAAGCATTTTCATAAGGGAAAAATTGACAACTATGATTACATTCATATTAAAATCTTATGTACATTACAAAGCATTATTTTTAAAAAAACACAAAAGATAAAACACAATCACGCAGGCTTAGAAAAGTTTTTGTTTGTTTGTTTTGTTTTCTTCCAATGTGTATGACCAAGTCAATAGAAGGAAATTCCAGAAATGTAAAGAGCTCAGTATCAGTAATAAAAGACATCTTACAGAAAACAAGAAAAAGAAACAGACAATGCAAGAAACTAAGAGCTAAACATATAGTACTTAGGAAAAGTGAAGGGAAAGTGTTAGTTGCTCAATCTTGTCTAACTCTTTGCGACCCCATGAACTGTAGCCCACCAGGCTCCTCTTTCCATGGGATTTTTCTAGACAGGAATACTGGAGCAGGTAGCCATTCCCTTCTCCAGGGGATCTTCCAGACCTAGGGATTGAACCTGGGTCTCCTTCATTAAATACGAAAACACTTTCAATCTCACTAATAATCATGAAAGTGCGGATTTTTATTAAAAAAAAAAAAGGAAAAAAAATTACATGGACAAAAACTAAGAAATCTGACAACAGTAAAGCAAGGATGAATTTTCTGCGGTTGGAGGGGCAGTTTAGCACACATACCTTGCTGCTATACCTAAGTTGACAATTTAGCAAGATTGTTGGTAGCTCAGGTGGTAAAAAAATTTGCCTGAATGCAGGATTAAAATTGTCAATTTTGATCAATTTTAATAAGTTGATTGATCAATTTTAATAAGTGTGAGCATTTCAGTAAACTTGATAATTTATTCACGGCAATAAACCTAACTCAAATACCTCCGTGTTTTACTGGCCCTCTGAGATCTAGATACTCAGCTGGAATGACCTAGTCTCCATCTGAGGACAGCTCCAAACTCTTCCAAACACTCTGAATATGTCCAGGTCACTCAAGTTCTCTGGTGCCCTCTGTCTCTGGGTTCCCTGCTTACTCTCTTTGCTATGTTGGCCCAGACATGAAATACCCTTCCTCAGTTTCTGCCCCCAAATTAAAATCACTCATAGGTGTCTTAAAGGAGTGAAGATTTTACTAAAAAATGGATGTTAAATATCTCCAAACAAAACAATAGACATAAATGTCATTTGGCCACCAATCAGTGGGGAGATGCCCTGACCTGTATTCCCATCAGAGCCCTCACTTCCCGCCAGCTCTTTGGCTCATCTCTCTTACCTCTTTCTTCCCTGAACTGTGCTTTCTTCTCTCTTTTCACTGCATAGGACAGTGATAATTCCTCTGATTTCTCATACATATTACAAATGATTCTTTAGCACCTGCTAACATTGAAGCCTTCTGGGTCTTATATTCTATGCCAATGGCTCATCAAGGTATTTCCCCAATAGACTGTAGAATGTCTCTAAAATGAACTCAAGCGACAGATGCTAACATACTACGTTTTTCACTGCCTCAATGATAATTGCCAAACTATCCTTAAGAAGTTGTAAAACAGTATGGACAATATTGTCTCAAATATGAAATATACTTATTACACATACACACACATTCACACACACACACACACACACACTCACACACAGGCACACAAATATCACAAGGCATTTGCTAAGATATTGGCTATCAATCACTGATATTCTTTTTCTATTTTTAACGTTATTTAAATAATTGGAATAATTACATTAAAATAGATAAAAGTATAGGAATAGTATTCCTTAAAGAAAGAAAGCAAAATATTTATGTTTTCCCAAGGACAGTTTCCATCGCATATCTGGGACAAATAGTGATTAGTCCACCATACCGCCTCCAGGCAAGGTTTCTCTGACTTAGCTTCCTGGGACTTAGGTGGAGGCAGGCACTGAACAGGGCCCTGTTCAGCCCGTCTAGTCCCTATCCTATTCCTCCACAAGCCTTAAGCACATTTTCCTGTATCCCCAGTGCTGGTCTGCTGTGTTTTCTAGAAACTGTACTTTTGCTGTAGTTGAATTTCTGTCCTTTGGGAAGCTGCCTTGTTTCCTATTTATTCCCCAAGATGTCTTGCAGTGTTCTGCCCTGAAGTCAATAGCCTACAGAAACAAGTGTACATGCCCCAGTATGCATGCATTAAATCGGGAGAGAGCAACAGTGATTCTGGACTGACAGCCTGAAACTGTGGCAAGGAATAAACCCCAGGTCTCTTTCTATATGCCATATATGTCCCTGTCTCTATAGTAGTCACTCTCCCTTTCAATTACTGAAAGTCACATTTTCTCCTGGAAGCCTTCCTAAAACCCTGGGCGAGCATAGCATCCCTGTAGTGGATTCTCATAGCAATCTTCACTTAACCTTTTGCAAAAACTGTTCCCATAAAGTTTAAGCTCCATGACAGTAGGATTATATTTCTTCTGTTTAATTCTCTATTTCTGGACTGTTGTAATTGCTTAGTCAATAAGTGAAGAGACAGTGATTAAGTGAGAGGATGGGCAGATGGATGGATGGATGGCCAGAATTTCTGAAAATTTTCTGTCTCATCTTTAATTCTATTCATGGTTCGTGCAGCACAGAATCAGTTCAGCCAGTGTTCTCACCAAAATAAACTTAGTCTCCTGTGGGAAAGACCTAAAGGAAATGAAAAGTATCACAATAAAATCAAGGTGGCAATTTAATAGGAATTTAATACACAATTTAAAAATACTTCAACCAAAGACATTCCCTTCATTCTCTTACATCCTGATTTGCTATTGCCAGAAACCCAGGCTCAAGGAAGAACGTGAGCCCTATTGTTACTCCTAATGACTTCATTTTAGATTCGTTCATCTGGTGATAGGTATGCAAATTTCTATCTACTTTATACTGATAGCTGAACACCTGTGTGCCTCTTCCCTGGACCGTCACACAGCCCTGTTCCCCACATGAACACTTCCTTGGACTGCTCCACTTTGAATATGCCAAGGGTCACATTTTCTCATCAACTTTATGAATCTGGTTTTCCATGTTCCTATGGTCACTCAATTCTTTAAGCCATTATCTAAAATATCTTCACCCTAACATGGGAAGGCTATGCTTCCTACCTTGGAATCCATGGCACTTATGTTCATTCTTTGAAATAGCTCTTGATCAAAGGAATATTTCTTTGAATAAACTGTCCCCTGTCTGTGCTCTTTCCTCTTCATCTCCCTCGCCCTTGGTCTCCTTACACCCAGGCTGCTCCCAAGGCTATCCTGTGTAATATTTATTTCATGGCTAATTTGCCTTAATCATCATTCTATGAGGCCCTTCTTTTTGAAATCTCCCAAAGAATCATATTGTCTCAGAGCCTATAAATATAAAATTCTCCCTAACTAGACACATCATAGTGGAGTTGCAGTATCCATCTACAACCCGTTTCCCTCCAATCCTTAACACTGACTCTTGACTACAGTCATTCTGCTGGCCCCACTCCTACCTTCCTGAATTTACTTCTTCTGCTATTGCCATTTTCAGAATGGCCCTCCACTCTGCTGTCCTCTCATCCAAATCCTGTTAACTTGGATCAGATCAATTTCCATGTACTTCATGAAGCCTTCGTTTGATTTAGTCCATACCAATTCTTGTTTCTATGAACTCCTCTTTTATTCTGTATTTGACATCAGGTCATTAATCGAAATGTTTCATGTGTGCTGGATCAACCTCACAAATTTGACTCTATGTTTCCTTGTGAAAATATATATATTAGACTTCCTATGTATCACCTATTGTACCCACGACAATGCTGCAGCTGTAGCAAAACCTAGTAAGTGTAGTGTTGACTGCAAAATACGTATACCTCCCTTACCCTGGTTGAATTGTTGCAAGCAGATACTATAAGAAGAGAAAAGAATTGTTAGGAAGATGGTAGGGAAATCAGTTCAGTTCAGTTCAGTCGCTCAGTCGTGTCCGACTCTTTGCGACCCCATGAATCGCAGCACGCCAGGCCTCCCTGTCCATCACCAACTCCCGGAGTTCACTCAGACTCATGTCCATCGAGTCAGTGATGCCATCCAGCCACCTCATCCTCTGTCGTCCCCATCTCCTCCTGCCCCCAATCCGTTCCTGCATCAGGGTCTTTTCCAATGAGTCAACTCTTCGCATGAGGTGGCCAAAGTACTGGAGTTTCAGCTTTAACATCATTCCTTCCAAAGAAATCCCAGGGCTGACAGTGCAGAGTAAATGGATGAGGCAGATCTGAAGACTAGACTTTTGAAAACTATTTCAAGCCTGCACCACTGTCAGCATGACCAAGCTCGTCCACAGCGGCAAGTGAAGTGGCTCCCACCCGCTGTGGCAAGGAAGCATGTGGAGCCCCACCCGCTGCGGCAAGGAAGCATGTGGAGCCCCACCCGCTGCGGCAAGGAAGCATGTGGAGCCCCACCCGCTGCGGCAAGGAAGCATGTGGAGCCCCACCCGCTGCGGCAAGGAAGCATGTGGAGCCCCCCCCGCTGCGGCAAGGAAGCATGTGGAGCCCCCCCGCTGCGGCAAGGAAGCATGTGGAGCCCCCCCCCGCTGCGGCAAGGAAGCATGTGGAGCCCCACCCGCTGCGGCAAGGAAGCATGTGGAGCCCCACCCGCTGCGGCAAGGAAGCATGTGGAGCCCCACCCGCTGCGGCAAGGAAGCATGTGGAGCCCCACCCGCTGCGGCAAGGAAGCATGTGGAGCCCCACCCGCTGCGGCAAGGAAGCATGTGGAGCTCCACCCGCTGTGGCAAGGAAGCATGTGGAGCTCCAAGAGAGTCAGTGGTGGCTTCGGATACCACTTTTTGAAAAAGCACTAAACACCTCGACATTTATTAATACATTTTTGAGAGCCCCTAGCTGCTTTCTGGGCAGCCTTCCGTGGCAACCTGTGAAGGAATGTGAGGCTAGGGCTTGTGAGCACTTTGACAGAAGAAGAGAGACACAGAGAGAAATGCTTTGCCAAATCTCTAACAGTGATACAACTGGGAATAGAAAGCAGGTCCCATGCCTCACCATCTGGTGTTCTACCAGCCAGACCACACTGTCTCTCTAAATTGCCAACCTGGATTAATAACTGTGCATGTGACATCATTCTGGTCTTCTGCTGTTGAGGATGAGACATTTATTCCATTGGGCATGGTGGAAAGTTTTGTCTAGCCATACAAATTTATAATTAGCGACATGACTTCTGTCTACACAGCAGGACAAAGATAAAAACATTCATTTCAATGCTATAAGAAAATTAAGAAACTCTTGGTGTAAGATAGGGAGATATTAAATCTCAAACTATTAAAAGGAATGTATTTTGAAGGCTGGCTAACCTTTCAGATTAACTTGTACACATGTGTCTTTCTGCAAAAGTCTCAGGACCTCAACAAAGCAGGATTCTGTGCACACAGGACTTGTGTAGCTTCATGTTTGTGCCAAACCACAATTATAGAAATAAAGAGTTCTGGGTTCTTTCCATCCATTATTCTAGCCACGTGGTATATATAATACTTGGTCACATGTACACTCACATATTTTGTTCATCATGATTCAGACATTTGCAACTCAGACAGACTGAGAGGAATATTTTCTATTCAATGTAAGGAAAATAAAAGTTCTGATGAGGTAAAATGTACTTCTTTGCTTAGTTACTATAAAGCCAGGAGTCTACCTGGTACTGGAAAATGGAAGCAACACTTGCCTCATTAATATTTCAACCTTTGCTTATATATCAGTCCTAAAGGAAATCAGTCCTGAATTTTCACTGAAAGGACTGATGCTGAAGCTGAAGCTCCAATACTTTGCCACCTGATGTGTGAAGAACTGACTCACTGGGGAAGACCCTGATGCTGGGAAAGATTGAGGGCAGGAGGAGAAGGGGACGACAGAGGATGAGATGGTTGGATGGCATCACCGACTTGATGGACATGAGTTTGAGTGAGCTCCAGGAGTTGGTGATGGACAGGGAGGCCTGGCGTCTGCGGGCTTTTCTTATTCCCAAACTCCTAACGTATCCCTCTCTCCCCTCTGGGAACCATACGTTTGTCTCCTATGTTTGTGAATCTGTTTCTGTTTTGCAAATAAATTCATTTGTATCTTTGTTTAATATCCACATATAAGTGATAGCAACTGATATTTGTCTTTCTCATATGACTTACCTCACTTAGTATGATAATCTCTAGTTTCATCCACATTGTTGCGAATGGCAGCATTTCATTATGACTGAGGAGTATTCCATTGTGTGTGTGTATACCACACATACCATGTCTAGAGAAATAAAATAAATCTTAAAATTATGCCTGCTGATGAGTAGCAGAGAGACTGGGTCAGTTCCCTAAAATTATTTCATATATATAGTCTTTCCTTTACACCTTCATGAAGTGTCTGAATTATCAACCAGAATAAAGAGAGATCGCAGAAAACAAATTCTTCGCTTGACAGGAATCAAGGGTTGATGTGATGTGGTGTGATGGAGAAGAGATATCATAACACAGAGATCAAGGAAGACATTACAGCAAGCACCAGGAAGTGGCAGAGAGCAGAAGAGAGAAGCAAGAGCAGGATCCAGGGAGCTTATCTCCGTGCCAACCTCCAGGAAGCAACAGCGTTGCTGCCCCTTTGGCTCACTGCTGCCCTGATTTGCAAACATGCTTCACCTTAAACCAGTTCTCAGAGGAGAAGGTAAGGTTTTTAAACTTCTTTCAACAGTGAATTTGAATTAGACATAAAACACAAAAGTCTGAGAACTATTTCAGCCCCTGAATTAATTCACTGAAGTGTAAAATGGGGTGGCAGTGATCCAAATAGAAAAGACATCTGAAAAGAAAAGAAATACATATTTTATATACACATATAATCTCATTTAGGGATATAAAGCTATTCAAAAGAAGCTATGGTAAGATGGGGTGGGCGAGAAGAAAAGGGTAAGTGTACTTGGTAAATAAAAATAATCATAAAATCTGTAGATCTTAGAGGTTAGTATAAAGAATGATTGGGAGAAAAGCAAATTATAAAGTAAATGGATGAATACAGGAAGAGAATGTTTGTAAAATCTTAGTAAGCACGCAACAGGAAGAGAAAGACACATTTGAGATACAAGAGAATAGTGTTCCAGGGAACAGAGCCTATCCATATGTTTAGGCTATTGGAAAAAGCCTAACCATGTCAAGATCCTTAACACAGAAGCAGAGAAAGATCTCACCTGGCTTTTAAACATGCTGGCCATTTTAATATTCTTTAAAAGCTTTAATGGAATATAGCTGCTTTACAATGTTGTGTTAGTTTCAGGCTATACAGAAGGTCCTTATTAGTTATCTATCTTATATTTAATCAAGACTGGATATAAAATGGGCTTCCCCGGTGGCTCAGTGGTAAAGAATCTGCCAGGCAGTGCAGGAACTGCAGGAGATGACGGTTCAATCCTTGGGTCAGGAAGATCTGCTGGAGAGGGAAATGGCAACCCACTCAAGTATTCTTGCCTGGAAAAGTCCATGCACAGAGGAGCCTCGTGGGTTACAGCCCATAGGGGCACAAAGAGTTGGAAATGACTGAGCATGCATGCATGCAGAGATAAGATAAATGCTGAGGGAAATTTGGGGGAAGGGCAGCAAACACAATCCTCATCATGCCCGCTGCCCCCAGGCCGCCCCTCTGGGCTCACCCACAGAGCCTGCTCAGCTTCCCTGGAATGAAGCTCAGAAAGCTTGACAGGCATTCCAGCTTCTTCCCTCTCCTCACCTCTCTCCCCTGCCTACCTCTTTTAATTTTCATCCAGATTGACTGATTCACTGGCTGTTTGCCTCTGGGGAGCTCACCACCACTCCCTCACCTTCCTCAGGCCTTTCTCCTCAATAGGAATAGCTTTCTTTCTCCTTCCCTTGATCACATGTCATAACTTTATTTCTAAAACTAGACTATAAAGCATAGACTGTATTTCTAAATAGTCACAATAATGCAAGAGATGGTGTTTGCTACGTTCTGCAGAACATCCAATGGGATATACTTTTCATAGGGTGAATTTTTATTTTACTATTTTATTCTGATGAATCACTTTTTCATGTCATGTGTTGTATTTCACAAACTAAGATTGTAATAAGAAGTTGAGTGCAGAATCCCTTTGGCACTATATAGACTTTCCAGACTTGACTAAATCAGTGATAAATAGTGATAGCTGAGAGGTGAGATTTCATAAATGTCTGTTGTTTCATTAATAAGAAGGATAGCTATCATTGACCCCTTGTCATATGCCAGATTTGGGACTAGATACTTGAGTTCTCTAAGAATCATCATAAGAATCATTATTATAATAATACCTTTCCTTTCCTTTTTTCTTCTTTCTTTCTTCCTTCCCCCTTCTTTCCTTCCTCCCTTCTCTCCTTCCTTCCTTCCTTTTTCTTTTCTATTTTCCTGAGAAGAGAAAGCTTAGTAAAATCCACCATTTCTCTCTATTGCTTTATATAAATCAAGGTCTGCTGCTGCTTCTGCTGCTGCTAAGTCACTTCAGTCGTGTCTGACTCTGCGCAACCCCACAGACGGCAGCCCACCAGGCTCTGCCGTCCCCAGGATTCTCCAGGCAAGAGTACTGGAGTTGGGTGCCATTGCCTTCTCCATAAATCCAGGTCAAACTGATGCAAATTTTAGGCTTATACAAGGTGGGTAGGAACTTGATCTATATGATACTTTTAAATAAAATTATTCAAGTACTAAATATGTGTTAAACCTATCGATTTAAACATCTACATCAGATTAGAGAGTTTGGACTTCTTTCTAGTCAAACTAAAACCTTGCAAGTCAACAGATAACTCAGAATAAGTCACTAAGCTGGATCCCAAGCTCAATTGCCAATGACTTCAGAATATTATTCAGAAATGTTTGGTGAACAGTTAATAACCACAGACTCTGCTCTGCTTGTAAGCTCTGCTTCCTTTCAGGTATCTACTCTTACTGTAGAGTATGGGTCCCACATATGCGATCTCCATGATCCTGAGAAAAATCACTAAATAAAATCTGGACTCCTCATTTGTGCTTCAAGTCTGGCTAAGTATTTTCATAGCATGATACTCACAGGCCAGTTGTATTTATAGCCCTTGGGTCAGGCATGAGCTCAGTGTTTTCACATCTTTATTATGGCTAGTTGATAATTCTTGGCATGCTAAACATTTTCATTTCATTATTCAAATTCTCTTGGAGATTAGCTAATATTATTTTTTATTTTTAACAACAAATAACATGTAATGATCAGCTATCTAGTTTCAAGAGGCAAACTCTTCAATTGCTTTCATATTTTAAATTTTTTCTCATTTCCTGAGATTAATTTAGCATTCATCAGTACATTCTTCTAGTTTTAAAGATTTAGTTTTAATATTTAATTCTGATAATCCAGTGCAGATTATACCTATCTATCTTTCTGATGAAAAGTAAAAACACAATTTATTTTCCCCCAAGTGCCAGTAAATGCTGAAGAAGCTGAAGTTGAACAGTTCTATGAAGACGTAAAAGACCTTCTTGAACTAACACCCAAAAAAGATGTCCTTTTCGTTATAGGGGACTGGAATGCAAAAGTAGGAAGTCAAGAGATACTTGGAGTAACAGGCAAATTTGGTCTCAGAGTACAAAATTAAGCAGGTCAAAGGTTAAGAGAGCTTTGCCAAAAGAACACACTGGTCATAGCAAACACCCTCTTCCAACAACACAAGAGAAGACTCTACACATGGACATCACCAGGTGGTCAATACCTGAATCAGATTGATTATATTCTTTGCAGCCAACGATGGAGAAGCTGTGTACAGTCAGCAAAAAACAAGACCGGGAGCTGACTGTGGCTCAGATCATGAACTCCTTATTGCCAAATTCAGACTTACGTTGAAGAAAGTAGGGAAAACCTCTAGACCATTCAGGTATGCCCTAAATCAAATCCCTTATGATTATACAGTGGAAGTGAGATATAGATTTAAGGGATTAGATCTGATAGACAGAATGCCTGAAGAACTATGGATGAAGGTTCCTGACATTGTACAAGAGACAGTGATCAAGACCACTCTCAAGAGAAAGAAATGCAAAAAGGCAAAATGATTGTCTGAGGAGGCCTTACAAATAGCTAAGAAAAGAAGAGAAGCTAAAAGCAAAGGAGGAAAGGAAAGATATACCCATTTGAATGCAGAGTTCCAAAGAATAGCAAGGAGAGATAAGAAAGCCTTCCTCAGTGATCAGTGCAAAGAAATAAAGGAAAACAATAGAATGGGAAAGACTAGAGAACACTTCTAGAAAATTCGAGATAGCAAGGGAACATTTCATGCAAAGATGGGCTCAATAAAGGACAGAAATGGTATGGACCTAAGGGAAGCAGGAGATTTTAAGATGAGGTGGCAGGAATACACAGAAGAACTGCACAAAAAAGATCTTCTTGACCCAGATAACAACGATGGTGTGATCACCCACCTACACCCAGACATCCTGGAATGTGAAGTTAAGTGGGCCTTAGGAAGCATTACTATGAACATGGAGGTGATGGAATTCCAGTTGAGCTATTTCAAATCCTAAAAGATGATGCTGTGAAAGTGCTGCACTCAATATGTCAGCAAATTTGGAAAATGCAGCAGTAGCCACAGGACTGCTTTCATTCCACAGTTTGCATTCCAATCCCAAAGAAAGGCAATGCCAAAGAATGCTCAAACCACGACACAATTGCACTCCTCTCACACGCTAGCAAATTAATGCTTAAAATTCTCCAAGTCAGGCTTCAACAGTATGCGAATCAAACTGCAAACATCTATTGGATCATCGAAAAAGCAATAGAGTTCAAGAAAATCGCCCACTTCTGCTTTATTGATGACACCAAAGCCTTTGACTGTGTGGATCACAACAAACTGGAGAATTCTTAAAGAGATGGGAATACCAAACCACCTTACCTGCTTCCTGAGAAATCTCTATGCACTTCAAGAAGCGAGAGTTGGAACCGAACATGGAAAAAACAGACTGATTTCAAATAGGGATAGGAGTATGTCAAGGCTGTATATTGTCACTCTGCTTATTTAACTTATATGCAGAGTACATCATGTGAAAATCTGGGCTGGATAAAGCATAAGCTGTAATCAGAATTGCCAGGAGAAATATCAATAACCTCAGATATGCAGATGACACCACCCTTATGGCAGAAAGTCAAGAATTAAACAGCTTCTCGATGACAGTGAAAGAGGAGAGTGAAAATGTTAGCTTACAACTCAACATTCATAAAACTAAGATCATGGCATATGGTCCCATCAGTTCAGTTCAGTTCAGTTCAGTCACTCAGTCGTGTCCGACCCATCACTTCATGGCAAATAGATGAGGAAACAATGGAAACAATGAGAGACTTTATTTTGGGGGGCTCCAAAATCATTGCCAATGTAGACTGCAGCCATGAAATTAAAAGATGCTTCCTCCTTGGAATAAAAGGTTATGACCATCTTAGACAGTATAGTAAAAAGCAGAGACATTACATTGCCAACAAAAGTCCATCTAATCAAAGCTATGGTTTTTCAGTAGTCATGTATGGATGTGAGAGTTGAACTATAAAGAAAGCTGAGGACCAAAGAATTGACGCTTTTGAACTATGGTGTTGGAGAAGACTCTTGAGAGTCCCCTGGACTGCAAGGAGATCCAAGCAGTCAATCCTAAAGGAAATCAGCTTAGAATATTCATTGGAAGGACTGATGCTGAAGCTGAAACTCCAATACTTTGGCCACCTGATGCAGGAATTGGCTCATTGGAAAAACCCTAATGCTGGGAAAGATTGAAGGCAGGAGGAGAGGGGATGACAGAGGACGTGATGTTTGGATGGCATCACCGACTTGATGGACCTGAGTTTGAGTAAGCTCTAGGAGTTGGTAATGGATAGGGAAGCCTGGCATGCTGCAGCCCGTGGTGTTGGAAAGATTCAGACATGACTGAGCAACTGAACTGAACTGAATAGTTTGCAGTATTTTCTGACTCTTGAATTCCAGAATCTGTTTTAAGGTTATCTGTTCTGTTCTCTTGATTCTTATGCTAATATCACACTGTTTTAAAATTACTGGATCTTATAATAAAATGTGTATTATTTCAGTATTTAATTCATTTTCATTATTTTAGACAGTTCCTCACTGTTTATTTTTTTCAAATGTATTTTTGAATAAATTTTTGAAGTTATGAAACAAATTTCACATGGATTTTATTTAGGGATTACATCTCGGAGATACAAATGAATTTGGGAAGAATTGCATGGTTACATTATTAACATTCCCAAAGGGTTCATCTAGACTTTGTGTCTAGGAAATGTGAAACCTGTTTCCTTTTTGATATTATTATTTTGAGAAAAAGTGACTGTGGATGATTCTCAAATTTTGCTATGGTGCTTGTTAGGTTTATGGATGAGCAGGATCTTCAGTTCTTTTGTATCTCACAGCCTGCTTGCTCGTGATGGAACTTGCTTTGGGATTTACAGGAAATCAAAGGTGAAGCCAGTTCAAGAGTCTCAGGTATAGGCTTGGTCAGGAAGGGAGCTGACACACCTCGACATGAAGTGACTCCCCAAGGTCTGGCCAAAGGTCTGTCTGCCCACAGGTCACTAAGCATGCCCATTCTTTCCCTTTTTAAAAAAGTTTTATTGGAGTATAGTTGATTTACAATGTTGTATTAGTTTCAGGGGTACAGCAAAGTGAATCAGTTACACATATGCACATATTGCCTCTTTTTAAGATTCTTTTCCCATCTAGGTCATTACAGAGAATTAGGTAGAGTTCCCTGTGCTATACAACAAGTCCTTATTAGTTATCTGTTGTATATATAGTAGTGTGTACATGTCAATCTCAATCTCCCAAATCATTCCTTCTTTCCCCCCTTTACCCTTATAGGAAAATAGACAAGAAAGAACAGATATGGAGGTGATGCCTGTTCTTTGTCTCATTTCCTGCTCTCTTGTGGCTGCGAGACAGCCTCCATCTCCCGTATCCACCCAGCACACTGGCTCAGTGCACATCTGCACTGAATTCAGGTGCCAAAGAAAGCTTAGCTTTGGGGCTTCATGGTTGGCTTTTCCTCATTAAGGAAAGACCACACCAGAAGGAGGGACTCAAAAATAAACTTAGGGTCTAGTTTGAAATTCTTGGGCTGCAAAATCACTGCAGATGGTGACTGCAGTCATGAAATTAAAAGACACTTGCTCCTTGGAATAAAGGCTATGACAAAAGCAGAGACATAATTTTTCTGTCTGTCTAGTCAAAGCTACGGTTTTTCCAGTAGTCATGTACAGATGTGAGAGCTGGACCATAAAGAAGGCTGAGCACCAAAGAATTGATCCCTTCAAACAGTGGTGCTGGAGAAGACTCTTGAGAGTCCCGTGGACAGAAAGGAAATCAAATGAGTCAATCCTAAAGGAAATCAACCCTGAATATTCAATGGAAGGACTGATGCTAAAGCCAAAGCTCCAATATTCTGGCCAACTGATATGAAGGGCTGACTTATTGGAAAAGACTCTGATGCTGAGGAAGATTGGTGGCAGGAGGAGAAGGGGGTGACAGAGGATGAGATGGTTGGATGGCATCACCAACTCAATGAACATGAGTTTCAGCAAACCCCAGGAGACAGTGAAGGACAGGGAAGCCTGGTGTGCTGTAGTCCACGGGGTCGCAAAGAGTTGGACATGACTGAGTGACTGGACAACAAGTTTGGAGGGAAATGGCATGCCTTTCATAACTTTTTTAGAATTTAGAAGAGACTTCATTGCCTCTTCATTGCCTTCTTTGCCAAAACCCTCTGATCCACCTATCTCTTTTGTTAGATTAAATTGTTTTTTTAAAGAAAAACACTTGCAACACTTCCCACCAGTCACCTCATGCTCCCTGTAAGCACTGAACGCTTTCTCCTTTCTGATGAAAATAATTTCATTTCAAGGAGACAGCTGGAAAGATACAAGCTCAATCCTCAACAGATTGCGGGCCTTGTGGTTGAAGAGGTTGAGAGGTCTGTGGCTTCCATTTCTTTCCTCCCACAGCTCCATCAGTTGATGGTAATATATGTGATGTCACCAGTCTCTGGTGTCACCCCACGAGGCTATGGGAAATAGAGAGATTTGAAAGGGCAAGTTTGGGATTCAGAGGCCCAGCAGATCTGTGTGTGGGGGTTGTTTTATATGGTTCTTTCCTATTATGCCTGGTTATTCTACTCTCTGATATCTCCTCTATGTTTTTGCTAATCCCAAGTTGTCCTTGAAAACTGTTTGGAAATTTGCAATGAAGCAATATTACAGACATGGATCCCTTTCCTTCAATGGTTGCATTTATTTCTTTTTTATTATTTTCAAAATTATTCTTATGTGGCCATTTTTAGAATCTTTTATTGGATTTATTACAATATCACTTCTGTTTTATGTTTTGGTTTTTTGATGGGAAGCATGGGATCTTAGCTTCACCATCAGGGGTCGAACCCACCCCCTTGCATTGGAAGGTGAAATCTTAACCACCGGACCAACAGGGACGTCCCCAATGGTTACATTTAAAATATCCATTGACATATGGTTCATATACCTATTTTAAATGTTTGTATATGTCATGCTTATAATAGAAAATCAGCACTGTATTTTCATACAGCTATAAATATCCCATATCTTTCAAACTGAAAATGAGTTAATAAAATCTAGGATTGGGCTTTTGACAAGAAATAGCAAGGGAGAGAAGAGAGAGTGAGATGTGGAATTAGTATGCTCCTTAATCTGAGCTGGTATTAGTTTCCTAAGGGTGACTCTCAAAATCAAGAGGCCAAGTCAAGTTACCTAAGCATCAGGGCTGTCCAGTGCAGACCAACCCAGGAGAACGTGCTTTGTAAATGGGGATCATGCAACCTGGCAGCCATCCAAGGATGGCTTTTCCGAGCAGTCTTCAATTACATGTTGACTATGGTCTAACCAATCTGCTTACTATTCCAAAAGTGTTGCCCTAGTCTCTTTGGAAGCCTCCTGTTCTCTCGCATTTTCACAACCTTCTCCAGCCACTGCTTGTTTTAGATCTATTTTTCATGACAGGATGATAGCTTTTTCTCCTTGCTGTGGCTTCAGAAAGGCTGTGAAAAATGTTTCATAAGATTTTCTTTTTTTTCCCCTTTTTAATTTTTTTTGTTTGCCCTTTGGGAAACCCCTGTAGACGCCTTTCACATGCAGCATGAGATTCGATTTTTCTTTTTTTTTTTTTAGAAATTACACTGCATTTCAGTTATGTATTAGAGCAATCTGTCGTCTTCACATTAGAAGCCGTGGATGCGTCTCCAGCAGCTGGTTCTCTAGGACTTATATTTCAGAAAGTGTGGCAAAGGGTGTTAGGAGAGCAGTGTAAGCAGGCCGTTATTCTTAATATGATGTTCTAAATTATAAATATTACCAGACGTCCCCGTGCAGCATGAGGAGATGATTCTGTGGTTTCAACAGGAGAACCTTCACACAACGACCAGGCAGAAGCAAATGGAAAGAGTAAAAATATATTGCTTCTATTAGTTTTAAAAGCTGACTTGGATAGCAGCAGCAACTTGGTCATATATAGCTGTAGTTTAGGGCTCTGTTTAATATTTTCTCCTTCCATTTGCCCCTCAAGGTGGGTCGGTGTTCAGCTTGCGCAGTTACCAGAATGGAAGTTGATAATTCTTGCTAGACCTTTGCTAAAGGTAGGAGCCCAGTGGTGGCTTTACAATAGTATCTATTATTAACGCACATCCATTTTGCAAGAAGGATCCATGCCAGGAAGCACTCCAGAAGACCCAGTCACATTTTATCTTAAGGAGGCTGGTGTTTAAAACGTCAAAATAAAATAGCTCACACAGCCACAGGGAAAAAACGGTAAAAAAAAAAGCAGGCACTTGAGCAGTAGCACCCAACTTCAGCTTTGCTAACCCAAGGGTTTCTTGCTCTTAGATGCTGGGTGCCATTCAGGAACCTGTTCTTTCTGCAGCAATCTGGATTGCGGGATAAGTGACTATGGAGTTATGAAGACGTCAGGTTGTAAAATTAGCCTCATTCCTTTATTCTTCCCTGTTTCTTGCCCACGGATATTTACAGATGCAAATAGTAGAGGTCCTTCATTAGATACAGACACACGGTGCCATCATCTCATGGGGATCTGTTAGCACAGCTGCATTTACACTGTTAAATATTCAAAACACTTCAGAGGATCACAAGTGAAGGTTACAGTTATCTTGCTCAGGTGGCCATATTCTTTTTTAATCCAGGAACGTTATTTAAAATAAACATATGTCCTGAAATTCTCTCATTACATAATTGTCAGTTAATAGATAATTGCATATGAAGGATTTTCTAAAACATACACCTCTCTCTATATATATACATATTATAATATATTATGCATATATATATAAACAGATGCATATATATATATATATATATATATAACCGAATCACTGTACTATACACCTGAAACCAACACAACATTGTAAACCAGCCATACTTCAATTAAAAAAAAAGAAAAACTGGTAATGACATGTGTCAATGGAAAGTCTTTAAAATCTGATGTTTTACAAGCATTGGGGTAAACATGAAAGTGGAATCCAACCCACATATGCCCAGGCAATATAAGATTCTTCTGTCCATAAAGTATATTTCTCTTACTATTAGTTCACAATCTTAATATCGTCTCTTCCTTATTTTTTGATGTGACTTTTCTATGCTTTGAAATATTTGAACATATCTTTCCCTCACACTATAGAGAAGCAAGCATACAAATTTGGGTGCTGTGATAAAAACTGTTTGAAAAACTGCCTCTTGTTTATACCCTTCATTTGTTACCTTTCAGTAGCAAAATTACAGAACTATGAAATTTTTTATTTCCTATATGCCTAGGTAGGTTTAGAAGACAATTGTGAATTTCAGGTATCTTCATGGTAAAATTTGAAAATGAACTACATGCCATTTGGCATTTATACAATATCTTGATTCTAACTTGAGCTCTTGGGCATTGATGTTCACAGAACTAGTTATGTTTTTCCAGATATCTATTTGCAGAGCTATCAATGCATTGATAACACCGTTTTCTACATCATGGAAGCAGTCAGTCATTTCTTGGTATCCATCCATCTCATCAACCTTAATTGGTATTTACTTATTCTTACTATACTGGGAATAGAGAATTGTGCTAAGTGTGTGGAATGGTTTAGCTTTAATTAAACAATTTGATTCACTAATATTGCATACATGTATACACGCACATCAACCTAATGGAATCTGTATACAGTATGCTGCTAAGCTAAGTCACTTCAGCCGTGTCCGACTCTGTGCGACCCCAGAGACGGCAGCCCACCAGGCTCCCCCGTCCCTGGGGTTCTCCAGGCAAGAACACTGGAGTGGGTTGCCATTTCCTTCTCCAATGCATGAAAGTGAAAAGTGAAAGTCAAGTCGCTTAGTCGTGTCTGACTCTTAGCGACCCCATGGACTGCAGCCCACCAGGCTCCTCCATCCATGGGATTTTCCAGGCAAGAGTACTGGAGTGGGGTGCCATAGGCCTAATCTATTAGTCCAACAGTCGCTGGGGGGCAGAGCGTCTTCTGTTTATCAGTGAACATGAAAAAATGGTATTTGGCGAGCACAGACACTTTTCTACCAGTTTTACTATATTTTGGCATTTATGCCATTAAGTCAGAAGGGTACAGGGATTGTTTAGCTGTTTATTTTCAGAGGTCATGTATCAGTTTCATATACTTCGCTAAATTTTTAGAATTCAGTAACTACAACCTCTTAAACCTCCAAAGGATTAATATAGATTTTTTTTCTTATCTTAAAGCAGAATATAATTTTAATGTATTCACAAGATTTTGTAATTTGGGATATTAAGAATATTTATTAGTCCACCCTGGATGTCTCACAGAAGGTATGCTGCTTCTTCACGGAACTGTCAGTGACTATTTTTATTTATTCTTTCAGTGACTCCATCTGTTGGCATGAAAGACATTCCTATTAAATCTATATAGTTGTTTCCAGAATTTAAGAGGCCGAATACAGCGACCTATGGAAGAACAAAGGAAATGTTAAAGAATAATTGCCACATTGAAAATACTTCTTGGGCTTCCCTGGTGGCTCAGCGGTAAAGAATCTGTCTGCCAGTGCAGGGGGCACAGGTTCTATCCCTGGTCCGGGAAGATCCCACATGCCACGGGACAACTAAGCCCATGTGCCACGGCTACTGAAGCCCGTGCTCTGCAACAGGAGAAACCACTGCAGCGAGAAGGCCAAGCACCACACTTGGAGCTTAGCCCTAGCTCACCACAAGTGCAGAAAGCGTGTGCAAAGCAGCAAAGATCCAGTGCAGCCGTATGTAAATAAATAAATTAAATAAGTCAATCTTTAAAGAAGGAAAAGCAAATACTTCTCCTCCTCAGCCCTTGTTTGTATATAACCAAGAACCCGAGGAAGGTTTAGATAAGTATATTTAGCTGTTAAACAGATGGATGTCTTTGAAATTCATTAGCGGTTGTCATGTGGTTAATAATTTATATTCCTGACCCTGTAGCCCAGCCCAGGTTTTAAATCTTCACCTTTGTGTTTAACCTTTCATATCAAGTTAAATGTAGTGATGAATAAGAAATAAGGGGGAAAAAATCTAATAATTTGGAGTTGGGGAAGAGAGGAAGAATAGGGGCATCCCAAGACAGAATAACTGGAAATCAGAAAAGACGGTGCGGGGACTCCCCTGGCAGCCCAGTACTTAAGCCTTCACCCTCCAATGCAGGGGGTGTGGGTTCAATGCCTGGTGGGGGACCTAAGATCCTGCGTATCTCATACCAGAACAAAAGCAACAGAAGCAATATTGTAATGAATTCAACAAAGACTTAAAAAATGGCCCAAGTTTTTAAAAAAAAAAAAAACTTTTTTAAAAAAAGAAAGAAAACAAATTGTGAGCAGATGACTCAGTTCTGATATTCATGTCCTTTTGCTTTTTTTATTAATGGCAAATAACCTGAAGTATACTTTAGCTAAAAATTTATGCAGAACACATCTCCCTCGGGCCTAGGAATACTTTTTTTTTTTTTTTTTTTAAATTTTATTTTATTTTTAAACTTAACATAACTGTATTAGATTTGCCAAATATCAAAATGAATCCGCCACAGGTACACATGTGTTCCCCATCCTGAACCCTCCTCCCTCCTCCCTCCCCATTCCATCCCTCTGGGTCGTCCCAGTGCACCAGCCCCAAGCATCCAGTATCGTGCATCGAACCTGGACTGGCAACTCATTTCATACATGATATTTTACATGTTTCAATGCCATTCTCCCAAATCTTCCCACCCTCTCCCTCTCCCACAGAGTCCATAAGACTCTTCTATACATCAGTGTCTCTTTTGCTGTCTCGTACACAGGGTTATTGTTACCATCTTTCTAAATTCCATATATATGCGTTAGTATACTGTATTGGTGTTTTTCTTTCTGGCTTACTTCACTCTGTATAATAGGCTCCAGTTTCATCCACCTCATTAGAACTGATTCAAATGTATTCTTTTTAATGGCTGAATAATACTCCATTGTGTATATGTACCACAGCTTGCTTATCCATTCATCTGCTGATGGACATCTAGGTTGCTTCCACGTCCTGGCTATTATAAACAGTGCTGCGATGAACATTGGGGTACTCGTGTCTCTTTCCCTTCTGGTTTCCTCAGTGTGTATGCCCAGCAGTGGGATTGCTGGATCATAAGGCAGTTCTATTTCCAGTTTTTTAAGGAATCTCCACACTGTTCTCCATAGTGGCTGTACTAGTTTGCATTCCCACCAACAGTGTAAGAGGGTTCCCTTTTCTCCACACCCTCTCCAGCATTTATTACTTGTAGACTTTTGGATCGCAGCCATTCTGACTGGTGTGAAATGGTACCTCATAGTGGTTTTGATTTGCATTTCTCTGATAATGAGTGATGTTGAGCATCTTTTCATGTGTTTGTTAGCCATCTGTATGTCTTCTTTGGAGAAATGTCTATTTAGTTCTTTGGCCCATTTTTTGATTGGGTCATTTATTTTTCTGGAGTTGAGCTGTAGGAGTTGCTTGTATATCCTCGAGATTAGTTGTTTGTCAGTTGCTTCATTTGCTATTATCTTCTCCCATTCTGAAGGCTGTCTTTTCACCTTGCTAATAGTTTCCTTTGATGTGCAGAAGCTTTTAAGGTTAATGAGGTCCCATTTGTTTATTTTTGCTTTTATTTCCAATATTCTGGGAGGTGTGTCATAGAGGATCCTGCCTAGGAATACTTTTGATTTACCTTTTCAAGCAGAAAAAAATTCCACTTTTGCTAGTTCATAGGTGTGCTGCATTTTTGTTCTCTTCAAATAAACCAAGAAGCACAGATAAACAAATGTACAAAAAAAAAAAAAAAAAAAGCCTCCCTTTATAAAATGAAAAAAAATTTTTTTTTTCCAGTTTGGACTTTAAAACTTGTTTTGTGATTCTGCTATTAAATCAAGATAATAAAAAATAGCTATGATTAATACATGAACTAAATGGAGTGGATTAACCTTTGCTTTAAGGTTAAAATCATGCATGGAAAATAGTTCTTGAAAGAACAAAACATAAAACAATGCATTTTTGTGCTAAGGGACTGCTTGAGAACCTCTGAAATTGGTTCAACCTTGGAAAAAAAAAAAGTGATAGATGGTATTCCACTCTGTGAAAGAAACAATATGATTTAGTAAATAGCATTTCTACCACCTCTGAACACCCGCTATGCAGGCCACTGTCTGTCTGCTCTGAACTCTTCGAAACAGAAGGGCTTTTTGTTTACTGATGTTTGTTTTACTGTTCCTGAGTTTCAGTGAAGTGATGGATTTTGAATCTATCAACCTATTACCAATCTTTCCCCAGTAATGCAGATGTTATCAAAGGAACAGCTGACCAGGGATAAATTCAGGAAAGAAAGAAAGTGAAAGTGAAGTCGCTCAGTCGTGTCCAACTCTTTGGGACCCCATGGACTGTAGCCTACCAGGTTCCTCTGTCCATGGGATTTTCCAGGCAATAATACTGGAGTGGGGTGCCATTTCCTTCTCCAGGGGGGATCTTCCTGACCCAGGAATTGAACCTGGGTCTCCTGCATTGCAGACAGATGCTTTACCCTCTGAGCCATCAGAGAAGTCTATAAATAAATAAATGTATAAATTCTATAAATAAAGTCTATAAATAAATAAATCTATAAATAAATAGATAGATTCAGGAGGGGCTGCAGAAACTCCCGTCAGTCTGTTCACGCATTCTGGGAAGAGAAGAGTCAATGCACATCTGCCAGCCTTCCCACCCCACACTACCCGACCACACAGCAAGGGAAGCTCCGGTCTCAGGCCTTCTGGAACCCTGGGTGTCTTCCTTCCTTGTCATCTGGTATCATGGAGCCTTGCCAGACCAGCTTTAAGTTGTTGGTACACACAGGAATGGCAACTCATTTCTGTGTTGTTTGCCTCCCCACCTTCCTTTTTTCCCCCTTAGAACTAGTGCTTTATCTCTGATTCTCCTTCAACCCTCACCCCTGGCCTTCATCTTTCTTGACTGATGTCTTTGTCTTCCTCTGTCTGCTTCTCTCCCCTCGTTCTCCTCCAGCTTGGGGACTCAGTTTGGGTGGGGTGTGGAGAAGAAGCACCAGAACCAAGACTCCATCTGCTCTCCCTCATGGACCCCAGAGAAGGGGATAGGCAAAGGAGGTGACCCCCTAGCCCCCCAAAACTGAGGAAGAATGAAACTTCTAGGGCCTGAGCTCTGACCTCCCCTCTTTTCCTCTGTCCCCAGATCAGGGTCACTTCTTGGTGGGGTGGCAGGTTCTAGCTCGGCTCACACTGAGAATGCAAGGACTACAAACAAAAAAGTTTTGTGTCTTAAAAAAAAAATAAAGCCCAAGATCACAGACTAGAAAGAGGACCAGAAACAAAGGCTGCTGATCACAAAGTTGAGCTTGTTTCAGATTAGGTTGGCAGGGAGAATATGTGTGAGTGGCCTCCTGAAGGTCAAGTTCTTTCTGTCCATGGGGAAGTGGTATGTTCAGAGCCAGAAGAAGGGATAAATAAACCAGAAGAACCAGCACTGGGCACGAAAATGTCACTGAGGCCACTGACACACGACTGAAAATGCTGGGAGCTGGAGCAAATGGCCTTTCCCGAAACTCCTCACAGAGGGAACTGCAGATGACTGAAGAAACGCCAGTGATAGCGAGCATGCTAACCCTTGGAGCCTCGGCCAAGCAGGTGCCTGAAATGAAGTAGGTGTTAAATAATATTCATGAAAGAACGTGCATGAACCAGAAATGATGGGCATGACCTCCAGGAGGCGGGTTCAAGGAGGAAATGTTCACTTGATGGTCTCTAAAATGTTCTCTAAAAAGGGGTCCCACTAAGGAATATTTCTTTTCTTTTTTGTTCCTTGAGGGGGATACATACTAAGTGGCTCTAAGCATTCAAGTTGAGGCTAATTTCTGAACCGTTCTGCTCTTGCCCTCCCAGTGTTCCACCTGTCTCCTAACAGATGTT
This sequence comes from Bubalus kerabau, assembly GCF_029407905.1. Taxonomy (NCBI): domain Eukaryota; kingdom Metazoa; phylum Chordata; class Mammalia; order Artiodactyla; family Bovidae; genus Bubalus; species Bubalus kerabau. The sequence goes on along the minus strand of NC_073639.1, from coordinate 12,953,345 downwards.
TGTACCCAAAGAATATCAGTTTGAAGGAACATCAGCTTTTGAATTATCTCTGCGTGTCCACATGTCTCAGTTTAGCTCTGAAAGTGACACTATGGCTTTGAACTTGCTGGTAGTGATATTGCCTTGGAATTCTAGCCTTAGTTCTGTTAGTATATTCATCGTGTCCGGACAAAAAGCACTGTTCAGATTCATGACTCAGTGGCTCATTTTGTTCCAGGGAAAGCTCTCCCCGTTTTCCTCTCCCCCAACCCACACACAAGTATCTGCAGGGGGTTGGAGCTGGCTGCACCATTTCCAGTGCAGCGATAGAGGTTGTTTAAGGCAGTATGGAGGAAACTTTTATTTAAATTCATCGGAGACTAATGCAAACTGTAAAATGTCTGATTCATGAATTTATGTTGGGACATCAGATATTTTTAACCTGAAGAGTAAAATAGTTGAACGGTATGTATATTTAGAAACAATATGTATGTTTGCATGATTTTATTGCAATGGTTTAAAACAACTGGTACCCAGTAAAAAATCCAGTTTACTTTAGCAAACCATAAGTTACACACAAGATGACCAAGAGAGTGCTCAGTGGTGATCTATTAATATATACCCCTGCTTTGTGCAAGCCTTATTGAAAGCTTTCGGCCAATACGACATCCCGTGGGGTGTACCATCACTATATATATCAGACTATAGAAACTTTCTCTACAGTAATTCCAGAGATTAGATTTAACATTGAATGGTTTAAAAAATAAAACACAAGGAAATTCCCAGGTAGTCCAGTGGTTAGGAATCGGGACTTTCGTAGCTGAGGGCCCAGGTTCAGTCCTTGGTCAGGGAGCTAGGATCCTACAAGTGTGCAGCCTGGCCAAAAAATAAAAAATAAAGAAAATTTTACAAACTCCAATACTTTAACATGGTTCTTTGGTTTGGAATATTTCTTCGATGGAATTCCTGTGCAAATTATCTTCTATTGTATAATCAGAAACCATGATACAGGCATACCTCATTTTACTGAGTTTTACATTATTGCACTTGGCAGACACTGTATTTTTTACAAATCGAAGGTTTGTGGCAGTCTTGCATTAGAAAGCTTGTGTGTGCTCAATCAGTCATGTCCAACTCTTTGTGGCCCCATGGACAGGCTCCTCTGTCCATGATATTTTCCAGGCAAGAATACTGGAATGGGTTGCCATTTCCTGCTCCAGGGCATCTTCTCAACCCGGAGATGAAACCCATGTCTCTTGAGTTTCCTGCATTAGCAGGTAGATTCTTTACCACTGCAACATTAGCAAGCCTACTGACACCATTTTTCCAAAACCATAGGCTCACTTCATGTCTCTGGGTCACATTTTGGTCATTCTTGCAATATTTCAAACTTTCTCATTATTATTATATTTGTTCGGCTGATCTGTAATCAGAGATCTTTGATGTTACTTTTTCAAAAACTTGCAACTTGCTGAAGGCTCAGATGATGGTTAGTACATTTTTACAATAAAATATTTTTTATTAAGGTATGTACATTGTTGTTTTAGACATAATACTATTGCACACTTAATAGACTACTCTATAGTGTAAATATGATTTTTTATGCACTGGAAAACCAAAAAAAAATGTTCATGTGACTCACTTTATTGCTATGTTCGATTTATTTCCCTGGTCTGGAACTGAACATGCAATATCTCTGAGGTATTTATTAAGGAAACACCAAAGACTCAAATATAGCTAAACTCTAATTCATATAAAAATATCTTGTTGGTGAAATTCGGCTCGCAGTGCTTTTTCCTTCAGTGCCAGAGTATCTAACATTTATGAAAAGGGATTAGTTAAACCCTTCATTGAAATGCTAGAGTGTCTGATTTCCTTGAATTTTCTTTCTGGAATACCAATTTTAAAAACCTCTGACAATTCAAGAAAGAATGGGAAGCAAAAAGCCTATTACACAACAAGTTGAGTCAGATAAGGACCAATTTTCAAACTTAATCAAATAAACAAGGAAACAGACAAAACCCTGAATATCTTTCTTTAATTAAATACAATGTATGTACATTGGGAATACTGAGACATTTTTTGTTGTTGTTGTTAACTTTTAATTTATTTTCTGGAGCATCCAAATTGCAAAAGCCCAATGCTGTGGAAAGACAGAAAGACATGATTCTGATGGTAAATGTATGAAAATTGCTTTTGTTGTTCCAGTGTTCAACTGGGAAAACAACAACGAAAAAATTTACAGAAACCTCTGTTATTTTCTGTTTCCCTTTGAGAGTCAAGGTTTATTAACAGCATCATTTTGGATCAAGAACAATCACAATACATAATATTATAGATATTCAGCAATGCATGGAAATGGCTTCCAAGCTTTTCCTCTACCATCCTGCTCTTTACCCCAGTAGCCCCCAACCATTTTGGCACCAAGGACCACTTTCAGAGAAGATGATTTTTCCATGAACTGGAGGAGGGAGGTGGGGGATGGTTTGGGGGTGATTCAAGTGCTTTACATTTATTATGCTCTTGCTGATCTGACAGGAGGCAGAGCTCAAGGGGTAATATGAGTGATGGGAAGTGACTGTAAATACAGGTGAACCTTCACTCGCTCACCTGCTGCTCACCTCCTGCTGTGCAGCCTGGTTCCTAACATGCCATGGACCACTACCTGTCCATAGCCCAGGGGTTGGGGACCCCTGATTTACTCTATAAGCCTCGTTTCAGGAAAAGACTTCTGCCAGAGAACTGTCTGATGGTGGTCACTACTGATGAATGTACTACTCAGCAGTTTGTAGTTAGTGACAGCGAACTCTAAGACTGAGTCAGGGGCTGTTAAGAGGTGAGAGAAGTACAGAGTCTGCAGCGTGGGGAGGCAACACCTCAACTCTGCTGCGGGAACTATGTGTCTCTTAGCTGGAGCAATTTTTAGCCTTTGACTCCTGATGCCATTTCCCCTGCACTGTTAGTCTGTTGGTCTGTTCTGTCAGCTCTCAAAGTTCACCTAGTTGTCTATGAGACTCTATAAAAAAACATTAAAATGTCTGACTATAGACATCACATATATACTTATGTGTTCATGTGGACCTACAATTTTTAATATTTTAAAACCCAGCTAAAGCAGGTAAAAGTCACCTCTACCACATACAGTAATCACTTTCAATATTTTTACATTTGTCTATTGACAAGAATTTGTTTACACATAGATGTAATTTTTGTTTTAATAGCCAAAATTCATTAAAGTATGTGTGAATATTTTCTCATGCCGTTTTTAATGTCTTGTGTAATATTTCTTCCTACAAATGTACCATATTTTAAGCAGTGCATATTGTTGGACATTTACATAGTTTTTAATTTCATTTTATAATAAACAATCATGCTACAGACATTTTAGGAAATCATCAAGTATATCCGCAACACTTTTCTAAGGATAAACGCTGGAAAGTAGACTTTTTAATCAGCATAGCAATACTTGATCTTGGTATTTCCATGACTTGGAGCTGTGTTACTCAGGATAAGCTCATTGCTCTAATAAACAACACCAAACTCTCAGACTTTTAATGGAACGAAGAAGTTTTTGCTCACACAGTTTCATGAGGATGTCTCCAGTCAGTGGTTCTCCTGGGTGACTCTCCTCCAAGCAGCAAATTCAGGATGCAGGCTCTTTCCACTGTAACATTTCCACCATTAAGGAGTCAATGGGAACTGTCCAAAGAAGAATCAAATGTTTCATGGCTGTATCTGAAACAGGATATGTCACTTCAGCTCACACTGAATTGCTTATAATTCAGAACCATAACTCAATCTACCTAGATCTTTCTAGCTGTAGATTGTGACTCCATTTATTTAATGTTTTTTGAGTCTCATAGACAACTAGGTGAACTTTGAGAGCTGACAGAACAGACCAACAGACTATTCAGTGAAGAGGAAATGGCATCAGGAGTCAAAGGCTAAAAATTGGCCGAACATTTCATTCAGGTTTTTCCATCCGAACGAAGTTTTAGGCCAACCCGATCTCTGAAAGTGTGTGTATGTGTGTTGGGGCTGATGATAATTGTAAAGAAGTCTTTTCTTTGTGCCCAAGAGGAAGATCAAATGTTGGTGGTGACCATAGAAAAGTTTCTGTGCCTGGATCATTTTTCTTAACTTGATTAGGATGTTTCTGTACGTAGAAACAGCATTAGTTTGTCTGTCTTCCCAATATGATTGTTAAGAACACCTCTCTCTTTCTCAAAAGTATTCTGGTCTATATGATAAATTATGTGGTCACCCTAGCTATGACTCCCTAATACGTAAGACCCTGCAGTACCCTGAGTCCCTGTTCCTCAGATCTGGGTGTTCCTCTGCTCCCTGCACCATCTGCTGAGGTCTGCACTGCCTTCTCAATTCTGACCAGATGGGTTTCTCTGAATCAGGAGACTGAAAACAGTTCCCAGGTAAGAGAGACCCAGTGCTGAGACTTTTGTTTTTCCCCCCAAAACACAAGCTACAAGAAGTTAACTTTTAATAAGATATAAAGAAGACATTTCTATAATTAACATTATCAAAAAAAATTTAACATGATACTTCCAAGGTAGCAAGGCTTTTGTCCTTGGAATAGTCCCAATGGAGGTGAGATTATCATTTACCAGAGTTTTTATATAATGGATTCTTGAATTGGGTAGAAAGTTGGAATGTGCATGCATGCTGAGTCACTTTCAGTCCTGTCCGACTCTCTGCCAACCTATGGACGATAGTCCGCCAGGCTCCTCTGTCCTTGGGATTTCCCAGGCAAGAATATTGGAGAGGGTAGCTATGCCCTCCTCCAGGGATCTTCCTGACCCAGGGATTTAACCTGCATCTCTTATGCCTCCTGCATTTGCAGGCAGGTTCTTTACCACTAGCACCCCCTAGGAAGCCTCAGAAAGTTGGAATAGATGAGTTTAAATCTGATAATTCTTTGATTCTCTGAATTTAAATCATTTGGTCCACTTGGAACAGGGCCAACTGGGTCTTTTCTAGGGACTACCCATTGCTGTCAAATGTATGAAGTTGACACAGCTTAAGATAGTTATAATTTGGACTAGATTTTAGATGAAGGGCTCAACCATAATTTCTAAAATGGATTAATCCTGGAGCTATTTTCAATACTTAAAAAAGTGGAATTTCCTCTCTGCCTCTGGGAATTACAACTCTTCTTAGAGACAGTCTCTCGAAATGTGCTAGTCTCTCTACAATTCTGGTCGTGTTTGCTACTAGTGAAGGAAAGGAAACTCTGTGATGCGTTACACTCACATAATGAGTGACTACTAGCTCTGTTTTTCCCTTGTGTCCTCTTGCAAAATAAGATAATTTTTTTGCTTCTAAAGCCATATAAATGTTTTTCTTTTCACTATAAAATTAAGACATAGAGTTCGGAGAGCTAGAGGGAGAGAAAGGGAGAGAGAGCAGGAGAGGGAGGGAGAAATAGAGATATGGAAGGGGAATAAAGAGAGAAATAGAAAATAACACAGAGGAGAGAAAGGTACAAAAGGATCTCAGGCAAAGTGATATAACTGCTTTGCTTTCAAATTACACATTGGAAGAATTGCCTAGCGAAGGAATAGTTAAAAATATGCTATAAAATATGTCTATTGTCAGACAAATTAGAGAAGAATAGTATAATTTCAGAAAACAAAACTATCATTAGGGACACTGAGAAATGTGAATAGAGAAAGTGAATAGAGAATATGGTTATGCTTCTATTTTGACTTCACTCAGTATGAAGAATAGTTTAAAATAGCATATTTTCAAATTTGAAAATGAGGAGTCTGATATGCTTACAATCATCTATTTTTTTTCTACTCCAATTTCTTTCCTTCTTTGAGGCACAGACTGAACTGAGACCCACAGACTTTAGCTTCTTGCTTAATGTGTTAGTCACTCAGTTGTGTCTGACTCTTTGTGACCCCACGGACTGTAGCCTATCAGGCTTCTCTGTCCATGAAATTCTCCAGACAAGAATACTGGAGGGGGTTGCTGTTTCCTTCTCCAGGGGATCTTCCAAACCCAAGGACTGAACCCAGGTCTCCCATTTTGCAGGCAGACTCTACTGTCTGAGACACCAAGGCCCAGAAAGCATCCTTCTGTGCTCATCATGCTTCAATTAAAGATAAACTAGACCACTTGAAGTTATTGCACATCTCAATAATTAGCTTTTCATTATTATGTATTCCTTTTTTTCTTTAGTTTATTTTGCATAGTTTCTTTTGCTATGGCTTCAAGTTCACTAGTCTTTTTTTTCTATAATGTCAAATCTGCCATTAATCCCATCCAGTGTAATTTTTATGTCTGACACAGTAGTTTTTAGCTCTAGAACTTTTATTCGAGTCCTTTTTAATTTTCTGTGTCTCTATAACTTTTTGAACATATGGGATACAGTTAAAATAACTGCTTTAATGCCTTTGTCTCGTAATCCTAACATCTGTGTCTATCTTGGTTGGTTTAGATTGATTGCTTTTTCTCCTCTTTATGGGTTATTGTAAATTTTAACTTCTTGGGTGCTGGATTTATTTTATTCTTGGGAGTATTATGGAAATTTGCTCTGGGACAGTCACTTGAAAATAATTTGATCCTTTCGAAATCTGCTTTTAAGATGTGCTAAGTCTAGACCAATGCTCAGCCAAGGGTTTATTAATCCCAGCTAGTACGGCAAGACCTTTCTGAGTAATCTACCTATGACCTATGAATCATGAGGGTTTTCTCAACCTGGTTACTGTAGGCACACACTTCTTTTGCCCTATGTGAGTTTCAAGTACCCTTCAAGTGGTTCTTTCCCCAGCCTTGGATAATTTCCTCACCTACATGTGCTGATCTGCACTTTGCTAAATACTTCATTATTTGGTGTCAAGTGTCTTTAAAACGGTTGTTTCAGTTATTTTTCCAATGTGTTTTTTCTTTTAGATGAAAGGTAAATCCAGCCCTTGCTACTTCATCTTGCTTGGAATTAGAAGCCCTGTGTTTCCAACACTGACCTTTTTCTTGAACGCCAACTACTCACTCAAGGTTTGAATTTGAATATCTAACAAATGCATGCGTTCCAAATGTATCATGAATACAGATAAACTGTTTACTCCTTGCAAAAGCTGCTTTTAACTTCTTCTCTGTACTCTAGATACTCAGTATAGAATCATTCTTTGTCATTTCACTTATACCTCCCACAATCTGTTCTGTGCTTAGTTGCTCAGTCGTGTCCAACTCGTTGAGACCCCATGGTCTGCAGGCTGCCAGGCTCCTTGGTCCATGGGATTCTCCAGGCAAGAATACTGGAATGGGTTGTTGTGCCCTCCTCTAGGGGATCTTCCCAACCCAGGTATCAAACCAGCATCTCCTGCATTGCAGGCAGATTCTTTACCATCTGAGCCAGCAGGGAAGCCCCTCCCACAATCTAGCCATCATCAAATACCACTAATTCTACTATGAAATTCTACATTTCAAATCCAGTTCTTTTTACCATAACTGAGACCACTCTACAACATCAGATTACTGTAATATTCCAGTATCTGGCAGAGGTCTGGCATGGATGAAAGATAGTATACTCAAACTTATTAATCAAGAGAGACTATAAATACAGAGATTATTTTAAAAGTCTGGGTTAGAGAACACAATGGAGATAAATTTATATTTATTTAGTAATATTTATCTAGTATATTTAGCTAGTAATAATGGGGAATCATGTCCACTCAAAGGCCTGAATGGATAAAGGGAGGGAGCAACAACCAAAATCAGAGAAATTAGGGGCTGCTTGACTGTAGCTCTTGGTAAAGAGATGTGGTCAAACTTCAGATACTTTGCAAGTAGGAAGCTGATGAATTACAGAAAATATTTCACTCTTCTCTCGGTTTTCTCTTGGTGGCTCCCACTGGCTGAACCCAACCGGAAGCCAGAGGTCAAAGCCATTTGTGATGCAGCAGAGAAGGTCAGATTCCAGGGACTCAGCATCAAGAAAGGTAGGGTGGGTCTGGAGGACAATCCCCTACGTGGTCTCCTCACTTCTGTGTGCCTCCTTCTACTTGCTGGTCAGAGCAGCCAAAGGGAGCCATTGAAAATATAAATCTGTTTATGTCATTATAGTACTTAAAATGCTGAAGTGGCTTTCCGTGACACTTAGAATAAAATTTAAAATCCTGAATGTGATCTAAATTTCCTACATGAGCTCATCTTTGGCTACTTTTCCAATGCAATCTCTAATTACTCTTCTCATCTCTTATTCTGCTCCAGTCACCATGGCCTTCCTGCGTCTCCTTCGCACTCCAAATTCCTACCTGCTATATATTTGCTGTCCTATCTGAAAGGTCTTTTACATTCCCTCACTGTATTGTCTTTGAGAGATCTTCTCAGAATTTCTTCCTAAAACAGTAGCCTCTCTCTCGTCTTACCTTATTTTACTTTTTTATTAAAAATTTTTTTTGACGTGGACCTTTTTAATGTCTTTATTGAATTTGTCACAATATTGCTTCTGTTGTTTATGTTCTGAATTTTTTTTGGCCATGAGGCATGTGAGATCTTAGTTCCCCAACCAGAGATTGAATCCACACCCCCTGCACTGGAAGGCAAAATCTTAACCACTGGACAACCAGGAAAGTCCTTTCCAGCCCTACTTTATGTTACATTTCTTCATAACAGTTATTTCCATCTATTAATTATCTCCCTCCATTATATTAATATAAGCTCCATGAAGGCCAGAGCTTTCATGGTACCCAATAGGCTGTTAGGCACCATGTCTCTGCAGTTAGAACAGAACCTGTCATATTATAAATAATCAATATAAATTAAACAAGTCCAAGAATAACAAATACTTCTCTCCCTCTTTTTCTAACCCAGGGGAAAATTTTAATGCCCCTTCCAATCATCTCACCTCACTGTGCAATACTCTAGTTTCCCCATTTTCTTTCCTTAAACATTTACAGAGAGTGTATTTGCTTGCTGGGGCTGCTGTAACAATAAACCAGACTCTAAGTGAATTTAACAACAAAAATGTATTTTCTCACAATTCTGGAGGCTAGAAGTCTGAGATCAAGGTGTTGGCAGGGTTGGTTCTTTCTGAGGTCTGTGAGGAAGGATCTGTCCGATGCCTTCTGCTCCTCCTTTCTAATGGTTTGCTGGCAACCATTGACTTTCCTTGGTTTATAGAAGCATGGCCTCAATCTGTATCCTCATCTTCACCTGGCATTCTCCCTGTGTGCATGTCTTTCTCCAGATTTCCTCTTTTTTACAAGGACTCTAACCATGTTGGATTAGAAGACCACGCTACTGCAGTATGGACTTCCCAGGTGGCAATAGTGGTAAAGAACCTGCCTGCCAATGCAGGAGATGCAAGAGATGCGTGTTTGATCCCTGGGTCAGGAAGATTCCCCTGGAGGAGGGCATGGCAATCCACTCCAGTATTCTTGCCTGGAGAATCCCACAGACAGAGGAGATGGACAGGCTACAGTCCATGGGGTCACAAAGAGTTGGACACGACTGAGCACACAGCATTACTGCAGTACCACCTCATCCTGACTTAAGTGATTGCATTTTCAAGGACCCTGTTTCCAAACAAGGCCACATTCAGAGGTATTGAGGATTGTGACCTCAATATGAGTTTTTTGGACACACAATTTAACCCACAACAGCAGATTGTTATATTAATCAAAAAGATAACATAGAGAAGCATCAGTTCAGTTCAGTCACTCAATCGTGTCCGACTCTTTGCGACCCCATGAATTGTAGCACGCCAGGCCTCCCTGTCCATCACCAACTCCCAGAGTTCACTCAAACTCACGTCCATTGAGTCAGTGATGCCATCCAGCCATCTCATCCTCTGTCGTCCCCTTCTCCTCCTGCCCCTATTTCCCTCCCAGCATCAGAATCTTTTCCAATGAGTCAACTCTTCGCATGAGGTGGCCAAAGGACTGGAGTTTCAGCTTTAGCATCATTCCTTCCAAAGAAATCCCAGGGCTGATCTCCTTCAGAATGGACTGGTTGGATCTCCTTGCAGTCCAAGGGACTCTCAAGAGTCTTCTCCAACACCACAGTTCAAAAGCATCAATTCTTCGGCACTCAAGTAATTAAAATAATATTTTAAATGTTTTAACAATAATTTTAAGTAATTTTATGTTTCTGAAAAGTTATAACAATGGTACAAAGAACTGCTGAATCCCCTTCAATCAGACTCTTCAGCTAACACTCTATCACATTTGTCACCTTTTTTCTCTGCTTCCCTCTTTCTCACCCAGTCATTTGTTATTATGCTTTTCCTGAGCTATTTGAGAGCAAGTTACAGTCATAATACCTCTGACCCCCTAAATACTGTGGTGTATAAATCACCAAAACGTGGCTGTAGAGACCTGATGACACTTACATGACCACAGTGCAACCATCCAGATCAGCAAAGCAATATTGATGTAATTGACTCATTGAGTCAATGAAACGCATTAAAATGTTTCTAAATTCTTCCAATGACATCTCTTTTTCCAAGATTCAGTAGAAAATCACATAGTACATTTACTTGTGACCTGTGTTTAGTCTCCTCTAATCTGGAATGTTCAGAGTTATTATCCTTTTACATTTTCTGATATAAAAAATAAAATACAGGAAACACATGGATGGTCTATAATATATATTCTTCCTTGAACTTTTTAGGAAACTTTCTAATTTTCCCAGTAGAAAATACTTATATAGTATCAATAGGCATTTATTGATAACCCCCAGATTTTTGTAGCTTTCCAATTTCCTGTGAAATATACATTCCATTTTCAGATTCAAATTTATGCTGAATCCCTACGATATGTGAGATGCTCATGTTATATTATTTTTAATCCTCATGAAAGTTCTGTGTATTACGTATCATTATCCACATTTTATAGATAAGTAATTGCATTTGTTACTGCTATGTAATCAATTACCACCAAATGTAGTGGCTTGAAACAACACTTACTATCTCATAATCAAGACAAGATAAAATACATGGCTGACCTGGTCTAGAAGTAGAGAATTCGAGATAAATTTTGTAGGTGGTCTTGGCAAGATGTGTTGAGGTATTAAATATGGGATAAGTAAGGAAGTGGAAGGGTTCAAATGTGACTCCAAAATTTGCATTTAATAACTAGATACCTTTTACTAAAATGAAGATGAATAGAAATAGGTTGGTTGGAAAGAATAAGAGGTTTACTTTGGACATATTAAGTCTGAAGCACCCAGGAGACAGCCAAATAGAGATATCGAGGATGAGACAGGCCTTAGAGATACAAAGTTCAGAGGAGAGGTCTAGACTAGAGATTGCTCTTGGCCAAGAAATACTGGCCTTAGTAGCTAAAATTTGGGCACTAAATCTCAATGCAATTTGATAATGAGCTAGTCTAGATACATCCTGGAGACTAGAAAAGAGGCAAGAGAGAGCAGGTCTAAAAGTTTCCTCTCTCAATGTCTAATTTAGAGCTAGCTCAATCTCTTGCCTTGGACTTTATTATTATGATGTTATCATTATCACTGGGCTTCCCAGGTGGCACTAGTGGTAAAGAACTTGCCTGCCAATGCAGGAGACCTAAGAGACTTGGGTTCAATCCCTGGGTCAGGAAGATCCCCTAGAGGAGGGCATGGCAGCCCACTGCAGTATTCTTGCTGGGAGAATCCCATGGACAGGGAACCTGGTGGGTTACAGTCCATGGAGTCACAGAGTTGGGCATGACTGAAGCACAGGCACACACGTTATCCACACCAATGTTTTGGGGGACTGGGCAGGAGGCATGCATCTCTCAGATGCTGGCAAAGAAACAGAATACTTTGAGGGAGAGAGAACCCAGATTCCAAGAGCTGTCCCTGCAAGGACTCTGGAAATCATCAGGACATGGATTAGCCAAAACACAGTGCTGGGAGAGATGCCCAAGAGCTAACAGATCTGCAATCTTGCCTTATGTCTCTTGAAGCATGGGAGAAGTTCAAAGACAGAAAAGGAAAGAAATATTGACCCTCTTTCCAGCTCCCTGCTGTTGTGCTTTAAGGTATTATCTTCACATTGTAAAACTTTCTACCCACTGATACAGCCTCTGTAAAAAAAAAAAAAATATATATATATATATATATATCCTTTATTCTGAACAATTCAGAGCTGCATTTCTTGGGCCTGGGGAAAACTGGGAGATAAGCCTTCCAGATCTTTTTCCTGAATACCTCAGTGGTGGTCCATGGGCTGGCAGGGAGCATCCAGGTTGTCACAGACATACAGTGGTACTCTAGCTTTTTCTGATCAGGAGCCCTCAGAGAACGGAAAGACAGGGCTTATTACTAAGATCTCCGAGGGTCATCTCTCCATTACTATCCCTAACAAAAAAAATTCACCTGTTTTCTATTAAATATTTCATTCTCCATGAGCAGGGATCCTGGCTACTGGGTTTCTCTGACTCTCTTAGCCTGAAGTTCACATGCCCTTCTGAAACTACAGTATCAGTCATGGATAGAAAAATAAAGCTGTGTGGACAATGCATCTGTGGCTTGGTTCCCTTTAGATTGTGATCACGTATAGCTGTCTTTCCTCAGTGACTCTTGAGCTTACAATAAAGAGAAAGTAGAGAATGTGATTTTTATATATTACAAAGCAATGCAACTGTGAAACTACAAATGCAATTTTTACGTCAAGCTTACTCCCTTCAATTTTTTTTTTTTTTTTAATGAGAGTAGGTGTTAATTGAACTGTATTGGTGCTGATTACATCATCTAAGAGCTGTCCCTGAGAGGGCTCTTCAGATGTACTGATTTGTTTTCTCTTTCTGCTTTGCAAGATATGAGTTCTCTCTTTTTATTGAAATACAGCTTCAGTGAAAACTAGTATACTGCCTATGAATTATTTCTACAAACATGGTCAACGAGACGTTCAGCCTGTTTGTCAAACTAAAAATCCAAGAAGCAGAGATCACACAGACTTGTCCTCTGGTGGTGGTGGTGATTTAGTAGCTAAATCTTATCTGACTCTTTGCAACCACATGGACTGTAGCCCGCCAGGCTCCTCTGTCCATGGGATTCTCCAGGTGAGAATACTCGAGTGGGTTGCCATTTCCTTCTCCAGTGGATCTTCCAGACCCAGACGTGAACCCATGTCTCCTGCATTGGCAGGTGGATTCTCTACCTCTGAGCCACCAGGAAAGTCCCAATTGTCCAGTATATATCAACAGTTGCTCCAATTATCAGTGGATGACTGATAATGTTACTAAAGCCTATCCAACCTGGACTTGCTTTCTAAGTCTCTTCTGTCTTGGCCCCCCTTTTTTTTTTTAGCATAGTCAATGCTCTGATTGCATCGTTCCACCATCCCCTGGTATTTTGCATCCTTTTCCGCTCCTGACCGCAGCACTAATCAAATTCAGTCTCAGAATTTTCCTGCTTTTGGCACACAGCTCATCCACAAATAAGTTCCTTACTTCCTTCTCTTCATTTTGAAGTGACAATAGATGTCTATGTCACTGGTAAAGCTATTCGAAAATAATGGTAAAATATTTTTCTCTTGTGAATTCCTTTTCCCGGAGTTTGGTGCGTGTCTTTAACTTCCCTCGGAGGCCTTGTTGTTACAACACTTTTCTCCTGAAGAATGTCAAGATTCAGGCCATCTACATGGCTCGGAGTTTAAAAATCTCAATCTGGTCGTGTACTTTGATTTACTTCTTCCGTCTGGACTCCCACTCTGTTCTCAGCACATACCCTGAACAGTCTTTCAAATTCATCAACAGCTTGCCCCATTGAGTGGTTCTTTATATAGCCTCTTAGGGGCCCAGAGCTGTCAACGTTTCTCTGCAATATTTGTTTTGTATTCAAAGCTTACCTGATGGATGTCCTTGAAGCGGTTTGCTGGTGATGGATAATAATGGCGGCAGCGGTCCAACCTCCATGTTGTCCTTCGTAATCCAAGTTGGCAGTGCAAATACGGGGCTGTCTGTTTTTCCCCTTGTGAGAAACCTCTTACAGACAGGCTGTAAACAGCTTGGGTGGTATTGGCATGACACGGTCTAACTTTTCTGCCGACTCTTTTTAGATTTTCTGCTTGTTAATTTGCTCACGTGTAGGCATGTGCCTAAATATGTTACTGAGGCCCTGGAAGATCGTTTTAAAAGAATGTCTACATCAATTTAAAAAATTTAGGTAACATTTGCATACAGAGAAACGTGTGCATCCTATTATACAATTCGGTGAATTCCAACAAATTAAACACTCCAGTCAAGATATAAAATATTTTCATCTCTCCAAAATGTTCCTTCTACTTTTAGCCAAGAATTCCACACACCTAAGTGACAACTGTTTTGATTTCCATCTTCACATTCTTGAACTTTACATAAATTTAATCAAACAATATCTACTCTTTTGTGTCTGGCTTCTATCTGTTGTGACAATTTTGACATTCATCAATGTTATTGGGTATATTGGTGGCTTATTTTTTTTTATGGTTGAGAAGTATTTATTGTATGAATATATCATCATTTGTTTATCCATTCTCCTGTTGATGGACTTTTTGGGTTGTTTCCAGTTTGGGGCTATTATAAATACACATTCATATAGAAGTCTCTTCTGGACCTTTACTTTAAACTCTTTTGAGTAAATATATAAGGGCATAATTGCTAGGTCATGGCTAAGTGTATATTTAATTTCATAAGAAACCGGCAAAGAATTTTCCCAAAATTTAATATTCCTAATGGCAGTGTAGTTAAAGCTCTAGTGTTCCCACATTCTCACTATCATTTGATATAATCTCTCTTTAAATCTCCCTTTTGGAACAGGTGTGCAGAATGTGAATATCACAAGTGTGATATTCATTTGCATTTCCCTATTAATTCTGAGAACTTTTTGTGTACCTTTTCCAGCACTCAAATGTCTTCTTTTGTGAAAAATGTCTGAATCTTTTGTCCAGCTTTTTATTCTGTTCTTTTTCTTTTGTATTTGTAAAAAGTCTTGGTATATTCTGGATAAAACTGCTTTCTCATCTCTCCATGTATTCCCAGTCAGTGGTTTGTCTCTTTGTGGTCCTGATGTTGTCTTTTGATGAGCAGAAGGTTTACATCTTCATAATCTAATTGATCATTTTTCTCTTTTATGTTTACCAGTTTCTTCCTGTTCCCTACTTGTCTGTACCAATACTGTGAAGATATTTGCCAGTGTTTTTTTGCAGAACTTTAAATTATGATCTTTAATCCTTCTTGACTTAATTTTTGGTTATTATGGGATTTAAAGTTTGTGTTTTATTGCTTTCTCCACTTTAGAGCACTATTTGTTAAAAATATTTTTTAACCCCACAAAGCCTTTGACTGTGTGCATCACAATAAACTGTGGAAAATTCTGAAAGAGACGGGAATACCAGACCACCTGACCTGTTTCTTGAGAAACCTAATGCAGGTCAGGAAGCAACAGTTGGAACTGGACATGGAACAACAGACTGGTTCCAAATAGGAAAAGGAGTACGTCAAGGCTGTATACTGTCACCCTGCTTATTTAACTTATATGCAGAGTACATCATGAGAAATGCTGGGCTGGAAGAAGCACAAGCTGAAATCAAGATTGCCAGGAGAAATATCAAACCTCAGATATGCAGATGACACCACCCTTATGGCAGAAAGTGAAGAGGAACTCAAAAGCCTCTTGATGAAAGTGAAAGAGGAGAGTGAAAAAGTTGGCTTAAAGCTCAACATTCAGAAAACGAAGATCATGGCATCTGGTCCCATCGCTTCATGGCAAATAGATGGACAAACAGTGGAAACAGTGTCAAACTTTATTTTTTGGGGCTCCAAAATCACTGCAAATGGTGATTGCAACCATGAAATTAAAAGACACTTACTCCTTGGAGGGAAAGTTATGACCAAACTAGAGAGCATATTGAAAAGCTGAGACATTACTTTGCCAACAAAGGTCCTTCTAGTTAAGGCTATGGTTTTTCCAGTGGTCATGTATGGATGTGAGAGTTGGACTGTGAAGAAAGCTGAGCACTGAAGAATTGATGCTTTTGAACTGTGGTGTTGGAGAAGACTCTTGAGAATCCCTTGGACTGCAAGGAGATCCAACCAGTCCATTCTAAAGGAGATCGGTCCTGGGTGTTCATTGGAAGGACTGATGCTGAAGCTGAAACTCCAAACTTTGGCCACCTCATGCGAAGAGCTGACTCATTGGAAAATACCCTGATGCTGGGAGGGATTGGGGGCAGGAGGAGAAGGGGATGACAGAGGATGAGATGGCTGGATGGCATCACCGACTCGATAGACATGAGTTTGAGTGAACTCTGGGAGTTGGTGATGGACAGGGAGGCCTGGCATCCTATGATTCATGGGGTTGCAAAGAGTCAGACACAACTGAGTGACCGAGCTGAACTGAGTACCATGATAGAGAAAAGATTTACTGCCCAGGTGTGAGTCTATCTTTGACCTTTCTTTTCAGTCCAATGATCCATTAGCCTCCATATATATCAATACCACACTTTCTCGATTACTGTAACTTTAGAATAAATCTTGAAATCAGGTAGCATAAATCTTTCAGGTTTTTTTTTCTCAAATTTGTCTTGGTTATTCAAGCATCTACATTTCCATATACATTTTCAGAACTTGCTTGTCAGTTTCCTTTCATTGAGAATAAGCCTGTTGGGATTTTGACTGATATTTTATTTTAATAAAAAGTAAGCTTCCCTGTTGGCTCAGATGGTAAAGAATCTGCCTGCAATGCAGGAGACCTGGGTTCAATCCATGGGTCATGAAGATCCCCTGGAGAAGGGAATGTCAACCCACTCCATTATTCTTGCCTGGAGAATTCCATGGACAGAGGTGCTTGGCAGGCTACAATTCACGGGGCTGCACAGAGTCAAACATGATGGAGCAACTAATCACTGCAACTTAAGGGTAGAATTTTGTTAAATATTTTTCTGTATCTATCCAAGATGATCATATTTTTTTTTCCTTCTATTTTGTAAATTTGACAAACTACATTGTTTTTCAAATATTAAACCAATCTTGCATTTCTAGAATTAATCTTGCCTGATCATGATGTATAATGATCATCATATCTTTTTTGTATACTGCTGGAATCAATGGCTGATAATTTATTTATCAATACTTGAAAAGATACATTGACCTGTAATTTTCTTGTAAGGTTTGTGTAAGGTTTTGGTATCACAACTACATTGGCCTCATAAAACCAGTTCGGGAAGTAATCACTGTCCATTTTCTGAAAGAATTTGTATAAGAATGGTATTGCTTTTTGATAAAAGTTTTGATAAAACTTACTCATCAAGCTATTTGTGTCTGGATTTGGGAGACAGGAGGAAAGAAGATTTTTTTATTACTTTTTTTGTAAATGCAGGGATATCTAAATCCTTGTTCACATATTTTGATCATTTGTATTTTCAGGAAATGTTTCTTTGTCTAAGTTGTATAGTGTATTAGAATTAAGTTGCTCATCATATTTCCTTATTACATTTATCATTCTACTAAAAGCACCTAATTTCTATTATACTTTATTTTAAATTTTAAATTATTTGGAAGTTGTGGTTAATTTATAATAGTGGGCTTTCTAGAAATGTTAATGTTGCTGATACGTAATTTAATTCTACTCTTGTCAGAAAACATATTCTTTAAAATTTTAATATTTTTAATTAATTAAGAGTGGTTTTACGGGCCAGCATATGGTCTATCTTGGTGAATTGCTCATGTTCACTTAAAAATAATGTGTGCTCTTCTGTTGTTGGATGGAGTGTTCTATGAATGTTAATTAAGTTGAGGTGGCTCATGCATGTGCATGCTAAATCTCTTTAGTCGTGTTGGACTCTTTGCAAACATTTGTACTCTAGCCCATTAGGCTCCTTTGTCCATGGGATTATTCAGGCAAGAATACTGGAGTGGCTTGCATGCCCTCCTCCCTGGGATTTTCCTGACCCAGGGACCAGACCCATATCTCTTATGTCTCCTGCATGGACAGGCAGGTCCTTTACCACTAGCACATACTGTTGTTCAAATCTTTTCTTTTCTTGCTAATTTTTGCCTACCTGTTCTATCAGTTGTTAAGAGGAGGGCATTAAAATTCATGATGATAATTAGGTATTTATCTATTTCTCCCTTTAGTTTTGTCAGCTTTTTGTTCATGTATTTTGAAACTCTTATATGTAGTGTGTACATATATATGATATTATATCTTCCTAAGGAGGTGGTTGGAGAAGGAAATGGCAACCCGCTCTAGTATTCTTGCCTGGAAAATTCGACAGATGGAGGAGCCTGGTGGCTACAGTCCTTGGGGTCACAAAGAGTCAAAGAGGACAGAGCGACTGAGCGCACACAGCACAATGAGATGGTCCTTTTCTCGTTTCTAAGTGTCTCTTTTTATTTCTGGTAAGATAGTTTGTCTTGAGGTCTGTTTTAATCTACACACATCACCTTCTTTTTCTTATAAAACTGTATACCTTTCTCAATTTTCTTAATCTGTTCAAGCTTCCAAAACAAAATGCCATAGACTGGGGACTCAACAACAACAAAAAAATGTCCTGGGAACTGAAAGTCCAAGGTTAAGGTCCCGTAGTGTCAGTTTCTGCTGATAACTTTCTTCCTGGTTTGTAAATACCACCTTGCTGTGACTTCCTGTGGCAGAGGGAGAGAGTCTGGTGTCTCTTCATTTTTTAATAAGGCCATAGTTATATTGGACCAACGCTCCATGCCTGAGTCCTTGTTTAATCTCAACTACCTCTTTAAAGAAACTCCAATACAGTCACATGGTGGGTTAGGGCTTTAACATATAAATTTAGCAAAGGGATGGTAAACAATTCACAGCCTGAACGTTTTGCTTTCAAACTATTTATTTCTCTATAGGTAAAGCATGTTGCTTGTATATAGCATGTAATTAGACTCTGATTTTTATTCAGTATGACAATATTTACTTTTTAAATGGAGTGTTTAGTCTATTTGTATTTAATGAAGCTGTCATTTTTGGCTAGATTTAATTCTACTGTATTTCTCTCTGTTTTCCTTTTTTCCCCCCCTCTATTTTCTTCCTATCTTGCCTTCTTAGCTATCAGACCACACAAAACAGGCTGTGAGCTGGATTTGGCCCATGGGCTGTGGAATTTTCCTTCTTCTCCTCTAGTTAGTCAGTTGTCTTAAAAAATAACATAAGAATTAAGAAGATAAATTTTTTATATTTATCACATTCAACGCCCTTTTTCCATTTCTACCACTATGAATTGAATTTGGCATTATTTGCTTTCAGCCTGAATAGCTTCCTTTAACGTTTCTTGTAGTACAGGTCCTATGAATTCTTCCTGCTTTTAGTTATCTGAACATGTTTTCTATTTTACCTTCTTCTCAAAGGATATATTGCTGAATAGGGAAATCTGGGTTACTTTATTTTTTCTTTTCTTCCTTTCTATGTTTAAAGTATTCTTTCATTGTCTACTGTCATACATTGTTCTGATAAGAAATCAGGCATAATGTTCACCTTTATGTAAAGTTTCTTTTCTCTCTGCTCCTTGTGCTGTGGTAGAATGCTGCAGTACCTACCACCTTCCCACCAAGACTTGCTGTTCTGATTCTTGGGATTGTGAATATGATGAGATACTGTGCCATGATGATGTTGTGTGTATGTGTTCAGTTACTCAGTTGTGTCCAACTCTTTGAGACCCTATGGATGGTCACCCACCAGGCTCCTCTCTCCTTGGGATTTTCCAGGCAAGAATACTTGAGTGTGTTGCCGTGTCCTCCTCCAGGGGATATTCCTGACCCATGGGTTGAACTCGCATCACTTATGTCTCCTGCATTGGTGCTCTGTTGCTTCAGTCATGTCTGACTCTTTGCAGCCCTATGTACAGTAGCCTGCCAGGCTCCTTTCTCCATCAGTTCAGTTCAGTTCAGTCACTCAGTCATGTCCGACTCTTTGCAACCCCGTGAATTGCAGCACGCCAGGCCTCCCTGTCCATCACCAACTCCCGGAGTTCACTCAAACTCATATCTATCGAGTCGGTGATGCCATCCAGCCATCTCATCCTCTGTCATCCCCTTCTCCTCCTGCCCCCAATCCCTCCCAGCATCAGGGTCTTTCCAATGAGTCAACTCTTCGCATGAGGTGGCCAAAGTATTGGAGTTTCAGCTTCAGCATCAGGCCTTCCAATGAACACCCAGGACTGATCTCCTTTATAATGGACTGGTTGCATCTCCTTGCAGTCCAAAGGACTCTCAAGAGTCTTCTCCAACACCACAGTTCAAAAGCATCAATTCTTCGGTGCTCTGCTTTCTTCACAGTCCAACTCTCACATCCATACATGACTACTAGAAAAACCATAGCCTTGACTAGAGAGACCTTTGTTGGCAAAGTAATATCTCTGCTTTTGAATATGCTATCTAGGTTGGTCACAACTTTCCTTCCAAGGAGTAAGCATCTTTTAATTTCATGGCTGCAATCACCATCTGCAATGATTTTGGAGTCCCAAAAAATAAAGTCTGACACTGTTTCCACTGTTTCCCCATCTATTTGCCATGAAGTGATGGGACTAAATGTCATGATCTTCATTTTCTGAATGTTGAGCTTTATGCCAACTTTTTCACTCTCCTCTTCTCCATGGACTATGTTGTATTACAAGGCAAAAGGGATTTTGCAGATATAATTAAGGTTACTGATCAGTTGACTTTAAGTTAATAAAAAAGGGGATTATCTAGGTGAACCTGATGTAAATATGTGAGACCTTAACAGCAGAGATTCTCCACCTGGGACTGAAGAGGAAGAGAGAGTCAATTGAGAAGGAGGTAATGTGTCATTGCTGGTACTGAAGGTGGAAAGGAACACATGAGAACAAGTGCAGGTGGCTTATTAGGAGCAGACAGTATCCTCTGCTTCACAGTTCTAAACGAAGCAGACCTAAACCTGTTTCCTGTTAGGACCTCAGACCTAAACCACAAAGAACTGTACTTTGCCAACAATCTGAATAAACTTGGAGTGAATTCTTCCCCAGAGCTTTCAGATAGGAGCCCAGTCCAGCCAACACCTTGATTTCAAACCTGTCAGATCCAAAGAACACTGTGGGGAGCCCACCTGGATTTCTGACCCAAAGAACTGTGAGATAATAAATGGGTGTTGCTTTAAACCTCTATGTTTGTGGTGATTTGTTATACAGAATTGGAAACCTGATACACTCCTATCGAGATGTTTTTCCTTATTTTCAGTATTCAGGTGTTGGACTGTGATATATTTAAGTGTGGTTTTCTTAGTATTTTCTTGTTTGACATCCACTGAAATTTTTGAATTTGTAGGTTTATGTTTTTCATAAAATTTGTGAAATTTTCAGCCATTGTTATTCAAAGGAACTTTTCCCCACACTCCTTTCTGCTTCTTTAAAATTCCAGTTGAATGTGTACTAGACTGCTTGATGTCTCACAGACCTCTAAGGCTCTTTTTTTTCTTTCTTTTTTCAATCTTTTTCCTGTTTTTCAAATGTGATTTTCTTTATTAATTTCCCTTCAAGTTCACTAACAATTTTTTCTGCCATCTATAATCTGGTAATCCCATTCAATGAAATTTCCATTTTAGATACTGTACTTTTAAGCTGTAGAATTTCCTTTTGGCATTTAAAAAATATGTTCCATTTTTCTGCTGAAATTACTTACCTATCCACACATTATATCCATCATTTTTATTTAAGTCCTTGCATTTTTCTTTAAGTCTCATTTGTCAAAGTCCTTATTGCTAATCTCTGGGTCATCTTGTTGTCTGTTTGCATTAACTACACTTTCTGATTGTGAGTCTGATTTTTCTCCTTTTTCATTTATATAGAATTTTTTCTTCTTTAAAGATTTATTGTTGTAACTGCTATATAAAAAGTTACATGAATTTAATGTATACATTTGGATAAATTTGGACATATGCATGCAACCATGATATTATCACCACAATCAAGATACTAAACATTATATATTCATCACTTCCAAAAAATTCCTTGTGTTATTTTGTGTTTGTATGTGTGTCTGTGGTGAGAGCACTTAACTTAATCTATCTTCTTAACATATTTTAAAGTGTGCAGGACTGTTTTGTTAACTAATGATACTACAAGTCTCTAGAATATATTCATCTTACAGAACTAAAATTTTATAGCTATTAAATAACAATTCCTCATTTCCCCCTCTCTCCACAACCTGAACTCAAATATCCATTGACAGATTAATGCATTTTAAAAACGTGTTATATACATACAATGAAATACTACTCGGCCTTAGAAAAGAAAGAAACCTTGTCATTTGTGACAACAAAGATGAACCTGGAAGAGATTAGGGCAACTGGAGTAAGCCAGTCACAGAAAGAGAAATACTGCAGAAGTCCACTTTTATGAGATATCTAAAATGGTCAAATTCATAGAAGTAGAGAATATATAGTAATTTTAAATTTTTATCCTGGATATTATGAAAAATGCATTGGAGGAAGTCTGGATTATGCTGCCTTCTTAAAGAATGTTGAATTTATTCTGGCAGGTGTTTAAATATAACAGTATGTGTATATGTAACTGTAACTATAATTAACAATACTGTATTGTATATTTGAAAGTTGCTAAGATAGTAGATCTTAAAATTTCTCTACATAAGAAAAAAATTAAGCAATGTGAGGTGATGGATGTTAACTAAATTTGTTGTGGTAATTGTTTTATTAGCTTATTCTAGTTAGCCTAGTCTCTTCTAGCTTCATCCACATTGTCAGAAATGAAAACTGATTATATACTGTGATATATAACAATTGTTTTGATATATATGTCAAAATAATTACCACAACAAATTTAGTTAACATCCATCACCTCACATTATTTTATATATATATATATAGTCATTGCATTGTACACTTTACACTAATATAAGTGTTATATGTCAATTACATTACAATTAAACTGGAAAAATATTTTAAAACGGCTACTGTAGCATTTACATTCCCTCAGGCTTGGCTTTGTTATTTGTTCAGGTGAGATTCTTTAGGTTTTGTTCTTAGTCCAAGGGTGCATCTCTTTCTCAAGGGTGTAGTTTTTATTCTCAAGATATGCCATTTCAGATATAAGATTAATGACTGTGGAGCTCAGGAGAGTTTCTGTACTCTGATTGGGCTGCACTGTCCAATGTTTCCTAGACATGCATTCCCTCTGCTATTTGTTCTACCTTTTATACCTCAGTGGTCTCTGTTCAGTTCTCAGCCTCAGAGCAACTACTCTCTCCTGGGTCTAAAGTATTTCCTGGACTTCTACATGCACAACCAAGCCTTTGGTCAAAGATTCACCTGATGCAAAGAGCTGACTCATTGGAAAAGACCCTGATGTTGGGAAAGATTGAGACAGAAGGAGAAGGGGGCAACAGAGGATGAGATGGTTGCATGGCATCACCGACTTAATGGACATGAGTTTGAGCAAACTCTGGGAGATGGTGATGGACAGAGAGGCCTGGAGTGCTGCAGTCCACGGGGTTGCAGATTCAGACACATCTGAGCAACAAAACAACAACTGCAAGGAGGCCCCATATGGATTTGAAACACCTTCCACATGGCTCCCTAAATCCTGGTGCCCTTCCCCACACACCTTTGATACCTTAGGAGCTATGAACTCTGACTTTTCTTCTTTAATTAGAGTATAATTGTTTCACAATGTTGCCTTAGTTTCTGCTGTAGAATAACATGAATCAGCCATATGTCTATGTATATCCCTCCCTTTCAAGCGTCTCTCCCACCCTGTCCCCCCACCTTCCCACCTTCTAGGTCATCACAGAGCACCAAACTGAGCTCCCCGTTGCATACAACAGCCTCCCAGTGGCTATCTATTTTACATGGGATGGTGTATATATGTCAGTCCTACTCTCTCAATTCGTCCTGCCCTCCCCTTCCCCTTTTGTCCACATGTCCTCTGAACTCTGACTTTTGACCCACCCTTCTTGCTTTGGACTACTTCTCCAAATAGTAGACCCCGGCAAAAAGCCAAGACAACCATGGGATTTTGATTCCTTCCTTTTCTAAGGGATTACAGTCCCAGCTGCCTATTATCCAGTTCCCAAATAAAGCTTTTTTTTTTTTTTTTTTCCATGCAATTTTTCCAGCTTTATAGGTGTTTGTGGTGAGAAAGCAAGTCTGGTACCAGTTATTCAATCATGGCTAGAAGCAAAAGTTGTTATACTTGTTTTAATAGTCTTTGAGGCCCTCTGAGAATATTGCCTATTGGATTTGGAGTATCCAAACTTCAGGTCAGGACTTGTGGATTTTCTAGTGACTGAATAAAGAAAATGTATTACCCTGTTTGCCAGCCTTCTCCACCCTGAAGTTATTCTTTCCCCCCTTATTCATACTGGGCTCTTTAGAAGGAAATCTTTATGTTCAGCCCACACTTAAGGAGTGTAGAGTCATCTCATTAGAAACAGTATAACTATACAAATTATTCGGAATTCTTCTGTGTGAGAGATTTGTCTTTCTCCATTTATTGCTAAACCCAATCATTGATGCTTAGAAACCCTTTTTTCTCTTTGAAAGACACATGATGTAGACAAACGGGCTTTAGGTATGTACTCATATGTTTGGTTTGAGCCCTAGCTTGCCCATGTGATTGTTCTGTGGCTTATGGGATATCTTTCACATTATTAATGCTCTATTTCTTCATATGTGAAGTGGGGATAATAATATTCACTGCATATAGTATCATAAATTTAAAGAATAAATGGGGAAAAGACCTTTAAAAATCTTACACTCTTGTCTTCCTGTATCCTCTCTAGATAAAGAGGAAGTGCATGCATGCTTGCTCGGTTGCTAAGTCATATCACACTCTTGCAACTGCATGAACTATAGTATGCTGAGCTCCTCTGTCCATGTTATTCTCTGGGTAAGAATACGGGAGTGAGTTGTCTTGCCCTTCTCTAGGGGACTTTTCCTGACCCAGGGACCAAACCTGTGTCTTCCATGTCTCCTGCGTTGGCAAGCAGATTCTTTTCCACTGAACCACCTGGGAAGCCCAAAGAGGAAATAGGGTGGTTTAAAGAAATAACATGTCTGAGAAAATAGTCAGATAAAAAATAAAAGAATAAATTATTGAAATGCGTGTATGTGTGTGGGTGTCTGTGGATGCGTGGGTGATATCTGTAACAAATGTTTATACTGTTGGAAAAATCCAGATCATGTATTTCATTTTTACTTTTCAAAATTTTGGCACTACTCACAGTTGAAGCCAGAGAGATAATTAGTCCTCTTTGCTCATTTAGTATCAACCATAAACTTGAAGGTGATTATTAATTTATCTCTTAGCCCTGTCATTTCTAAGATAAAGCAAGTGCAATTTTTTTTAAAACATTTTACCATATCCTATATTGAAATTCTTTGGTAAATATTCTTAAAACAGACCCAAACATTCAAATTTTATAAATCCCTCTATTATTTGAAGTCTGGGATTGACATGCTTTTCTCATAGGAGTCTAACAGAAAGTAGATGTGTTTACCGAGAATGGTATATATAACTTGGATTTACAAAGATTGTCAACAACCAAAATAAAATCTAGTCTGAGAAGAGCTGAAAGTGAAAGTTAGTCACTTAGTCTTGTCCGATTCTTTGTGACCCATTGTACTATAGCTCGCCAGGCCACTCTGTCCATGGGATTCTCCAGGCAAGAATACTGGAGTAGGTAACCATTCCCTTCTCCTGAGGATCTTCCCGACCCAGGAAGTGAACCTGGGTCTCCTGCATTTCAGGCAAATTCTTTACTGTCTAAACCACCAGGGAATCCCCTGAGAAGAGTTAGAGAATTATTATTATCCCAACACCATTGATCTGTTCAGTTTTGATTAAAATATGAAATAGGATGAGAAATCAAGAGGTTGTAAATTTTCTTTTTGAAGGACAGTGAAATATTTTGAACAATTACATCCCAGAGGGTTGTTCTGGTAAAGAAAGAAAAACACAAAATTAAGCAGTAAGAACACTACCGTTTCCCTTAGAGGGACAAGAGAGGCCCCTGCTTTAGGTCTCCATATTCACCAGACCCCAACTCTGGTCACCCTTTGTCTACACTGCACTACGCCAAGCAGTCTGAAGGACCACTAGAATGTGCCCAGTCAGAAGCAACATGTGCCCCATGCACCAAGTTCTGCTTGGCTGGGATTCTGAAATGTGATGAGCAACAATTATAGGCCAGCTTCCTCCACTGGAGCAGACCTCTTGCCTAGGTCTGTGAGTCCAAAGGCAGATTCCATCTCTAGGAAGTGCTCACCCAGACCTTAGAACTGGCCAAGAGTATATGAAGAGTGTAAACAGGACTTGGACCTGTAAACAGGAAACATGCAGACTGTATTGTCCAGCAGTATGCCTCGGAGGCCTGGCATGGTGTGGGATGGAGCTGGGAATGAAAAAATGGTGGTGGGCTGCAGACCAGGGGCAGCATGCTAGAGGCTAGGTCTTTGTGTGTCCTCTGAGGAGCCTAAGAACTGAGAACTTCATTCAAACAATGTTTCAGGTTATGATGAGGTATGTTTGTCAGAATAGAAGTAAACAACATATTTTACTCGAGCTTGATTAATAACATTTAAGTGTATGTGTCATGTAGGTTCCACTGTTACCCTTGCTCTGAGTCCAGAATACATTAGAAACAGCCTGGCACTGACCCACACTTTTTTCTGGTCCTTCCACCAACTAGCATCTGCTTGAGCACATAACTTAAAATCTTAGGATGTTTTGTATTTGTAAAAGTAAGTGGCTGATTTAGTTTCAGTATTATTTCTATCACTTATTAACCATGTAACATTGAACACATTGCACTAAACTCTGCCTCTCAGCCTTTTCATCTGTCAGATTTAAAGTTTAGATCAGGCAACTATATGGTCTGTTTTAGTTCTACTCTAGGAAGACAATTTTTATTAGACATTTATTAGACATAAGGCAGTTTTTATGTAGATATTTTGTTAAAAGAAGGAAGCACATTAGAATAATAGCTAAAGTTGATAAAAGTTACCCTGCATTAAATCAGTTTTTTTTCCTACCTGCTGTGTCCTCTTTGCTGGTTCATAGTTACCTGAGAGCTCAGTTTTGTTTCAAGTTAAAATTACAATTGAAAAATGCGGCTCAAGGTCAAAAATCAATTAAGTGGAAATTAGAGTTATTTGTTTTAAAAGTTCAGGTAATATTTTACATCATGAATCTGTTGAATGACAGTTGACGGGGATTAATCAGCAACCTGCTTTCTCTTTGATCATGATTCAAGTCTGCTCTGGACAGGAGTGATAATAAGGAACCAATTATGAACCATTTCCTTGGAGTAGTGCACTTGCAAAGCTTTGGATGAAAAGCCTCTCTAATGCCAAGTGGAGCCCTTGTTGTTATGTAGAACAAGCAGATTAATTGTCTCAATTCATGTCCTAGAGCGCACAGGGCAGCTCCTGGTCAGTCACATCAATTGTTCTCTGCCCTTTATTATACATCGATTGCCCCTGAGGCCAAGTTGATAAGTTACCTTTTGTTTTACAAGGGTAGAGGAGAGCCGGTGATATTTTATGGGCTAGGCAGTAGACTGCAGACTCTGGAGCTGTGCATTCTACCTCTAGTTTCCTCTTGAACCATTAGAAAGCCTGGGAAAATCATAGAATGTAGTCTCAAAGGGTTAAGCAAATTGGGGCAGTAAATTCCTAGGGGAGAAACAGAAAGAGTATTCCCCAGCAGCCACAGGGACCACAGGGAGGGATCAGGGTAAAATCTCATGTCCTCAGACTTTGTTTTTGAACTGTTGGCATCAACTTCAGATTTTTTCTATAGTATTTATTTCACCATAAAATTAGCTTGTATTTTCTATTTCACTGAAATATTATAACGCATAAGAATGATTAAGAACACTTAAACCAGCTTGTAAAAGGCTCTCATGCAGACTCACTTGTCCCAGCATATGTCAGAAGATGGGCAGTTTGAAGGGTGCCTGGACCAAGTGTGAATGAGATTCACTTGCTATCCTGGAGCTTCCATTCAAAAGCAGGGGTCACCATGAACTCTCTATAGGAATGGAGGCTCTGATGGGCGCTATCTCTGAGTTCTCTCTCTGCCTTGCTTGTGCTGACGCTGACATGTGCCATTTTGGTCCTCTCCCTCTAACCTGCTCATGGTAGTGGGGCTTCCCCACCTCCTTACATCATAGCCATGGTCCTGCCATGGCAGACAGTCACACAGAGCTCACACAGGCATGGCATAATAATAAAGAGGGCAATCCAAGAAGAGAATATAACATTTGTAAATATTTATGCACACAACATAGGAACACCTAAATACATAAAGCAGTTACTGACTGACCTACTGATTGAAATTAATGGCAATACAATGACAGAAGAGGACATCAATACCCTAACTACATGAGTAGATAGATCATCCAAACAGGAAAGCAGTTAGGAAAAATCAGCCTTGAAGACACCCTAGACCAGATACATTTAGTACGTATTTATAGAACATTCTATCTAAAAGCAGTGGGACACATATTTTCCTCAACTGCATTTGGAACACTCTCCAGAACAAATCATATGTTGGGCCACAAAACAAGTCTCAACAAATGTTAAAAGATAGAATCTTATCAAGCATGTTTTTAAACCACAAATGTATAACCTAGATATCAGTTACAGGAAGAAAATTGGGGAAAAAAAAAACAAAAAAACAAAAACAACTTACAAATATGTGGCGATTAAACAACATGTTACTGAATAACCAAAATGTCAACATAGAAATCAAAAGAGAAGTCAGAAATATCTTGAGAGAAATGAAAATGGAAATACAGCGGATGCAGCAAAAGCAGTTTTAAGAGGGAAGTTTGTAGTAATAAATATCTAAATCAAGGAACAGAAAAGGTATCAAATAAATAATCTAACATTACACCTAAACAAACTGGAAGAAGAAGGATAAGTCCAAAGTTAGTAGAAGGAAGGAAATAATAAAGACAGAGCAGATATCAATGAAGTAGAGACTGAAAAGACAAAAAAGATCAATGAAACTAAAAGATGGTTCTTTAAAAAGATAAAGAAAATAGACAAATCTTTAGCTAGATTCACCAAAAAAAAAGTGAGGAGGCTCAAAAATATCAAATCAGATTTAAAAGAGGACAATTACAACTGATACAACAGAAATGCAAAAGATTAAAGAGATTACTATGACAAAGGAGGCAAGAATATACAATAGGAAAAAGACAGTATCTTCAACAAATGATGTGGGGAAAACTGGACAGCTACATGCAAAAGAAAGAAAATAGACCATTATCTTATACGCTACACAAAAAATTAACTGAAAATGGATTAAAAGATTTTAGTTTAAAACCTGAAACTGTAAAACACCTGCATGAAAATATAAGTGATAAGCTTCTTGACATTGATCTTCGTGTTGAGTTTTTGGATCTGACTCCAAAAGCAAAGTAAGTCTACATCAAACTAAAGAGATACTGCACAGCAAAGGAACCATCAACAAAACGAAAAGGCAGCCTGCCGAAAGGGACAAAATATTTTCAACTTTTATATCCAATAAAGGGTTAATAACGTGTGTGTATGTGTGTGTGTGTGTGTGTGTATGCATGCATGCATGCTAAGTCACTTCAGTCATGTCCAACTCTGCAACCCTTGGACTGCAGCCTACCAGGCTCCTCTGTCCATGGGATACTCCAGACAAGAATACTGGTTGCCATGCCCTCCTCCAGGGGATCTTCCTGACCCAGAGATTGAACATGTGTCTCTTATATCTCCTTCAATGGCAGGCAGGTTCTTTACCACTAGCATCAGCTGGGAAGCCCATAATATATACACTCAGAAAAGAAAATGAAATTTGCTCAGTCTTGTCCAAATATTAGGGACCCCACAGACTATACAGTCCATGGAATTCTCCAGGCCAGAATACTGGAGTGGGTAGCTGTTCCCTTCTACAGGGGATCTTCCCAACCCAGGGGTGGAACCCAGGTCTCCTGCATTGCAGGCAGATTCTTTACCAGCTGAGGTACTAGGGAAACCCTATATATACACTCAACTCGATAACAAAACTCCCAATAGTTCAAATAAAAAATGGGCAGAAGATCAAAATAGACATTTTTCCCCCAAGAATATATGAAAATATGTTCAGCATCACTTTTCATCATGGAAATGCAAATCAAAACCAAAGGATATCACCTCACACCTATTAGAATGATTATTATCAAATAGACAAGAAATAACAGATGTTGGAGAGGATGTGAGCCCTCACACACTGTTGGTGAGAAAGCAAATTTAGTGCAGCCACTATGGAACACAGTATGAAAATTCTCCCCCCAAAATTAAAGAGAGACCTATATTATGATCCGGCTATACCAACTCTGGGTATTTAACCAAAGAAAAAAATTCAAATTCAAAAAGGTATATGCAACTCAATGTTCACTGCAGCATTAATTCCTGTAGCCAAGATATGGAAACAACTGTCCATCAGTGGATGAATGCATAGAGAATACGTGGTGTATACATATACAGTAGAATCCTTCTCAGCCATAAGAAAAGGAAATCTTGCCATTTGTGACAACATGTACAGGGAAATAAGGCAGACAGTGAAAGACAAATACTGTTTGATTTTACTTTTATGCAGAATCCAAAAAAACAAGGCAAACAAAACAGAAGAACTCACAGGTACAGAGAACTGATTGGTGGTTATCCGAGTTAGAGAATGAACAGAAGGGGTGAAAAGGGTTAATTTTATAATGATGGATAGTGACCAGATGTTGTTATGATTATTTTGTTGTATGCACAAAGATCAAATCATTCTGTTGTATACAAGAAACTAATATAAGGTTATATACCAATTTTACCTCAATATAAAGTCAATCAATTAACTAAAAAACAAAGATAATATTGTTCACCTTATTGCTTGTTTGGGAGTCATGGGGGAAGCAGTGAAGGGTGGGACGAATTCAATAGTGTTCATTTGAATTCAATAGTGAATTCAATAGTGCTCATTTGAAGGTGAATAGAAGGATTCTGCAGCCTACTCAAGTTTAATTAAAAATAAATGTGGAAATTGTTTTAAAAGATTGTACACAGTGATTATCTCAAATTGCCATGGGAAATACAGAAATGCCTCATTAAAAACACATTTAGACTTTTTTATATATAAACTCCATCATCTACATTCTAGCTTAGAAAACCCTTCTCACTTAAAAAAATAAAAACTGAATTATGTCATCATCATTTTTATGTATCCCAAAATCTTATGCATGTATGTTCCAATGATTTTTATATCCATCATCATCACAAAAATCATTTTAAAGGACAACAGCCAAGCTTTGTGAAAATGAATCAAAACCACCGGACATTTAAAGGATTGCTGAATTATTCACTGAAGTGAAGTCTGCAATAGAACTGAGTCCATTCTGGGTAACCTCCAAAAATTAGGCTGGGTGGGTATCATGACACTGCTCCCTTGTGCAGTTTCTTGGCATCAGGCAGAGGTTTTTACCTCTCCCCAATTCTATGCTGTGTTTTCATGCTACTTGAGTACCTTGATATTTTTAACTGAAAGAATTAGTTGAACAACAAGAAAAAGACAAATAATACTGATGCTTGTGTCCTTGAGTTGAAGAATCGTTTTGGGTTGTGCGATCATATCCTGAAGCTACAAAGTCAGGTTTTCTCCAAAGCCAAAAGCGAAATGCCTAGCTACTTTCTGTGCTTTCTGTTCTGATCCTGAAGAGACCAAACATTTCAAATGCACCGGGGGGGGGTTGAAGACATGAACAAGAGTATGGAGTGGACATGATGTGGAAAATCAATCAATTGGTCAAAACTTTTAAGCCTGCTGGAGTAGTATGTTCCGCATTTTAAAGAACGTAAGCTTAATTTCTGTGGTTTCAGGGAAAAAATAATATCAGTATGATTAGTAGGCATTAATAGCTTTAGAGCCAAGCATGAATGACAGTGCAGAGAAAATTAAGGCACTGTGACAACTAAATTATTATTCCTAATAACATATTGCTTCTTTTTAATTTTGTTTTGGTGATGATGACTTTTTATGAGCCAGATTATCTATGATATTATTTCTTCCTTGAGACACCCCAGATTGTCAGAGTATATGATGAACATAATATGCATTCACAATGAAATTAAAAAATATTAACTACTGAGAAAATTTCCTTCTTAGGTAGAATATGTATAGGCAATTTGATCACTAGCAGAGTGCCTTGGGAAGTAAAGTCTAAGCAATTACTATCTTTTATATCAACAACTGCTTTTTTATACACTAGATGGTTTAAAGAACTATAGAAATCAGTGTAGAACATTTCAGGTATTATATTAGCAAAATACATTGTTTCTTTTTTTCACTGGTGGTAGCTCTATGGTAGGGATTATATTTGCCTGGGGCCATTATTTGCTTAGTCAACTCAGACTCCTCAGGCAAGTTGTCTGCTTCGAGCAGTTTTTCAGAGGCTAATTTTGCTTTCAAGTATTTACAGAACACCTGCCAGGGCAAATTAACTGCTTGGTTAACATCTTACATTACCTCCATGAATGCAGACTTTCTAAAGACTAAAGGTGGCTCAGACCAAAGAACCTGCCTGCAATGCAGGACACCCAGGTTTGATTCCTGGGTCAGGAAGATCCCCTGGAAAAGGAAATGACATCCCACTCCAGTATTCTTGCCTGGAGAATTCCATGGACAGAGGAGCCTGGCAGGCTACAGACCGTGGGGTCTCAGAAGAGTCGGACACAACTGAGCAACTAACACTTTCACTTTTTGTCACAAAACCTAAGTGGTAGAATTTGAAATGGAAGTACTTCCCCAGATTAGCTGTGGGGGAGGAAGTCTCAATGGGAAAGTTACACTGTGCGTTGGTGGCTGTGTATGCTCGGTTTGCATCAGACTCTTTGTGACCCCAGCAGCAGGCTCCTCTGTCCATAGAATTTTCCAGGCAAGAATACTGGAGCAGACTGCCATTTCCTACTCCAGGG
This sequence comes from Bubalus kerabau, assembly GCF_029407905.1. Classification (NCBI taxonomy): domain Eukaryota; kingdom Metazoa; phylum Chordata; class Mammalia; order Artiodactyla; family Bovidae; genus Bubalus; species Bubalus kerabau. The sequence continues at coordinate 12,920,465 of NC_073639.1, read as the reverse complement.
GATCTTCCCCATCCAAGGCTCAAACCCTCATCTCTTAACATCTCTTGCATTGGCAGGTTACCACTGGTGCCACCTGGGAAGCCTGCTTGGGAGGCTGCTTTGGACCAACATCATACCTTCCTTTGAGGCCACAGCTAGAGGCCAGGCATAAGGGCAGGAATTGTGAATAACCAGGAACATGTCCGCCTCATCAAACTTTTGATTTTCTCCTTCAACCACTTCACCTGTAAAATATGCATTCACTAAAAGGAATACAAGCAAGAAGAAAATATTTAAAGGTGGAACCCACTCAAAACAAGGCATGACAAAACTATGCAAGGAAGATCTGAATAAACATCCCCTTAGCAAGAGGTCTTTTTGAGAAAATAGTCAAACCATCAGCAATGAAGAGACCTGCATGTGCTTTCCTGCTCATCCTGAATCTAGTGTCATAGTATACTGTGTGACTATTTGGAAATGGTAAAAAAAAAAAAAAAAAAAGAATCTGACACTAACATGTGCTGCTGAGGATGTGGATCAATGGATTTGTTGCATACTACTGGTAGGGCTGTAAAGACAGAACCACATTGGACAGGAGTTGGGCATTATTTACCAAGCTGAAGGGACAAGGAACCTATGGCCAAACAGTTCCACCCATCAGTAAATACCTAGTGGAAATCCATATCTAAATGTTAAAAAAATGTACAACTTTCACTGCGACATTATTTGTACTAATCCCAAATGGAAGACAATCTAAATGTGCATCGGCAATAAATTGTGCTACTTTTAATAAGATGAAGTACTGTGAGCAGTAAGTTCAAAGTAAACTTATTTTTATATTTATTTATAATGATAATGCACAAATTACATATGTATATACATTTATAATATATTGATCTATATTATTTTATATATTATAAAATCTATTATTAATTAGATTACTTAATAATAGAGTGAAAAATTTGGCTTAAAGCTCAACATTCAGAAAACTAAGGTCCTGGTCCTATCACTTCATGGCAAATAGATGGTAAACAGTGGAAACACTGTCAGATTTTATTTTTTGGGGCTCCAAAATCACTGCAGATGGTGATTGCAGCCATGAAATTAAAAGACGCTTACTCCTTGGAAGGAAAGTTATGACCAACCTAGATAGCATATTCAAAAGCAGAGACATTACTTTGCCAACAAAGGTCCGTCTAGTCAAGGCTATGGTTTTTCCAGTGGTCAGGTATGGATGTAAGAGTTGGACTATAAAGAAAGCTGAGCGCTGAAGAATTGATGCTTTTGAACTTGATGTTGGAGAAGACTCTTGAGAGTCCCTTGGACTGCAAGGAGATCCAACCAGTCCATCCTAAAGGAGATCAGTCCTGGGTGTTCATTGGAAGGACTGATGTTGAAGCTGAAGCTCCAATACTTTGGCCACCTCATGCGAAGAGTTGACTCATTGGAAAAGACTCTGATGCTGGGAGGGATTGGAGGCAGGAGGGGAAGGGAATGACAGAGGATGAGATGGCTGGATGGCATCACCAACTCGATGGACATGAGTTTGAGTAAACTCCGGGAGTTGGTGATGGACAGGGTGGCCTGGAGTGCTGAGATTCATGGGGTCGCAAAGAGTCAGACATGACTGAGTGACTGAACTGAACTGAACTGAATCTATATTATATAAAATAATATAGATGAATCTTACATACATAATATTGACTCCCCATATAAGACCCCAAATTATTTATCTATATATGACTTTACTCATAAAATTCAAAACAGACTAAACAAAATTATATTATTTACTGAAGCAAGACAGGAGACAAATGTAGGTATGTAACAAAGGTCAACGAGGTGTCTATTACCATAACAGATGGTGTAGTAGTAACCCTAAGTATGGATTTGGGTAGTTTTTGCTGTGTTGGTAGTGATCTATTTCTTAATTTTTGTGATTAAAATATGGGTATTCACCTTATAATTATTTGTTTAACTGTATGTTTATGTTTTATGCATTTTTTCTGAATGAATAGTTTTCTGTCAGTGAAAAAAAAAGTACCAAGGAAGACTTTATGTATGATATAATGTTTTTGGGGGAGGAACTTTGTATTCCTGGAATTCAGAACACAGCTACAATCATACCTACATACATATAAGTATGTGTATATATCATTGAAACGAAAAGGATCCTGCAGCTAAGACCCTGCACAGACAAATAAAAAATATAATCATCATATTCTACTGGACTCAGTATAAATATTTATACATTAATAATAAGATATTAATAAACTTGAAAATGAACTTGAGATAATTTCGTCTGTGGGAGGTGAGCAGAATGACCGTGGAGAGCTAAACCTTCATCCTCTACAGCAGAAAATCAATAGACAATAACTGAGAATGAACAGATCAAGAAATAATAGTATAAGCATGTCATTCAAAAATATGAGGAGAAGGAAAACAGTGAATATTGCTTCCTCCTGAGAACTGCAAACAGGCTTTAGAAGTTTTGGGGGCAAAAAATTGCTGTTTCTCATTGTGTGCCAGGCAGAGCTATTCGACTGTCATAGTATGTTCATGTATAATTTTGATGATAATAAAAACAATAATTTAAAAAGAAGTAAAGTTGTAAATGAGAGTGATTAAATTCTATAGCTTTATACAAGAATGCTGATTCTCCAGCAAATAGGATCATGATGGTTTCCTTAATTTAAGACAGAAAAATTAAATAAAAAAATAAATAGGAAAATAAATAATATAAATGATCAACTTAGGAAATATTCATCAACAAAATGACCACATCAGTTAGCATTTCGTGTAGCCCAGGATTTCCTCACAGGAGTATGATAAAGGAGATCAAGGGCCTTCTTCTCTTTGTCCAAAGACAGAGAGAGAGGTGCTCTTCTTTGGAGCCCAGAATAGCCAAGCAGACACCTGAGTCCATTTTGTAGGTAGAAATACCCTGCTTCAAAGCATACAGTGTGGAGCAATCAATCCCAAGGAAAGGTCAAAGAGTCTACTAACAGATGTTGGCAGATATGAAGACACATAGCAAACATGGAGCATTTTACATTTTATAGAAGTAACAGTCATTTATCAGAAGTCTCTAGTGAAACCACTACAGCATTCTCTCACCTGGAAATATGAAGAGAGGAGAAAGGTGCCAGGGAAGAACAATTTTTTTCTTTTTTTTACAAAATGGATGCTGCATACATTCAAGCCTTAAGGCTCAACTCAGTCAAGAGCTCCCAAAGGAATACAAAACAGAAAGCTGGAGCTTCTCCAACTGCATGAGAAAAGGACAGAGGACTCACAGGAGAAAAAGGGAAGGGGAGGAGAGTTCGGGGGATGATTTAAACCTGCAACGAGTCTCTTGGGATCCTTGAGAAAAATCTGGAAACTATGTAAAAATAATTTGCAGATCATCCTGGAGATCATCCGATATTATGTGAGGGAGCTGTGAGGGAGCAGAAACAGAATCTGATTTCAGAAGCTACTATCTAAGATGAACTAATGTTCATCAAGGGTTCTTCCTGGACATACAGATGACCATGAGATCTGAATTTTAAAGGAGACAACTCATTCTTCCATGACAAGTTTGGGCATTAAAGATGACAATCCTGGTTCTTTTTTTTCTACAATAGGTCAAAGAGCTGAAGTGATAAAAGCAGTTCTGAGAATGCCTCATGAATGAATGGTAACATTGGAAAAAGAAAAAAAAAATCACTTCTAACATTTGTGCTTCCCAATAGTCTCTTACTACTTCCGTCTCATCTTCTCCTTCTAGTATTAGAGCTGTTTCTGGAAAAGGCAGAATTGGTCCCTGCCACCCTTGATTTCTCCCAGCAATCTTGATTCCAGCTTGTGCTTCTTCCAGACCAGGGTTTCTCATGATGTACTCTGCATAGAAGTTAAATAACCAGGGTGACAATATACAGCCTTGACGTACTCCTTTCCCGATTTGGAACCTGTTGTTCCATGTCCAGTTCTAACTGTTGCTTCCTGACCTGTATATAGGTTTCTCAAGAGGCAGGTCAGGTGGTCTGGTATTCCCATCTCTTTCAGAATTTTCCACACTTTATTGTGATCCACACAGTCAAAGGCTTTGGCATAGTCAATAAAACACAAATAGATGTTAATGATCCAGCGGATGCTGGCAATTTGATCTCCAGTTCCTCTGCCTTTTCTAAAACCAGCCTGAACATCTGGAAGTTCATGGTTCACATATTGCTGAAGCCTGGCTTGGAGAATTTTGAGCATTAATTTACTAGCATGTGAGATGAGTGCAATTGTGCAGTCGTTTGAGCATTCTTTGGCATTGCCTTTCTTTGGGATTGGAATGAAAACTGACATTTTCCAGTCCTGTGGCCACTGCTGAGTTTTCCAAATTTGCTGGCATTTGAGTGCAGCACTTTTACAGCATCATCTTTCAGGATTTGAAATAGCTCCACTGGAATTCCATCACCTCCACTAGCTTTGTTTGTAGTGATGCTTTCTAAGGCCCACTTGACTTTACATTCCAGGATATCTGGCTCTAGGTGAGTGATCATACCATCATGATCATCTTGGTCATGAAGATCTTTTTTATACAGTTCTTCTGTGTATCCCTGCCACCTCTTCTTAATATCTTCTGCTTCTGTTAGGCCTATACCATTTCTGTCCTTTATCGAGCCCATCTTTGCATGTAATGTTCCCTTGGTATCTCTAATTTTCTTGACGAGATCTCTAGTCTTTCTCATTCTGTTGTTTTCCTCTATTTATTTGCATTGATCACTGAGGAAGGCTTTCTTATCTCTTGCTATTCTTTGGAACTCTGCATTCAGATGCTTATATCTTTCCTTTTCTCCTTTGCTTTTTGCTTCTCTTCTTTTCACAATTATTTGTAAGTCCTCCCTAGACAGCCGTTTTGTTTTTTTGCATTTCTTTTCCGTGGGGATGGTCTTGATCCCTGTCTCCTGTACAATGTCACGAACCTCAGTCCATTGTTATCAGGCACTCTATCTATCAGATCTAGGCCCTTAAATCTATTTCTTACTTCCACTGTATAATCATAAGGGATTTGATTTAGGTCATACCTGAGTGAAGAGGAACTAAAAAGCCTCTTGATGAAAGTGAAAGAGGAGATTGAAAAAGTTGGCTTAAAGCTCAACATTCAGAAAATGAAGATCGTGGCATCTGGTCCCATCACTTCATGGGAAACAGATGGGGAAACAGTGGAAACAGTGTCAGACTTCATTTTTCGGGGCTCCAAAATCACTGCAGATGGTGACTGCAGCCATGAAATTAAAAGACGCTTACTCCTTGGAAGGAAAGTTATGACCAACCTAGGTAGCATATTTAAAAGCAGAGACATTACTTTGCCAACAAAGGTCCATCTAGTCAAGGCTATGGTTTTTCCTGTGGTCATGTATGGATTTGAGAGTTGGACTGTGAAGCTGAGCGCTGAAGAATTGATGCTTTTTGAACTGTGGTGTTGGAGAAGACTCTTGAGAGTCCCTTGGACTGCAAGGAGATCTAACTAGTCCATTCGAAAGGAGATCAGTCCTGGATGTTCTTTGGAAGGAGTGATGCTAAAGCTGAAACTCTAGTACTTTGGCCACCTCATGCGAAGAGTTGACTCATTGGAAAAGACTCTGATGCTGGGAGGGATTTGGGGGCAGTAGGAGAAGGGGATGACAGAGGATGAGATGGCTGGATGGCATCACTGACTCGATGGACGTGAGTGAACTCCGGGAGTTGGTGATGGACAGGGAGGCCTGGTATGCTGCAATTCATGGGGCCACAAAGAGTCGGACACGACTGAGCAACTAAACTGAACTGAACCCTTGATTTTACAACAGAGTCACAATGCCTGCTCCACACTGCAGTGTTGTTTCATTTTTCTGTTTTCCTGGTATTGCTTCTCCCCATTTTCCTCACAGCCCCCTGGCTACCTGACCTCATCTCAGCACCCTGGGACCAGCACTGTTTCTACCTGCAATATTATTCTCCCTTCCTTTTAAAGTAGAGTTCAATACCACCTCATTTCTGGTACTTTCCCTGACTTACTTGGGCAGAGTTCATTACTTCTGGTGCAATGGCCCTATAGTTGACCACAGTACCTTTGCATTTATATTTATAATATATTGTGATTATATATATATATATATATACACATATATATGTATCAGTTCAGTTCAGTTCAGTTGCTCAGCCATGTCCTGCTCTTTGCAACCCCATGGACTACAGCATGTCAGGTTTCCCTGCCCATCACCAATTCCCAGAGCTTGCTCAAACTTATGTCCATCGTGTCAGTGATGCAATCCAACCATCTCACCTTCTGTCATCCCTTTCTCCTCCTGCCTTCAATCCTTCCCAGCATCAGGGTCTTTTCCAATGAGTTAGTTCTTTGCATCAGGTGACTGAAGTCTTGAAGCTTCAGCTTCAGTATCAGTCCTTCCAATGAGTATTCAGCACTGGTTTCCTTTAGGTTTGACTGGTTGGATCTGCTTGCAGTCCAAGGGACTCTCAAGAGTCTTCTCCAACACCACAGTGATGACCAACCAAACTGATCACGTGGACCACAGCCTTGTCTAAGTCAATGAAACCATGAGCCATCCTGTGTAGGGCCACCCAAGATGGACAGGTCATGGTGGAGAGTTCTGACAAAACCGGGGAAGGGAATGGCAAACAACTCCAGTATTCTTGCCCTGAGAGCCCCATGAACAGTATGAAAAGGCAATATATATATATATATATATATATATATTTTTTTTTTCCTTTCACTAATTTGAGTTTCTCAAAGGTAGAAAGCATATCTTTCATATATCTATATTTAGCTAGCTATCATCTATACTGTACCCAGTATATTCCACAGGGGCTTTCCAAGTGGCACTGGTGGTAAAGGACCTGCCTGCCAATTCAGGAGACATAAGAGATGTGGATTTGATCCCTGGGTTGGAAAGATCCCTTGGAGGAAGGCATGGCAACCCACTTGAATATTCTTGCCTGGAGAATCCCCATTGACAGAGAAACCTGGCGGGCTACAATCCATAAGGTCACAAAGAGTAGGACAAGACTGAAACAACTTACCCTGCATGCATGCATATTCCACAGATCCTGACACAAGCAAGGTGCTTCATAAAAGTCTGCAGAAGTTATTGAACACACGAGGAATCGAGATTTTTCATGTCGAAGAATTAGAAAGATACTAGAGGCATTCTGCGTCTTGACTGTAAATCTTAGTCAATATAAAACAGTCTCATTCTGTTCTTCTGTTCTTAGTTCCAGTTCAAGAGAAATTTGTCTTTGTGTCTGTCCAAGTCATCCTTATGTCTGAAAGATCCTTTGTTTCTACTACAACCACAAGCAACAGGCAAATATTTCCAATGGTGCTCTTTAGAGAGGGGCAAATAAGCCCAACCCTGAAGGACAGAACAAAATAACAGAGAGTGGGAAAAGATAGAATTCAACCAAATACAAAGAAAATGGCCATTGTGAGCGTTTTCTATTAACATTTTAAAAGGATGGATTATCCATTCTGGGCACAAACATATCGATCGGGGAAACTATAGAGGCAGGAGATGTGGCAGCAGCTGTGTGGTGTGCCTAATGGTTCTGGATTCCCAACATTTCTCAGTTTTGTAGGATAGAGGATGAGGACCAGGAATTATGTGAGGCTGTGAGGAGAGTACAAATATCTTGCACACCAAGGAAAAAGAGACCTTAAAGTTTAAGACTTCAGAACACGGCTAGTGAAATGGCTTCCTCTGGGTTAGTGCAAGGATTTTACCTTTCAAAATTTTAGGCTTTCAAAACTGGGAACTTTCTGACCCTTCTTCAAAAACACATGATAATTAGCTGCTCTTTGTTCTTAGATGACAGAATTCGAGGGGGAGAAACCAAATATACATTATACATATACGTACACTATTGAAAACAAATACAAACATTTAAGGAGAGATCAAACACCACAAGTCAACAGCAAGGCGAACAGAGTAAATGTTTAGAAAAATTCCCGCCTGAGATTATATGAGCTCACTTCTGTCTAGCACAATGCTTGAAGGATATCTGGTTTTCAGCAAATGCTAATTTGGCTTATGGAGTTTAAACAGGTAGATCTTGTGTAAAAGGTAGATCGTTTATGGTTCAATTCATTTCTGGAGATTTTAGACCCTTTGGTTTGCTTTTCAACCTTTTGTTTTGTTTTAACAGACCTAGAATATACTTGGTAAGAGAATTTATAATTAAAAAAAAAAAAAAAACTAAAGTAATTGGTTAAATTCAAGGCTGATGAAGAGAGTTAGGCGGAGTATGATTCCCATGAAGGAGCTGGAGTGTGATCCAGCTGTGTGATCATATCAAAAAGGCCCTTCCAGATCCCTTTTGGCTTGCCTTAAAAGCAAAAATAGGAAAATTTTAAAGAACAGAGAGATAGAGAAAGAAGGTTGTTGCGCTACCTTAACAGACCATTGGTAAGTTGCACACAATACGTAGCTGAATTCTGATCTAAATGCGTATTTAGTCATCTAGTCACTGAGCAATTTCTGAGCACCTATCGTACACCAGGAACTACAGCTATAGGTGCATGAGAGACGTCAGCAAATCCAACAGTTCCTGCCCTTGGAGACTTTACATTCTAGAGCAAAGATCATGATTTCCAGACTGGCAAGTCTTTGGGATGTGCAGACTGTGAAAAGTACTCCTTAAAAAATTATGTTGTAGTTTCTTTTCAGTTACCAATCTACCCATCTTCCTGAAGGCCAGACTTCAGAAAGGTCAGAGGTTATGTGAAATGTACACCACATGAAGGTTAAAATATTTTTAAAGATTTTCAAACATGACAGCAACCTCTTATTCCAAAGGATGAAATCTGCTAGCTAGAGTTAGGTTTCTGTCAAATTCCAACTATCCTTTAAGGTGGGAGGATCAATGATAATTTACACATATATTTTTATTGATGAAATAGTTTGTCACGGGAGGATTTTCCTTAATCTTATCAGCTGCAAAGCACAGGATAATTACAAGTCTACTCTTCTTCTGGACAGATGGAAATGTCATGAACAATTATTTATGGCAAATATGATATGGACTTGTCCAAGGATCAGAAAAATAAAAACATCACAGTAGCAACACAGAGGAATTGTCTGTTGCACTGTTGCTTTTCTGAGATATTTGGCTAAAAGATATGGGTTTTATAATACAAAAGGTTTGCATTCATCAGTTAGTGGAACCAATACAGAAAAGCAGCCTTTAAATATTTGATGTTTCTTCTTGATACCTGTCACTGAAAATTTTTCAAGGTCAAGAATTCTTGAAAATTTTAATGGCTCATTTGCCATCACATTGCAGGGCTGAATTCGTGCAAACCGAAGAAGTATACACAGGATTCAGAATGGATCCTTAGAGTAAAGCTGTGAAAATATTAGAAATGACTACTATTGATTAAGGGTCTATTAAATAGCAGTAGTGGGCTTGGAACTCTATATCAGTTACTTGGCTGTACTCACCACAGACTTCTGAGATAGATATTAGAATGTTCATTTTATAGATCAGGAACTCAAGATTATGTGAGCACCAAGACATGATATGAACTTCAGTCTAACTCCAAACTTCATGCATTATCCACAGTGCAACAGGGCCTCTTCCAATAAGAACTGGAATGGATGACAAGGTAAAAAGTTACTTTCCTTTACTGACGCGTGCTTTTCTGAGAGCTTCTGTACTAATACTTCCTCCTTTCGTACTAAGACCAAAAACCGGTTGTCCAACTAAGAGCATCTATAAACTGCAAGAGTCTAGAAAGCCTATAGGTATTTTCAATATGCTTTATAGAATAAGATTTTTTTTTCTTTTTCATTAACATTGGTAATTAAATGGAATCCTTATTTCAATATATTGTTTCAAAATATTCTGGATATCACATCATAAACAAGAGTCAAAGAATATAAAACTTCGTATGAATATCTAATGAAGGGTTTTTTTGTGAAGTGAATTCATTTTAGATCCACAGAAAGATAAAAGGCTTTAAAAGGGTACTTAAAATCAGGGGAAGGTAGGAGAGAGTTTGGCCAAAAAAATAATAATAATAATAAGGAAAAGCATGCCTTTCTGGACTGCATGATTCTGTACTTGATGGCTTAGGTTTCTACTGTACATTTCATTTAAAGCAAACTGTATTTTCTAACATAAAACCTCAGCAGGCATTCACTTGGCTAACAAGTGGAAAATTCTGTCCCAGTTTTCCATAATACATTCATGAAGGGATTTGAAGCAACCAACAGTTACTGCAGAAGGAAAATGAAAAAATGTTGTTCCCTGGCATTTTTTTAAACAAACACAAAAGTTCAAGCTCTGCAGCTATTAGGCTGTTTGGAGGCAACATAAACACTGGCTTATTTCTAACCCACTATAATCCCTGAATCAAACCCAGCTCTCATTTTCTGTTTTAATTTTTCCTGCAATCTCCCAGAATGGAGGAGTTCGTGAGGCAGGTCACCAGTCATGGGGCTGAGTTGGAGTCCTACAGTAACAACATCAGAGCCAGGGTCTTCATTTCCTCTGTCCTGGTTGAGAGATCTTACATAATAAGTACCTTCTTTGCTACTCTGCTTAGTCTACCGAGAAGCCCTTCTCTTTGGGGGGAAAAGTATCATTTCTTCTCCTGTTTTTTTCTTCGGAAAAGGAAAGAGCATATTCAGGGAGGATGTGGTTGACATGTTTGTCTTTTGTATGAGCAGGAAGAAGGAAATTCTTTTCAAGACATGGTTCAATTTATGCAGAATCTCCTGGGATGCTGTACTTGTCATGTGATCATTGCACTTAAGAAATCTTAAGCAAACAAGGTCCACCTCCTTCCTCTCCACAGGCTACTGACAAAGCACTGCATAACAAGAGAGCAGAAGAGCTACTTTTATAGTTCTGGGGATACAGTTTCACCAACTTCTGTGGTTCTTCCAGTCAAGAGGTTTACCTGGTTTTGTCTGAAATCCTTTTGTCATCATCAAATAGCTTTTTAAAGATTCCCCTCTCAATAGCAAATGAGAACAGCTGGCCCCCGTTGCCTGAGTAATCTCCCCTCTGGTGATTTTTCAATACCGTTTTTTAGCACAATGGACCTGATGCTACAGAGGCAATTTCCTAAATGGACACAGGAGCCCCTAAGAGGATGATATATGGGCAAAGGTTACTCCCCTGAGTCTATTTACATAACTATATCCAAGCCCAATAATGACAGGTGAACGGTGCCGACTTCCAGCTAAATATAAGGCTAGCGGTCTCATCCCCCATCTATAGTCCCACCCCAGTAGTGAAGTGCACACAATCCATGATCAACACCAACAAGGGCTACCAGCCCTGATGACACCAAGGCTCATTTACATAGAGATGAGTGTTGGTGTGATGAGTAGGGGAAGAAGGCAGAATTAACCAGTAAGATCTATAAGCAAACTTCACTGAAGGGAGGGTAATTTTTTTTTTAATGTTTTGGATTTTCCTTGTGGGTGCTTAATACCTGCTAAGTCATGAAAATTGATCCTTATCCACAGCGCAGCTGTGATTTGCACTTCACTTGCAGACTTATAGAGATAAAAGTGGCCCCATGTGGCCCATGCAAGATATTTTTTTAAAATACAACTTAATTAGTTAAAATGTAAGGTTCACTTTCTGCTAAAATTCCTTTAGAGGGACTTTGAAAAAGACACTGAATATTTGGTCTGGACCTTGATTTTCCCCTTTGAAATACAAAGAGGTTGAAATAGATGATCTCGAAGGTCCCCTTTTAACTCTAACATTTTGTGATTCTAATTAACTGTACAGATGGAGACTGATAAAATTTGGGATCTGGAAGAAATTCTGAAGTGGATTATATAGAATTGTTCTTCTGACAATCATGGAGCTATTTTTTAAAGAGTTTATTTATTGAATGTTGACTCTATACCAGGCAGTACAAATCATCTTCATATAATGCCTCCTATGCATCTCAGAAAAGTTCTGTGACTTATGCAGTTATGGTCTTCATCTAAGGAAACCAAGGCTCAGGAGGATTGACTAAATTGCTTAAGAATACACACACAGAAAAAAGTGGGACAGAAACTTGCACCTAGCTCTCTTTGGCTCCAAAAATCTATGCTCTTAACCATGACTGAGCTGCTTTTGCCATGGCCTCCCCATAATCCTTAGGCCAAGTCTGAGCTTGCTCTCACTCACTTCTTAGCCACTCTGTAATCTTCCTGCTTTTCCTCAGCTTGGAGCCAAGATTTCTTTTATCTCAGAGAAGTTAGCTTTCTATAAGCGAGAAAGAAGGGTCTCATTTCCTCTCTGCGTTTGCATTCAAACATCTCTGCAGGCAGGATGGGACAGCTGACCATTCTACCAGTCTTGAGTCCTAATGCAATAAGATTTTTCTTTAGAATTTTACCCAGGGTCATGTAAAATTCCAAATTTCCATTTCCTAGCAGAAGCCTGGTAGCTTTAAGCAACCTCCAGAAGTGTAGGTCATTCTCCTACCCTCTGGGCTGACCAGCAAGGGTCCCTCTCGTGGACCCTTGCCTCTCTTTGTTCCCTCCTTCTTTTGTTCCTCTGCCTACTTGCACTAATTCAATTGCAATTAGTACAATCGAATCCTTAATGAGCCAATTTAGTCCAGCCCACATAGCTATTTTCCTCCTAATAAATCAATTAATTCAGCTCACATTGAAGAGATTGTACTGTTTACAACATCACAGAGAGTATCTACACATTTCTCTAAGAAATAAGATGATCAGGAGTATTTTTAGAATAACATCTCATCTTTCTCTTTGTGGAGTAGGGGCTGGTGGTGCTGCTGCCATTGCTAGGATTTCCTTGTCTTAACCAGGGGCTTGAGAAGATGGCTTAATAGTCATTTACAGTGTTTATTTCATGGAGGTGGAGTGAAGCAGACAGAAGTCCGTAGCACTGTTTATATTGGATGCAAGGGGCTTGAGTAAGGATGGAGCCACCCTTCTGTGGCAACACCTCCCAATGCTCTGCCTTCCATCATCCCACTGGGGTAGATGGATCCTAGAAAAGAACATAATATTGAAAGTTTATCTTCAAATGACTTTTAGTTGGTAGGAATTATCACTACCTAGATTAGATTGCTTCAATCATGCTCAGTTCAGTTCAGTCGCTCAGTAGTGTCCGACTCTTTGCGACCCCATGAATCGCAGCACGCCAGGCCTCCCTGTCCATCACCAACTCCCAGAGTTCACTCAGACTCACGTCCATCGAGTCAGTGATGCCATCCAGCCATCTCATCCTCTGTCGTCCCCTTCTCCTCCTGCCCCCAATCCCTCCCAGCATCAGAGTCTTTTCCAATGAGCCAGCTCTTCCCATGAGGTGGCCAAAGTACTGGAGTTTCAGCTTTAACATCAGTCCTCCCAAAGAACACCCAGGACCAACCATGCTAACAAGGTTATTAAATTAAAATTAGAAACTAAGGTCCCCAATATTCCTATAGCTCTACCCTAAAATGGAGAAGTTTTAAGAACCACACATGAGTCCATAACATGGTATGATTATTCATATAAACCGCTAGTGAAATACCTAAAATGAGAGGTTCATGCTCATGGTTCTCATTTTCCCATAATTTGGCTTAGTCCTGCGAGCCAGTATCCTGCTATTTGACTATTATTAGAACACTGTTTTAACGCAAATAGTGCCAAACTTTAGCCTTTCCCAGTGTTCTTGCCTGGAGAATCCCAGGGATGGGGGAGCCTGGTAGGCTGCTGTCTATGGGGTCGCACAGAGTCGGACACGACTGAAGTGACTTAGCAGTAGCAGCAGCAGGGAGTCAAAATAGCAAGTGAATAAGAAGCTGACAAACAAGAAGTCATAGGAAGATATTAATGTATTTATTTATGAAAGGCAGGGAGTCCTGCCCTGAGAAAGGTCAAGTCACATTGGATAATGTTAAGTACTTACCTTGTTCCTGTGGAAGAGAGACCACACTTACTCAACAGGACTCTAGAGAAAGAACTCGTGTCTGTGACTGAGACAAGAGACAGACCACAGTTACAGAGAATGAAACATGTGCTAATACAGCTCTGATGAGATGAGAGACATTAAGTTCCTCATCGCTAGGAAATACATAAGCAGAGACTGAGTGTCCAGGCTACCAGGGATGCTATAGTGTTAAGTTTGGAGGAAGAGAGTAGGAAATAACTCATATTTAAACTTTTACTTCTATTTGTTGTTAATCAGTTGCTAGGTCATCTGTCTGACTCTTTATGACCCCATGGACTGCAGCACACCAGGATTCCCTGTCCATCACTATCTCCAGAGTTTGCTCAAATTCATGTCCACTTAGTTGGTGATGCCATCCAAACGTCATCCTCTGTCACCCCCTTCTCCTGCCCTCAATCTTTCCCAGCATCAGGGTCTTTTCCAATGAGTCAGCTCCTTGCATCAAGTGGACAAAGTGTTGGAGCTTTGGCTTCAGCATCAGTCCTTCCAATGAATATTCAGGGTTGATTTCCTTTAGGATGGACTGGTTTGATCTCCTTGCAGTCCAAGGGACTCTCAAGAGTCTTCTCCAACATCACAGTTCAAAAGCACCAACCAATTCCTCAGTGCTCTCAGCCTTCTTTATGGTCCAACTCTCACATCTGTATATGACTACTCAAAAAACCATAGCTTTGACTGTATGGACCTTTGTTGGTAAAGTAATGTCTCTGCTTTTTAATATACTGTCTAGGTTTGTCATAGCTTTTCTTCCAAGAAACAAATGTCTTTTAATTTCATGGCTCCAGTCACCATCTGAACAATTATCTAGTTTTTGTCTTCACTGGAAATATGATCTATTATATTTTTTATTTCCTTGAAAAACAGTTTTTGAACTTAATAGAGAGAGAGAGAAATCTGAGCATGGCTCAATGCCAAGTTTAGGTTTGACTGCAGGGGAAACATATTATCCATGTTGGTTTCTCAATCACAGCAATATAATTCCTTTCACTCTGCAAAAGAGCCTGAAAATTAAGGCCTCTACATTTTAACATAGTATCAAATATTAGACTACTAGTTATTTTCTAGAAACACATCAGCAAGTTTGCATTCAGGATGCCAAATTGAGTCAGGCAATAGATTTGAGCTTCCCGGGTGGCTTTGTGGTAAAGAATCTGCCTGCCAATGCAGGAGATGAAGGTTCAATTCTTGGGTCAGAAAGATCCCCTGGAGAAGGAAATAGCAACCCACTCCAGTATTTGTGCCTGGGAAATCCCATGGACTGAGCAGCCAGAAGGGTTGCAAAAAAGATAGACATGAGTTAGCAACTAAGCAACAATTTGGGGTAACTTGTCTGAAATGTAATTCCTGTAGAAGTACAATGGAATAGCTATTTTTTCATAACTTTTCCAGCTGTTTCAAAAATCAGTGTAATCCTCTATTAGATCAAAAAAGTATGTGAAATTTCTTAGAGATGTAACATTTAAGGTACAATTAATCTGAAAAAAAGAAACATACCTAACATTATGCATTCAGAATAACAAGAAGCTTTGTTCCTTTTGAAACTAGTCATGATTTTATTTTGCCTTCCTTTAGTTTTTAATAATGATCCTTCTTGTCTAAAAAGCAAATTAAGTTGTCTCAGTGTTCAGCTCTTTGTTCACGCAAATAAATAAAATCACTTTGTGAATTCCATTGTTAACATAAAAATCTAATTTTGAATTCTTAGTTATATCCAATATCCTACCACAGATATCATCACAACTATCAATTAATTGTATTCCTTTTATACTTTGGTTGACATGGAGATAAACAATTTATAGATGATTGAAAGGAAATTTTGTAATCTTGGAAATATTAAGGTTTCCCAGGCAGCTAAATTCTGTTAGGATCTGTACATAGTCTTTGTACTGTAACCAGAAAGACATGATTGCAACCTAAAGGTCTCTTTCTTTTCAGGTGGAGAAGATTTTCGTCTCTTTGAGATAATGTGTATTAGTTCCCATGTGCTAAGTTGGGCTGCAGTAACAAATAACACAATGTGTCATTAAAAACAGCAAATGCTCACTGCCTGTTATCATTGCATGTTCAGTGTGTGCTGGTCCAATTCAAAACCTCTCCACTCCATTCCTTCCTTAGTCAATGACCCACGTTGATTGAACAGCCCCAATCTGGGATTGCTCAGCTCATGGCAGATGGAAAAACAAAGTCACGTCATCACTTCTGCTCACATTTAATGGGCCAAATCAAGTCACAAGTATGATGTATGTCAAGAGAATAGAAGCTTATAGGAAGGAGCTGTGTAGCTACTGAATGCAGAGCTAGAAGTGTGAAAAGGATACATAAAATGAACCCAAAGTCATTATGATCAAATGTGTCTTGGAAACATTTTACCTAATCTGCCTTTCTCCTTCTCAACTATTTGACTGATGTGATCAGTTGAAGGATTTTGACCAAGTCACCAATATTTCATCATTTGTTATTATGTCCTTAGGTTTTGATAACCACAGGTTATTTGCCCATAAAGTGGCAGGGCAGTAAATTTTCATTGTGAATAACCAGGGAATATGGTATTTTGTGTAAAGTTTTCTTTTTCTTTTTTCTAAAGTAAGAGAATATAGTACTTTATTCATGTATTATTCAGAATACATGAGGAAGCCACTTTATGTATTTTTCTCATTAACACGTCACAGTAAATGAATATTAATTCATGCTATGATAAATTATAATGGAGTGTTTGAGCAGCTATGAGATTCCACCTCATGCTACACAAATACCTGGAAAGTTGCTGGGGAGTAATATGATTAACACAAGCCACACCAGGGAAATAATATAATCTGTTGCCCTCTATAAAATGCTATCCCGTTTTTCTTAAAAGCTTAGCAGGTTGAAACAAATCCTTTTGAAGTCAATTTATTAGAGTTTTAAAAATCCCACCCCTTTCTCCTTGCCTTCCTCACCTAGAGACCTTTAAGAAGCAGGTATAAGGTGATACCTCATTGCAGTTTTGATTCACGTTCCTCTAATAGTTAGTGATGTTGGAGCATCTTTTCATGTATCTCTTGGCCATCTGTATGTCTCCTTTGGATAAATGTCTTTTTAGCTCTTCCACTTTTAATTAGGTTTTTTTCTTTCTTTCCTTTTTTTTTTTATGTTGAGCTGCATGAGATGTTTGTATATTTTGGAGTTTAATCCTTTGTCTGTTGCTTCATTTGCAATTATTTTCACACTGGGAGCTCAACTCAATGCTCTGTGATGACCTGAGGGGTAGAATGGGGAGGGGGGTGGTGGTGAGAAAGACGTCCAAGAGTACCAGGATATAGCTGATTCACTTCATTGTACAGAAGCAACGAACACAACATTGTACAGCAAATTACATTCCAATAAAAGCATAAAAGAAAAAAGCTAAAAAAGAAGCTGGTGTAAAAATCAGCAGGCAACTAACTGCAATTTAGGCCTTTCTTGGAGAGAAGTTTATTGGGATTAGCTAAAACAGCTGTCTTCTGAAGATCATTGATAAGATCACTGCTCCAATATTTGGGGTTAGTTACCTTGATGTAACAGAGTAGCCTGGTGGTCTACAATCTGGAGGGTCGCAAAGAATTGGACGTGACTGAGTGAGCACACATACACACACGTCTTGATGAACACTGTACACCTTTGAGGTTTAAATTATTACTAGACTGATAGAAACATGGAGGCAGGAAAGAAGGGAGAGAAAGGAAGAGCGCACAGGAGCATGCCATCAGAGAACAATATTATTTTACCTGGTGGTGTAGATTTAGCAAAGCGTGTGGGAGATTGTAGAGATGCTAGCACTGATATGAAATGGATTTTTTTCTTCACCGGAAAGTACCACTGGTTGACTGTCACTTTAACAAAAGCATTTCCGGCTAGAATCCCTCAGCTGAGAAGGGTCTTTTCCCTCACGTTTGGTCATCGCACTAGCCTAATGACATTGGTGCTCTGTATAACTGGGCACATGGGCTGCCTGGAGCTCAAGGCAGTTGCTGAAGAGGTCGCTTAGATTGTTCTCTGGATTAATATTAATCTAAGCAATTTAAGAGGTTGCTTAGATTGTACTCTGGATTAATATTCTCTGCCTGGATGCCCAGAATAGACAGATATCTTGTTCTCTTTGAAACTATGTGTCCAAATGTTTTTCATCCCTCAAAATCCAGAACATTCACATATTATTTTTTTTTCAAATTCCAAGGCACCTCTTTTCATTTTCTGCTATCTCTTTGCATATTACATTAACAAAACATACTCATTTGAATTAAAACATAATAACATGAAAACTAAGAAATGGCTCCATATGAAAAAGGAACATAATACACTTGAGGACTCATCACTGAATTACAATTTCACAATTAGAGCTGTAATTTGTGATTTCTTTCCATATCCAATCACTGAAATACCCTCAGGGATGAAGGGAACAGAGAAAATACATCTAGTACATCATCATTACTGTTTTGTTTTTTTTTTCCCCCCAGTATTCAGGTGCCTCTTTGTAACTTCTCCTTTTCTGAAAGACCTCACATATTCTGCCTCTTGAAAGTGAAAATGTTACTTGCTCAGTTGTGTCTGACTCTTTCGACTCTTTGTGACCCTATGGTCTGTAGCCTGCCAGGCTCCTTTCTCCATGGGATTTCCCAGGCTAGAATACTGGAGTGGGTTGCTGTAGGGAGACAGCAAATTAGCCAAGATAGTGTGGTCAGCCTCTCTCACCCCGTTTTGTAAATAAAGACTGTGTAACAGCTGAGACCACTGTGCATGTGCATCAGGAGGTGCCCCCTCAGTCACGGGTTACTTTGCATGGTGCACCTGTATGAGCTTCACCATGAAAGCCCTGGATGCTGCTGCATCAGGGCTACACTGGAACGACATCCTGGTGATGTTATATGAGGTTCTGTTCTGGCTGCATTATGGTTATGCTGTGGCTGCTGCTATGGCTGCTGCGTTAGCCAGGGGAGAGGCCCTGTGGTGGCTGCCTTGACAACCAGGAGAGAATAAATGCATCTGCAGTTCCAATGGTTCCTTGCATCTTCTTCCAGCCTCTTAGCTCGAGCCTTGCCTACCCTGGGTTCAATGAATGGTGCAGATGGTGTGAACAGCAATACAATGAACAAGATCAGTGATACAATTGTCATTCCTTTCTCCAGGGCATCTTCCCAACCCAGGGACTGAACCCAGGACTTCCACATTGCAGGTGGATTCTTTACCATCTGAGCCACCAGGGAAGCCTGTTTTGACTCCTAACTGCTAACAATTTTAAGTCTGGCACCATCTTGATCAGTTAATGTCCAGGCTAACAATAAATCTTTTTATGATATGATTTTTATCCATATAAAATTTTTAGACAAAATGATTTACTTTTCTCCTTGAATGCACAAATAATCATTCTTCTTATTTCATCTGTCAAGTCAATAATAGTTTTCAATGACAAGAGAAACAACTAATTCTTCAGTCTCTTAAAAATAAAGTAGGAACACAACACCTGTGAGACAGGTTTTCTGCTATTATAGCAACATCGACAACAACACAACATCACCAACACCGCCTGAAGTATGATTTAAGTTGATCCTTTCTGTTTGCCATTCCTGCTTTAAAGGAAAGTTTCAGAAGTTTTTTTTTTTTTTCCCCCTTAGTAAAATGTATGACTTTAGTGTAAGAAAAGATGTAGCTGTCAAAGGAAACTGTTCATATTTTTTAAAGTAATTTTGTGTGGAAAACACTGATTCTGTACTATGTGAATGATAATTTATGTTTGCTTTAATAAGGGTTAGAAAGGAAATATTACCTTTGCCAAAGCAATATTCAGAGATTTCAAACAAAACATTCCTACAGAAATAAAGAGTCAGACTTCTGGATTTTCTTATCCCTATGCTGTGGTTTAAAATGTACAATAAAATCAGCATTTATCTAAGAAAGAAGTGGGAACTGGGGGACTTTAACTTTCTGAGTATAAGATTTTTATTATATCCCTTTTCCTGAAATATCATGGCCCAAAATAGTAAGTTTAGGATTGTTGCATTCATTGACTAATAATGGGGTACATATTAAATCCTTTTCATCTTTTTTCTTTAAATAAAAAAATTCCACTGTTAGAATACACCTATTTTAAGTGATGGTGACTTTTTTGAACATGGAAAATATATTGTTTGAATTGTAAAATTAGAGCTTAGAGGATGAGATGGCTGGATGGTATCACTGACTCGATGGACGTGAGTCTGAGTGAACTCCGGGAGTTGGTGAGGGACAGGGAGGCCTGGCGTGCTGCGATTCACGGGGTCGCAAAGAGTCGGACACGACTGAGCAACTGATTTGATCTGATCTGAATGATAGAACAACAAGGATAGTGATATTATTCTTTTCTACAGACCTCCTCAGATTGTATAGCACAACACATGCAACTTTGTTTGTTTGTTTTGTTATAGGAGGTAGCCACAAATAATTAGACGAAAATCCCATGGGCAGAGGAGCCTGGTGGGCTGCAGTCCATGGGATCGCGAAGAGTAGGACACGACTGAGCAACTTCACTTTCACTTTTTCACTTTCACGCATTGGAGAAGGAAATGGCAACCCACTCACGTATTCTTGCCTGGAGAATCCCGGGGACAGAGGAGCCTGGTGGGTTGCCGTCTATGTGGTCGCACAGAGTCGGACATGATTGAAACGACTTAGCAGCCACAGCAGCAAGATACTGTTAATAACGCTGTTATCAGCTTCATGTCTAGTGACCCAATTTGAGGCACACCTTGAATGTAAAGTGGATAGAACTTGCTGGTGAATTTGGACATAGGTTTTGAGAGAAAACAGAATCAAGGATGACTCCAAACTTACCTGTAGGTCTAGGTGAATGAACATGTCAAGGAGGAGGATCTGGGGTTGTGGGATGTACAGAATTCTGGTTTGTATCTGCTGAGTTTATGATGTTGAGTGAATAGTTGGGTATACAAGTTGGGAATTCAAAAAAGAGACTGGAGGTAGAGTTTTTTCAGAAGCATTACTTAAAATGATGAGATTGGATGGAGTCATATAAGGAAGAGAATGTAATATTGAAGAGAGAATGTCTGAGGATTGAAGGGAGGAGAAATCAACTTATGGAAAAATGCATCCTGTAAGGTAGGATAGAAAGGAGAGACAGAAGGTTGACATTTCTTCCAAGAAGTTTTACCATAAGGTGCATCAAAGAAGCAGGTAGAAGCTAGAAAACCTGGTGTCAACAGAGAAGCTACTTTTTAAAATGAGAGGCATTATATCCTGTCTGTCTACTAATGGAAATCATCCAATAGAAGAGAAGAAATTAAAGAAGAAAGCAGGATTCAATGCAAGAGCAAAGGTTTTGCATTCCCAGCTGGCACTAGTGGTAAAGAACCTGCCTGCCGATACATATAGACATAAGAGACACAGGTTAGGTCCCTGGGTCTGGAAAATCCCCGAAGGAGGGCAAGACAATCCACTTCAGTATTCTTGTCTGGAGAATCCCATGGACAGAGGAGCCTGGTGGGCTACAGTCCATAGGGTCTCAAAGGGTGGGGCATGACTGAAGTGACTTAGCATGCATGCAGGAATACAGTGCCCAACTGAAGGAGTTGATCTCAGAGGGAGCAGAAACACCTGGTTCGTTGTGATAGGGGTAGAGTCTATGGTGACAGATGGAGACAGAATGCTTCTTAAGGTGGGAAGCATTCACATAGGCTTCTGGTTGCTTCCAACTTCTGGATAAAATATCATACAAATTTTATCAGTTGAGAGTGAGGATTGGAGAAGAGGTATTTGAGAAACACATGCAGAAGAGTCATGGGAAGCAAACGGACTAGAAAAATCAAGTAACATTTCTGGGCAATATTTCAGATTGTGGATATAATTTGGAAGCATGATCAGTCACCACAGTTGTGGATACCTTTTAAGCCACTTTCTACACCAAGGATGCACTTGTAACTAAGGCTGATGTTTTCTTATGTGAACTGATGGGTGGAAGAATGGCAAAGTTGTTAAGGAATTGTCAAAGGAAAGATCATAGTGAAGGACTGTAATTGACCATATGGAACTGAAGCTTGGCAAGAAAGGATGGGAGTCATTGTGAGTGGTACTATGGATAAACATTCCCAAAATGGAAATCCTAAGCATTCTCTCCAAACCTGATCCTTGTTTTTTATTCTCTCTTCAGTGATGGATCATCTAGTTCTCAGGGCCAAGAATCTGGAAATCATACTAAATGTCTGTTGCTTTTAAATCCTTGATCTAATTCTATGAAGTTGCTCTCTTATTTTTCAAGTCTATTTCCTTTTCTTCTTCACTTGATTTTCCCATGATTATTTGCCTATATACTATGCTCATGTATATTCACGTCATTTACATGAATATTGCAAGAAATTCAAAACTAGTACTTTATTCTCTTCCAGCCTTTCATCTCATTGATATATGATCTGCAGTTACCAGAATGACTAATCAAATCATACTACCTCTCTACTTAAAAAATATTCACTTTTCCCAAATATCCTGCAGAGTAGGTCCCAACCATTTATCATTTAAAAAACTTTTTTTATATGATGGTGATTATCATTAATAATATTTTATTATATCCTTGAAAGTTGCTGAGAGTATAGATACTAAATATCCTCCCTACAAAAAAAGAAATGGTAATTATGTGAAGAGATAGCAGAACTAGTGAACACCATATTGGTAATAATTTTTTTTTAACTTTAGTTTTGCCATATATCAACATGAATCTGCCACAGGTATACACGTGTTCCCCATCCTGAACCCTCCTCCCTCCGCGTACCATCCCTCTGGGTCGTCCCAGTGCACCAGCCCCAAGCATCCAGTATCGTGCATCGAACCTGGACTGGCGACTCATTTCATATATGATATTATACATGTTAAAAACTTTTTTTTTAATGTGGACCATTTTTTAAAGTCTTTATTGAATTTGTTACATGATTGCTTCTGTTGTTTATGTTCTGGGTTTTTGGCTATGAGGTATGTGGGGTATTCGTTCCCTGACCAGGGATTGAACACACACCCTGTGCATTGGAAGTAAAGTTTTAACCACAGACCACCAGGGAAGTCCCTCAAACATTTCAATGATAGAAGGATAATGGTAGTTAATGGGTCTTCGAAAGCTACATGTGCAAAACACTGAGCTCAGCACAAGTGATCCTGGTACAGCCTCAGGGATGGTTGATTGATTGATTATTCTGTAGAGCTACTGTTATAGATAAAGTGTCCGACTCAGTCGTGTTGGACTCTTTGCAACCCCGTGGACTGTAGCTCACCAGGCTCCTCTGTCCATGGGATTCTCTGGGCAAGAATACTGGAGTGGGTTGCATTTCCTTCTCCAGGGGATCTTCCCGACCCAGGCATCAAACTCAGGTCTCCCGCATTTCAGGCAGACACTTTAACCTCTGAGCCACCAGGGGGATTTTTATAGATAAAGAAATAGAAGGACGAAAACACTAAGTAATGTGAATGAGGCAACATTTGAATGAGGAAGAACCAGTGTTTCTATGTAGGTTTGACTAATTCCAGAATGTGCTGTCATGACTATAAGACATTATTGTCTGAAAATAAGGCTTGGGGTGATTTGACACTTGCTTATCATTCAAAATTTTCTTTTGTCCCCTCTGATGTACCTTCCTCTGTAAAATCCAGTTTCCTAACTCCATCAGATCAGATCAGATCAGTCACTCCGTCGTGTCCGACTCTTTGCAACCCCATGAACCGCAGCACGCCAGGCCTCCCTGTCCATCACCAACTCCCGGAGTTCACCCAGACTCATGTCCATCGAGTCAGTGATGCCATCCAGCCATCTCATCCTCTGTCGTCCCCTTCTCCTCCTGCCCCCAATCCCTCCCAGCATCAGAGTCTTTTCCAATATACATCCTCTTGTGCTTACAAAGCTGTCTCCAAATGCCCTCCTTCGTCTCAACTCCACATACAGCCCACCTACTACCCATACCTTGCTTGGACAACCTTCATGAGTTGACTTAAAATTCACCTTCTTTTCTGAGGCCACTTGGTAGAACTGGCATTTTTTCCCAGTCCCCTCGTTTAGCTTTCTATTACTGAACCATTAATACTATGATTCATTTTTCTGTTTATCTCTCCAAGTATCTATAATGGGCAGAATTTTGTCACCACAAAAAATTCATATGCTGCCGTCCTAACTTTTATTTTCTTAGAATGTGAAGTATTGAGAGATAAGGTCCTAAAGATTAATCAAGTTAAAATGAGAACATGAGAGACTCTATTCCAATCTGATCGATGTCTTCATAAGAAGAGGAAATTTGGACACCCACCCAAAATAGTATTTTTTCATTATAGGGGACTGTGATGCAAAAGTAGGAAGTCAAGAAATAGCTGGAGTAACAGGCAAATTTGATCTTGGAGTAGAGAATGAAGCAGGGCAAAGGGTAACAGAGTTTTGCCAAGAGAACACACTGGTCATAGTAAACACTCTCTTCCAACAATACAAGAGAAGACTCTACGCATGAACATCACCACATGGTCAATAAAGAAATCAGATTGATTATATTTGCAGCCAAAGATGGAGAAGATCTATACCAGCAAAAACAAGACCGTGACTTGGGAGCTGACTGTGGCTCAGATCATGAACTCCTTATTGTCAAATTCCGACTTAAATTGAAAAAAATAGGGAAAACCACTAGACCATCCAGGTATGACCTAAATCAAATCCCTTACAATTATACAGTGGAAGTGGTAAATAGATTCAAGGAATTAGATCTGATAGACAGAGTGCCTAAAGAACTATGGATGGAGGTTTGTTGCATTGTACAGGACATAGTGATCAAGAACATTCCCAAGAAAAAGAAATGCAAAAAGGCAAAATGATAGTCTAAAGAGGCCTTAGAAATATCTGAGAAAAACAAGAGAAGCAAAAGGCAAAGGAGAAAAGGAAAGATATACCCATTTGAATGCAGAGTTCCAAAGAATAAAAAGGAGAGATAAGAAAACCTTCCTCAGTGATTGGTGCAAAGAAATCGAGGAAAACAATAAAATGGGAAAGACTAGAGATCTCTTCAAGAAAATTAGAGATACCAAAGGAATATTTCATGCAAAGATGGGCTCAATAAAGGACAAAAATGGTAGGGACCTAACAGAAGCAGAAGATATTAAGAAGAGGTGGCAAGAATACACAGAAGAACTGTACAAAAAAGATCTTCATGACCCAGATAATCATGATGGTGTGATCACTCACCTAGAGCCAGACATCCTGGAATGTGAAGTCAAGTGGGCCTTAGAAAGCATCACTACGAACAAAGCTAGTGGAGGTGATGGAATTCCAGTTGAGCTATTTCAAATCCTGAAAGATGATGCTGTGAAAGTGCTGCACTCAATATGCCAGCACATTTGGAAAACTCAGCAGTGGCCACAGGACTGGAAAATGTCAGTTTTCATTCCAATCCCAAAGAAAGGCAATGCCAAAGAATGCTCAAACTACTACACAATTGCACTCATCTCACATGCTAGCAAAGTGATGCTCAAAATTCTCCAAGCTAGGCTTCAACAGTACATGAAACATGAACTTCCAGATGTTCAAACTGTATTTAGAAAAGACAGAGGAACAAGAGATCAAATTGCCAACATCCATTGGATCATCAAAAAAGCAAGGGAGTTCCAGAAAAATATCTATTTCTGGTTTATTGACTATGCCAAAGCCTTTGACTGTGTGGATCACAGAAAATTGTGGAAAATTCTTAAAGAGATGGGAATACCAGACCACCTGACTTGCCTCTTCAGAAATCTGTACAGGTCAGGAAGCAACAGTTATAACTTGACATGGAACAACAGATTGGTTCCAAATCGGGAAAGGAGTACGTCAAGGCTGTATATTGTCACCTTCTTTATTTAACTTATATACAGAGTACATCATGAGAAATGCTGGATTGGATGAAGCCCAAGCTGGAATCAAGATTGCCAGGAGAAATATCAATAACCTCAGATATGCAGATGACACCACACTTCTGGCAGAAGGTGAAGAAGAACTAAAGAGCCTCTTGATGAAAGTGAAAGAGGAGAGAAAAAAAGTTGGCTTAAAACTCAATATTCAGAAAACTAATATCATGGCATTTGATCCCATCACTTCATGGCAAATAGATGGGGGAACAGTGGAAACAGTGACAGACTTTACTTTTTTGGTCTCCAAAATTACTGAAGAAGGTGACTGCAGCCATGAAATTAAAAGACGCTTACTCCTTGGAAGAAAACCTATGAGCAACCTAGAGAGCATATTAAAAAGCAGAGATATTACTTTGCCAACAAAGGTCTGTCTAGTCAAAGCTGTGGTTTTTCCAGTGGTCATATATGGATGTGAGCATTGGACCATAAAGAAAGCTGAACGTCGAAGAACTGATGCTTTTGAACTGTGGTGTTGGAGAAGACTCTTGACAGTCCCTTGGACTGCAAGGAGATCCAACCAGTCCATTCTAAAGGAGATCAGTCCTGAATATTCATTGGCAGGGCTGATGTTAAAGCTGAAACTGTGATATTTTGGCCACCTGATGCTAAGAAATGATGCATTGTAAAAGACCCTGATGCTGGGAAAGATTGAAGGCGGGAGGGAAAGGGAACAACAGAGGACGAGATGGCTGGATGGCATCTCTAACTCATTGGAGATGGGTTTGAGTAAACTCCTGGAGTGGTGATGGACAGGGAGGCCTGGCATGCTGCAATCCATGGGGTCATAAAGAGTCAGACACGACTGAGCAACTGAACTGAACTGAACTGAATCAGAAATGTGGTCACAAACAGAGCAAAGCTCATATAGATTATGTGAGGACACAATGAAGATGGTTATCTGTAAGCCAAGGAAAAGATCCTCAAATGAAACCAAAGTTGCAACACTTGATCTCAGACTTCCAGCCTCCAGAACTGAGAGAAAATGAATTTCTATTGTTCAAGCCACACAGCCCGTGATCTTTTGTTATGGCAGCCCTAGCAAACTAATACAGAATCTCTACTGCTAGCCTTCAGTGAAAGTGAAAGTGTTATTCCCTCAGTCGTATCCAACTCTTTGTGACCCCCTGGATTGGGGCCCACCAGGCTCCTCTGTTCATGGAATTCTCCAGGCAAGGATACTGGAGTGGGTTGCCACGCCCTCCTCCAGGGGATCTTCCCAATCCCAGGGTCAAACTCAGGTCCCTTGCATTACAGGCAGGTGCTTTACCACCTGAGCCCCCAGGGAAGCACTAGCTTTCAGGTTAGGAGCTAATCTTATTTGCTGGTTCACCCTTAGGATTCTCATCCTGTAGCCTCCTTAACTCACTACACAAATTTTTTTATCTGACTAAGGTTCAGGATATTCGATACTTTTTACCAGATGCATGAAAAAATAGGTGGGAATGAATGTACTTGCACACAGGAATAAATCATGGGCCTCCTAAATGTGGGTCTGCATCCATCTAGTTTTCCAAGGTGAAAGGCGAGTTATCTTGTGCCCTTTATTCTTACACCACATCTTCCATGTTATTGAGGATACTTGTTGAATAGGAAGACATTTGGCTGTATTTGTAGTACAGAAACACAACTCATGATTTATTTGGTAAAAATAAAAATTGAGGTCCATGACCTCTTGACTTTGATCTTCAGCAGTCATCACATTCAAACATGGCCCTTTCAGAGGGACAACGGCATCATAATTGCAAGTGTGATCAGTCATTGGAACCTGAGTGTCTTAGTGTGGCAAGCATCAGGGTTACATTTCCCCTCTCAAACCCTCCTTTTCTTAATGAAGAGAGAAGTGTTTACCTGCCAGACATTTTCAAGTTTTCACAGTTCTAGTTAAAAATATTCTGACTTAATGCTGCCATACTTTAGCAAATAACAGATAGCTAGTCAGGAGCCCATGAATGAAGTTACCCAAATATCTGGTGTACACAACATATAAAACCAGCATCACATGTGTTAGAGGGATTTCATTCCTTATTCAGAACTTTAATTTCAGTTGACTTGATTTCATGGGGAAGAAAATAGCTTCTTACCAAACATTTATTTCATCTTCTACAATAGCCACAATTCTGGTTGAAGTGAGAAGAAAAATAAAATCTTGATTTTTGCATTTTGTAAGGCTGCACCATCTGGATAAACCCCAAGGACCTTTATAAAACTTGACATGGATTTTGAAGCACATTTATCACCACATCTTCATTTTTCTTGAATTGTATACCAGAGTCACAGGACTTTGTTTCTTCACTAGGAAATTTCAGATGGAGTATGGTAACTGTGGTCTAAGTCATCTCACTGAACACAGCTTTTATAATAACTTACAAAACTATTGATGCTGGAAAAGACTGAAGACAAAAGAAGGGGGCAGCAGAGGATGAGATGGTTAGATGGCAATGCCAACTCAACGGACATGAATCTGAGTAAACTCCAGGAGATGGTGAAAGACAGGGGAGCCTGGCATCTGCAGTCCAAGATGAGGTAGTCAGACACAACTTAGAGGCTAACTAACAACAATAACAGAGAGCTAATTTTGATTTTTTTTCCAGATATTGAGTTGAGACCAGCAAGAAGAGTATGCACGGAAGCAGCAAAACCTTTGTTGTTCAAACAAGCCATTAGTCTAACTTGCCAACCTCCCAGGGAACTGTGGAGCTAAGTGAATGAAGAGAGCCTTAAAGGCTCTCTCACCTTCCAATTCTTTTTGTCAAACTCCTCTACCCTCTACAACTCTTATTTTCTAGTCTTCTATTAAAGATCTCTAGAAGAACCCTTACACTACAATTTTATTTCCAACTTAATTTTTTTTTAGAGTCTCACAATCCCATATCCATCATTACTGGATTCTCCATCCCACCATAGACACTTCCTTTCTGTTGCTGCTAAGTCACTTCAGTTGCATCCGACTCTTTGAGCCTGAACCCACCAGGTTTCTCTGTCCACGGGATTTTCCAGGCAAGAATACTGGAGCAGATTGCCACGTACTGTCTCCAGGGGATCTTCCAGACCCAGGGGTCGAACGGTGACTCTTATGTCTCTTGAATTGGCAAGCAGGTTCTTTACCACTAGCACCACCCGGGAAGCCCCTCCTTTCTGCTGGTTTTGTGCAGTTTGCTGTTTTCATCTATTCCACCTCCCTTTCTGTACTTATCCTTTCCTCTTTCTTGTTCCCTGAGAGAGTAAGAGGAATTATATGAGAGAAGGATTCAAAAGATCAAGAGATGAATGAGTCTCAGGACAGAAAGTTAAGTGACATCACGCCTCCATCAGTGTTTCAATCTTCAAATAACCTGGAATGTATTACCCTGATTTATAATACACTATATTTTGAGTTGGGCGCGAAGCCCAACTGGGAAAGGTGGCTCAGACAGTAAAGAATCTATCTGCAATGCAGGAGACCCAGATTCAATATCTGGGTCAGGAAGATCCCTTGGAGAAGGGAATGGCTACCTACTCCAATATTCTTGCCTGAAGAATTGCAAGGACAGAGAAGCCTGGTGGCTTCTCCATGGGGTCACAGAGTTGGACACAGACTGAATAATTCATGCTTTGAATTAGAGTTTTTAGAAACTGTGCAAACCAGAAATTCTATTTACAAATAATTTGTAAATAGAGACATCTTTGCCTTTCTTTCTTATCTTTGTACAGAATCTCCATAAATTTTGCTGCTGAATTTGTACTGCCTCTTTACTTATTTAAATACTAGGATTCAAAAGGGGACAAAGAGAGTCAGTACCTTATTTCCTGTTACCCAAGACCTATGCTAGGACCATGATGAGAATATTTCTGAAAATACTTGGCTTAATACTAAATATTTCTGAAAAAAAAATTTTTTTGTGATGGAAATTTTGTTTCTAGGGAGAGGAAATTACCAAAAAGAAGCAAGTCACTTAATATATGTCACATTTTATGCATACTTTTCTGAAAATCCCCAGCTCTTCTTAAAACAAACCCATTTTGTAAGAACAAGGAGGCTTTTTTCAGATTTGGATAGTTTGAACTCTTTGATTAAAATGGAGCAAAATCTAAATAGTTGCCTCTTCACACAGGCCCCTAGATTCAAAAAAGTGTAAAGCCTCACCCAGCAAAGAAACACTTCTCCCCTGTGAGAATCAGAAATGTATGGAGAGCAAAACAAAACCACTACGACTGCGGCTACGAATCCATGTGCATTCAAGTCTGGTCTATATTATAAAGGCCGAGGGAGCCTTAAACTCCTTCCAGCACTCCTCCCCATCCTCGAGCCCACTGTCCTTGACTTACAGCCAGGCTTTTGCTATACGTTTTGGAGCATAATCCAAACAGTCTCCCCAGCTCTTGCCTATAAAAAAGTCTGTCTTGAGTAACACATCTCTGAAAGGATCCACCGTCAAGTATAATCCAATCCAAGAAAGCTATGTCATTGTGCATCTCCACAGCTCTGATCAAAAGAGCAAAACCATGGTGTGTGCCGCATTCTCCCACTGGGCAAAGATGCAGGAACATTCCATGTGGGAAGATACGGTCCTGCTGCTGTGGAGCTGGCTCCAGGGGGTTGGGGCAGGACCGGACACGGGGATATGAGAACCTGAGAGGAGACCTCCAGAGGCCCGGGCAGGGATGTCGGAAGCCTTGGCTCCGTTTTGAGCACAGCTGTGTTATAAATGGGATGAACTCACGTTTCTTGGATCATGCTCAGCCTGGGTCACAGGACAGCTAAGGTAGGAATACAAATAATGTTACCTTTGGCCTGCTCTCCTCCAGGGTGTATGTTGCTAAGAGTTGGAAGTTGTTGAGATCTGTCCTCACAGCTGCACGGGCTCAGCACTTCAGGAATGACGTGCATTCTGTGACACCTGCTTCCTCACTGCCCATCCTCCTCTGTCTCTGTCTCCTTTGGTCTCTGTTTCTCTCTCCATCATCTATCTCAGGATGGGGTTTCTGGAGAAAGTCCACAGGCTGCCTCAAATTTCCTCCTGAGCTCAGACTTAGACTGAGACCATTAATTCCTTCATTCCCCCATTCATCAAGAATTGACCTAATATTTTTGTGAATGGCTGAGCAAGGGTGGGCCAACAGTTTTTTGGACTGCAAGATGGCTTTTATGGGCACTTGTATTCCACTGGAAAACCATGTCTGATATTAACAAAGTATGTAGGCATCTTCTCAGAAGTCTGCTTACCTTGTTGCTGATGTTCAGTTGTTAAGTCATGTCCAACTCTTTGTGACCCCATGGACTACAGCATGCCAGGCTTCCCTGTCCCTCACTATCTCCTGGAGCTTACTCAAACTCATGTCTAGTGAGTCAGTGATGCCATTCAACCATCTCATCCTCTGTCTCCCCCTTCTCCTCCTGCCTTCAGTCTTCCCTGATATAACTCTTTATATGGTGCTTACCTTCATAGATTAGAACTTCACAGATATTATTTTATTTTTCATCTTAGGAATTATGGTTTATAGAGATGGAGGCCAAATCATGCATGGATAAATGAGTGCTATAAAAGAGGTGTTAGCCATCAGATCCTCCCCACAAAGCAAGGGTGGGAGCAGAGAGAGAACCTTGTTTACACATCTCACGGGGCCACCTTCCCCCTGAGAAAAACAGCACATCCTCTATTGATTTCCATGTCTTAATCAAGCAGATGTAATTATAAAGAGGAGGGTGGGAAAGACAGAGGGAAATTGACTTTGAAAAGAAACAGATAGCTTTTGTGTGTCAGAAGCAAGTTTCCCTCAGTGAAGGCTGAGAAGGCAGGGCATGGGGTAAACTTCCCATGTTTCTTGTCCCCTGCAAATAAGAACATTTTCTAAGTAGAATTTGGTTTAAATTTTACGTCAGCTGATGCTTGTTTGAGCTTTAATGTTGAGGCTAAGTGAAAAGGCTCACTCCAGGGATTATGTAAAAATGTTCAAGAAAAACATGATGAACTTCTAACTTCCTTGAACTCGGATAATGAGTGAATTGGCTTAGAAATCACAGTCTCACCAGAAACCCACCCTTTAAATAAGCTTTTGGTCTTAACGTGCAAATCCATAGAAAACATTTTTGTGGATTTAAGCCTAATATATATGATATGATCAAAAGTAAGCACACAAAATTCTTGGCAACCTAATCCAAAGCAGCAAATATTCTAATAACCTCTTCAGTCCTTGAGACTGACAGAACACCAACCTGACTTAATTCAAGTGCCATTCCTTTAGAGAGGGGACTCTACAAGAGGGCAAGGCAAGTTGCTGGCTCACGCAGATCCCAAGAGAGAGTTCTAAGAAAGCTGGCTTGGGGGCTATCTGTGTCATTTTTGTATAGAATCCTAGACTAGGACACCAGTAACTGTTCCTGTTGAGAGTCCCTTGGACTGCAAGGAGATCCAACCAGTCCATTATGAAGGAGATCAGCCCAGGGATTTCTTTGGAAGGAATGATGCTAAAGCTGAAACTCCAGTATTTTGGCCACCTCATGCGAAGAGTTGACTCATTGGAAAAGACCGTGATGCTGGGAGGGATTGGGGGCAGGAGGAGAAGGGGACGACCGAGGATGAGATGGCTGGATGGCATCACTGACTCGATGGACGTGAGTCTGAGTGAACTCCGGGAGTTGGTGACGGACAGGGAGGCCTGGCATGCTGCGATTCATGGAGTTGTAAAGAGGTGGACACGACTGAGTGACTGAACTAACTAACTAACTGTTCCTGAGTCATGCAGAAAAATACATCCAGTTGTATTTGTTTTTTCTAGGAGAAGTAATTAAAATTTCCCCTCCCAGCTGATATACTCCAATGTACTTGATCCATTTCATGTGCATTACAAAATACATAAAATTAGATCAAAGCATTGTGGGAGACTGATACACTCTCAAAGTAACAGCCACTCTGCAGGGCCAGCACTCAGAAGGACTCATGGAAAAACCAATGAAATTGACCCCAAAGAACTAATTGAAAAAATTTTAATGGATCTAAGTAAAGTTTAATATGTCCTCTGTTATATTTTCTTTCTCTTTGAACTTGAAAATCCCTCTGACAGAGAAGTCTATGTGTGTGTGTGTGTGTGTGTGTGTGTGTGTGCACGCGCACACGTGCATGTTAACAGAAGACTTTTGTTGGTGGTGCTGTTGTTGTTCAGTCAATAAGTCCTGTCCAACTCTTTGTGACCC
Source organism: Bubalus kerabau (assembly GCF_029407905.1). Lineage (NCBI taxonomy): Eukaryota > Metazoa > Chordata > Mammalia > Artiodactyla > Bovidae > Bubalus > Bubalus kerabau. The sequence continues at coordinate 12,887,467 of NC_073639.1, read as the reverse complement.
CATGGATGGCAGCGCACCAGGCCTCACTGTCCTTCATTATCTCCACAGAGTTTTCTCAGCCTCATGTCCACTGAGTCGGTGTTGCTATCCAACTATCTCATTCTCTGCTGCCCCCTCCTCCTCCTGCCCTCAATCTTTCCCAGCATCAGAGTCTTTCCTAATGAGTTGATTCTTCACATCAGGTGGCCAAAGTATTGGAGCTTCAGCTTCAACATCAGTCCTTTCATTGAATGTTTAGGATTGATTTCCTTTAGGATTGACTGGTTTGATCTCCTTGTTGTCCAAGGGACGCTCAGGAGTCTTCTCCAGCACCAGAGTTCGAAGGCATCAATTCTTCGGCACTCAGCCTTCTTTATGGTCCAACTCTCACATCTGTACATGACTACTGGAAAAACTATAGCTTGGACTATACAGACTTTTGTAGGCAAAGTGATGTTCCTACTTTTTAGTATGTCTAGGTTCATCATAGCTTTCCTTCCAAGGAGCAAGTGCATTTTAATTTCATGGCTGCAGTCACAGTCTGCAGTGATTTTGGAGTCCAAGTAAAGAAAATTTGTCAGTTTCCCTTTTTTCCCTTCTACTTGCCATAAAGTGATGGGATCAGATGCCATGATCTTAATTTTTTGAATGTTGAGTTTTAAGCCAGATTTTTCATGCTCCTCTTTCACCTTCATCAAAAGGTTCTTTAGTTATTCTTCACTTTCTGCCATTAGAGTGGTATCTGCACATCTGAGGTTGTTGATATTTCTCCTGGCAATTTTGATTCCAGCTTGTGAGTCTTCCAGCCTGGCATTTTGCATCATGCATTCTGCATATAAGTTAAATAAACAGGGTGACAATAACGCACGCTTGATGTACTCCTTTCCCAATTTTGAAGAAGTCCATTTTTCCATGTCCAATTCTAATTGATGCTTCTTGACCTGCATACAGGTTTCACAGGAGGCAGGTAAGGTGGTCTGGTATTCCCCTCTTTAAGAATTTTCCACAGTTTGTTGTGACCCACACTGTCAAAGGCTTTAGCATAGTCCATGAAGCAGAAGTAGATGTTTTTCTGGAATTCCCTTGCTTTCTCTATGATCCAACTAATGTTAGCAATTTGATCCCTGGTTCTTTCAATTCCAAAAATTTAGGAAAGAATAAAAGAAAACAAGGTTTTAGGAAAACAAAGTAAAACTGTGAAATGTAGATTGTGTACCAAAGTAAAACATGCCGCAGGTACATTTTCACAGTTGATGGTTTGTAAAGTGGAGTTTGCATTCCTTTAACCTAAAAATTAAGATCCCACACAAATAGAAAGTTAATCACTTTTTAAATAGTGACCCAACATTAACTGAATGAGTTCGTTTAAAAGCACACAGTCTTTTCAGAGCCTTCTCAAACCCAGAACTACCCTCTTTTTTCATGAAAAAGTTAGAAGTGAACTTCATTTTGACTCGTTTCCCCTGAAATGATTCGACTTTCAAAATCTACTGAGACCCAGGTTCTTCTGACCGCAGCACACCCTGCCCCCCACCAAGGCTTTCTTGCCCTTCTTTTTGTCTTTTATTCTATAAGCACTGCGACTGCTAGTTTTTTTTTATTACCTAGTTAAAAAAATTATTTCCTCAAATACTTTTGCATAAAAAGGGCAGTAAAAACTTATTTCTTTTAAACTTTGATTACCTTAGTTTCTTCCATTCCTATAAGATGTCTTTAAGTCTGTAAGAGTCAATAGATCCCAAATTAATTTGTGTTCAAGCCCCATCGTTTGTTATGCTACGTAATTCCAGACACTTTGAAAACTTTGGTGGGCATTGTTTTTTGTTTTCATTTTGTTTTGTTCCGCAGTCCTCTCCCCCCTCCCCATATCATGCCTTCCATGTGATCCTATTTTACCTCCATAATTTCTTTCCCATGACCTAATTTTCTGTTTCTCTCTTTCCTCTTTTCTTTTTTAGTCTACATGGCTGGGATCCATTCTAAGCATTTCCAAAATCATTTCCACCCATAGCTCTTTTCACAGAGTCTTAGCCTTCGAGAGAAGGGGGAGTTTCACCGTGGGATATAAACAAGGGTTCATGCACAGTAAGGAGCAGTGTCAGTCTCTCTGGGGTGAGCGGGCTACTGACTTCTTTAAAGACCGGTTTAAATGCTGCAATTGTTAATTAACTCTCTTGATAAGAAATAATTCAAAGCAAAGCATGACTAAATAAAGAAGCAGTATAACCAACCCTCAACAATACAGTATTCATTTCCAGTTTTTTGCCCTCATTGTCAAACTCCTTGTAAGAACTGAATTTATTAAGATTTCAACTGTTTTCCTGTTTGATAATTTCCTCCCTCAGAATGTAGAAATTACCAATGACTCCAGAGGAAAAAGGCTAATAAACTTAGAAAGAAAGGTTTTGTTTGTTTGTTTTCTTGTTTGCTTTTGTTGTTCTGCATTGTTTTGGTTTATTTGTTTATTTAGGAGTATAATTTCTTTACATTTTTGTGTGTTATTTTCTGCTGTACAGCAAAAGTGAATCAGTTATATGTTTACATATGCCCCCTCAATCTTGGACCTCCATGAGGAAAAGTTTTAGTATCAAAGTATTTGAATAAGCAGAGTAACTTTTCTTTCAGTCTCTGACTTACACCAATACTAAGATTCTATAAAAATGAGAAATGTTTCTTAGACTTATTTCTTTAATATTAGCTTATGAAATAAACAATGTAGAATACTAAAGGTATCTTTAATTTTCTTTTGTAGTTCCTATCTGATTCCAAGAAAAAGAAAGGAAATACAAGGAATATAACATTTAGAGATGGAAGGTAAATACCTCAAAATATAAAAAGAAAGAAGGGCCCACAATTTACACATTTTTAGTTTGGCCTACCTGGTGTGATGCCCATGATATTGTAGGTGCTCAGAAAGTCTGTTTTGAATAAATGAGAGTGAGTATAAGCATTAAACATTTTAAATGGACACAATCCTAGACGGAAAATTGGAAAGATATCTGTGACTTACTTACATTATATCCAAATTTCCAATTGGTACTTGTATATTTTTGGTGTTCAAGACATGACTGACAAAAATAATTGTTGTAGAGAAATCATTCAATCAACTTCCACCTTTCCCTGAGGTATGTGCTGAAAATCCCCTCCCTTCTTATTTCCCAATGAACTGCCTAAGAAAAAGTGGGTTAGTATCAGATCTCATAAGGAGTATTTTACAATCAAAGAAATATAAGAGCCTTGTAATTAAGTGACAAGCCCTGCAGACAATCAGAGGCAAAATAAGAGAATATACTAGCTTTCTAATTCTAGGGCATTTCTTTGTAATCCAAATAAATCCTGCATTAATGACTGAAAATCTGTGTTGAGTCTCAAAGATCTCCGTGTAGCAGCTACACATCCAGGTTTGCTTTAAGCCCATACATATTTTGCCAAGAGATTAGTCTTCAGCGAGAGAAAAATCACCCTGAAAGTTCTAATACAATTTGGGACATTGAAGTCATCTCATTTAATTTTTAAGAATTATAGGATCTCCAGGAAGCCCTTTGAGATGTATTTTGTCAAGAGCAAACCCATTTAAACACCCCCAAACTCATTTTTTTTTTCTGTTTAAAACTACAGAACACATAAGGGTGGGATGACTTCTAAATTTGGCAAAGTTCCCTCTCCTGGCACTCTAGAAGTGAGCATCAATCACCCCAAACAAGCAGTCTGCTACTAATCAGCAACCACCTAATGAGTCTCATTGAAAATACTTTAAGCTATTTCTTGCGTCAAGTTGGAAAAAGCTGGGGGAAAACATTCCCCTTTTGATTAAGAATTACAAATGAGAATTTCATTTAAGCAAATGCTTTCTGCTAACTAATTTGGAAAATGCACAGGAGACTACATTTTTAGTGAGGATATAGGGGGAAACATGGAAAGAAACATGAATATATTTATGGATGGGCTATCTTAGGATAAGTGAATATCGATCACAGCTAAACATGACAGTTAATATTTACTAAAGGGATATATATATATATATATATATATATATATATAAAATTAATAATCCAAACATCAATTCTCCAGGAGAAAAAGAAAAACTGTGATTTGGCAGGCTCAAAAACCCCTATTTTGATGCATTAAACCCTCTCCAGAGAGGTGCCAACTCACTCACCCTGAAGAGTTGTTAGAATTCAAGGGTGGTTGCAGATTTAGATGGAAAAAAGTACATTTTTATTTTTATTAAACTGTAATTCAAATTTCAGCAGTTTCTTCTGACTGTAGGCAACCAACCACATCATTCTCAGCAACATCAATAACTCTGTCCCCATTAGAAATTACAGATATTTTCATAATGTCATATTTACATTAATTGTATATATCCAGAAATTTTATTCTCATCACTATTTTGAAATTATGGTGGTTAGAAGATTAATTGCTAGATCTTGTTTGTTATTTAATGTTTAAATAAAGATATTTTATTTGTCACAAACATTTCCTTAATAATTTTGACACTATGTCAATATAATTGATTTCCTATATGATGCTATGCTTTATTTTATGCATTAAAAACATTATTCGAAATCAGTATCTTTTGATTTTTCCAGTCTGCAACATGCAAACATTTCTGGTATGAACCAATGATTAGAATTTGGAATAGTCATCAACATATTTTTGTCCATAATTGTGATGAACATTGATCTTGACAGAAGGACACTTTGGAGCATTCTCTACAGCTTTTACACAGCTATGTATTATAGAATGAGTTTAATGGCCATACACTGATAATATCTCCTTGTAAGCTAATTTACTAATGAATAATAGCTAGATATATTATTAAAGCAATATATAAAGTGCACATTTTGGAAAGACACTTTGTATTAACTATTCAATAAATTTGAAAAAAGAATTGTATTTATTTGGAGCAGTTTACCCAGATAAGTCTTCAAAGCAAAAGACTTCAGGAGGTAATAGTAAAGAACTTGATTTCCTGGGTTAAGGGTTAGAAGTTGAATTATTCCATTTTTACATCCATTTTCTCTATTGTTAAATGATGACTACATTTTTATTTAAATATTGACATTAATGAATTTTAAATTCCACATTTCTTTTTTTATTCATCTGTCTTATTCTTTGAACCCCCTTGTACATGCAAAGCTTTGGTTTTGTTAAGAATTGGTTCTTTGCTCATCCTATCGAATTATGGATTCCATTTCTTGCTCCCTTTTTAACATGCAACGAAAGATTTCAGCACTTTCAACATCAGGGGTAATTTTAAAATGTACTTTTTAAAACCACGACTTTATAGAAGTTTTAGAAATAAAACATGACATTTGAGGTTTATTATAGGGGTTATTGCCGGTGGGGCTTGTCTTTGCCACAAAAAGCAATCAGGGTGTTTACTACATCATCCGTATCTCTTTCCTCCTGCTCCATTTTCCATGCTGTACTTCTTCTCACTCTCCAACATCTGTCACTGGATATTTTGAGAGATGATGGTGAGATAGAGATGAAAAACAAATGAAAGAAAAACAAAAGGAGGGAAGTAGAGAAACAAAATGAAATGTAATAGTCATTTTAAAACTGCATGTGTATTCCCATAAAGAGGAAAGTGAAGAAAAGTCCTCCCAAAATTAAAATTAAAATGTCATTTCCCCAGAGAAGACTACTTTTCTAGTACTGATGAAAAAAAAATTAACTCTTTCTTTCTTTCTCTCTTCTTTCCTTTCTTTCTTTTTGTTCTTTCTGCATCTTTTCATTTTATTCTAAGAACTATTTTGGGTGCTGGGGATAAACAAAAAAGAAGGAGAGAGAGACAGAGAGAAATCTTTGTTTTCATGTTACTTACATTCTGATGACAAGGATAGTCAGCAAATAAGTTAAAAATAAAGTTAATCATAAAATATGTTAGACAGTGATAAGGGCTGAAGAGAAAAGTCTAAAAGAGAAGGAAGACATAAAATTTCTAGGCAGCAAGATGGAACTGAAGTAACTTGGTAAGAAAACACCCCACTGGGAATGTGACTTTTGAGAGGACATCTGGGCGAAAGCTTGAAAGAAAGAAGGGGACTGGCTTCCATATGTCTGAAAGACCAGCATTCCAAATGTGAAGAATATTTCTTAGGAACATCAGCAGGCTAGTGAGTGTGGAAGAACTGGAAAGGTAATGAGGTGAGAGAAAATAATGTAAGGGGTTAGGACTATGGCCCTTATTTTGACAGAGAAGTGACTGGAAGGTTTTGAACCTCAGAGTGACGTGATTTAATTTATGTTTTATATGATTACTGATTACTGTGATGAGACCAGACTGCACTGGGGGATGGGGTGGGAAGCAGAGATCAGTGGGACCAAATGGCAACAGTAAAAGTGGATGCACTTTTTACATATTTTAGGGTAAACTAATGAGATTTGCTGATGATTTGATATGGGTTGTAAGAGACAGAAAGGAATTTGGGAGTACTATGAGGTTTGAGGCAGAACAACCAGAAAAACTAAATTGCCAGTGACTCAGATGGGAAAGCAAGTTTGGAAACTGGTGGCTGGACATAATTGACATTTTAAAGTTTGAACCACTTCTTACACATCCAAGAGGAGATGTCAAGTAGGTAGCTGGTTCCATGAATTTAAATTTAAAGAAAGAGGTCCACACCACTGAGATAAGAGTCATCAGTTTATAGAAGATGGTTAAAGACATGAGTCTGGATGAGGTTGTCTAGGAAGTGGATGTAAATATGAAAGACCATAGAAGAGAAGAGGTCCAAGATAAGGACTTTGGGACACTCAGTCAATTAGAGATAGGAGAGATGAGAAAGAAGCTGCAAAAACGACTGAGAAAGAGTCTACAGAAAGATAGGAAGAGTACCCAGACGTGGTCCTCTAGGCGACTTAACATATCCTGGTTAAGACACACTATAAATGTGAGCAGTTACAGTTTAGTCCTGGAAATGCTGGACGATGTTATTTAGTTCAAGTATGTTTAAAGATGCTATGAAGTGTACCATACGCAGTCCATTGATATTTTTCTTCGGTTTGAATTAAGACTTGCTGGCTGCAGAAAACTAAAAATACCTCATGCTGAGAAATGGACACACAGAACACTCTGTGTGTGTGTGTGTTTCACAGCTTCCCGTGACATTTTAACTAAGCTTGGGGGATATTGTTCCCCTTCCCTTACACTTGGTATGGTTCATGCTGAATGTGTGGGGATTACAACCCTGCCATGTAACAGATTGCAGTGTCAGACACAGGATTCTGCCTCCACTGCCAGGATGAACAGAAGGAATTTGTGGCCAGGAGAGAGAAACTATTTATTCAGCTGCAAATAGCTTCAGAAAGTAGCAATGCAAATTAAGAATGTTACCAGCTTCCTTCAGGGTGTTCCCACTTCTGCATTACCTAGAAGTATGCTTCCCCCTACCCCTGAATTTGTGCTACCTTCATCATATTGGAACAGTCAGTTACATTTGCCAAAATACCCTACTTATGTTGTGTTAAAGGAATATTCAACAAAGACAAACTCTTACTTTGGAAAAACTGGCTTGCCTGGGCCATCAAGTAATGATGCCTGAAAGGAGAAAAGAAGTATAAGGGAAAGAGATAGAGCACATACATTGCTTATATTAAACTGTATTTCCAATTTAGAAGTCAGATACATTTGGTTGGGAAAAAGACCCAACATCATTTTAGGATGGTGATAATCTAGGGGCATTGTGCTTATTCCTTGTGGGGTTTTGAGCTCCTTTCTCTGACCAATAGCACCTCCCTTGGAAACAGATCAAGAAAGACAAAGGAGGCAAATGTTACATGTCTTGGTTCTTTGAATGCACAAGTATCACGAGTCTTAAGAAGAAGAAAAGGGACTTTCCTGGTGGTCCAGTGGTTAAGACTCCTTACTTCCATTGCAGGGGGTGAGGGTTTGGTCTCTAGTCCAGGGACAAAGATCCCACATGAGGTGTGGCAAATAAATAGATAAGAAGAAGAAGAAAAATTTTAATTGAAGAAAGGCTAAATTCTCACTGAGATATTTTGTGAAGTTAATCCGTTCATGCTTTCTCTGTTTCCCATTCTGGAATTTGTGTCTTAGAGACACAAGCCAGGGGAGCAGATGACTTTCCTTAGATGTAGGGGGACAATGCGCCTCCATTGCTTCCCACCCCTTCTCCTGGATGGGTGTTTTTGTCTGTCTGTCTGTCTCTGTCTCGGCTGTTTCTCTGTCCTCCAGAATCTCTCTTCATCTCTCCCCTGCAGTAATACTGTTAACTTGAGAATTAACAGATCTTTTTTCTAGATAAGAATTTTGAGAGAATTTTATGGTATTTTAGTATGTTTATAATTTAACATTATAAAATTATATTATTTTTTCCTTGGGCTACTTAAAGAAACCATTTTTGGGCCTCATTTTATCCTCAGTCAAGGGAGAAAAATTCCCATCCTGGCTGAATTTCTGTTTTGAGCCATAATCATTTGCTTGAGGTAGTGAGTGGGGGATAACACTTGAATTTTAAGGTTCAAGGATAACAATCTGTCAGGTAAAAGCTGAAAGCTGGAATTGTTAACTTTAATGTTCAAAATTCTTTACATGAATTTGTGAAGAATAACATCACTCATTTTATTTTTACTGTTGCTCTTAATAAATATTAAATAAAATACTAAGAAAAAGTGAGCTCAACTCTTTACAGCTTTCCTCTTCTTATGGAAATAATATATTATAAAATAAAACCAGAATTTATGTAGCTTTCTGTACCCTTCTGAACAACACAGATGTATTAATAGCAATTTATAGGAATTAGCAGGGATATCAGATTGACCTCATGGAACAAATCTTTTATTTTTAAAGTATTGCTTTACTCCTTTGGACTCCATAATAAAATTAGGTCAATGAAGGTGATAGAGTTTAATGATGTGGTCAAAAGCACCCTGAGGAAATATAAAGTTAACAATAATTCAACCTGTGTTTAAGATTTATAGCCACCAACTTTGTGGCATTGAAGAAAATCCCATTAAGCATTTACTGCTTCTCTTTTTCTCCCTGGAGGAAAACAAAGTATTTATCTCCCTTTACCATGATTAGAGAATTGTAACTTAAAAAACACACACACACACATTTTTCTTTGTCCCCAAAGCAGAAACATAGCAAGAAAATCACAAAGCATTTCTTATGACCTTCTTGGGAATTGCATTTGATTATCTCACCTTTACAGCTCTTCCCCAGTAGCCCAGGAACAAAGAATCTGCCTGCAATGCAGGAACCACAGGAGACATGGGTTCCATCCCTGGGTCAGGAAGATCCCCTGGAGAAGGGTTTGGAAACCCACTCCATTATCCTTGCCTGGAGAATCCCATGCACAGAGGAGCCTGGCGGGCTACAGTCCATAGGGTCACAAAGAGTCAGACAGGACTGAAGCAACTTACCACGTCTCATCTGTACTGAGGCATTTCAGTGTGTAAGTGTGCTTTACTGACAGTTACTAGGTATCAGACTTTGAACTTTGCACTTCTATTACTTCAAGCATTTCAGCAACCTCAGTAGGTGTGTTTTATTACCTTCATTTTCCAGATGAGAGCACCAAGTTTCAGAAAATTTAAATGACTTGTTGGATGCTCTGACTTGAAGTGCTAGAGCCTGGATTTGAATCTAGAGCCAAAGGTGAAAATCTATATGCCTCGATGAATTATTTCATTTTGTAAATTACATTTATGCACTTGTATGCATGGGGTAGGAGGGCAGAGGGCAGCCTGTGCAAGCCAGCCAACAGAGCAGATGACATTATGGTTCTTTTGGCCTAGATTTGGAAATGAAATATAAATGAATGTAAGTGTTGTTATGATTTGGGGCTGGAATGCTGCTGCACCATTGAGTGATCAGTTCCCTCAGGAGAGGAGACAAGCAAAATGGAAGGAATTCAGGTCCCAAAGGTTTTAAGTAATCACCAGAAGCCTGGACTCCTATTCAAAATATTTCTGAAAATGTGCTTTGGATTCTCTTATTAGCCTACAGCATATCCTAACTAATATGGAATTGAACATATTAAACTCTAATTAACAGATTAAACATTAATGACCTGAATTACAATCAAGGACTTAGAAAAATAATAGAGTAAAACTGAAGAAAGTAGGAAAACTCTAATAGGAAAAGTGAATATCAAGGAATGAAACAATAAAAAAATAGAGAGAACAATGTAAACACTCAGTGCAACAAAAATACCATTAACATAGACAAAACTCTGCAAAGGTTGATGAAGGGAAAAAAAGAAGAGAGAAAAGCACTAGAAGAATGAATGGATGAATAGGTAGTTATTGAAAAGACGACCACAACTATACATTTCTATTTTTAAAACTTGTTTAAAAAAAAGAGCTTTATGATAATAAATTTTAAAACACAAAATGTGAATTATCTAGAAATATGTAAGCTAACAAAATGTATTCATTGTAAATTTAAAAATCTAAATAAGTGTCCAACTCATTGTGACCACATGAGCTGTATAGTCCATGGAATTCTCCAGGCCAGAATACTGGAGTGGGTAGCCTTTCCCTTCTCCAGGGGATCTTCCCAACCCAGGGATCAAACCCAGGTGTCCTGCACTGCAAGTGGATTCTTTACCAGCTAGGCCACAAGGGAAGCCCAAGACCACTGGAGCGGTTAGCCTACCCCTTCTCCAGCGGAGCTTCCTGACCCAGGAATCAAACCAGGGTCTCCTGTACTGCAGGCAATTCATTACCAACTGAGCTATCAAAAAAGCCATTATAAATAGACCTATACCAATTTAAAACATAACCATTACACAAAAATCTACACACAAGAAAAGCAACATATGCAGATGTTTTATTTAGTATGTTTTACCAAGTTATCAAGAAACAGATTACCTTCTTCCTATAACACTCTTTTAGAGTTTAGAAAAATAAAATGTTTCCTCAACTAACTTTATGCCACTAGTAAAAGATTTATAAAGATTCTGCAAATAAAAATGCCAGAAAAATTATGAAATGTCATCATTTATTAAATACACACAAAAATATTATGTGAAATAGTAACCTGTTTCTCATTTCTGTGTGTGTTTGTGCTTGTATGTACACAGGTAAAGCAAATTCATGACTAAATATGTTTTGTTCTGAGAAAGTTAAGGTATTTTAAATTTAGAAAATAGATTGATGTAATACATTGACAATGTAAAGAAAAAAATTTATATTATTCAATGCAGCAGGCATTGAATAAAACTCAAAACCAACTTATGAAACAATGAACAAAGTGGTAATTGAGATAAATTGAAGGCAGAAAGATAAGAAGGTCACAGAAGATGAGATGGTGAGATAGCATCACTGACTAATGGACATGAACTTGAACAAACTCTGGGAAATAGTGGAGGACAGGGAAGCCTGGCGAGCTACAGTCCGGGGGGTCGCAAAGAGCTGGACACAAATTGGGGACTATACAACAGAGGTAAGTTTCCTAATCTGATGGTTCATATCTATGAAAAATCAGGCAAATTCAATGACAGTGAAATGTTAGAAGCATTCCCAATGTTTATCTCTAAGTTTACACTAATGGGATATGAGTTCAGTTTATGTGGCACCTTCCAAGAGACTTCCTTAAAAGATACCTGGCCCATGACTATACAGTGGAAGTGATAAATAGATTCAAGGGATTAAATCTGATAGACAGAGTACCTGAAGAACTATGGATGGAGGTTCATGACATTGTACAGGAGACAGGGATCAAGGCGATCCCCAAGAAAAAGAAATGCAAAAAAGCAAAATGGCTGTCTGAGGAGGACTTACAAATAGCTAAGAAAAGAAGAAAAGCAAAAAGCAAAGGAGAAAAGGAAAGATATACCCATTTGAATGCAGAGTTCCAAAGAATAGCAAGGAGAGATAAGAAAGCCTTCCTCAGTGATCAATGCAAAGAAATCAAGGAAAACTATAAAATAGGAAAGACTAGAGATCTCTTCAAGAAAATTAGATACCAAGGGAACATTTCATGCAAAGATAGGCTCAATAAAGGACAGAAATGGTATGGACCTAACAGAAGCAGAAGATATTAAGAAGAGGTGGCAGGAATACAAGAACTATACAAAAAAAGATCTTCATGACCCAGATAACCATGATGCTTTGATCACTCATCTAGAGCCAGACATCCTGAAATGTGAAGTCAAGTGGGCCGTAGGAAGCATCACTACGAACAAAGGTAGGGGAGGTGATGGAATTATAGTTGAGCTATTTCAAATCCTGAAAGATGATGCTGTGAAAGTGCTGCACTCAATATGCCAGAAAATTTGGAAAACTCAGCAGTGGCCCCAGGACTGGAAAAGGTCAGTTTTCATTCCAATCCCAAAGAAAGACAATGCCAAAGAATGGTCAAAATACCACACATTTGCACTCATGTCACACACTAGCAAAGTGATGCTCAAAATTCTGCAAGCCAGGCTTCAGCAATATGTGAACCGTGAACTTCCAGATGTTCAAGCTGGATTTAGAAAAGGCAGAGGAACCAGAGATCAAATTGCCAAAATCTGCTGGATCATCAAAAAACCAAGAGAGTTCCAGAAAAACATCTATTTCTGCTTTATTGACTATGCCAAAGTCTTTGACTGTGTGGATCACAATAAACTGTGGAAAATTCTGAAAGAGATGGGAATACCAGACCACCTGACCTGCCCCTTGAGAAATCTATATGCAGGTCAGGAAGCAACAGTTAGAACTGGACATGGAACAACAGACTGGTTCCAAATAGGAAAAGGAGTACGTCAAGGCTGTATATTGCGCCCTTCCTTATTTAACTTATATGTAGAGCACATCATGAGAAAAGCTGGGCTGGATGAAACACAAGCTGGAATCAAGATTGCTGGGAGAAATATCAGTCACCTCAGATATGCAGCTGACACCACCCTTGTGGCAGAAAGTGAAAAACAAAAGAGCCTCTTGATGAAAGTGAAAGAGGAGAGTGAAAAACTTTGCTTAAAGCTCAACATTCAGAAAAGTAAGATCATGGCCTCTGATCCCATCACTTTATGGCAAATAGATTTGGAAACAGTGGAAACAGTACAGACTTTATTTTTCTGGGCTCCAAAATCACTGCAGATGGTGACTGCAGCCATGAAATTAAAAGACTCTTACTCTTTGGAAAGAAAGTTATGACCAACCTAGACAGCATATTAAAATGCAAAGACATTACTTGCCAGCAAAGGTCTGTCTAATCAAAACTATGGTTTTTCCAGTAGTCATGTATGGATGTGAGAGTTGGACTATAAAGAAAGCTGAGCACCGAAGAATTGATGCTTAATTCAACACCAAAGTTCAATGGTGTTGGGGAAGACTCTTGAGAGTCCCTTGGACTGCAAGAGATCCAACCAGTCAATCCTAAAAGTAATCAGTCCTGAATATTCTTTGGAAGGTCTGATGTTGAGGCTGAAAGTCCAACACTTTGGCCACTTGATGCAAAGAGCTGACTCATTTGAAAAGACCGTGATGCTGGGAAAGATTTAAGGTAGGAGGAGAAGGGGATGACAGAGAATGAGATGGTTGTATGGCATCACCAGACTCAATGGGCATGAGTTTGAGAAAACTCCGGGAGTTGGTGATGGACAGGAAATCCTGGTGTGCTGCAGTCCATGGGGTCGCAAAGAGTCAGACATGACTGAGCCACTGAACTGAACTGAACTGGCCCATGATTTCTGTATTTATCTCTTTCTCTTCCTCCTTCCTGTCACCATAGACATGGAGACTGCTGCGAACCAAGGGTATTGAAAGGGGGAACTGGAGCACAACAGCACCCCCAAACTGATAGCTTCCAGTCTTCTTGAAGTCTAAAAAAAAGAAAAACTATTTTGTTTTGCCATTGTGACCATGATTGCCTCTTTTAAGCACTCTACTGAGAAAACAGAAACACAAGCAGATATAGAAAACAAACTAGTGGTTACCAAAGGGGAGAAGGAGGAGGAGGAAAATTCGGAGTTTGAGATTAACAAACTGGTATGTGAGAAATCAATAAGAAACAGGGATATTCTATACAGCACAGGGAGTTATAGCCATTATTTTATAACAACTTTTAATGAAGTATAATTTGTAAAAATACCGAATCACTATGCTATCAGTTCAGTCGCTCAGTCGTGTCCAACTCTTTGCGACCCCATGAATTGCAGCACGCCAGGCCTCCCTGTCCATCACCAACTCCCGGAGTTCACCCAAACCCATGTCCATCGAGTTGGTGATGCCATCCAGCCATCTCATCCTCTGTCATCCCCTTCTCCTCCTGCCCCCAATCCCTCCCAGCATCAGGGTTTTTTCCAATGAGTCAACTCTTCGTATGAGGTGGCCAAAGTATTGGAGTTTCAGCTTCAACATCAGTCCTTCCAAAGAACACCCAGGACTGATCTCCTTTAGGATGGACTGGTTGGACCTCCCTGCAGTCCAAGGGACTCTCAAGAGTCTTCTCCAACACCACAGTTCAAAAGCATCAATTCTTCAGCACTCAGCTTTCTTCACAGTCCAACTCTCACATCCATACATGACTACTGGAAAAACCATAGTTTTGACTTGACAGACCTTTGTTGGCAAAGTAATATCTCTGCTTTTTAATATACTGTCTAAGTTGCTCATAGCTTTTCTTCCAAGAAGCAAGTGTCTTTTAATTTCATGGCTGCAATCACCATCTGCAGTGATTTTGGAGCCCAAGAAAATAAAGTGTCACTCTATCCATTGTTTCCCCATAAATTTGCCAAGAAGTGATGGGACTGGCTGCCATGATATTCATTTTTGGAATGTTGAATTTTAAGCCAGGTTTTCCACTCTTCTCTTTCACATAATAAGAATATAGATGATTTAAGATGTACTGAGGATGTGTGTAGGTTACATACAAATACCATATTTTATATTATGGACTTGAGCATCCAGAGTTTGGTATCTCCTGAGATTCCTGAAACCAATTCTCCATTGATCCTGAAGGTGACTGTAGTTACAATTCTTTTGACTTATCTCAAATTGGCTTAATTAATGTGAACATCTTCTATCACCTGAGTCCAGAATCTAGATGAAAACCGGCTTATGATGGCTTAACAAGTCTTCAAGAATTCAGTTCTTTCCAATTCTCCTTCTGCCATTCTTAATATATCAGCTTGTATCACAGACTGGCTCTTTCTTGGTAGCTAGAAGACTTAGCTAATCCATGGATCTGTTCCAGATTGACTACGTCCAGAAGAAAAAGAAGACCCCTATATTCCTGTGACATTTTTAGGAGTGAGGAAATCATTTCCAGAATGCACATGTCTTTGGTCAGCACTGGTCACGAACTCATTCTCAAACCAATTATTGACAAAGAGAATGGAAAAACACTGAAGCAAGTTTTTCAGTAGCAAAAGGTTAGAGATTAAATACTCATTGATACACAAGTGGATACAATTTTATACTATAGTATTATAATACAATACAAATAGGTGACATTTATTGATGTGTTACTATGTGCTAGGCACTCTTATAAACATTTTGTCAATAGGTATTCATTTTTCCATCACAAAATGGAATGTGTTGGACATTTAAATTGAGACAGCAATTTCATGCTATTTCATACCTGTAAGACTGACCAAAATTGAAAGGTCTGGTAATAATCAGTGTTATAAAGATATATGTTATGTTTATGTACATATTATAAGTACATACATACATAAAGATATATGAAACAGAGCCCTCATATGCTACTATAAAAGTTTAAATTTTCAGATTAAAACACTTGAAGAATGAAGAAATTAGATATCTTACCCAAAGTCAGAAAGCTATTAAGTGACATGGGCATGATTTGAATTCAGACAATCTTTAAGTTGCAGTTAAAATAAATAAAGTAGATTCCCACATATCTCTGTGGAAAATAGTGAAAACATAATCTTGAGTAGATGGTAGCCCTTCGATGTAAAAGGAAATATAGAAATAGACTCTTTGTCCAGGGGAAAGGAGTCTTTGTGAGTTCAGTCAGGAGTAGGCTGTATTGAAGATAAAGAACAAGAATGATGCCCCATAGTTGTATATACAACTCCAGGAGGCAATTAAATACAAAGAGTTCAAAAACTGTCTTTGGATCTGGAGACTTGTGAGTTACAGAGCGCGCAATAGAAATCATGCAAATGGATTTAATGTGACCAGAGGGAAGTTAGGAAGAAAAGAGTCCTGAGAGAAGGAACAAAGGATCCAGAAAAGAAGACTGAGATAATATCAGATTGCTTGTAGATGAACGAAGACTGTCTTAGACGTGAATAAGGTGGGAGCTTCAAGAACACTGTGGACAGTAACGTCTGATGCTACAGAGAGTAGTCAAAATAGTTGGTATATCATGGAAGGCACTGATGAAACCAGGTTCCAGTCCAGTTATAATTAGAAACTTGTATCCATGCTTTGAAAAACTCATGAGAGTAGGGGGACAGGTGAAGGGCATCCTCTTTTTCAGAGGAACTTGGTTGGTGGAGGGAAAGTGACTGTTAGAGCATCAGCCAGAGAGAATGAAGGGTTTTTTGATGGAAAAGACACAGCAATATTTTTGCTTGTACAAAAAGAGTCAGTGGAGGGAGAGATCTAAAGTACTGGAAAGATAGGGAAGAGTAGGACTTACTGTGGGAGTGACATCTGGAAGAAGACAGGCAGGCAGTGGATCAAGAGGCCAGGTGGAGAATTCAGCCTTGAATGTGGGAAGTAATGGGGAATGGAACAAGAGATCTCCCAGATGAGGAGAGAGACAGATGGAACAGAGAAAGGGGAGAAATGAGTTTTATCCTGCTGTTTCCAATCAGCTTTTCCCAGAAGGGTTACTTGGCGAGGAAAGCAGGAAGCAGCCAGGTGGTCCAAGGTCTGCTGGGTAAAGTTAATGTATAGTTGCTTGATTATTCAGGTCTGAGTTTTAGGACCAAAAAAGTAGTAGATTAAAAGCAATTCCTGCAAATTTATGAATCACATCCAGTTGCCCAGACACCAGTCTCCTGACCTAAATTTCTCCCTCCCTTAGTGAGCGGAACTGGAGTGGTGCCATGGTGGGGCCATCCTGATTTGAAACCAGAAAACAATCTGAAACCAGAAACGAGTTAAGAAAAGTCTCACCGGATGTCAGCACCAAAAGCCAAAGTTCACCTAGAAATCATCTGTATGAACTCTCTTTCATGGAGGAGAAAACTAAATTTCAAAAATGTACATGATGGGCCCAGGGTCATCAATGTATTTATTGGTGATGGTCTCACACTTCCTCTTCATGGAACACATTGAAATGGTTTACCTCTTTAATTCATTTATGATTCGCCTCCCCCACCCCCATCCCAAGAATGTTCTCTTCCTGAGAGAAGGGGTTTTTGAGGCATTTGTTCACTGCTAGAGCCTTGGCCCTCAAAGTGTGTCTGGAATTTAGAAGGCACTTGATTATTATTTGCTGAGTTAATAAATAGCATCTAATCCAGTGCACTCTGTACTTTCATGGAGAGACCTTCACAGCGAGAGTGGCACAGCCAACTCTATGCAAGTAACTTTTTTCATTAGCCGCTTCTTCACTGGGTAGAGAAGGCTCTGGGGCAGAACAGAATTCAAATCCAAGACTGCCTGGTGTCAGAGTCCCATGCTGGATGAATACAACTCATTCAGTTAGTTCTCTCTGAAAAAGACTGAAGGGATTTTTGTGGCAATAGACAAAACAACAATAGCATAAATGAAAGCCAAGTCAATGTTATGTGATGAATGACATGGAGTTTGTACAACAAACTTCATGGCTTATCTACATTTATATCTTTATCCATAGCTTTATGTCCATGTTTGCACCACACAAGAGAAATACGGTAGTAAAGATTCAATGGATCCATTTCTAGAAGGGTGTTAGGAAAATTGCAACTTCTTATGACCCTTCCTCTGCTGAAGGGAATTCTTTTTGTTTGTTTGTTTGTTTTTGTGTGGAAAAAAAAATGAGGAAGAGGCCTTATGAAATTGGCAATTCTAAAGTAGAGAATTTGTAGATCGTGGGTGATTCTCAGAGAGACATTTTCTACTCTCTGTAAAGTGCAATCTTCATCTCCAGGGATAGGAAGGTGAAACACAAAATACGTTGAGTGAAGATGTGCCCATCTCAGGGGGAATATTGGAAACCATGGAAGCAGCTTA
Organism: Bubalus kerabau; assembly: GCF_029407905.1. Lineage (NCBI taxonomy): Eukaryota > Metazoa > Chordata > Mammalia > Artiodactyla > Bovidae > Bubalus > Bubalus kerabau. The sequence continues at coordinate 12,869,392 of NC_073639.1, read as the reverse complement.
CATGACACAGCATTTGTTCATGAAATTAAGTAAGAGCATTGTGCTTTACCACTGTGAGAGATGCAGTTGAATGTTTAAAGATCCACATTGCCTGAGGCTTTCTAGTACCTTTCTGTAGCCCAGATTCTTAATAGAAAATGCATAGATGCATAGAATCCATGTATTAAACTTTATAATGAATTTAATGGGGTGTCAAGTAGGATTTTTCACAAATTTTGCTAAGATGCAAAGCCAAGAGCAAATATATCTCATGGTCTATGTTCAGGAAGCCCAGAACCTTCTTACCAGGTATTAGCGAAAAGAGCCAGTTCAGAAAATGTCTAGCCACCAACTCTCCCCATTCCCCAACATTATCCTGATCAAAGAGGAGGGTTGAGTAGGGAGAGAGGGAGCAAGCCTTGTGGAGAGAGCAGAGTTAGGGTACGAAATGAAAACATTGCTTTTCCTTTTCTAAGACTCAACAGGGAGACTCCAAGAAGATAATGTAAAGATTGACGGCACTTGGAAGGAAAGCCTGGCAACTCATATTTCATCAGGATGTGTGCCATGCTGCAGAGCACAAATTTCCCCTTCTGTACCACCTTTAATGCTTAACATGGAGAGAGTGGATTCTGGAAGACCATCTGGACATCTGAAAGCATAGAGCTTTATCCTTTTTCGTTCTCCTCTTCCCATGTGAGAAAGAATAAATATGTTCCTGAAGCTTGGAAATATACATGGATCTGAGGTGTAGTCTTGAAATTTCTGTGCAGAAACACCCACAACAGCAAGCCTTAAAGGAATGGTTGTCTAGTGTACTTGGGAGGAAGATGGTATTTTGTTTTATTTGTGTTTGTTGGATCTCAGTGGTGTCTGACTCTTTGTGACCCCATGTACTGTAGGCCATCAGACTCCTCTGTCCATGGGATTTTCCAGACAAGAATACTGGAGTAGGTTGCCATTTCCTTCTCCAGGAGCTCTTTCCAACCCAGGGATTGAACCCAGGTCTCCCACATTGCAGACAGATTCTTTACTGACTGAGCTACCAGGGAAGGCCCTAATCCATGGCTGTGACCCTAATCCATCGCAATTTTCCATGAGCCTCCAAAGTGTGACAAGGCGTCCAGTAGTTGCTATAGCTACATGGAAAGGATGGTGTAAGTAGTGGAAGAGGATAGGCCTTGGCACAGCTAGATGGGTGCTGGGCTCATCTCTTAAGAGTTAATTTAGAGAAGAATTGTAGTACCCAATCTGCCAAAGGAAATAAAGGAAAACTGCCCCATGAGGGTGTTTGTCTGAGTAAGAGAGTTTCACAGACAACATCATGTCACCCACATTTCTGCCCAATTAAGGGAAACATTTATTTTCTTCTCAAGCGCCTGTCAGCAAATAATCTAATATCTTCGCTTTGTTTTTCCATCAAACCAGGAGAAAGATTTCCTTATTGCTATAATAGGCGAGAAAATACAGAACCCAGAAGCAGGTAGCCAAAGTACACAAATGCCTAAAGAAGGAAAAGTTCAAGTAAAACTTTAGTGTCACCAAAAAGAAAAAAGCAATTCTCTGAGTGGTAATTAATTAATGGAAGAGATCTTGCCAGTTATTTATAGAAAATAAACTTCTGAGGAACTGTTGATAAAGGCTTAGTGCATAAGCAGAAAAGGATTGTCTGTAACTAATAATAAGGACTGAGACACAAGTAGCAACCCAGCGCAGCCAGAAAAGAATGGCCGGGACTCCCAGAGCGAGTTCAGAGAATTTGGGTAAAGCCAGAAGGAACCTTAGGGCAGGTCCTAAGGTGGGCTGCGCTTTCCAGAGATGAACCTCACCAAAAGAGTATATGCCCCATGCTCCATTTACTACGACACTGACACCCCCTCCATCAAGTGGCAGGAAATCTGTCTCCTTCCCTTGGACCCAGGCAGGACTTCTGCCCGCCCTGCTCAATAGAATCCAGAGGCAGTATCGGAGAGGGCAATGGCACCCCACTCCAGTACTCTTGCCTGGAAAATCCCATGGACGGAGGAGCCTGGTAGGCTGCAGTCCATGGGATAGCTAAGAGTCAGACAGGACTGAGCGACTTCACTTTCACTTTTCACTTTCATGCATTGGAGAAGGAAATGGCAACCTGCTCCAGTGTTCTTGCCTGGAAAATCCCAGGGATGGTGGAGCCTGATGGGCTGCCATCTATGGGGTCGCACAGAGTTGGACACAACTGAAGCGACTTAGCAGCAGCGGCAAGGCTAGGGGACTCTCAAGTCTAGGTGATAAAAATGCTTTGTTCTTCCTTCCTGTTCTCTTGGGACACTTGCTCTGTAAACCAAGATAACTTGACATGAGGAAACCAAGAAGAAACCTCTGGAAAGGCCCACAAAAGGGAACCCAAACAGAGAGGAACTGAATCCCTGGGCCATCAGCCCTTCCCGAGCGCCAGCTGGTGGCCAGTATCAAAGCTCCAGCCACGTGAGGAAGTCATTCTGGGAGCAAACCATCTAATGTCCAGTCGAGCTGATGCCACATGGGACAGAGACAAGTCTTTACCACTGAGTTCTGCCCAAATTGGTTTTCCCTGATAGCTCAGTTGGTAAAGAATTCGCCTGCAGTGCTGGAGATCTGGGTTCAGTCCCTGGGTTGGGAAGATCTCCTGGAGGAGAAGGGAAAGACTACCCACTCCAGGATTCTGGCCTGAAGAATTCCATGGACTGTATAGTCCATGAGGTCGCAAAGAGCCGGACATGACTGAATGACTTTCACTTTCTGCCCAATTTGCAGATTACGTACTAAATGGTGGCTGTTTGTCAGAGGCGGTAGTGGGAGGGAGTCACGAAGTAATAGATAACCAGAACAGGACCAGGAAGGTATTATTTACCTAACCAGAGCTGACTTGAGTTTCTGCAGTTCCTTTGCAAGAGGGAATTGAAAGTTTTTGTTAGTACTCCATTTTGTATTATTGATGGTTCTCTATAATTTATTAACTCCTTAATAAAGTATGTATAGGTTTAGGTATTCTCAACAATTCTCTTGGCAGTCCTTATTCAATTTTGAATTAAAAGACCCTTGAAGTATGAATAGAATTTTAGTTCTGTATGTGAAATGTTTAACTTTAAATAAAAAAAGTGGTTATTGAGAACCTGTTGCCCCAAAGAGGGTAAAACCCACACAAAAAAATTGTTTTTACAAAAGTCTGATTTGCCTGGGCTACTTTTTGATTAGATGAGTACCATGCTATAAGGATCAGCGTGTGGGAAGAAAGACTACTGCCTGAAACCTTTTCCCCAAGGAAAGTATTTGTTTGTAAGAAGTAAAATCTGGGCCTCTATGTCACAATACAGATGATCCTTGAACAACATGAGTTTGAACTGTGTATGTCCACTTACCCATGAACTTTTTTTCAGTGAAGTACTACATACAGTACCACATGTTTTGAGGTTGGTTGAATGAATAGATACAGAACAGCAGGTATGAAGGACCAAATATAAAGTTATACAGGGGTTTTCGACTGCTCAGGTGGTCTGTGGCCCTAACTCCTGTGTTGTTCAAGGGCCAACTGTAGTTAGTTAAATATACATAGCACATGATTTATTCATTTAAAATACTTTAGCAGTTATTTGGAGAAGGCAATGGCACCCCACTCCAGTACTCTTGCCTGGAAAATCCCATGGGCGGGGGAGCCTGGTGGGCTACAGTCCATGGGGTTGCTAAGAGTTGGACATGACTGAGCGACTTCACTTTCACTTTTCACTTTCATGCATTGGAGAAGGAAATGGCAACCCACTCTGGTGTTCTTGTCTGGAGAATCCCAGGTACAGGGGAGCCTGGTGGGCTGCCGTCTCTGGGGTCGCACAGAGTCGGACACGACTGAAGCGACTTAGCAGCAGCAGCAGCAGCAACAAGACATTAAGATAATCAGCAAATGTCTCTGTTGAGCAATAGAGAAAAATGTGAAGTAGGTAAGGGGGATACCCTGCCAAAGTCTGCTGAGGATGGGCAGGAGAGCTTGCTAGTATAGTCAAAATGCTCAGGAAAACCCCTCTGATGCTGTAATATTTGAGCAGAGGTATTCGGGAATCAAGAGTGAATCAGGTAGCTACCTGGGAGGAAAATTCAGGTTAGAGGAGGAGCCAAGTGTAAACATTTTTGAGATGAGAACTCTCTTAGTGTGTTCAGAGGCTCAAAGACATTATCATGGCTGCAACGGAGCAGGCAAGGTGCTGAGTGGGAAGACGAGAAGTCTGGGGAATGGGAAGCAGACCGTGTAGAAATGTAGGGTATCATAAAGAACTTTAGTTTGTTTAAAAAATTGATTATCTATTTTATTTTAATTTTTGGATATCCTGGGTTTTCGTTACAGTGCATGGGCTTCTCTTGTTGCGGAACACTGGCTTATTTGCCCCATGGTATGGGAGATCATTGGAGAGGGCAATGGCACCCCACTCCAGTACTCTTGCCTGGAAAATCCCATGGACGGAGGAGCCTGGTAGGCTGCAGACCATGTGGTCACAACGAGTTGGACACGACTGAGCAACTTCACTTCCACTTTTCCCTTTCATGCATTGGAGAAGGAAATGGCAACCCACTCCAGTGTTCTTGCCTGGAGAATCTCAGGGACGGGGGAGCCTGGTGGGCCGCCGTCTATGGGGTTGCACAGAGTTGGACACAACTGAAGCAACTTAGCAGCATGGGAGATCATAGTTCCCTGACCAGGGATTGAACCCACATCCCTTGTACTGGAAGGCCGATTCTTAACCACTGAATCACCAGGAAAGTTCCAAAAGGGTTTTAACTTTTATTGAGTGATTATAGATATACATATATGTTATGAACTGAATGTTTATAGCCCCCGAAATGAATATGTTAAACTCCTGACCTCCAATATGATGACCTCCAATATGATGAAAGCTTTGGTAATTACGGTTAGATTAGGTCAAGGGAGTAGGGCCTTCATAATGGAATTTCTGTTCGTGTAAGAAGAGGAAGAAAGAGGGTCTTGCTCCTTTTGTACTCACACACCAAGGAGAGGCCATGTCACGACACAGTAAGAAGGTGGCATCTGTAAGCCAGGAAGACAGCCCTCACCAGAACCATATTCTGAGACCCCGCTCCAGAACTGTGATAGAATAAATCTCTGATGTGTACACACACCAGTCTGTGGTATGTCGTTCTGGAAACCTGGTCTAGAATAATACAGCTATAGGCATAGTGATATGCAATGTCAGTAGTTTTAATTCAACATTTAAATACAATTTTCTTTCAAAATATCCTATTTTTATTCTCTCAGGTCCACTTCTACTAGCTTTCTGGTAACAAAGGTGCTAATTACATACCTCATTGTCTGAAATTGTTTAATAATCAGTTTCAAGAGCAACTTTTCCAGTTGTATTTTTAATATTCTATTTTGTGAAATATGAGCAAAAACATGTCTTAGGAAATGTGTCCTTTCCCTAATTGGAATGTATTCTTTTAAATTTTTTTTGCAAACTCTGTCAAAAGTTAAAAGTCTTCTCTGATATGCATATTATGATTTTATTGGTAGAGATTTTATAGATTGCTTTGGCTTTAAGAGAAAAACATTGTTTTCTTGTTTGAATGGGAGATTTTTGCCCACTATATCATAATTCTTCTATCTATAGTTATTTGTTTGTTTGCTTATTGATTAATTATTTATCTTACTATCATATTTTCATTGATTAAAACAAGTGGGGTCTCTGACTGCTCTCTTTCAGGAGTTTAGTGATCTGATTCCATACATAAATGATTATAAACTGTTAGCAGCTCAGTCATGTCCAACTCTTTGCAACCCCATGGACTGTATCCCACCAGGCTCCTCTGGCCATGGAATTCTCCAGGCAAGAATACTAGAGTGGGTTGCCATTCTCTTCTCCAAGGGATCTTTCCAATCCAGGGATCAAGCCTAGGTCTCCTGCATTGCAGGTGGATTCTTTACCAGTCTGAGCCACTAGGGAAGCCCTACATGATTATAAGGCAGAGTTAAATTTTGCCTGACAACTCAGGCTCACATGAATGAGCTGCTTGTAGCTGCTCTTGCTACAATTAGTGTTCAACTAGTTTCTCCTGAGCTCTTTAGAAGTCCCATGCCACTTTTGTGATTCCTGGAGCACCCGTGTTCTCTATGCATGTCCTTGCTTTTTGCACAGGTACTCAGGCCCCGCACAATGGTAGGTCTTTTAAGGATATCAAGAATCACTTTCCTTCCTGACCCTCCTCGTACGTATCCTCATTTCCTTCATCATTTTCATGTGTCACTTCTTCCTTTCTTAGGGCTTCCTCCTCCCCCTCCCCCTCCCCCTTCCCTTCCTCTCCTCCTCCTCCCTCTCCCCTCCACCTCCTTCTCCTCTTCTTCCTCCCCCTCCTCCTCCTCCTGCTCCTTCTTGTCTTGTCTAGCATTTGTATTTGGGCTCCCTGGCTTAAGCATTTTCTAGATCTCTACAGGATTTCCACCAAATTTCCCCACAATGGGAGACATGTTTATCATTTCTTAGCTAAGACTGTTTTGAAGAAGGGAAATAATTGACTTCTTGGCATTTATCTCCAGTAAGCAAACACACAAGTAAGCAAACCAACAAACCCCAGGGCCTTCCTTCTCCCTGCCTTGAAGACTCATCTAGAGGCCTTGGGCCAGACATTGCAAGTGTAAAATCATGGCAGAAATGGTGCTTTGGAACTCAGCTCTTTACATCTTAACTATCATAGCACAAGCTATGTAAGAAATCTTTAATGTCTTCAAACTTAAAGAGAAGTGAGACTATGAATTATCATCTGGTCCCACAAAGAATTCTAAGAATGAGATAATTTGTCATTTGAGGGAAAAATGAACTTCCTTTATAAAGAACATGGCTCACCTTCTGCAGTACCCCCCACTGAGACATAAATGTGATATTTATGTTTTAGGGAAATCAAGGCCACAAAAATAAAGTGAATAGACAGTTTTGTTGAGATTCAAAAATACATCACCCCCCCCAACTTGTTTAGATTTCCCATTATTCTTTCATGGCTTTGGTTTTTATGCTTATGAGTCATCGTAAGAAAATTTCAAAACAGAGTTGACAAGATTTATGGAAATTTCATTCCATTATTTTTAAAAGAAACACTTTTATTGGAAGAAGGTAGGCATTCATCTGTCTCATATGTCATTGTCTCAGTTGCATTGGGCACCATAACAAAAATCTTCATCTAGTTGTTTGCAGAGAAACAAGTAATCCTGTTAAATTTATACTAGATAATTTTTAAGAGCTACATAATTCTGAACTCTGGAGTCAAAGAGTTCTGGCTTTACCCCCTGTTCCCTGTGCATCATTACATAACTTACTCTGCCTATTGAGCCTCAGTTTCCCCATCTGAAAAATAATACCAGTGCCCACCTCTTAGATTTCTTGTGGGAATTAAATGATGAAATTATACATAAAGCACATTTAACAGAACATCTGCACAGAGTAAATGTCCAGTAAATACTAATTGTATTGCTATGACTACTGTACATTTTCAATTTTGTGACTTCTGAATATCAATATATTGAGATAGTTTCCTCCATAACCAACTGGAAATCTGTGACAAGTGACCTAGCCTTCCTTATCCTTTACATATGTCCCTCCATAGGAGCTTTCTTTTACATATAGTGGGTCATAATATTGAACCCTCAATCAGATATTTTTAGATCAGCATTTTGTTGTTCAAATGGTAATATTCAATAACTGAAACTGAGCAGGACCCTGTGGGGCTCCTGGGCATGGAAGCCTATCTGTGTCCTCCGTTTCTTATTTGTAGGATATAGATTCCATTCAGCCTTTGTGGCCTTCCCTGAGTCCCAAAAGCAGGTTGAAACCGTTGCTAATCAGGAACAGGAGGGGCCGCAGAGACAAAGAAGCAGCAGCCAAGAAAGAATAGTACAGCCATGCCTGGGATGCTGGTTTTGCCCCAAGGGATACACATAACAATACGTTGATCTCTCCAGCAGAGCTGAAACCCCCAGCAAATGGGAGATGTTAACTCCTTGAAGCATTCTTCATTCCAGAGAAAAGGTCATGGCGTAACCTCAAGAACCACAGACACTCATCAGAAGACCACCTGAGGCCAGATAAAAGGAGTGTAGACCCTTGTTGTTGTTCAGTCACTAAGTCGGCTGGACTCTTTGCGTGAACTGCAACCCATGAACTGCAGCACACCAGGGTTCCTCTTCCTTCACTGTCCTGGACTCAACCCGGTCCTTATCAGCAACACCGGCCTTGGACCATCGCTATAAAACTCCTCACTAAATCTCCCCCAGCTTGGGATGTGCAGGTTTTGAGCTGACGCACCTTCTGTGGCCCTCTTTGCCTGGCAAAGCTATAATGCTATTCTTCTCTAATTCACCCAAAACTCCGCTTCCAAGATTTGATTCAGCCCCAGTGCACAGAGGCTGTATTTCGGCATTGTAACTGAAGTTCTACAGTCTGAAGTCTAAATTAGAGAACAAACTTCCAGGTGCCACGTATCTGCTCCTTTTCTCTCATCATCACGCAACCGTATTCTCCATTATTACTGTTGATGATATCCAGAATCTATATTAAATTAAAACATAATGACAACGAGCAGTTATAACATACAATCAATCATGGAGTCACACAGTTTTGACCTTAGTAATTGCCACATAAAAATAATTTCCTTTTTAGTCTTGTCCTTTCTATCAAATAATTAAGAACTTCATACCTGTTAAATAATAATAGATTCCAGCTATTAGGACTCTGCTAGCTAAAAATCAATTACCTACATATTGTTTTCCTTATTCTTCAGGTAATAAAACTGAGACTTAGTTTAACTCTGTTTAAAATGTCTTGACCAAAATAATAATAATAATTTAAAAAACCCCAGCAAATAGTCAAAGGTGACTCCAGGATTAAACTCTTGGTCTGTCAAGCATGAAGGAAGTAGCCTCAACCATCTCAGATGACCACGTAGCATGCAAACCTGCTAAGGACGCATTTTCAGTCAGTCATTAGAGGAAAAGCTATTTCCCAAAATGAACAATACCAAACTGGTTTATATGGTATTGCTTTCCTTTCCCCATGCATAATTCACAGGATTGTTGACCCACAGGGGCTACACCTGTTACTCCACAGACAGACTATAAATTTTACAGTATAAATAATAGATTCTTGTGAATTTACACACCCTGCCAACTTTCCAACAACCTAGCTCAACCAGTTCCTGTGTTAGTTGACACAGGGCAGAATATTTACATGGCTGATTTCTAGAAGCGGTCATAAGCACTGTGTGGGAATAAAGGGTCATTGAGCTCCTTTAGTGGTTAAACTTTTTATTAAAAAAAAAAAAGTCATCTAGATGCATTCTTAACAACTAAACTTTAAATCACTGAGCTGCACTTAATCTATGAAGAAGCCACGGCAGGAAGTATTGATATATGTTCTGGTGACCGCAGATGTTGCTGGGGGTGTGTTTTGCACGTGTGTACAAAGCTCCAGAGCAAAGGCAGTTTATCTTCCAAAAATGACATTATACAGCTTTATAAAAATTTGGTCCTTAGCAGGAACTAAGACATCTTTTGTGCTTCATGTTTAGTATGTAGGTAGAGAAATTAATCATGAAGGATATAATGTATTTATTTATGAGTGACTATTTTGCTAAAATAGCTTGTGTTGCATCCAGGAATCACTGTCGTTTCTAAATTTTGTCAGGTTTTTCACTGTCTTTGGAGTAAGTTCAGTGGCTTATCTACACACACTCACACACACACAGACACACACACACACACCAGCATCCTTGATTAGGAGGTAGAGGCTAGTGGCTTGGCTCTTCTGCAGTAGAATTTCTTGGCTGATCATCTCAGGTCTTGGTCTTGGGTGTGCCATGCTTGGAATTCCTTCTCAGAGCAGTTCAATCTTCTTGACCTGGTGCTAGTTGGCATGACTTCTGAGGGAATGTGCCTTACTTGCTAAGACAACTAAAATGAGACCGTCCAAACCTGCTATTGTCAGTTACTGAAAATAGCATCAAGGTGAGACTTTATCTAGAACTCTGCAATTTTTACTTGATGTATCAAAATGACTTCACAGAACTGTGATAAACTTTTCTCTATTACTTCATTAAATAATACTCACATGCTATATTTGTATTTTAAAGATTTGTTCCTGAACTTTACATGAATGTATCTACTTACATCAGAAAAATGTCAATGGTCTTTCCCACTTAGACTTGCCAATAAAAAAGCCCCATCCAAAATCATCTCTTTCCATTACTTTCTATCTCAACTCCTTTTTTTTTGTTTGTTTCTTCATAGCAAATGCTCATCACTCTTTGTAATTACCTTCATTTGTTTATATCACCTCCACTGAGCATGGACTTTGCCTATTTTATTCACCAGTGGATTAAGAATTCTTAGTGGCACAGTAAAAGTTCTTGATAAAAACTTGTTCAATGGATGAGTGATGGGATGAACCAAAAGTATCAACAGCTTAAGTAACCACCTTTCTTAGTTCTACAAACACTATTTGAGAAGGCAAATGTGAGGCAATCTCTAGAATATTTTAAAATATTTTAAATATTCAACCAAGCTGAGGATGGTTGCTTTAGGTTGAAGTACTGGGGAAAGGAAGTAAGAGAGTGTGTGTAAGTATGGAAATTATAATTGCTTCAATCTAGCCCACATATAGTAAATTCAAATTCCATACTGAGTTGGAGACTGATAGCCTTAATATCTTTAAAAAATCAGTTTTGCCATCTTTAGATCATACTCTAGAACAAGTGTGGGCAATAGCAAAATCCTTGATCCAGAAACTAGCCTCAAGGAAGTTGAATCCAGTCCTCTCATAGAAAACATTTTCAGGTTCCAAGCAGGTCTCAGTCATCTATATAAATACTAATGTTTGAATCAAAATGGTTTCTGCTGATTGCCAAGTCTATGTCATTGAATTCAGAGTCAATAATTAATTAAAAAAATGAAAATAAAAGCTACTGGACAAAGTGAACTACACTTATCTTCCTGTGGGCAAATGTGAACTTGCTTACCATGCAAGTAAATATCCATCTTACACGTACTTATGTGAAAGGACAATTGGGTTTGTTTCTGTTCTTCTTGTTGCTGCATTTTTGCAAACATAGATCTATAAGTAGATGAACTGATAGGTAGATACATAGATAATACATAGATCAGTAGAGACAAATACCAAATGCTTGAAAATTACAAATTTATAGCAATATCATTTATGCTAAAAACTAGGCACACTGATTTTCCAAGAATCTGAACATGGCTCAGTGACTTCTGATATATCCTTATGATTGAATATTATTGTAGAGGGAAACCCATTTCCCCCAATCTCCAAACTCCCACTCTCACCTCCACAAAAGACAACTCTCCATCATTTCTACCTTTTTGCTCCTAAGGAACCTCTGCTCTCCTCTCTGTGTATTATTCCTCAAGGATAAAGTATTTGCTAAACCTATTGGCAAAAGACTGATCTTAATTGTTCACATTTTCACTGGGGTAGAAGTACTTTACCTTACAAGTGGGGACACAGTTTGGGGCCTTATTTCATTTTTCCCTCTTTCCTTGGGCTGCCTGCTTTGGGAAAATGAAAGTTAATGGAATTCTTACCTGGGTCTTTTCCCATGTAAAAGTATACCCAGTTTAGGATTTGGCATCTGTCTTTTAGAATATGTCTTAAAAACTGGTATGGTGAGTTCTCCTTGTTTATTTTTCCTTTGTAAGGCTGTTGATGTTTGTGGACTTCTATTTGCCAAATAACTTTTTAAATAGTTTTATTGAATTCCTCAATGATCTGAACAGATATTGAGTTTGCATTCAATTTGTAGAAGAATGTAGAAAGGATTGAATGATTAACTGAATTCACATGTCAACTGTCAGGTACAGAGTGAGTGCCTCTGACCTGAGAGCTCTCCATTGTTATTGTTCAGTCGTTCAGTTGCCCCTGACTCTTTGTGCCCCTATGGACTGTAGCCCACCAGGGTCCTCTGTCCATGGGGTTCTCCAGGCAAGAATACTGCAATGGGTTGCCATTCCCTTTTTCCAGGGGATCTTCTCAGCCCAGGAATTGAACCCATGTCTCCTACTTTGGCAGGTAGATTCTTTACCTGGAAAGCCTCCCAATAGAAAGTATTATCTTCTGTAAAATATACAGAACTTCTAGCCAGGACACTCAGATGTCTCTTCATTTGTCTTTTATTGAAGTATAAAGTTGCCCCCCTCCCCACCAAGAGAGTATTAAATAAGTGTAGTAAACTGGTAGAAATGTAGCAAGGCATGTTTTTTACGTTCCTCTTGGAATCCCTTTGTCTTTGGACATAAGGACACTTCTTTTCTCAGGTTTCAGGCGGTGGTAGCTCTCACATGGAGGATTTCTTGCCTGTTTTAAGGGAGAAGGGTGGAGTAAAGATGAAAGTGCTCTTTTGCTTCAGCTGTTTTGTCAAACTCCCGCAGCTTAAAAGTATTCTATATGCTAAGGTGTCATATTTTGGGTTAGCAGGTCTTGTACCTCATCACATACAAAAGAAAATTCTCAAAGGTTAACTAAATATAAGCCTGAAGAATTCTATAAGTCAGGGCACTTCCCTGGTGGTCCAGTGGCTAAGACTCTGTGCTCCCAATACAGGGGTCCTTGGTTCAAACACCGGTCAGGGAACTGTTAGGGGAAGCACACTGATTGAAACTGCCCACCCTGGCCAGGTACCATAGTAACCATTTGCACGAGTTGTTTTATGACAGGAGGTCCTGGTAAGGAACACAGAATTAATAAGCTCCACCAACCAGAAGAGTTTGGCAAAGGTCAAAAGGAGACACCACATTTCCGACCACCTCCCAGAATCCTCTCTCTGGCATCCATCTTGGCTGGACAAGGCGTGCACCACCAGGAAGGAGTCTGAGTCAGAATGATTGGCTAAGGACAACCTGCAAGCCATGCAGCAGAGCTGTTCTCCTGGGTTCCCTTACCCTCCTGCTCTCCACCTGGGTGCTCTTTCCTGATAAAATCTCTTGCTTTGTCAGCACATGTGTCTCCTGGGGCAATTCACCTCCAAGTGTTAGACAAGAACCCAGTTTCGAGCCCTGGAAGGGGTCCCCCTTCCTGCAACAGAACTAGATTCCGCATGCCACAACTAAAGATCCTCTAGGCTGCAACTAAGACCCACAGAAGAAAACAAATAAGTTCTTTTTTTAAAAAGGAATGGTACAGGTCAGTTCTGAAAGCTTTTTAAAATGAAGAGAAATATAGTAATCTCTGCAAATTTCTATTTTGTGGTTCATATCTAATGACTTAAAAAAATCATTTAGTTAGAGTTGTAGCAGTAGAAAATCAAATAAAAATGAAGTATTGGTAATGACAAAAATTTATTAGTATAATTTAATTGACCTGTAAAATGACTATTTCTAAGGAAAAGAAAGCAATCTATTTCAGACTAATCACAAAGAGTAAATCCCAATGTTTCATGCTTAATTGCTTACTTTAGGACCTAAATTTTATTATGGAAGAATCTTATAGAAAAGTTATTTGATGAGAGAGACATACAGAGAGAGACTTTCCTATTCACTATCTTTCCAAATATTACGTGATAGCTAAGGCTTGCCAATATAATTCTACTTAATCATTTTTATGAGAATTAAGTTGCCAAACTTTTCATCAAATTTCACCTAAAAATTAGAAAAATACAGACTTTGTGGTTGCATTTAATTTAATGTTATACAAAAAAAAAAAAACAAAAACAAACAAAGGTTATATAAAGACTGCATTCACACGTGCAAAGCAAATAGAAGAGATGGGACTGTTTTCCTGGTAGTCTGTGCTGACATCAAACTTAACCTTGTGATACCTGGAATGAAATGTATTATGACAGAAAGCAGTTAAGAAATTAGCCCTATTTCTCACTTCATTTAGAGTAAATACATATTTGATTTACACTTCAATGAAAATTGTTTTGGTCTTATGCTACATTAAAAAAAAAAGCAACCCTACAGAAGTGAAAAGGTAAATGCGTGAAGAGTTAAGGAACCTCTTAATTATTATATGTAGAGAGCATTTGCTGGAAATCACTTATACATTTCTTCTTCCCTGTTGGCCCATTGGTGAGGCTCCTTGCTTCCACTGCAGGGTACATGAGTTCAATTCCTCATTAAAGTTCTGTGTGTCATGTCGTACAGTGCAGCCAATGGGGAAAAAAAGGGCCCAAATTTGGATCACAATTTATGTTGAGAAACATATTTCTGCAGCTAGATTATTTTTCTCTGTGATTTTAATCTAGGATAATCTGGCAGTTTGTGGTTTAAGAGATCTCTTTTGTTGAATAAATGGTGTTTTGCTAACTGGCTGCCTTTTTGAGGTAGGAAATGGAATTTTTAAATATGAATAACACCTTGGGAAGATAGCAACAGTCAAAACAGTGTAAAAGGGCTCAATCTAATTTTTATCTTCCTGTCATCCTGGGTGGGTTCCCCGAGAGACAATAATGAAGACTTGCAGAGGGAAAACTCTCCCAGGATGTTTTACTCTTACAATCTACAGTAAATTTTTTTTTTTTTTTTTTTTTGACAGCTAAAGCTTAGGGCTCTGCCCCTCCTCTTCCCCTGAATCATGCAAAGAATGTATGAGCCTAAGAGGATAAAGCAGTACTGTTCTTAAAAAGATAATGAACACAGAGCCACAAAGGAAACCCAAGGTAGCAGATAATGGAAAATACACCATAGACACTTTCATTGCCTTTATGTTTTTAATGATGTCTTCATTGTCTTTCACTGAGTTTTTGTTTTGTTTTCTTTTTACAGTTGCTTATGTTTCCAGCTCTTTGCCACTTGCTTTTAGGCTGGCAGGAGCACTGGCATAAAATATCTTAATGGCCCCCTGCAGGGCTTCTGTAGTGAAGGGTCTGCTAATGTTTCTATTATGACCCTGGTCTCAGAGATCTTTATATCACAGTGATCTTAATTTGCATTAGACCTTGGGGAACATGTCACATAGGTCAGTCTTGGGAGCAATATTTTTTGATACATTTGAAAAAAATTATAGCTTAAACTCCTTAGCAGCTGTGTAGCGCTATAGCACTGAATCTAGTTCCAGTAGCATGTGCTGAGGTTTTACCTGAGTAATTTCCATAAAAGTTAATTGAAATTACCTGAATAAAGCCTCAGGTGATAATTTGAAAATACAGACTAACCTTGTAATTGCCTGATTCTCCTTTCACCCTCTTCTCTTGTGGATTAGCTGGAATGTCATCTTATAGATGAAGGTGGAAGGACAGAATAATTAAAAACAAATTGTACCTTAGTTTAATAAAGGATCCCAATATAAATACAAGACAAAACATTTGTTTTGAAATATCAAGGTGACCAAGGGTAGTGAAAATTAGAGATGTAAATGTCCCTAGGAAAAGAAACTGTCCCAGCATGGTAGTCTTACCCTGGATTTGGAATCCAAGGAAATTAGACACTACTTTGAAAAATGTTTGCAATCTATCTCCTTTTTGTAAAGTGTGATCTCAGTATTTCAAAAGTTTTATTTAAATATTGAACTATCAAGAAATGACTAGAGAAATATAAGAAAAAGATCCCAGTAATACTGAATATATGGTGGTGGTGGTTTAGTCACTAAGTCGTGTCCAACTCTTGTGACCCCATGGACTGTAGCCTGCCAGGTTCCTCTGTCCATGGGATTCTCCAGGCAAGAATACTGGAGTGGGTTGCCATTTCCTTCTCCAGGGGATATAGATTTTTAAAAATAAAATTTTTAAATAAATTTTAACAAATATTTTGCAATTATTGTAAATCTTAAAAAAATACTTTAAAAAAATCTTTAAAAAAATCTTAAAAGAAAATAGCATTTTAAATTTTAAAAATATTTGGCATTCAATTATTCTTTGAGTCTTCCCAGCAATCTTTTGAACCATGGAAAATAGTTCCATTTCCTTTCATTTTTTTAATTGCAGATAATTGCTCTACAATGCTGTGTTAGCTTCTGCTGTACAATGAAAAGGATCAGCTATATGTTTATATTTATTCCCCCACTCTTGAATTTCCTTTCCGCCACCCCCAACCCACCCCCAGATCACAGAGCACTGAACTAAGGAGCATCTTGTGCTTTATAAAAGCTTCCCACTAGCTATCTATTTTACATATGTATTATATATATCCCCTTCATGGATCACAGCCTTGTTGTGGTGAAGGGCCTTGCATAATTCAATGAAGCTACGAGCTATGCCATGCAGGGCCACACACGATGGACTGGTCATAGTGTAGAGTTCTGACAAAACACGGTCCACAGAAGGAAGAAATGGCAACCAACTCCAGTATTCTTGCCATGAGAAGCCCATGAACATTATGAAGGCAAAAAGATATGACACTGGTAGATGAGCCCCTCAGGTGAGAAGGTATACAATATGCTACTGGGGAAAAGCAGAGAGCAATTACTAATAGCTCCAGAGAGAATGAAGAGGCTGGGCCAAAGTGGAAACGACGCTCTGCTGTGGATATGTCTAGTGGTGAAGGTATAGTCCGATGCATAGGAACCTGGAATGTTAGATCCATTTATTGTTGTTCAGTCACTAAGTCATGTCTGACTCTTTGGGACCCCATGGACTGCAAATTGCCAGACTTCCCTGTCTTTCACTATCTCCCTGAGTTTGCTCAAACTCATGTCCATTGAATTGGTGATGCCATCCAACCATCTCATTCTCTGTCATCCCCTTCTCCTCCTGCCCTTAAAATTTCCCAGCATCAAATCTTTTCCAATGAGTTGGCTCTTTGCATTAGGTGGCCAAAGTATAGGCTCTTCAGCTTCAGCTTCAGCATCAGTCCTTCCAATGAATATTCAAGGTTGATTTCTTTTAAGACTGACTACTTTGATATCCTTAGGTCCATTAATCAAGGTGAATTGGATGGAGTCAAGCAGGAGATGGCAAGATTGAACATCAACATCCTAGGAATTAGTGAACTAAAATGGATGCTGCTGCTGCTAAGTCACTTCAGTCGTGTCCGACTCTGTGCAACCCCATAGATGGCAGCCCACCAGGCTCCCCCGTCCCTCAGATTCTCCAGGCAAGAACACTGGAGTGGGTTGCCATTTCCTTCTCCACTAAAATGGATGAGAATGGGTATATTTAATTCAGATAACCTTTATATCTACCACTGTGGGCAAGAATCCCATAGAAGAAATGGAGTAGCCCTCATAGTCAACAAAAGATTCTGAAATGCAGTACTTGGGTGCAGCCTCAAAAATGACAGAATGATCTCAGTTTATTTCCAAGGAAAACCATTCAATACGACAGTAATCCAAGTCTCTGCCCCAACCACTAATGCCAAAGAAGCTGAAATTGAATGGTTCAATGAAGACCTACAACACCTCCTAGAACTAACCCAAAAAAAGATGTCCTTTTCATCATAGGGGATTGGAATGCAAAAGTAGAAAGTCAAGAGGTACCTGGAGTAACAGGCAAGCTTGGCCTTGGAGCACAGAATGAAGCAGGGCAAAGGCTAACAGTCTTGTCAAGAGAATATGCTGTTCTTTGCAAACACCCTCCTCCAGCAACACAAGAGATGACTCTACACATGGACATGACCACATGGTGAATACCAGAGTCAGATTTATTATATTCTTTCTGTATCCAAAGACAGAGAAGCTCTATACAGTCAGCAAAAATAAGACCTGGTGCAAATCATGAGCTCCTTATTGTAAAATTCAGGCTTAAATTGAACAAAGCAGGGAAAACCACTAGGCCATTCAGGTATGATCTAAATCAAATCCCTTATGATTATACACAGAGAAGGCAATGGCACCCCACTCAAGTACTCTTGCCTGGAAAATCCCATGGACGGAAGGGCCTGGTGGGCTGCAGTCCATGGGGTCACTAGGAGTTGGACACGACTGAGCGACTTCACTTTCACTTTTCACTTTCATGCATTGGAGAAGGAAATGGCAACCCACTCCAGTGTTCTTGCCTGGAGAATCCCAGGGACGGGGGAGCCTGGTGGGCTGCCGTCTATGGGGTTGCGCAGAGTCGGACACAACTGAAGTGACTTAGCAGCAGCAGCAGCATGATTATACAGAAGAGGTGAGGAATAGATTCAAGGGTTTAAATCTGGTAGACAGAGTGCCTGAAGAACTATGGACAGAGGTTCATAACATTGTACAGGAGGCAGTGACCAAAATCATCCCAAAGAAAAAGAAATGCAAGAAGGCAAAGTGGCTGTCTGTGGAGGCTTTACAAATAGATGAGGAAAGAAGAGAAGTGACAGGCAAGGGAAAAAGGGAAAGATATATCCAATTGAATACAGAGTTTCAGAGAACAACAAGGAAAGATAAGAAGACCTTCTTAAATAAACAATGCAAAGAAATAGAGGAAAACAATAGAATGAGAAAGACTAGCGATCTCTTCAAGAAAATTGGAGATACCAAGGGAACATTTCATGCAAGGATGGACAATAAAGGACAAAAGTGTTCAGGATGTAACAGAAACAGAAGAAATTAAGAAGAGGTGGCAAAAATACACAGAAGAATACAAAAAAGGTCATAATGACCCAGATAAACACAACAGTGTGGTCACTCACCTAGAACTGGAAATCGTAGAGTGTGAAGTCAAGTGGGCCTTAAGAAGCATTTCTATGAACAAAGCTAGTGGAAGTGACAAAATTCCAGCTGAGCTATTTCAAATCTTAAAAGATGATGCTGTGAAAGTGCTGCACTCAATATGCCAGCAAATTTGGAAAACTCAGCAGTGGCCACAAGACTGGAAAAGGTCAGTTTTCATTCCAATCCCAAAGAAAGGCAATGCCAAAGAATGTTCAAACTACCACACAGTTGCACTCATTTCACATGCTAACAAGGTTATGCTCAAAATCCTTTAAGCTATGTTTCACAGTGAACCAAGAATTTCCAGATGTCCATGCTGGGTTTAGAAAAGGCAAAGGAGCAAGAAATCAAATTGCCAACATCTGTTGTATTATAAAAAAGCAAGGGAATTCCAGAAAAACATCTACTTCTGCTTCATTGACTATGCAAAAACCTTTGACTGTGTGGATCACAACAAACTGGAAAATTCTCGAAGAAATGCGATTACTAGACCACCTGACTTGTTTCCTCTGAAACTTGTATGAAGGTAAAGAAGCAACAATTAGAACTGGACATAGAACAACAAACTGCTTCAAAATTGGGAAAGGAGTACACCAGAATATATATTTGTCACTGTATTTACTTAAATTATATGCAGAGCACATCATGTTAAATGCTGAGCTGAATGAATTACAAACCGGAATCAAGATTGCCAGGTGAAATATCATCAACCTCAGATGATACCACTCTAATGGCAGAGAGTGAAGAGGAACTACAGAGTCTCTTGATGAGGGTAAAAGAGGAGCATGAAAGAGCTGGTTGAAACTCAACATTCAAAAAACTGAGGTCATAGCATCTGGCAAATAGAAGGGGGAAAATTGGAGGGAGTAACAGATTTTATTTTCTTGGGCTCCAAAATCACTGTGAGTGGTGACTACAGCCATGAAGTTAAAAGATGCTTGATCCTTGGAAGGAAAGATATGATAAATTTAGGCAACATATTAAAAGGAGAGACATCACTTTGTTGACAAAGGTCTGTTTAGTCAAAGCAATGCTTTTTCCAGTAGTCGTGTACAGATATGAGAGCTAGGCCATGAGAAAGGCTGAGTGCTGAAGAATTGATGCTTTCAAATTGTGGTGCTGGAGAAAACTTTTGAGAGTCCCTTGGACTGCAAGGAGATCAAACCAGTCAACCCTAAAGGGAAGGACTGATATTGAAGCTGGAGCTCTAATACTTTGGCCACCTGCTGGAAAGAGCTGATTCATTGGAAATGACCCTCATGGTAGGAAGAACTGAAGGCAAAAGTGGGCAGCAGAGGATGAGATGGTTAGAGAGTATCACTGATTCAATGAATATGAATTTTAGCAAACTCTGGGAGATAGTGGAGGACAGAGGAGCCTAGCAGGCTGCAGTCCATGGGATCGTGAAGAGTTGGACAGGACTTAGCGACTGAACAGCAACAACAAAAGGTGTACATATGTCAATCTCAGTCTCCCGGTTCATCCCATCTTCCTCTCCCCTGCCCGTGCCCACTTGTCTGTTCTCTACATCTGTGTCTCTATTCCTGCCCAGCAGATAGGTTCATCGGTACCATTTCCACTTTCAAGATAAATAATTTAAAATGCTTGGCTGGCCGCAGGGCCTTCGAAGACGGACCTGGATTTGAATCTTGTTTTACAGTCCACTAGGTGAGAGTTTGGGGCAAGTTACTCAGTGTCTTAGTGCCTCTGTTTTGAACTTACAAGTGGGAAATGTAGAGTGATTTTTACAGGATTATCGTAGGGCATTAATGAGGTTTATGCTGTGCTTCACACAGTATTAGTACAGAGAAGGTACTTAAAATTCTCTTCTAGCTTGTTTCTTTGAGGATATGGGGTTTACTGAATAGAAAAGATAAAATTAAAATATGAGTGTTTTGACTTTTGACTTGAATTTGTTACACTTCATACCTTGCTCCCTACAATTCAAGATATTTCACCAAATATTCTCACATAATTTTACTTTCATTTATTCACTTGCTAATCAAAGCAGAAAGAATTGTAGTTGAGGAAGCATGATCTTAGAACAAAATATTATGTGAGTAGTAGAACAAAATGTGATCTCAGGAAAGGCAATTTCTTTCCTTCCAAATGAATTTGGAAAATATAAGGAAAATTTGAAAAATTAGTACTAGCTGCCAGAAGTCATGGGACAGAATTTGTAGAATCTACCCACAAAGTTTCACAGGAAACAATGATCTAGAATGTGAAAATTGAAGACTGAATTATCTTATATAGCAAATAACACACTGTAATCTTTCATTCTTGATATTGAAATCACTCTCTGGTGACTTCGTTATTTGACATTATTACTCTTTTAATACACAGAGCATCTAACAGGATGGGTTCTGAGGAAATGCTCAAATTATAGTGTCCGTATGCCTGAGATAATCTCTTTGTAGGTTTGTTATATGACACCATCCTAATGGCAGAAAGCAAAGAAGAACTGAAGAGCCTCTTGATGAAGATGAAAGAGGACAGTGAAAAAAGCTGGCTTAAAGCTCAAAATCCAAAAGTAAGATCATGGCATCCCATCCATCATTTCATGGCAAATAGATGGGGAGAAAATGGAAATAGTGACAAGTTTTATTTTCTTGGGCTTCAAAATCACCATAGACAGTGACTGCAGCCATGAAATTAAAAGACACATGATCCTTGGGGAAAAGGCTACAACAAATAGACAGCATACTAAAAAGGTGAGATACCACTTTGCCTACAAAAGTCCACATAGGCAAAGGTATGGTTTTTCCAGTAGTTTTCCAGTAGTATGGTTTTTCCAGTAGTTTTCCAGTAGTATGGTTTTTACAGATGGAGAAAACTGAGCGCCGAAGAATTGATGCTTTAGAACTGTGGTGCTCGAGAAGACTCTTGAGAGTCCCTTGGACAAGCAGGGAGATCCAACCAGTCAATCCTAAAGGAAATCAACCCTGAATATTTCATTGGAAAGATTGATGCCGAAGCTGAAACTCCAATACTTTTGGTTACCTGATGCAAAGAGCCAACTCATTAGAAAAGACCTTAATGCTGGGAAAGATTGGAGGTATCTTTCCTTTGAGGAGAAAGGGGCAACAGAGGATAAGATGGCTGGATGGCATCACTGACTCAATGGACGTGAGTTTGAGCAAGTTCTTGGAGATAATGAAGGACAGGGAAGCCTGGTGTGCTACAGTCCACAGGTCACAAAGAGTTAGACACTGCTGACGAACTGAACAACAACAAATCCTAGTATAATTATTAATAGCTCATCTTTCACTCTCAAAAATGATCTGTATTTGGATGATAAATTATGTGGTTACCTACAAGAGTAGGGAAGGCTTTTCCATAGTTCTTAACCCAATGCCAGGCATCAGAATCACTTCAATTACCTAAATTCTTTGCTCACTCCTTAACACAATTCAACCCCCGGAGGTTAGGGCTCTTTGTGAAAGAGAGTGTGAAACTAAGAATGAGTATCAGTTTGTGGAGGAGGGGGCAAGTGGTCTGTAGGAGCAGAAGGAGTAGAGCCACAGTGGGATTCATCCACTAAATCAAATCTAAGGCATGTGCCTTTTAAGCCATTTTTAGAAAGGAAAGATAAATAGCAGGAAGCAGAGCATCTGGATGCTAGAGATCAATTTCTAGTGTTGGACCCAGTTACATACTCAAAGCCCCAGATCTGGAGTGTCTATGCAGCACTTGTTCATTGGGCCCTTTGGTTATGATTCCAAAGAAGGTTTTCTGTTAGAATGTTCCTGAGATAACTTACCATATGCTGTGTCACTTCAATGTAATCAGTTTTTGGTCTTAAACTCTTGGATCGAATAGATTAACTCCTGCTTATACTAGTTGAATTGTTAGGTTGAACCATTTGAAATCATTGCTTTTTAACCATTTAGACTTAAAACCTGGATTCTGTCTGGTTTAATCTAATATAGTCCTAATATGATAGGAAAAGGGAGACAAGGATCTTGATTTAGCCTGGTAATGACCCTGAAGTACAACAGAGTGACAGTGAGAGATAGGAGGAAACAGGGAGAATTCACTTAAATATTTTATTTATTTACTTGTTTATTTTTAATTGAAGTATAGTTGATTTACAATGCTTTGTCAGTTTTCAACAAACAGTACTGAGTGCCTGTGTCTTCTACATGTCGAGGAGTGGTGCCAGGTGTTTGGGGTCACACTGGGACTGAAATAAACATTTACTCTCCCCTCATGGTCTGTGAGGAACACAGGTATGTTCTGAGGTATGGTCTGTGGGGAGCCTAGGGCTTCCCAGGTGGCACTAGGGGTAAAGAACTTGCCTGCCAATGCAGGAGACATAAGCGATGAGGGTTCAATCCTTGGGTCAGGAAGATCCCTGGCAGAGGAAATGGCAGTCTCCCTTATTCCATTATTTCCACTCCAGTATTCTTGCCTGGAGAATCCCATGGACAGAGGAGCCTGGCGGGCTACAGTCCATGTGGTTGCAAAGAGTCAGATAAGATTTCTCTACTAAATCACCATCACCACCACCACAGGGAAGACTGTGTGATCTCTGCTTCTTGGATTTTTAGTCTGACGAAGGGGCTGAACCCGTCCATGGGATTCTCCAAGAATAACAAACTGAGTTCTAGTAACAAGTTCTATTTTGGCTCCTGGAAAACATTATAAACAGATCTTTATTTAGAGCAGCAATAGGGTAATTCTAAAGGGATTTCTCTCCTCCTGTACCACGCGCTCACAGAGGCCAGCAGAACCTGTGTGTCTTGTCTGCTAGTGTCTCTGGGCACCAGGCCAGGATGTGCCCCAAAGTGTGTTACTAGTGATTGATTGTGAGTTTAATTTACCTCCATGTGGAAAACAAGTCAATCTTAATTTTCATTATAATCTTGAATTAGCTTTCCATCTCCTTGAAGAAGAGAAAGATGATAAATGGAGCAAAAGAAGAGTAATGTGACAGGAAATAAGATAATCAGGTTTATAATTATTGCAGTCTGGTCTAATAATTGCTAAGTGTTTATTAATAGTCCAGACAATTTCCTAGACAGGTAGGTACCCTTATTTATCCCATTTGACAGATGAGGAAACCGAGGCATGGAAAGCTTAAGTGATTTGCCTCAAGTCACAGTGCTAGTAAGTGGAAGAGTCAGGATTGGATTCAGGTAATCTAATCACAGAGGACACCACCCTTATGGCAGAAAGTGAAGAGGAACTAAAGAGCCTCTTGATGAAGGTGAAAGAAGAGAGTGAAAAAGTTGGCTTAAAACTCAACATTCAGAAAACAAAGATCATGGCATCTGGTCCCATCACTTCATGGGAAATAGATGGGGAAACAGTGGAAACAGTGTCAGACTTTATTTTTTGGGGCTCCAGAATCACTGCAGATGGTGACTGCAACCATGAAATTAAAAGACGCTTACTCCTTGGAAGAAAAGTTATGACCAACCTAGATAGCGTATTGAAAAGCAGAGACATTACTTTGCCAACAAAGGTCCGTCTAGTCAAGGCTATGGTTTTTCCAGTGGTCATGTACGGATGTGAGAGTTGGACTGTGAAGAAGGCTGAGTGCTGAAGAACTGATGCTTTTGAACTGTGGTGTTGGAGAAGACTCTTGAGAGTCCCTTGGACTGCAAAGAGATCCAACCAGTCCATCCTAAAGGAGATCAGTCCTGGGTGTTCTTTGGAAGGAATGATGCTAAAGCTGAAACTCCAGTACTTTGGCCACCTGATGTGAAGAGTTGACTCATTGGAAAAGACTTTGATGCTGGGAGGGATTGGGGGCAGGAGGAGAAGGGGACGACAGAGGGTTAGATGGCTGGATAATATCACTGAATCGATGGACGTGAGTCTGAGTGAACTCCGGGAGCTGGTGATGGACAGGGAGGCCTGGCGTGCTGTGATTCATGGGGTCATAAAGAGTCGGACACGACTGTGTGACTGAACTGAACTGAATCACAGAGGGCTTCCCCTGTGGCTCAATGGTAAAAAATCTGCCTGTAATGCAAGAGATGCAGGTTTGATCTCTGGGTAGGGAAGATGCCCTGGAGGAGGGCATGGCAACCCACGCCAATATTGTTGCCTGGAGAATCTCATGGACGGGAATCCTGATGGGCTACAGTCCATAAAGTCTCAAAGAGTCAGATGCCACTGAAGCGACTGAGCAGGCACACATGCAGTCTAATTACCGAACCTGCACTCAACCCAAGACTCAGCTCCCTTTGGAATACTGTTATCAAACTAAGTTGTCAAAGTCACTAAGTTAAAGGGGGAAATTTTTAAAAGAATATTCACAAATTTTGCAAATGTGTATAATACTGAAAACAAAACAAAAATAGTCTAGGATTTGATGATAGCCACTCTGTTTAAATGCTTTATACTGGAGTTAATCAAGTGTAACACATTTAGTACTACAGTGAACTACATATCAGCTAGCACTTAATATGAGAACCGGAGGGTATTCATTCAACAAATATTGACCAGCAGCCCTGTACAAGGCTACGTGCTGGTGATGTGGGCGGGGCACACTATGGCAATCAAACCACCAACAGACCTGCGGGGCAGGGAGAGGTGAATGAATGGCTGCCTCACAACTGACCGACACAGACTGTGTGATGTGACTTGGAGAAAGGGCACAGTTGTTTGGATAGAGCTTGGGAGGCAACTGGCACCAAGAATGCAAGGCAACTGGAGGGGAACCAAGAGTAGCGTGGTTCAACTGGTGCATGAAGTGCATGAAACCGATGAAGGATTTACAAGCTACTGGCCCTGTGCGTGAAGGCCTTGAATACCAAGGTAAACAAAGAAGGTGTGTGTGCTTATGTGCATGTGTGTATATGAAAGAGAGAAAGAGAGACACCACCTTATATCCTATGCTTTATCCTTCCATTATCCAGTCTTCTATCTATTTATTGTGGTTTAGTTGCCAGGTCATGTCTGACTCTTGCAACACCATGGACTGTGGCCCACCAGGCTCCTCTGTCCATTGGATTTCCCAGGCAAGAATACTGGAGTGGGTCGCCATGGTGTGTGTGTAAAGACAAACACATCTGTTTGTGATAGAAAGTACAAAGAATTTGGCATGAGTTGGACCTCAGTATCGAACCAGGCTCCATCTCTATCTCTGAAATCTCAGGAAAATCATCTGATATCTCTGGATCTGGATGAGGACTGCATTCATTCCAACCTCAGTGCTTTGATCCATAAATATTAAATCAATATATATTATTTATCTAAGAGTATCAATATCATCCTTCAAGCAATGCAAAGCTACTGCAGATTTCTAGGTAAGGGAGAAGCATAGTTCATAGTATATCTTGGTTCTGATTTCTGTAAAGAACAGAATAGAGACTTGAATTTTTTTTACATAACAACTAAAGAATTCATCAGTAGCTAGTGATATGTATTATTTAGTGTTCTATTTCTATGCTGCTGCTCAAATTTGAGAAACACAGGCCACTCTCAGCTCACAGTCTATGCATTAGGGTTTAAGAAGATCTGGTCTGATCCATTCCTTCCCCTGGACACAGGGCCAGCTGGACTTCAGTGAGTTTCAGTGGATTGAGGGCTCGCTAAAAAATTTTGCCCTGTTACTCAGGCACTCTCTTCTACTTTTTTTTTCCTGCTGTTTCTTATTAACAAAGATGCCCATAAAAACTGTGAAAAATGATGAGTGAAATACCCTCAGGCCACCTCGGTGGAGCCTTTTTGTTGTTGTTCCATGTACACTCACACACAAACACACACATATATTCAGGATGGATGGATGTTCACCATCTATCCTGAATAACACTCTCCAGAATATCTAAGGAAAAACACGGAGACAGTCTCATCATTAGGCATCGATTGCAGGTTAGGTGGTCAAAGGAGAAAAAAAGTGGCAGGGATGAAAAATTAGGACATATGAATATTATGGCAGAAGTAGAATTTTCTGTGATCCAGATATAATTTCCATACACTGAATGCCTACTTTTCTATTTCCTCCTTATATTTTTACTTCTAAGCATAGCTTGAAAGATTTACCTCAATGTATTTCTTTCAGAGCTTAATCCTCAGGAGATTTTTGGGAGAATATATTCCTTCTTTTTTTTTTATGGCTTTAAGTTCCTGGAATTTTTCCTTCAGAATTGAATTGAGTAAGCCACTTATCACTCCATGCTTTTAGCCTGTCCAAGTCAGTCTAAGCATTCTTTTGTGACTGCCCCTTCAACACTCCAACTATCCCTATGTCAGCAGACTTTATACTCTTAATGCATATGCCCTCTTTCAGGTCACTGATGTATAAAGTGAGCAAAACTCTATTCTAATATTTATCCCTGTGGCAGCAGTCCATTAGTTAGCCCTGACCAGTTACCACTCTCAATTACCTTCCATCTTAGTTATTCAAGCTCTCTCTTCCCTTCATTCAAATATCTCATTGCCTCACACCATAATTGCTGACCTTATGAGTCTGCTTTTCTGTAGTCTATTATATTAAGGAATGTCTTAAATTTTAGAGAAAGTATCTGTTCATTGCTCTTATTCTAAGACTTTATACCCCTTGTTCAAAACATTTTTATCAGTCTTATAATGCATTGCCTCTTTTAGCTAATCAACCGTATCTTTCCATTTTAATTTGCCAATTTTGTACATACTTTTAGTCTCTCCACTCTCATTTCCCTTTTATAAAAAAGTACTGATTTTTTATTTTATTGTATCTGATTTGCTATACATAAACTTTGTAATTTAAAACCTAAGCATATATTTTATATATTTTAAATATATATTGATTTCTTATTTCAAATGAAAATTAATTTTACATTAATGATACTTGTTTGAATTGGCTAACGGGTCATGGAAATTAAACTGCTTTCTGAGAATCAAAACTCATGTACCATATGAGTGCTTTTATCAGTGAGCTTTTGCCAAAAGTTAATGTATAATTTAACATTTTCAAACTGTTTGAATAGCTAAGAAACATTTTAAAAATTTTATTAGTGACAGGTTTGAAGTGTTAACTTAGTTTTAAAAGATTATACTTTACCAAGTGCCAAGTGACTGATCTAAGCCTAGAAATTGGTGGTCAATTTTTTTTTTTTTTTAATTTGAATACAGCAGACTGCTACCCACTATTGACATCTTGAGGGTCAAAATAACAGATCTATGCCACAAAACTTGGGGCTTACCAGGTGGCTTGGTGGAAAGAATCCAATTACAGTGAAGGAAATGAGGATTTGATTCCTGGGTCAGGAATAGCCCTTGGAGAAGGAAATGGAAATCCACTCCAGTATTCCTCCTTGGAAAATCCTATGGATATAGGAGCCAGTCCACGGAGTTACAAAAGAGTCGGACATGACTTGGCGACTAAGCAACAACGTCACAAAACTTACTTTTGATGGTTAATTACAATTAATAAGAACTCTGCAAAGATTGCTTGTATGCATTATATAAGACGATGCTATCATTATCATGTAATTACCACAATGAATCAAATTGAATTTAACCACAATGATTCTAGTTGTAAAGAAATACAAATTGCAGCCATTGCTAGAAGACAAGTATATTTAAATTTCAGGTTAATAATCAGTGAATGTCTACTGCTAGAAACTCATAATATTATTGGCAGAGGGGTGAGTTTTTAAATTATGATTGGATTTAAAGAAAATAATCAGTATAAGTTAATTCATTTTCAGAGTACAATGTCATTTTAAAACTTTAGGATTAGATGCCCAGAAAGCCTGAAACCTTGGGCTGCTAGGGATAGTGTGAAAATGGCCTTTCAGTTGCTCATCATGCAGGAGCCAGTAACATGCCATTGCTGTCAGTTGCTTACATCTCATGGATAGACTGGTCCACAATCAGGTTTTCCAATGTGGGTGAAAGGACCTAGCAATGGATTTAAATGAAAAAACCAAGAAGAATCTTGAAGGACTGAATGGGATCCCATTCCTGATCAGAGAGGGTTATTAGTCTAAAGACTTACATTCCAGGGAAATACGAATCCAGGTCAGGAGTGCTGCTAGTGCCCCTTGCACTGCAGGGCTAACTTCAGTGTGATGAGGTCTATGTATCCTTACAGACTGCTGCTGTTCAGTCACTCAGTCAGGCCTGACACTTTGCTTTCCCATGGACTGCAGGATGCCAGGCCTCTCTGTCCTTCACTATCTCCTGAAGTTTGCTCAAACTCATGGCCATTGAGTAGGTGATGCCATCCAACCATCTCATCCTCTGTTGCCCCCTTCTCCTCCTGCCCTCAATCTTTCCCAGCATTAGGGCCTTTTCCAATGATTCAGATCTTTGTATCAGGGGGACAAACAATTGGAACTTCAACTTCAGCCTTAGTCCTTCCAATGAATATTCAGGGTTGATTTCCTTTAGGACTGACTGGTTTGATCTCCTTGATGTCCAAGGGACTCTCAACAGTCTTCTTCAGCGCCACAGTTTGAAAGCATCAATTCTTTGGTGCTCAGCCTTCTTTATGGTCCAACTCTCACATCCATACATGACTACTGGAAAAACCATACCTTCAACTATACAGACCTTTGTCAACAAAGTGATGTCTCTGCTCTTTAATATGCTGCCTAAGTTTGTCATAGCTTTTCTTCCAAGGATCAAGTGTCTTTTAATTTCATGGCTGCAATCACTACCTACAGTGATTTTAGAACCCAAGAAAATAAAATCTGTCACTGTTTTCATTTTTTCCCCATCTATTGGCCATGAAAATATGGGATCAGATGCTACAATCTTATTTTTTTTAATGTTGTGTTTTAAGTCAGCATTTTCATTCTCCTCTTTCACCTTCATCAAGAGGCTCTTTAGTTCCTTTTTGCTTTCTTCCATAAGGGTGGTGTCATTGCATATCTGAGTATATTGATATTTCTCCTGGTAGAAAGAGATGGGAATACCAGGCCACCTGACCTGCTTCTTGAGAAATCTGTATGCAGGTCAGGAAGCAACAGTTAGAACTGGACATGGAACAACAGACTGGTTCCAAATAGGAAAAGGAGTATGTCAAGGCTGTATATTGTCACCCTGCTTATTTAACTTATATGCAGAGTACATCATGAGAAACGCTGGGATGGATGAAGCACAAGCTGGAATCAAGATTGCCAAGAGAAATATCAATAACCTCAGATATGCAGATGACACCACCCTTATGGCAGAAAGCAAAGAAGAACCAAAGAGCCTCTTGATAAAAGTGAAAGAAGAGAGTGAAAAAGTTGGTCTAAAGCTCAACATTCAGAAAACTAAGATCATGGCATCTGGTCCCATCACTTCATGGCAAATAGATGGAGAAACAGTGGAAACAGTGGCTGACTTTATTTTGGGGGGCTTTTTGGGCTCCAAAATCACTGAAGATTGTGATTGCAGCTATGAAATTAAAAGACACTTGTTTCTTGGAAGAAAAGCTATGACCAACCTCAACCGCATATTAAAAAGCAGAGACATTACTTTGCCAACAAAGGTTCATCTAGTCAAGGCTATGGTTTTTCCAGTAGTCATGTATGGGTGTGAGAGATGGACTATAAAGAAAGCTGAGCACTGAAGAACTGATGCTTTTGAACTGTGGTGTTGGAGAAGACTCTTGAGAGTCCCTTGGACTGCAAGGAGATCCAACTGGTCCATCCTAAAGGAGATCAGTCCTGAGTATTCATTGGAAGGACTGATGTTGCAGCTGAAACTCCAATACTTTGGCCACCTAATGAGAAGAACTGACTTATTGGAAAAGACCCTGATGCTGGAAAAGACTGAAGGTGAGAGGAGAAGGGGACAACAGCGGATGAGATGGTTGGATGGCATCATTGACTCAATGGAGATGGGTTTGAGTCAACTCCAGGAGTTTATGATGGACAGAGAGGCCTGGTGTGCTGCAGTCCATTGGGGTTGCAAAGAGTCAGACATGACTGAGCATCTGAGCTGAAATGACTGGGAATAAGTTATATATTATTATCCATTCCCACTGACTTTTTTCTGTCAATCACATTGCTACTTCCTTCAAGACAAACTTGCAAGTAGTTTTCCTCCTTTTCAGCAAAGGCATGGAGGCATGGGTATCTTTGGCATCATATTGAAACCAAAATTATTTGTGACCAGTGAAGACAGCTAGCCATTCTCCATGCCACACCTTAGGGAACATGCTAATCTAAAGCTTCCTACATAGTCCACTTGTTTTTGAACAGTATCCTTAGTGAATTCTAGAGCTAAATAGATACTAAATGGCTAAACCTGAGTTGATGGCATATAATCTCTTTCCCTTCAATGGCTGCAAAAGTCTCTAACTGCTGAATAATTCATTTGTGCTTGAAATCAGCCATTCTCCATCAGCTACACCCTATTTATTTACCATCCATACCTTTCCCTTCCTTTAGACACCATTCCTAAGAGAGAAGCTCATAAATATCACAACAATGGATGTTTAACAGTGGCTGATTCACCTTTTGATATAAATGTTAATCTATTATATGAATTTGTATATTTTTGATGCTAGAGAATTTAATTTTTCACTCTAATGAAATTTTATACTATTCTAATACTCTGTAAATGTGGGATACAATTATAATTAGAATATCAATTGTAATAGAAATGATCTCATGGTAATACTGGCCTTCATATTAAACAGAACTATGGAATCATAGGTGGTTTCCCTGGTAGCTCAGTAGTAAAGAATCTGCCTGCCAAGACAGGAGATGTGGGTTCGATCCCTGGGTTAGGAAGATCCCCTGATAAGGAAATGGCAATTCACTCCAATATTCTTGCCTGGGAAACCCCATGGACAGAGGAGCCTGACAGGCTGTAGTCCACGGGGTCGCAAAGATTTGGGTATGACTTAGCAACCGAGCGTGCACACACGGAATCATAGACCTTATATCATAGTGCCACTAGGACTAAAGATTTGTTTAAAATCTTTTCTTTTCATTCATTAACCAAATATTTATTAGTAAATATGAACTATGTGTTCAGGAACTGTTCTAGACACAAGGATACAACAAATGAGGTACCTGGCCCCACGGAGCTTAGAGTCTAGTATGAGGGTGAGAGATGCGACAATAAATAGGCCATTTGATACTGTCATTCCATATTCAGAAGAAAATAAAGATAGGATGAAAGGAGAGAGATTCACTGGGGGCCGTATCACTGGGGACATGACATTTAAGCAGAGATTTTAAGGATTAGAAACAGCCAGTTATGTGAATTTTTAGGCAAAGATATTTGTGGGTAAAGTCATAGCCAATGCAAAGACCTTGAGTTATGACATAGTCAAGGGGTTCTGAGGCATAGTCAAGGGGTTTCCAGTAATTGAGTTGATGGGGAATGCTTTAAACAAAGGGGAAATGCAGGTCATGAGGCAGACAGGGGGACAGGGGTTGAGTGTTGCAAGGTCTTCTAGGCTCTGCCAGGAGTTCATATATTATTCTAAGAGGAAGCCACTGGAAAATTATACATATGAGAAAGATCTGATCTTACTTATGCTTTCAAAAATATTATTCCACAGATATTATTTGTGACCATTCTCCAAAACTCTTAAGAGAGTTAAGACTCCCTATATTCAGGATAGTCTGAGATTCATTGAAATAGCAGATATAAGCTATATCTGTTTATAACTAAATAGATATAAACTGTATTTCAGACGTGTAATAAAATAAAGATTTATTTTTCCCTCAGAAAAAGTCACTGAAGTCAGGAATCTCTCTTTCATCCTCTAGCTGGGTGACTTAGAACATGCACTCCCCAAGCATGCCATGACAAGGAAAGAAAGAAGAGTGCAGGATCGTGTAATGCATATTGAAGGGCTAGACCTAGACATGGCTTATATTGCATCTGTAAACATCTTGTGGATGTGAACTAAGTCAGATGACACCAAAGGTCCAACAAGGGATGTTAGGAAATGTTGTCTTCTTGAGAGTCTGAGAAGAGAAAACAAATGTTTCTACCAAACTTCTTGAGCCATGGTAACTCTGACTTACTGCTTTCTAGAAGGATAAGAAGATGGTAGATTTTCTCCTCTTCTTTAGGAGTAATGAAGCAAGAACTCCAGGGTCTTGGCATCCACTAGCGACCAGGAACTTCTTTAATCTGGCATAGTTCTAACCCCACAGACCCACAGACTTAATTGATCTAGGCTCTTCAAAAAGTGATGGTAGTTCGCTGGCCATTCTGGACAAGACTTGACTTACTACTCTAAACTGG
Source organism: Bubalus kerabau (assembly GCF_029407905.1). Classification (NCBI taxonomy): domain Eukaryota; kingdom Metazoa; phylum Chordata; class Mammalia; order Artiodactyla; family Bovidae; genus Bubalus; species Bubalus kerabau. Next base: position 12,836,693 of record NC_073639.1, on the reverse strand, counting down.
AATCACCTAGGTCAAAAACCTTCTCCAGGACCAGGACTCAGTATACATTTCATACAACTCAGAACTCACAGAATGAGTGCCTGACATGGCTGGAATAAGCTGTGAGCAATTGAATCTTTGCCATTTTTAAGTGGGAGGACTGGTCTAGTAAGTACTACCGAGGGAAATCATTGCTCTAACTTTTCTTAGTAAAGTTGACTTCACCATATTTTATTTACACCTCTCCTCTTTCTCTGTGAGAGTGGAAAATTTCTTATTTCAGGACCAAAAGGGAAAGTTATAATTATTTGACTCATGAGACCTTTGCTTCTAAGCCATATGAATACTGGGGATATGCAGAGTATTTATTAATTTTCCTTTTTTCAGCTAGTCCTTGTGATTAATTCTTTCAAATCCTTTTTAAACCTCACTACAAATGGATGAAGCTGAAACTATTAAAAGTTGGTGAAACTGAGCAGTAGAAAGAGTATGCCCTCTTTCTGGTAGTGTAGCTAATAAACAGTGAGCTGAATCCAAACTCATGACTTTCTAACTCCTAACCCCATGCTTGTAAAACAAGAGAAGGCTAAAATTGACCCTCTGCTTATTCTGAGTCATTAAGATACAAATGTTCAGTTTAAAAATTTCATGGCCATTTACTAATTTCCCTAATACCTAGAATTATAGAATCTATAGTTTGTTCTTTTATGATATGCAAACATATATTGAACATATATTAACCTTTTTCACTGCTGCTGCTGCTGCTGTCTCTTCAGTCATGTCTGACTCTGTGCGACCCCATAGATGGCAGCCCACCAGACTCCCCTGTCCCCGGGATTCTCCAGGCAAGAACACTGGAGTGGGTTTCCATGTCCTTCTCCAATGCATGAAAGTTAAAAGTGAAAGGAAAGTCGCTCAGTCATGTCCGACTCTTAGCGACCCCATGGACTGCAGCCTACCAGGCTCCTCCGTCCATGGGATTTTCCAGGCAAGAGTACTGGAGAACCTTTTCACTATATAGACATTAAAGATAGATGTTCTATAAAATTATAAGTTCTATGGAAGCATGAGGATATGCAGTTTCTCCAACAGTATCCCCTCCTCTAGATGGTCGCCACCCCGTTATCAGCCCTCCTAGGCTGTGTTTATGTTTCAATCTCTCATATTGCTTTGGAAATAGTATGCTTTCAACAAATATTTGTTAAATGAGTAAATTCATATTTCCATAAGTACCTACATGGTTGAAAATATTTGTAGGAACAGCAAATATTGATATTTTTTGAAATTATAACATGATGTGTGCTTTTGTATTGAGAATAATTTTTGTTTTTATTTTCTTGTTACATATTAATATATAATGCATGACAATTATGTTACTGAATTGGTCAACCAGACCTGAACTGGGGTCCTAGCTTGGATGCCTTATTTTTCCAATCAGATTCAAGCTGTCAAGAGATACTGAGACTGGAACAGCACCAGCTTTATTCAATGGCCAAAGAATGAAATGGGAAACTAGTTTACAAAACAATTTCTTAAACAAATTCAGGCAGAGAGAGATATCAAATATATAGGAAGGTCAAGGTAAAAGGGGCTTCACCGGTAGCTCAGACAGTAGAGTCTGACTGCAGTCCAGGAGATCCAGGTTTGAGGCCTGGGTCAGGAAGATCCCCCAGAGAAGGAAATGACAACCTATTCCAGTATTCTTGCCTGGAGAATTCTATGGACAGAGGAGCCTGGCAGGCTACAGTCATGGAGTCTCAAAGAGTTGGATGAGACTGAGCGACTAACACTTTCACTTTCAAGGTAAACGGGAGGGAATTGAAAAAAGTGGGAGGAATATTCATGACTTATCTGAGAAAAGGCCTGTAGCTTGAACCCAGAACCCAATGCAACTTTCCTTTTCAATCCTTGCATCTTGCATTGGCTTTTCCAGCTGTTGTCATGGCAATCAGCAACTGTCATGGGGTTGATGGGTGTGTCATTTAGCATGCTAATGTATTACAATGAGCATATTATGAGGCTAAAGATCTATTAGAGAATCCCTGGTGGCTCAGCAGTACAGAATCTGCCTTCAGTGGAGGAGTCTTGGGTTCAATCCCTGGGTTGGGAGGATCCCCTGGAGGAGGAAATGGCAAACCACTCCAGTTTTATTGCCTGGGAAATCCTGTAGACAGAGAAGCTTGGCAGGCTACAGTCCATGGGGTAACAAGGGATCTACTGAAAGTCAAATCCTCTGCCATCTTGGGTCTCTTAGGTTTTAATCAGTTCTCATTTTCCTTTCTGCAGCTTCCTCTTGAAACTTGCACAAAAGCAACTAGTTTCCATTTGAGGGAGAGGCAGGGGTGTGATTCTGGGGCAACAGCTTCGTTAGTAGCTAAAAAGAAAGAAAATACTGATATGTTTCGTATAGAATATATACATATATATGTGTAAAATGGGCTTATGCTGGTGCACTATTCTTTAACTTTTTAAATTTTTTAATTGGTTACCTATCAGCTACTGTTCAACCAAGAAAACTTTCCCGGGCTTCCAAAGGGGCTCAGTGGTGAAGAGTCCACCTGCCAATGCAGGAGAGAAGGGTTCAATCCCCAGTCCAGGAAGATCCCACATGCTGTGGAGCAACTAAGACCAAGCACCACAACCACTGAGCTTGTGCTCTGGAGCCCAGGAGCTGCAACTTCCGAGCCCACGCGCCGGAACTACCAAAGTTCAAGTACCCGAGAGTCTGTGCTCTGGGATAGAAGCCACCGCAAAGAGAAGCCCATACGGCACAACGCGAGAGACACCCCTGCTCGCCACAACCAGAGAAAAGCCCATGCAGTGATGAAGAACCAGCACAGCCAACAATAAATAAATAACATTATTTTTACAGACTTTTTCATCCATGTTGACTACTGTATGACTACCCTGTAAACTTTTCATAGTCTTTTCTTGCTGCAGTTTGCTGGAGAGGAATATGTGACACTAGATCTCAACCACCCTGAGAAATAGCATAATAAGTTTTACTGCTGTGCCAGTAAAATATTCTTGCCTCAAAAATCAACAAGGCAGCTCAAAAGTGAGATTCTCTTTTCACAGTAATCCATACATAGTAGATTTATGCAAAATTTGTATTGGTAAATAGCCAAACAAAACAAGGTGCCTTCATTATGAATGCAGACAAAACTAAGAAAAATAATTAAGCAATCATTTAAAAACCCATAAACACAGCGCTCGTGCACACACACACACACTCACACACACACACACACACACACACACACACACACACACAGAACAGTCTCATTAACTGCAAACCATAAGAAATTAATTACAGATTCACTGCTAATGAACATATGGGCCAAGTGCTGACACTCAACTGGCTTCAGTTGTGAGCTCGGAGACAAAGCAGCGCTCACAGACGGAAGGTGGGGGCGCGTCAGGGAGCGGGGGCCAGGAAGCGAGGTTCCTTCTGAACTATGGAAAGCAGTTCCAAAATACTCAGACAGAAAAACGGGCTCCAAAATCCATCCCATCCTGAGTAGGAACAGACCTTCTCGCTCACAACCACCTGCCGTCTCTACCTCTAGAGAAGCTGAAAGGTCTGATGGGGAGAGGTTAGAGCAGAGGGGAGGGTCAGGGCAGAGAGGCACCAGCAGTAAAAGAGATGTAGGTATGCATGCTAAGTTGCTTCAGTCATATCAGACCCTTTGCCACACTATATACTGTGGCCCACCTGGCTCCTCTGTCCATGGGATTCTCCAGGCAAGAATACTGGAGTGGGTTGCCATTTCGTTCTCCAGGGGATCTTTCTGACCCAGGGATTGAACCCGCATCTCCTGCATTGGTAGGAGGGTTCTTTAACACTAACACCACCTGGGAAGCCCCCCAAAAGAGATACCTACTCCCCTAGAATAAATAAAAAGGAAATGAAGTGAAAAAGAAAAGACCATGTCTAAACAGTCATAAGTCAGAATCAGACAGGTATCTATTTCAACAGGTCATGTGTTAAACCAGAGAGTAAATCACTCAGTGATTGCAGAGAAGTTAAGATGGTGACTCTGTGTCCTTTTCCATTTAAATATGCTGACGATTTGAAACACCATCCTTAAAGATGCAGATCATGAAGCCATTTGCCTTTTCATACACAGAGTTGCAATGTGGAGCTCAAAAGAAACCACAGTAACAGAATTTGCATGGCTTTATCATCAGGATTCTTACCTCACTGAAAACAGAAGTCGGCTATGTGACTTCGTCCCCATCAGCAGGATGTAAGAGCAAGTGGTACCACCTGGAGTTATAAAAGGGTGATTGCCACCTCATTCCTTGGGATGAACAAATTTCTCTATTTCTGTTCGTGTCCAGAGTCATCAGTTCATTATTCATCACCTGTGATGTATGTATTATTCATGATTAAGTAGTTATCAATTCATGTTGGTGTTTCTTCCTGTTGAATCACTTTCTTATTCGTACTCATCTGTGTTTAGATCCATTGAAAATGTCTTAATTTGTCTATGAGACGGGAAAATCCTAAACATTTTGTGTCTTTGTGCATTGCCTATCTTCTTACTTATAAATAATTATTCTCCAGATGTTTTAACTTCCTTTGGAGTTAGGCCACTTAAATATTCTTCTTCTTAGTTCTAGGATCAAAACCATCAGTTTATGTGATCTCCAATTCTATACTGATGAAGATATCCAGTGTAATGTGGATACAAATGAATTCATTTAGTTTCTAGTTAGGAATTTTTCCTTCCTGTCTGTAGAAACTGTACCAACATTGAAAAACAAATCAATTATAAAGTTAGGCAATAATAATAGAGAATATAATTTATCAAAAAATTCTATCATTTTTGCCAGAATTTATTAATACCAAAAGCAAGCCTAGCAAACCATAATTTCAATAATGTAAAAAAAAATGTAATGATGTAAAATTGTAAGATTCAATAATGTAAATGGACAGTAAGACAGCATGATAAATTCCACACTACCCTTTAATGCACAGTTTGAACCTTTTGTTTATTTTTCTGGATGTACAAAAGAAATCCATCTCTAGCTAATGCACTTCCCCAGTAAATCTCCAGCCCATGAAAGAGTATAATTCTACACAGATAACTATTATACTAGATAGATACATTTTTTATAAATTGCAGTGACCAGTTCTGATTGAAAAGGTGTTTAATCATTACTTTGAGGACATTGAGAAATTGTAGTAAGTTGATGAAGGGCATAGTCTTTAAAGGTGAACTGCTTGAACCTGTTGATCCTTTCTGTGCTGCTGCTGCTAAGTCGCTTCAGTAGTGTCTGACTCTGTGTGACCCCACAGACGGCAGCCCACCAGGCTCCGCTGTCCCTGGGATTCTCCAGGCAAGAACACTGGAGTGGGTTGCCATTTTGATCCTTTCTGTAGTGGCTTTAACATCTGAAGAACTTGCTGAGGCCATCAGGGCCTGGTTTTGTTTCTAGGGACCAGACCATGCCAGGTCATGAGAGGGGTCCTGAAACCTCCAAGGTCACTAGTACAGACTGACTCTGACCCATCTAAGCATCACTTGTGTGTCTCTCCTCTTTGGAATTTCACATAGCAGCCTGACACTGGGGTCAACTTGCCCTTATTTTCTATGATAAACACTTGGAGAAACTGTGACAAATCTATTGCCTCTAATATTTTTTATTATTGGAGTCTTGTTGATTCTCTATGAATAATTTCCATTTGACTGTACTGTGTAGAGTTAATGCCTACTAGTAATATGTTAATAAAACTATAAATGCCTAGTGTAATATAGAATAACAATATTTTTTGTGAGCAATTTATATAGAAAAGTAAGTTGTTTTTTAAGTATTAGGTAAATTTCTTTTAGGAACTTAAAATGCTACGAGTTTTTTAAATATTCAATATTTTTAATTATAAGAAACATTTGTTACTAGGGCCAATTATTTCAGGTAATATTCTAATTGGAATATAGATTTTATTACCTCATATACCCCTAGATTGCCATGTTCTGTTGGAGAAAAAATTACACAATAAATGTTGTCTCTCTTAAGTGTTAAAAATAAAAATAATAAAGCTGAGCTGCTTGCATTCAAGTCCCAGCTTCTCCACTTGCCAACTATGTAACTGTGTCTGGTGCTGTGTGCTCTGACTCTTTATGACCCCATGGGCTGTAGCCCACCAGGCTCCTCTGTCCATGGGATTCTCCAGGCAAGAACACTGGAGTGGGTTGCCATGCCCTCCTCCAGGGGATCTTCCTAACCCAGGGATTGAACCCAGGTCTCCCACATTGCAGGCAGATTCTTTACCATCTGAGCCACCAGGGAAGTTCAACCGTGTCTTGGTTTCCTTTTATGTAGAATGGGGAATAAATATACCTGTATCTATGATGCTATATCTACATGTATGATAAAGAGGTATTTCAGATTTTTGAAAGCTCACTTTACGCTATTTGGCTTTTATGAAAGATGTACTTTAGTACCTGTTTTTGCTAAATGAAAGAAATCAGAATTGGACTTCAATTGGACTTTACCAAAAAAAGTCTTAAATCAAGAATACAGTTCTGTTTGTTTCATAAGGAATCTTGATAGGGGCAGCTGACATACCTTGGCATCACCGAGCTTCCTTTCGAGGAACTACACTCAGTGTCTCAGCATCAAGCTACTAAAACTTCTGAACAGTATCTGTGAGCAACTGCACTTTATCTTGATTGATTTTGTGTGTATGTCCGCAGAATGGGCCCTAAGATAGTTACCTCTTAGCTTTACACTGCTTAGGCTTAGGCAAGGTTTCATAGGAATGCTCTCCTTTTGGAGAGTGAAGGAAACCTGTATCTACAGATGTATCCATTTTGTGATACAAATATTCACGCATGTATTATACATACATGAATAGATATGTACATATACACATATATCATAGACATAAGACCATCAATACTGCTAAAGACATATATCTATGATATATTAATCCCACTCCAGTACTTTTGCCTGGAAAATCCCATGGACGGAGGAGCCTGGTAGGCTGCAGTCCATGGGGTCACTAGAGTCGGACACGACTGAGTGACTTCACTTTCACTTTTCACTTTCCTGCATTGGAGAAGGAAATAGCAACCTGCTCCAGTGTTCTTGCCTGGAGAATCCCAGGGACGGGGGAGCCTGGTGGGCTGCCATCTATGGGGTCACACAGAGTCGGACACAACTGGAGCGACTTAGCAGCAGCAGCAGCATGATATATTATATATACATGGACAGATATGTACACATACACATATGTCATAGACATATAAGACCATCAATACTGCAAAAGATTTCAATTACAATTTGGGAAAGCATTAAAAGTACTCTCATTTTATTTGCATATTCATTCACTCATCCATTCAACACCTATTCCTTTAGTGTCTCTTCAATGCCTTCATGATAAAGTTCAAGCTCATTAGTATTATCTACAAGTGTCTTCCTGAACTTATCTCTGCCTCTCTCTATAGCTATATTTTCTGCTACTCATTCACACATCTTCTATATTCCAATCACAAGTTTTACATGCACTATAATCTTGTCTCCTACTTGAAATTTGCTTTTTCTCTCCTTGCTACCAGGAATATCCTTTCCTGCCCTACTCAGGGAAACTCATTTATTCAGAGTAATTTGTCTTGACCCATCTGACCTTTCAGATTGTTAGAGACCCCTCATCTCACATAAATCTATACCATCAGCCGTCCAATTGTATGATAGTTGCTTATCTTCTGATCTCCACTGGGAACTCCCTAACACCTCACCATCGTAGTCGGTTTCTTACACAATGGCTGGCACATAGTAGCAATTCATGAATGTCTTTTGAGTGAGTAAATGGCAGAACGAATAAGTAAACCACCCCACAAACACTTGGGTCACATGTTGCAGAAATATTCAGGACTTTGTTAACCAAAATACTTTTATTTCTTCTTTTCTTCTAGAGAGTTCTGGAATGGCAGCTTAAAGAGACTATGAAAGCTTTCCTAAATTGAGATTCAATTTAGCAGCAAAACCACCTAAATTCCAACTAAATCTCGATCTTTAGGTGTATCTAAAGATCTACATGACAACAAAAAATACCAAAAACAGTTGGAGATAACCAAGTATTTTTCTTACACCTTTTGAGCACAACTTTTTGTTGTAAATAATGACACCTACACCTTTTGAAATCTCTTCAATTTACTCCAAGGGCAGTGTGTCTCAAGAAATTCACCTTTATTTTATCTGCCTGCATGAAACTTGACAGTTCTGAGAAATAAAAAAATCTCTTTATGCATACTTTCCCTCACTCATTTCTTTAAAATGGGAGGTTCCTGAAAGCACCAAACACTGACAACAGGTGTAGCTATTGAGACTGTCTCCTCTGTCCATTCATTGTGAAAACGGTGAATGATACAGTCAGGGTGCGTGTGGTGCAACGTTAACGGCTGCCTGCTCACTGTGCTGGAGCCTCTGCTGCTGCTGCTGCTAAGTCACTTCAGTTGTGTCCGACTCTGTGCGACCCCACAGACGACAGCCCACCAGGCGCCCCGTCCCTGGGATTCTCCAGGCAAGAACACTGGAGCAGGTTGCCATTTCCTTCTCCAATGCATGAAAGTGAAAAGTGAAAGTGAAGTCGCTCAGTCGTGTCTGACTCTTCGTGACCCCAGGGACTGCAGCCTACCAGGCTCCTCCGTCCATGGGATTTTCCAGGCAAGAGTACTGGAGTGGGGTGCCATTGGTCCTTCCAACTCCAGCTTTGAAAACATCCCAAGGCTCTTTCTATAAATAGAATACACCCAGCTTGCTTTCTTTGACAATTTTTCCAAAAATCTAACTTAAAAAATCGGGATTCTTCAAATAAAGGGTCATTGAGCATCACCAGCTTCTCAAAGCCTGATTCTATTGCAAATTACAAATAAAGCCAAGCACAATGAATGTGCTTGAGAAAGACGCTTTGTCATAAGTCAATAAATACATGAATCTTAGAATAAAAATTATAGCTTCATGCAGGAAATGGAAGATTTTATGCATGCATTCATATGTAATTTTATGTATAAGATATTTTATATGTATCTATTTAAAGCCAGATGACCAAATAGCATAAATAATGTATGGATTAAAATTCAATTTGACTTTAAGCAATTATGTAATGTTCTGAAATCTTCTGAGGCTGTAGGGAAGTTAAATTTCCATTAGCAAGGCTATTGTACAATATTGCATTGTTCATTAATTGTTGCTTGAAGACTGAGTATGAAGTAATGGAGTCTGTGGCACTTACATAATATTTTATATTTGCAAAGTGCTTTGCAATTGTGTGCCAGTTAAATGTTAACTGGCCTTATATCCATTATGAATGAGAATAAAAAAAATCCTATATGCAGAAGGACAGATTATTGGAACTTTAAAAATGAGACCAGAAACCTTTTCATTAACTACATATGTCCTGTAAATTATTGACCTGTCTACATCTTCCATTTTATGAAGAGTATTTGAAGTTGAAAGTTTAAAATACAACTAGTCATACCTCAATAATTTTCATTCAGATTTTGGAACAGAAACGGCACTAATTCCAACAGCCACATATTTCTCTCTAATCAATATCCATCCTAAATTGCCAATCTACCCTGGATTTTGGTGCATTTTGGCATTAATATTTCTTTTCTTCAACTCTCTACACTATAGAAAATCTTTAACAATTAAAAGAAATATAACAAATTTCTCCTATTTTATTGATCTTTGTATTTTTTATGTCAAAGTCTTTCAGGATCCTGCTTATTATTTAAATGAGCTCATCCTTCAATAGGACTAACCAATATTTTTAAAAATATATCTTCTACCTTCATATCATATCTTATAAAAATAGAATCTCTTCACAAATTGCATTATTTATTCTTATTAAAGACAATGTTTCTTAAAATCTTAGAATGATTTTTTAATTAGGTTTAATTTTGCTTTGAATGAAATCAGTAAAGTGAAATGAAAGTGATGAAGGTCACTTAGTCCTGTCTGACTCATTGTGACCCCATGGACTATAGAGTCCATGGAATTCTCCAGGCCAGAATACTGGAGTGGGTAGCCATTCCCTTCTCCAGGGTATCTTCCCAACCCAGGTATAGGGCATCCCAAATTTACCAAGTGGAAGAAACGCTTTAAGAACCGACATAAATCACACCTTGAAACTTCCTAACTCAAAGTAGTTATTTGTTGATAAATAATTGTAAATAGAATCTATGCTGAGCAACTATATGCCAATAAAAATTAATTTAAAAAAATCTATCCTGGTATCTGCTTAAAAAATAGTGATTATAAAATGCACATACAGTTTAACTATATAGTAATGTTCCTGATTCTTTAGTCAAACAAACCAGGACGTTCACATCCCTCATCTGAGTCAGGAGGATTGAATAGGATGCACTGGGATAGTTCAAGGACCTGAAATGGGGGTGGGGGTGATGTGGCTGAGAAATTGAAGGCAAGATAAGGGGGAGGTTGCTGCAGAACCACTACAGTGAAACAGCACACAGCGGAGAAGTAGCCGAGGAGAGGGCCGAAGCACTGCAGCAAAAGCAGGCAACGGAGGAAAGACGCGAGCTCAATCTGAGACATTTCAGAATCGGGAAGAGGTGTCTGAGTGGGTTTATGGATCGGAGAAGGAAATGGGAACCCACTCCAGTGTTCTTGCCTGGAGAATCCCAGGGACGGGGGAGCCTGGTGGGCTGCCATCTATGGGGTCGCACAGAATCGGACATGACTGAAGTGACTTAGCAGCAACAGCAGAACTAGACTTTGAGGGAGTGACACGGTGTGGCTGAGGCAGCGCATATGGATTTTGCAGCCATCTGGACAGTCATTTCTGTGGGGCTGATTTTAAACAGAGATTTGCATTTGCAGACTCAAGATGCAAATTCTGCATATTTCTTTCTGCATCCTTTACTAAGCTTAGGTAAAGATAATCTATCAACTATATTATATGATTGTATTTCTAATAGAGAAAGATTGAAAGAAAGAAAATCATCAAGTATAGAAGAGCTGTTTTCATTAATCTTTAACTGTCATCACCTGTTATATATGTAACTTAAACTTTTCCACATAAAATGTCTCAAATACAATCATTTTTAGGTGTCAAACCCCTCTCTCTGGGCCGGGGGTGGGGGGAAGGAATTTAGGGTTGAGGTTAGCCTCAGAGTCCAGAGTATCCTGGCTCTGGAAGAGTGAGTTTTAAAATTTCTTCTTATTTCTCATTGAGCCCTATCTATAAGACTTCATCTGGTACCTCAGATGATAAAGAATCTGCCTGCCATGAAGGTGCCTGGGTTTGATCCCTGGGTCAGGAAGATTCCCTAGAGATGGGAATGTGAACCCATTCCAATATTCTTGCCTGGAAAATTCCATGGACAGAGGAGCCTGGCTGGCTACAGTTCATAGAGTCACAAAGAGTCAGACACAACTGAGCAGCTAACACCTTAACTTTCCTAAAAAATAAGGTTTTTTTGGATTGTGTGCCTGCTCAGCTGTGCCCAACTTTTTGCAACCCCCTGGGCTGTATAGCCTGCCAAGGCTTCTCTGTCCATGGAATTTTCAAGGCAAGAATACTGGGTTGGGTTGACATTTCCTCTTCCAGGGGATCATCCCTACCCGGGGATCATCCCTACCCAGGGATCAAACCCACATCTCTTGTATCACCTGCATTGGCAGGCAGATTCCTTACCAACTGCACCACCTGGAAAGCCCTGAGGTTATTTTAACTACCCATCTAAACCCACTTAAGGAGAAGTGTTGTTTTGTTTTTATTATTAGTTTTCTCTCTCTCTGTTCAAAGGGTTCTGTCTTGGGCTCACTTCCTAGAGCTTCTTACATTTTTTTAGACTTGGGGTAAAGAAGAAATACAAAAATCAAAAGTTAAAACTCAAAACATGATCTACATTTTTGTGACCGTAAGACCATAAAACTCTTCCTAATTAGACAGAATCGTTGTTTCTTTTCAACTTCTACTTTTTAACCTTTGCAGCCATATCGAGGTACCCCTGATGGTTCAGTGGTAAAGAATCTTCCTGCCTGCCAATGCAGAAGACCTGGGTTCATTTCTCCAGTCCAGAAGATCCCCTAGAGAAGGGAATAGCTACCTTCTCCAGTATTCTTGCCTGAGAAATCCCACAGACAGAGGAGCTTGGTGGGCTACAGGTCATGGGGTCACAGTCTGACACAGCTTAGTGACTAAACACCACACCAGCCATATCTAACTATTGCTCATTCACCCTGGATAGTTCATCCTCAGCCAACTGTGACACATAATTGATTTCAGGTATAAGATAGCTCTCTGAATATTAATATTTATCCATTTTCCTAAAGTGTTTTACGTATTTAAATTACATTTAAACAGAGCCTTACATTTTAAATATAAAACTCAAGAGAAAAAGAAGTTCAACACAGGTAATAAATAAGGTATGCTGAATGTCCATTGGTAGTATATATATTTTTCTAAGTAAAATACTTAGAAATGAGAGTTTCAAAGTAAATAACTTGATTCTTTTCTGTTAGCAGACAAGTAAAAAGGTTTCAACTTAATTTGTAGGGATGAACTCTAATGAGAAATGCTAGTCTTAAAATCTGAGAAAACAAAAGTAGTCACTGATACATTTGGGGCAGCCTGACATATAAGAAATGAATAAATTCACATAAAATTAAAAGATTCCTTAAAATTAGATAAAATTGTATTTGAACATGAAAGAGATCCATTGAGGCTATATTCCAAGTCATAGTAAACAGCCAAATATACATGCATTTTTCACTATAAAATAACTAGTCTCTCTTTGAATGTATTTAGAAAGAAAGTTTATTGGCAGATTTACTAGCAGGCTTGTGATATATTTGTCTCACCACTTGGAAGATGTTGCTTCCAACCTACAAAGTAATGTTTCTTATTTTTCTAGGATGTGGGAAGTTTCAATATCTGTCTTATAGTTTGTATTTCCAGGTGTGTTCTGTGTTCCATATATGATCTGTGGAGTCAGGATAAAAATGTAACACTTGATGTGTGAGCAAGAACTTTTGTATTTCATGCAAGTTATTTATATAATTCACTGAGTCTAAAACAGATACGATACATTGCCAATTGAAATCTTTACATAAGAAAGAAAATATGTGCAATGTGTAAGATAGTGCTTGAAAGCTGTTCCATCTGACACATTTCCACGGCTTCATCAATCAATTGTGGAGTCTTTGGTGCAAGAGCTGTTTTACACTTTCTCAATGAGTACACAGCAATACATAAGGCTTAATATCTTTTTTCTTCTTATAGTTCTCTCATTAAACCAGTTTATTTGAAAACATTTTTTTCCACAGTGAATATGTGAGAGCAGCAACACAGTAATGTTTTCCTCTTTATCCCAAGAATCTACTTAATATCCCAAACATTCATATGCAATCATTTGTGAGCCAAAGCAAGTGGCTGATTTAACAGGGGTATTTACCAAAGGTTCTACTGGAGAACAAAAAGCCTGGAGGCTGAACCTAACAACCTCTGCCACCGAGCACAAGTGTCCCCCATGGATGGTGAAGAGCCCTCAGCTGGGACAGTTCTCCAGTAAGCAATGTTCCCACCCCATCCAGCATTTAACACAAATCATTAACTTCAGGGGAAATCAACTGGTGCTGGAGCAGGAGGCTAGGGTTGGGATGAACAGAAAGCCCTGAACAGAAAGGCACATGGCAACTGTTTCATCACTGAAAAGGGGCCTGTAAATAGCCAGAAGTACCAAGGCCAACCATTTCATTTGGCCATGTTTTCCTTGGCCACTACTATTAATTACAATCCTTTCCTCTGTACTCTGCTGTTAGATTCCAGGGCGATGGACTGGATGGAACACAAATAGGGTTGCCAGGCTTAGTAAGTAAAAGTGCAGGGTGCTCAGGTAAATTTGAATCTCAAATATACAATGTATGTATTTTTTCCATGGATTTTAAGAAACAAAAACAGACTATTTATTATTTGTTGTGTATCGGAAATACAAATTTAATTGGCCATTCTGTATTTGATGAGGCAACCTTAGATCTGGGGAGAAATTATGGAAGGAAACAAGCATATGGAAAAGAAGGGAAGAGGGGATGCAGGAGAGCCCAGGTCATATTAGAAGAGCCTCTCATTAATCCTAATCCTCTGGGGTCCTCTCTCTGTCTCTACTAGAGGCCCATGCTGAGTTTTCCTTGTGAGTTCTTTTCTACTCTCAGAAACTTGAAAGTCTGCTTTGAGATAAGAGCCACAAATATATTTTACTACATTTATTTTCCTGGCTACTTCTTTGTGAGCCTCTGCAAACCTCCTCCTGAGGACCACACATTTGAATTCTTCATTTGACTCTTGGAGGCATACAGTCTGTCTCCTAAAAACCTAGAAATAATTGGAGCCAATGAGAATGGAAGCCTCTAAAGCACCTTGGGATCCATGATTTCACGTTCCCAAATGCTTTTATAAAAAACCTCAAGGAAATTTTACCTCTCCTCCTAAACCAACACCTCAATTCAACTTCTTACCTAAAACTTGCTTGTCACCATCATGGACAATAAATACGTTTGGGACAACTCACTCAGGGCGGATGCCATGTATGAGGCAGGACCTTGTGATTCCATGACATTTTAAAACTGGTGGAGGGCAGCCAAACTATAAAACTGGAAACCTTCAATCATAGTGGCTGATAAGATGATGGTGCTAAAAAGAAGAAGAAAATGTCTGTCATTTCAGCTCTACAGGGATCAAGCCATGAGCCATTGCAGTGCACCCTAAGAGGAATTTCGGACAGAGAAAAATAGGAAACATTCTCCATTTTGAATATTCTGGTCCCTAGATAATTAAGTTGCATAACTAAGGGAAATTTTCAATGACTCTGAGTTCTTACATCTTTCCCTACATAGAAAAGCACCCAAATCATTAACTTAAGGTAGCTATTCTTTGTGATCCGCTGTAATCTTTGGATGTTCAACTACATGTTTTTTTCCTAGCAAAAAAAAAAAAATTATGTATACATATATATCCTGGTTCTCCCTTCTTCAGTGCAGTTTCTCAGAGCTGTCTGAAGGCTGTTCCCATCTATATTCCTCCCTGGATAAAATTTCACTCCCACCTTTTAAGTGTGCATTTTCCTTTCAGCCAGTAGAGCACTCAGGAACTTTAGTCCAATCCCTAATCCGAGTTTGATTTGTACTGTATTCTCCATGTGTCTGTTTTACTGTCTATCATTACTATGTGATGCAGCATGATACCCAGGGGTATCTGAGGTGGAATCCATGGTCATTTGGATCTGCACCTTCCAGAGGGTTGAACCTCTGGAAGCTAGAGGGTTAAGGAGAAGCACTTCACCATTCCTTCAATGAACTCATGCCTTGGCTCTCCCCATGCATATAGAATGAAGCTCACACAGAGAATGAGCGCATGATGCTGTGATCTCATCCTGTAGAGGGACATTACTTTGCTGGCTCCCACACTGGAAGCAATTTGAATTTCTCAGCAGCCATGCATCACCCATTTTGACAGAATTTGCAGGTTTATTCTTTATTCCAAGCCTAATGGATGAAATGAAACTTGGTGAGCTCCCAGAATTGGACAACCTTCAGGATGCTGAGACAGACCAAATGAAAGAAGAAAGTCCTTGTTTGCGTTCTCCAAAACACAGTACTCCCAGAACCTGCGGTGGGATCCTATTGTTTCAGTGAAAACCCAAGACACTTGTAAACCAGCAAGTGGTCTCGATAATGACAAAAGTTCTGAGAGTCCAGAAACTTTGGTTCAGCCTTCTTGTTCCTCTGGCCAAAGAAGATGGCATTTAAAGGACAAACAATACCTGATCCTCACAATCTAGCAAAATGACTTGCACATGCAAAGCAGATTCTCAATACAGTTGGCTCATGCCTGACTATCTCCAAGGGAAAAGGTGCATTATAAATTCAGTTCAAATTGTTAGGGTTAGGTTTCTTTGTTTTGACATTTGTTTTCTACTTGTTTAACTTAAAAATCATCTCAATTTTCTTTGATTAAGATTGTATTTAGGATTGATTGCCCTAAATCTAGTCCTGTTGTTCTTGTTTCTTTAGAATAACATCGAATAACGGTTTTTAATGAATGGATCTTCAGATGCATCTATTCTATTAAATGTACAATTTCAGGTTCTTTTTTTTTTCTAAACCTGCCTGAAATATATGAATTTCTTATGTAAAGTTATAAGCATATTCTATTTCTTAGCAGGCCATAAATAGGATGAAAACATCTCGTATATGTTTTATGCATTATAATTCTGACATTGCTTCTGATAATGATCGATGTGTGAAAATAGATAAAAGTCTTTGACCTAGATAAAACAACTTTTTAAAGGCTGAGTTAGATTTTTAGATCAGAGTCTGTCTTTTGCTTCCTCAAATAAAAATCATATTCAATAGGAAATCTCATAAACATCTGAATGGGGTGAAGACATTGTTTCTCTTAACTGAACTTTGCTTTCTTTACTTATTAGTTAATCTCAACAAGGATGGAGGGCAGGACCGGCGTGGAATTGATGTGTATCGATGTATTATGAAGCATTACAGCTGAGCTCTATGGCCCCTGGGTTGAGGTCAAGTGAAGGTGGAAGAGATGACTTCATTCAGGTTCCTGCCAGGAGCTTGATATCCGATGTTGACTGCTGACAACAAGCCAAGTGAATTCACTAGCATTTGGACACTGTACAATAAGTTTGGTGCCTCATGCGGCTGCCTAATTGCTCTATACACTCCAGATTAATGTACTTATGAAAGCTAAGGAGTCATCAGGAGGATTCAAATTTTACTACAAAGGAAAAGAAGTGCTTAGTTTTATTCACAGACAACCTTGTTGACCTGACTCAGGTGTATGTCTGAATACTAACAAATATAATGGACCCATGCACTTTATGTGAAGATTAACTTTAGAGTTAAAGTTCCTTTAGATAAAATGATCAGTTCTGTCCACATAATTTGCTTGTTTATTTGCATGTTGCCCACCCCCTCCCATATTTGAATAAAAGGTCCCTAAGCACAGGAATGGTTGTTTTGTTTACAGCTGTGTGTATTCCCCATATGTAGAAGAGTCCAAGGCTCATAAGGGGCACTTAATAAATATTTACTAAATGAATTATAAATGATGGAAATAAAAAACATTAAACTCAGGTTCCTGGGGACCACTAGGTAGAAAAAGGTTAAAAATAAACTGTGAAGGGTTACAGAATGGTATCACCTGTAGGTGGGATATCACCCTCAGAAAAGATCTGATATAAATATGTCAAAATGCTCAACTCTAAAAAAAAAAACAAAAATTTTTAAAAAACCAAAACAGAAAAAAGCCTTCAACCACAGTTAAACAGTTGTGGGATATGATATAATAAATATTTTTCACAACTTGTTAGAGTGCACACCATGCAATTAAAAATTATAAATGACTTTGATTCACATAGAGAAAAATATGAAATTGTTTTCCTTCTTGTTTTGCCTTTTAGGTTAGTTCTTTTAAAGCTAACTCTTTGCTGTCATATCAACTAAGTCTATGTCTCATTTTAATCAGAAATGGTCCTAAGAACCACTTTTTGTTACTGTTGCTTAATTCATATCACATTGAAAGCTATAAAAGACAGTTTCAGATTATACAATGCACATAGGCAAAGCTTTATTATATAATGATATATTTGACTAATTTATTCAAGCCCATCCTGATTTTAGAGAGAGTCCAAATTATTTAGATGAGAACGCTTTATTGATTAAATTGGCCAAACAATTCTAATTCTTTATTTTATTTAGCTTCTTTTTATAGACTACATCCTTTGCAGACTATAGAAAGTGTCCTGACACACTTTCTATATCTTATTCACTGACAAAAATGTATTTTCTGTCTCTTGTACTATAAATTAAAAATTCAAAAGTTGAACTTCCATTGATTTTTCTGAATACATAAATGGCAATGCCAAGCAAATGCTAAATAGACAAAATATCAACCCTTAATCTCATATGTTGACACTGACACCTTTAGAGCTAAGTTATTTCATTGGCAACTATTTGGCAGGTGGAGATTTTTGTTGTTGTTGTTCTCTATCCTAGACTCAACATGCTTCAAGCTACCACTGAATCCATGGCCTCTACAGGAAGTAGTATAACAGAGCAATGAGCATCCAAAAGCATTTTTTAGTTTTTATTTTATAATGGAGTATAGTTCAGATGGTAAAGAACCTGCCTTCGAGGCAGGAGACACGGGTTTGATCCCTGGGTCAGAAATATACCCTGGAGAAGGGAATGGCAACCCACTCCCATAGGAGACTTCGGGCTACAGTCCATGGGGTCACAAAGAGTTGGACATGAGTGAGCACACGTACACACAAGCACACATAGCTGATTTATAATTTTGTGTTAGTTGCAAGTCTACAGCAAAGTATTTAGTTATACATAAACATTCTTTTTCAGATTATTTTCCCATATAAGTTATTACAGAGTACTGAGGAGTGTTCTTGAAGAGATTTCACAGTGTAAGAATCTAGGACATTTTATAACCCATTTCTAAAATCTTTTCCCTAAAATTCCCTTACACCATAAACAAGGGTCTGTTGGTCTTTTCTCCATTCACTTATTAATCCACTTATTACAGATAATTATGTGGACATTGTCCTTGGACAGAAACATTCTTCTCTCTACATAAAGTCATAAGGCAAGTCTAAATATAACTCTTTAGAGCTCTGAGGGTTCTGTTTTCCTCCAGTGGGATGATAAGTGAGGAGAAAGAGGTCTCCCAAAAATCATACAGAAAAAGAGTACAAAGATTCTCAGAACGCTGTCCAACTCAGATGTTATTTGAAATACCTAGGGAATTTATAAAAGAAAAAAAAAATCCTATCTAAGGCTTTTCTCTAATGGTTTTGGATAAAACTATTCTTCCCCAAACAGGCTTGATGTGCTTTCTCATTCCATACCTTTGTCCTAAAGTGTCCTCTTTCTAGACTGCCTTTGTATCCTCTGCCTGATGGAATGAGGTCCCTCATTGTCCAAGGCTCAATGCAAAAGGGACCAAACTCTCTCCAAAGCTTTCTCTAATCCTTCTGATTTGAGCCATTTCTCCCTCCTCTGAGTTTCCTCGGCATCTTTATTTGGCAATCTAATGACCTTTAAACATTTCCAACATATTTAACAGCTTTCTATGTACTTTAGACAATAAACATTTGGAACACTGTGGGTATTATCTACTTGTATACTCCACCTTAGCCAGATGAATGTTTTGTATGCAATAGGCTGTCAATACATGCATGGTGAATACAAACTGAGTAGGATCACTCTCTTTTCCAAGGAAGGAAGAGCTAAAAAATCACAGTTTAGCAGACTATCTTTTTTCATATCTAGCCAGTCTGTCTCCTTTACAAAGTAAAAGTCTGGAGAGTCAGCCTATCTATGACTGAAAAAAAAAAAAAGAAATTGAGAAAAAAAAACTGATAATGGCAGCTATAAACCAGCTGTTATGCCTTTTAAGCTCCAGAAATTCAACACAGTCTGACTTCCCAGGAATCTCAGAGCTGTTGAATGTGTGATTCCACAATATAATTCTGAACATCAGCATTGAGGCTGGTTAGTTAACTGATCATTCAGACTCTACTTCTCTTCATATTCTGTTTGGCTCTTAGCTAAGAAACAGCAACAAAAAAGCTGAAACTAAAGCTCTGGCCAAAGAAAATAAAGGAAAGGGGCATTTAAAGATGAGATTATCACTTGAAAGTATTTGTATCTTTCAATTGTAAAGCCATATGACAAATATCCCAATCAGATTTTTCCCTTAAGTAATCTGAATTTACCTAAAAGTTCTTATTTTCTTGTTTCTCTGGTAATCTTTATCTGAACCTGGTATAATTTTTTTGTCTAATATACCTCACTAGCCATTACATGGGCTTTCCAGGGTGGAGCGAGTGGTAAAGAACTCGTCCGCCAGTTTAGGAGGCATAAGAGATGCTGGTTTGATCCCTAGATTGGGAAGATCCCCTGCAGGAGGGCATGGCAACCCAGTCCAGTATTCTTACCTGGAGAATCCCATGGACAGAGGAGCCTGGCACGCTATGGTCCACAGGGTCGCACAGAGTCCGACATGACTGAAGTGACTTAGCATGCACTGCAGGCAGCCATTACATATTACGCTAGATAATGTGTTTTAAGAGAAAGTTCCTTCTTTCTTATGGGTTAATAGTCATATCCAGGTCACAATGAGTTAATGTTAAAGCTCAGCTTTGGAATCCAGGTTTTCTGCTTCCTAATTTAGAGTTTTCTGTAAGTGAAAGTGTTAACCACTCGTCATGTCCAACTCTTTGTGACCCCGTGAACTGTAGCCGGCCAGGCTCCTCTGTCCATGGAGTTTTCCAGGCAATGATACTGGAGTGGGTTGCCATGCCATACATTTTAAAAATCCAGGTACCATTAAATATCAAGCTTCCTTTGTAAAACCTGATTCCATTAACAAATAATTCAACCCAAATGGAATTTTTCCAGAAAACATCTATCAGCCAAAGTAAGAGATGGAATAATAAGACAAATGTAATAAAATTTAAAATAAAGCTAAGGAAAACAGCTTGGCAATTCATCAAAAGGTTAAAAATAGAGTTACCATATGACAATTCTAAGTTAAGTGTAACTCAGTCTTGTCTGACTCTTTGCTACCCCATGAACTGTAGCCTGTCAGGCCCCTCTTTCCATGGAATTCTCCAGGCAAGAATACTGGAGTGGCTACACCTAAAGCAACTAGAAAAGGAAGAAATGAAGAACCCCAGGGTTAGTAGAAGGAAAGAAATCTTAAAAATTAGGGCAGAAATAAATGCAAAAGGAACAAAAGAGACCATAGCAAAAACCAACAAAGCCAAAAGCTGGTTCTTTGAAAGGATAAATAAAATTGACAAACCATTAGCCAGACTCATCAAGAAACAAAGGGAGAAAAATCAAATCAATAAAATTAGAAATGAAAATGGAGAGATCACAACAGACAGCACAGAAATACAAAGGATCATAAGAGACTACTATCAACAATTATATGCCAATAAAATGGACAACGTGGAAGAAATGGACAAATTCTTAGAAAAGTACAACTTTCCAAAACTGGACCAGGAAAATAGAAAATCTTAACAGACCCATCACAAGCACGGAAATTGAAACAGTAATCAGAACTCTTCCAGCAAACAGAAGCGCAGATCCAGACAGCTTCACAGCTGAATTCTACCAAAAATTTAGAGAAGAGCTAACACCTATCCTGCTCAAACTCTTCCAGAAAATTGCAGAGGAAAGTAAATTTCCAAACTCATTCTATGAGGCCACCATCACCCTAATACCAAAACCTGACAAAGATCCCACAAAAAAAGAAAACTACAGGCCAATATCACTGATGAACATAGATGCAAAAATCCTTAACAAAATTCTAGCAATCAGAATCCAACAACACATTAAAAAGATCATACACCAGGACCAAGTGGGCTTTATCCCAGGGATGCAAGGATTCTTCAATATCCGCAAATCAATCAATGTAATACACCACATTAACAAATTGAAAAATAAAAACCATATGATTATCTCAATAGATGCAGAGAAAGCCTTTGACAAAATTCAACATCCATTTATGATCAAAACTCTCCAGAAAGCAGGAATAGAAGGAACATACCGCAACATAATAAAAGCTATATATGACAAACCCACGGCAAACATTATTCTCAATGGTGAAAAATTGAAAGCATTTCCTCTAAAGTCAGGAACGAGACAAGGGTGCCCACTTTCACCATTACTATTCAACATAGTTTTGGGAGTTTTGGCCACAGCAATTAGAGCAGAAAAAGAAATAAAAGGAATCCAAATTGGAAAAGAAGTAAAACTCTCACTGTTTGCAGATGACATGATCCTCTACATAGAAAACCCTAAAGACTCCACCAGAAAATTACTAGAACTAATCAATGATTATAGTAAAGTTGCAGGATATAAAATCAACACACAGAAATCCCTTGCATTCCTATACACTAATAGTGAGAAAACAGAAAGAGAAATTAAGGAAACAATTCCATTCACCATTGCAATGGAAAGAATAAAATACTTAGGAATATATCTACCTAAAGAAACTAAAGACCTATATATAGAAAACTATAAAACACTGGTGAAAGAAATCAAAGAGGACACTAATAGATGGAGAAATATACCATGTTCATGGATCAGAAGAATCAATATAGTGAAAATGAGTATACTACCCAAAGCAATTTATAGATTCAATGCAATCCCTATCAAGCTACCAACGGTATTCTTCACAGAGCTAGAACAAATAATTTCACAATTTGTATGCAAATACAAAAAACCTCGAATAGCCAAAGCGATCTTGAGAAAGAAGAATGGAACTGGAGGAATCAACCTACCTGACCTCAGGCTCTACTACAAAGCCACAGTCATCAAGACAGTATCGTACTGGCACAAAGACAGAAATATGGATCAATGGAACAAAATAGAGAGCCCAGAGATAAATCCACGCACATATGGACACCTTATCTTTGACAAAGGAGGCAAGAATATACAATGGATTAAAGACAATCTCTTTAACAAGTGGTGCTGGGAAAACTGGTCAATCACTTGTAAAAGAATGAAACTAGAACACTTTCTAACACCATACACAAAAATAAACTCAAAATGGATTAAAGATCTCAACATAAGACCAGAAACTATAAAACTCCTAGAGGAGAACATAGGCAAAACACTCTCCGACATACCTCACAGCAGGATCCTCTATGACCCACCTCCCAGAATATTGGAAATAAAAGCAAAAATAAACAAATGGATCTAATTAAAATTAAAAGCTTCTGTGCAGCAAAGGAAAATATAAGCAAGGTGAAAAGACAGCCTTCAGAATGGGAGAAAATAATAGCAAATGAAGCAACTGACAAACAACTAATCTCAAAAATATACAAGCAACTCCTACAGCTCAATTCCAGAAAAATAAATGACCCAATCAAAAAATGGGCCAAAGAACTAAATAGACATTTCTCCAAAGAAGACATACAAATGGCTAACAAACACATGAAAAGATGCTCAACATCACTCATTATCAGAGAAATGCAAATCAAAACCACTATGAGGTACCATTTCACGCCAGTCAGAATGGCTGTGATCCAGAAGTCTACAAGCAATAAATGCTGGAGAGGGTGTGGAGAAAAGGGAACCCTCTTACACTGTTGGTGGGAATGCAAACTAGTACAGCCACTATGGAGAACAGTGTGGAGATTCCTTAAAAAACTGGAAATAGAACTGCCTTATGATCCAGCAATCCCACTGCTGGGCATACACACTGAGGAAACCAGAATTGAAAGAGACACGTGTACCCCAATGTTCATCACAGCACTGTTTATAATAGCCAGGACATGGAAGCAACCTAGATGTCCATCAACAGATGAATGGATAAGAAAGCAGTGGTACATATACACAATGGAGTATTACACAGCCATTAAAAAGAATACATTTGAATCAGTTCTAATGAGGTGGATGAAACTGGAGCCTATTATACAGAGTGAAATAAGCCAGAAAGAAAAACACCAATACAGTATACTAACGCATATATATGGAATTTAGAAAGATGATAATAATAACCCTGTATACGAGACAGCAAAATAGACACTGATGTATAGAACAGTCTTTTGGACTCTGTGGGAGAGGGAGAGGGTGGGATGATTTGGGAGAATGGCATTGAAATACGTATAATATCATATATGGAGCGAGTCGCCAGTCCAGGTTCAATGCACGATACTGGATGCTTGGGGCTGGTGCACTGGGATGACCCAGAGGGATGGTATGGGGAGGGAGGAGGGAGGAGGGTTCAGGATGGGGAACACATGTATACCTGTGGCAGATTCATTTCGATGTTTGGCAAAACCAATACAATATTGTAAAGTTTAAAAATAAAAAAAAATAAAAAAAAAAAAAGAATACTGGAGTGGGTAGCCATTCCCTTCTCCTGGGGATCTTCCCAACCCAGGGATTGATCGGTTAGCTCTTTCATTGCAGGTGGATCCTTTGCCATCTAAACAACCAGGGATACTCACAATATATTTGAAAGAGAATAAAACATATTTTCACACAAAAATTTGCACACAAATGTTCATTGCAGCATTATTTAAATAGCAAAAAAGTGGGAATAACTCAATATTCATCAACTGATAGATACATAGAGTACAGTATATCCATATACCTGGATACTGCTGCTGCTGCTGCTAAGTCTCTTCAGTCGTGTCTGACTCTGTGTGACCCCATGGACTGCAGCCCACCAGGCTTCTCCGTCCATGGGATTCTCCAGGCAAGAACACTGGAGTACTATTCAGCTATAAAAAGGAATGAAATATTGCTACCTGTCCTGGCATGGATAAATCTTGGAAACTATCAAGAAGTCCCTCACTGAAGATCAATGTTGTATGGTTCCAATTACATGATGTATCCAGAATTCTACAAATTTAGAAAGCAGTTAGTGCCTGCATGTGGCTGGTGGGGGTGGCATAAACAAGTTCCAGGGAAATATGGAGTGACTGCTAATAGGGATGCATTTCTTTTGGGAGTGTCAAAAATGTTCAAAAATTGATTGTGGTGAAGGTTGTCCAACTCCATGAATACATTAAAAGCCCTTAAATCACACCCTTTAAATAGGTGAATTGTATGGTATATAAATTCTTTATCAATAAAGCTATTATATATGTACATAAATATATATTATATACCTATAAAAGATAAGTCTTAGGGGCTTAAAACCCAACTGATTCATTTATCATTACTATTTTTTCATTCATGTATATTATATTCACGTCCCTAGACTAGCCTTTCCCAACATTGCTACCTCTCTATTTTTCTGTCAGTGTCTAGACTGACAACATCTTCATAGCACTCCTTAATTTTCCTTCAGGGCACAATTCACATTTTTAGGTAGTCTTTGTTTTCAAGTCTATTTATATTTAATTAGAGGATAATTGGTTTACAGTATTGCATTAGTTTCTGCCATAAATGAACTGGAATCGGCCATAGGTGTACATACATCCCCTCCCTCTTGAAACCTCCCTCCCGCCTCCCACCTCATCCCACTCTAGTTGGTCCAGAGCACCGAGTCTGAGCTCCTTGATTCATACAGCACATTCCCACTGGCTGTCTATTTTGCATATGGTAATGTATAGGTTTCCATGCTACTCTTTCCTTTGCTCCCACCCTCTCCTTTTCCCACTGTGTCCACAAGTCCCTTCTCTATGTCTGTGTCTCCATTGCTGCCTGGCAAATAGCTTTATCAGTAACATCTTTCTAGATTCCATATATATGTGTTCATATACAGTATTTATTTTTCTCTTCTGACTTACTTCACTCTGTATAGTAGACTCTAGGTTCATCCACCTCATTAGAACTGACTCAAATGTGTTCATTTTATGGCTGAGTAATATTCCATTGTATATACGTACCACAACTTCTTCATCCATGCATCTGTCAATGTCCTAGCTATTATAAATAGCGCAGTAACCAACATTGGGGTACATGATCATTTTCAGTTATGGTTTATTCAAGTTATATGCTCAGTATGCTCAACATTGCTCATTATTAGAGAAATGCAAATCAAAACTACAATGAAGTATTACCTCACACCAGTCAGAATGGCCACTGTCAAAAATCCTACAAATAAATGCTGGAGAGAGTGTGTAGAAAAGGAAATTCTCTCATACTGTTGGTAGGAATGTAAATTGATATAGCCACTATGGAGAACAGTATGGAGATTCCTTGAAAAACTAGGAATAAAACTACCATGTATGTATCTCATCGTTCAGTCCTGTCTGACTCCTTGTGACCCCATGGACTGTAGCCTGCCAGGCTCCTCTGTCCATGGACTTCTCCAGGCAAGAATACTGGAGTGGATAGCCATTCCTTTTTCCAGGGAGTCTTCCCAACCCAGGAATCGAACCTGGGTCTCCTACACTGCAGGTAGATTCTTTACCATATGAGACATCAGGGAAGCAAAAAACTACATTGTTACCCAACAACCATGCAGTCTTTATGACTAAGGCATAACCTCGGTTTGGGTTATAGATGGTTTTCAGGAGGACCATGATGTTCCTGATGTTACATGCAAAGTTTCTTTGTGTCCATATACGTTTTCTGGGAGACTGTCTATAGCTGTTATCATAATATTTTAAGGCAGTCCATAAGCCTCCGAATGACCATTATTAGCCTTTGATCATAAAGCCCCCAGATGCTAGTGAAATTTAAAACAGGGACTGTTCACTTTTTCATTGTCTCCATCTAACCCAACATCAACTCCTATTGATAATAATCCTTAAATATTAACTGAATGTGCCCTCATGTCTCTAATTCCATTTCTATTGCTTTGGATATTGTATTTGGAATTTACTACCTGTACCAATATAATAGCAGACAAACTACTCTTCCCACCACCAGCAGAGAGCTACTTACAATCTTACTCAGCAAATTAGTCATTTGCAGATGTTATGCAAATAACCCTGGGTTGACTATCATATGCATATCTGCAATTATTAGTTTTACGTTCTTCCTTTTCAGTTAGTACAGGCAAAAGAAGCAATCAGATTCCTATGAACAAAGACCATGGTTAATCATCTGTATACCCACGTCTGGAATATTTTAGATGTTAAATAGCTTTTGTTTAATTGTATAAAACTAACTCTAAAATTTGGCAAATCTAATACAGTTATGTAAAGTTTAAAAATAAAATAAAATTAAAAAAAAAAAAGAAAAGAAAAAAAAAATAAAATATCAAGTATGTGTTTGCATAAGGGAGAGATTTAATAATGTAGAACAAATACATAGCATATTTCTCTATGCTATGTATTCATGTGTATTCTATGTGTTCATTATTTAGGCTTTCTTCAAAGCTCTCCTGGGGGCGGGGGAAAGGCAAAAGCCTTGAAAACAGCAGGAGTTTACTTCTACATATGTTGCTTTAAGAAACTGATGTGTCTTAAAACCCAAACCAATTCTCTTAGCACAAAGCAACCCCAACTACACACAGTGCAGAGTAGATGAAATTTAATGTAGTGCTGGAAGAAGCTACCCTGAAATTGCCATCTTGTTCCTTGGAGATTTATAAATTATTTTAGTATTTTATGTAAATGTATAGTATCTTGAATGTTAAAAGTAGTTTTAACAAGAATTTTTCCACTATGTAGAATTAGCCCATTGAGTTTATTCCATTTTGCTTTTTCTTTAAAATCTTTAACATATATTTAGTTATGACCTAATAAAGACCTTGTACAACAGAACCATGGACGCTCGGTAGCTGGTCTACTGTGGTAGCACAAGCAGCACGAAGGGCTTATTTTGTTTTTGCTTCAGGTTTCGCATTGACTAATTTTCAGAGGTGTTTAGTTCAGATAGCTAGATTTACTGTGTATCCTTTGGTACATAATACATTTTCAAACCAGGAGGTAAATGCTTAGATTTGAAAAAGCCCAACATATTATTTTAACTGAATATGGGAATAAAAAGACATTTTATATCTTTAAAGAGGAAACCAGTGCTAGATGATCAGTGTCCAGTCACTTTGCATTATATAAATATTACACACAATAAACCATGGTGCAACTACAACTTCCCAAACCACGTTTTACAAAATGAATCCCGAGCCATCCATCATCCCTGGAAGTGTGTTCAGCCTATTTTCCAGATGGAACTTTCCTTCCTGACACCTGGTACTTTCCATCCAACCTTTCACTAGCTATTGGTTTTGGGCAAATTTTTGAGGCCTGATTACATTATCTGTGAAGAGCTTAATGTCTTGTATCAAATCATGGAGGCTGAAGTAGATCAAGAATTGAGGCTCTTTGAGGTGTCAGGGTTTAGAAATCCAGAATTTATTCAACATTCTCAGCTTTAGTACAATAAAGCAGATTTCACTAAGATAAAAAATAAAATGGAAAAATCAGTGGAAGGAGCTGGTGACCACTGGGAACTGAACATCTTCAAAACAAAATCTAAAGTCTGTCCCGTTCCCTCCAATGCAACTGCCATTGATTTAGTTGTCTAAAGTTTCTGGGGGAAAATATCGTTAAACTCTGGTTGACATCCCCCTAAATGATTACCTGGCTTCTCAGCTTGTTTCTGGTAATCACTTGGATGTATTCCACTTTTCTGCCATTTTTGCCACTTGATACTCACACAGATCTCTAAATAACTCCTAAGTTTCTCAAAGATAATATTCTCTCTTAGAGACCATCCCAGGGGAACTCCCACTACTCTCTACCTGCCATCATCATCAACACACACTTTATGAAAATTCAACAACTTTCACTGTCTTTTGTCAAGGCTTGGAGGAGGAGGAAGACAACTTCTTTTCTCATTTCAAGGACTGTAACCCCTGCTTAGTTATGAACCTATTTTGGTCTGCCTTCTTTAAATATATGCCTTTCTATGGATAAAGATGATGTGGTATATATGTATATATCAGATCAGATCAGATCAGATCAGTCACTCAGTCATGTCCGACTCTTTACGGCCCTATGAATCGCAGCACGCCAGGCCTCCCTGTCCATCACCAACTCCCGGAGTTCACTCAGACTCACGTCCATCGAGTCAGTGATGTGATCCAGCCATCTCATCCTCTGTCGTCCCCTTCTCCTCCTGCCCCCAATCCCTCCCAGCATCAGAGTCTTTTCCAATGAGTCAACTCTTCGCATGAGGTGGCCAAAGTACTGGAGTTTCAGCTTTAGCATCATTCCTTCCAAAGAAATCCCTGGGCTGATCTCCTTCAGAATGGACTGGCTGGATCTCCTTGCAGTCCAAGGGACTCTCAAGAGTCTTCTCCAACACCACAGTTCAAAAGCATCAATTCTTCAGTGCTCAGCCTTCTTCACAGTCCAACTCTCACATCCATACATGACCACTGGAAAAACCATAGCCTTGACTAGACGAACCTTTGTTGACAAAGGAATGTCTCTGCTTTTGAACATGCTATCTAGGTTGATCATAACTTTCCTTCCAAGGAGTAAGCGTCTTTTAATTTCATGGCTGCAGTCACCATCTGTAGTGATTTTGGAGCCCAGAAAAATAAAGTCTGACACTGTTTCCACTGTTTCCCCATCTATTTCCAATGAAGTGATGGGACCGGATGCCATGATCTTCGTTTTCTGAATGTTGAGCTTTAAGCCAACTTTTTCACTCTCCACTTTCACTTTCATCAAGAGGCTTTTGAGTTCCTCTTCACTTTCTGCCATAAGGGTGGTTTCATCTGCATATCTGAGGTTATTGATATTTCTCCCGGCAACCTTGATTCCAGCTTGTGTTTCTTCCAGTCCAGCATTTCTCATGATGTACTCTGCATATACACATACATAATGTAATACTACTCAACCATGAAAAAGAATGAAATAATTCCATATGTAGCTTAGAGATTATCATACTATATGAAGTCAGTCAAAGACAAATACCAAATAATATCACTTATACGTGGAATCTAAAATAGAACACAAATGACTTATTTACAAAACAGAAACAGTGCTGTGTGTGCTAAGTCACTTCAGTTGTGTCCGACTCTTTGTGACCCTATGGACTGTAGCCCACCAGGCTCCTCTGTCCATGGGATTTTTAAGGCAAGGATACTGGAGTGGATTGCCATGCCTTCCTCCAGGGGACCTCCCCAACCCAAGGATCAAACCTGTATCTCCTATGTCTCCTGCATTTTTAGGCAGGTTCTTGACTCACAGGCATAAAGAACAGATTTGTGGTTGCCAAGGGGGAGGGAGGGGGAGGGAGTTATGAATTGAGAATTTCGAGTTAGCAGATGCAAAATATTATATATAGGATGGACAAGTCCTACTGTATAGCACAGGGAACCATATTCAATATCTTATTATAACCCAAAATGGAAAAGAAAAAATATATACTTTTCTAAGTATTCCCTTTCTTTTATCTATGTATGTATTAATATTATTCCTTGCATTCTATAAATATGGTCGGATCTCTTATATCTTAAAAAAGCAAATCAAAAGCCCCTTCAAACTTAACTCCCCTTTTAGTTACTATTGGGGTTTCCTGGTGACTCAGATGGTAAAGAATCTACCTGCCATTCAGGAGACCCTGGTTTGATCCCTGAGTCAGAAAGATTCCCTGGAGAAGGGAATGCCTACTCACTCCAATATTCTTGCCTAGAGAATCCCATGGACAGGGGAGCCTGGTGGGCTACAGTCCATGGTGGTGGTGGTTTACTTGCTAAATCGTATCTGACTCTTGCAACCCTGTGGACTGTAGCCCACCAGGCTCCTCCGCCCATGGGATTCTCCAGGCAAGAATACTGGAATGGGTTGCCATTTCCTTCTCCAAGGGATCTTCCTGACTGAGGGACTGAACCTGGGCCTCCTGCATTGCAGGCAGATTCTTTACTAACAGTACATGGGGTCAAAAAAAGTAGGACAAGACTGAGCAATGAACACTTTCGCTTTCTAGTAACTTACTATTCTAGTAACTAGTATTCACTTAGTTACTCATCCTCTCTCAGGAGGCTCCTGGGAGGAAGGGTCTATGTAGTGTTCTCTCTGCTTTATTTTGCACTATGTTCACGACTTCTAAAATTTGACCATAAGCAATTTGGGTAAGGTCACCAAGAGTCTTGTGTCTTAAAGTCTAGTGGAAATTATCTGTGTTTAATTAACCTCCACTTGTTCTAGGATATTCTTCTTTCTCAGAATTCCAGGATATTTCACAGTCCTGGCTTTCTTCCTTTATTTCAACCTCTCATTTTAAACCCTGTTGTTTGTTTCTGTCCCTCCCTCTGCTATTTGTGTAGCAAAGGAATCAAACCAGTCAATCCTAAAAGAAGTGAACCTTCTTTTGGAGGATGCTGAAGTTCAAATACTTTGACCACCTGATGTAAAGGGCTGACTCATTGGAAAAGACACTGATGCTGGGAAAGATTGAATGCAGGAGGGGAAGCAGGCAACAGAAGATGAGATGGTTGGATGGTATAAACAACTCCATGGACGTGAATTTGAGCAAACTCCCTGGGAGATAGTGAAGGAAAGGGGAGCCTGGCATGCTGTAATCCATGGGATCACAAAGAGTTAGACATGACTTAGTGACTGAATGATAACAAACAACCAGACCAGGACCTTGGCTTTTTCTCTCCTCATTTCAGATGTGATTCCTTTGGGATGATATTCTTTCCATAGTTGACTTGAACAAACCTCAATCAGTATTGCATAGATAGTTTCAAGTCAACACGTACAAAATTAGACGAATCCTTTCTCCCACGCACGGACCTATTAAGAGGGAGAATGTTCAGAATAAATGAAAAGGTCTTTTGTGTACTCCATGCTTTAAAAAGTAACGAGTTGCCAGTCCAGGTTCGATGCACGATACTGGATGCTTGGGGCTGGTGCACTGGGACGACCCAGAGGGATGGAATGGGGAGGGAGGAGGGAGGAGGGTTCAGGATGGGGAACACATGTATACCTGTGGCAGATTCATTTTGATATTTGGCAAAACTAATACAATTATGTAAAGTTTAAAAATAAAATAAAATTAAAAAAAAAGTAACATAGCTAAACAATTTTGAAAACTTGGAAAGGATTTACAAATGAAAGAGCTAAAAATGGCTGCTTTCAGAAATTTGAGTATACCTAAGCTGATATTGAGAGAAACTGTGTCATTGTCCTTCAGTGGGACAATCTTAAAACCACTGTTTCCAGAACACTAGATGGGTGAATCTTTTAGGTTTGATTCAAGGTTGAAATTCTTGGACTCACAAAAATGGGGAGAAAATATTTTATGTAGTATGGAGTACTGAGGGCTTCCCTGGTGGCTTAGACAGTAAAGAATCTGCCTGCCAGGCAAGAGACCCTGGTTTGATCCCTGCGTAGGGAAGATCCTCTGCAGGAGGAAACAGCAACCCGCTCCAGTGTTCTTGCTTGGGAACTCCCATGGAAAAGGGAGTCTGGTGGGCTACTGTCCATGAGGTTGCAAAGAGTTGGATGTGACTGAGTGACTAACATGTGTGTGCATATGAACACACAGACACACATATGGAGCTGTTGAATTTTCAACCCAGGATCCTGGGAAAGATACCATTCCTAGGTACAACATACTAGATTCTTGTAGCTGGAATAGAAATAAAGAGGGAGGCACTTGGGTCTCTGGCTCTAGCTTGAAAAAATGCTTTAAATATTACGATCATATATTATCAATGAAAAACAAATATATTTATTTGCAACTTCAAATAACATTAAATGAATACTTCAGATCTTTTATTTAACAAATTGGGCATGGATTTCAATGGTTTGAGAAATACCTATCTTTTCTAATATGTAGACACATTTTCAAAAAGGAATCTCATTGTTAAACCAATTTTTATTGCTATACCAAAAGATAGGGAATTTTTGAAAATTGGTTTAACCTAAGATTATTTCTTTAAAAAGAGAAATATAAGTATTTTAATTATTCAATGAAGCAGCATCAATTCCTATTAGAATTTGAGACTGGAAAACAATCTCATATAGAAATGACTTCCATAATATTATTTGTTAAAACAAAATTCCTTCTTAAAGGGATCTTAACAAGAGACTTGGAGAAGGCAATGGCACCCCACTCCAGTACTCTTGCCTGGCAAATCCCATGGACAGAAGAGCTTGGAAGGCTGCAGTCCATGGGGTCGCTGAGGGTCGGACACGACTGAGCGACTTCACTTCCACTTTTCACTTTCATGCATTGGAGAAGAAAATGGCAACCCACTCCAGTGTTCTTGCCTGGAGAATCCCAGGGACGGGGGAGCCTGGTGGGCTTCCGTCTATGGGGTCCCACAGAGTCGGACACGACTGAAGTGACTTAGCAGCAGCAGCAGCAACAAGAGACTTTCAGGTTCACATGGAACCTGAAAAATCTGTTATAATCCCTGACCTAGAATATTCATGGAGTTCTCATGATGTCATTTTTCAGGAAGCTCTGTAATTGTATCTAATCTTATGTTTTCATACCTGATGTCCACAGGCGATAGCATATTTTAATATTTACAGGATTGCTGTGATTTAAAGTGTTTTACTTTTAAGCAGCTCTAACGTGACCTTAATTTAGATAATTTTTAAAGCAACTACAATAAAGGCATTCCAACAAGACATTTTGGTGAGCAGGTAAAGAAGAAGGTTAAAGTAGAGAACACAAGTGCAGGCAAGTATAAGCATATATGGAAAATATTTATAAAGTATTTTTAATTGGGTTAAGAATTTATAGTGGACAGCAGTGTAACTCAGATCCTAATTGTTACAATATTATTTCCCAAGATGACTCAATCTGCATGTTTGTTCTTAAAGGTATTGTGCTTGAATTTAATTTTTTTGGCATTGAACCTGCTTTCTTGAAAGCTTCCTTAATCAGCAGGACTTCAAAATAGAATTAATTCTCAATTATCTGTACCAATAAAGAGAATAAGAATAGAAAACAAAAATTATACCAGCAAAAGTAAGTAGCATTATATAAAAAGGAGTTAGTAACTCAAAATGGATTACAGTGAACCTAAATGCAAGAGCTAAAACCATAAAACTTCAAGAAAGAAACATAGGTGTAAATCTTCATGACTTTGAATTAGGCAATGATTTTGTAAATATGATGCCAAAAGAACAAGAAACAAAAGTAAATATAGATTAACTGGACTTTAATCAAAATAAAAAATTTATGCATCTATCAAGAAGGTGAAAAGACAACTGATAAAATGGGAGAAAACCTTTGCAAATCATTCATCTGACAAGAAATTAAGTACTTGGAATATAAAAAGTACTTGGCATATATAAAGAATTCTTATGATTCAATTACAAACAATCAACTGAAAAATAGGTCAAGTATTTGAATAAACATTTCTCTAAAGATGAAATACAAATAGCCAATAAGTACATGAGAATATGTTTAGCATTGTTAGTTATTAGGGCAATGCAAATCAAAACCATAATGGGATACCACTTAACACTTGCTATGATAGCTGCATATTTTTTACAAAGGAAAATAGCAAGCATTGGTGAGGATGTGGAGAAATTGGAAATCTCATACATTGCTGGTGGGATTATAAAATGGTGCAGCTACAGTGGAAAACAGTTTGACAATTTCTCCAAGAGTTAAGTGTAAATTTACCAGATGACCTAGTAATTCCACTCCCAGATCTATACCCAAGAGAACCAAAAACATATGTACATGTAAAAACTTGTACACAAATATTCACAGCGGTATTATTTAGGGTAGCCAAAATGTGGAGACAATCCAAATGTCCATCAAATGATGAGTGGATAAACAGTGTGTTATAGCCATATGATGGAATATGATTCACCCATAAAAGGAATGAAGCTCTGATACATGCTCCAATATAGATGAATCTTGAAAACATTATGCTAATGAAAGAAGCCAGTCACGAAAGGCCACATATGGTATATTTCCATTTATAGGAACTGTCCAGAATTGGCAAATCCACAGAGAAACAAATTAGCTTAGAGACTGCCAAGGGATAGTGGGGTATGGGGGAGTGGAATATGTGTGGGGTTTTTTGGGGGTGGTGATGAAAATATTCTGGAATTGGATCGTGGTGGTGGTTGTGAAACATTGTGAATATACTAACAGTCATTTCATGCCTTAAAAAGGTTAAACTGGTGAATTTAGGTTATGTGTTTTATAATCAATAAAATTTTTTTAAAGTGATTAGGATGTTGTCTTGATTCATCTTTATGAAGGCAAGAAGAAACACACCTTTAAATGGTCATTACTTTGTAATTAGTACTCTGAAATTCCTAGTTAGGCCTCTGATAAAATGATTGATTTAAGACTTTGCCCTCCAGCAATAGAGGTGTAGGTTTGATCTCTGGTCAGAGGGCTAAGATCCCACATGCCTCATAGCCAAAAGAAAAAAAAAAAACAAAAACATAAAGCAGAAATGATATTGTAAAAAAAAAAAAAAAAATTGAATGAAGACATTAAAAATGGTCCACATAAAAAAAATCTTTTTAAAAAGTCATTGTTGATAGATCATAGTATCTTCAAGTCATAAGGACTATTTTTTAGTCAAGAGTTCCATCAGGAAAATAGACACATTTTAGATATTAGAAGTAGAGAAGGCATTAATATAAAGAACTTTATGAGTTTAAAAAAATGAAATATTGAAAAGACTAGGGTGGGGATACAGGAAAGCCATAACTGTGTCTCTAGAATGCCACTGGTTTCTATTGAATCAGGACTTCCCTGGCGGCTCAGACAGTAAAAGACTCCGCCGGCAATGCAGGAGGCCTAGGTTCGATCCCTGGGTTGAGAAGATCCCCTGGAGAAAGGAATGGCAACCTGCTCCAGTATTCTTACCTGGAGAATCCCATGGGCAGAATAGCCTGGTGGGCTACAGTCCATGGGGTCGCAAAGAATTAGGCATGACTGAGTGACTTTCACTTTCTATTGAATCAGGGAGTTACCTGGGACACCCAGGTCAGGAACTGTGGCAAATTTCAACCACATGTCTCAGTTTTCTGGAGTCTTTGGGCAGGCAATGTCTGGGGGCTGCTACAAACCTCCTGGTTCCCATGGCCCAAGCTTCTGCCCAGAGCTGAGCATCTTTCTTTAGCAGAATGTAAACTGCAACTAGAATCCTGGTGGCAAGAGAATCTGAGAGATATAGTTTATAACTTACAAGTCTTGTAAATAGAGAGAAGAAGAAAGAAGTAGGGTTATATTGTAATCTCCAAAAAAAAAAAAAAAAAAAATCTAGTACATTTTCCTAGAGTTAACTGTAGTTAAAATATTTAAATCCTCACAAATGTGATTACTGAATTGTCAAATATTAACCTCAATCAATATGGATGCTAATTTCTCACAGAGCTATGGAATTAATATAACCATTTAAGTCCATTTGGGAGCAAGTTTTCCTTTCACCAGTTCTTATTCTTCTAAAGGAAATACCATTTTCCCCATAGCAGTGGACCAACAAGTTATCAAGAAGGTAGATGTTTATAGAAGACAAAAACTGAAATGAAAGCTAGATTTCTTTAGATCATTTCAAGCTTACTATGCTGCTGGGGTCTTTATTTTTGCTCTGTTGTTTTGTCTTGATGATGATTGTTCTCAGTCTAAATTTTTGGAACAGCCTGACTAATCTGAATTATGTAGGAACCTGATATCTGAAAGAAAAACAAATATATATGGAAAAGATAGGGTTTGAGTCAATATTCAAATATAAAAATTGTTAGATGAATTCCCTAAAATGAATTTTGGTTTGGAAAGAGTCACTTCCAGAATGGCTTAAGAGTTACTATTTTTATGATTTTCTTGAAATATATGATAAATGAAATCAATTTACAATGTATTAAATTAAAAACTAAAAAATCAATCTCTTCACAACAGATATTGGAAGGCAGAATTATACTATTAATGGATTTTAGACAAAATTGGGACTGATTCTTTTAAGTTACAAACTGTAAAGATAATAATTTCTGCATGGGTTCTCTTGACAATATAACCTAGTTATAGTTGCAGTATTTCCCTTATGTTTGGAATAGAATGTTTCCAAATTATTTTGGACAAACTTTTAAAGCATGAGTTGGTTCCAGTTTACTTAGGCCATAAATAATAGAATCAAGAAAACTTATCTGCTTTGAACCATGGATCCTTAAATCAGCATGAGTGCTAGCTAATATTTAGAATTTTATTTTAGTCTCTTTGAAGAACCTAGGATAATATTTTGGCTTTTTTCCTCTACAGAATGACCTCACTGCTGGCTCATGAAGTAGGTGAAATAATGCTAATAATTCATTGAAGCTATTTTAATATAAATTTATTTGAATTGGAAAACATTTCAGGTAGATGAATTTCTTGTCACTAAACATGTAAGAGAAGTTTTGTGACACAGAGTAATGTTACTAATGTAGTATTTGTTTTTATCTTATACTCTCAAGACTTGCTACCACAGAGTAAATTAAAAAAAAAAAAGATCAAAAGAAAAGAACAATTTTAAAAAATATATCATGTGAAAGTTACCTCAAAATGGATCATTAATTAATTAGAACATTTCACAAATAAGTACCCACCTTGAAAATAAAAGCATTTTAAAGTCTATGTCAAAGTTGAAAACTTAGATAGCTAATTATTTATATAATTAAAGAGTGTCTAAAGACTGTCATAGGAGTTTCTACACGGCAAGGATTTGAAACATTTGTTCACTATATTCCAATACTAGTCTAGGATGTTCAATAAGAAATGTGCTAACCAATTGTAAAGTATAGATATTGTTAGTGGGTGCAGTGTCAATGAAAATATATCACTCGAGATCAAAATGATGTTTCTTGTAAAAATTTAAATTTCTAGAAAATTATATGCCAGCCTTCCAACAAATGGTAATCTTGCCTACTTTTACTTTACATTTAACATAACATTTCTTTCTAAAGCATAGACTCTGTCTTATTAAGGATTATGGATTATTATATCTTTGGATAATTATGTACTATTTTCTCTTCTATGGCATTTATTACTTCTTTATGTAGTCTTTATTATGGGGAGAAACAGATTAGTGCACAAGCAAAGACACATATAACAAGTGTGAAAAAGAAGGAGAACTTCTGTATCCTCTTTCAACATGAATGCATCACCAAGATTTATCATAAGTACCAATTCTTTTCAAAGTTCTCGCTCAGAAGCTCAGAAGCTCCTTGAGGATTGTGTGAGACTCTGCCCTGCTGGTAAGGAATTTCTTCCAGGAATATTCTTATCTTTTGTCAACCCCTACTGTTAAAAGGAAACAATTTTAAAATTCAAAGGCTTGAGAATTTAGTCAAACTCATTCCTGACAATTTTGAAACTGTCATTAAATTTGACTACCTAGCTAGCACACAAACAAAAATAATGTGACAAGACAGGAATAGACAATGGAATTATTAAACATCAATCTGTCTTTTAGAAGATGGCTTGGAAATTATGTTTTGTCAGGTATTAGAGCTAAATGAAATAAATCTTTTTCTACTTGAAATTGTCACTACTCCCCCTGCATACCTCACAGGACTTTGATGAGACTCAGTCATGAACCAGACTCAAAATTGAGAAAAATAGCATGACTCTTTATTTAGAAATAAATGTAAAGAGAATGGGGGTCACAGAAATATTAGGGAGAAGTTTTAAAGAAAGAATTCAACAGTGTTGGTAGCTGCTGAGATGCCAAA
Organism: Bubalus kerabau; assembly: GCF_029407905.1. Classification (NCBI taxonomy): domain Eukaryota; kingdom Metazoa; phylum Chordata; class Mammalia; order Artiodactyla; family Bovidae; genus Bubalus; species Bubalus kerabau. Next base: position 12,798,564 of record NC_073639.1, on the reverse strand, counting down.
GAAAGAAAGAGCAAGCTGAAGATTCCCTTTTGCTTTGGTGACGTGAGGACTGCTGATGACGAGGGAAAGAGTGGTTTCCATTTTAGCTGAGGATTAATGGAAACCAGATTATTAAATGAAAGAGTAAGGAAGCGATGAAGAGGTGGAGAAAGCAAAAATCAAAAATGGTTTGTGAATGCTTGACACATGAGAGGAAGACAGATAGGAACATAATTACAGTCCCTAATTCCTTTGACTTTTCTCCATTGAGAGCTGGGATCTACATCCCATCCCTATAACTGTTCATTCTAAGAATGCTTGACAAAAAAAAATATGCTGTGCCAGTTTCTGAAACTGAGCACAATTCTGTGAGAAAACCACAGCCATCCTGTCAGGTGGTATAGTGAGAGGTGATCTCTGTACTGAGCGCTGCCCAAGTGGCAGATTTGTGAACAAGATAAATGACTACAGTTCAAGCCATTAAGTTCGGGGATGGTTTGTTATGCAGTGATACATAGCAGGTGTTTGTGCTGGAAGCAAAATGCTGCAGTAACAAAGGCCCCTGCTCCCCCTAAACCATTGAGTTTAGAATTGGATGGTTATCAGAAGCTGGGAGGACATTGAGAAGCTTGTCTGGAGAAGCCTAGAAAATTCAAGAAGATCAAAAAGTAGTGGTTTCTTAAAGGTTAGTTGTAATATGGAATCTAGAACTATACTGATAACTTTTGTACTCCATAACATTAAAATTTACTGATTTGGGAACTTTCCTGGTGGCCTATTGGTTAGAATCCATCTTCCAGTACAGGGAACGCAGGTTCAATCCCTGGTTGGGGAACTAAGACCTCATATGCTGTAGGGCAACCAAGCTCACGCAGCACGATTACTGAGCCTGCACGTATCACAGCTAGTGAGGCTACGTGCCACGGCTACGGAGTTGCTGCACTCTGAAGCCTGTACACCACAGCTGCAGAGGAATGCATGAACCACAAGAAAGAGGACAAGTGCTGCAACGAAGACCCTATGCAGCCAAGTAAATAAATAAATGTTTTAAAATATAAAATTTACTTATCTTTAAAAAAAGAAGTCAAGGAAAATGCTAAGCAAACCTCAAGGGATAAGGAGAATATTAGTGGAAGTCTTAAAGGCTTCATATACTGTTGGTAATGCTTTAAAATAAGTAAAATATTGAAAACTAGAAGAAAAAGGACCCTTTTATAGTGGCAGAAATTTGCTGTCACTTGTAGAAATGTGTAAATAGGAACATACTCGCTGTATTTAATTACATACTAGCTTAGGGGATTTTCTAGTGTTGAAAGTCCAGCCTGGCCTCCTCACATTATTTTTCATAAAATTAAGGAGGAGAAAGATGAGCTAAAAAGGGAACTGCTAGATTTTGGAGAAAATTTGGAGGAAATATAAATGATTCAGGATATGCTAGTCTCAGAAATAAAAGTGTCTTATTCTCAGGGTCATTAGATGACAAAATATTCTCAAGTTAAAATATGGCTTCCACAAAAAGGTCAGATCCTTGAAGAGCCTCTAAACCCCTTCCCTAAGATATTATGAAGATTTAGGACAATGCCTTATAGAAACTTTCCAACAGACAAAAGACTTTCTAAAAATGTTAAAGGCATGCTTCACAGACCCTCCCTATTGAACAATAAGGCCTCTAAGAATATTTAAGATATGGCTCATCAGTAGTGCATGATAGAGCAGGGTTTATCTCAAATACATTTTGGGTTGAATTTTTTTTCTGGTGGAGTGAACTGCAATAACATTTATAGAAAATCTGGAATGCAAAGTCAAGTGGGCCTTAGGAAGCATCACTATGAACAAAGCTAGTGGAGGTGATGGAATTCCAGTTGAGCTATTCCAAATCCTGAAAGATGATGCTGTGAAAGTGCTGCACTCAATATGCCAGCAAACTTAGAAAACTCAGCAGTGGCCACAGGACTGGAAAATGTCAGTTTTCATTCCAATCCCACAGAAAGGCAATGCCAAAGAATGTTCAAACTACTGCACAATTGCACTCATTTCATACGCTAATAAAGTTATGCTCAGAATTCTCCAAGCCAGGCTTCAACAGTACATGAACCATGAACTTCCAGATGTTCAAGCTGGTTGGAGTATTATTCAGCCATTAAAAATAATACATTTGAATCAGTTCTAATGAGGTGGATGAAACTGGAGCCTATTATACAGAGTGAAGTAAGCCAGAAAGAAAAACACCAATACAGTATACTAACGCATATATATGGAATTTAGAAAGATGGTAACAATAACCCTGTGTATGAGACAGCAAAAGAGACACTGATGTATAGAACAGTCTTATGGACTCTGTGAGAGAGGGAGAGGGTGGGAAGATTTGGGAGAATGGCATTGAAACATGTAAAATATCATGTATGAAACGAGTTGCCAGTCCAGGTTCGATGTGTGATACTGGATGCTTGGGGCTGGTGCACTGGGATGACCCAGAGGGATGGAATGGGGAGGGAGGAGGGTGGAGGGTTCAGGATGGGGAACACATGTATACCTGTGGCGGATCCATTTTGATATTTGGCAAAACTAATACAGTTATGTAAAGTTTAAAAATAAAATAAAATTAAAAAAAAAAAAAAAGAAAAGGCAGAGGAACCAGAGTTCAAATTGCCAACATCTGTAATATCATCAAAAAAGCAAGAGAGTTCCAGAAAAACATCTATTTCTGCTTTATTGACTATGCCAAAGCCTTTGACTGTGTGCATCACAATAAACTGTGGAAAATTCTGAAAGAGATGGGAATACCAGACCACCTGACCTGCCTCTTGAGAAATCTGTATGCAAGTCAGGAAGCAACAGTTAGAACTGGACATGGAACAACAGACTGGTTCCAAATAGGAAAAGGAGTACGTCAAGGCTGTATATTGTCACCCTGCTTATTTAACTTATATGCAGAGTACATCATGCGAAATGCCGGGCTGGAAGAAGCACAAGCTGGAATCAAGATTGCTGGGAGAAATATCAATAACCTCAGACATACAGATGACACCACCCTTACGGTAGAAAGCAAGGAAGAACTAAAAAACCTCTTTTTTTTTATTTTATTTTATTTAACTTTACAATATTGTATTGGTTTTGCCATATATCAAAATGAATCTGCCACAGAACATGGAAGCAACCTAGATGTCTATCAGCAGATGAATGGATAAGAAAGCTGTGGTACATATACACAATGGAGTATTACTCAGCCATTAAAAAGAATACATTTGAATCAGTTCTAATGAGGTGGATGAAACTGGAGCCTATTATACAGAGTGAAGTAAGCCAGAAAGAAAAAAAACACTAAAGAGCCTCTTGATGAAAGTGAAAGTGGAGAGTGAAAACATTGGCTTAAAACTCAACATTCTGAAAACTAAGATCATGGCATCTGGTCCCATCTCTTCATGGCAAATACATGGGGGAAACAATGGAAACAGTGACAGACTTTATTTTTTTGGGCTCCAAAATCACTGCAAGATGGTGATTGCAGCCATGAAATTAAGACACTTGCTCCTTGAAAAAAAAGTTATGTATCTAGCGCTCCTTGGAAAGAAAGCGATGACAAACCTAGGCAGTCTGTTAAAAAGCAGAGACATTACTTTGCCAACAAAGGTCCATCTAGTCAAAGCTATAGTTTTTCCAGTAGTCATGTATGGATGTGAGAGTTGGACTATAAAGAAAGCTGAGGACCAAAGAATTGATGCTTTTGAACTGTGGTGTTGGAGAAGACTCTTGAGAGTCCCTTGGACTTCAGGGAGATCAAACCAGTCAATCCTAAAGGACATAGACCTGAATATTCATTGAAAGGATTGATGCTGAAGCTGAAACTCCAATACTTTGGCCGCTTGGTGTGAAGAACTGACTCATTTGAAAAAACCCTGATGCTGGGGAAGATTGAAGGTGGGAGGAGAAGGGGACGACAGAGGATGAGATGGTTGGATGGCACCACCAACTCAGTGCACTTGAGCTTAAGTAAACTCTGGGAGTTGTGGATGGATTGGGAGGCCTGGCATGCTGCAGTCCATGGGATCACAAAGAGTCGGACACAAGTGAGCGACTGAACTGAACTGAACACACATTTAAGGGTAATGGTTCTGGAAGAAGTGCTATTATTAAAAGTGATAGAGGTAGTACAAAATAAAAAGAAGAATGGAGAACCTCAACCTATGCCTTCTTATGGGCAAGAAGCAGCTGAGGAAACAATTCAGTTGCAAACTCTATGAAAAGAGAAGAATGATTCAATATCGGGACAAAGAGCTAGGAGGATAGAGCTAGGTGCAACAAGGAATCATTCCCAGGATTGGGAGAAGGACTGACTCTAATCCGGGACCTGGCTTACTTCATTCTGTGTAACACTTTCATCGTATATTAACCCATACATGTGGAATCTATGAAAACAGTATGAAAGGGTTAGTCACTCAGTTGTATCTGACTCTGCAATCCCATGGACTGTAGCCCACCAGACTCCTCTCTCAATGGGATTCTCCAGGCACCACTGACTCAATGGACATGAGTTTGGGTAAACTCTGAAAGTTGATGATGGACAAGGAAGCCTGGCATGCTGCAGTCCGTGGGGTCGTAAAGATTTGGGCACAACTGAGCAACTGATCTGATTTATTTACTTAGCATATATGTGCTATATCTTTGTTTAATCATTCTCATTGTTTCATGTGTGCATCTCTTAAAGAGATTACAGCAGAATTTTTCTATAAATTAATATTATCTGGATTATATAGATAAATTTATTTCTGTATGATTATTGTAGTTATTAATATGTTTTATACTATTTACTAAAAAATAGTTCACATTTTTATGAACTATTATGAACTAGTAATAGTTTTATAAACTATTAAGAAATAATTCATTTCAATATTTCATAACCAGTTGTTACCTGGTATCATTTTTCAGTCACTCAGTCATGTCCAGCTCTTTGCGACCCCATGGACTGCACCACGCCAGGCTTCCCTGTCCAGACTCCTCCCGGAGTCCACTCAAATTCATGTCCGTTGAGTTGGTCATGCCTCCAACTATCTCATCCTCTTTTGTTAACCTGGTATAGTTGTGCCAAAATTTATTTATTCTACTATTTATGGACTTTCAGGTGGTTTCCTGTTTTTACAGTTTCAAGCTAGTATACGGTTCTTATACATGTTTTCTTGATGCGTGCTTTTGGGAGTACAGACACTAGGTGATGGAATAGGTGCACGTTTAATTTTACAAAATTAGCCTCATATTTTTGTGAAATGGCACCAAATTATGTTTCTATTAAATAGCATGTTAGAGTCAATGCTTCTTCTCCTCCTCCTTACCAATGTCAGACTTTTTTAATTTTGATATTGCAAAAGGGTTTGATAAAATTTTAAAAAACACTATTGTGGTTTTTAATGTAGAATTCTTGGCTACTAAGGAGACAGAGCAACTTCTGGACCATTCTGGTTTCCCCTCAAGGAAAATGTCTTTTAACAGTCTTTTAACATCTTTTATTCATTTATTTTCCTATCTGTATGTTGTCTTTTTATTGATTCATGGGAATTCTTCATATTATATATATATATATATATATAATATATATATAGACAATTTGTTATTAGTTATATAGGTTTACTATCTTCTAGTTTTTCTTTTTATTTGACTTTTAAATTTTTAAAAAACAATTATTTTTAACTGGAGGATAATTGCTTTATAATACTGTGTTGGTTTCTGCTATACATCAACGTGAATCAGCCATAGGTGTGCATATGTGCCCCCTCTCTCTTGAATCTCCCTCCCACCTGCCTCGCCATCCCACTCCCTAGGCTGTCACAGATCACTGGATTTGAGGTGCCTGCATCACAGAGCAAATTCCCACTAGTGGTCCACTGCACGTATGATGATGTGTATGCGTATGTTTCCATGCTACTCTTTCACGTCGTACCACACTCTCCTTCCCAGTCTGTGTCCACAGGCCTGTTCTCAATGTTTGCTCTTGAAACAGATTCATTAGTACCATCTTTTTAGATTCTACATATATGTGTTAATATACAATATATGCTTTTCTATTTCTGACTTATTTCTCTCTGTGTAATAGGCTGATGTACACCCGTTCATCAGAACTGACTCAAATGCCTTCCTTTTAGAGCTGAGTAATAGTCCATTGTATATATGTACCACAGTTTCTTAATCCATTCATTGGTCAGTGGACATCTAGGTTGCTTCCATGTCCCAGATATTGTAAATAGTGTTGAAGTGAACATTGGAGTTCATGTGTCTCTTTAAATTATGGTTTCCTCAGGGTATATGCCCAGTACAGGGACTGTTGGGTCATGGAATTTTGGGCCATGCTACACAGCATGCAGGATCTCAGTTCCCCAACCAGGGATCAAACCCTCACCCTCTGTATTGGAAGCACAGAGACTAAAACACTGGACTACTAGGGAATTCCCTTCCAAGTTTATTCTCATATAGTGTCTTATAATGATTATAGTGTCTTATAATGATCTAAGGTACTTACATTAATGTATTTTAGTGTTTCTTTTAGTATCTTTTGCATTTTGTTTAAGAAATCTTATATCACTATAAAAATATAAAGAACACTTCTCTATTTTAAGAACTTATATAAATTGGTTTATATAATGGCCTTCATGCTCTCAGAATTTATTTTTGTATAGTGTAATATAAGAATGAAAATTCATGTTTCCAATGAGCATAATTAATGTTTTATTACCATTTATTTAGTATTCCAAATCTTCCACATGGTTACTCAATTCATCCTTTCATTGAAAAATCTTTATGTCAACTTTATTACAAATTAAATTTTCACAGGTGCATGAATGTCATCTTGGATTTTATTTTGCTTCGTTGCTTAGTTGACTAACTGTGTACTAATATCAAACTGTCTTAATAACATAACTCTATGAAATCTTCTTATTTCATAGAGAAAGCCTTATCCCCAATTCTACCTTGTTAAAAAATGCCTTGGTTATTATTGGCCCATTGTCCTTCATTGTATGTTTTGGAAATGTCTTATACAGATTATGTAAAATAATCTTGTTGAAAATTTTTTTGAAAGCTTAATTAATATATAGAAACTTTTGGTAGAATTTATATATTTCTATGTATATGAATGCCCTATCTTTCGATCTATTTAGGTAGTCTCTTGTCTTTTAATAATATAATATTCTCTACAAAAAGCTTACCCTTTTTTGTGTACTACTTTTAAAGTATTGCATGTATTTATTGATAATGTAAATGTTACCTTTCTTATTTATGAAATTTCAACTTCAGAATAACATAAATACATAAAATTTACAATCATGTACATAAAACAATGAATTATGGAATTGAGGACACATACATTTAACTAACAAACAGATATGAAAATTGAACATTATCAAAACCACAGAAAATTAATTCAAGATGAATCTCAAAACTTTCCCATTGTAGAAGTACCACTATCCTCTCTAATTCATACATGTATATACTTGGTTTTTTAAATTTTAATTCAATAAAATCATATATGTCTAGTTTCTTTAGCTCCACATTATATTTGTGAGATCCATCAACATCAAAATGTAACATTAGCTGGTTTATTTTCATTGCCATTTGGTATTACCTTGTAGTGATGTTCCACCACTTAATTTACTATTCTAACACTGATGTGTCATTTTTGGCTATTAGTAACAGTATGGTTATGAACTTTTTGGTATCATATCAGATCAGTCACTCAGTCGTGTCCAACTCTTTGCGACCCCATGAATCGCAGCATGCCAGGCCTCCCTGTCCATCACCAACTCCCGGAGTTCACTCAGACTCACATCCATCCAGTCAGTGATGCCATCCAGCCATCTCATCCTCTGTCGTCCCCTTCTCCTCCTGCCCCCAATCCCTCCCAGCATCAGAGTCTTTTCCAATGAGTCAACTCTTCGCATGAGGTGGCCAAAGTACTGGAGTTTCAGCTTTAGCATCATTCCTTCCAAAGAAATCCCTGGGCTGATCTCCTTCAGAATGGACTGGCTGGATCTCCTTGCAGTCCCAGGGACTCTCAAGAGTCTTCTCCAACACCACAGTTCAAAAGCATCAATTCTTCAGTGCTCAGCCTTCTTCACAGTCCAACTCTCACATCCATACATGACCACTGGAAAAACCATAGCCTTGACTAGACGAACCTTTGTTGGCAAATTAATGTCTCTGCTTTTGAATATGCTATCTAGGTTCATTGTAAACATATATTTACATTTCTAATTAGTATATACCTGTTAGATCTATTCTACCCCATTTAAAAACTAGTAAGTTAGCCTATGACTCTTTACTGGATGCTGCTGCTGCTAAGTCACCTCAGTCATGTCCAACTCTGTGTGACCCCATAGACGGCAGCCCACCAGGTTCCTCTGTCCCTAGGATTCTCCAGGCAAGAACACTGGAGTGGGTTGCCATTTCCTTCTCCAATGCATGAAAGTGAAAAGTGAAAGTGAAGTCTTTCAGTCGTATCTGACTCTTAGCGACCCCATGGACTGCAGCCCGCCAGGCTTCTCCATCCATGGAATTTTCCAGGCAAGAGTACTGGAGTGGGGTGCCATTGCCTTCGCTAGCAGAAAAAAAATAACTGAATCAGAGGCAAATAGTTTATTTCTCATGACACAGCAAGCAACATGCATATTACTAAGTCTGTGTCACTTTTCCTTCCTCTCCAGCAACACTAGTCCCCAAATCTCATGGGAATGAGGCAGAAGCCCAAGCTGGATGCCTGTACACATGAGTGCATGTTAAGTAGCAGTGGTAATAGCAAGCATATTTTTCTTCTAGATCAAGTAGCAAGCTTTCAAAACTTTATCATTAAATGCCGTGTCTGCTCTATGTTATTACCATTTCTAATATTATTATTGTTAGAAAGTGAAAGTGAAGTTGCTCAGTCACATCCAACTCTTTGGGACCCCATGGACTGTAGCCTATCAGGCTCCTCTGTCCATGGGATTTTCCTGGCAAGAGTACTGGAGTGTGTTGCCATTTCCTTCTACAGGGAATCTTGCTGACCCAGGGAGTGAACCCAGGTCTCCTGCATTGCAGGCAGACACTTTACTGTCTGAGCCACCAGGGAAGCCACCATTATTATTATTGTTGTTGTTGTTGAAACATAATTTAAATATGATATAGATGTTCTCACAAATGTACACAGACTTCAGTAAGTCCCTGTGGTAGACACAATTCCAAGGTCGCCCCCAAGTTTTCCATTCTCTAGGACACACACCTTCTATTATTCCCTCCCCCTGAGACAGAGTGAGTCCTATGAATATATTAGGATATCACTCCCTTGATTATGTTATATTTCTATAGCCAAGAGATTTCACAGATTTAATTAATGTCCCTTACCAGCTTGCTCCCATCATAAAGGAGATTATCCTGAGACAACTTTAACTAGTCAGATAACCATAAAGAAAGAAGCAGCAGCAGTAGACACTCTTGTTCTGGTCCATAAAAAGGTAATTAGCCATATTGTGAACTGCCTTTTGAGGGAGTCGTGAAGCTAGAACTTGAGGCTGACCCTGAGATATTAATGATGACCCCTGGCTGAAAGTCCATGAGACACAGGAACCTTAGTTCTATGGGTGCAAAGAACTGAACTCTTTGAACATCCAAGAAACTTAGAAAAGGGATTGGGACTTCAGATGAGGTGTCAGCTCCAGCTAACTAACATCTTGACTGCAGCCTCCTGTGACCCAGAGTAGAGCACCCGTGATGCCAAGCCCACACATCTGACTTACAGAAACTGTGAGATAATAAACGGATGTTGTTTAAGCCACAAACTTTATCATAACTTGGTATGCAGCACTAGACAACTACTACATTCCCTTCTGCTGTTTTTCCAGGTAATTTTCATATCCTAGAAGGTGTTCTGACTTAAATCACTATATCTTAGTCATCTTTTCTAGAATTTCATAAAATTGCTATGTATGTATAGTGTGTGTGTATATATATATATATATATATAATATTATGTGTCTTTTTGCTTCATATTTTAGTGTATATCAGTCGTTTGTTCTTTTTACTGCTAAATATTTTATTATGTGAATACACTGCAATTTGATGATTTATTCACCTAATTTTGATGTTTGGGTTGTTTTCAGCTTGGGGATAATATGAATAAAGCTGCTATTTTGAACATTCTTGCCCATAAATCTGGATATATGCTTCATTTCTCTGAACTAATTGCCTACTGTAAAATTGTTGAGTCATAAGGCAGGTGGATGTGTATATGATATCTCCAAATTGTTTTCCAGAGGATTGTATTATTTTTCACTCCCGCCAGCAAAGTACAATCATGCCAGTTCCTCTACATCTTGCCAACACTTATCATTGCCAGTCTTTTTAATAGACTCTAGAGTAAGGCTACCAGAATTTGACCCCTGGTGTCAAACACTTAGTGTATGACTTTGAACAGATTATTTTCTGTACCTCAGTCTTCTTTTTTGTTGTTATTTTCAATCAGAGGATAATTGCTTTACACTGCTGCATTAGTTTCTGCCATGAATGAACTGGAATCAGCCATAGGTATACATACGTCCCCTCCCTCTTAAGTCTCCCTCCCACCCTCTTCCCCATCCCATCCCTCTAGATTGTCACAGAGCACTGGATTTGAGCTCCCTCCTGTAGCAAGCTCCCACTGGCTAACTGTTTTACATAAGGTGATGTATATGTTTCCATGCTGTTCTCTCAGCTCCTCCCACCCTTTCCTTCCTCCACTGTGTCCACAAGTGTGTTCCCCAAGTCTGTGTCTCCACCACTGCCCTGCAGATAAGTTCATCAGTATAATGTTTCTAGATTCCATATACAGGCATTAATAAACAGCTTTTGTTTTTCTCTTTCTGACATGCTTCAGTCGTATAATCGGCTCTAGGTTCATCCACCTCACATTAGAACTGATTCAAATGTGTTCCTTTTAATGGCTGAGTAATATTCCATTGTGTATATGTACCACAACTTCCTTATCCATTCATCTGTTGTGGACATCTAGGTTGCTTCCATGTCCTAGCTGTTGTAAATAGTACTGCAATGAACATTGGGGTACATGTGTCTTTTTCAATTATGGTTTACTTAGGGTATATGCCCAGTAGTGGGATTGTTGGATCATATGATATTAGATGTTAAGCTCTAGGTTTCATCCCTAGTTTTTATAACAAATCGTACTATCCTCCATAGTGGCTGTATCAATTTACATTCCCACCAATAAGGCAAGAGGATTCCCTTTTCTCCACACCCTCTCCAGTATTTATTGTTTGTAGATTTTTTTGATGATGGCCTTTCTGACTGGTATGAGTAACACCTCATTGTAGTTTTGATTTACATTCATTTAATAATAAGTGATGTTGATCATCTTTTCTTGTGTTTATTAGCCATCGGTATGTCTTCTTTGAAGGTCTTCTGTCCATTTTTTGATTGGATGTTTGATTGGTTGTTTTTTCTGATATTGACCTGCATGAACTGCCTGTATATTTTGGAGATTAATCCTTTGCCAGTTGTTCCATTTGCTGTCATTTTCTCCATTCTGAGGGAGAATGTCTTTTCAACCTTGTTTATAGTTTTCTTTGCTGTGCAAAAGCTTTTAAGTATAACCAGGTCCCATTTGTTTATTTTTGGTTTTATTTCCCTTACTTTAGGAGGTGGGTCATAGAGGACTGTGATTTGTGTCCAAGAGGGTTCTGCCTATGTTTTCCTCTAAGAGTTTAATAGTTTCTGGTCTGACATTTAAATCATTAATCCCTTTTGAGTTTGTCTTTGTGTATGATGTTAAGAAGCATTCTAATTTCATTCTTTTACACAAAGCTGTCTGGTTTTCCCAAACTGGGAATGTTAGTATCTGTCCAGGAACACCTGATCCCCTTGGGTTTTGCCTGTGGCTCAGTGGTAAAGAATCTGCCTGGGAGACCCAGGTTCAATCCCTGGGTGAGGAAGATTCCATGGAGAAGGGAATGGCAAACCATTCCATATTCTTTCCTGGAGAATTCCATGGACAGATGAGCCTAGTAGGCTACAGTCACAAAGAATTAGACGTGACTGAATGACTAACACACACACACACACACACACACGCTCACTCACACTCACTCACACAGTAGTAAAGAATCCACTGTAATGCAGAAGACACAGGAGACACAGGTTCAGTCTCTGGGTCAGGAAGATCCCCTGGAGGAGGGCATGCAACCCACACCAGTATTTTTGCCTGGAGAATCCCGTGAATAGAGGAGCCTGGCATGCTACAGCCTATAGGGTTGCAAAGAGTTCAACAGTAGTGAAGCAAATGAGCATGCACTGATCCACAAAGTTGTTTTAATGAATAAAAGAGTTTATATATGAGACATCCTGAGGATCATGCTTGACATCTAATATCATATAAATTAAAATTATTGTTATTTATAATTTTTCACTTGTGTTCATAATGAAGATTGTTCTATAATTTTCCTTTCTTGTAGTCACCTTTTAAAAGCTTTGTGGCAAATCTAATACAGTTATGTAAAGTTTAAAAATAAAATAAAAAAAAAAATTAACTTTAAAAAAAAAAAAAAAAAAAATAAAAGCTTTGTGGACAATAAATTAGTAATAACATTATGTTCTTACTTTTTCTATTCTCTAGCAAATTTTATAAAATATTAGAGCTATCTAAATTTTATTTGGTAAAGCTCAGCCATAGAGTTGCGTGAGAACTGTGTTTCATTTTGAGAAGAATTTTAACTCCTAATTCTATTTAATTGTCATGAGAAAATTCTAAGTTTCCATTTCTGTTGGTATAAGATTGTTAAATTATATTTTTTCCAGAAATCTATCAATTGTATCTAATTACTCATATTCATTTGTTAATTTTTTCAATTGTCTTTTAAATTTTCATTGCATCTATAAGTATGAACTCAATTGTTTCCTAATATTTCTTGCTTTTCTTTTTTAAATTTTTTGGTCTTGCCATCATTTTGTCTGTTCTTTCAAACTCAGCTGTTAACTGTGTTGATCTGCCCCACTGTATCTTTATTTTCCCTGCCATTCATTTATGCTTTTATCATTTGTTTTTTCTATTCTTAGCAGGAATAGGAAGTTCTTTTCTTTCTTAGCTTCTTTAATTTGATGTTTGATTCTTTAATTCTCAGCCCTTCTTTTAAATGTGTCAGCATTTAAATCTAAATTAACATTCCCTCTATGCACACTTGGAGAAGGAAATGGCAATCCACGTCAGGATTCTTGCCTGGAGAATTCCATGGATGGAGGAACTATGGGGTTGCAAAGAGTTGGACACAACTGAGTGATTAACACACGTGCACACCGGGTCCCCCTTGCAGCTCAGCTGGCAAAGAATCCACCGTAAAACAGGAGACCCTGGTGTGATTCCTGGGTCAGGAAGATCTGATGGGGAAGGGATAGGCTACCCACTCCAGTATTTTGGAGTTTCCCTAATGGCTCAACCAGTAAAGAATCTGCCTGCAATGCAGAAGACCTGGGCTCAATCCCTGGGTTGGGAAGATCCCCTGGAGAAGGGAATGGCTATCACCCCAGTATTCTGGCCTGAAGATTTCCATGGACTGTATAGTTCATGGGGTCACAAAGAGTTGGACATGACTGATCGACTTTCACTTCACCATGCACACTATTAGCTGCACACCAAAAGGTTTGGTATGAATTGTTTTCATTAAAATTTAATGCTAAATATTGACCAATTTCCACTATTGTTTATTTTTTAATATGTGGCACATACATATGTTTTTCTAAATTCCAATATGACATCTTTTTTCATCATCTTTTTTGTTATTGAATTTTATCAAATGATTTTCTGCATTTTTGAGAATATATGATAAAAAGAAAATAGTATTATGTATCTCTATTTTGACAATAAGGTGAATTTTATAGTTGCTTATCACATGGTGGAACATTTATTGAAACAGATTTTTTACCTAGGTTATGGTTAAGTTTCCAAAGTATGTTTCCTACATATGTTGAAAAAGTATATTTTTATTTCTGGAATATAGTATTTTGTATTTTATATATGTATTGATTGATTTTGCTGATCAAACTTTTCAAAATCATGATCCTAGTGATTTTTTCCTGTCTGCCTGATCAATTCATTATTGAACATTAATTCTTTTTTTCACTTGTGAACATGTGAGTGTTAGTCTCTCAGCCATTTCCAACTCTTTGTGACCCCATGGATTGCAGCCTCTGTCCATGGAATTCTTACCTGTGGTCAATTATAATTGGAATTCAGAAATAAACAATTATTATGGAAATTGTAGCTTTGTAAAATTGAAATTCTTATTTGTAATTTTTTTAACCTGTTTTGCCATGAAATTAAAAGATGTTTACTCCTTGGAAGAAAAGTTATGACCAACCTAGATAGCATATTGAAAAGCAGAGACATTACTTTGCCAACAAAGGTCCATCTAGTTAAGGCTATGGTTTTTCCAGTGGTCATGTATGGATGTGAGAGTTGGACTGTCAAGAAAGCTGAGTGCTGACGAATTGATGCTTTTGAACTGTGGTGTTAGAGAAGACTCTTGAGACGGCAAGGAGATCCAACCAGTCCATTCTGAAGGAGATAAGCCCTGGGTGTTCTCTGGAAGGAATGATGCTAAAGCTGAAACTCCAGTACTTTGGCCACCTCATGAGAAGAGTTGACTCATTGGAAAAGACTCTGATGCTGGGAGGGATTGGGGGCAAGAGGAGAAGGGCACGACAGAGGATGAGATGGCTGGATGGCATCACCAACTCGATGGACGTGAGTTTGAGTGAACTCTGGGAGTCGGTAATAGACAGGGAGACCTGGCGTGCTGCGATTCATGGGGTCGCAAAGAGTCGGACACAACTGAGCGACTGAACTGAACTGAACTGAGACTATATCACTAGTCTCATACAATTATATCTTTCTGGTATTGAACTTATCAATATATGGTGATCTTTTTTGTCATTTGTAATCTCTTTATACTTGTTTCTTTTTTCTGTTACTTATAAAACTACATTAGCTTCTTTTGGTTAGTATTTATCTCTTGTACCTTTTTTATATTTCATCTTCAACAATTGCATATTTCTAATTTATAGGAGCTCTTAACTGAAAAGTCTGATAGTCTTTGTCCTTAAAAGTTAAGAATGTAGTCCATTTATGTTATTGTTAATACTTTTCAATGTGTTTATTTCTACCCTGTTATTTTGTGCTTTTCATTTTGTTTTTCTATAACTGAGGAAGATTTTATTTGAATAATATAATTTTCCTCCTCTTGCTAGTATCATTTATAGACAATAAATAAATCTTTCTAGGCTACTTTTTGAATAACTTCTAACTTCTCACTCAATTTTTTAATTCCCTTTTTAACTGAGTTTAATATATAACTTAACCTATCCATTAAGTTTAAAATTATAATTGCTGCTTTTGTGAATAGAAGCTCTTTCTGATTGTTTTCCAAACTTCCTCAAAAAGTTTCATATGCCCTTTTTCTTTGTTTATATACTTAATCTCTTTTATTATTTCAAATTTATTAATGATATTTAATTTTTTTCTGTCTTGCAATTTAAAATTATCATGGATAATTTTAATGATTGTTTGTTTTCATGACTTTTAAATGTGAACTTGGGTTCCTTGAAACATTTTGTTTATAGAATTCTTTGAAGCCTAGTCTGAGGTACATTTTCTAGAGAAGAATCGAGTGTTTCTGCTTATTCCTAGGAGCACCACTAATTTGGATTCACTTTGCATGAGTTGGCATGAATTTGTGCTATAGACTCACAGGATAGGAGTATTGTGTTGTGATATCTCCCAAGGAGAATTTTTCATGTTCTTCTGATAATATAATCAATAGAATGATTCTTGTATCCACTTCCGCTAGGCAACCTAACACTGCCCACATAACCTTTGGAACTGAGGTTTCTGTAAGGCAGTTGTATTAGACTCCGTATTAGCGTGCAGCCATAGGCCACATGTTGAGTTTCTGCCATATGCCATAGCCAATGGAATTAAAACTCAAGGTCACCAGGGTTTGGCAAGCATCATCAGAGTGGCTTAGGCACTGGCTTACCTCCCAGAGTTCCATCTTTCACTTCATTTTTTGACCTCTTTTGATTCCAACCTTTTTTGTTTTTCCTACCTCTGTTGTGTACTAAAATTTTATATTTAAAAAAGTTTTAATTTTGCCCAGGTTATTAGTAACCTGGTTATTCTGCAGTATTTTTTTTTTCAGAGTATCCAGTCTACTTCACTAGTAGAAATAGAAAATAGCTATATCTTTTAAAATATGTATAGAATCTGCCCCTTTCCCCTGTCCCACCTGCAGTATCTTAAGTTCAGCCCTCAGCTGGGTTCTTACCTAGGTCTTAGCATCACTTTCCTTCACAGTGTGGTACTGTCAAATTTTTATGGAGTATTTTTGGGGCTTGGTATAAGATCCAAATTCCTTGGCGAAAACAGAGAAGGAATGATAAATAAGATACGACTTAAACTGAAGAGTGTGCTCTTAGCAAACAGAGCCAGTTAAAAATTGGGTTAATCAATAGTGTATCTTGCAGGATATAAGTCCACAGAGTTAGTTCACTTTACTTTTTAGTATAAAATCATAGATGTCTACTTTGCAATGAAGAAAATAATCAGAGTTCCCAAGTTCATCACTTGTATTTCAAAGCACATAAAATTATTGGCTTAATCTAAAAAGCTCTTTGACAGCAAGTTTCAAGTACTTAAGAATGCATGGAGCTTCTTGGCCATGAACAGAATGAACAGAAAGATGGATATATGCCTCAATATGGAAGTCTTCCAGCATGAATAATTCTATTGCAGATGGATAATGATATGTTGTCTCTCTTTGTTGTTATTGAGCATTAGAATGTTATTAATACTTTGTTTCTTTTTCTGTTACCTACAAAGTAGAGATGAAGGGAGAACCAGGTTCTTTTCAAAATGAATTCACAGCTTATTTTTATTACAGTCTAAGATACTGTGATTTTTAAATCATGTGATCAGTTCCTCCACTCAGTTAATTGAATACTAATTTTAAAGCTTAAAATCTTTAATGACAAGGGAGTTCAAGGAAATATTGAATCAGATAATGCTCTATTTTATTTTCGATTCTCCTGTGCAGTATACAAGGTACACATTCTGTTTCTCACACACACACACACACACACACACACTTTATCAGTAATCCAGTGAAAAAGTTCCTGGCACTTTAAGTTCTTGGACAGAAGGGGGAAGTTTTGTTGATAATATATCAATACATCTAATATATTGGCAAAATGTCATTTAGTAAAAATCTTTAGATAGTGAAAAGCAAATTTCATGAAGAATATTACCATGGTTATAAACAGAATAAGAAACACAGCTGTTCAAGTAACAGTGTTGCTGTAGATGTTTCAGAGAAACAATATGCAATCAATAATTCCTTGCCAAAGACCTGAAATGGAAAGCACACACTTAGCTACGTAAGCACTAGACTTGGGTGGGATGAGAACTATTTTCAGTGTAAGGGGTTTGCTGAGATGGATAACTGACTTCATAAAACTTAATCCTTTTGGCCTACATGTCTTCATACCTTTTGCCTGTTCTTCCCTTGTAACTGATGTACAGTTAAAACTGGGCCACTCTGTCTCAAGATATCAGGGTCTTGCTGATTTCATTGTCTTCCTAATAATCATTCCCTGCATCACAGTGATCAAATGCAACAGAAACTTTACAATTCTGTTCACTGCAGCCCAGCACTGGCCAATAGAAACATAGGACAAGCCAAAAGTGTAACATGAATTTTTTCTACCATATTTATAACAAAGGAGAAGAAACAGAGGAAATATTTTAATAATCTATTTTATTTAATCCAATGTCCAAAATAGTATTTCAAATACAATCAAATTTAAAATTATTAATCAGATAGTACACATTCTTTTTTTTCAAACTAAGCCTCCAAAATCCTTTATGCATTCTAGACTTCCTGCACATTTTAATTTGGACTAGTCACATTTCAATATTCAGTATCCAAATGTGACTAGTGGCTACTGCATTGACAGCATGTGTGAGCTCAGTCACTTCAGTCGTTCCAGCTCTTTGCAACCCCATGGACTGTAGCCTACCAGGCTCCTCTGTCCACAGAATTCTCCAGACAAGAATACTAGAGTGGGTTGCCATGTCCTCCTCCAGCGGATCTTCTCAACCCAGGGATAAAACCTGCATCTCCTGCATTGCAGGCAGATTCTTTACCGCTGAGCTGCCCGTACAGTAATAGACAAAATTTTTTTAAGAAGCACAAGAAACAGGTTTTATGAGCATGAACTCATCCACCTCAGTGATAATGGAAGTTTGAGAATACACTTAACTCTCATTTTTAATTCCCTAAGATTGAAATACGCATCTGTTTATTTAACAAATATTTTTTCTTTGCTGACTGCATTTTATGATGGACTTAGTGGTAGCGTTGTAATTGTAAATCATCCCCACTCCTGGGGATCTTACATTATCATAAGAAGGGACTGACAAACAATTATTGAATATATATTTTGTGCCCAAAACTCCTCTAAGTGTTCTTTATTTAGTATCTCTGGCATGTTATCAGGAAGGTACTAACTATCATTCTTTCCAGTTTACAGATGAGGAAATTATAGTCATTTAGCTCCTTGCAATAAATAATGTCCTGTTCTCCATAGTATTGAAATTCCCCAAATGAAGTAACTGATTCCCACCTAAAGAGTACTAGGGCATTTGTGTTCAACCTTGGCAGCACATTGGAACCAACTGGTAAGCTTCTTAAAATTACCAAAGCCTGAGAACCTCCCTCAGAAATTCTGATTTAGTTGGTTTGAGCTTCAAAAGAAAAAAAAAGACCCAAGTGATTCTAATATGCTGCCCAGGTTATTTAGGGAAATTCAAGGAGATTTAATCCCATGGTCATGGGAAATTGCTGCCAGTGACCAATAATAGTGGTCCCTTTCTAATTTTTGCTCAGCACAGTATAATTAAGCTTTGGCTTTGTCATTGATACCAAGTTTCAAAGCTTTTACCCAAGTTCCTTTTGTTAATAGCATCTTCTGCTCACTTAAGAGACAACAAATATTTAGCTCTTGCTAAACTTTCTATTGAGTCTGGAGTCCTTCTCTAAACCGCTGCCCCAAGGCAGGACTAAGTTTGCATTTCTAACAATACCCAAAAGTCTCTGATGGTGTTTATCCAGGAGCTATACTTGGAGAACTACTGCTCTATGGAATGCTGAACTAGATTCTGCAAATTGCTTGTAACTGAATCTGTCTCTTCCCACAAACAGCATGGTACTTGCCTCTCTCTAGTGAATATGCCCACTAATTTCCAATATCTGCTGTTCTACTCTGTCTTATGTGCTTTGCATTTCTGTATCTAGCTCTGGGATGAGATATACTTATACCCTTACAAGTATGATATAGTCTCAGCTTTGATCAATGATGCCTTTGTAGATTTCCAGACAAACCTCATTCATCTATAAGTGCTGCCTGTGAATCATGTTCAAATCTGAACTTACTATACCAGAAATTTTGTAATCCTTCACAGAGAACTCAAGGTATGATGCTACATATTTAGGATGGCATATGATTATAACAACAGAAAACAAACAAGCAGAAATAATTTAACAAGGGGAGACTGTATCGAAATTAAAAAAAGAAAATATGAATTGAGACCTGCTTAGGTCATGTTTATATATACTGCTACAGATTATTATTACGGTACAATATGTATGTTTCATGAAGTATCTGCTTTAAGTAAATCGAGATCATTAAGTCTTCTTAGGATTAACCAGTTTTTATTTTTTCTTAACTTGGTCCCCTCTTATCGTTATAGGTGGCTTTTGATGCTCTATGCTTGATAGTCTCAGTTTGGTCTCTCCCTCTCTATTTTGTGGCCAGCTCATTTAGCAATCACTGCAACCCTTTGATTGTTCATCTTCCTCTATAATATATATGATAGATATTAACTAAATACCTGAATTTTCAGCTTTCCTTCCCAACAGAGGTGGCATAATTCTGTGAAATAATCCTGATCAGGGAGGTAGAAGCACAAGCCCCTAAGAAGGGCTTTCTTTCTCAAACAGAAATGCAGAACTTCACAAGAAGAAGACTTTCACCCTTTATTCTTTTGCCTTTGTCTATCCTCCTTCTTCCTGCTGGGACAAAAACACAATGTCTCATAGGTTCAATAGCCATCTTGCAACCAAAAAGAAATAGGAAGTTAGAAGGAGCCCAGGTCTTTGATAAGAACTTTGAACAATCACACCAGCCCTGAAATGCCTAACACTGAACTTTCTGTTACATGAAAATGATAGTCTGCTATTTTATTCGTCCCATTGCTCATCAAGTTTTTATAACAGTTTTTATAAATTTATAAAAATTGATAAATTTTATAAATTCAAACATGTGTGATACATATATTGAACTCAACATACCCTTTAAATTGTTAAACCCAACATACCCTTTAAATTGTTAAACCATTTCTTTAAACAACACCTTGTTGTTACTGAGTCCAAGATTCCTCTGCTCATTGCAGGACAGACCAATGAATCAGAGAACAGGGTGTTGAGGCAAGGAATATTTTGTTGGGAAAGCTGGCTGACTGAGAAGATGCAGAATAATGTCTCAAAATAACCATCTTATCGGGATCTACATGCCAGATTCTTTTATTGAACAAAGACAGGGCAGAGGTGAGGAAGTAAAGCAAAAAGCCCATTACTCTTGCAAATATGTCCTAGAACGGCAAGCCTTAGGGAGGAGATATGTTAAATTCTTCCTTCCTATAGCCATCCACAGGTGATCAGTGCACATGTGC
The DNA here is from genome assembly GCF_029407905.1 of Bubalus kerabau. Classification (NCBI taxonomy): domain Eukaryota; kingdom Metazoa; phylum Chordata; class Mammalia; order Artiodactyla; family Bovidae; genus Bubalus; species Bubalus kerabau. Next base: position 12,777,797 of record NC_073639.1, on the reverse strand, counting down.
ATGCTAAGTCACTTCAGTCATGTCCAACTCTGTGCAACCCTAAGGACTGTAGCCCACCAGGATCCTCTGTCCATGGAATTTTCCAGGAAAGAATGCTAGAGTGGGTGCCCATGCCCTCCTCCAGGGGATCTTCCCAGCCCAGGAGTCGAACCTGCATCTCTTATGTCTCCTGCATTGGCAGGCCAGTTCTTGACCACTAGCACCCCCTGGGAAGCCCAAAGAGACGCATGGAACCACATAAACTTGCTGGCTAAGTTATTGTTAACCAAAAAGAACTTAATGTACTAGGGAGGAAAGTGCTGCCTCCAACAGTTTAAACCCTTTTAGTCTCTCTAATAGCAGGTTGTATAGGGTTTTAGGTTGAGATTAGTTGCTCGTAAAGTTGTCAAGATAAAGAACCTTTGCCCAAAGTCTGTTTCTCAGCTGCTTTATGATTAGCAATACAACAGCTGGAGAACCACATCCTGTGGTCTCCTACCTGCTAAACAGCTTCACAACACCAGATTTTTACATCAAATGAAAAGGGCTATTAAAATGGATTTTAGTTTCTGGTGACTGAGGCTTTTGCAGTCTGACATGCAGAGCAACTCTGAAATATCTGATGACTTATTCTTATTATAATTTTGGTATGGTATGTTAGCATTCTGAGCTTGAAAACACAAATTTTAGCATTCATAGCATCCCTTTCTTAACAAAGAGAAATGCATTTCTTCTAAAAGGAAAAAAGTATTACAAAATTACCTAGACACAAATATATTTCAAGTGGTTATCCAGGCCCTATACAAAAACATTCCAATGGAAGCAAATCATTCTTGGTAGCATTCTTTGCATTTTTAATTCCTTGCATTATTCCTGCAACTTCAATGGTTTCATTATTAAGTCAAAATGAAGGTCTTGGCAGCAATGTCTTTTGAATGGTGAACAAAACAGGTTAATTAGAAGCATTCTAATTTTTCTTATGTTACAAATTGTCTTGAGTAAAAGAAATGGATTAGAAGTCTCATAAGGCAAGAAGAAAAATGACATTGTATGCTTTCTGTTGAATAAGCTACTCTAAGAAAAAATATTGTTTATGGAAAGTCTGTAACAATAGTGGGATTTTTTTCTTTTAAAGAAGATTGGCCCCTTGCCATCTTTTTCACTAAGCATCTATTCCCTGTGGTGACCACACCATCAACATTTTATGTAATAATCTATTCTCTCTTCTTTTTCCCTATAGTCGTGAACTCCTTTCTTCTAGTCCTTCTTGCCCTGCATTTGGACAGAAAGAGGATCTTTTTGTGATCACAGTGATCTATGGTTGCCTTTCAATTATCATCGCAGGCATTTTCCATTTCCCAGATTCCCTGGGGCACCCTGAGCCAGCTTCTCCCACTGTGCAGCACGCTCCCAGGATAAATTCCCTGCCATCAGTTGCTGTGTGGGCTGGAAATGCAAACTAATTTTAACCTTAGCTTCACCAAACCATTATTAGAATCTTTAAACCAGAGAAAATAAATCCTACAGTATAGGCAAAAGGCAAGCAAGAATGGTATTTGGAGAAAATCTGGGGCTATTAGGCAAGAGGGTTTATTGTAATCTCTGATTCTCTCCATGAATACCAATCCTTGAGAGCAGAGTCTATAGATTTGCATATTTATTATTCTCAAGCACATGTCAGACAGACAATATTTATCTGGGTCAGTGAGCTCAGTTGGTGTGGAGCTAATAAGGCCAAAAGCATGGACTCTTTCCCCTTAGAAACCAGGAAAATGGACTCAGAGAAAAACCAACCTACTCTACATTCACGAGTTGTATCTCTAAACCTGGCCAGACGTCCTGTGAGTGCATGCTGTGGGTAACAAGCAGCATGGGTGAGGAAAAATGTGCTGACTCGGAATGAATCCAAAGTAAGCATTCTAGAGTTGACTCAAAGTTGAGGTCCTTCACGAAGCAAAGCCGGATGGTGACCAATTAGGAGGATCGGAACTCATATGCTAGACGAAATAGGCATATAGAGGCAGGTCACTGATCCTTTTTATAGCAAACTCTTTGGAAGATAGTGTTATCTCTGCTGATGTGCACATGGTTTGTTCTAAGGTACTGATCCTGCGTTTTTGCTGGCTTCCACTATTTTCAGTGTTCACCTTTTTCATGTGACTCTGCCTCTTGGCCACTTAGGAAGACACTGTGCAGAAGTGTCATCTATTTTGGAGTCAAAGACCTGACATCACTTCCATCATTTGCATCACTTACTTCTTGCATAGTGCAAAGATACTTGCACTCTCTAAATAGTTCCCTCATATGCAAGAGAGCTGTTGGGAGGATTCAGAAAGATAAGGTATGTAAAGCTATTAACTTGGTGCCTGGGACATAGCAAACTCTCCACTAATGATGATGGGTGTTATTAGTATATCAGCGGATGGCATTTGAACAATGAGTGGCATAGTATCAGGTTTATGATAAGAAATAACTAAAAATTAGCTCCCATCCTTCTTCCCCAGTTTCTGTTGTCTTTCTGCAGGTATCTCCATTTCTCCATTGTGTTGCATTTCTTTTATCTTTGTGGGGCAATCTCTCTCCCTGCCCAGAGCTTTCCTGCTCCACGAGTTCACAGAAGAGGTACTTAAGGGTCCTGCTGCAACTGTCTCAGGAGTGCTGCATCCTGCATCTCTTCATCTCTGCAATGATTGTCCACCTTAGAGCAGCCATCTTTCTATTTAATATTCTGTAAGGCTTACTCATGGGGCTTCCCTGGTGGCTTAGATGGCAAAGCGTCTGCCTGCAACGCAGAAGACCCAGGTTCGATCCCTGGGTTGGGAAGATCCCCTGGAAAAGGAAATGGCAACCCACCCCAGTACTCTTGCCTGGAAAATCCTATGGACAGAGGAGCCTGGTCGGCTACAGTCCATGGGGTCCCAAAGAGTCAGACATGACCGAGTGACTTCACTTCTTCACTTTAAGGCTTACTCATGGCAAGATTTCTTGATGCATCCAAAAAATGTATCTAAGTGATGTTATTTAGGAAGCCAGGTATGGTGTGTTGGGAAGGTATAGGCCACTTCATTTACAGAACGTTAAAAATTTGCCTCTCTATAGACCATTTCTTTGCCCAAAAGCTGGAGTCTATTTGGATGGTGCAAAACTAATTGTGGTTTAGCATATTGAAATTTGCCATTTGATATTGGAACACATTCTTATATAAATGTGGTAAGGTTATACATCATTTTAATGCACATTTCTCGGTTTATGTTATTTTGGTTAATGACATTACTTGCTGTATATTTTATATTTATTTTAGGCTGTGGAAATGATGTTAGATAAAAAGCAAATTCAAGCGATTTTCTTAGTTGAGTTCATAATGGGTTGTAAAGCAGTGGAGACAACTTGCAACATCAACAATGCATTTGGCTCAGGAACTGCTAACTGCTAAATGTAGAGTGCAGTGGTGGTTTGAGAAGTTTTGCAAAGGAGGTAAGAGCCTTGAAGATGAGGAGTGTAGGGGCCGGCCATCGGAAGTTGACAAAGACCAATTGAGAGGATCATCTAAGCTGGATCCTCTTACAACTACATGAGAAGTTGCTGAAGGACTCAGTGTTGACCATTCAATGGTCATTCAACATTTGAAGAAAATTGAAAAGATGGAAAAGCTTGATAAGTGGGTACCTCAGGAGCTAACCAAAAATCAAAAAATCATCATTTGGAAGTCATCTTCTCTTATTCTGCACAACAACAGCAATCAATTTCTCAGTCAGATTGTCATGTGGAACAAACAGTGGGTTTTATATAAATGGCAATGATCAGCTCAATGGTTGGGCTGAGAAAAGCTCCAAAGCATGTCCCAGAGCCAAACCTGTACCGAAGAAAGGTCATGATCATTATTTGGTGGTCTGCGGCCTGTCTGATCTGCTACAGCTTTTTGAATCCCTATGAAATCATCACACCTGAGAAGTATGCTCAACAAATCAATGAGAAGCACCAAAAATTGCAATGCCTGAAACCAGCATTGGTTAACAGATTGGACCCAATTCTTCTCCATGACAAGGTCTGACTTCACTTTGCACAGCCAGTGCTTCAAAAGTTGACCAAATTGGGCCACTAAGTTTTGCCTCATCCATCATATTCACCTGACCTCTTGCCAGTCACTTGCCACTTCTTCAAGCATCTCAACAACATTTTGCAGGGAAAATGCTTCCACAAACAGCAGGAGACAAAAAATGCTTTCCAAAAGTTTGATTCCCAAATCATAAACAAAAATAAGTTTGTTTATCAAACTTATTTCTCATTGGCAAAAATGTGTTGATCATAAAGTTTCCTATTTTGATTAATAAAGATGTGCTTGAGCCTACTTAAAATGATTTAAAATTCACAGTCCAAAATGGCAATTACGTTTGCACCAACCTAATATATTGGCATCATGTTCAACTTACTTGAATTAAGCTTTTTTTCCCCTCCTCTCAATGATACAGAGAGTGAACTTAATGAAAATAAAGTGGTAGGCATGAAAGAAATTTATAATAAACCTTAACTCTAGCCTTACATGCTATGATTCTCAAAATTTAACTTTTGTGTAGGGACTCTAATGTTGTTCCTATATTTCAGTGATTAAAGTGGTAGAAGTAACTGCATTTAATTTTGTCATGTACATCTGAGCAAGTGCTTTAGTCTACCTTATTGCTTACATTGATACTGTGATATAGAGGGTGCCAGAGATCACTTCAACTCTGCCATGATAAGCAGATTCCTTCTTAATATTCAAGAAAGTGCATCTGCGGGAGAAAAAATTCCATCAGAGCAACCCATGATTCAGGGAATTTTGCCTGGGTTTTTTTGCTCACCGCCATCTGGCTCTGAGGTCAGAGCTACCCTCACTCTCTTTTTACCCCTTTTTCATAATGGGTCATGGTCAGATTTGATGTCTTCTATTATTCAAGTATGATCTCAGTTTGTCCTCGATTGTGACTTATCTACACTTTCTGGACTTTGATGGCCTATGCATAACCTTGTAGATACATTTGACCTACATTTCTGTTTTGTGTTAGTTTTGAAAACTAATGGCAGGAGTCACAAAGAGAAAGATACTGGATGCAAGGATCTCTGTAGAGGCCCAGTCAGATAAACAAAGACCAATAAATTACATTCTTCTAAAGCAGAATCCCTGCCGATGTACATGTGTATTTCTTTGAACTCAATTTTGAATATATTATCTAGTTGGGTCTAAAACAGATTATTCCTCCTTCATTTCTTCATAATGTGATCCTCCAATACAAGAACAACTCTTGAGGATTTTTTTTTCTCAAATACCTTCCAAAGAATCCTCCTGAAAACAGAAGGAGGAACCTTGGGAGACGAGTGTCTTTAGTGTGGGCTGGGAGGCTGATGGTTTGTCTGTGACTTAGGAAGCCATGCTTCAGTGTTTTCTCAGTACTCTATGCGAAGGGCAGAAGACATATGGCCAAGTTAACTCATTCTTTAAACTAACACATATTAAGCACTTACAGATAAACACTCAAAACATGAAAATGAAGAAGACGTGGTCCCTGTCCCCATCTCATTGGGAAAGATAGACAGATAACTTAAATCCTAAAACAAAAAGGTTTATTTATGGATAATGGGCATGATTATAATGCTTCATTGCCTTATAGGCAATAGATGTGCTTTTCAATACCATTGAAATATTGTAACTTTGGGGAGTAGAGTTAGCAACACAAGTCTCCTATAGCTTCACCATATTTTCTATCCATATCTATTTCTCCAGCTCCCTTTTGGTTTTTAATTTCCTGTCCTTCCCCAAGATCTCAGGCAGTTTCCTCCAGTGCCCCTTTGATAAACCGCAGGGCAGTGTTATAAGTTTTGGTCCATCTGCTAGCCCCCAGATCACTGACTAAATGTACCAAGATTTAAAATCACTTGGCAAAGCTGTTGGTTGAATCTCCAATAAAATTATGCACTGAAATGTGCTTGAATTGAAGACAAGAATGGAATGTTTTTGTCTGTGTTTATTCTTTTTAAAAATTTGCTTACTTTTTATTGAAGTACAGTTGATTTAAGCATGGTGTTAGTTTCAGTAGTATAAGGGTGTACAAAATATATATACATATATATATGTATTCCTTTTCAGATTTGTATATATTATTACAAAATATTAAGTTGAGTTCCTTGTGCTATATAGTAGGTTATTGTTGGTTATCTATTTTATATACAATAGTGAGCATATGTTACTCCCAAACTCTTAATTTATCCTTCCCCCTACTTCCCTTTCCCCTTTGGTAATCATAAGTTTGTTTTCTATTGACATTTTTTATTGCTAAACTCCCTTGAATCAAGGACTCAAACTTTAAAACCAAATATGCCTAAAAGGAGGGTCATTTATAGTGTATTTATTACTTCAAATTGCTTTCACTTTTTTTCTTTCAAAAACCCATGACCCAGAGTATTATGTATATTCTTTAAAAGGGTATATTTTAACCCAATTTCAGAATGTAAAGAATTTCAATTAGTCAAACTCAACTCATGAATATTCATAAAGCTTTACATGTCTTTCCTCCCATAGACTACCAGGAACCCACAATTCATTTTCTCTTCCCTTTCTCTTTACAAAAATGAACCTATGAACAGTAATTACAATGAACTGAAATGACAGAGCTGACATTTAGGTGCTCATAATTAGGTTTGAAAGCAACCAGATTATTGAGATGGATGGAAGTGATTGTGTCACTTTCTTTTGTTCTAGTGGGCACCATTCCACTGGCAATCATATGTTACCATAGGGAGGTTAAGAAGTCCATAAAGTTTAAAATAGAATCAAGTAGAAGGCTTACAGAGGACCATCAGTTTTCAAAATCATAGACTGAGGGCACTCCAATTTGTGTTGTTTCTGTATAAGCTGGGAACTATTCTTTGCCCATAAACCAACTAAATGTGCTTGTATGTCTACATATTTTTCCTTTTACTCTGTTTTGTTGCAATTATATCTGTATTTGCATCTATGTTTTTACTTTTCCTTTAGCCTTTAGAAGATATTGATTCTTGCTAAGGTGCTATAATGTAAGGAGTACTTCTAAATCTAATGTGTTCATTCTGTGTACCAGAATCCTAAGAGAAATTTTCAGCTGTCTCATTATTTAAACACTGATTTATAAAAATAATAGAATGAATCTTTACTAAATATTAAATCACTGAGAAATAACTGTGGAAGGGCTTCCTGCATGGCTCAGCAGGTAAAAAATCCACCTGCAATGCAGGAGACACAGGAGAGGCTGGTTTGATCCCTGGGTCGGGAAGATCTCCTGCAGAAGAGAATGGCTACCCACTCCAGTATTCTTGTCTAAAAAATCCCATGGACAGAGGAGCCTGGAGGGTTACAGTCCATAGGATCACAATCCCAAAGAGTCAGACATGACTGAGCAATTAAGCACTTACCTTGTTTAGGTTAAATTACAAATAAAGCCTGGTTCTAATCTCAGCATCCAGTCGGATCCTTCCTTAAACTGGCTACATTCTTAAAAAATTTGACTGAAGGATTGACTTTAGTTTCCGTAAGTTTATACCCTCTTCTTTTTCTGGCACTGCTTTGCTCCCTCATTAAAACATAAGTTCTATGAGCCGGGGCTTCTATTTTGCTTACTTCTGGACTTCCCATTCCTGGATGGAGTTATATGTTATTATCGTGTTCTGTCTATCTATTTTATATGATGGTAGTAACTCTGAACTTTTCTGTTCAATCATCACAGGTTGGCTTTTTCTTTTTTCTATTTTAGCTTTTTCTTTTTTTTAACATGGACCATTTTTTTAAGTCTTTATTGAATTTTGTTACAATATTGTTTTTGCTTTTATGTTTTTGTGTTTTGGCTGCAAGGCCTGTGGGATCCTAGCGCCCCCACCAGAGCTCAAACCCTCACCTCCTGCATTGGAAGGTGGAGTTCTAAACCACTCAGCCATCAGGGAAGTCCTATGTGTTCGCTTTTATGTAGCCCACAAATAAATATGTATATATAAATTAAATATATGTAAACGTATATACACCTAGCATTTCATCTTTTCTCTTTTTTTTTTACTAATATTCCATCATTGTGTTTATTCTAACTTTAGGAAGGAATTTTGTTTTGTATAGTAGATAACATTTTGACTTAAAAATAATTCTCATAACTTAGCAGAAGATAGCATGGGGCAAGATAATTAACCTCTCTAAGCTTAAATTTCCTTACTTGTAAATTTTTTTAATTAACTGATTACCTTTTATTGAAGTATAGTTGATTTACAAAGTAGTACTAGTTTCAAATATACAGCAAAGTGATTCAGTGATACATACATATATATCTATGCTTTTCAGATTTTTTTTCCCTTCAGTTCAATTCAGTTCAGTCGCTCAGTCGTGTCAGACTCTTTGTGACCCCTTGAATCGCAGCACGCCAGGCCGCCCTATCTATCACCAACTCCCGGAGTTCACTCAGAATCACGTCCATTGAGTCAGTGATGCCATGCAGCCATCTCATCCTCTGTCGTCCCCTTCTCCTCCTGCCCCCAATCCCTCCCAGCATCAGAGTCTTTTCCAATGAGTCAACTCTTCACATGAGGTGGCCAAAATACTGGAGTTTCAGCTTTAGCATCATTCCTTCAAACAAAAACCCAGGGCTTGATCTCGTTTAGAATGGACTGGTTGGATCTCCTTGCAGTCCAAGGGACTCTCAAGAGTCTTCTCCAACACCACAGTTCAAAAGCATCAATTCTTCGGTGCCAGCCTTCTTCACAGTCCAACTCTCACATCCATACATGACCACAGGAAAAACCATAGCCTTGACTAGACGGACCTTTTATGGCAAAGTAACGTCTCTGCTTTTGAATATTCTATCTAGGTTGGTTATAACTTTCCTTCCAAGGAGTAAGCGTCTTTTAATTTCATAGCTGCAGTCACCATCTGCAGTGATTTGGGAGCCCAGAAAAATAAAGTCTGACACTGTTTCCACTGTTTCCCCATCTATTTGCCATGAAGTAATGGGACCAGATGTCATGATCTTCGTTTTCTGAATGTTGAGCTTTAAGCCAACTTTTTCACTCCCCTCTTTAACTTTCATCAAGAGGCTCTTTAGTTCTTCTTCACTTTCTGCCATAAGGGTGGTGTCATCTGCATATCTGAGGTTATTGATATTTCTCCCGGCAATCTTGATTCCTGCTTGTGCTTCTTCCAGTCCAGCGTTTCTCATAATGTACTCTGCATAGAAGTTAGATAAGCAGGGTGACAATATACAGCCTTGACATACTCCTTTTCCTATTTGGAACCAGTCTAGGTTATTAAATTATAATGTCTATCTCACAAGTTCTGAGATTTAAAAATGATAATATACATGAAGTATATAGTACAATGTATGGCCTCTCATATGTGAAGAAAGCTGAGCACCAAAAAATTGTTGTTTTTGAACTGTGGTGTTGGAGAAGACTCTTGAGAGTCCCTTGGACTGCAAGGAGATCCAACCAGTCCATTCTAAAGGAGATCAGCCCTGGGTGTTCTTTGGAAGGAATGATGCTAAAGCTGTAAAACTCCAGTACTTTGGCCACCTCACGCAGAGTTGACTCATTGGAAAAGACTCTGATGCTGGGAGGGATTGGGGGCAGGAGGAGAAGGGGACGACAGAGGATGAGATGGCTGGATAGCATCACTGACTCGATGGACTTGAGTCTGAGTGAACTCCGGGAGTTGGTGATGGACAGGGAGGCCTGGCATGCTGCGATTCATGGGGTCCCAAAGAGTCTGACACGACTGAGTGATTGAACGGAACTGAACTGATATGCTCAATAAATATTATCAAAATAATGGAGATTATCTTATTCTCTCTTTGAGACTGAGGTGCATGGAACAGGACAATTACAAGATTATGGAATTGCTTGGTGGCAAGTGGAGAATGCCTGGCCAAGTTACTGACTGTGAGATCATGTATGAATGACAAAGCCTAATCAGCCACAGTGTAACTGAATTGCTTGTTTTGGCTTTATTTAACAATCAGTTCTGCACAATTAGTTACTATCAATCTAGTCAAAATTAATGGAGCTCCTTCTAGTGAAAGACTATTATGCAGGCTACACCTTTGTTATTTAAAATTCTGTAGTGTAGTTTAATGTAATTTCTAAATCAAAGTGCCTTCCCCCAAATCCAAAGTAAATTTATTGGTTTAAAAATAATTGATTGTATCAAAGCAAGCAATGTGTCACTGCATGTCAATACCCTGGTTTCACCGAGTTTTGGGTTTTAAGCATTAATTAAGTGTGACTTAATTCTAAGTTATTTTCTCATGACTACATGGGCATATGGGAAACAGTTCTAGAATTATCTTTTTCCCACCCAGTTGCTTCGAAGTTTCAAAACACATTGGTGTCAAGTCTACAATTCTCTGAAAAGTCAATGAAAAAAGAATGCTGGAAATCCTCAGTTCCTTGCTCTATGCACTATGAAGTTGTGTCCCACAAGTTCACTAGGTTCTAGGGAGAAGACCTGGATTCAGAATCCATATCTCCTATGTTACTAGGGGCTGGAGCTCAACCGTGGTCCCTTCCGACAGGCATGCCTTTTCAGATTCCCACGGTCGGCCCTGTCCCTACTTCTGCCATTCTGGTGAGCTTCTTTGCCCCTGAGACACTAGATTTGGAGATTCTACATACTTACAAAGAGTGGGACAAAGTGACCTTACACAGGAGATGAAGTGCAATTTATTCAAACAGTGAGCTGTTGAGTGAAGAAAAAGGGACATCCACCAAGACAAGGTGGATGATACAGCAGGTAGGCATCTAGATGGAGGAGGAGTGTGGGAGAAATGAACCAAGGACTGTGGTGAGTTTAAGAGAAGCGCCAATGCTAATAGCAGTCATAGGTTTGAGAGATTGACCCATAGCCGGTGCATGAGCATGGCGCGGTGCCTGTGACGGTGCAGGAGCACGGCTGACAGGAGCTACCCCACGCCCGAGGTTAGGGGTGGTGGCCCGAGAGGAGCTACCCCGCACCGCAGGTAAGGAGCAGTGGCTGCGCTTTGCTGGAGCAGCCATGAAGAGAGACCCCGCTTCCAAGGTAAGTGAAACCCAAGTAAGACGGTAGGCACTGAGAGAGGAGATCAGAGGGCAGATGTACTGAAATACAATCACAGACAACTAGCCAATCTAATCACGTGGAAAACAGCCTTGTCTAACTTAATGAAACTAAGCCATGCCATATGCGGCCACACAAGACGGACGGGTTATGGTGGAGAGGTCTGACAGAATGTGGTCCACTGGAGAAGGGAATGGCAAACCACTTCAGTATTCATGCCTTGAGAACCCCATGAACAGTATGAAAAGGCAAAAAGATAGGACACTGAAAGATGAACTCCCCAGGTTGGTAGGTGCCCAATATGCTACTGGAGATCAGTGGAGAAATAACTTCAGAAAGAATGAAGGGATGGAGCCAAAGCAAAAACAACACCCAGTTGTGACTGGGACTGGTGATAGAAGCAAAATTCGATGCTGTAAAGAGCAATAGTGCATAGGAACCTGGAATGTTAGGTCCATGAATCAAGGCAAATTGGAAGTGGTCAAACAGGAGATGACAAGAGTGAACACTGACATTCTAGGAATCAGTGAACTAAGATGGACTGGAATGGGTGAATTTAACTCAGATGACCATCATCTCTACTACTGTGGGCAGGAATTCCTTAGAAGAAATGGAGTAGCCAACATAGTCAACAAAAGAGTCCGAAATGCAGTACTTGGATGCAATCTCAAAAACGACAGAATGATCTCTGTTCGTTTCCAAGACAAACCATTCAATATCACAGTAATCCAAGTCTATGACCCGACCAGTAATGCTGAAGAAGCTGAAGTTGAACAGTTCTATGAAGACCTACAAGACCTTCTAGAACTAACACCCCAAAAAGATGCCCTTTTCATTGTAGGGGACTGGAAAGCAAAAGAGGAAGTCAAGAAACACGGGGAGTAACAGGAAAATTTGGCCTTGGAGTATGGAATGAAGCAGGGCAAAGGCTAATAGAGTTCTGCCAAGAAAATACACTGGTCATAGCAAACACCCTCTTCCAACAACACAAGAGAAGACTCTACACATGGGCATCACCAGATGGTTGACACCAAAATCAGATTGACTATATTCTTTGCAGCCAAAGATGAAGAAGCTCTATACAGTCAGCAAAAACAAGACTGGGAGTTGACTGTACCTCAGATCATGAATTCCTTTATGCCAAATTCAGACTGAAATTGAAGAAAGTGGAGAAAACCACTAGACCATTCAGATCAGATCAGATCAGTTGCTCAGTCGTGTCCGACTCTTTGCGACCCCATGAATCGCAGTTCACCAGGCCTCCCAATCTATCACCAACTCCTGGAGTTCACTCAGACTCACGTTCGTTGAGTCGGTGATGCCATCCAACCATCTCATCCTCTGTCATCACCTTTTCCTCCTGCCCCCAATCCCTCCCAACATCAGAGTCTTTTCCAATGAGTCAACTCTTCGCATGAAGTGGCCAAAGTACTGGAGTTTCAGCTTTAGCATCATTCCTTCAAACAAAAACCCAGGGCTGATCTCCTTTAGAATGGACTGGTTGGATCTCCTTACAGTCCAAGGGACTCTCAAGAGTCTTCTCCAACACCACAGTTCAAAAGCATCAATTCTTCGGCACTCAGCTTTCTTCACAGTCCAACTCTCACATCCATACATGACCACTGGAAAAACCATAGCCTTGACTAGACAGACCGTTGTTGGCAAAGTAATGTCTCTGCTTTTCAATATGCTATCTAGGTTGGTCATAACTTTCCTTCCAAGGAGTAAGCGTCCTTTAATTTCATGACTGCAGTCACCATCTGCAGTGATTTTGGAGCCCCCCAAAATAAAGTCTGATACTATTTCCACTGTTTGCCCATCTATTTCCCATGAAGTGATGGGACCAGATGCCATGATCTTCATTTTCTGAATGTTGAGCTTTAACCCAACTTTTTCACTCTCCTCTTTCTCTCTCATCAAGAGGATTTTTAGTTCCTCTTCACTTTCTGCCATAAGGATGGTGTCATCTGCAGACCATTCAGGTATGACCTAAATCAAATGCCTTATGACTATACAGTGGAAGTGAGAAATAAATTTAAGGGACTAGATCTGATAGAGTGCCTGATGAACTATGGATGGAGGTTCATGACATTGTACAGGAGACAGGAATCAAGATCATCTCCAAGAAAAAGAAATGCAAAAAAGCAAAATGGCTGTCTGAGGAGGCCTTTCAAATAGCTGAGAAAAGAAGCGAAGTGAAAAACAAAGGAGAAAAGGAAAGATATAAACATCTGAATGCAGAGTTCCAAAGAATAGCAAGGAGAGATAAGAAAGCCTTCCTCAGTGATCAATGCAAAGAAATAGAGGAAAACAACAGAATGGGAAAGACTAGAGATCTCTTCAAGAAAATTAGAGATACCAAGGGAACATTTCATGCAAAGATGGGCTCAATAAAGGACAGAAATTATAGGGACCTAACAGAAGCAGAAGATATTAAGAGAGGTGGCAAGATTACACAGAAGAACTGTACAAAAAGATCTTCACAACCCAGATAATTACCATGGTGTGATCACTCACCTAGAGCCAGACATCCTGGAATGTGAAGTCAAGTGGGCCTTAAGAAGCATCACTACGAACAAAGCTAGTGGAGGTGATGGAATTAAAGTTGAGCTAGTTCAAATCCTGAAAGACAATGCTGTGAAAGTGCTGCACTCAATATGCCAGAAAATTTGGAAAACTCAGCAGTGGCCACAGGACTGGAAAAGGTCAGTTTTCATTCCAAACCCAAAGAAAGGCAATGCTAAAGAATGCTCAAACTACCTCACAATTGCACTCATCTCACATGCTAGTAAAGTAATGCTTAAAATTCTCTAAGCCCGGCTTCAGCAATATGTGAACCGTGAACTTCCAGATGTTCAAGCTGTTTTTAGAAAAGGCAGTGAAACCAGAGCTCAAATTGCCAACGTCCGCTGGATCATAGAAAAAACAAGAGAGTTCCAGAAAAACATCTATTTCTGCTTTATTGACTATGCCAAAGCCTTTGACTGTGTGGATCACAATAAACTGTGGAAAGTTCTGAAAGAGATGGGAATACCAGACCACCTGACCTGCCTCTTGAGAAACCTATATACAGGTCAGGAAGCAACAGTTAGAACTGGACATGGAACAACAGACTGGTTCCAAATAGGAAAAGGAGTACGTCAAGGCTGTATATTGTCACCCTGCTTATTTAACTTATTTGCAGAGTACATCATGAGAAATGCTGGGCTGGAAGAAGCACAAGCTGGAATCAAGATTTCCGGGAGAAATATCAATAACCTCAGATATGCAGATGACACCACCCTTATGGCAGAAAGTGAAGAAGAACTAAAGAGCCTCCTGACGAAAGTGAAAGAGGAGAGTGAAAAAGTTGGCTTAAAGCTCAACATTCAGAAAACGAAGATCATGGCATCTGGTCCCATCACTTCACAGCAAATAGATGGGGAAACAGTGGTAACTGTGGCTGACTTTATTTTTCTGGCTCCAAAATCACTGTAGATGGTGACTGCAGCTATGAAATTAAAAGACGCTTACTCCTTGGAAGGAAAGTATGACCAACCTAGACAGCATATTAAAAAGCAGAGACATTACTTTGCCAACAAAGGTCCATCTAGTCAAAGCTATGGTTTTTCCAGTGGTCATGTATGGATGTGAGAGTTGGACTATAGAGAAAGCTGAGTGCTGAAGAATTGATGCTTTTGAACTGTGGTGTTTGAGAAAACTCTTGAGTCCCTTGAACTGCAAGGAGATCCAATCAGTCCATCCTAAATGAGATAGTCCTGGGTGTTCATTGATAGGACTGATTTTGAAGCTGAAACTCCAATACCTTGGCCACCTGATGCAAAGAGCTGACTCATTGGAAAAGACCCTAATGCTGGGAAAGATTGAAGGCAGGAGGAGAAGGGGACAACAGAGGATGAGATGGTTGGATGGCATTACAGACTTAATGGACATGGGTTTGGGTGGACTCCGGGAGTTGGTGATGGACAGGAAGGCCTGGTGTGCTGCATTTCATGGGGTCGCAAAGAGTCGGACACGACTGAGCAACTTAACTGAACTGCTATTGTTTCTACATAAATCATGCCTTTACCTTTTTTTAAGGGTGAAATGCATTAACTGAAGTAGACCAACACCTTATTTTTTCTACCTGTTGCTTATATCTAATGCATCCCTATGTCTTATTTTTATCATTTACTTTTGCAATGTTGCTATCAGTTTATTAGTAGCTTTATTTGGCAAATATCTGTGTGCAATTACTGTATGTGGAGCACCACTCTATGAATTTTACAAATGGTAAAAGTTATTCTCAACCAAAGACAACATGTGGAAATAATTTCAATTGTCTTAATTTGAGAGGGGATAGCTTCCTAGGTGGCTCATTGGTAAAAAGTCCACCTGAGATGCTGGTTCAATCCCTGGGTTGGGAAGATCCCCTGGAGGAGGGCATGGCAACCCACTCCAGTATTCTTGCCTGGGGAACCCAATGGACAGAGTAGCCTGGTGGGCTATAGTACATGGGATTGCAGAAGAGTTGGACACAACTTAGTGACTAAACAACAACAATTATCACATCATTTAGTGGGTAAAAGACAGAGATGATGCTGAATATTCTGCAATGCACAGGACTGCCCCTCTCCCTGAACTAAAAATTAATCTAGCCAAAAATATCAATAGCATGAGTTTTAAAAACTCCTCTATTAATTCCTTAACCTTTATAATAACCCTATAGAGTAGGTACCATTCTTATCTTCATTTTACAGATAAGGAACATTAAACACAGAGAGGTTCATGAAATAGCTCAAGGTCACACAGCTGATGAGTGGCAAGGTTGATGTGTAAGACTAAGAGGTCTGTGTCTAAAATCCATGCTCTACCAACATACCAGGCTACCTCTGGGTTGCATGAAAAGTATTTTTACTCTTTTGAAATCTCACCAAGAAAGGCCATATTTCATCTCGTCCCATTTCCTGACCTCAAGACCACAGAGCTTAGACAATACTAGCTTTGTTCCTGTTACCCATACCTTCAATGGATGTCTTGTTATTGCACTGGAGTGGATATGTCAGATACAGAGAAGTTTCCCCTCCCCTAAACTGGACTCAGGTCACAGAGCATCCTTAACCCTTCAAAAGTGAAGTGAAAAAGTGTTAGTCGCTCAGTCACGTCCAACTCTTTGCAGCCTATGGACTGTAGCCCGCCAGCCTCCTCTGTCCATGGGATTCTCCAGGCAAAATACTGCCGTGGGTAGCCATTCTCTTCTCCAAGGGATTTTTCTGAGCCAGGGATCAAACCCAGGTCTTCTGCGTTGCAGGCAGATTCTTTACCATTTGCCACCAGGGATGGCTCTAACCCTGTTCAGGGATAGTCTGTCTTGTGGCTTCTTTATCCTCTTCTTCATGACTTCAAGCCTTTTGACTATTTTAGAGCTAATTTATGTAGGCTTCAGAAGGTAGGTAATGGATAATGAAATTCTAATGAATCTATTTTGTGACAAGTGAGCATCACTGAAGAAGGTGTGAATACACAGTTTGGAAAATTATAACTAAAATTAAAATCAGCTCACTACCTGTACATTCTTTATAATAAGACTTCTTAGGCCCTTATATTTATTTTGATACTCATTAAGTATAAATGTGGTATTTAATAATTGGATGCAAAAATGGATGTGAAATTGCATGATAAATGCACCCTTACCTGAAAAAATAAAGCAGAACCAGGTACTCATATTATCTCTTTGCTGTATTGTGTGTATATTCACCAATGAAACACAGGATTTCTAAGCAATATGTGAATCCTAACACACAAAAGATCTGAAGGAAAATATATCAAAGTGTATGTTTCTAAAAAGCTCCTCTTAAGTTTGTAAAACACTTGGCATCCATCAAACAAAGCGTGGGTGGACAGTCTTGCTGTCAGTAAGTCAGAAATACTGGGTAATAATTAGAGTTCTGATTTTCCTCAATGATGTTGGTTCAGTATATATGTTAGGAAATCATGATACTTGAACTGCCTGGATCTTCAGAAGCCATGTCACAGCTGGCCTGTGCCCTGGAATCACCCAATGTGACATGCTGATACTGAATAAAACTCTCTTTTCTTTAAACATCTCATTTCTGTGCAAATGTCATTACCAACCCGGGCTGTGTACATGGATGCTGAAGGAACAGGGGAATACACAGGGGAGCAGAAAAGAGAAGCAAGGCAGAAAACCAGTGAAGGGAAATTGGTCAAGGCTTGAGTCCTCCAGCATCAAAGAAAAAGGGAAGCAGTCAAGAAGAAAAAGAAGTAGGATAGAAGAAAAATTAGGTGAGTGCCCATCAGGTTCCTCTGTCCATGGGATTTTCCAGGCAAGAATACTGGCGTGGGTTGCCATTTCCTACTCCTGGGGATCTTCCCAACCCAGGGATCGAACTCGTGTCTCTTGCACCTCTTACCTTGCAGGAGGGCTATTTACTGCTGTGCCACAATCCCCCTCAAAGTTTTTGGTCCTTTTTTTTTAATCACCTCTCTCTCTCATCTCTTCCAGTCTAATGTTATCAGCATATAAACAAACTATATTACTTCCAAAGTAAACTACAAAATAAAACAAGCAAACCTCACTTCTCCCCAGGGATCCCACTAGCTCTTGCCCATACATTTGCTCCCCTTTAACCCAAAAGCCCTTCAAAGAGGTGTCTACACTCAGTTTGCCTTTCCTTCCTCATTGTCCTACATCTGTTTACCCCAATACAGAGTTTATCTGCAAGATTCCAGAGAAATAACTCTTCTTAACTTTTCATCCTCCTCTGACAGGAGGAGCAGGGGCTAACATTAGATTTGGGATGTCATAGAATGAGAGATTTCAATTTCTTGGGCTCCAAAAACAATGCAGATGGTGACTGCAGCCATGAAATTAAAAGACACTTGTTCCTTGGAAGAAAAGCTATGACAATCCTAGACAGCATATTAAAAAGCAGAGACATCACTTTGCCAACAAAGATCTGTATAGTCAATGCTACTGTTTTTCCAATAGTCAGGTATGGATGGATGTGAGAGCTGGACCATAAAAAAGGCTGAGCACTGAAAAATCGATGCTTTTGAACTGTGGTGCTGGAGAAGACTCTTGAGAGCCCCTTGGCCTGCAAGGAGATCCAACCAGTCTATCCTAAAGGAGATCAGTCCTGGGTGTTCATTGGAAGGACTGATGCTGAAGCTGAAACTCCAATACTTTGGCCACCTCTTGCGAAGAGTTGACTCATTGGAAAAGACCCTGATGCTGGGAGGGATTGGGGGCAGGAGGAGAAGGGGATGACAGAGGATGAGATGGCTGGATGGCATCACCGACTTGATGGACATGAGTTTGGGTGAACTCTGGGAGTTGGTGATGGACAGGGAGGCCTGGCATGCTGTGATTCATGGGGTCGCAAGGAGTCGGACATAACTGAGCGACTGAACTGAACTTAACTGAACTTTTCACCAAATATAATTGTCATTTACCTTACTTCATTTTGAGTGCACGTCTCCATACATTAAGTAGAAGTGGCATATGGAATTCATCATATGACTGTGAAAATGTGTAGATAGGAGACTCAAAGCCAAAGTCAAACATCTTAGAACATGGCCCCTGAAACCCAGTGAGGGATTCTGTGTAGTAGAGGTTCTCATTGCTGAATTTATTAGGGAATTTTTAAAAAGTCCTTTTTAAAATAGAAATATTAATAAACAACTCACTAAACTCATTTTTTAAATTTTCAGTTTACTTTTTGGAAGTGACCATCATTGCTGGTTCCCAGGCAACATCAAAGTGGGTTAAAGATAGTGTCAAATGAGAGAGGCTTTGAGGTCCTAGCATTGGATCTATTCTAGTGTACTTGGAAAGAATGAAGATGCAGTTCTATGCTGAGGGGTCTTGAGCCACTATGGGGTCCCAGCCACACAGAAGAACAATCCGGTGTGTTGTGTCTGGGCCATAATGAGCTGAATAGGATTTATAAATGAAAGCACCAGAAACAAAACAATAAAAGTGATGGTTTGTAGATGAACACGGAGAGAAAGGCAGAAGTGATACCGTAGCAAGAATACCTTGGTAGAATCATGTGAGCTGGTTTAGCTTCTAGCTGTCTGACTGCAGTTACACGCTGAGCCTCTGTGCTCCGACCTCTACACTGGGAGTAACAGCATTTTGCCCACTCCCCATCTGCCCGCAGTGCTTCACAGACGCAGCAGTGAGCTGCGTCCCACCACGGGGATCACTCCTACGGGGGTGAAACATAGTGGTTAAGAGTCGAAACTCTAGATGTCCACCACCCCCATGCATGGCATCCGTCTAGGCACTCAGTGCCTTGTCCACTTGCCTTTCTCATCTATAGCATGAGGAAAACAACAGCAACTGCCTCTCAGGATTTGAGGACCAAATGAATTCTTTTTTTTTTTAATTAATTTTCATTGCAGTATAGTTGCTGGACAATGTTGTGTTAGTTTCTGCTGTACAGCAAAATGAATCAGCTGTACACGTACATACATCCCCTCCCTTTTGGACTTCCTTCCCATTCATGTCACCAGCGTGCATAAAGTAGAGTTCCTTTTGGTATACAGTATGTTCTCATTAGTTTTCCATTTTATACATAATATCAATAGTAATCACATCAATAGTAATCAATAGTAATCACATCAATCAATAATATTGATGTATTTTATCCATAATATATCAGTGTATATGTGTCAACCTCAGTCTCTGGATTCCTTCCATGCCTCCCCTTATCCTCTTGGTAATCCTTAAAAATGGTTACTTTGGCGCCTGGCACACAGTGAGTGCTCGCTGTTGACTCCAGTGTCCCTCCTGCCCTTCCACTGACAATGGGGAAGAAGACACATTGGCCTCGTATTTGCCTCTGTTTGAGGTGGAGTTATCATCCATACAGGCAACGCCACATATATGTTCCAGGCATCAAGCAGCAGAATAAAGGGGAAAAGCTTTATAAGTTCTTTACAAATACAAGGCATTGTTATTATTTGAATTCAGCACACCCCCAAGGACAAAAAACAACTTTAATGATGTACATTCAACTAAATAATGCAGAATTTAATTAGTTTAAACTGTGGGATTTGGTATGAAAGACTTTTTAGGTGGGTTGTAGCATTGCTTTTAGAAAATAATTAGTCCATTTTAGGGTATGAAACGAGTTTCTAATGCTTTCAAGAATGAATGTACCGCTTGAAGAGCCCTTCATAAGACTGGCTGGCACTAGGGCAAAAAGAACTCCCTGTTATACAGACAAATATTCACCCTCCCCATAAACTACCCTGGGCCAGTCATTGAGCGAATCTGTCTTGTTATTAATTTCCATTTTACTTTTTAATAAGTTTAAAACTTTCAACGTTTTATCATGTGAAGTGTTTGAGTGTTGTCCATGTACTTTTCGTATAAAGTTTAAGTTATCTAGACTGGCACAAGAAACTATTTTTTTAAATGTAAATTTGATTCAAACATTGGTGCACTCTAGGTCCATTATGGACTTGACAGCTGAACTCTTGAATCTCTTGACAATTTAAATATTAATGTAGACTTTCAATAGCATCACAGGTGTTTTACCCAATACAATCAAAAGGGAAATTGATGCCCTTCAAGAAGCTGGCATTTGATAATGTGGGCTTTCTGAAGGGCCCGACAGAGGTGCTCTCACGGGAAAGAGACATGCAAAATATTTGCCATAACTTTTTGTCTGCCACAGAACTTCTTCTCCACTTCTAGAAAAGGTGAGTCTAATTTTATAGAAGTTCCTAGGCACCCGGCTGCTCCTAGATGTAGGCAATTTGGAGATTCATGGGTAGAGCTTGAATTAAGCAGCATTTTTCTTTGAAATAAAATCTTTAGCACTTCAAGAATGATCCCCTTTCAGAAAATTATGGCCCCCAGGTTTCATCCCGTCATCATGAAAAGTAATCTTGGAAGGGAGTTGTTAAATCAATGTTACGTTTTTGATAGATATTAAATGACCAGATACTCTTCAAAGTGAAATACATTATAAAACACAAATGTAAGCTAATTGTTGTCCATCTTTAAAATCAAGTCACACTGACATATATACACTACCATGTATATATTGACAAATGTACACTAGCTTAAAACAGATAGCTAGTAGGAGGCTACTGTATAACACAGGGAGCTCATCTCGGTGCTCTGTGATGGCCTAGAGGAGTGGGGTCTGGGGCAGTGGGCGGGAGACTCAAGAGGGAAGGGATGTATGTATACTTAGAGCTGATTCACGTTGTTGTACAGCAGAAACCAACACAACACTGTAAAGCAATTATCCTCCACTTAAAAATCAATTTAAAAAAAAACAGAATGCACATATATGTATAACTAAATCACTGTGCTGCATAGCAGAAGTTAACATATTGCAAATTAATTATACTTAAACGTAAAAAATAAAATCACAAGCATTAAGTAACATTCATTAAAATTTATATTCTCCATTTTTTAATGAGGGATAAGTAGTGATAGGGTAAACCCCAAGAATTTGCATAGACAATTAAATGGATAAAACGTGAAACAGGACAGTGATAAAGAATCAATTTAGAGTAGAAAAGCCAGGAATTATCTAGTAATATCAAGTCTGCCATAGCTTATCTTTATACAAAATGATGGATCAAGAAAGTTTTTCAAGAGGAAGTTTTAAGAATAAATTTGCAGTGTCATGCTTTGGAGTTAGTTGCATCTGGGATTGAATTCTGCTTCTAGTACTTACTGATGCAATGAACAAATAACTAAACAAACACTCTGTGTTTTCCCTGGAGAAGGTGTATGTCTGCATTTTAGAATTTAGAGGGAAGAATGCAATAATATATTTATGAAAAGCATCTGGTTAATAGAAAATACATATAGTACATACTTATATGAGAATTTGTGCATTTCGTGTGTATAAATGTGTATTTCTGTGGATGTGAGTATATGTGCTTTTCTCCCTACATATGTAGAAATTGAGACCCTAACTCAAGAATTTACTTTCCAAGGAACACATACATCTCAATGGCTTAATAAGATTTAAATCTAAGACAAATATTTTAATGTTCCTTCTATTTAATGTGATCCTCATAATTCTCAATTCTGAAAACAATCAAGTTGTTCTAATTGATTAATTCTGTATCTGATTAAGTACTATAGTGAAAACATATATATATATATATATATATATATATATATAAACATATATGTGTGTGTGTGTGTGCTTTCCTAGTAGCTCAGCTGGTAAAGAAATCGCCTACAATACAGGAGAGCCCAGTTCGATTCCTGGGTTGGGAAGACACCCTGGAGAAGGGCATGTTAACCCACTCCAGTATTCTTGGGCTTCCTTGGTGGCTCAGCTGGTAAAGAATCTGCCTGCAATGTGGGAGACCTGGGTTCAATCCCTGGGTTGGGAAGATCCCCTGGAGGAGGGCATGGCAACCCATTTAAGTATTCTTGCCTGGAGAATCCCCATGGACAGAGGAGCCTGATGGGCTACATTGCATGAGGTCGCAAAGAATCAGACATGATTGAGTGACGAAACACAGCAAAGTATATATATAATTGATCTTTCTTAACTATGTGTGTGTGTGTGTGTTAGCATTCAAGTGAAATAAACCACAAACGAGCAAGATAGGAAACTGAGGAAGTATTCAAGACGCTAAAACTGGAAGAAAAGCAATTAACTTGGGTAGCAGGTTAAACATAAGCCCAACAGACAACCTGCTGGGTCTTTATTTAGTATTGGTGAGTGGGAGAGAAATGCCTACGCCATTCAGAGTATAAGCCAAACCTTGTAATAGACATCAAAATATTAGCATATCCAAAACTTTATTCATCAAAGTTTTACTTCCATTTCACCCATTTTTGCTAAGCTTACATGTTTTTCTAGGCAGTAATAATAATCATTAATAATACTTCTTCCTGAAATTCTTCAAACCTTGGAAGAATTTATGAGAATTCCCTTATAAATTGGTAAAAATGCAAAAGGTAACAGTGTCACTAATATTAACACATGCACACACACTTTCTTTTCTTGTGCACAGGAGAGATATAAATAATTATAAGCTGCAGTCTTTGATTTTAAGATGTTTATAATGCAGTTTGGGAAAAGGTTGTTTAGAATTAGGTTACTTTCTGAATGACAGAAAACTCAAAATATAGCAGTATAAACAAGGGTATGTGTTTCCTAGCACCGCAGCACAAAATTACCACACACTTCATGACTTAAAAGAAAACACAATTTTATTCTCTCTCAGTTCTGAAGGCCAGAGGTCCAAAATCAAGGTGTTGCCAGGGCCATGCTCCCTCTAGAGGCTCTAACAGAGATTTATTTCCTACTTCCAGCTTCTGGTGGCTTCCAGCCTTCCTTGCAACTGGATCATTCCAATTTCTGCCCCTGTCTTCAACGCCCCTTGGCTTCTGTGTGTCTGAGCCTTCGCTTCCTCTGTGTGTCTCTCCTCTGTGTCTGCAATGGAAACACTTACAATTGAATTCAGGGCCCACCCGGGTCATTCAAGATGATCTCATCTTCTGATCCTTAACCTACATATATTTACGAAGACTATGTCTCCCAATAAGCTTCCATTCACAGGTCACATGGGTTAGGATGTGGACATGAGGGCCATAATTCAAGCCACTACAACTGGATTGAAGTTCATTTGTCTCATAAAATCTAGACAGAGTCAAAGGCAGATATGATTCTCCACCATGTGTCTGGAACCCAGGCTCCTGATATTTGCTTTCCCTGCTCGAAGTAGCTGCCTTTCTGAAGACCACCTTATAATCCAAGAGAGTGGTTCACGCCACCACGTCTACTGTTGATCCAGTAGAAGGAGAAGTAGGGTTCATGAAAGAGTTTTCCTAGTGAATTGCTGAACTGCTGCCCCTGGTGACCTTATTTTATAAGAACTCTATATTTTAGTACTTGATAAATTAAACTAGCTTTTCTGAAACATATGCATATTAAAGGATATTGAATCTTGTACAGCAGCATTTCATAGAGTCCCAAAGAAGGGGGATCTCTGCAGCTTAGGTGGTCCACAAAGAGTTGACTCCTGATCATTATAAGGATTGGTGAGATTCATCAGTGTGGGAAAAATGCACTTCCAGATGACTTCAAGACTCAATTGATCTGTCTTAACCATAACATTAAACCACTTGGAGTTTTATAAGTACTTGTTACCTGT
Organism: Bubalus kerabau; assembly: GCF_029407905.1. Taxonomy (NCBI): domain Eukaryota; kingdom Metazoa; phylum Chordata; class Mammalia; order Artiodactyla; family Bovidae; genus Bubalus; species Bubalus kerabau. The sequence goes on along the minus strand of NC_073639.1, from coordinate 12,753,592 downwards.
AACTACATGGACTGCTTATTAGGGACAAAAATATACCATTGTTAGAAGAATCCAAGACTACCTCTTAGGTTCCGCAATGCTAATGGAGTTTAGATGGGAAAGAAGAACCAGAAAAGACCTAAGATTTACCTAAGAAACAGGGCACAATCCACGGAACAACAGCAGCAAACAATGAAAGATTTGAAAGGTAAGAAAGATGTGACAGGGTCAAATTTTGAGGCGGACAGAAAAGAATCTGGGGCAGCTGTTTTTAGTTTTTAAAAATGCTGTCCACCTCCTGTTGGCACCGCATTTGCTGCCGCTTAAAGAGAATTCAGAAGAGACATAATATTATCGAAGGCTTTGGAGGAGCACTGTAAACAGCAAGCCTTAAAGCAGGCATGGGGGAAATAGTTGCACCTCTAAGGTGAAAACAACAACAAAACTCAACAAACACTATGTAGTACAGATCTCCATTATAATCACTCAAGATTATCCTGGTTGTAGATCATTACTTCTACTAGAGGCAGATACCCTTGAGAAGCTGGGCACTGATCTAGCTACAGAAATATTCACTCCCCTAAAGTCACAGGAAGATGGATAAGACACACATACAGCATTAGATATCGGTTGTTTACATGTTATTATCAATAGCCTACTTATATTGTTTTAAAAATATCGTGCACATTTGCAAGTAACCATCAGGAGTACTTTTCCATAAATTACTGTACCCTGTGCTGAAAGGAGCACAGGCCAACTCCTTACTGGAGACAGAGGCACTACGTGTTTACTTGCTACACAGCGCCATCTGGTGGCAAATACTACAAATTTCAGACACAGGGTCCCTGGGTTCCATAGAGACTCCCAAGCTCCTAAGTATTCACCCAATGGAGAATGAGTAAGTATACTATCTTTAGGAACACTTGTCAAAGTTGAAGATCAAGTTCTTTGTTTATTATTCTTATTGATATTCCTAATATCCATAGTTAATAGTTTCCCAACAAAAATGAACTGCTTTATGTACAAACTGATTCTGAATAGTAACAGTTCTCAATGGATGTAACACTGTCATTTACAAAGTTTGATTCTAAAGAGGGGTATGGATACTATGCCTTCCTCCAAATATAAAATGAAGCTCATGCAGTTAATAGAAATCGCTCAAGTTCAAAAAGTTGGGAAAAATAACGGTGCTGCTTAAATTCCAATAAAGACTCTTATTAATCTACGTGTTGTCTTCACAATGATCCTGTTTCTTTCTGCTTAAAATGAAGTGAAGCAGTTTCAGCTGAAGCTAGATTGAAACTTTAGCTTTAGCAGGAAATGGTCTTTTGAATTAGGAGGTACTTGGTGGCTTTCCTGGTGGCTCAGCTGATAAAGAATCTTCCTGCAGTGTAGAAGACCTGGGTTTGATTCCTGGGTCAGGAAGATCCCCTGGAGAAGGAAATGGCAGCCCACTCCAGTATTCTTGCCTGGAGAATTCCATGGACAGAGGCGCCTGGCAGGCTACAGTCCATAGGATCGCAAAGAGTTGGACACAGCTGAGTAACGAACTCTTTCACTTTCTTATAAAACCATAGTTTCTCCTGTAGAATCTAGAGGAAGGCTTGGAAACCTTGGTGGCAATGGCAGTGCATTCCTAAAGTCTGGCAATTTTTTTTCTTGTTTTCTCCCCAGAACTTGTATTTACTTGTATACAATACCATCTCTGTTTTGCTCTGCTGCCCTATCTTAAGATTCACTCTTTATAATTTTTCATCAAAGGCACCACCTACTTCTCCATAGACCTTCAGGTAACCCTTCACTGCTTCCCAGTAGATGCATTTCTTTCAGAGTTAATCAAAGGATGATATTTAAGGTGGCATCTCTCCCTGGGCATCTAGATGACTTATGCCATTCATATCAATGAGACCTTTTCAACCCTAATATCTATTCCAGTGAGCTATGGAGCACAGCCTTGAAATTTAATTATGCGGATGTTTCAGAGGCTGATGGACAGCATTCAGCATCTTGCTTTAACATCATTAGACAGTCCCAAGTTTCAGCGCTATAAAAGATTGAAGACCAGTCTACTGCATGTCCTACCTGGATTATGATCTGTAGGTATAAGCTTACATTTCTCAGACCCTGTCAGAAGGTTTTTTATCTTATGGCTGTGATATTCCACCTTGTGAAAAACTATTCAAATTTAATGCTATTTTTTAAGAAGCCTATTTAAGTCTTTGGATTTCATCCCGATTCTGGCAGTAAGTATTTTGGTCATTGCTATACAGTTGCTTACATTCTTAGGCTTGGGCAAGGAGTTCTGGAACCATTCCAGGAGGAAAACTGAGACTTATTAATGTTGCATTAGTCTAAAATAACCGCTTGGGGAAAATGGTAAATACGCATTTTTATAAAGTCTAATTTTTATTGGTTCATCGAAATAATTTAAAAATTTATTTTAGAATGTATCTCAAAATGCAGAATGTTTTCTTTCCCACAGTTATCAGACCACTGAAAACTTCAAATTTCCTTTTTCCTTTAAGCCATTTATCTTCAGCAGCAGTAAAGATTGTGGAATTAGAACTTAGGTAGCAATTTTGGGATGATATATTAGCCCTTCTTCAGCTATGTTTGCTTTAGAGAGCTGATTAATATAAATGTCAGTTTATTTGTAAACTAGGAGTATGTAACACAGAAAAGAAGACGGAGGAAATAACAGATAATGCCATTTCCAGAGCTTCCTTTTAGGTCCTACATGAACCTTAGCTGGGCCAATAAACACTAGAAGTAATGTTGCCTAAAATGACAGAAAACACAGGCGTCCATCTCTTTTCAAGGTTAAGAATTTGCTAATAAGCAAGAGCTCAGCATATAAATACAGTTTACAAGGAATTTTAAATTGATCAGTAAAACCTATGTATCTTCAACTGTTATATCAAAAAGGAGCCTGTGGTGTTGATCAAGCCCAGTAATCACTCTTTAATATCACTGGGGGAGACGGCAGCATGATGAAAAGGATAAGGACAGTATAAATCAACTGGAGAAATTCTGAGCCAAAGACCTTCATTTTTAAAAGGCAGAGATTAAAATCACCAAGCTAATAAGATCTGCTCAGGGACCTAGAAATGTCAGCCAAAAATATGGAAAATGTATCCCCCAAGAGTAAGCTTGACTCAGGTCGGTTTATAAATAATAGTTATCTGCTGAAAATGCATCATTAAGCTTGCTGTTTAACTTAAAAGTTGTATTTTGTTATAATTCTATATACGGAATATCTTATTCATATGTTAATGTTCACATTTTAATGGACAGGAAAAGAAATAAACATAACAAATAGATTTTGCATGAGTCTCCTAGCTGTTCCCTGACATCTGGCATTCATTTCTCTGCTCTCAATAATGTTGCTTTGCAAACATCTTCCCTGACCCAAGACCCTCAAAAGGTCCTCTTTGTCAATAGGTTACCACCTTCTTACTAAGATATTGATACTACCTAAGATAATATCAGTTCCTAAGATATCAATATTATCTATTGGCTGGGCTGCTGTTGCTGCTAAGTCGCTTCAGTTATGTCTGACTCTGTGCGACCCCATACGGCAGCCCACCAAGCTCCCCCGTCCCTGGGATTCTCCAGGCAAGAACACTGGAGTGGGTTGTCATTTCCTTCTCCAATGCATGAAAGTGATAAGTGAAAGTGAAGTCACTCAGTCGTCTCCGACTCTTCGCGACCCCATGGACTGCAGCCTACCAGGCTTCTCCGCCTATGGGATTTTCCAGGCAAGAGTACTGGAGTGGGTTGTCATTGGCTGGGCACTCATTCCCAACAGATTTGAGGTTAGTATCAGTAATGTTTCTTTCTCCAGGGCCTAGTGCTATTCCTGACAAAAAAAGCAAGTGCTCAGTACAAAGCACTGATCTTTATTTAATTCTGACGACCCAGAGGGATGGAATGGGGAGGGAGGAGGGAGGAGGGTTCAGGATGGGGAACAAATGTATACCTGTGGCGGATTCATTTTGATATTTGGCAAAACTAATACAGTTATGTAAAGTTTAAAAATAAAATAAAATTAAAAAAAAAACAAAAAACATCTCAGCATAGACATATCTTGAACCCAGATGGTCAGCTGACATCCCCAACCACTGAAAATCCCCTCCTCTGTGCTTTGGCTTCTACTCTATCCTCTTCTAGGAGGTTCTGATCCTTCTCTACCTTTCCCTTTTCTTTTTTTAAATAAAATACAGCCTGTGAGACGTTGTTTTCCAGAAAATACAAACTTTTCTCTTCTTTCCCTCCCTTCCTAGGGCATTTGCTGTTTTCCCCAATTCTCCTAGTTCTTATTAGGACATTATTGTGTGTCTTTAGTTACATTTTTAATTCACAATCAAAATTCCTAATCAAGGTAATGTTTTTTGAAGAACAGGAGTCATATATGGATCTTGTCACATAGCAGTTACCCAGAGCACTGTGTTAAGGCACCCAGGCATTCAGTAAATGTGAGTTTAAAGAACGCTGGTTCAAAGTTAGTCTAATGATATGATAGTGTAATAAAAATAAAGCCCAGCGCCGACAACACAAGTGTAAACTATGAAGAGAGTCAGTGATAAGTGAAAGTTCAGGCTGAAACAGGTGACGCACCAGAATTTGGAACAATTAATTTTTAAAGATGATTTGAACCATTAAGGCAAAAAGGTTGTATACAACTCCTACTCATCATTCAAGAGGCAGGGGAAAGTGCCACTTTCTCTAGGAAAATTTTCCTTACCCAATCCCCTTCCCTCCCTAGTCAGTCTTGAAGCAATGACTTTCTGAGATAAATACCCGAAACATAGTATTTATTTCTCAAGCCTTTTTTTTTTTTCCTCAACCACACTTGGGTACTTATCATCTCCACTTTGGGACTGAACAGAATATATATTGTCTTTTTCTAAACCATAAAGTATATGAGGAAAGGAGATTAAGTTTATTTTTGAATCACTCCCAACAGTTAGAGCATGGCTTATCTACAGAAATGCCTCAGTGTACGTATGCATGCCTATGTGAGTGAATAAGGATCCATGTCATGAATATAGGGGCATTCTAGTTAAAATTCTGTATCTGGAGATTAACAAGAAGCACACTTATATTTTATTTGTAACACTTTCTTTTATATATACCTATCATTTTTTAAAATATAATATAATTGCTTCACAATGTTGTGTTAGTTTCTGCTGTGCAATGAAGTGAATCAGCCATATGTATGCATATATCCCTTCTTCTTGAGCCTACCTCCCCCCCATCCAATTCCACCTCTTTAGGTCATCGCAGAGCACTGAGCTGAGCTCCCTTCTGTAGCAGCTTCCCACTAGCTATCTATTTTACACATGGTAGAGAGCACATTTTTTAATTATAACATTTCTAAAATCAGAATACCTCTTACATTATGTTGATTACTTCTTGCATTGGGTTACTTCTGGACTGTGCTGGGGAAAAAGCAGTTATTCATCAATAGCACATCTTAGAACAAAGAGCATCTTTGAATTGAGAAACTAGTATACAGGCCCAAACTTCTAAATTCAGGCTAGAAGGTCACATGTGTCCATGAGAGAGCACATGGTTAAATGTGAGAAAAAGGCATTGCCATCCCCCCAGAGAAGTATAGTTTTTCTCCATGCTTGCCTTCCTGAAGTGAAACTAACATTTGCTTTCACTAGATGATATTCTGATCTCTGAAAAACTCCAAGCGACTGTTTAAAGAGCGCTAGCCACCTGTTCCCTGTGCTTCCTGCATTTTTTGTTCTCAGATGTGGATCTGTTAGCCTCCCAGTGCCCTAGCGTCACTGGATTCATGTCCATCTTTAGGCGTAGTTGCACTCTTTAATAAGCCCTGCCATTCCTCTCTGTTTTCATTCATCCTTTGCCTGAAGCTTCTCATTCACAAAAGGACTAGTTACTTCAGATGCATATAAAATCATGGGTCCACCACCAAACAACAGTTGGCCAGCTTGAAAATTACATCCTTGGGTACAAAGAGGTGCAGGAAAGGACAAGACATGCATACGACTAAGTGTACCTAGAATTCTGCTTCTAGAAACACATGTCTGGTACTAGATGTGCTGACAGTGTGAGGTTGCTCAGGCAGGAGGCTGAGCTGCCCGCTCCGCAGGGCAGAAAATCATCAAGAATACAGAACCCTTTCTGATTCCCTGTTGCCTGCTTTGAGATTATCCTTAAGGCTGATAAAAGTGAATAGACATCACACACTGCATTAATTTCGGATAATGGCTGGGGCAGCCACTTAAGTATATATGTTCAGTAAATCTCTGATAGAACAAGAAGACATTATTATTTCTTAGGAATATATGTGGAAAATGCTGTTTATTTTTCCTTTTTCACAGCCAAGCAGTCCAACCCCTGCATGTGTGTGTTCATGCATCTGAGTAGGGATGAGTAGGCAAATGATCAAGAGCATGTATTCAGTGGAATTGTATTTTGAAACGTAATCATTGCTATGAAAGACTGTAATTGTCTCTACGAGCCTAAAGAGTTAAGTTTTTTTCCTAGCATCATTTCATTTTACATCCCAAAGAATCAGATTACTCCCAGAAAAATGCCACTTAAACAGGAAAAATAAAAGGAGGCAAGAAAGGGATTGACAAAAAGCAGGCTTTGAATGCATAATGAATGCTTTGCAGCTCATTGATAGACAACCCTTAAAACAAAGCATTGTTGTGTGAAATGTTCTAGAGAAAAGAACTCAAGAATTTATCAAATGAGTTATTAGAAAAGAATTTTTTTTAAATCTGCCAGAAAAGTACCAGGCCATTATTGCATCTTATAAATTATTTATTATTCTTAGATATGTCATAAAGTCCAACACAAATAAAGGAAAAATGCTGACAAGACAGAAATATCATTGTGAATATAGAGATAGCTGCCTGAAACCTTGCAAAAAAGTTCTAAGAATTTTTGCACCCTGCCTACCACATTTTCACCACTTAGATATTTTGCTTTTCTGTATTTGAGGGTGTCAGCAGTTTTTTTCCAACCAGACCACCTATTCCCATCTTTCTTTACATGACTAAGCTAACAGACCATAAACCCTTTGCTCTGTATGCGTGTGTGAGAGAGAGACAGCAAGAGAGAAAGAAAATTAACCATGAAAAATTAAGTAAAATATGATGGTGAAGAGAAATCCAATTTTAAAAGCATCTATTCATATGATCACCTAGTTTATATGCATCTCTGCAAGATTCTTCTGGGGACTGCCTTAGCTATTTTGGAGTCTTACTTAATAAAACAGCCAAGTTTATTAAAAAAGACCCTGGTCTTTCATTCTTATGAAGCAGGCTAATGAAATATCATAGAAATGGTTTCATTTTAACACTAAGAAGATATTGCATATCTGACTGTAAAATATTTTTCTTCTTATTCACTTTTAAGAGTCTTATGAGAATGACTGGTTTAAAGTAAAAGCAGCAATTTCAAAGTTGCCTAGTCACACAAAGACACACCATCACTCACCTTTTTTGCTCTTTGCCCATTACTCATTTCAGAATCTGGAAGCACATATTTATCTCTCATGGCTTTTCCAGTGAATCACAGGATCCTCCAAGGCACTTCACCAAATGTTTTACAGATCACCAGGTTCTAAAAATATTTGTTGATTTGAACAAGTATGTGTGTGGAGTGAGGTGCATGGAATCTTTCATCTCCCACCTGCTGGGTGCTTAGGAAATTCTAGAACACTGAGGGTCACATGACTTTGTCTGACCTTCTTTACCATGGCAGGTGTTTGGGAGGTCACAGCTCTATTCTTTTGTATCTGCTCTATTATTTTGTATCTGAGAACCCCACTAAATGATTTGGGTTTTTTCTACTTAACTCCTTGTCATAAGCATAACACATCTAAGAAGACAACTTGCCTACTGTTAACTTCCAGCCAAATGGCTCAATATTTTCTTACTTTTGTGTTCTTAATCTTATATCTCAATTAAATGCACTTTTTAAATTTTTATTTTTAAATGGAGGATAATTACTTTACAATTCTGTGATGGTTTCTGCCATACAGTAACATGAATTGGCCATAAGTATACATATGTTCCCTCCCCCTCGAACTCCACTCTCACCTCCCTCCCCACCCCACCCCTCTAGGTTGTTACAGAGTTCCAGCTTTGGGTTGCCACACTGCTTACAATAGCCAGGACATGGAAGCAGTCTAGATGTCCATAAACAGATGAATGGATAAGGAGGTTGTGGTACATATACAATACACAATGGAATACTACTCAGCTATAAAAAGGAACATATTTGAGTCCATTCTGATGAGGTGGATGAACCTAAATGCACTTTTAACCCTGACATATTTTTCAGAAACATTCCTCTGTACTTTGTAAAGGATTGCTCTGGAAATATTCAGATGATACCAACTAAACTATAGATGGTCTAACACAAAAACATAGAAAAGTTGAAATATTGTGGTAAGAACTGTCATAATAATTAAGCAATAGTGAAGGAATATCAAAGAACACTGAAATTGTCTGTGAGAGATGTTGAAAGAAAGGGAATTGTTTCAATTTTATACTCTTCTTCTTACCACATCCAAGATCTTATAAAAACTAGATTGGTCACTGATTGAGCCTGAAGCTCTCTATGACTTTAACATGAAAATGGAGTGGAAACATGGCTGGTGCTAAGGAGGCCTTCCCACTAAGAGACTGGAAGACTCCATATATTTCTTTTCTCAGCTACAGCTTATGACATTGTAAAGTAAGGATGTTGGACTAGTTTATGTAGCTTCTCTACCATTCCTACCATACTCCATGTACTCAGTCTTGGATTCCTGCTTTCTCCAGGACCCAATAACAATCACTTCACAAGGACTCCTGATATTATCTATCCTCATATTCTGGCCAGTCTCTTGGTTCAAACCCTCTCCAATGCAAAGGTTACTTAAACATTTTTCCTACTTTTATGTTTAATGACTAATTCATCCTGTACATTTGGTCTCTTCTAATTATGATTAAATTTCATCTGCTCCAGCTCCAGCAACTTCAAAGATGCCCCATGATCACAGAAGACAGTTCACCCATCTGAGTTCATGTCCCTCTTTAGTCGGAGTCTCATCTGTTTTTCATCTGTTCTTTACTGAGAAGTTAGTTATTAGCAGACTTCCTATCTCTTCTTTCTAATTTGTATGTCCAAACACTTCTCATGTCTTGATTTTAAACATAACACTTGTTAATGCAAGGTTAGGCCCCTTTTCTTTCCTTAGATCACTCTACTGCACAGTGAGCTGTGTGTGTGTGTGTGTGTGTGTGTGTGTTAGTCACTCAGTCATGTCTGACCCTTTGCGACCCTATGGACTGTAGCCTGCCAGGCTCCTCTGTCTATGGGATTCTCCAGGCAAGTGTACTGGAGTGGGTTGCTATGTCCTTCTCCAGGGCATCTTGTCACTGGCAGATTCTTTACCATTTGAGCTACTTGCAAAGCCCCACTGCACAGAGAGCTCCGTCCTTCTAAATCTCTATGGCACTACTGTTTACACTCTTTTCTTCCTTGCCATTTGTTGCTTCAATATCAATAATGTCATCTCCCAGCTAAAAGGTTGTTACAAAAGTAATTGCGGTCATAGACCATGAATTTTAAATCCTTATAACTAGTCTCCAACACAGCTTTTTAATCAAAATAGGAACCTTTACAATCAACACAATTTTGGTGATGAGAAACAAGTTTGTGTGTTCCTGTAGTGTAAAAACTCTGGGCCTTTGGATCTGATGAACTCTTGGAAAGCATTTTCTGCCTCCTGCTGGTTTTGGAAGTGCTTTCCCTGCAAAAAGTTGTAAAGATGCTTGGCAGTCAGGTGAATATGGTGGATGAGGCAAAACTTCTTAGCCGGATTCATTCAACTTTTGAAGCATGGGTTGTGCAATGTGCAGTCAAGCATTGTTGTGAAGAATTGGGCCCTTTCTGTTGACCAATGCCAGGGGCAGACATTGCAGGTTTCAGTTCATGTCATTGATTTGCTGAGCATACTTCTCAGATGTCATGGTTTCACTAGGATTCAGAAAGCTGTAGTGTATCAGACAGGCAGCAGATGACCAAACAGTGACATGACATTTTTTTTGGTGCAAGTTTGGCTTTGGGAAGTGCTTTGGAGCTTCTTCTCAGTCCACACACTGAACTGGTTGTCCCTGGTTGTTGTATAAAATCCACTTTTCATCACACATCAAAATTCAATTGGGAAATGGATCATTTTTGTTGCACAGAATAAGAGAAGATGACACTTCAAAATGATTTTTTTTTTAATTTTTCAGTCAGCTCATGAGGCACCCACATATTGAGCTTCTTTGCCTTTCCAATGCTGAATGACTGTGGAATGGTTGGCATTGAGTACTATGCAATTTCTTATGTAGTTGTAAAAGGATCAGCTTTGATGATCCTCTCAACTGGTCTTCATCAACTTCCAATGGCTGGCTACTACACTTCAACTTGAAGTTTTCATCTCCTTTGCAAAACTTCTTGATTCACCACTGCACTGTATGTTTGTTAGCAGTTCCTGGGCCAAATGCATTGTTGATATTGTGAGTTGTCTCTGCTGCTTTAAGGCCCATTGGCTGTATATTGTCACCCTGAAATCCCATGGACAGAGGAGCCTGGTGTGCTGCAGTCCTTGGGGTCGTGAAGAGTCGGACACGACTAGTGGCTTCACTTTCACTTTTCACTTTCATGCACTGGAGAAGGAAATGGCAACCCACTCCAGTTTTCTTGCCTGGAGAATCCCAGGGACAGTGGAGCGTGGTGGGCTGCTGTCTATGGGGTCGCACAGAGTCGGACACGACTGAAGCAACTTAGCAGCAGCAGCTTATTTAACGTATATGCAGAATACATCATGAGAAATGCTGGGCTGGAGGAAGCACAAGCTGGAATCAAGATTGCTGGGAGAAATATCAATAACCTCAGATATGCAGATGACACCACCCTTATGGCAGAAAGAGAAGAAGAACTAAAGAGCCTCTTGATGAAAGTGAAAGAAGAGAGTGAAAAAGTTGAATTAAAGCTCAATATTCAGAAAACTAAGATCATGGCATCTGGTCCCATCACTTCATGGCAAATAGATGGGAAAACAGTAGAAATAGTGGCTGACTTTATTTTTGGGGGCTCCAAAATCACTGTAGATGGTGATTGCAGCCATGAAATTAAGAGACGCTTACTCCTTGGAAGGAAAGTTATGACCAACCTCAGTTCAGTTCAGTTCAGTCACTTAGTCGTGTCTGACTCCGCCAGGCCTCCCTGTCCATCACCAACTCCCGGAGTTCACTCAAACTCATGTCCATCGTGTCGGTGATGCCATCCAGCCATCTCATTCTCTGTTGTCCCCTTCTCCTCCTGCCCCCAGTCCCTCCCAGCATCAGGGTCTTTTCCAATGAGTCAACTCTTCGCAAGAGGTGGCCAAAGTATTGGAGTTAGCAACAGTCCTTCCAATTACCAATCTAGACAGCACATTAAAAAACAGAGACATTATTTTATTAACAAAGGTCCGTCTAGTCAAGGCTATGGTTTTTCCAGTAGTCAGGTATGGATGTGAGAGTTGGACTATAAAGAAAGCTGAGCACAGAAGAATTGATGCTTTTGAACTGTGGTGTTGGAGAAGACTCTTGAGAGTCCCTTGGACTGCAAGGAGATCCAACCAGTCCATCCTAAAGGAGATCAGTCCAGGGTGTTCATTGGAAGGACTGATGTTGAACCTGAAACTCCAATACTTTGGCCACTTGATATGAAGAGCTGACTCATTTGAAAAGACCCTGATGTTGGGATTGAAGGCAGGAGAAGTGGATGAGAGAGGATGAGATGGTTAGATGGCATCACTGACTCAATGGACATGAGTTTGGGTAAACTCCAGGAGTTGGTGATGGACAGGAAGGCCTGGCATGCTGCAGTTCATGGGGTTGCAAAGAGTCGGACACGACTGAGCTACTGAACTGAAATGAGCTTGAATTTTTAAAAATCGCTCAAATTTGTGTTTTGTCTAACATCATTTCTATAGCCTAAAATAAATATAAGATAAACAGCAAGCAATGTCATTAACAAAAAGTGTAAATTGAGATTAAAATGATGTATAACATAAGCACATTTATTTAAGAATGTATTCCAGAGAGAACAAGATGGTGGAGGAGGAGGTGGACGTGGAGTGCCTCTCTCTCCACGGATACATCAGGAACACACCTTCAGACACAGAAGTGCATGCGGAACACCAGCTGAGAGCAGACAGGAGTACCTGACCAGTGGGAAGGAATATATAGAACCACTCAAAACTCAGTAGGATGGATGAACTAAGGGGAAAAACAGGAGTGTTAGTAGGACTGGACCTGCCCTTGATGGGTGGGGGAACTGAAGCAGGGGTCCAATCCCCACAGTGGGGCAACTGTCTGAGTCAGAGGAGAAACATTTAAGGTTGAGAGTGAAACAGCTGACCTGTGGCAGCCTACATGGAATGAGAATCAGACAGTCCTTGCCACTGCCATGCATAACCTGGAGAGGGACACAGGTCCCCTAGAAGGTGCAGCAGCTGGGAGCTGGAGTTTAGGGATTACGAAGCAATCCCAGGGTGAGGGCTGCTGTTGAATGCAGAGAGATGGATTGAGGGGATGTGAGGGAGGAGATTGTGGTGGGAAATGCTGGTGGAGGAAAACCAGGCAGTCATGGAGGCAAGGTCATGCTGCTGAGTCACGCTAGGGGGTGGAGCCACCACCATAGCCTCTCTCCCCCCACACGCCAGCTCGGGCAGCTGAGCAACAGAGAGGCCGGTCCATCAAATGCCTGAGGCGCTGAGCTACAGAGCAGGACCCCACCCAGGGTGCCCCTTTCAGTGACGGACACGCCAATCTACAGAGTAGGACCCCAGCCAGGGGGCCCCTCTATGTGCCTGATGTTCTGAACAATAGAGAAGGACCCCAGGGAAGGGAGTCCTCTAAGTGCCTGAACCAGAAGAGCTACAGAGAAAGACTGGCCAAAGAGGCCTTCTGGTCGCCAGCTACAAGAGGCTTGAAAAAAGACTCTGCTAGGGACATAACTCCTGAGGCGGAGGTAGTCTGTGTCCATGCACCCTTGGTGCCACCGGGGTCCCCCCAAGCCAACCAGCTGCACCACCTTCACGCTCAACTCTCACTGGGGCAGAGCTGCCACAGGCAAAAAGTCTTGCATCTATGCATGCAGGGTCGCTTCGGTCGTGTCAGACTTTGTGATCCTATACACTCTGGCCTGCCAGGCTTCTCTGTCAGGGAAGGGGTTTCTCCAAGCAAGAATATTGGAGCATATTGGCCAATACTGGTTTCCATACCCTTCTAGAGCACTATATTTCCTGCTGCCCTAGCTGCCAACTCCCCTGAGTACCTGGTGCTGCCAGAACCCCTGTAACCCAAGCAGCTGCACCACCTCCATACCTGGCCTTCACAGGGGCAAACCCAAGTCCTCCACGGCAGTCTCAGGAGCAAACCCCAGTGGACAACCCACAGGTAGAGGTGGAAATAAAACCACAATTGAAACCCAGGGGCAGTGTGGCTAAGGAAGAAGACCCAAAACCTTCCCACCAGCTGTACAAGCTGCAGATTAAATCCACACAATCAACTAGGCAAACTCTGTCTATGGACTATACAGAAAGCCATTGAGAGCTCCCACAAAAGAAAATGCACTAGTTTTCATAGCTGTGGACATGGGAGGCAAGAACACACAGGAACAGGACCAACTTAAAATCTGAGCTGCCCCCACAGCAGGTCCAAAGATCAGCACAGTGTTGGAGGGCATCCTAGGGAGGTGAGGTGGACCAGGACTCCCAGCGAGGGAAAGGACTCTCACAGCAGTGACTCAAGGAAAATATTTATTATTCTTATTTTTTTACTTGTTCTGTAGATTCTTTTGGATGTTCTTTTCTCTTTTTCCCTTTCCTCTGCCCCTGTTGTAGTCGTTGATTTCATTGGCACTAAGAAATCCAATTAAGCTTTTGAGCTTTTTTTTTCTTTTCTCAGTCACATCTCTTATTGTTGTTATAAACCTCTGCCTCTATGCTGGGCTTTTGCAGTTCTTCAGAGTTTTGGGTTTGTTTGTTTGTTTGTTTGTTTGTTTTTTTCCTTTTTCCAATTTTCTTTTCTCATTTTTATAATATTAAGTTTTAATTTTTTTAACCTATTATATTTTTATACATTTATTCCTTTGTTTGCCTTTCCTACTGTTCTTTCCCCCTTGCAGTTAATCTTTAATGTATACAAATCTTCTTCATCTACCTCTGTTTAACTTTGCATATCCATTCTTTCTTTCCTTTCTTCTTAACATATTTGTTAGATTTATTTTCATTGCTTTATTCCCACCTTTGCATCTTGCTCTAGTTTTGTTTTCCAGTTTGTGCTTTAGTTAATTTTGTTTTTAACTGGTAAATATAATTTTTGACTTCCTTTGTTCACCAGGTGAATCTACTGTACTTTATTTTTGTTGGGCTGTTTTGACTTTGCTCATGGATGTATATTCATGTGTGTATATTCCATTATTTTAATTATTATTTGCCTGATTTTGTAACTGCCATTTGCCTAGGGTTCATCTTTGGTTTCTCATTTTTTGATATTTGTTTTAATCTCACTTGATGCCATAACAAACCACTTGTGGAGCCTTTGTTCCTGACCAGAGATCAAGCCCTGAGCCTTTGGAGTCACAGCATTGACTCCAAGACCCTAGACTACGAGAGAACTAACCCTGCTGCTGCTGCTGCTGCTGCTGCTGCTAAATCACTTCAGTCGTGTCTGACTCTTAGCAACCCCATGGACTGCAGCCTACCAGGTGCCTCCATCCATGGAATTTTCCAGCCAAGAGTGCTGGAGTGGGTTGCCATTGCCTTCTCCGAACTAACCTTAGGGAGTACCAAATAGTGAGAACTCACACAAATGAAACCACTTGGATGCAAGAAACTGCATCACCCAACCACCAGTATCACCCTGTGCAGGATGCCTCATCTAAACAACAAAAAAAACAAAAATACAAATCCAATCATCAGCAGACAGGATTACCATCTCACTCAGCCTTGCCCATCAGAGCAAAAACAAACAAAGAAAAATTCAGCACAAATATCACCCTACATGATGCTTATACAAACCACTGGACCAAGCTTAGGAGTGCAGAAACCAAAGGAAGAAGTAATTCAACCTTCTTCAAGGAAAGAATCCAACTTTCCTTGAAACGTGGGAAAAGGAGACCTCAAACACAATAAGTTAAAAAAAATAATGAAAAGGCAGAGAAATGCTACACAAATGAAGGAACAAACTAGAAACACAGAGGTCAAATAAATGAAGAGGAAACAGGCAAACAACCTGAAAAAAGAATTCAGAATAATGATAGTAAAGATGATCAAAAACCTTGAAAACAAAATGGAGAAAATGCAAGAATCAATTAACAAAGACCTAGAAGAATTAAAGACTAAGCATACATAGACAAACAACACAATTACTGAGATTAAAAATATTCTAGAAGGAACCAATAGCAGAATATCTGAAGCAGAAGAACAAATCAGTGAGCTGGAAGATAAAGTGGTGGAAATAACTTCTGAACAGCAGTATAAAGTAAAAAGAATGAAAAGAACTGAGGACAGTCTCAAACACCTCTGGGACCATATCAAATGCACCAACATTCAAATTATAGGGGTCCCAGAAGAAGGAAAAAAAAAAAGGGTATGAGAAAGTTTTTGAAGAGATTATAGTTGAAAATTTCCCCAACATGGAAAAGGAAATAATCAATCAAGTCCAAGGGGAACAAAGAATCCCATACAAAATAAACCCAAGTAAAAACAGGCCAAAACACATACTAATCAAACTAACAAAGCCTAAACACAAAGAACATTAAAAGCAACAAGGGTGAAGTAAAAAATAGCATACAAGGGAAATCCCATATGATTAACAGATGATCTTTCAGCAGAAACTCTGCAGGCCAGAAGGGAATGGCAGGAAAAATTCAAAGTACTGAAAGGGAAAAATCCACAATCAAGATTACTGTACCTGGCAAAGATCTCATTCAAAGTTGATGGAGAAATAAAAAGCTTTTCAGACAAGCAAAAGTTAAGAAAATTCAGTACCACCAAATCAGCTTTACAACAAATATTAAAGGGACTTATATAGTCAAGAAATACAAGAGAAGAAAAAAGATCTACAAAACAACCCCAAACAATTTAAAAAATGGCAATAGAAACATATATATCAATAATTACTTTAAATGTAAATGGATTAAATGTTCCAACCAAAAGACACAGACTGGCTGAATGGATACAAAAGCAATACCCATATATGTGCTGTCTACAAGAAACCCACTTCAGACCTGAAGACACATATAGACTGAAAGTGAGAGGATGGAAAAATATATTCCATGCAAATGATAAGTAAAAGAAAGCTGGAGTAGCAGTCCTCATATCAGACAAAATAGACCTTAAAGAATATTACAAGAGGTAAGGAAGGACACTACCATGATGATCAAGGGATAAATACAGAGGAAGATACAACAATTGTAAATATCTATGCACCCAACACAGGAGAACCTCAGTACATAAGACAAACACTGCTGCTGCTGCTGCTGCTAAGTCACTCCAGTCGTGTCCGACTCTGTGTGACCCCATAGACAGCAGCCCACCAGGCTCCCCCATTCCTGGGATTTTCCAGGCAAGAACACTGGAGTGGGTTGCCATGTCCTTCTCCAGTGCATGAAAGTGAAAAGTGAAAGTGAAGTCGCTCAGTCATGTCCGACTCTTCGCGACCCCATGGACTGCAGCCCACCAGGCTCCTCCGTCCATGGGATTTTCCGGGCAAGAGTACTGGAGTGGGTCGCCAGTGCCTTCTCCAAGACAAACACTAACAGACATAAGGAGAAATTGACAGTAACACAATAATAGTAGGAGACTTTAACACCCCACTCACACCAATGGACAAATCATCAAAACAGAAAATTAATAATGAAACACAAGTCTTAAATGATATATTAGATGAGATGGATCTCACTGATATCTTCAGGACATGCCACCCATATGTAGAAGAATACACATTCTTTCAAGTGCACATGGAACATTCTTGAGGATAGACCACATCTTGGGCCACAAATCAAACCTCAGTATATTTAAGAAAATTGAAAGCATATCAAGCATCTTCTCTGACTACAATGCTATGAGACTAAATATCAATTACAAGAAAAACCTGCAAGAAACAAATACATGGAGATTAAACAATATTTTTCTAAATAACCAACAATTTACTGAAATCAGAAGGGAAATAAAAAAATTTCTAGAAACAAATGACAATTAAAACACGACAACTCAAAACCTATGGGATGCATCAAAACCTGCAAACCCCAAAATTAGTAGAAGGAAAGAAATCATAAAGATCACGGCAGAAATAGATGAAAAAGAAATGAAAGAAACAGTAGGAAAGATTAATAAAACTAAAAGCTGATTCTTTGAAAAGATAAACAAAATTGACAAACCTTTAGCCAGACTCATCAAGAAAAAAAGAGAAAAGAATCAAATCAACAAAATTAGAAATGAAAAAGGAGAGGTTACAGCAGACAATGCAGAAATGAAAAGGATTATAAGAGACTATTACAAACAACTATATGGCAATAAAATGGATAATCTGGAAGAAATGGACAGATTCTTGGAAAAATTCAATCTTCCAAGACTGAACCAGGAAGAAATAGAAATTATGAACAACCCAATTACAAGCACTGAAATTGAAGCTGTGATCAAAAATCTCCCCCCAAAACACAAAAGCCCAGGACCAGATGGCTTCACAGGAGAATTCTATCAAACATATAGAGAAGAGCTAATACCTATCCTTTGAAAACACTTTCAAAAAAATTGCAAAGGAGAGAATGCTTCCAAACTCATTCTATGAGGCCACCATCACCCTGATACCAAAATCAGACATAGACAACATAGAAAAAGCAACCTATGGCCAATATCACTGATGAACATAGATGCAAAAATCCTTGACAAAACTTTAGCAAACAGAATTCAGCAACACACCAAAAAGCTCATACACCATGATCAAGTTGGATTTATTCCAGGGGTGTAAGGATTCTTCAATATATACAAATCAATCAATGTGATACACCTTATTAACAAATTGAAAGATAAAAACCACATGATAATCTCAATAGATGCAGAAAAAGCCTTTGACAAAATTCAGCTCCCATTTATGATAAAAACTCCTAAAAAAATAGGCATTGAAGGAACCTACCTCAACATAGTAAAGGCCATATATGATAAGCCTACATAAAACATTATTTTCAATGGTGAAAAACTGAAAGCATTCCCTCTAAGATCAGGAATAAGACAAGGGTGTCCATTTTCACCACTAGTATTCATAGCTCTGGAATTCTAATGCAATCCTAACACAGATTCAATGCAATCCCTATCAAATTACCAATGGCATTTTTCACAGAACTAGAACAAAAAATTCACAATTCATATGGAAACACAAAAGACCCCAAATAGCCAAAACAATCTTGAGAAAGAAGAATGGGGCTGGAGGAATCAACCTTCCTGACTTCAGATTATACTACAAAGCTACAGTCATCAAGACAGTATGGTACTGGCACAAAGACAGAAATATAGACCAACAGAACAAGATGGAAAGCCCAGAAATAAACCCATGAACCTATGGGTACCTTATTTTTGACAAAGGAGGCAAGAATATACAATGGGGCAGACAGGCTCTTCAATAAATGGTGCTGGGAAAACTGGACAGCTACATGTAAAAGAATTAAATTAGAACACCTCCTAACACCATACACAAAAATAAACTGAAAATGGGTTAAAGACCTAAATGTAAGACCAGAAACTATAAAACCCTTAGAGGAAAACATAGGCAGAACACTTGATGACATAAATCAAAGCAAGATCCTCTATACCCATCTCCTAGGGTAACAGAAATAAAAACAAAAGTAAACAAGTGGGACCTGATTAAACTTAAAAGCTTTTGCAGAGCAAATGAAACTATAAGCAAGGTGAAAAGACAACCCTCAGAATGGGAGAAAATAATAGCAAATGCAACAAGTGACAAAGGATTAATTTCCAAAATATACAAGCAGCTCATACAACTCAATATCAGAAAAACAAACAATCCAATCAAAAAGTGGGAAAATGGCCTAAGCAGACATTTTTCCAAAGAAGACATACAGATGGCTAACAAACACATGAAAAGATGCTCAACATCACTCATTATTAGAGAAATGCAAATCAAAACTACAATGAGATATCATCTCACACCAGTCAGAATGGCCTTCATCAAAAAGTCTATGAACAATAAATGCTGGAGAGGGTATGGAGGAAAGGGAATGCTCTTGCACTGTTGGTGGGAATGTAAATTGATACAGCTAATATGGAAGACAGTATGGAGATTCCTTAAAAAACTAGAAATAAAGCCACCATATGACCTGGCATCCCACTCCTAGGCATATACCCTGAGGAAACCAAAATTGAAAGAGACACATGTATCCCATTGTTCAATGCAGCTCTATTTACAAGAGCTAGAACATGGAAGCACCTAGATGCCTATCGACAGATGAATGGATAAAGAAGCTGTGGTACATATACACAAGGGACTATTGCTCAGCCATAAAAAGGAATGCATTTGAGTCTGTTCTAATAAGATGGATGAACATAGAACCTATTATACAGAGTGAAGTGAGTCAGAAAGAGAAAGATAGATATCGTATTCTAATGCATATATATGGAATCTAGAAAAATGGTACTGAAGTATTTATTTACAGGGAAACAATGAAGAAACAGACATAGAGAATGGACTTATGTACATGGGGAGGGGAGGAGAAGGTGAGATGTATGGAAAGAGTAACATGGAGACTTACACTACCATATGTAAAATAGATAGCCAATGGGAATTTGCTGTATGGCTCAAGAAACTCAAACAGGGGCTCTGTATCAACCTAGAGGGTGGGATGGGGAGGGAGATGGGAGGGAGTTTCAAAAGGGAGGGGATATATGTGTATCTATGGCTGATTCATGTTGAGGTTTAACAGAAAACAGCAAAACTCTGTAAAGCAATTATCCTTGAATAAAAAAATAAATTAAAAAAGAATGTATTCCAATATCAAACAGCAAACTTCAA
Organism: Bubalus kerabau; assembly: GCF_029407905.1. NCBI lineage: Eukaryota > Metazoa > Chordata > Mammalia > Artiodactyla > Bovidae > Bubalus > Bubalus kerabau. The sequence continues at coordinate 12,733,508 of NC_073639.1, read as the reverse complement.
AAATACAAAACTGCAATATTTGCACTAACCTAATAGCATCCATGTGGTTTTGGGCTAATGTCATAGCCTCTCAGGTCTTCAGTTGTCCTATCTGTTAAACAGGACAACAGATAGGTGTCTACCCAGGTGAGTTTGGGTCCCACAGATAATGTGTACAAAATACTTTGCACAGTGTTCAGTTCCTAATGGTGATAACCATTATCACCTAGAAAATATGTATATTGTCCTTTTTTTGTTATAAGAAGTTTAATGTTTTTAAAAATTTAATTTTATTGAGGTATAGTTGATTTCCAGTGTTGCATTAATATCTGGTATGCAGCCAAAGTGATTCAGTTACATATAACTATCTATCTATATTCTTTTTAATATTCTTTTCCATTATGGTTTATCACAGGATATTGAATACTGTTCTCTGTTCTATATAGTAGGACCTTTTTGTCTACCTGTTCTATATAAAATAGTTTGCATCTACTAATCCCAAACCCTTAATCCAACCTTCCCCATTCCCCTTTCCCTTGGCAACCACAAGTCTGTTCTCTGTCTGGGAGCCGGTTTCTGCTTCATAGATAAGTTCATTTGTGGCTTCCCTGGTGGCTTAGATGGTAAAGCGTCTGCCTGCAATGCGGGAGACCCGGGTTTGATCCCTGGGTCGGGAAGATCCCCTGGAGAAGGAAATGGCAATCCACTCCAGCACTCATGCCTGGAAACTTCCATGGATGGAAGAGCCTGATAGGCTACAGTCCATGGGGGAGCAAAGAATCGGACACGACTGAGCGACTTCACTTCACTTTTAGATTCCACATATAAGCAATATCATATGGTATTTGTTTTTCTCTTTCTGACTTACTTCACTTAATATCTCTATGTCCATCCATGTTGCTGCAAATGGCTTTATTTCATTCTTTTTTATGGCTGAGATGTATTCCATTGTATATACACCATATCTTTATCCATTCATCTGTTCATGAATATTTACATTGTTTCCATGTCTTGGTTATTGTGAATAATACTGCTATGAATATAAGGGGTGCGTGGTTAAGAAATTTACTCTAAACCACAACAGGATACAATACAAGGAAAAATAAAAGTAACCTATATCTGGGTAGAATGCTTGTGTATACAAACATATGACTACTCTTCCATTCAAGAAGAAAATGACCAAAAGTACAAAAAATGGAGAGTATGAGGCACCTGTTGCAAAAAAAAAAAAAAAAAAAAAAAAGACTTGAGAAAGATATCGTACTCATTGAATTTTCAAGATTTGATAGAAATAACAGCAAGAAAATCTTATTGGCAAAAGATGCTCAGAGGTATATGGCAAGTAATTTCCCCATGTAATAGAGGTGGCCTCATGGGATCCAAGAAGAATAGCTCAGGGATATAACCCATCAGCTTAATAACTGAATAGCCCATTAGCACCATCTATTTTGGAGAGCGGAGGATTAGAAGTCAAGGTGAGCTATAGGGCAAAAGGCATTTCTTCTGGCAGATGTGGATTGAAGACATTTGGACACTAAGGGGGAATGCCCAGGGCTATGGGCATTTATACACAGCAGGAGGACTGGGATGGGCTTTTCCTTGAAGCAGCAGGTCTTTTGTTGAAGAAGCAGTTGATGAGCCATGAGCAGCCTCTCCCTGACCACACTGGTGCCATCAACCACGATGAAAAGATAGTATCAATAAGATTATCATTGGAAAACAGAAATAGAGACATAGACATAGAGGACAAGCATAGGGACACTAAGTGGGGAAGAGTGAGGCGGAATGAACTGGGAGACTGAGATTGACATATACACACTATTGATGCTACGTATAAAAATAGATAACTAATCTGAATCAACTGTATAGCACCAGGAACTCTATTCAGTTAGGCAATGGCAGCCCACTTGCCTGGAAAATCCCATGGACGGAGGAGCCTGGTGGGCTGCAGTCCATGGGGTCGCGAAGAGTCAGACACGACTGAGCGACTTCACTTTCACTTTCATGCATTGGAGAAGGAAATGGCAACCCACTCCAGTGTTCTTGCCTGGAGAATCCCAGGGACAGGGGAGCCTGGTGGGCTGCTGTCTATGGGGTCACACAGAGCCGGACACGACTGAAGTGACTTAGCAGCAGCTAAGTGACTTAAATGGGAAGAAAATACAAAAAAGAGGGGATATATGTATCCATATAGCTGATTCACTCTGCTGTACAGAAGAAACTAACACAACATTGTAAAGCAACTATACTCCAATAAAAATTAATTTAGAAACAAAGATAATGCTGAGACCGCACTCCTCTTTAGGAGACTGTCTATTACTTATACAAGAAAACATAGAAAGGAAATGACCAATGAGTCACGATTTAAACTCAACTGTTTGGCTAACAAATGCTAAAATAATAGATTTAAAAAATAGGAAAATTGTGTATAACTAACTAAAGGTGTGCATCAAATCAATTTTGAGATGTTTGAATAATTATTATACCTGTGGTTGCAAAAGTGGCAACTTTAATTTTGAAAATAAAATATGTAATATTGTGGAGATTTTAAAAAGTGTAACTAAAAACTTAGATAATACAAAAATAAAACCAGGATGTGAGAAGATACATTGTGGTAATGTTTTCATTTTGTATCACAGGAAGCCAGTGAATACCGTTTTGTTCTTGATATTGATGAAACACTGGAAAATTAAATACTCTTCCAGATAAACTGTGGGTTATTAAATACATCAAAACTGAATTTATCAAATGCATCAGGAATGCTGATGACAACACCCCATATTAAAAACCATGGAACCTGGCCAAAGCTGAAATTAAAAGCAAACTTACATCATAAAATACTATGATTAAAATCAGAAGGAATGAAGATATGCAATAAACAAAATAACAAATTAGTTCTAAAGAAAGGAGATATAGAAAGGATTAATGAAAATACAGACAGAAGTGAATGTAAGCAAAAATGGTAAGAATATAAATGAAAGAAATTCCTCCTATTATATCACTGAGAATGATATTAGAGATGTTAATAAATTATGGAATTATGTTTGAGATTGCCTGATTTAAAATATTGAATATGTGGAAACCTTGAAATATGCTTCATATTTCAATATAGCTAAAACGTAAATGAAGTTTTCACCTAATCTTGAGAATAGCTGAGATGATCTCCTGCTAAACAAAGTTCATGAGAGATTCATAAACTTCACTTTGGAGCCCATGAAAGTGAAAGTCACTCAGCTGTCTCCAACTCTTTGAGACCTCATGAACTGTAGCCTGCCAGGCTCCTTTGCCCATGGAATTCTCCAGATCAGAATACTGGAGTGGGTAGCCATTCCCTTCTCCAGGGGAATCTTCTCAACCCAGGGATCGAACCCAGGTCTCTGGCATTGCAGGCGGATTCTTTATCATCTGAGTCACCAGGGAAGCCCCTTGGGAGCCCATGAGCACAACTAAAAAGAAGGTCATCATCTTACAAACAACTGGGGCTGCAGCATAATGAATGATTCTCAAACTTCAAGCTAAAAGATATATTGCCACATGTCTTAAGACATAATGAAGAAAGAAATAGGCATTTAATTATCAGTACAGAAAAATCAGCATCAAGAACTATGAAGGAGGGGAGATTTTATTCATCCTACTTTCAAATTCACAAGTTTGCCTACCACAGTTGCATGGATGTTGACAGAAGATACAAAACCTATGAGTCAGAGACAAAAGACTGTGAATATCATGTTTATAGCAGTTCTTCTTGTACCTCAAGTCCTAGGTGGGTAATGTGGAGTAGCCCGGGTAGGTGCTGTGCACACAGTGGATTCAAATATGAGGAATCTTGAATAAGAATACAAATCTGTTGTAATGGACTGCACACAAACCTGCCTGACCTTTGTGCCACAACTAGATGTTATCTTTATTACGCTAGGCAGGAAATGCATCTGCCCTCTGCTCCAGAGGGAGGTATCATCTCTATCTTCCAAGGCTATTTGCTCTGCAACATCCTTGAAAAGATAATCCAGGACAAAGGCTGCCTGGCTCACAATATATACAGAAGTGAGGGAGACAACATGAAGAACTGTCTCTAAACATACGTATATGCTCTAAATTGTACGTGTTGACTTGTAATTGCTTTGCATCTTACCTGAAAAATGATGTAGCAGGCTACAAAGTAGAAGTCAGCATTTATTGAAAAACATTTACTGATCCTTCCAAGTGACTCAGAAGAGTTCAGCCAGTAAGTCCAAGGGTTGATTATTTGAAATAAATTTTTAAGGAAAAATAATAACTGGACAACCTGTATCAAAAATGCAAAAATACAGAAGATTAGAAATTAAGAAAGGTATAAAACACAGATAAAGAGTTCACAAAAAATTATAAGAAAATACTATATTTAACTAAATTATAACATTGATGCACCATATGATTTTCTAAGAAAACAAAGATTACATAAAGTTTTGGCATTGAACTCCTCAATATTTCTGGAATAAACTTTAATACATGATATGATAGAGGCATTGAATTTTTATTTTTAAATATCAATACTCAAAATTTTTATAAATACTAACAAATGTATTATACATATTAATATTTTGCACTATTTTTTAAACCTTTTACTTTGTATTGAATGAATGAATGAGTGCATGCTCAGTCATGTCCGACTCTGCCATCTCATGGACTATAGCTCTTCAGGCTTCTTTGTCCATGGAATTTTCCAGGCAAGAATACTGGAGTGGGTTGCCATTTCCTTCTCCAGGGGATCTTCCCAATCCAGGGATTGAACCTGTGTCTCTGTGTCTGCTGCATCAGGCAGATTCTTTTACGACTGAGTCACCTGGAAAGCCCCTTACTTCGTATTGTGTGTTGCTCAGTTGTGTTTGACTCTCTGTGACCCCATAAATTGTAGTCCACCAGTCTCCTCTGTCCATGGGATTTTCCAGGCAAGAATACTAGAGTGGGTTGCCATTCCCTTCTCCATACTTTGTATTGGGGTATAGCCAATTAACAATATTGTGATAGCTTCAGGTAAACAGCAAAGGGGCTCAGACATATATATACAGATACCCATTCTCCCCCAAACTCCCCTCCCATCCAGGATGCCACAAAATATTGAGTAGAGTTCCAATATGCTATCCAATAAGTTCTTATTGTTTATCCATTTTAAATATAGCAATGTGTACATGTCTATCCCATACTCCCTAACTATCCCTTTTTCTATCATTTCTTTTTAGTATAATTTCTTTTCAGATTCCACATATAAAGGATGTCACAGGATATTTCTGCCCTGTCTGACTTACTTCACTTAGCATGACATTCTCTAGGACCATCCATGTTGCTGCAAATAGCATTATTTCATTCTTTTTGAGTTGAGTTGAATAATATTCCATTAAAACATGTTTTTCTAATATGTATTAGTATTAACATTTTAAATATTTTAAAAATATTCTTTTATCAAATATCTCTAATATCTGATATTCTAAGCATCACCTACTTATAAAGCTCATCTTTAACTTTTTTATTTAAATAATAAAACCCTAAAATAAATGAAAATAGCATAACATTAGAGATAGTAAAAAAAAAAAAAAAAAGGTAGCTAGTTTTATTTTGTAACTTTATTAACTGTCCATTCTGCCATAGAGGATGGGCAACCCATAACAATTCAGGCCCAGGAGCCTGAGTTCTGGGTAAGAGATCTGGTCACTAGATTTGAATGATTTGGGTCATGTTACTTTACCTCTAAACGTATCCGTACCCTAGTTTCATCCACTATAAAATAAAAATAATAACTGTTCACATCTCTTATGAGGATTAAATGAGTTAATAAATTTAAAGGATTAAAACAGTGTTTGGGACAAAGCAAATACTCAAAAGTATAAACTATTATTATTGTTTTACCATTTTTTATTTAGCACACCAAAACATAAATAAATAAAGATGAGAAAAAAGGCAACCTATCTGAGAGGCTGAGTATATGGCTTTAATTGATGAGACACTTAGAAGCCTTTTAAGAAAAAACAAAGACCCTAATGGAAAAAATTCTTGGAGACATAAGCAGGTGATATACCTACAGAAAAATACAACGAAAAATAAAGTATTAAAATATTTAATATGACTAAACAGTGAAACTATAAATGATCAGATTTTTTATCATACTGTAGAGATTAAAATAGGTAGAAAAATGTATATGAAAAGTCTCAAATACATACTACTAAAAAAAATAAGTATAGAGGCATATCAACTTCCTGCTGGAAATATGTCAATCTGGATCAAATCCTTAAGCCTTTTAAGAAAATATTCAACTATTCTAAATGTATTCCAATGATAAAATCAAATATGTTTGTGTTACATGTACATGTTCATCAGAATGTTATTTAAACAGGTAAACATTAAAAACAGCCTAAATGTCCAAAATGAAGCACTAGTTACTTGTATTATGGCACATTGGACTATGAAGAAAGCTGAGCACCGAAGAATTGATGCTTTTGAACTGTGGTGTTGGAGAAGACTCTTGAGAGTCCCTTGGACTGCAAGGAGATCCAACCAGTCCATCCTAAAGGAGATCAGTCCTGGATGTTCTTTGGAGGGAATGATGCTGAAGCTGAAACTCCAGTAGTTTGGCCACCTCATGCGAAGAGTTGACTCATTGGAAAAGACTCTGATGCTGGGAGGGATTGGGGGCAGGAGGAGACGGGGACGACAGAGGATGAGGTGGCTGGATGGCATCACCGACTCGATGGACGTGCGTCTGAGTGAACTCCGGGAGTTGGTGATGGACAGGAAGGCTTGGCGTGCTGTGATTCATGGGGTCGCAAAGAGTCGGACATGACTGAGCGACTGAACTGAACTGATAGTAAACCAGGTGCAGGAACTGGGATGAGGGGAAGCTCAGGGCACCTGATTTAAGGAGTCACTCACTCTCATGGTTGTGTCAATGCCTATACTGCCCCTGCGGACCTCTGAGAGTGAAAGCCTCCTTAAATTTTGCTACCAAGGTGCTTCTTTTGCCTCAACCTAGGCCTGGCACACCACTCCAGTAATCTTGCCTGGAAAATTCCATGGATGGAGGAGCCTGGTAGGCTGCAATCCTTGGGGTCACTAAGAGTCGGACACGACTGAGCGACTTCACTTTCACTTTTCACTTTCATGCATTGGAGAGGAAATGGCAATCCACCCCAGTGTTCTTGCCTGGAGAATCCCAGGGACAGGGGAGCCTGGTGGGTTGCTGTCTATGGGTCGCACAGAGTCGGACACGACTGAAGAGACTTAGCAGCAGCAGCAGCAGGCCAGATTCTACAGATAGACATCATTTAGAATCATGCTATTAAAAACCATCTGATAAATTAGTTCAGATACTTACATATTTCTAATTCAAAATCCAGGCTAAACATGCTGCTGCTGCTGTTAAGTCACTTCAGTCTTGTCCGACTCTGTGCGACCCCATAGACAGCAGCCCACCAGGCTCCCCAGTCCCTGGGATTCTCAAGGCAAGAACACTGGAGTGGGTTGCCATTTCCTTCTCCAATGCATGAAAGTGAAAAGTGAAAGTGAAGTCACTCAGTAGTGTCTGACTCTTCGCCACCCTATGGACTGCACCCTACCAGGCTCCTCCATCCATGGGATTTTCCAGGCAAGAGTACTGGAGATAGGTGCAGAAATATTGTACAAGGATAAGCATACTCTAAGTCTTGACTTATTTGTTTTACATCTAACTTCTTGCTTTTTATTTTAATTTTTTTTACTATTTTGAGCAGTGTTCTGATGACCCTCCTTATATATAATTCTTTCTGTCTTTTGTCCATTATTTATTTTTGTTTGGTTTTTCGAATTGTGATTATTGGTCAAGAGTATGAACATTTTTAAGACCCCTAATAAAAAGTGATGATTACTTTCCAGAAAGACTCCCCATCTTTACACCCTTAGGTGGGCAATGCAATTCTCTAAGATCTCCAGACATGTGTCACTTCCTCTGCTGCTGCTTTTGCTGCTAAGTCGCTTCAGTTGTGTCCGACTCTGTGTGACCCCATAGACGACAGCCCACCAGGCTCCCCAGTCCCTGGGATTCTCCAGGCAAGAACACTGGAGTGGGTTGCCATTTCCTTCTCCAATGCATGAAAGTGAAAAGTGAAAGTGAAGTCGCTCAGTCGTGTCCGACTCTTAGCAACCCCATGGACTGTAGTCTGCCAGGCTCCTCCATCCATGGGATTTTCCAGGCAAGAGTACTGGAGTGGGATGCCATTGGCCTTCTCCGGTCTCTACTGAAGCTTAAACACCTGATGAATTTGAATTAGTTTTCCAACTCATCAACTATATAGCCTTCCACGAAGGCAAAGACTTGACCATATACATTTTGGTTTTTCTTTATGTGCTTTGCATGTGTGGCCCAAGTTAGAATATTGCTAGGCATTAATTGATCATTACTCAGTTCAGTTCAGTTCAGTTCATTTCAGTCACTCAGTCATGTCCAGCTCTTTGCGACCCCATGGACTACAGCACACCAGGCCTCCCTGCCCATCACCAACTCACGAAGCTTACTCAAAATCATGTCCATCATGTCAGTAATGCCATCCAACCATCTCATCCTCTGTCATGCCCTTCTACTCCAGACTTCAATCTTGCCCAGCACCAGGGTCTTTTCCAATGAGTCAGTTCTTTGCATCATGTGGCCAAAGTATTGGAGTTTCAGCTTTAGCATCAGTCCTTCCAAAGAGTATTCACGACTGATTTCCTTTTGGATTGACTGGTTGGATCTACTTGCAGTCCAAGAGACTCTCAAGAGTCTTCAGTACTACAGTTCAAAAGCAGCAATTTTTCAGTGCTCAGCTTTCTTTATAGTCCACGTCTCAGATCCATACATGACTACTGAAAAAACCATAGGTTCGACTAGATGGACCTTTGTTGGCAAAGTAATGTCTCTGCTTTTTAATATGCTGTCTAGGTTGACCATGCTTTTCTTCCAAAGAGCAAGTGTCTTTAAATTTCATGGCTGCAGTCACCATCTGCATTGATTTTGGAGCCCAAGAAAATAAAGTTTCTTACTGTTTCCATTATTTCCCCATCTATTTGCCATGAAGTAATGGGATGGCAACTAAGATGCCATGATCTTAGTTTTCTGAATGTTGAGTTTTAAGCCAACTTTTTCACTCTCCTCTTTCACTTTCATCAAATGGCTTTTTAGCTCTTCTTCACTTTCTGCCAAAAGGATTGTGTCATCTGCATATCTGAGGTTATTTATATTTCTCCTGGTAATCTTGATTCCAGCTTGTGCTTCACCCAGCCTGGTATTTCTCATGATGTACTCTGCATATAAATTAAATAAGCAGGGTGACAATATACAGCTTTGACATACTCCTTTCCTGACTTGGAACCAGTCTGTTGCTCCATGTCAGTTCTAACTGTTGCTTCCTGACCAGCATACAGATTTCTCAGGAGGAAGGTCAGGTGGTCTGGTATTCCCATCTCTTTCAGAATTTTCCACAGTTCATTGTGATCCACACAAAGATTTTGACATAGTCAATAAAGCAGAAGTAGATGCTTTTCTGAAACTCTCTTGCTTTTTTGATGATCTCACAGATGTTGGCAATTTGATCTCTGGTTCCTCTGTCTTTTCTAAATCTAGCTTGAACATCTGGAAGTTCATGTTTCATGTACTGTTGAAGCCAGGCTTGGGAATTTTTAGCATAACTTTACTAGTGTATGAGATGAGTGCAATTGTGCTGTAGTTTGAACATTGTTTGGCATTGCCTTTCTTTGGGATTGGAATGAAAAATGACCTTTTCCAGTCCTGTGGCCACTGCTGAGTTTTCCAGATTTTCTGGCATATTGAGTGCAGCACTTTCACAGCATCATCTTTTAGCTCAACTGGAATTCCATCACCTCCACTAGCTTTGTTTGTAGTGATGCTTCCTAAGGCCCACCTGACTTCACATTCCAGGATGTCTGGCTCTAGGTGAGTGATCACACAATCGTGGTTATCTGGGTCATGAATACCTTTTTTTTTTTTTTTTTTGGTATAGTTCTTTTGTGTATTCTTGCCATCTCTTCTTAATGTCTTCTGCTTCTGTTAGGTCCATACCATTTCTGTTCTTTATTTTGCCCATCTTTGCATGAAATGTTCCCTTGGTATCTCTAATTTTCTTGAAGAGATCTCTAGTCTTTCCCATTCTGTTGTTTTCCTCTATTTCTTTGCATTGATCATGGAGGAAGGCTTTCTTATCTCTCCATGCTATTCTTTGGAACTCTGCATTCAAATGGGCATATCTTTCCTTTTCCCCTTTCCCTTTCACTTCTCTTCTTTTCACAGCTATTTGTTAGGCCTCCTCAGACAATCATTTTGCCTTTTTGCAATTCTTTTTCTTGAGGATGTTCTTGATCAGTGCCTTCTGTACAATGTCATGAACCTCCATCCATTTTTCTTCCGGCACTCTATCAGATCTAATCCCTTGAATCTATTTGTCACTTCCACTGTATAATCATAAGGATTCATTCTTAAAATGTATTGATTTCTGCCACAATTGTATAGACTTTTTAATCCAATAAGTTCTTTTTTTTTTAATCTCTATTTCTCTTTTAATCTTCTGATAGCCATAATATGAGTGGAAGCTGGCCAGAAGTCAAGGGAAGACAAAGGGTCCCATTGGCTTTTTAGCAGCTCCCATCATTCTGTACCATCACAGTGTGGAGGATGCTGAGAAATGGTGAGTTATGTAGAAGGTCTTTGGGAAAACGTCTCCTCCCTCCACTGACTGCTGTCCTTGACTTTCATGTCCTGGGATTACAAGCAAAGTTTACTGCACAGGTGATATTGGGAATTTGCTGAACTAAAATTAGAGAAACAGGACATTAAAACTTAGTTGAAGAAGAAGAGAAAGGGAATAGTCTTACTTCCCATTGTCAGGGTGTGTTAGAGAAAGAGGCATCTCTCTGAAATGTTCTCAGGAGGATGGCCTCTTGTCCAGGCAGCCATGTGTGTGCTCTCAGGCCTGTCTCCTGACAACAGGGATCCCCACTTTCCCTTTTTATTTTCCTCCTCTATTACTGGGAATGTCCACCTAACTGGTCCCATCAGTAGTTCAAGTCTGTTGTCTAGGGCAGGTGAGAACACAGAATCCATAGTATAAAAGCCAAGATTCTCTTAGTCACAAGGACACACCTGGAAACCTGCATGAAGTACCTGGGTCTTCCTGTGCATGATGACTTGGAAGCAGATGACAATAAACTCTGCAGGAATTTGAAGTGAGGGGCAAACTGAGACACAAAAGGAAAGGCGTCTTATTGTCACCTCAAATTCCTAGAGAATTTGTCTTTAAGACTTTGACATTTATTTCTTGGTTCCTTCCTCAACCTCTATTTCTGTCTCACTTTTATATTTATATTTATGAGTTGATAAGGGAACTTTCAATTAATCCAAGAAATCTGCCTATGCTTTTAAAACAATAGAAGGTTACTAACCTTATTCTGATGGAGAAGGCAATGGCAATCCATTCCAGTACTCTTGCCTGGAAAATCCCATGGACGGAGGAGCCTGGTGAGCTGGAGTCCATGGGGTCACTAAGAGTCGGACATGACTGAGCGACTTCACTTTCACTTTTCACTTTCATGCATTGGAGAAGGAAATGGCAACCCACTCCAGTGTTCTTGCCTGGGGAATCCCAGGGACGGGGGAGCCTGGTGGGCTGCTATCTATGGGGTTGCACAGAGTCGGACACGACTGAAGCAACTTAGCAGCAGCAGCAGCAGCAACCTTATTCTGAAAGGAACACTAATTAGTGGGCATATTTGCAATGAGCCTCACATTTTATTGATGGGCACTGTGAAATATTTTAAAAATCCCGATGTTTATTTAAGCAGCTGACCCAGAGATAGCAACTTATGTTCTGCCTCTCAGCTATCATGAAATGATACTTACAGTTATCAGTTTTGAAATTTAAGCTACCAGCTATGAACATGTTAGAATGCTCAGCCCTCCTTCAGCAGTTATGATATTGAAAATAATGATGCATATGAAACAGGAACAGATGCCCAGACATAGAGAACAGATTTGTGGTTGCCAAGGGGAAATGGGTGTGGGAGAGAAGGATTGGGAGTCTGGGATTAGCAGATGCAAACTATTATATATGGAATGGATAAACCACAGGGTCCTACTATATAGCACAGGGAACTATATTCAATAACCTGTGATAAACCATGATGGAAAAGAATATGAAAAAGAATGTACATAACTGAATCAGTCTGCTGTACAATAGAAATTAACACAACATTGTAAATCAACTATACTTCAATTAAATAAACAAAAATAAACTGGGACTTCTCTGGTGGTCCAGTGGTTAAGACTTTGCCTTCCTATGCAGGGGGTGTGGGTTGGATCCCTGGTCAGGGAACTAAGATCCCACATGCCTCTTGGCCAAAGAAACCAAAAGATAAAACAGAAGAAATATTGTCACAAGTTCAATAAAGACTTAAAAAATCATAATAGACTTTAAAAATCTGAAAATGACTTCTGATAACAGAAAGAAAAGGAAGCAATCATAAGGGATTTCTCTCTTGGGTTCCTGAACATGTGATGGGCCAGACTCTCTTGGCACCTGCTGTGCCCAGCTGTGGGGACGACAGACTGGTACATCATCAGCTGTTCCACGTCTTGCCCTCCAGGTACCGTTCTGATTCCCACTGACCCAAATGCTAGCAGGGCCAGTGTTCTGAGCATACATTATGAATGGCATGCCCTGCTCATCCATCATCTGCATTCTCAGGCCACCTCTGCGGGTCAAAAGTAAGCAGCTTGCCACTTGTAGAAAATAATTGCACCCATCCCCTTAGAGGCTGGCATTCCCTGGAATTATTTTGTTCAGTGCAGTTATGGGCCTTCCCCTTGCCTCTTCTTGTCAAATGTAGCTTCCCTTCTTCCCAGCCAGCAAGGAAGTTTTGTAGTTGGAAATCTTCTGATAAACATAACATGCAACAAGAGAGAAAGAGTCAGAAGTCTTGATTCAGAGTTCTACTTGAGGATGTGAGCACATTTCTGCAATCTGGACCTGCATATTCATCTAATGAATTCAGTTGGAAAATTTGGCTTCCATCGCTACTTCCTAAAAGAGATGGAGTGCCAAGAGGGTGGCAGCTGACAGGGGAGGGACAGAAGGCTGGAGAGTGGGCGAGACTAATTGGTCTTGTCACATACACAGATTAGATTATGTCTGCCGAAAACGAGGAGGGGGCAGGGGCCCCAAATCACTGTTTATACTGAGAAGATATACAGCCAAGTGTCCTCCTAGAACCAGAAGCAGGGATAGAAGCACAAGCCTCTTGACAAGAAAACAGGGGAAACTAAGTGTAAGGCAATTAAAAAAAAAAAAAAAAGATACAATATTTTTCTTGTCAACTACATAAGGGAATTGAGACCCAGAATAGCAAAGTACAATCTGATTAGAATTCCAATAATTTTTGCTAATTCACAAAGGTCAGGATAGAACTTTACTTTGCTAAACAAGTCAATAGATTTTTAAAAAGAGGGCAAAAATTGCTGGAGATGTGAGGGGTATTCTTTAAAGAAAGATCAACTCTTCAAGAAATTAGGAGTCACTTTTTAAAATGTAAATAACATGATTAACGGTTTATGATTCTTCTCTGTCAAAGAATAAGGGAACTTAGAATCTCTAATATAAAATTACTGTTGTAATTCAAATTACTGTATGTTCTACAATGTAAAACTGCATTTTTAAGACAGTACTCTGCAAATCAAATTTATAAAACCCAGGCCTAAGTGACCACTGTGTGCTAGTTAGTGACCAAAATTCCTAAAATGAAGAAAACCAGTGCCTTTTTTTTTAAAATCTATTTTATTTTATTTATTTATTTTACCTATTTTATTTTTTACCTTCCTTTTTTTTTTAACCTTTCTTCTTACCTATTTGTCCTCCTGCTCCATTCCTTCCCTTGTATCTTTCTTTTTTTAATTTATTTATTTTTTACTGGAGCTTAGTTGCTTTACAATTTGTTAGTTTCTGCTGTACAGCAAAGTGAATCAGCTATATGTATACATATACCTGTCTTTCTTGTTTTCCTGAGATACTTGGTCCCCTTTGGCATATTCCAATTCTTTCAATAAGAAAAATCATGAGAAAGAAGTAGAAAGTGTTGGTGTGTGACTAAAATATTCCCTTAAATTAGTGTCGTTTCTATAACATAACCTTTTCCCTAGGGTCTGGAACTCAAAGGAAATATATATTTCCCCAAAGTCTTTATCTGTTGCCTCTGGCCAAGGATTACAGTGAAATCAGCCTTCCTGGGTTTGTCTTAACATTTTACATCGGATATCCCAAACTCCCTCATTATTAAACCCAGCTGTGAGCTAACTGATGGTCACAAAATATAGTTTACTCTCTTTTTTACTGTTAAGAAAGCATACATAAGAGTCACGGCTTCCTGTAAGTAGCCAAGTCTGTTCTGCAGCGTTAGTAAATAATCTGTGGATTTGTGATTGGAACTTCTTACTTAACACCTGGACCTGTTTGTCATATTGCATGGCATCTGATAACTTAAAGCTTTTCCTCTAAAGAAGGTTTCTGAGGGTTTTCTCTGGTTAGTGAATCTTTCCAATTTTTTTTTTCTACTTTCAGTCACTAGATATTCATTTTCTGTGAAATTGTAATTAGTGATATTCCTAGAAAGAATACTATTGAGTTTTGGATTACAACTCTCACACTCAAGTTCTGCACAGGTGTTTCTAGAACGATTAATACCATGGTTACACAATGACCTTGAAGGTAAAACAGCACCAATGATTGAATGTTGAGAAATGGCTGGCCTGTGAGCTAAAACGGGAACATTTCTTTCTGAAAGGATATTGGCCAGGAATCTTTAGCAGGGAAGATGCTTACGTCTGCTTTTAATGCAAGAGGGTAACTCTAGCTTCTAACCTTACATTTACAGGATCAGAGATGTTAAGGAGAGGATGGGAAAGAGTGTGCAGAGAAAGGTAGGGACCCTGAGGGTGACAGGGAAGGGTCTTTGAATGGCTATATAGCCATGCCAAAAAGCAACAATTACAGGAACCAGATAACTTTGAAATAAAACATGTAATTCTGAACTCATAGTTACAGAAAGCTCTTGGGCAAGATACAATAAAAACTAGTCCTTTTGATTTGTAAATTATTGGAATTGTTTGCAGACACTGTGGCCAGAAACTGTTTGATTTTCAAGGCATCAGAGCTCTCTCAGAGACCTGAGTTCAGGAGAAGTTAGTCTCCCCTGTCCTGTGGTCTGGTTGTCTACTAAACTGGGGATAGAACTCTAATCAATTGTTCTGAAAACCCCAGCTGAGTGCAAAGTGAACAGCCCATGACCTGTGTGGTCCCTTGATCTGTAAAACTCACCTGTGGTCATCCTGGTCATTATTCACATGGACTCATTTTTTGCACCCCAAAATAACATCTTTAGATTCCACTAGAAAAACAGTTTATGCTTTTGGTATTTACAAACAGTGACGATTGCTGCTAATACTATTGACCACTTATAATTGTGATAGTCTAATACATATCTATCTATATATCTATCACCTCACTTGATTCTCATGACAACTTTATGAAGGTAGCTATTGTTATTATCTCTATAGTACCATGAGAAAACTTACTTTCAAGGGTTGAAAAGTCTCCAGGGTCATAAGACAAGTAAGACACACACCAAGATTTGAACCATCATTTTGACTATAAAGTCATACAAGTACCTTGCTTAATCTACTATTTTAGTTCACTTTCAAGGTTATTACATTGCTATTGTTTATGTCTAATACACAAAAAGGTAGAAGTTATAAAAATATTGGAATAAAATGAGTTAATCTTTGTTTTACTATTATTCACTTGCAAAGTTTTCCATTCCGGGTTACTTGTTGATGAATAGGTTCTTACCCAGGTAATGAAATCAGGTAATATACCAATAGGGTCATAGGATTTTGCTTTGGTGCTTTTCTGTTTGTGTTATTCTCTAAAATATTCTGTAAGTGTTCTGAGGTCATCCTTCAGAGCTGTTCAGTTCAGTCGCTCAGGTGTGTCTGACTCTTTGCGACCCCATGAATCACAGCATGCCAGGCCTCCCTGTCCATCACCAACTCCCAGAGTTCACCCAGACTCACGTCCATCGAGTCAGTGATGCCATCCAGCCATCTCATCCTCTGTCGTCCTCTTCTCCTCCTGCCCCCAATCCCTCCCAGCATCAGAGTCTTTTCCAATGAGTCAACTCTTCCCATGAGGTGGCCAAACTACTGGAGTTTCAGCTTCAGCATCATTCCCTCCAAAGAAATCCCAGGGCTGATCTCCAGAATGGACTGGTTGGATCTCCTTGCAGTCCAAGGGACTCTCAAGAGTCTTCTCCAACACCACAGTTCAAAAGCATCAATTCTTGGCACTCAGCTTTCTTCACGGTCCAACTCTCACATCCATACATGACCACAGGAAAAACCATAGCCTTGACTAGATGGAACTTTGTTGGCAAAGTAATGTCTCTGCTTTTTAATATGCTATCTAGGTTGGTCATAACTTTTCTTCCAAGGAGTAAGCGTCTTTTAATTTTTGTACTAAATTCCTACTGTTGTTTGTCTGAAGAAAGGCAACTTTAGTCTTGATAAAACTCATAGCTAGGAATAGTTGTACAACCTAATGGTTGACCTCATGGCCTCCGCGTTCTGTTCTTGTGATGACAATGCATCTGATGCTTTTCCAACTTTGAATTTTTCTGTCTTATTCTTTAGAAAATGATTTAAGTCAACTCAGAGAAAAGACACAATAGCAAGCATAATAATATTATGGGAAAAGAATCAGCAAATAAGATATAAGGAAAAGAGAAGAAGAATGCAGGGAGCCAAATGGCAGGATTAGCTTCATTGTACAGTTAAACTATTAAGTTTGCCTCTGAACTTCGCTGACACCAAAGGAAGCATGATGAATTGTATTGTTATTATCTCTGGAAAGCATATGTTTTAGGAAATACAATTGATGTTTAGGAAATACAGCTGTATTATGCTGCTGCTGCTAAGTCGCTTCAGTTGTGTCTGACTCTGTGCGACCCCATAGACGGCAGCCCACCAGGCTCCACCGCCCCTGGGATTCTCCAGGCAAGAACACTGGAGTGGGCTGCCATTTCCTTCTCCAAGCTGTATTATGAACTCTTCTTTATTTTCACATTTTTATTATGTCCATTCCTCCCTATTCACTTTTCTAATTTGGCAGTGGGAGTGAGAAAATTGTTAGGTAGGACTCCTACATTTACAATCCCATATATTGCTGGAATTTCATTAACAGAAGAGTTGTTATAAAATAAGTGTTTTTGTAGATACAATGGTCATCTGAGTTAAATTCACCCATTCCAGTCCATTTTAGTTTGCTGATTCCTAGAATGTCAACGTTCACTCTTGCCATCTCCTGTTTGACCACTTCCAATTTGCCTTGATTCATGGACCTGACATTCCAGGTTCCTATGCAATATTGCTCTTTACATCATCGGACCTTGCTTCTATCACCAGTCACGTCCACAACTGGGTATTGCTTTTGCTTTGGCTCCATCCCTTCATTCTTTCTGGAGTTATTTCTCCACTGATCTCCTGTAGCATATTGGGTACCTACTGACCTAGGGAGTTCCTCTTTCAGTATCCTATCATTTTGCCTTTTCATACTGTTCATGGGGTTCTCAAGGCAAGAATACTGAAGTGGTTTGCCATTCCCTTCTCCAGTGGACCACATTCTGTCAGACCTCTCCACCATGACCCGCCTGTCTTGGGTGGCCCCACATGGCATGGCTTAGTTTCATTGAGTTAGACAAGGTCCTAGTGTGATTAGATTGACTAGTTTTCTGTGATTATGGATTCAGTGTGTCTGCCTTCTGATGCCCTCTCGCAACACCTACTGTCTCACTTGGGTTTATCTTACCTTGGAGGTGGGGTATCTCTTCGTGGCTGCTATAGGAAAGTGTAGCCACTGCTCCTTACATTGGACAAGGTCGCCCCTCCTGACCTTGAAGATGGAGTAGCTCCTCTCAGCCCTCTTACACCAGCACAGCCACCAGTCCTTGGACATGGGGTTGCTCCTCTCAGGCAGGAATCCCTTAGAAGAAATGGATTAGCCATCATGGTCAACAAAAGAGTCTGAAATGCGGTACTTGGATGGAGTCTCAAAAATGACAGAATGATCTCTGTTCATTTCCAAGGCAAATCATTCAGTATCACAGTGATCCAAGTCTATGCCCCAACCAGAAATGCTGAAGAAGCTGAAGTTGAATGGTTCTAAGAAGACCTACAAGACCTTGTAGAACTAACACCCAAAAAAGATGTCCTTTTCATTATAGAGGACTGGAATGCAAAAGTAGAAGGTCAAGAAACATCTAGAGTAACAGGCAAATTTGGTCTTGGAATACGGAATGAAGCAGGGCAAAGGCTAATAGAGTTTTGCCAAGAGAATGCACTGATCATAGCAAACACACTCTTCCAACAACACAAGAGAAGACTCTACACATGGACATCACCAGATGGTCAACACTGAAATCAGATTGATTATATTCTTTGCAGCCAAAGATGGAGAAGCTCTATATAGTCAGCAAAAACAAGACCGGGAGCTGACTGTGGCTCAGATCATGAACTCCTTATTGCCAAATTCAGACTCAAATTGAAGAATGTAGGGAAAACCACTAGACCATTCAGGTATGACCTAAATCAAATCCCTTATGATTATAGACTGGAAGTGAGAAATAGATTTAAGGGCCTAGATCTGATAGATAGACTGCCTGATGAACTATGGATGGAGGTTCGTGACATTGTACAGGAGACAGGGATCAAGACCATCACCATGGAAAAGAAATGCAAAAAAGCAAAATGGCTGTCTGAGGAGGCCTTACAAATAGCTGTGAAAAGAAGAGAAGCTAAAAGCAAAGGAGAAAAGGAAAGATATGTCCATTTGAATGCAGAGTTCCAAAGAATAGCAAAGAGAGATAAGAAAGCCATCCTCAATGATCAATGCAAAGAAATAGAGGAAAACAACAGAATGGGAAAAACTAGAGATCTCTTCAAGAAAATTAGAGATACAAAGGGAACATTTCATGCAAAGATGAGCTCGATAAAGGACAGAAATGGTATGTACCTAACAGAAGCAGAAGATATTAAGAAGTGGCAAGAATACACCAAAGAACTGTACAAAAAATATCTTCATGACCCAGATAATCACGATGGTGTGATCACTCAGACAGACATCCTGGAATGTGAAGTCAAGTGGGCCTTAGAAAGAATCCCTAAGAACAAAGCAAGTGGAGGTGATGGAATACCAGTTGAGCTATTTCAAATTCTGAAAGAGATGCTGTGAAAGTGCTGCACTCAGTATGCCAGCAAATTTGGAAAACTTAGCAGTGGCCACAGGACTGGAAAAGGTCAGTTTTCATTCCAATCCCAAAGAAAGGCAATGCCAAAGAATGCTCAGAATACCACACAACTGCACTCATCTCACACGCTAGTAAAGTAATGCACAAAATTCTCCAAGCCAGGCTTCAGCAATATGTGAACTGTGAACTTCCAGATGTTCAAGCTGGTTTTAGAAAAGGCAGAGTAACCAGAGATCAAATTGCCAACATCTGACGGATCATGGAAAAAGCAAGAGAGTTCCAGAAAAACATCTATTTCTGCTTTATTGACTATGCCAAAGCCTTTGTCTGTGTGGATCACAATCAACTGTGGAAAATTCTGAAAGAGATGGGAATACCAGACCACCTGACCTGCCTCTTGAGAAACCTATATACAGGTCAGGACGCAACAGATAGAACTGGACATGGAACAACAGACCGGTTCCAAATAGGAAGAGGAGTACGTCAAGGCTGTATATTGTCACCCTGCTTATTTAACTTATATGCAGAGTACATCATGAGAAACGCTGGGCTGGAAGAAGCACAAGCTGGAATCAAGATTGCTGGGAGAAATATCAATAACCTCAGATATGCAGATGACACCACCCTTATGGCAGAAATTGAAGAGGAACTCAGAAGCCTCTTGATGAAAGTGAAAGAGGAGAGTGAAAAAGTTGGCTTAAAGCTCAACATTCAGAAAACTAAGATCATGGCATCTGGTCCCATCACTTCATGGCAGATAGATGGGGAAACAGTGGGAACAGTGTCAGACTTTATTTTTGGGGGGGGGCTCCAAAATCACTGCGGATGGTCATTGCAGCCACAAAATTAAAAGACACTTACTCCTTGGAAAGAAAGTTATGACCATACTAAATAGCATATTAAAAAGCAGAGCTATTACTTTGCCAACAAAGGTTCATCTAGTCAAGGCTATGGTTTTTCCAGTGGTCATGTATGGATGTGAGAGTTGGGCTATAAAGAAAGCTGGGCGCCAAAGAATTGATGCTTTTGAACTGTGGTGCTGGAGAAGACTCTTTAGAGTCCCTTGGACTGCAAGGAGATCCGACCAGTCCATCCTAAAGGAGACCAGTCCTGGGTATTCATTGGAAGGACTTATGCTAAAGCTGAAACTCCAGTACTTTGGCCACCTCATGTGAAGAGCTGACTCGTTGCAAAAGACTCTGATGCTAGGAGGGATTGGGGGCAGGAGGAGAAGGGGATGACAGAGGATGAGATGGCTGGATGGCATCACTGACTCAATGCACATGAGTTTTTGTGAACTCCAGGAGTTTTGATGGACAGGGGGGCCTGGTGTGCTGCGGTTCATGGAGTCGCAAAGAGTGACTGAGTGACTGAACAGAACTGAACTGAAATGTTTTTGTAAAAATAAATGAGTTAAAATATGAAGCTACATAATTTTGATTAACTCTCTTGGACTATCAATAGTAAAATCCACTAGATAACTGGTTGACAATTATGAAAAAAGACATAGTTATCTGTATACCGTGCAAATGATATGATGAGTAGAATTTGACAAAACAGAAATATTAGAAGCAATTTATACAATTTTCATCTC
Source organism: Bubalus kerabau (assembly GCF_029407905.1). Classification (NCBI taxonomy): domain Eukaryota; kingdom Metazoa; phylum Chordata; class Mammalia; order Artiodactyla; family Bovidae; genus Bubalus; species Bubalus kerabau. Next base: position 12,712,594 of record NC_073639.1, on the reverse strand, counting down.
TCAAAATCTGACAGTGTTTAGCTCTGTCACTGGTTACATAGGGTGCAAAATAGAACACGGAATGGTGCTGAGAATTTTTGAAGAAGTCTCAAGATCAAAATATTGAAGAAACTTAACATCATGTATTTTGTTTTCCATGAAATCAAACTGCAAAGGCGTCCAAAAAAAAGTACTTAAATTCTGAAAATGCGACTACCTAGAACCAGAGACCTCATCAGCCACTGCAGACAACACAGCATGGATTTAGAGATGGCACATTTCAGTTGTCACCTACAATATTTTTTTATCAAAATTTTACTTAACACTGAGTTTTTATCATTCCAGACTATAATCAGCATTTTTGTAAACTTTGAATCATTAAATAAACTATAGTCTCACTTATCTAGACTCCAACACTCCAACAAAAAGATTTCTAGACTTCCTATGCATTATCCTTAATGTTTCTATTTATATACCTTTGTAACACTTTTGAAATTTAAATGTGCTTTAATTTGTTTCAGATTTGTATTATGGATATTGTCTACAGAGAAAATACCATCACATTATGGTTGATAAGAAAATGACAATAAGAGGAAGTCTAAGAAATTTCCAGAAAACATTCCCCATAGTTCATGGAATTAGATAAATCAACTAGTTGAAAAAATTTAACTCAGTGATTTTGCTACCTGACAGTTTTGATACACTTATCCCCTAATTTTGGAATAACTGATTTTAAATTTTGTATAATTTTACTACACATCTACTTCTTTTTAAGGACAGTCATGTTTATTCCCTATGAAGTAAATGGAAATGCTACCATTTGTATTGAGAAATACAAGTTCCCAAACTAGTACTTTTTTTTATTCATTATCAGGGGTAATGTTCTATATCTGTTCTAAGCAAATATACCAACAAATTACATGTATTAATACCTTCTGGACAACATGTGTAGATAATGCAAAAATGATACATCAAGCAAAATGATACATCAAGCAAAAATGATACTGGTGACATGACTTGCATTTTTAGAATCATTTCTTGATCACTAATGAAGAAGGCAAAAGGTTAGCTGGAAAAATAATATTCTGAAAAAGCATGAAAAATGTTTTCTGATTAGACATGCTACAATGTAGAGGAGGTGCTGGATTTGATCAATGTTGCCCAATCAAATAAGATTTTGTTGGAAAGAGACTGCTTTCCACTATCTACCAAAACTGGATTCCCTTTACAACTTCATGAAGGCAGGAACAACATCTGTCTTTCTAAGCATGTATCCAAGCATGGGCACAATGCCTGAAAAATAATAGTTATCCTATCAGTAATATTTATAAAGGAATGAAATTCAGATTTTGGAAAGTGAATGGAAGGACATTCCATTACTCTGGAGGATTTTCTCTGAAGAAAATATGCTTCTGTTGAGAGATGGGAGGCCAGGGAATCCCAAGATAACAATGATGATCTATACCTTATGGTTTTGATCGTCTAGTTCAAGCTTTGCCTGTAAAGGTCAGATAATAAATACTTTGAAGGCCAGTCTTCCTTACAACTACTCCACTCTGCTGTTATAGTAAAAACAACCATAGACAATAAACGAAAGAATTGGTATGGCTGGATTTGGCTCATTGGTGGGCCAGAGTTTCCCAACTCACGATCTAATTATGTATCACTTTCTCCCTACTACCTTTATTTACCAATACGCTTTTTAAAATTTAAAGCATTTTCACATTTTATTTTTGATTGTGGTAAAGTATACATAACAAAAATTTACCTTTTAAACCATTTTTTAATTCAGCATTTCCAATGTAACTTTTTAAAAGTTTTATTTATTTTAATTTGAGGATAATTACTTTACAATATTGTGATGATTTTTGCCATACATCAACATGAGTCAACCACTGTTAAGTACCCAGTTCAGCAACATTAAATGCATTAGCATTTTTGTGTAAAGACCAACCTTATTCATTTCCAGAGCTTTTTCATTATCCCATACTGAAACTCTTTACCAGTTAAACAATAATTCCCCATACCCATCTCCCTCCAGCCCCAGGTGACCGCTGTTTCACTTCTGTCTTTATGAATTTACTATTCGTACTTCACATAAGTGGACTCATACAATATTTGTCCTTTTGTATCTAGCTTATTTCACTTAGTATAATATCTTCAAGATTCATCCATTTAGTAGTACACATCAGAATTTAATTTTTTCTTTAGGATTTATTTTTTAGAGAAGTTTTAGGCTCACAGCAAAACAGAGAAAAGTATAACAATTTCCTATATACCCCTGACCCTGCACAGGCATCGCCTCCTTCATTATCAACATCCACTATTAGAGTAGTACATTTGTTACAACTGATGAACCTACACTGATAAATCATAATCACCCAAGAGAGAAATAATGATTTCTCTCTTGACCTTATACATTCTATGGGATTAACAAACTTTGGATAATATGTGTCCAATACTTTTACTGCCCTAAAAATCTCCCTACTCTGCCTATTCATCCTTCCCTGTCTCATTCCCTAGTGACCACTGATACTTTTACTGCATCCTTAATTTTGCCTTTTCCAGAATGTTATATGGCTTCCCTGGTGGCTCAGACAGTAAAGCATCTGCCTGCAATGTGGGAGACCTGGGTTCAATCCCTAGGTCAGGAAGATCCCCTGGAGAAGGAAATGGCGACCCACTCTAGTACTCGTGCCTGGAAAACCCCATATATGGAGGAGTCTGGTGGGCTACCGGCCATGGGGTCGCAAAGAGTCAGACAGCACTGAGTGACTTCAATTTCAGAATGTTACATGGTTGGATTCATAAAATATGTGGCCTTTTCAGACTGGCTTCTTTTATTTAGTAATGAGCATTTATGATTCCTCCATGTCTTTTCATGACTTGATAGCTCACTTCTTTTAGTATTTTATTTTATTATTTTATTATTATTATCTTTTATTATTTTAGTAATAATATTCCATTGTCTGAAGGTACCAATTTATTTATCCTTTCACCTACTAAAGGACATTTTTGTTGCTTTCAAGTTTTAGCAATTACAAATAAAGCTGTTACAAACACCTCATCTCACATGCTAGTAAAGTAATGCTCAAAGTTCTCCAAGCCAGGCTTCAGCAATATGTGAACCATGAACTTCCACATGTTCAAGATGGTTTTAGAAAAGGCAGAGGAACCAGAGATCAAATTGCCAACATCCACTGGATCATTGTAAAAGCAAGAGAGTTCCAGAAAAACATCTATTTCTGCTTTATTGACTATGCCAAAGCCTTTGACTGTGTGGATCACAATCAACTGTGGAAAATTCTGAAAGAGATGGGAATACCAGACCACCTGACCTGCCTCTTGAGAAATCTGTATGCAGGTCAAGAAGCAACAGAACTGGACATGGAACAACAGACTGGTTCCAAATAGGAAAAGGAGTATGTCAAGGCTGTATATTGTCACCCTGCTTATTTAACTTATTTGCAGAGTATATCATGAGAAACGCTGGGCTGGAAGAAGCACAAGCTGGAATCAAGATTGCCAGGAGAAATATCAATAACCTCAGATATGCACATGATACCACCCTTATGGCAGAAAGTGAAGAAGAACTAAAGAGCCTCTTGATGAAAGTTGAAGAGGAGAGTGAAAAAGTTGGCTTAAAGCTCAACATTCAGAAAACGAAGATCATGGCATCCAGTCCCATCACTTCATGGCAAATAGATGGGGAAACAGTGGTTGACTTTATTTTTTGGGGGCTCCAAAATCACCGCAGATGGTGATTGCAGCCATGAAATTAGAAGATGCTTACTCCTTGGAAGGAAAGTTATGACCAACCTAGACAGCATATTAAAAATCAGAGACATTACTTTGCCAACAAAGGTCTGTCTAGTTAAGGCTATGGGTTTTCCAGTAACCATGTATGGATGCGAGAATTGAACTATAAAGAAAGTTGAGCACCAAAGAATTGATGCTTTTGAATTGTGGTGCTGGAGAAGACTCTTGAGAGTCCCTTGGATTGCAAGGAGATCCAACCAGTCCATCCTAAAGGAGATCAGTCCTGAGTGTTCATTGGAAGGACTGATGTTGAAACTGAAACTCCAATACTTTGGCCACCTGATGCGAAGAGCTGACTCACTTGAAAAGACCCTGATGCTGGGAAAGATTGAAGGTGGTAGGAGAAGGGGATGGCAGAGGAATAGATGATTGGATGGCATCACTGACTCAATGGACATGAGTTTGAGTAAAGTCTGGAGTTGGTGATGGACAGGGAGGCCTGGCGTGCTGCAGTTCATGGGGTCACAAAGAATTGGACACGACTGAGCAACTGAACTGAACTGAACTGATAAACACCTATGTTCAGGGTTTTGTGCAGACATAAGGTTTCAGCTCCTTTGCTGGATCACATGGAAGAGATATGTATAATTTTGTAAGATACTGCTAAACTGTCTTCCAAAATGGCTGTACCATTCTGCATTCCCTTCAGGTATAAATGAGGGTTCCTCTTGCTCCACATCCTCAGTATTATTTCATGTTTCCAGTGTTTTGGATTTTAGCCATTCTAATAAGCATGTAATAGTATCTCACTATTGTTTTAAGCTGTATTTCCCTGACAACAAACGATGTGGATTCTCTTTTCATATGCTTGTTTTCCATCTCTATGTATTCTTTGGTTGGGTGTCTGTAAAGTTTTGAGTCCATTTTTTAATTGAATTTTTTATTATTGTTGACTTTATAAAGTTATTTGCATATTTTGAATATGCAAAGATGTATCTTTTGCAAATATGTTATTTAAATCTGTAGTTCATCTTCCCATTTTCTCAATCCTGGACTTTTCATATAATTTTACATAAACATTCCAAATATGTTTCAAGTGTCCCTTGAAAAATTCAGGGAAAACGCACTTTTGGGTAAGGGTAGGACACTACTCTGAAGCCAGTACAGAGAGATCAGTAATGACAAGTGAAGATCACATATGAAAATAGAAGTCACAAGAGTAAACTCAGGTTGCAATGTCCAGCTGTCACATTTTGCTAATGCCAGCTTTGAAGATTTTTCTTGGGCATATCAGCACTGTGATGTGATAGCAGAAAAGTTCATTAGGGTTCTTGGGTCTGGTGAAATTGAATAAGCACATTTTTCCACTGAACGCAGCTATAAAACATAGACAGAATGCATGAGCAGCTCTTTGGGAAATCTGAAAAGTAAAGAGTAGCAGGCAAATTAGAAAGAAGATCAGAATTCTAAGAGCCACTAAACCACCAATAACTTATTATTTTCTGTCTCTGATACTTCCAAACCCTGTCTCAATGCAGCCTGCAAGCCAGAAGTGGGAATCTTGCAGGCTGATAGAGTTTCAGAAGAAGCTTTCAGATTTTGACTCAGAAGATGAGAAAGGGATCTTCTAATGATCAGAGGGAATGGGATTAAAAAAAAAAGCTCATGTGTTGTTTTCTTTTTATCTTTCCTTCTTCCCCTAGTTCTCATGTGATCTAGTACAACTGATGATGACAGTGGAAACAATAGCTACTATGATGGCTTGCGTGCGTGCCTGCTAAGTTGCTTCAGTCGTGTCTCACTCTGCGACCCCATGGACTGTAACCCACCAGGCTACTCTGTCCAGGGGATTCTCCAGGCAAGAATACTGGAGTGGGTTGCCATGCCCTCCTCCAGGGGATCTTCCCAACCCAGGGATGGAACCCGAGTCTCTTGCGTCTAACCTGCATTGGCAGGAAGGTTCTTTACTACTAGCACCAACTGGTGAAGCCCAAAATGATGGTTTGGGGACACACGGTGGGCGATTTGAAGCTTCCTTGCAAATCAGAAGAGCTGAGGACCTCAGAGTGTTGGAGGGGGAGCGCCTATTGTTCCCTCTCTTTTTTCCTGCTGCATCTAGACTCAGGACATGACTACAGTTGCAAGCTCTACATGATAGAACTGGTAAAATAAAGTCCAAGCTTTCTGGCTAAACTAAAAAGAGGAGTCACAGAGAAACAGAAAACATTACAGGGATGTCAAAGAGAAAAAAGAGTCTAAGGGTAACCAGGAAAAAAAAAATTAGTATATTAACTATTGGGGGGGGGAGAAGCTAAGATGGCAGAGGGGGAGGACCTAAGATGGCAGAGGAGTAGGACAGGGAGAATACTTTCTCCCCCACAAATTCATCAAAAGAACATTTAAACGCCAAGTAAATTCCACAAAACAACTTCTGAATGCCGGCAGAGGACATCAGGCACCCAGAAAAGCAACCCAAGTCCTCGAAAGGAGGTAGGAAAAAATATAAAAGACAAAAAAAGAGACAAAAGAGGGAGGGACAGAGTTCCATCCCAGGAAGGGAGTCTTAAAAAGAGAGAAGTTTCCAAACATCAGGAAACCTTCTCACTGCCGAATCTGTGCCAAGCCTTGGAAGCACAGAGGGCAACATAACAGGGAGGAAAAATAAGCAAACAATTAAAACCTGCAGATTGCAAGCCCTACGGTAACTCCCCCAGCGGAGAAGCAGCGCAGACGCCTGCACCCTCCACTAGCAAGCGGGGGCTGGGCAGGGAGGTGCAGTGCGGGCTGCATTGCTTAGAGTAAGGGTCTGGCCTGAATACCCCGAGCGCTATCTGAGGGAAATAATTTGGGCTAGCAAACCAGACTGTGGGATATCTACCACGCGAAAGCCCAGTCCTAACCTAAGACACCACCAGGCCTGCGCACGGAACAAAGGACTGAACAGAGATAGCCGGCTGCAGACCATCCCCCTCCAGTGACAGGCAGCCAGAGCCAGAAGAGGGCAATTGCAGCCCCAGAGAGACATTATCTATAAAACTGTAAGCAGGCTTTTTTGCTAACTAAATCTTCTTGGGGGTCTGGACGGTCAACATCCACCTGAGAAGGTGCGCCGGTTGTACACCTAGATAACCAAGCGGCTGGGAGGCAATAAGTGGCAGCAATCGCGCTCGCCAAACACCTCATCACCTGAGCTGCTCGGACCTGGTAAGGGCACAAAACGCAGGCCCAACCGAGTCTGCGCCTCTGAGGGCTACCCGAGTGCCTGAACCTGAGCGGTTTGGACCCGGGAGGTGCAAGCAGCCCAGGGCCGGCCACGGATGGTTCCCCGCAGAGCAACCTAGAGCCTGAGCAGTGTGGGCAGGGAGGCTACGCGCCGTGAGCGGGGGCAGGCCCAGTGTGGCTGAGGCACTGCAAGAACATGCCAGTGTTATTTGTTTGCAGCGTCCCTCCCTCCCCACAGCGCAACTGAAGAAGTGAGCCTTAAAAAAAAAAAAAAAGTGTCCACCACCATCCCCTTTGTGTCAGGAAGGAAACCAGACACTGAAGAGACCAGCAAACAGAAGAAGCTATAACAGAGGGAACCGCCTTGGAAGCTACAGGCAATAGATTAAACCCTGTGGTTAGTACCGACTACATAGGAAGGGGCCTATAGATCTTGAGAAATATAAGTTGGACCAAGGAACTAGCCGAAAATGAACTTACCCCACAATACTTACAACAAAACCAAAGAAAGTCCTAGATATATTTTTACTATTTTTACGATCATTCTTTCTTTTTTTTTAATTTAAAAAAAAATTTAAGTCCGCTATTATTCCTTTAATTTTCACTTTTATAACCTACTATTACTTTGCAAAAAAAAAGACCCTATTTTTTTTAAAGCAAACTTCATATATATTTTTTTAATAATTTTTGTGGCCTTGTTTTTTTTTTTTTCCTTATTTTCTTTAACATTGTATTTTTGAAATTCCAGTCTCTACTCTAGATTCTTAATTTTAGCTTTTTGGTATTTGTTATCAATTTTGTACCTATTTTTTTTATATAATTTTTGTGACTTTTTTCTCTCTCTCTTTCTTTCTCTTCTTCTTTTATGTAACATTGTATATCTGAAATTCCAAACTCTACTCTAGATTTTTAATTTATGCTTTTTGGTATTTGTTATCAATTTTGTACCTATATTTTCTTTATAATTTTTGCAACTTTGTTTGTTTTTGTTTTTTTTTCTCTCTTTCTTTTCCTTCTTCTTTTCTTTAACATTGTATTTTTGAAATTCCAAACTCTACTCTAGATTTTTAATTTTTGCTTTTATGTATTTGCTACCAATTTTGTACCTTTAAGAACCCAATCTTCAGTACCCATTTTTCACTAGGGAGTGAGATTACTGGCTTGACTGCTCTCTCTCCCTTTGGACTCTCCTTTTTCTCCACCGGGTTGCCTGTGTCTCCTCCCTAACCCCTCTCTACTCTACCCAACTCTGTGAATTTCTGTGTGTTCCACATGGTGGAGAACACAGGGAACTGATTGCTGGCTGGATCTGTCTCCCTCCTTTTCATTTCCCCCTTTTATCCTCCTGGCCACCTCTGTCTCCTTCCTCCTCCTTCTCTTCTCTGTACAACTCCGTGAACATCTCTGTGTGGTCCAGTTGTGGAGTGCACATAAGGAAGTGATTACTGGCTAGCCCACTCTCTCCTCTATTGATTCCACCTCATCTCATTCAGGTCACCTCTAACTCCCTCCTCCCTCTTCTCTTCTCCATGTAACACTGTGAACCTCTCTGGGTGACCCTCACGGTGGAGAAACTTTTCATCTTTAACATAGATGTTTTATCAATGGTGCTGTATAGAAGGAGAAGTTTTGAAACTACTGTAAAAATAAGACCAATAACTGGAAGCAGGAGGCTTAAGTCCAAACCCTGACTCCAGGGAACTCCTGACTCCAGGGATCATTAATTGACAGGAGCTCATCAAACGTCTCCATACATACACTGAAACCAAGCACCACACAAGAGCCAACAAGTTCCAGGGCAAGACATACCAAGCAAATTCTCCAGCAACACAGGAACACAGCCCTGAGCTCCAAGATACAGGCTGCCCAAAGTCACCCCAAAACCATAGACATCTCATAACACATTACTGGACACTTCATTGCACTCCAGAGAGAAGAAATCCAGCGCCACCCACCAGAACACCAACACAAGCATCCCTAACCAAGAAACCTTGACAAGCCACCTGTACAAATCCACACACAGTGAGGAAAGGCCACAATAAAGAGAACTCCACAAACTGCCAGAATACAGAAAGGACACCCCAAACTCAGCAATTTAAACAAGATGAAGAGACAGAGGAATACCCAGCAGGTAAAGGAACAGGATAAATGCCCACCAAACCAAACAAAAGAGGGAGATAGGGGATCTACCTGATAAAGTATTCCGAATAATGATAGTGAAATTGATCCAAAATCTTGAAATCAAAATGGAATCACAGATAAATAGCCTGGAGACAAGGATTGAGAAGATGCAAGAAAGGTTTAACAAAGACCTAGAAGAAATAAAAATGAGTCAATATATAATGAATAATGCAATAAATGAAATTAAAAACACTCTGGAGGCAACAAATAGTAGAATAAGAGAGGCAGAAGATAGGATTAGTGAATTAGAAGATAGAATGGTAGAAATAAATGAATCAGAGAAGAAGAAAAACGAATTAAAAGAAATGAGGACACTCTCAGAGACCTCCAGGAAAATATTAAACGCTACAACATTCGAATCATAGGGGTCCCAGAAGAAGAAGACAAAAAGAAAGACCATGAGAAAATACTTGAGATAATAGTTGAAAACTTCCCTAAAATGGGGAAGGAAATAATCACTCAAGTCCAAGAAACCCAGAGAGTCCCAAACAGGATAAACCCAAGGTGAAACACCCCAAGACACATATTAATCAAATTAACAAAGATCAAACACAAAGAACGAATATTAAAAGCAGCAAGGGAAAAACAACAAATAACACACAAGGGAATTCCCATAAGGATAACAGCTGATCTTTCAAAAGAAACTCTTCAAGCCAGGAGGGAATGGCAAGACATACTTAAAGTGATGAAAGAAAATAACCTACAGCCCAGATTATTGTACCCAGCAAGGATCTCATTCAAATATGAAGGAGAAATCAAAAGCTTTACAGACAAGCAAAAGCTGAGAGAATTCAGCACCATCAAACCAGCTCTCCAACAAATACTAAAGGATAGTCTCTAGACAGGAAACACAAAAACGGTGAATAAATTCGAACCCAAAACAATAAAGTAAATGGCAACAGGATCATACTTATCAATAATTACCTTAAACATAAATGGGTTGAATGCCCCAACCAAAAGACAAAGACTGGCTGAATGGATACAAAAACAAGACCCCTACATATGCTGTCTACAAGAGACCCACCTCAAAACAGGGGACACATACAGACTGAAAGTGAATGGCTGGAAAAAGATTTTCCATGCAAATAGGGACCAAAAGAAAGCAGGAATAGCAATACTCATATCAGATAAAATAGACTTTAAAACAAAGACTGTGAAAAGAGACAAAGATGGTCACTACATAATGATCAAAGGATCAATCCAAGAAGAAAATATAACAATTATAAATATATATGCACCCAACACGGGAGCACCTTAATATGTAAGACAAATGCTAACAAGTATGAAAGAAGAAATTAACAATAACACAATAACAGTGGGAGACTTTAATACCCCACTCACACCTATGGATAGATCAACTAAACAGAAAATTAACAAGGAAACACAAACTTTAAACGATACAATAGACCAGTTAGACCTAATTGATATCTATAGGACATTTCATCCCAAAACAATGAATTTCACCTTTTTCTCGAGTGCACACGGAACCTTCTCCAAGATAGAGCACATCCTGGGCCATAAATCTAGCCTTGGTAAATTCAAAAAAATTGAAATCATTCCAAGCATCTTTTCTGACCACAATGCAGTAATATTAGATCTCAATTACAGGAGAAAAACTATTAAAAATTCCAACATATGGAGGCTGAACAACACACTGCTGAATAACCAACAAATCACAGAAGAAATCAAAAAAGAAATCAAAATTTGCACAGATGAATGAAAATGAAAACACAACAACCCAAAACCTGTGGGACACTGTAAAAGCAGCCCTCAGGGGAAAGTTCATAGCAATACAGGCATACCTCAAGAAACAAGAAAAAAGTCAAATAAATAACCTAACTCTACACCTAAAGCAACTAGAAAAGGAAGAAATGAAGAACCCCAGGGTTAGTAGAAAGAAAGAAATCTTAAAAATTAGGGCAGAAATAAATGCAAAAGAAACAAAAGAGACCATAGCAAAAATCAACAAAGCCAAAAGCTGGTTCTTTGAAAGGATAAATAAAATTGACAAACCATTAGCCAGATTCATCAAGAAACAAAGGGAGAAAAATCAAATCAATAAAATCAGAAATGAAAATGGAGAGATCACAACAGACAACACAGAAATACAAAGGATCATAAGAGACTACTATCAACAATTATATGCCAATAAAATGGACAACATGGAAGAAATGAACAAATTCTTAGAAAAGTACAACTTTCCAAAACTGGACCAGGAAGAAATAGAAAATCTTAACAGACCCATCACAAGCACGGAAATTGAAACTGTAATCAAAAATCTTCCAGCAAACAAAAGCCCAGGTCCAGACGGTGTCACAGCTGAATTCTACCAAAAATTTAGAGAAGAGCTAACACCTATCCTACTCAAACTCTTCCAGAAAATTGCAGAGGATGGTAAACTTCCAAACTCATTCTATGAGGCCACCATCATCCTAATACCAAAACCTGACAAAGATCCCACAAAAAAAGAAAACTACAGGCCAATATCACTGATGAACATAGATGCAAAAATCCTTAACAAAATCCTAGCAATCAGAATCCAACAACACATTAAAAAGATCATACACCATGACCAAGTGGGCTGTATCCCAGGGATGCAAGGATTCTTCAATATCTGCAAATCAATCAATGTAATACACCACATTAACAAATTGAAAAATAAAAACCATATGATTATCTCAATAGATGCAGAGAAAGCCTTTGACAAAATTCAACATCCATTTATGATAAAAACTCTCCAGAAAGCAGGAATAGAAGGAACATACCTCAACATAATAAAAGCTATATGACAAACCCACAGCAAACATTATCCTCAGTGGTGAAAAATTGAAAGCATTTCCTCTAAAGTCAGGAACAAGACAAGGGTGCCCACTTTCACCATTACTATTCAACATAGTTTTGGAAGTTTTGGCCACAGCAATCAGAACAGAAAAAGAAATAAAAGGAATCCAAATTGGAAAAGAAGAAGTGAAACTCTCACTGTTTGCAGATGACATGATCCTCTACATAGAAAACCATAAAGACTTCACCAGAAAATTACTAGAACTAATCAATGATTATAGTAAAGTTGCAGGATATAAAATCAACACACAGAAATCCCTTGCATTCCTATACACTAATAGTGAGAAAACAGAAAGAGAAATTAAGGAAACAATTCCATTCACCATTGCAACGGAAAGAATAAAATACTTAGGAATATATCTACCTAAAGAAACTAAAGACCTATATATAGAAAACTATAAAACACTGGTGAAAGAAATCAAAGAGGACACTAATAGATGGAGAAATATACCATGTTCATGGATCAGAAGAATCAATATAGTGAAAATGAGTATACTACCCAAAGCAATTTATAGATTCAATGCAATCCCTATCAAGCTACCAACGGTATTCTTCACAGAGCTAGAACAAATAATTTCACAATTTGTATGCAAATACAAAAAACCTCGAATAGCCAAAGCTATCTTGAGAAAGAAGAATGGAACTGGAGGAATCAACCTACCTGACCTCAGGCTCTACTACAAAGCCACAGTCATCAAGACAGTATGGTACTGGCACAAAGACAGAAATATGGATTAATGGAACAAAATAGAAAGCCCAGACATAAATCCACACACATATGGACACCTTATCTTTGACAAAGGAGGCAAGAATATACAATGGATTAAAGACAATCTCTTTAACAAGTGGTGCTGGGAAAACTGGTCAACCACTTGTAAAAGAATGAAACTAGAGCACTTTCTAACACCATACACAAAAATAAACTCAAAATGGATTAAAGATCTAAACGTAAGACCAGAAACTCTAAAACTTCTAGAGAAGAACATAGGCAAAACACTCTCCGCCATACATCACAGCAGGATCCTCTATGACCCACCTCCCAGAATATTGGAAATAAAAGCAAAAATAAACAAATGGACCTAATTAAACTTAAAAGCTTCTGCACAACAAAGGAAACTATAAGCAAGGTGAAAAGACAGCCTTCAGAATGGGAGAAAATAATAGCAAATGAAGCAACTGACAAACAACCAATCTCAAAAATATGCAAGCAACTCCTACAGCTCAATTCCAGAAAAATAAATGACCCAATAAAAAAATGGGCCAAAGAACTAAATAGACATTTCTCCAAAGAAGACATACAGAAGGCTAACAAACACATGAAAAGATGCTCAACATCACTCATTATCAGAGAAATGCAAATCAAAATCACTATGAGGTACCATTTCACGCCAGTCAGAATGGCTGCGATCCAAAAGTCTACAAGCAATAAATGCTGGAGAGGGTGTGGAGAAAAGGGAACCCTCTTACACTGTTGGTGGGAATGCAAACTAGTACAGCCACTATGGAGAACAGTGTGGAGATTCCTTTAAAAACTGGAAATAGACCTGCCTTATGATCCAGCAATCCCACTGCTGGGCATACACACTGAGGAAACCAGAAGGGAAAGAGACACGTGTACCCCAATGTTCATCTCAGCACTGTTTATAATAGTCAGGACATGGAAGCAACCTAGATGTCCATCAACAGATGAATGGATAAGAAAGCAGTGGTACATATACACAATGGAGTGTTACTCAGCCATTAAAAAGAATACATTTGAATCAGTTTTAATGAGGTGGATGAAACTGGAGCCTATTATACAGAGTGAAGTAAGCCAGAAAGAAAAACACCAATACAGTATACTAACGCATATATATGGAATTTAGAAAGATGGTAACAATAACCATGTATACGAGACAGCAAAAGAGACACTGATGTATAGAACAGTCTTTTGGACTCTGTGGGAGAGGGAGAGTGTGGGATGATTTGGGAGAATGGCATTGAAATACGTGTAATATCATATATGAAATGAGTCGCCAGTCCAGGTTCGATGCATGATACTGGATGCTTGGGGCTGGTGCACTGGGATGACCCAGAGGGATGGTATGGGGAGGGAGGAGGGAGGAGGGTTCAGGATGGGGAACACATGTATACCTGTGGTGGATTCATTTCAATATTTGGCAAAACCAATACAATATTGTAAAGTTTAAAAATAAAATAATAAAAAAAAAGAACTATTGGGTATACTCCCAGTATGCCCATGTAGAGCTTTGACAGAAAATAGTGTTCCATTGACTTTGAGAACTGAAGTACAAGATAGATCACTACCCAGAAGTAAGAATGGCCACAGGGTGGCACACACAGGTGAAGTGAAAGTGTTAGTCACTCATTCCTGTCTGACTCTTTGCGATCCCATGAGTTGTAGTCCACTGGGCTCCTCTGTCCTTGGAATTCTCCAGGCAAGAATACTGGAGTGGGTAGCCATTCCCTTCTCCAAGGGATCTTCCCAACCCAGGGATCAAACCCAGGTCTCCTGCATTGCAGGCATATTCTTTACTATCTGAGCCGTCAGGGAAGCCCACACACATAGGACAAATACAAATAATATTGCAAAGGAATTAATGGAGGAAGTGACATTGGGACCATAATTCCCATAAGGCTTGTCAGAACTTGCAATCTGAAAAACGTCAGTTCAATTGCCTGCTAAAACAAAAAAAAATAGCGACAGTCTCCAGAGAGTTAAACAAGACCCAGAGAATCCTAGCATAATATTCAAAATGTCCAGGATGCAATCCAAAATTGCATGGCATATGAAGAACCAGGAAATGTCAATTTGTGTGAAAAGGCAACAAAGGGATGCCAACACTGAGATGACACAGATGTTTGGGATTATCTCACAAAGACTTTAAAGCAACTATTTAAAAAATTCTACAGGAAGTAAGGTCAAAGACTATTAAAATGAATGGAAAAAGATAAGTCTCAACAAAGAAATAAAAAATAAATAAAAACCAGGGAATTATAGAATTGAAAAAAGGTATTTAAAGTTTGAAACTTACTGGACAGACTCGATACTGATAGGAAATAACAAAACAAGAAGTGAACTTGAAGATGAGTAATAAAAATTATCTAATCTGAATGATAAAGTGGGAAATGATTGCAAATTATGACCAGAACCTCAAGGATTTGTGGTGCATTGCCAAAAGCTTTAAATTTTGTATCATCAGAAACATAAAAGGAGAGGGAAGAAAGCATTATTCTGGGAAAGATCTGAAAAAATAGTGGCAGAAAACTCCCCAAAGTTAGGGAAAGACATACCCTTACAGATTCGAGAAATGCAACCATCCTTAAACAGAATATACCCAAAGAAATTCCCACACAGACATATCATACTTAAATTCTTCAAAACTAAAACAAAGAAAAAATCTTGTATTTTTATAGAAAATATTGCATTATTTATAGGGCAACAATGATCTGAATGATCATATTTCTGATAAGAAAAAAAATTGGAATCTGGAAGGAAGTAGAATAGCACTTTCAAAGTGGGGGGAGGAAATAAAACACCTAGAATTCTATATCATGCAAAAATATCATCCATAATTGAAAGTGAGACAGAGGCATTAACAGATAAAGGAAAATTGAAAGAATGCAGTGTCAACAGACCTGGTATAAAGGATCTGCTAAAGGAAGTTCAACAAAGTAAAGGAAGTGATATGAGAGGGGAAGTTGGATGGTAAGGAGTAAATTAATCACAATAGAAGGAAAATAGTTTGGTAAGGATAACATACTGTTCTTCTCTTGAATTTTTTAAAAATATGTTTGATAGCAGAAAGCAAAAATTATAACACTGACTTATATGATGTTCAGTGTATGCAGAATGTAATACATAAGATATTATATCATAAGTGGGAGGGGAGCACAGGACCCTAAATGGCTAAGTTTCTACATTCTACTAGAAGCAATAAACTACTGATTTTAAGTTGACTGAGAAAAGCTAAGCATGCATATTATAATCTCTAGAGCAACCACTAAAATCCTGTACAAAGAAATAGGTTGAAAAAGAAAGTAAAACAGAATACTAGAAATAGTCATCAAATAACTTCAAAGAAGCGGGAAATGGAGAAACAGAGGAACAAATAATAGAAGAAATAAATATAAATCAATTAATAAAATTGTAGACCCAATTCCAAGCATACCAAGAATTATATCCGACAAAAATGGCCTTAAAATGCTAACTAAAAAAAGTAGGTTTGCAATGCTGGAAAAGACTCTCGAGAGTCCCTTGGACAGCAAGCAAATCAAACCAGTCAATTCTAAAGAAAATCAACCCTAAATATTTATTGGAAGGACTGATGCTGAGCCGACTCATTGGAAAACATCCTTCTGCTAGGAAACACTGAAGTCAAAAGGAGAAGCGGGCAGCAGAGGATAGATGGTTGTATAGTGTCACTGACTCAATGGACATGAGTTTGAGCAAACTCCGGGAGATAGTGAAGGACAGGGGAGCCTGGTGTGCTGTAGTGCATGAGGTTGCAAAGAGTCAGATGTGACTTAGCAAATAAACAACAACAAAAAAAGAGATCAGAATGTATTTTTTAATTAATTAATTTTTTATTGAAGGATAATTGCTTTATAGAATTTTGCTGTTTTCTGTCAAACCTCAATATGAATCAGCCATAGGTATACATATATCCCCTCCCTTTTGAACCTCCATCCCATCTCCTGCCCCATCCCCCCCTCTAAGTTGATACAGAGCCCCTGTTTGAGTTTTCTGAGCCATACAGCAAATTCCCCCTGGCTATCTATTTTACACATGGTGATGTAAGTTTCCATGCTACTCTCTCCAAACATCTCACCCTCTCCTCCCCTTTTCCCATGTCCATAAGTCTCTTCTCTATGTCTGTTTCTCCACTGCTGCCCTGCAAATAAATTCTTCAGTACCATTTTTCTAGATTCCGTACATATGTGTTAGAATACAGCCTGACTCATTCCACTCCGTGTAATAGGTTCTAGGTTCTTTTTTTAAAAAAAAGGAAGAAAAACATGACCGAACTTTATGCTGTTTATAAAGAATTACTTTAGATATAATTATAGAGATTGATTAAAAGTAAAAGGATATGAAAAGATACGCCATACTTGTATAAATGTAAAGGAAGTTGGAATGACTATACTGATGTCAGACAAAATAGACTTCAGAGCAAATAAACTTAGCAGACACAAAAAGGAACATTACATAATGGTGAAGTAAATTTACCAAGAACACATAACAATCTTAAATATTTATGTGCCAAAGCACAGCCTCAGAATGCATGAAACAAAAAGGAGAGAACTGAAGAGATGAGAAGACAAATTCAGAACTGTAGCTTGAGATTTCAACACTGTTGTCTCAGTAATTATGAGAATGAGTAGATGGAAAATTAGCAAGGATACAGAAAAACTGAAAAGCATCATCAACCACTAGATCCATTGACTTTTACAAAACCCATGATAATACTTTTTTTTCCAAGTTCACTTGGAATATTGACCAAGATAAACCATGTATCCCAGGGATTCAGTTCAAGTCAGTCACTCAGTCGTGTCTGACTCTTTGCGACCCCATGAATCGCAGCACGCCAGGCCTCCCTGTCCATCACCAACTCCCAGAGTTCACTCAAACTCATGTCCATCGAGTCAGTGATGCCATACAGCCATCTCATCCTCTGTCATCCCCTTCTCCTCTTGCCCCCAATCCCTCTCAGCATCAGAGTCTTTTCCAATGAGTCAACTCTTCGCATGAGGTGGCCAAAATACTGGAGTTTCAGCTTTAGCATCATTATTCCAAAGAACACCTAGGACTTATCTCCTTTAGAATGGACTGGTTGGATCTCCTTACAGTCCAAGGGCCTCTCAAGAGTCTTCTCCAACACCACAGTTCAAAAGCATCAATTCTTCGGCGTTCAGCTTTCTTCACAGTCCAACTCTGACATCCACACATGACAACTGGAAAAACCATAGCCTTGACTAGATGGACCTTTGTTGGCAAAGTAATGTCTCTGTTTTTTAATATGCTATAGGTTGGATTAAGCAAGTGTTAACAAATACAAAATAATTAAGACCAGATAGAGTATGTTGTCATAATCTGCCTGTAGTGCAGAACTGGGTTCTATCCCTGGATCAAGAAGATCCCCTGGAAGAGGAAATTGCAACCCACTCCAGTATTCTTGCCTGGAAAATCCCATGGAGAGAGGAGCCTGATGTGCTACACTCCATGGGGTCACAAAGAGTCAGACACGACTGAGCAACTAACAGTTTGTTTTTCAGAGTATGTTCTCTAATCAAAATGGAATTAGATTGGAAATGGATAACAGAAAGCTAACAGAAAAATTTCAAAACACTTGAATATTCAGTAAGACATTCCTAAATAATCCATGCTTCAAAGAAGAATTCCCAAGGAAAAAAAGATAATATTTGAACATATCAAAATTTGTGAGAGAGAGAAAATAGTACTCAGCTGTACATTTATATTGGAGAAGGCAATGGCAACCCACTCCAGTACTCTTGCCTGGAAAATCCCATGGACAGAGGAGCCTGGTAGGCTTCAGTCCATGGGGTCGTGAAGAGTCAGACACAACTGAACAACTTCACTTTTACTTTTCACTTTCATGCACTGGAGAAAGAAATGGCAACCCACTCCAATGTTCTTGCCTGGAGAATCCCAGGAACGGCAGAGCCTGGCAGGCTGCCATCTATGGGGTCGCACAGAGTTGGACACGACTGAAGTGACTTAGCAGTACATTTATATCATTCAGTGCTTGATTTGAAAAAGAAGGAATGTTTAAAATTAATAATACACTTCTACTTTAATGAAAAGAGCAAAGTAAACTCATAACAAACAGAAAGAATAAAATAAGAAAGAGAAAAAAATCAATACAATTGAAAACAAAAAGCAGTAGAGGAAAAAAAAAAAAACCCAATGAAACAACAAGGAGTTTCTTTGGGAAAAAAATCAGTTAAGTTGATATAATTCTACTAAGACTAACAGAGAAAGCACAAAGATCCAAATTACTAATAAGGGTACAAAGACATTATATCACCATAGACTGTGAAGACATTAAGAGAAAACTGTAACAAGTCTATATATATATATAACTTTAAGAACTTATATGAAATTATACAAATTCTTGAAAAATTAACTCCCAAGAATTATCAAGTGGAAATAGATAAGCTGAGGCACTCTAGAACTATTGAAGAAATTAAATTCATATTTTAAAACCTTCCAGAAAGGAAATTTTAGGGCCCACATGATCTCCCTGGAGAGTCTTACCAAACATTTAAGGAAAAAGTAAAACCAATTCTGCACAATTTCTAAAATAAAATAGAAGAGGATAGAATACTTCATAACCTGTTCTGGAAGGCCAGAACCTCCCTGATGAAATTAGATGAATAGCAAGAAAAGAAAATTACAGAAAAATATCCCTCATTAAAATAGGTTTAAAATCCTCAACAAAGTATAATACAAACACCACACCACAACCTTGCAGGTGATCAGGGCTGTTTCTATATTTAAAAAGTGATTGGTATCATGCATGTTACAGTTTAAGGAGAAAACCAATATGATTATTCATGATTATTAATTATTGAATAAAAAACCTTTGACAAAACTCCATGATAAGAACTCTCAGTGAACTGGGAGTAAATTAGAACTTCTTGCATCTTGATAAAAAACATCTGCAAAAAACCTATAGCTAATTTCATATTTGGTAAAAGACTGACTGCTTTCCCACTAAGATTGAAAAGAAAAGAATTTCTACTCTCTCTAATGACATTCGGTATTAAACTACAAGTCCTGGTTAGCTTAATAAGAAAAGAAAAAACTTAAAGCCACACAGATATGGAAAAGAAAGAAAGAAATTTGCCTCTATACTCAGATAATATGATTGCATATGTAGAAAATCCCAAGGAGTATATTTTTTAAATTTCCTAAAAATTATGTTTTTAGCAAAGTCACAAGCCAGAAGGCAGCACAGAGAACAACTGTATTTCCATATCTATGCTGCAGTCCATGGGGTCGCACAGAGTAGGCACGACTGAGCAACTGAACTGACTGATGTAATAAAGAGTTTGTTGTTGTTGCTATTGTTTAGTTGCTTAGTCATGCCCAACTCTTTTTCGACCCAGATTGTCGATTGTAGATTGTAGCCCACCAGGCTCCATGGGCCTTGGATTTTCCCAGGCAAGAATACTGGAGTGAGTTGTCATGCCCTCCTTCAAGTGATCGTCCCAACCCAGGGATCGAACTCACATCTCCTGAATTGGCAGGCAGATTCTTTACCACTGAGCCACCAGGGAAGCCCAATAAAAATCAGAATTTGAAAATTAAAACATGAACTCCAATAACTGAAATGCCTTAATGTGGGCTTCCCTGGTGGACACCTAACTCTGGGTCCACATATCCATTCCCACATCTGTGGGATATCCATCCAAACACATCTGTGTTTCTATTCTCGTGCTGCAAATAGGCTCATTTGCGCCACCTTTCTAGATTCCATACATATAGGATGCTTGCTTCTCTCTGATTTACTTCATTCTGGATGACAGACTCTAAGTCTATCTACATCTCTATGAATGACCCAATTCCATTCCCTTTTATGGCTGAGTAATATTCCATTGTATATATATACCACGTCTTCTTATCCATTCATCTATCTGTTGATGGACATTTAGGTTGCTTCCATGTCCTATGTTTAGAGTCCTTTTTTTTTTTTTTTTATAATGGTTCCAAACTGGACTGGAAGCAGACAAAAGTCCTTCAACAGGTGAAGGCAAATGAATAAACAAATGGAGGAACATTGAGAATTTACTATTATCAATGAAGAGGAATGAACTTTCAACACAGACTATGTATATATATATATATATATATATATT
Organism: Bubalus kerabau; assembly: GCF_029407905.1. Taxonomy (NCBI): domain Eukaryota; kingdom Metazoa; phylum Chordata; class Mammalia; order Artiodactyla; family Bovidae; genus Bubalus; species Bubalus kerabau. The sequence continues at coordinate 12,691,729 of NC_073639.1, read as the reverse complement.
CCAAAGGAATTATGCTGAGGGAAAGCAGTCTCAAAAGTTTCTATGTAGTCTGATTCTGTTTATATGGCATTCTCAAAAAGACAAACTAGAGTCTTTGAAAAAATTTGATTTTAGAGGGATAGGATGATGGTATGTTTTAATGCTCAAAATTCTTCAAGCTAGGCTTCAATAGTACATGAACTGAGAAATTCCAGATGTATAAGCTGGATTTAGAAAAGGCAGAGGAACCAGAGATCAAATTGCCATCATTCATTGGGTCATAGAAAAAACAAGGGGATTACAAAAAAAAAAAAAATAGCTGCTTCTGCTTCATTGACTACACTAAAGCCTTTGACTGTGTGGATCACAACAAACTGTTGAAAATTCTTAAAGAGTTGGGAACATCTTACCTTCCTCCTGAGAAACCTGTAGGCAGGTCAAGAAGCAACAGGTAAAACTGGACATGGAACAATGGACTGGTTCAAATTTGGAAAAGGAGTACACGAAGGCTGTATATTGTCACTCTGCTTATTTAACTTACATGCAAAGTATATCATGTGAAATTCTGGCCTGGATGACTCAAGCTGGAATCAAAGTTTCTGGGAGAAATATCAATAACCTCAGATGTGCAGATGATACCACTCTAATGGCAGAAAGTGCAGAGGAACTAAAGAGCCTCGATGAGGGTGAAAGAGGAGAATGAAAAAGCTGGCTTAAAACTCAGCATTCAGAAATGAAGATTATGGCTTCCAGTCTCATCATTTCATGGCAAATAGATGGGAAAACAATGGAAACAGAGACAGAATTTATTTTCTTGGGCTCCAAAATCACTGCAGATGGTGATTGCAGCCATGAAATTAAAAGACGCTTACTCCTTAGAAGAAAAATTATGATCAACCTAGACAGCATATTAAAAAGCAGACATTGCTTTGCCAACAAAGGTCCATCTAGTCAAAGCTATGGTTTTTCCAGTAGTCATGTATGGATGTGAGAGTTGGACTATAGAGAAAACTGAGCAGCAAAGAATTGATGCTTTTGAACTGTGGTGTTGGAGAAGACTCTTGAGAGTTCCTTGGACAGCAAGGGAATCCAACCAGTCAATCCTAAAGGAAATCTACACTGAATATTCATTGGAAGGACTGATGCTGAAGCTGAAGCTCCAAGGCTTTGGCCACCTGATGTGAAGAGCTGACACGCTGGAAAAGCCATTATACTGGGAAAGATTGAGGGCAGGAGGAGAAGGGGTCAGCAGAGGATGAGATGGTGGGATGACATCAACAACTCAGTGGACATGAGTTTGAGCAATCTCTGGGAGATAGTGAAGGACAGGGAAGCCTGTCATTCTGAAGTCCATGGAGTCACAATATGACACACTTAGCATCTGAACAAAAAAGGTTAACAAGAGAAAAACAAACAAGAGAAAAACAAACAGAAGTTTATCAACATGTACATAGTGTATGTACACACAGGAACATCCAATGATGAGTAATCCAAAGGGGTGTTTAGATCTTGGGTTAATATATCGTAATAAGCTAAATAATGGAAAAGGGGCTTTGTATTCTGGGTGGGGTGTGGAAGACAAGCTAAGGAATGTGTGGGGAAGAAACATGGTCCACAGGGGCTGTTTAAATCAGTGCCTTCTCTGTTAGTAAGAACTGTTGAGTCTTCCCCTTCTTGCAATGGGAGAAAGAAACACATTTTACAAAGAGAAGTGTCCTTTCAAAAAGGAAATCTTGTACCCTGTTTTTAGAGCTTTCCCTGCATCTGCTGGTTCTCAATGGCCTTTAGCTCAAAATAATTTATATGTCAGAGGAATATTTGGGGATGGATGGCATATTCTGCTAGCCTTCAGGGTTGATGTTTTATATGAATGTGTCTGTGTGTGTGTTAGTCACTTGGTCATATCCAACTCTTTGCAATCCCATGGATGTTGCTTGCCAGGCTCCTCTGTCCGTGGAATTCTCCAGGCAAGAATACTGGAGTGGGTTGCCATTCCCCTCTCCAGGGGATCTTCCCAACCCAGGGATCGAACCTGGGTCTCCCACATTGCAGGCAGATTCTTTACTATCTGAACCACCAGGGAAGCCCCACTGTGGTCAAATTGAGAGGACTTTACATTAGTAAAGTATATTTTTATTATATTTTAACTTGAGCAATACAACTTTCATAAATATGAAAACTCGTTGAAAAAAAGTAAAAAATGTGAAAGGAACTTTGACTTAGAAATTCATTCTATATCATCATCTATTAATAATAAACCACTTACATCAAGTGAATTCATTTCTAATTCTTCTCAGCCCATTAAATGGATACAGTACCTGACACAACTTTCCAGATAGTAGTCATTCTCAATGTTCTTTTATCTCCATTTTCATTTAAGTTCTTAACAATATTAAAAATATCAAAGAATTTTTATTTACATGTGTTTATCAGTATTTACAATAAGTATTGTAATATTATTTACAGTAATATTGTAAATGCTTATCAGTATTTACATTTAGATATTTAGAAACATTTACAGTATTTAGACTCTAAAACAGAACAAATGCAAATATGTATTAGCTCCTTTTAAATGAGCAATAACAAACCTATTACATATTAACACAAGTAACATTCTTATAAAAGCTATTTTCCAAATAAAATAGTGAGAGTAGTAAAGTTGTTTAAAATATTTTCAAATGTCCTAATGTACAGCTTAATGGAAGACAGCTGGATCTTTTATAGTTGTTTCTGGCCTCTGGGACCCCTGGGTCTCAGACCAGACTTTAAGAACTACTGCTTTTTAGAAGGAACAGGAGGAATGAGAAATAAATATTTGATATGAATATTTCCCTATCAATGAATCTGCATATATTATTAATATGTTTTTAAATGGTGTGTGTTATAGATTCAAAAACACAGTTGAGAAATATTTATTTTTCTATATGTGAGAATACAGCAAAGTTATTGTCTTAGCCAAAACTAGAATCAACTTCCCTTGATTCCAAATCTATTTTTTCATTGTCGTTTCCTTCCCAAATGCTTAGCAAGTTCAGTTCAGTCCAGTCCCTCAGTCATGTCCGACCCCATGGACTGCAGCATCCCAGGCTTCCCTGTCCATCACCAGCTCCCGCAGCTTGCTCAAACTCATGTCCATCGAGTTGGTGATGCCATCCAACCATCTCATCCTCTGTCATCTTCTTCTCCTCCTGCCTTCCATCTTTCCCAGCATCAGGGTCTTCAAATGAGTCAGTGCTTCACATCAGGTGGCCAAAGCATTGGAGTTTCAGCTTCAGCATCAATCCTTCCAATGAGTATTCAGGACTGATTTCCTTTAGGATTGACTGGTTTGATCTCCTTGCAGTCCAAGGGACTCTCTAGAGTCTTCTTCAACACCACAGTTCAAAAGCATCAATTCTTCGGCGCTCAGCTTTCTTCACAGTCCAACTCTCACATCCATACATGACTACGGGAAGAACCATAGCTTTGACTAGACACACCTTTGATGGCAAAGTAATGTCTCTGCTTTTTAATATGCTGTCTAGGTTTCTCATAGCTTTTCTCCCAAGGAGCAATCATCTTTTAATTTCAGTGGTCAATTGGAGAAGGGAATGGTAAATCCCTTCAGTATTTTTGCCTTGAGAACCCCATGAACAGTATGAGAAATGCCTAGTGAGAGAAAAACAAATCCTGCCTTTCCCATCCTCCCCACCCCAAATCTATTGGAAGGTATGTTAATTTTTCTGGGATCATTAGATATTTTAAAAGTAAACGTGCTATGACTTATCTTACTTTCTTTCCCATTTTTCCTTTCAATTTTCCCCCTGAATTATATCTTCCCAAATATTGTCTGAATTTTTCTGAATAAGAACAGCTGCTTATCCCCAGGTTGGCTATGACCCCAAAGCAGCAATGGCACCAAGCCAATGTCCTCTTCCTGTCAGCATCAAGAAAATTAACATTTTCTGGATTCTGTTCACTTGGAGATCCTCTTCAAACTTGAACTCACAAGAGATGATAGGAAGAATGAAGTTAAATGAAAACAGTACACCTTCTTGACTTTTTGTTTTGGCACAATTAAAAATACTGGGATGTTTCAAACATCATTGATAAAGAATACATCTGTATGTTAAATTATTAAAAAATTAAAGAAGTTTATATGCCCTGGAAAGCCTTTTATTTTGCATCCCTTATTCAGTAGCACACTGATGTAAGAATCACATCAAAGTGCTACAAATATCTCTCATAGTAGCCCATTTTAATAGTTAGTTTTTGCTACATAAGATACCGCTTCAAAATGCATTATTTAGCTCGTGAGTTTGTAGGCCAGCATTTTGAGCTAAACTGGACTGGCTGGTTTCTGGGTTCAGCTGCCTTATGTATCTACAGTCAGCTGGGATGACTCACTTCTACAACACACGTTCTTATCCTCTAGGAAGGCAGCCCACATATTCACTGGTCATAGTTTTGCAACAGAGCAGATAATCAAGACTCTCTTGAGACTTGGACTTGAATTTGCACACTGTCACTTCTGCCACATCCTGCTGGCCAACACAAGTCACATGGCCACCTCAGATGGAATGGGTAGGAGAGTAGAATCCATCTCCTGATAGGAAGGACCTCCGTGTAACATGATAAGAATATGTTTATAGAAAGGAGAATACAGCCAGTTTTGCACAATCTACTATACCCATTTTAGCAGATCCAGAAAAGTACTCTATGTCAATTTTCAGTTCAAGCAGGAAATTATACAAGTTTGTAAGAAGTAAGAAAATGTATGGGAAAATACCTAAATACACAAAGAGGGATACTTTTGTCAATGGTGACAGGGAGCAATGGAAAATGCTGAGTACTAAAATTTATAAAGAGCACTTCAATCTCCACTGTGTAGTTATATAGGATTTAACTAGGAGTAATGAAGAGTGAAATTAAGAAAAAGAAAACTTGGGCAGAATTCCATGAAAGTTCTCAGAGTAAAGATTATTATTCTATAGAATAATCTTGCAGATAAAGCAATTTATTATGAATTGCATAAGCATTTGAAAAAAGCTTGTTAGAAATGTACTTTTTCATTCTATAAAGAAGAAACTTGTCTGATACATCGCAGGACTGACCAGTTTGTTTAGCATTCTTCCTGTCTTTACTTATCTGCTGATGTCACCAGTTTTCAAAGTATGTCATCATTTTCTGCTCCATGTTCACAGTATTTGGACCAGCTGTATTTGCGTCATGCCTGGTGCTATCACAACTCCACTGTCAGGCACCCCGTTGCTTTCATTTCTCTTTCCTATGCAATATTGAGAACTGAATTCCAAAAGTATCATCTTGGAATTACAGTCTCCTTAAAAATGTGTTTTGTTTAGACTATCATTTTTAGCCAATGAACAATTTATTCGGCTCTGATCATATGCTAGATGTTAGATTAAAAAGCAGTTTGTTTATATAAAATACTACACTCCAACTGGATAATTTCTTTTTAACCATTTCAAAGAACTTTCTCACCTATTATTTCATTGAGTCTCTGTGGACTGACTAAGCAGATGCTTTCTTCCTTCTGTACATGTGGAAACTAGGGTACGATGAAGTATGTGGGGCCAGGAAGTAATTAATTATAGAGAAGTAGGAAAAAACAAAAAGATTAAGACTGAAAGCCCTGAGAAAGAGATAGTGTGTTTGTCACTATTTGGTCTGTTTAGCTGTCCAGTCCATTAACTACATCTTTTATATACCCTTTCCTCAAAAAATACTTACCTTATATACATCCTCCCATGGAAAATGCACTGTTCTTTCTGCCAGCTTTCTCCTTGCCTCCAAATGTCCTTCAACACCCACCTCCACCAAGGTATTGCCTCAGAGACTCCCCAGTTATAAAATAAAAAGTCTTTACAGTTACAGCTTTGATTTGATCTTTACACAATGGTTCAGTGACAATTTTCATCCTACATCACAGAGAAGCCTCTGGTATGACTTCAAGAGGTTAAGGGATTTCCAGGACCATAGTTAGTAGAAGAGCCAATACTGTGATTGAATCAACTAGGGAGTTTCCTTCTACAAGTCACTAACTCTAATCAGTCTTCACAGCGTCTCCTTAGCACCTGTGAACACTGAAGCACCTTCCGTATTCATATGTACCTTTCCAAGGCACGCATTTTCTCCCCAATTATGAGCTGAATTGTTTCCCCATTCCTATGTTGAAGTCCCAACTCGGTACCTCAACGTGACCATATTTAGAGATAAGGTCTTTCAAGAAGTGGTTAAATTAAAAGGGGGCCCTTAGGGTGGAGCCCTCATCTAATATGACTGATGTCCTTATAAGAAAAGGGCACCAGGGAACAGCACGTGAAGTCACAGCAAGAAAGTAGTCATCTTCATGCCACAGAGAAATCAAACCTGCCAACACCTTGATCTTGGACTTCTGACCTCTAGAACTGTGAAGCAATAATTTTCTGCTCTTTAAGCCACCTAGTCAATGGTATTTTGTAATGGCAGCCCAAGCAGACAATTGTTGCTATTGTTGTTGTGTAGTTGCTAAGTCATGTCTGACTCTGAGACCCCATGGACTGCAACACACCAGGCTTCCCTGTCCTTCACCATCTCCTGGAGTTTGCTCAAACTCACGTCTATTGAGTCAGTGATGCCATCCAACCATCTCATCCTCTGTCACCCCTTTCTCTTGCCCTCAATCTTTCCCAGCATCAGGGTCTTTTCCAACAAGTTGGCTCTTTGCTTCAGGTGGCCAAAGTCTTGGAGCTTTAGCATCAGTCCATCCAATGAATATTCAGTGCTGATTTCCTTTAGGATTGACTGGTTTGATCTCCTTGCTGAAAAAGAGACCCTCAAGAATCTTTTCCTGCAACACAGTGTGGTCATGCTTCCTATGCATTCGATATTATTATGCTACTCATAACAGGACTGTTGTAATTTCTAGGTAGTTTTTCTCTCAACCTAGAAATTTCAGTTGGAGTGTTTTCCCAGAAATCTCAAGAAATCATAAAGAAAACATATAAGCCTTGGGCATGTTATTTCTCCAACATAAATCCATCAAATGATCTCTGCACTAAAACAACTGTTAAGGATTTCAGGTAGGAAAATGAAAAAAAAAAAAAAGGAAATTTGATAGGAAAGTGTTTTATATTACCACTCTGAAGCTTATGGCTTTCAGGTCATCAAAGATAAAATCTTAGGCATCGCTGCACTATTTAAATGCTTATCAGGAGCTAGAAAATTGTTGTGTAGAACATGGCATCTGCTGTGTGACCACAATAACAAAAGTGTGTTGCTAAAATTGAATTTGTTCCTTCCTGCCTGTGTGTCTTTTCTCTTTCATCCTGGAAACATACAATTCCACCAGCAAGTTAGTTGCCAAAACTAAAAACAGGCAGAATTTGCATGGCAAATGCTAAGCTAGGCTTGGTAAAGTGTCTTCGGTTCTCCTCTTCTGTGCCAGGGGCTTAGTGTCTCCTGGTCATGTTTGAAGTGCAGGATTGACTTTTTCCCAGCCTCGGAAGGGGAAGGACTTGGTCCTTTTAGAAGCATGAGTTTTTGAAATACAGGGAACAGATGAGACATGGTGTAATGATTCTTACAGTATCAGAGCTCGGGCAAAGGATGAGAGGGGGAATAACTCAAACCAGTGCCATTCACACCTGCTGGATTTTTGATCAATCAATGTGCCAAATATTTGACAGAATAGTTATGAATGAAAAACAAAAATCTTTAGAAAATCCTATAAGCTGTTTGATTCTGAGAGCCACTCAGCACGTGGACAAAACATAACACCATAAATGACAGTCATAGTCTAGAAAATAGACTATCACAGAGCTACTGGTCCTCAGTGGCACAGCAGATGCAAGCACAGGCACGTTTGCTTTTAGGAAACTATGAGATTCTGGGCGTGGCCTAGGCTTCACCTCTGGTCTTTTGTGCTGCTCAGTGGTCAGGAGAACTGAATCACCCCAGGGGACTGGATCCCTAGGAGTGCTTTTTGGAGCTAACTCCACGAGAACTAGCCAAAATAAATCCTGTATTCCTTTCTCACAACAAACAAATTTCTTGGGTTACACGAGAAACCAAATAGACCTCTAGACCTAGCAGGAACTAGCACCAGAGACAGTCCTCTTAAAGACTTAGAATGAAATCCCAAATTTCCCCAAGGACCAAACCAGCCTGATAAGGCTAGTGGGTAGAGGCGGGTTGCAGGTGAAGCATATCCTGGAATTGCCAAAGCAGGAAAAAAATCTTTAATCTATCAATATCTGTAAATGCACTTTGCTTTGCTTTGTCCCTATGAAATCCCGGAATGGCTAAACATTTGTGAGCCAAATGCAGTTCTGCTACCCTTCATGATTACCGTGGGGACGATAACAAATAAGAGGGCAGGGCCCACCCTCCACCCGAAGTGGAATGTTCTTTCTGCTCTCTGCACCTCATCAATATGGAGAAGACTGTGGGACGAGGGAGGATTATGATCTGAAAGGGAGGAAAATATGGAGCTGCCCTCTCTGCCTTAAAGCCTCAAACTGCATATAAATAATTCAGAACTTAGATTATTAACTTGTTCATAAAGTTAACTTTTACTAGGAATCCAGCGTGCCCGTATAAATAAAAGAACTTTCTCTCAAAGAGAATTGGAAAACATGGAAAACACAGAGGCTATTTTCAGATTTATTTTCCATGAAGAACTTTTAGATCTTTGTAGATCTTTTATCTTATAAATGTAATGTATGCTCCCTATAAAAGAAATTTGAGACAATGCAGAAGGATATAAAGGAGAACATATGATACTCTCCCTACTCTGCTTTTTAATTCTGAATCTAATTCTCTAGGGACTAACTGGTAACCATCTGATGTATAGCCTTATGCAAATGTCCCTGTGGATTTACAAATATATACCCATATCCGATTGAATTACTGTGGTTAGATTATATAGTAGAAAACATATTATTACTTTTTAATTTAGTAATTGACCATGGACCTTTTCCAAAACAGAATATGTAGATATACTTCAATATTTTTAACCACTGCATAATACTCTAGTATGCACATTGTAATTAAACGTATTTAACTAGTTCCTAAAGATGAAAATGGGTTGCTCCAATTTCCGCATTTAACGAACACAAGTACTGTGTTTACACATCTAAACATGCATTACTTACTCTTTTCTCTTATCGGCTTATTCCTAACATTGCAATTTATAGTTGAAAGGGCATTAGCAGTTAAGCTATTGATTTATGTTGACAAATTGTTCACCAAAATGTTATATCGAGGGAATTCCCTGGTGGTCTGGTGGATAGGACTCTGGGCTCTTAACCGCCAAGGACCTGGATTGGATCCCTGAACGGTGAACTAAGTTCCTGCAAGTCTCACAGTGTATTAAAAAAAAAAAAAAAAAAAACAGAAAAAAGGTTAGACTGAACTCATTAACAATTCAAGCATTATTCTGACTGCTCAGTTCCTCTACTCTCACCCAAGTTACAATGTACATTTCTTTGCTGTTTTAACTTTTATTTATCCAGTGAAATTGACCTTATTTTATTTGATGTTGGGTATTTGTGCCTACTATTCTGTGCATATAGCCTTTTCCCATTTAAAAATGATTTTTATTGTATGAATATATAAAAGCTCCTTTTGTCTGAAGGACATTAAGCTTATTTAAAGCACCATGTACTGTAGAATACATTTTGCTATTAAGATTTAGGGAGTTTCTTGATTCATGTGGAAGTTTTAGATTGAGATGTACTAAAAACGAATCAGTTTTCTTCTTTATGATTTCTAGATTTGATGCCAAACTTGGGAAATTTTTCCCTAACCCAAGATTATCATAATATTTGGTTGCATCTCATCTCAGTACTTCTGCTGATTTTTAAAGAACATTTAAACCTATAACTCATCTAGAATTCATTCTGGTGTTCACTTTAAGGCAGAAATCCAGTTGCATCATTATTAAGTGGCTATATTACTGTACAAAGCATCAGAGAATGAAAAATCATTTTCCCAGTGGTTTGCAACGCCATCTTCATCACATCGTGAATTCCAATAAAGGTTTTCATCTGTTTGTTGATTATTCTGCACCATTGGGTTGTCTGTTCTCTTACTATTACCATACTATTTTAATTAATGTAGCTTTATGAAAAAAAAATTACAATCTGACATGAATAGTTCCTTTGGATTATTCTTTCCTTCCAGCATTTCTCATCCAAGTCTTAGATATTTATACTTTTAGATGAAATTCATGAAGTTTTAAAAAAGCTATGTTGTGATTCACATTGGGATTTTATTTACTTTAGGGATTAATTTAAAAAGAATTTTTATCATGACAGTATTGAAACTTACTGTACAAGAACAGGGGGTTTAAAAGGCATCAATTTCTCACACTTGAAGTTTATCATTTTCTTAAAAGAGGAACTAAGTAATTTTTTTTTCTATATTCCTAGATATTTTTGTTGTTTCTTTACTGGAACAAATGACTAGAATTACTTTTATTTAATTATCATTGCTAATTGCTTATTGACACATATATGGTAATTTTTAACTGGAATTCAACTAAAGTTTTTAAATGCAGTTGATGGGAATTTCATGGTGATCCAGAGGTTGGGAGCCTCTGGTGTCACTGCAGGGGGCCCAAATTCAATTCCCCCTGGTCAGGGAGCTAAAAACCCATTATCCATGTGGCACAGCACCCCCCACCCCCACAAAAAAAAAGCAGTTGATACTCTTCTATGCCTTCCCAGCATGCAGTTATAATATAATCTGCAAATAATCTACATCACTCGAATATAAACTCCAGGACTGCAATCATTCCTTCTTTACCTGGCAGTACAGTCATCCCTCAGTATCCGCAGATGATTGATCTCAGGACTCCCGTGGGTACCAAAACCCACAGATGGTCAAGTCTTCATATAAAATATTTGAACATAACCAACCTGCACTGTCCCATATACTTTAAATCATTACTAGATTACTTATAATACTTAATACAATGTAAAAGCTTTATAAATAGTTGTAAATACAATGTAAATGCTATATAGATAATTGCCGGCATGTGGCAAATTCATGTTTTGCTTTGGGGAACTTTCTGCATTGTTTTTCAAATATTTCCAATTGAAGTTTGGCTGAATTTGCAGATGTACAACTCTTGGATATGGAGGACCAACTGTATATCCAAACAGCCTTATTATATGGCCAACATTTAGTGGGCTGCCAATCAGTATTTGTGGAATAAATCAATGAGGTAACATTTTCTCCTTTGTGTCAAACTTTCATGTTTCTTTGCTAGTTTTAAACACTGCCAGTAATAATAGGTATCGCTTATATTTCTGAGTTTAATTGTAAAACTTCAAGTGCTTCATTGTTGCTCATCATGAGCCTTTTAGTTGGCATCTACTTTTTTTTTTTTATGTAAAGGAAATTTCTCTCTATTCCTATTTCTCTAAGATTTTTTCTTCCTGAATCAGGAGTGAGTAATGGAACTTTTCAAATGTCATATCAGCATATGTTGAAGCCATCCTTTGCTTTCTTTCTCTTTTAACTCATTAATATGCTGAATATTATTAAAGCGTTTTAAAACATTGAATCAGTTTCAATTTCTGGGTTGACTCCCAATTGGCCATGGTTAATTATTCTTTTAATGTACTGCTGTATTCTATTTGCTAATATTTTACTTAGAATTTACATCAATATTCCCAAGTAAGATGGGTCTTTAGTTTTCTTTTTGGTACAGTTTTTGGATATCAGGATGATGGGCTTCAGACAGAGAGGTAGGAAGTTAACTTTCTTTGTGTTACAAACATTTTATTTTTTGTTTCACATATGACATTATACATGTTTCAATGCCATTCTCCACAGCCAATCATTTTGGTCTTGGAGCTCTCCTTCTTCTAACTCTGCTAATCTGAAGAAAAAATCAATTTCAATTCTTTTTGGGGAAATCCTTCCTTTTCCAGGTTTGTGTTATTGTCCAGGAATCTGGCCCTTTCAGGTTTGGCAGAGTTTTGGATCTTCTGCCTGCCCTCCCGCCTCCAGACAGGAGAGCTTTTAAAATGACTATGCGTGTAGACACACTTGGATACTTGAGAACCTTTCCCTTCCTAGATCATATTAAATTTGAATTTTATCTCTTGATTCTCCTTTCTGAATGCCACGTTTATTTTTATAGCTCTGACTAGTATAAACACATGCTGAATTTTATTAAAGATCTTGATTAAACACTATACTTTTGTTATTCCTAAACATTTAAAGAGCTATCTACTAGAAAAGACTTTGTCTCATTCAACTTCGGTATATTCATTGCAATAATTTTGAAACACCATTGCTTATCATTTGAGAGGTACAAGGCAAAACCAAAGTGGAATGGCCAAAAAGACGCTGGTACTATGATGCTTCAAATTCTGACACTGTGACAACATCTAGACACTGTTAAACAGACCAGACCATTTAAGTCTATGTTTTGAGATAAACTCTACTCTATTCTTCCCTGCTAACAGTGCCAGTAGGTGGGATGGTGCTGGCTTTCTATCTGGTATTCTATGATGCCAGAATATTGAGATGTTATTAAATATCAAAATGCTTTGTTGCAGTAATATCATTACTCTGCTCTTTTTAAAAATATGAAATCTAGATCATTTCTGCCTTAAAATGATTCAATAGCATTATATACATTTTCAACAAGAACAAAAGTATATTCTTCCAAAAGCATCTTTCAGTGTTTAGAATCTATCCAATGCACCTTATTATTTTTATTCCAAGTAATTATGGTTACCAGTGAAGCTGAGAAAATTATACTTATTGTCTATTCCTACTTTTTTTGTGGAGCCAGTTTGCATTTTTTTTTTACATTTGGAGGATTGGAAAGCCATTTAAAGAAGTTGGGAGAAGCCCATGGAAGAATTAGGGAGGACAGTGTAGGCAAGGGCTAATAGGAGGTCTCCAGGCCCTGGTTCAAGCCTTTGTCCTGTTTCTTGACCACCCTTGTCCCCCAAGACTGAATTCCTGCTATTCTCATTTTTTCCTAATAGGATTAGGTCTAATATCTAAGTTTTTCCCTTACTATGATCATTTATTTTTACATTATAGGCATACATGTCTAATCACCCAACTGAATGAGACTCAGGTATGCAGGACAAAGAAATTCAGCCCTGAATCCCAAGTTTTTCTTAAAGGGAATAACTTTTGAGAACAGAGTATAGAAGACTGTGGCAGTGGTATCTCACTATTTAAAATAAGTGTCTAAAGAGTAATACATTTTGTTCTCATTCTGAAATCACTAAATACATTGATGGACAAGGTAAAATATTAAGTCTTTGAACTTCTCTTTCTTGCATTTTCTAAATAGTATATATTCATGGGTGAAATCTTACAGTGATTCCAGTGAGTCTGAGAGCACTTTAGGTGCTAAGATATTGCTGGCAAATGCAAGCACAAAGGATAGTCAAGGGCCAAAGCATTGATATCAGGCAAGTATATTTAGCAAGGGAAACATGTAACTCTCCTGCAACTTTGTGCATAAATGATGTGATCTAAATGGAAGACGTGACTCTTATGTGACTTCAATAAATTCTTAAACTTAAAGAAAGAAAAGTACATTTAAGATACAAGAAAAAGTGTTATCAGAGCCAAGGGCTATGATAGAAAAAAAGTGAAGAAAGAGAGATTAAAATGATTGAATGAGAGACCACAGGGTCAGTGGACTGGAAATCTCACTACTTTGACAACCGCCTGGTGGGATTTTGGAAACACTCATAATTCTAGCTGAATTTTATTTGGAGAAGAATGCAACTGGTTGCCCATCTGTACAACGAAAGAGGATGACTTGACCTGAGTATGAAAGACAAAAAGGTGGAAGAGGAAAGAGTCACATATAAATGTTAGCGTGTAGGGTAGTGGTTGGAGGTGTCAAAGGAGAGCAGTAACAGAAGCAATGAGGAACTAAAGTGTGGGTGGGAGAGACCACCCACAAAGGCTGGGTCCCCAGGGCACAGGCAGCTTTACTAAAGCAGATGCAGAAGGAAGCACTTGGAGAAACATTTGAGTTATGAAGTCAGGTTGATAACTACGGAAGGATAGTTCTAGGACACACAGAAGAGGCGACTGAGAGCTGGAGGAAAACTGAAGACTTGAACATAAAGCCTTGTGGGCAACAGAGTGTGATGCCTAATATCACAGGTGTCCACTGACAGAATCACATTTAGGAAACGTGGTCAATGTAGTCTCATTGTGAGGGAAGTGGAAACTGCCTGATGCCCAGAAAAAGAAAAAAAAAAAAGTGAAAGTGTTAGTTGCTCAGTTATGTCTGACTTTTTTGTGACACTATGGACCATAGCCCACCAGGCTTCTCTATCCATGGGATTTCCCAGGCAAAAACAATGAAGTGTGTTGCCATTACCTTCTGTAGGGGATCTTCTCAACCCAGGGATCGACCCCAGGTTTCCTTCATTGCAGACAGATTCTTTACTGTTTGAGCCTAGTGGCCTTAGCAATTAAGATGCTCAAGTGTCTGCCATATATAAATCAGTATTCAACATTAGTGACTTATAACCAGCAATCATATGGAAGACTACATGTAATTTCACTTAACTATCTTTTACTTATAATTTACCCATTTGATTTATAATAGTTATTCTGATATCACAGAAATTTATGTGGTCTTTGACCTTGATTCCTTGTTACCAGCTCCCAAAACCCTTTGAATTTCTTGAGTGGTAAGTGTAATAGAATTGTCTGATCTTCTAATGAGGTGGGCTCTTGATGGCTTCAAGATGAGGGCTAGTTATCAGAAAGACCAGTGCTTGATTAGAAATTTTGAACTTGCCATCCCATAGTCTCCAACCTCTGGAGAGGAGAGAGGGCCTGGAAATTGAGTTAATCATCAGACTAATGATGGAATTGGATTTCCCTGGTAGCTCAGTTGGTAAAGAATCTGCCTGCAATCCAGGAGATCCCAGTTCGATTTCTGGGTTGGGAAGATCTGCTGGATCTTTCACTCCACTCCAGTATTCTTGGGCTTCCCTGGTAGTTCAGCTGGTAAAGAATCTGTCTGAAAGGTGAGAGACCTGGGTTCGATCCCTAGGTTGGGAAGATCTTAGCATATTAAGAAGCATACTAAAATCTTAAACAGCATATTAAAAAAGAGATATTACTTCACCAACAAATGTCCATCTAGTCAAAGATATGGTTTTTCCAGTAGTCATGTATGGCTGTGAGAGTTGGACTATAAAGAAAGCTAAGTGCCAAAGAATTGATGCTTTTGAACTGTGGTGTTGGAGAAGACTCTTGAGAGTCCCTTGGACTGCAAGGAGGTCAAACCAGTCAATCCTAAAGGAAATCGGTCCTGAATATTCATTGGAAGGACTGATGCTGAAGCTGAAGCTCCAATACTTTGGCCGCCTGATGCGAAGAACTGACTCATTGGAAAAGACCCTGATGCTGTGAAAGATTGAAGGCAGGAGGAGAAGGGGATGACAGAGGATTAGATGGTTGGATGGTATCACTGACTAAATGGACATGTAAGTTCCAGGAGTTGGTGATGGACAGGGAAGCTTGGTATGCTGCAGTCCATGGGGTCGCAAAGAGTTGGACATGACTGAGCAATTGAACTGAACTGAACTGAATGACGGAATCAATCATTCCTACCTAATGAAACCTCCATTAAAAATCCCTCTGCGTCAAGGTTTGGAGGACTTTGGGGTGGGTGAATGTACTTGAAAAGTGACACATTCCAGTTCTATGGGATCCTGGAGACCTTTCTGGACATCACCCTATGTACCTCTTTACCTGGTTCATTTGTATTCTTTATAATAAACTGGTTAGTGTAAGTAAAGTGTCTTCATGAGTTCTGTCGCCATTTTGACAGATTATTGAAGCTGAGCTGAGGGTTGCAGGAACCCCTGGTGGGTGTTGCAGGAACCCCATTCAGTCAGAAGTACGGGTGGCCCAACCTTCTCACTGGATTTTGAAGTGAGAGCGGTCTTATGAGACTGAGCCCTTCAATTATGGGGTCTGCATCAGTTTCAGGTAGTGTCTGAATTGAGTTGAATTGATGGACATCCAAATAGTGTCCAAAAGTTAGAGAAATCATAGTGGGGAAGCACCATGTATCTGGTGCCAGGAGGAAAGATAAAATTCTCTCTCAGGTACTGTTTCATTACTAGCCTGAACAATAACAGAACAAAGAAAATTGAATAGAATACCAATTATAGTGAGATGAACTTTCTGGTTCTCCCTATATTGAAATTCAGCCATAGGCTCTATTAATAGTTCCAAGTCAAATAGCAATAATTGTGAGCGCAATAGAACTGGGCCTTATGTGTGCCTAGCATTTTCTAAGAAACTGCAACCTTCCTCTGCTTCATCCTTATAGTTTTGGTTCTATTTCCAAGATTAGAATATAATTATTTTATTTAGCTTATAAATTTCAGGACCACTCTGAGGTCAAGCTTGTTACATGTTTCTATTGAAATGGATAAAATTCCTAGACTGTGCTGTAATCCCCCAACACACTGTGTGAGGGAGGAGACTCAGGATACATGCCAACCATATAAGCCCCACGTGAAATAAATGTGTCATTGGTTTTTATTGCAATTATGGTGTGAATTTCAACTGATCAACAAAGATAGCTGTTGAGATCCTGAACATCTTTCTGAGATGAAATTTAAAGTAATGAATCACCCCCTTGGAGTCAAAAAGTATGACAATTCAGAAATTGAAATACTTCCTCATACAAAATCCTTCTCTCTAAATAATACTGTAGGTTTTCATTGAAGCATACATATGCTGCAGAAGTAAATAAGCATCTCATCTTTGTTCTCTCTCAATTCAAATAAATATTCTGAAGCAAATCTTATTCTCAGATACTTTAGTAAAGATTTCCAGATATATTCATGGGTTATCCTGTGTCCCTGGAAAGTAAAGAACATGACAGTTTCAGTCTATAATGCTAATGTGAGATAATATTTTCCTCAATAATTTTCCTATGCAGTAAATTTGGACTAAAAGGGGAAAATTTTAACTCAGTATTTTTCAGTTGACAATGAATTATTAAATATAACACACAAATGCCAATGTGACTCTCCTGTGTTCATTAGATGATTTTAGAGAACATTTTAAAAAGTTAAAAATAAATCTGTTGTGATTTTATCCAATCAAGGCACTGACAAAAAATTTCCATATGGCAAGTTAATTATACATTTGAAGATAGAAATCTTTAGCATTTATACTTTTAAATAATGAAGACTATTATCTACTCATGTTATCAGTTAATAACACACTGAAGTGTCTAAGCATTGGTCAGAATTAGTGGATATATCTCAAAAGAAAAATATTGTGCTCATTAGTGGTGGTTTTACATTGAAGAAAGCTGAAGTGCTGGTATAACTTTCTTAATAAATTATGATCTCTCTCCAATTTCTGTCACCTAACTATTTCTCCTCCCCTATTCTATACTGAATTTCAATCTGTAACATATGCACTTTAAATGGGATGCCAGAGATATGTGAATATGTGAACAGGTGTTGCTGTTAAAATTAGAACAAGAAAATGGAAAAAATTTTAAAAGCGTTTATCATATCTCAACTCACATTAGCATAAAAACACAATGAAATTTATTTTTTGTTTGAAGTGGAAGGGTCATATGGAAATTTGACCTATGACTACATCGCTCAAATCTATATAAATTAATAGAGTTTAAAACTTTAATGTACATCTGTGGGCATATATCTTCTCTATGAAAAAAGAAAAGGTACTGGTATTTTGAAAGGTACATACTAAATACACACACAAACAAAAAACAAAACCAATAACAGCAACAAAAAAGCTAACACCTAAACACTGCTTAAAATAGTCATCGTCTCTCCTTAGCAGTTTGTGTTGTATTATACTAAGAAGTGAATTAGTTTCTCTGGAGCTCTCTGTAAATACTAACTTACCAAACACAAGGTAATCCACCAACCACTGAATATACAGCCAGGTGCTTTTAGAGGGCTATAGAACTCTGAATATAAGAAATAGCAATGCAATCATGGCAATATAAAACTTTGCAGGTTATAAGAATTTAAAATGAAATACAAATTTAAAATCAAACTAAAATTTTCTTAAAAACACCACAATATAAAACCTTTTTTGCCTTCCTGCATATTGACACATTTTTTTCATATACAATTGCTGTTATTTCTGTGTAGTACATATGCTACTCTAAGGAGCTTTAAATCAGGTTACACTCATTTTAAAATGTCTGATTGAACCCTAGAGGAACTCTATGCTTTTGTTAGTTTTCAGAAAGAAAATTAATACAGTAACTTTAATATACAAAAGGAAACTATTTAGTTTTTCTCAGAACATCTGATGCCACTGAACAAAAAATAAAAATCAAGGTACTAGGGATGGTCCCATCTTAGTGGATGATGGCTGTTTTCTTTAACATATAGTATTTCCATTGATACTGGATCTGGCAGCTTTTCAGAAATGCATGGACAATTCAACAAACGTGAATTGGGTTTTCTTGTAGATCTCCCTCAAGCTTGGACCACCTCCAGGCTGCAATCTAAGGTTAATGGAAGTACTATACTGTATCTAACAGCAGACACTCTTGGCTGACTCAGTCAAGCTTGCTGAATTTTTGCCTTATGCAAAATGGCAGAAACACATTGCAATATGTCCCCCTCCCACCCCCACCTTGTTGAATGACTAGCTCAACGCACTGACTCCTCTTAACCTGTTCCAATCACTCAACAGCCAAGTCTTAGGGCTTTATCAATCATGTCGAAATGTTTTTGTTTAGTACTATTTTAGAACTTTTCCAAAGAGACATTTGTTTCCTTTTTTTGGTGGGGAGAGAGGAAGGGGTTACCACAGCATGGTGAAGAATAGAAGAGAGTATCTCTATTACTGTATTTTCCTTCTCTCATCAAGTTTTATGAATATCTTCATGACAAGACAGTGAATAATAGATATTTTCAAAAAGTGGCATTTCCCACCAGATAACCCCAGTTTAGGACAGGATATCCTGGTCTCTCAACTGCCTGACAGAAACTCTTTTTGGATGAAATAGACCATCTGTTTTCCAGGATGGAAACAAACACTTAAAGTTTGGAGGGAAGTTACTAGACATTCCTTCAAAGGACGAAGGAAAGCAACAGAAGCATTTTGGAGCTGCCCTCTGAAGGAGCATGTCGTAACAGATTTAGAAAATGTTCATCCAAGACACAGAGAAATATTTAGCTAGTGGAAGGGAGAATTCATTTTCTAACCATGAAGATATTTAATTGTTAGTTCTGTGGAGCGAAGAGTTTGTAGGGGAAATTCTTTCACTTTCCTGCTAGGATAATTCCCTGAGGAGGTCTCTTCAACTCTTATCTTAAAACACATCACTGAATCTTGGAATCGTAATGATTTTCATCGCTTTTCTGGAGATTTGTCAACTTTTTTTTCAAGTCTGAATGTGTGAATTATTTATTTCCTCAAAATAACTAGGGGAATATTCACAGATATTATTTAACAAGTATTCTTTCATCCTGAATTCATTTAGAAATAATATTTGGTTGGTACCACTGCATATGTAATTATAAATGGGAAAGACATTAAAACACTAAAAATGACTTATATACCCTGAGCACAAACATGATGGTATAGTGATTCTCATTAGAAATCTTGGTCTAGTATCAGTGCAGTGTGCTTGCTGCCATTAATAATTGATATCATAAGATCTTTATTTCTTAAGTTAACTATTAGTAACATTTATCAAGTGCCTTCTACATATTCGCCACTGTACTAGGCACTGATGATCCAAAAAAATCCATAAAATGTGGTATAGTGTATAAACTGAGTTTGTTAAAGAGCTAAAGGTAATAAATAACCTTTTAATAAGCAGACATCTAAGTATAGAGTATGTTCCAGAAACTATGGCCAGTTGCTGAAAATTTTAAAGTGAACTGTTCAGTCTCTTAGTCGTGCCTGTCTGTGACCCCATGGACTGCAGCACGCCAGGTTTCCCTGTCCTTCAATATCTCTCAGAGTTTGCTCAAATTTATGTCCATTGATTCAGTGGTGTCATCCAACTATCTCATCCTCTGTTACACCCTTCTCCTCCTGCCTTCAATCTTTTCCAGCATCAGGGTCTTTTCCAATGGGTCAGCTCTTTGCATCAGGTGGCCAAAGTATTGGAGCTTCAGCTTCAGCATCAGTCTTTCCAATGAATATTAGGGCTGATTTCCTTTAGGATTGACTGGTTTGATCTCCTTGCTGTCCAAGGAGCTCTCAAGAGCCTTCTCTAGCACCACAATTCAAAAGCAGTAATTCTTCAGCACTCAGCCTTCTTTATGATCCAACTCTCACATCCATGCATGACTACTGGAGAAACCATAGCTTTGACTATAGGTAGAAGTATGTGCAATTAAAGTGAATAAGAAAGTCAAGATTTCTACCCCCACAGATCATACAGTGTAGTATAAGAGGAAGTCAGTTAAAAATAATTGCATTGAAATATGATAAAGACTGACAGGGAAGTAAAGATTACTAATAGGAGTGTACAACTGTCCACCAAACCACTTAAGATAAAGACTTAAGACTTCTGGGAAGAAACGTCTATGTTGGTACCTAAAGAATTATTAGCAGTTACAAGGGCTTCCCAGCTGGCTCAGTGGTAAGGAATATTCCTGCCAATACAGGAGATGCTGGAGACGCAGGTTCAATCCCTGGGTTGGGAGGATCCTCTGGAGGAGAAAATGGCAACGCACTGCAGTATTCTTGCCTGGAAAATCCCATGGACAGAAGAGCCTCGGAGGCTACAGTCCATGGGGTTGCTAAGAGTCGGACACGACTAAGCCTGCACACACACAAGGCCAAGGCAGAGTGGGGAGGGGAAAGGGAGTTTTACAGGCGGAGAAAATGCGCAAAGATGCTGAATCCCAGTCTTGAGGAGTGGAAGTGACGGGGAATGAGGATCAAGGATGGGGAGAGGCAGGCGTTAAGTCATAAAGTGCCTTGATCACTACCTTCATGGGACTGGTCTTCATTTGAAGGTCAGTAAGCAACCATTTCAGGTTTTAAGTGCAGGAACAATTTGTCCAACTTCCCCTTGGGAATATTGCAGTGGCTGCACTGGGGAAAATGGATGGAGCAGAAAGCAGGCTTTTGTGACAGTAAATCAGGTAAGAATCATGATGGTCTGCACTAGGGTGGTGAGGGTAGAGGGAAAAAGAGGAATCTAGAAGATATATAGGGACTTCCCTGGTGGCCTAGTGGCTAAAACTCCATGGTTCCAATGCAGGGGGCCCGGGTTTGATTCCTGAACAAGAAATTAGACCTAATATGCCACAAATAAGGCCCAACACAGCCAAATAGATATTAAATAAATATTTTTTAAAGATATTTAGAAAACACCTCAGCAATTCCAAGTGACTGGTAAATGAGCAAAGGGAGTAAAAGAGACAAGGCTAGAATAACCTTGATTTTCTGATTTAAGTATCTAGGCTGAAGGTGCCCCTCATACATTCAGGGAATACAGAGAGAAGACTCATTTTAAAAGGTGGGAAGGTGGGGGTTGAGGTTTGGATGTGCCAAATTTCAGCTGCACCTGAGTTCTCTAATACCAAGCAGGCCAATGGTCTAAGGAGCGTGAAAGAAGACTGAATTTGAAGAATAAATACAAGAGTCAGTGCTCCCAAGCCAGTAGACTGTACTATCATAGAAGCCAAGGGAAGAAAGTGCTTCAGTAATAGTCATTATTAGAGACTTTCTAGTCCCCAGCCACAAGCTATGAGTAGGCAATGGGTCTATATGCAGATCAACTGTAGAAGTATCTAGGAAGTAACACCCACCAATAAATCCACCACCCAACGATATATAGGAAAATAGTGGAATAAATGCACCGGCTTGTTAGTGCCTCTTAGTTTTTTTCTACACAGCTACCCCTGCAGAGGTGGTGGTACCTGGGGACCCATGGACACATTGGGGTAGCAAGGCAAGGGGTGGAGATCTCTGCAGGGGGTCAGGGGTCAGGTGGAAAATGGGGCTTGCCTTCTGAGTACATAACGGATAATGCTGAAAAAATTTGTGAGACAGAGAACAGGAGACTTGAGGAGGCAAAATTCTTCTCCAGATAAGAAGAGGCTTAAGATTATCTTATTTCTGATATTTGAAGAAAGCTAACTATTCTGTCAGATCTTCCCTGGTGCCTCAGATGGTAAAGAAATGAAGGAGACCCGGGTTCAATCCTCGGGTCAGGAAGATCCTCTGAAGGAGGAAGTGGCTACCCACTTCAGTATTCTTGCCTGGGAAATCCCATGGACAGAGGAGCCTGACAGACCACAGTCCATGGGGTCACAGAGAGTGAGACACGACCAAGCAACTAACACAACTATTCTGTAGTCCAAACTATTGAGGCCAGGGCTATTTGAGTTTTTAAATTAAAAGTAATTAGAATGCAAGAGTTATGATAAAGTGAAAAAATATTCAAATTGTATCAGAAAAAATTAATTTTAGATGTTTTAAGAAAAATACTGACAATAACTTATGATTTATGAAAGATTTATAACATCTCTCCTTAAAGATTTTTTGTTTTTGAAGCAATACATTCTGTAGTCAAGAAAATGAGCTAGTTGGTATTTTCATTTGTCTTAAAGTTTGTTTATTAAAATATGTGAGCACAGGTTTCAATATATTACACATATAAACTCTGCTCACATACATGTAAAGATTTTAAATGATTTATTTGATAACATATAAGACGTGTCCATTTCCACATTGATGGGAAACTACATTATACTTTCAACCTCAACAAAATAAGAACCTGTCACTGATATAAATCACATACTTTAAAAGTTTTATAAGCCATTTGAAAGATTAACTTGGGCATATAAACACAAATCAGCTTTCACAGATAGACACCAAGATAATAAGAGGTATTTTTATATTTTACTGTAGAACACATGACGTTATCCATTACTCTTAATGCCCTATTTGAAAACATTTATTGAAATAAATCATCAACATATATACTATATTTTACTTATACAATTTAAAAATTTTTAAATATCAGAAAAGTTTTCTTAAGCAATGTGACACGTATTATGCTAAATAGATACCCATGTATATGGGCACACACACACACACACACACACACACACACACACACACAACAGGGCACATATGGCATTTATATATACATGTGTTACTCAAGGTAACAGAGAACTCTGTGTTTTTCTTGGACAGAGGGATTCAAAACTTTTTGAAGTGATGCTCAAGAATGTGACTATAATGTACATTTTATATATGTGTGTGTGTGTGTGTGTATGTGCTTAGTCACATCCATCTCTTTGGGACCCATGGATTATAGCACATCAGGATCCTCTGTCCATGGGGATTCTCCAGGTCAGAACACTGGAATGAGTTGACATGCCCTCCTCCTGGGGATCTTCCCAATCCAGGGATGGAACCCAGATCTCCCACATTGCAGGCGATTCTTTACCAGCTGAGCCACTAGGGAAGCCCAAGGATACTGGAGTGGGTAGCCTATTCCTTCTCCAGCGCATCTTCCAGACCCAGGAATCGAACTGGGGTCTCCTGCATTGCAGGAAGATTTTTTACCAGCTGAGCTACCAGGGAAAAGTAAAAGTGAAAGTTGCTCAGTCGTCGGACTCTTTGCGACCCCATGAACTATACAGTCCATGGAATTCTCCAGGCCAGAACACTGGAGTTGGCAAAACTAATACAGTTATGTAAAGTCTAAAAATAAAATAAAATTGAAAAAAAAATAAAATAAAATAAAAAAAATTAAAAAAAAAGAACACTGGAGTGGGTAGCCTTTCCCTTCTCCAGGGGATCTTCCCAACCCAGGGATCGAAGCCAGCTCATGGAATTCTCTAGTCCAGAACACTGGAGTGGGTAGCCTATCCCTTCTCCAGCAGATCTTCCTAACCCAGGAATCGAACTGGGGTCTCCTGCATTGTAGGCAGATTCTTTACCAACTGAGCTATCAGAGAAGCCCAAGCTACCAGGGAAGAGAAGCTATATATATAATAAACATGTGTATATATATATGCACATGTAGATACACATGCATCTATGCATATATATGTATATACATACACATGTTTATTAAATTACTGGTTAGGCTAAACACTTTTTCTTTAGTACATTCCCAGTTACAAGATCCCTAGAGTTCAAGAGTCTACAAACTCTAATTTCACACATTGGAAAATTTTGAATACACAAATTAGAAAATTTATCAATATTATAAATCAAAAGATATTTATTTTATCCATATTAATTAAAAGCAATATTGCACATACAAGTGAAACATTTATGGGCTTTTTAAGAATGAAATTTGAAAAGTATCAGGGAAAGACAAAAATGGTGATTTTCTGCAAGTAGTCTTCTTTTATGTAAAATAAAAACAATGAAATGTGTGAGAAATCTAATTTTGGAAATGGAAAGAATAGAGGAATTTTGAACATTTTATGAGGTTGTAAGAATACAAATTTCTTGAGTTCCTATGGCAAAGAGCTCCAGGAGGTCTGCTTATGAGAGAACAGGGAAGTGCCAATAAATGTTATTATTACATATGTTAGTATTCTATATTAACAGAAATGGACCTTAGAAGGGATATAGCCACATGTGAAACATGTAAATTTCCTCCATCATTACCAATAAATATTTTACCACTTGATGCATATTTTATTTAGCATACTTGGAAAAATGATACAGCACAGTTATATAATTATAAAATAATGCAAAACCCTTTACTACAATCATATGTTAAGTTTGGAGGTAATGAATATATATCTCTCAAAAGTAAGTTGTGAAAACAACTTTAAATTTAAAAATTTCCATGCAATTTTAGTAGATTAGTAGGTAGTATGCATAGTTTCATGAAAGACTAAAGTTGTGAATATATTGAGATCAATATACAATCTAATTTTTTTTAATTTCCATGATTTTCATATATATACAAAATCAAATCTGAAATCTGTGCATGCATGACTCTTTGGAATCATACCAAAGTTAATGACACTGACATGATATAATACATTGGAAAAATACCAAAACTTTATACAATACTAAGATGCTACTTTTATATAACCATATAATTATAGTAATCTGGAGAGTTGCTGAAAATCACTTAGATGATTTCTGCATGAAAATTTCCTTTTTAAGTGCTCTTGTTCTTGAAAGTTCCATTGCATTTATAGATTTTTAATGAAAACTGTAAGATTTGTGTCCTATTAAAAAAAATGATCAAAAAATAAGTTCTGCCTATCTCAATCAGATTATTTAGTTTTGAGCTATTTTTTTGGTTATTGAGTTTCTTGAATTCTTTATGTATTTTGGATAATAAGCCCTTAACTGATAATAATTCATGAGGATCTAAGGTACACTAGGAGAAGGCAACGGCACCCCACTCCAGTACTCTTGCCTGGAAAATCCCATGGATGGAGGAGCCTGGTAGGCTGCAGTCCACGGGGTCGCTAAGAGTCAGACACAACTGAGCGACTTCACTTTCACTTTTCACTTTTCATGCATTGGAGAAGGAAATGGCAACCCACTCCAGTGTTCTTGCCTGGAGAATCCCAGGGATGGGGGAGCCTGGTGGGCTGCCGTCTATGGGGTCGCACAGAGTTGGACACGACTAAAGTGACTTAGCAGCAAGGTACACTAAGATGAATAAAGAAAATAATACTGTGCAATAACTATGCTACTGCTAAGTCACTTCAGTCGTGTCTGACTCTGTGCGACCCCATAGAGGGCAGCCCACCAGGCTCCCGCGTCCCTGGGATTCTCCAGGCAAGAACACTGGAGTGGGTTGCCATTTCCTTCTCCAATGCATGAAAAGTGAAAAGTGAAAGTGAAGTCGCTCAGTCGTG
Source organism: Bubalus kerabau (assembly GCF_029407905.1). Classification (NCBI taxonomy): domain Eukaryota; kingdom Metazoa; phylum Chordata; class Mammalia; order Artiodactyla; family Bovidae; genus Bubalus; species Bubalus kerabau. The sequence goes on along the minus strand of NC_073639.1, from coordinate 12,665,921 downwards.
TCTGACTCTTAGCGACCCCATGGACTGCAGCCTACCAGGCTCCTCCGTCCATGGGATTTTCCAGGCAAGAGTACTGGAGTGGGGTGCCATTGCCTTGTCCTGCAATAACTCTATTAGGCAATAAATATCACTACAGTGTCAATCATATCAAGATATATAAATGTATTATTATAAAATGCTATACCTTAACTTATACAATGTTAGATGACAAATTCACTCAATAATAAGTAAATGTCATGTGAATTAATTTAGACCACATGTCATGAAACATTTAAAATAGAAGATGTCTTAGAGATCAACTGAGCTAAACTCCTTATTTTACATGAAGAGAAATGAGGCTCAAAGAAGTTAAATAATTTTCCCCCAGTCACTGCATTAGTTAATGATAGAAATGGGGCCTGAACCCAGCAGACATTACATATTTGTTCAATTACCACCCAACCTATCACACAAACACATCCCCCCAGAACTAAGGCTATTTCATGCATTGTCCTTAGCTATATGGTACCTTAAAAAGTTATTTCATGTGAATAGCTCTTGTTTTCATAAAATTATAACATTTTGCTCTACTGTCCCTCATAAGGGAACACAATGCTCACTAATAAGTCTGTTAGGCTTTGATGACTTTGCTCAATGTTACTGTGTAAACCTCATCACTGAGATTTAGTGGGGCCTCCTAACTTGTCTTAGAGACTCTGCCCTTGTGTCCCCACGGTCCACACTCTCCTCTGTAGCCACAGTGATCCCCTTGAACTATAAGTCAGGCCACATCCCTCTTCTGCTCAGGATGCCGTCATGGCTCCTGTTTAACCAGGGGTAAAGGGTCAAATGCTCATGACGGTCCCTCCATGACGCTGCCGCCACCTGCACACACACCTCCACCTTCCTCACCTACTGTCATCCCACTCCACTCCTGCCTGCACCCCACTGGACATATCCATGACCGCATCCTTCTGCCTTCTGGCCACTACCCAGAATACTGTTACCAAATGTCTCCAGAAATATTGTCTAGCATTTTAAAAAATGCTGAATATCACCTTCAAAATGAGGTATATCTGATGACACAAGGGTCTACTTTCCACCCAAATACTATTTAACTAATGATAAAGCCTTACAAATAGCTGAGAAAAGAAGAGAAGCTAAAGGCAAAGGAGGAAAGGAAAGATAAACCCACCTAAATGCAGAGTTCCAAAGAAGAGCAAGCAGAGATAAGAAAGTCTTCCTCAGTGACCAATGCAAAGAAATAGAGGAAAATAATAGAATGGGAAAGACTAGAGTCCTCTTCAAGAATATTAGAGATGCCAAGGGAACATTTCATGCAAAATGGGCAAAGTAAAGGATAGAAATGGTATGGACCTAACAGAAGCAGAAGACATTAAGAGAGGTGGCAAGAATACACAGAAGGACTATACAAAAAGAAGATCTTCATGACCCAGATAACCACGATGGTGTGATAACTCGCCTACAGTCAGACATCCTGGAATGCGAAGTCAAGTGGACCTTAGGAAGCATCACTACAAACAAAGCTATTGGAGTGATGGAATTCCAGTTGAGCTATTTCAAATCCTAAAAGATGATGCTGTGAAAGTGCTACGCTCAATATGCCAGAAAATTTGGAAAAGTCAGCAGTGGCCACAAGACTGGAAAAGATCAGTTTTCATTGCCCAAAGAAAGGCAATGTCAAAGAATGTTCAAACTACAGCACAATTGCACTCATCTCACGTGTTAGAAAACTAATGCTCAAAATTCTCAAAGCCAAGCTTCAAAAGTACATGAACCATGAACTTCCAGATGTTAAAGCTGGATTTACAAAAGGCAGAGGAAACAGAGATCAAATTGCCAACATCCGTTGAATCATCAAAAAAGAAAGAGAGTTCCAGAAAAACATCAACTTCTGCTTTATTGACTACGCCAAAGCCTTTGACTGTGTGGATCACAACAAACTGTGGAAAATTTTTCAAGAGATGGGAATACCAGACCACCTTACCTGCCTCCTGAGAAATCTGTATGCAGGTCAAGAAGCAACAGTTAGAACTGGACATGGAACAACAGACCGGTTCCAAATCGGGAAAGGAGTACTCTAAGGCTGTGTTTTGTCACCCTATTTACTTAACTTACATGCAGAGTACATCATGTGAAATGCCAGACTGGATGAAGCACAAGCTGGAATCAAGATTTCCAGGAGAAATATCAATAACCTCAGATATGCAGATGACACCATCTTTATGGCAGAAAGTGAAGAAGAACTAAAGCACCTCTTGAAACTGAAAAGGATAGTGAATAAGTTAGCTTGAATTGCAATATTCAAAAAACTAAAATCATGGTGTCTGGTCCCACCATTTCATGGCAAACAGATGGGGAAACAATGGAAACAGTGACAAACTTTATTATTTTGGGCTCCAAAATCTCTGCAGATGGTGACTGCAGCCATGAAATTAAAAGACCACTTGCTCCTTGGAACAAAAGCTATGACCAACCTAGACAGCATATTAAAAAGCAGAGACAAAAGAGACATAAAGAACGGACTTTTGGACTCTTTGGGAGAAGGCGGGGGTGGGATGCTTTGAGAGAATATCATTGAAACATGTATATTACCATAAGTGAAATAGATGACCAGTCCAAGTTTGATGCATGAATCAGGGCACTCAAAGCCAGTGCACTGGGACAACCCAGAGGGATGGGATGGCTAAGGAGAGGGGAGGGGGTTTCAAGACAAGGGAACACATGTACACCCATAGATGATTCATGTCAATGTATGGCAAAAAACCACCACAATATTGTAAAAATAATTAGCCTCCAATTAAAGTAAATTAAAAAAAAAAAGCAGAGACATTACTTTGCCAACTTAAGTCCGTCTAGTCAAAGCTATGGTTTTTCCAGTAGTCATGTACGGATGTGAGAGCTGGACTATGAAGAAATCTGAGCACTGAAGAATTGATGCTTTTGAACTGTGGTGTTGGAGAAGACTCCTGAGAGTCCCCTGGACAGCAAAGAGATCAAACCAGTCAATCCTAAAGGAAATCAACCCTGAATATTCATTGGAAGGACTGATGCTGAAGCTGAAACTCCAGTACCTTGGCCATCTGATGCAAAGAACTGACTTATTAAAAGACCCTGATGCTGGGGAAGATTGAAGGCAGGAGGAGAAGGGGATGACAGAGGATGAGATGGTTGGATGGCATCACTGACTCAATGGACATGCATTTGAGCAAGCTCCGGGAGTTGGTGATGGACAGGGAACCCTGGCGTGCTGCAGTCCATGGGGTCACAAAGAGTCAGAGTACACATACATAGCATGTATTGGGCTTCCCAGGTGGTGTTCAGTCAGACACGACAGCACACACATACCTGCACAGCAGGTATTATATTTTGAATACTCTAAAATTCACTTTTTTTGTAGATTTTTGACTTGACTAACTCCTCCTACATTACTGTAAGCTCCACAATAATAAAGATCATTGTCTTTTGTTCATTTGCATTTTCCCTGTGCCAAGAACTGTGGGTGGCTAATAGTAGAAGCTTAATATGCTATGCTATGCTATGCTCAGTTGCTGCAGTTGTGTCTGACTCTTTGTGATGCTATGGACTGTAGCCCGCCGGACTCTTCTGTCCATGGGATTCTAGAGTGGGTTGCCATGCCATCCTCCAGGGGATCTTCCCAACCCAGGGACTGAACCTGCATCTTTTAAATTACCTGCACTGGCAGGCAGGTTCTTCACCACTAGCACCACTGGGAAGCCCAATAAGCATCTGTAAAATTGAAGTCAATTAACCACACTTTCCAATAAAAGATTACTCAATTTCTTTACAGCATAGCATGTTTTTAAAATGTCTCAAATAATTACATTCACATTAATGACTATGACAAAGCTGTCATAATTTCAGATTGGGCAAGGTGCCTATAGAAAAATAATAAATCAGGTGGACTATAAAGATTTTGCATCTGATTCAAAATTTTACATTTTCAGTGTATAAGCTTTTCCTGAATGTACGTTAATCATCTTTGAAAGCTATGTTAATACTTTCAGGTGACTGAAGCACTATTTAAAACACAACAAATAAATGAGAGTTTACAAAGTAGTCAATACAAGTCTACCTTAATCTATTATCTTTGTAACTTAAAAATCATATAAGCCCAGTTTTGTTTTATCATTCAGTAATTCTTACTCATCATAAGATCTGATCTCTTTTTGTCAGATGGAAACATATTTGACCAAACATACAAGCAGGAACATATAGATGGGGATGATAGTCATTTCATCCTAGTTGAATTTCCTTTAGTCCAATTACAAATGCATTTTTTCTTTCATGTTATTTACTATGATGCCTTCTGATAATTAAGTTCTTTCCATGGGAAGAAATAGTACATTAGGAAATATTTATTGAGTAAAAAGCCTTGCTTTGAAAAATCTACCAATAGTTTTATGTCCTCTCAGCAAGAGTTAATTGTAAGATGAAATTTTCCAAACATTTTCTTTTTTATAAAAATAAAATTTGCTAATTGAAGCAGAGAATCTGATGAACTTTTGTTATCCCCTGTAGAGAAGCTAAAAATGCATGAATTAATATACTGTGACTATGGAGCTTAGATACTATTAACAAGGGGAAAAATAAATATGATTCTAGGCCACCAACCACTTTTAGTATACTTCTAGCTATTATTTTCCCTATTGAAAAAGTACATTAGGATTTGATGTGCTTGGCATGCTGTACAGAATGCTAATACTTGCTAATTATAGACTGCTTTCAAAAAAATCAGGTAGATCTACAAATAATGTCCAATTTATCTGCACTTGCAGGAAAGGCAATTCAATATTGCTGAGAAAGTAAGAGGCCAGTGGAAGATACCACATACCATGACAGTTTTACCTTAGCTTTGAGTCTCTCTTCATATTTTAAAATTGGGGTATAGTTGCTCTACGACGTTGTGCTTTCTGTTGTACAGCGAAGTGAATCAGCCATCAGTTCAGCTCAGTTCCGTCGCTCAGTCATGTCTAAATCAATCGCAGCATGCCAGGCTTCCCTGTCCATCACCAACTCCCGGAGTTCACCCAAACTCATGTGCATCAAGTCGGTGATGCCATCCAGCCATCTCATCCTCTGTGGTCCCCTTCTCCTCCTGCCCCCAATCCCTCCCAGCATCAGAGTCTTTTCTTTTTTTTTTATTTCTTTTTTTAAATTTTATTTTATTTTTAAATTTTACATAATCAGGTGGCCAAAGTATTGGAGTTTCAGCCTCAGCATCAGTCCTTCCAATGAACACCCAGGACTGGTCTCCTTTAGGATGGACTGGTTGGATCTCCTTGCAGTCCAAGGGACTCTCAAGAGCCTTCTCCAACACCACAGTTCAAAAGCATCAACTCTTCGGCACTCAGCTTTCTTCACAGTCCAACTTTCACATCCATACATGACCACAGGAAAAACCATAGCCTTGACTAGACGGATCTTTGTTGGCAAAGTAATATCTCTGCTTTTTAATATGCTATCTAGGTTGGTCATAACTTTCCTTCCAAGGAGTAAGCATCTTCTAATTTCATGGCTGCAATCACCATCTGCAGTGATTTTAGAGCCCAAAAATAAAGTCTGACACTGTTTCCACTGTTTCCCCATCTATTTGTCATTAAGTGATGGAACCAGATGCCATGATCTTAGTTTTCTGAATGTTGAGCTTTAAGCCAACTTTTTCATTCTCCTCTTTCACTTTCATTAAGAGGCTTTTTAGTTCCTCTTCACTTTCTGCCATAAGAGTGGTAATCAGCCATAAGTATACATATGTCCCCTCCTGCTGGGGCCTCCCTCCCATCCACTTCTCCACATCCCACCCTCTAAGTGATCAAAGTGCACCGAGCTGAGCTCCCTGTGCTACACAGCAGCTTCCCACCTAGCTATCTGTTTTAATCCTGGCAGTGTACATACATTAACCCCAGTGTCCCAGTTGAGGCTACCTCCTATTCCCCTCGACATGTCCAGCATCCGGTCTCTGTCTGTGTCTCTATTCCTTCCCTGAAAATATTAATAGGTTCCTCTGTGCCATTTTTCTAGATTCCACATATATGCAATAATATATGATATTTGTTTTTCTCTTTTTGACTCACTTCACTCTGCATGAGAATCTTTAGGTCCATCCAACGTCCCTACAAATGACCCAATTCTGTTCCTTTTTATGTCTTTTTAATGTATTCCTCTGGCTGAAACTTTCAGATTCAGGTTTAAAGAGCTCTTAGAAATTTAAAGTAGGGACTTCCCTGTGGTCTAGTGGTTAAGAACCCATCTTGCAATGCAAGCAAACTAAGATCTCACCTGTTGCATAGCAACTAAGCCCGCACTCTGCAACTACTGAGCCCACGTGCCACAAGTAGAGAGTCCGTGCATTGCAGTGAAAGATCCCCCATGGCACGCTGAGACCATGAAGCTAAAAAAAAAAAAAAAATGTCTTAGACTATGTCTCCTAGAATACAACAATCTCAGTGACTATTCACGAGAAATAAGAGTAAGCAAGTAAAATTGAATTAGATGAAACAGTGGGTAGGCAGATGATCATGGCAGGGAGGCAATGCACACACTGGAAAAACACTAGGCTTTGGGGGCCAGCTCAATCCCAATTCTAATCCTGCTTTGGGCACTTTAAGTTACAATTGCCGCTTTTCTTGTAATGCAGTAATAATGGCCTGCTGCTGCTCCTATGTCACTTCAGTCGTGTCCAACTCTGTGCAACCCCATAGATGGCAGCCCACCAGGCTCCACTGTCCCTGGGATTCTCCAGGTAAGAACCCTGGAGTGGGTTGCCATTTCCTTCTCCAATGCATGAAAGTGAAAAGTGAAAGTGAAGTCGCTCAATAGTGTCCGACCCTTAGCGACCCCATGGACTGCAGCCTACCAGGCTCCTCCATTCCTGGGAGTTTCCAGGCAAGAGTACTGGAGTGGGGTGCCATTGCCTTCTCTGAATAATGGCCTAACCCATAAGATTTTTGAGAAGAGCAATGAGATAGCTTAAAGCTTCTAGTGCAATTTTTGCACATGTTTAATTTTCAGGGAATAGCAGTAATTAAATGAATTATTTTCTTGAGTTTACTTATGTTTTTATTTTAGATGACTAGATCATCCTAAGATCAATATTCCAGTAGGAAAAGAATATCATACAACTACCCAAAGTCAACTTACTATGGTGTCGACAGAGATTTATCTTGGTTAAATGAAACAAAACAATGAGGTTTCTGTTGAAATTTTTACTACAAAAAGTTTCAAGTGAGGTTTTGCAAGATGTTGCAAATGCCTTGCCTTATGGCTAAGAGTGGAAAAATAATTCTGAAATTTTAGCCTCAAGGTAAAGCTGGACTGATATTGCTAAAGGAAATGGGAGGCAGATGGTGTCACAAGAAGCTTTGTGGGGAGACATTCACAACCCCTGACTCTCCAGGGTGCAAGGGACAACAGTCTGATTTTTACACTCACGTGTATGGCCATTAGGGTTAAAATTTTTGAGAGTCACAGTTATTGAGATATAACCATGGTAAGCAGAAAGGTTTTCTTTTTTTCTTCAGAAGTTGTTTTCCAATATCACAGAACAAGTAGGACTGACTCTAACGCTGGTGATGTGTGTAACTGACTTACTGTCCTTTGAAAATTCAGTAGAGTTCTGAGTGAGCTCTGCAAAATTACATCTCTCCCCTCCTTGTCCCTAAATTGTGTATGACAGAAATGTTTCATTCTTCTCTCAAGTGTAGAATCATATTTTAGCATGAAACTAGAAATGTCAATTCATTAATTTACAGTGAATAATCTCTGATGCTTTTGAACTGTGGTGCCAGAGAAGACTCTTGAGAGTCCCTTGGACTGCGAGGAGATCCAAGCAGTCCATCCTAAAGGAAATCAGTCCTGAATATTCATTGGAAGGACTCATGCTGAAGCTGAAACTCCAATACTTTGGCCACTGACTCATTGGAAAAGACCCTGATGCTGGGAAAGATTGAAGGCAGGAGAAGAAGGGGTTGACAGATGATGAGACGGTTGGATAGCATCACTGACTCAATGGACATGAGTTTCGGTAAACTCTGGGAGTTGGTGATGGACAGGGAGGCCTTGGCATGCTGCACTCCATGGGGTGGCAAAGAGTCAGACACGACTGAGCAACTGAACTGAACTCAACTGAATCTCTGTAATGAAACCAAAGTAGTCAAAGCTTGACATGTAGGTCTACATGGAAGCCAAATAAAAATTAAAAGTTTTCTTTGGAAAGCAGAAATCAGACCAAGAGGAGTTCTGTGGAAATAGATGAGTGGAAATATACTGTTTCAATCCAGTGTTTAACAGCAGGTTTCCTTGACTATGTATATTCCCTCCTCCCATTACCCCATGGCCCTGCTCTCAGTCCCTAATAAACTCCTCAGAGGTGTTCCCTGTAACTGCTGTGTCTGCTTTCCTCTCCCATATTTCCACTCTTTCTTTTCCTTGTTTATAGGGGGATAGTTGCTTCACAACACTGCTGATTCGGCTGCACAGCCAAAGTGAGTCAGCCACACGCAGACACAAATGCCCCCCTTCTGGGTTTCCCTCCCATCTAGGTCACCACAGAGAATGGAGAGCAGGGCTCCCCCTTCTATACAGTAAACCCTCACGTAATCTATTCCATGCATAGCCGTGTGGCAGTGGTGGTTTACTTCCTAAGTCGTGTCTGACTCTTGCGACCCCATGGACTGTAGCCTTCCAGGCTCCTCTGCCCATGGGATTCTCCAGGCAAGAATACTGGAGTGGGTTGCCATTTCCTCCTCCAGAGGATCTTTCTGACCCAGGAATTGAATCTGGGTCTCCTGCACTGCAGGCAGATTCTTTATCAACTGAGTTGTGAGGGAAGCCCAATGCATAGCAGTGTATACGTGTCAATTTCAATCTCCCAACTTATCCCACCCCACCCCCTTTGGTGTCCCTATGTTTGTTCTCTTAATCTATGTCTCTATTTCTGCTTTGCAAACAGGTTCAGCTGTACTATTTTTCTATATTCCACAAATATATGTTAATATAAAGTATTTGTTTTTCTCTTTCTGACTTACTTCACTCTGTATGAGAGCCTCTATATCCGTCCATGTCTCTACAAATGACCTAATTGTGTTCCTTTTGATGATTGAGTAATATTCCATTGTGCATATGTACCACATCTTCTTTACCCATTCCTCTATAAATGGATATTTAGGTTGCTTCTATGTCTCGGCTATTGTAAAAGTGTTGCAGTGAGCACTGGGGTGGATGTGTTTTGTTTTTAATTATGGTTTTCTCAAGGTATATGCTCAGTAGTGGGAATATTCGGTCATATGGTAGTTCTATTTTTAGTTTTTTAAGGAACTTCCATTCTCTTTTCCATAGTGGCTGTATCAATTTACAGTCCCACCAACAGTGCAAGGGGCCCTGGTGGCTCAGCAGTAAAGTAAAATGCAAGAGAAGCGAGTTTGATTCCTGGGTTGGGATGATCCCCTGGAGAAGGAAATGGTAACCCACTCCAGTATTCTTGCCTGGAAAATCCCATGGACAGAGGAGCCTGGTGGGCTACAGTCCATAGCATCACAAAAGAGTTGGGCACGACTTAGTGAGTAAACAACAACAGTGCGAGAGGGCTTCCTTTCTCCACATCTGCCCCAGCATTTATTTGGTGGTAGATCTTTTGATGGTGGCCATTCTGTTTTGGGCTTCCCTGATAGATCAGTTGGTAAAGAATCTGCCTGCAATGCAGGAGACCCTGGTTCGATTCCTGGGTCAGGAAAATGCCCCGGAGAAGGGAAAGGCTACCCAGTTGAGCTATTTCAAATCCTAAAAGATGATGCTTGTGAAAGTGCTGCACTCAACATACCAGCAAATTTGGAAAACTCAGCAGTGGCCACAGGACTGGAAAAGGTCAGTTTTCATTCCAATCCCAAAGAAAAGTAATACCAAAGAATGTTCAAACTACCCCACAATTGCACTCATCTCACACGTTAGTAAAGTAATGCTCAAAATTCCTCAAGTCAGGTGTCAACAGTACGTGAATTGTGAACTTCCAGATGTTCAAGTTGGATTTAGAAAGGGCAGAGGAACCAGAGATCAAATTGACAACATTTGTTGGATCATCGCAAAAGCAAGAGCATTCCAGAAAAACATCTATTTTTGCTTTATTGACTATGCAAAAGCCTTTGAGTGTGTGGATCACAACTGTGGAAAATTATTAAAGATATGGGAATACCAGACCATCTTACCTGCCTCCTGAGAAATCTGTATGCAGGTCAAGAATCAATAGTTAGAACTGGACATGGAACAACAGACTGGTTCCAAATCAGCAAAGGAGTACATCAAGGCTGTGTTTTGTCACCCTACTTATTTAACTTACATGCAGAGTACATCATGCAAAATGCCAGGCTGGATGAAGCACAAGCTGGAATCAAGATTTCTGGGAGAAATATCAATAACCTCATACATGCAGATGACCTCACCCTATGGCAGAAAGTGAAGAAGAACTAAAGAGCATTTTGATGAAAGTGAAAGAGGAGAGTGAATAAGTTGGTTTAAAACTCAACATTCAGAAAACTAAGATCTTGGCATCCAGTCCCATCACTTCATGACAAATAGATGGGGAAAAAATGGAAACAGTTTTGGAGGGCTCCAAAATCATTGCAGATGGTGACTGAAGACATGAAATTAAAAGATGCTTGCTCCTAGGAAGAAAAACTATGACCAATTTAGGCAGCATATTAAAAAGCAGAGACATTACTTTACCAACAAAGATCCATCTAGTCAAAGCTATGGTTTTTCCAGTGATCATGTACGGATATGAGACTTGGACTATACAAAAAGTTGAGTGCTAAATAGTTGATGCTTTCTAACTGTGGTGTTGAGGAAGACTCTTGAAAGTCCCTTGGACTGCCAGGAGATCCAACTAGTCAATTTTAAAGGAAATCAATCCTGAATATTTATTGGAAGGACTGATATTGAAGCTGAAACCCCAGTACTTTAGCCACCTGATGCAAAGAACTCATTTGGAAAGACCCTGATGCTGGGAAAGATTGAAAGCAGGAGGAGAAGGGAACAACAGAGGATGAGATAGTTGGATGGCATCACCAATGTGATGGACAAGAGTTTGAGTAGGCTCCAGGAGTTGGTGATGGACAGGGAAGCCTGGTGTGCTGCAGTCCATGGGGTTGCAAAGAGTCGGACACGACTGAGCAAGTCAACTGACTGAATCTATCTGTGTGAAGTGATACCTCATTGTAGTTTTGATTTGCATTTCTATAATAATTAGTGCTTGAGTGGACTCTGATTAGCCTTCCATGTGGCCAGATTCAGTAGTCATTTCACAGTCCACACTAACTTGATCTTTGAGCAGTGTAAAATCATGTAAAATATTATTGATGACTTCCTCCTCTTTGAAACATTTCATCACTTGTTTCTTAGTCATAATACACTCAGTACCATATTCCCTTGGTTTTCTGACACCACACTGGTTCTTAAAGATTTTTTTTTAACTTTTATTTTGAAATAACTTTATACTTAGAGAAAAGTTGCAGGAATAGTGCAAAGAACTTCCATAGACCCTTCACCCAGATTCAACAACTGATAATATTTTGCCACAGTGTGTCATTTTCTGTCTCAGTCATTCAGCTTTTCCCCTGAACTTTCTAAGAGTAGATTAGAGTGGTCAGGATCCTTGACCCATTCACTTCTCTGTGTATTTCTTCAGAAGTGAAGTGAAGTCACTCAGTCGTGTCCGACTCCTCTTGACCCCATGGACTGCAGCCTACCAGGCTCCTCTGTCCATGGGATTTTCCAGGCAAGAGTACTGGAGTGGGGTGCCATTGCCTTCTCTGAGGACTAATTTAATATAATTACAGTACAATAATCAAAATTGGAAAATGTTACACTGATACGATATTATCAATATTCTCCATTATTAGAATTAATCACATTTGATCAATTGTCCCAATAATATCCTTCTTAGGATATTCTTCTTAGGATCCTTCTTATTAAACTTATTAGGATATTAGAAAAAAATATCCTTCTTTTCTACTCTGGGATCAAATCCGGAATCATGACTGCTTTTATGCTTTTAAATCACTTTTAATCTGAAGTTCTTCAGACTTCTTTGTCTTCCATGACATTGGCTTTTGAAAGAACACCAGACAATTATTTTGAAGAATGAGTCTTCCTCATGATTGCATTCAGGTTTACATGTTTGGTAGGAATACATTTTTGGTAGGAATACATTTTGGTTTACATGTTTGGTAGGAATGCATTTTTGGTAGGAATACATTTTGGTTCACATGTTTGGTAGGAATGCATTTTTGGTAGGAATACATTTTGGTTTACATGTTTGATAGGAATGCATTTTTGGTAGGAATACATTTTGGTTCACATGTTTGGTAGGAATGCATTTTTGGTAGGAATACATTTTGGTTTACATGTTTGGTAGGAATGTATTTTCATCAGGAGGCTCACAGTGTTGTCTGGCTTGTCCCACTACTGGTAACATTATCTCTGATCATTTGGTTACAGTGATGTCCTCTGGGTTTCTCCCTGAAAATTACAACTTTTCCATTTACAATTAATATGTAATTAATGAGGTGATATGTTGAGGCTCTGTATATATTCTGCTTCCCAGTAACTTACAACTACTAGTCTAGGCACATGCTGATGATTCTTGCCTTAATTATTATGATCATGGTTGCAAAATGATGACTTTCTAGCTTCAGCTATATTTGTTGGCATCCTATTCACAGTAAGGCAAAGTTTCCTCCCCCCCACCCTTATTTATTTAGAGAATGATTTTTCATTCAGTGTGAAGCCATTGATTCATGTTATATTCAATAGTTTGATTCAATAGGTTTATTCATCTATCACATTCATCATATTTGTTGATGCTGAAATTGCTCCATTTTTGAGTCCCTTTTGCTTTTTTTCTAATTTCTTGTCCTGCGAACATGGAATAATCTAGGGCTTGCCCACACTTCTGGTTTCTTTTCTATGCACTCATTCTGGGTCATCTCATCCAATCCAATAGTTTAACTATTGCCTTTATACTGAAGACTCTAAACATATCTTTAGTCTACCCCTTCCCCATGAACCTGATCTGCATTTCCAGTAGCCTGCTTTACCCTGTGAAGTCTACTATACATCCCAAATTTAAACTACTCTCTCTATATATGTACCTCCCCTCCATATATCCCATCCCAATTAAGTAAAATTCACCTGAGCCAGTGATGAAATAAAAATTCTTGGAGTCCTGCTTGACTCCTCTCTCTTTTCTCACACCCCTCATGTGATCTGCCAGCAAGTTCTACAGCTTCCAGTTTCATAAATAATCTGGTATTTGACTGTTTCACATCACTTTCCCTGTGACCATGTAAATCCAAGGTTGTTATTCTTCACCTGGATTATTGCAATAGACTTCTACTCCTATTTGCTTTCCATGATCTACACTCCAATCGCCAACCAGACTGTGTCTTTAAAACCATATATTATATCATGGCATTCTTCTGTTCAAAATCTTCTAATGTCTTCCTATCCTTTTAAACTAAAATTAACAAATCTGATTATGGCCTGAAAGGTTTGGCATAGTCTGGTTGGTAATCCATCTGCCTGACTTCATCTCCAGTCCTCCTTTCATCTCATCCTATCTCGTTCCCTTGCTTGCTCTTCCTCTAGCTTCCTCGGCCTGTCCCTGCCTCAGGACATAATTCTGGGCAGATTTAATTTTTACCTACCTCTGCTCCCATTTGTAATGGATTGACTTGGGCAGTGGTTCTCAACTGGGGGCAGTTTTTCTCCCCAAGATTATTTAGCAATGTTTTAAGACATTTGGTTTTCATGACTGTGGGAGTACTACTGGTAACTATTAGGCAGAAGACAAAGATGATGCCAAATGTCTTATAATGCATAAAACAGCTCTCTACAACAAAAACATTATCTGGCCCCATATCCTGAGGTTGAGAAGCACTGATCCAGGGTGAACATGATAATTCAAAAACCTCAGATATTAATGACAGACAGATTTGAGATCCATACCCTTTCATCTACTAGCCTCCCTAACTATCAATTATATATCTGCAAAATGGGAATAGTAATATATAGCTCACATAAAGTATCATTAGGTTTAAATGAGATAATGTTTATATAAACAACACCCACCCTTAGGGTAGATGGTCAAGTTCCATATCTGCTACTCCAGTGACCTCTAAATTAAGGTCAGGATTAAAGTAATTAAAAGAAACTGAGCCTTTGGGTCTCACCATTCCCTTTGGATTCTCTTTTTGTTTGGTTTTCATGAAACTCTAAATATCCTGAGAACACAGCTTCGCACATGGCGAACACTCTATACATATTCACTATTGCTATTATTAGTATTGTTGTATCTTTTACCTCTATGCTGAACAAGTAAGCATTTCTTAGTTTTTGTTGGTGGTTTTTTTTCATGAGAGATACACCCTAGTCTTTCCTTCACCAAAGAAATGTTTCTTCAGTCTAGAGAAATACTGAATTTTGATGGGTGGGATGCATACTCCTTCTTTTACACCACACCATGTCTGCTCTGACAATTGAGCATCTGTGATCACTTTACACTTTCTCTGATCCTTTCTGTGAACTAGCAGATTGATTTTTAAGCTTATCCTGTTGACATTTTCAGTTCCTAGGAAGTAAGACGTTTGTTTTGCTCTAAGCTTTGTCCCTGTGGATAACTACCCTGATGGCACCCATCTTTTTGGGATTTCAACAATCCCCCAAATAAACCCAAGTCCATCTGCTAAAGGACCTAAAAAGAGTCTGAAGTGTGATTAAGGGAAATTGAGCCTTTTGGTCTCACCATCCCCTCTAGATTTTCTTTCTGTTTGGTTTTCATGAAACATTAAATTTGCCAGGGAGTAAATACTGCTTCCCGCAGGTTAATGCATGTGTTCTCAGTAACATGAGAAATAAGGGGGAAAGGTGTTGGATGGAGAAAGTTATGCTGGGGAATGTGGGAGGATTAGCTACAGTGAAGGAGAAAATATATTTCAGCCTAATGGATTTTAAAAAGTTTATGCTTTTTTATGTGGGGAATCACAATTCCATGTAGGAATTTGGTAGAATTGCAGGCACAGGTTAGGCTCAGGTTTAGGCACTCCTGAATTTCTCCATTGGTTCAGCCTGGACTAACTGCATGCTCTGAGCCCCATTAGTTTCTTCATCTATATCGTGAAGACAATAATATATCCACAGGGTACTTTGAGAATTAAGGTCATATGCCTGCAAGGACCTGATGCACAGTGAGCACTCAACATTACCATTATTTTATTTTCCTAACAACCTTCCTTGTGTTTCAGAGTCTCTGACCTCCTTTGGGAAGAGGAATGCCTGATCTGTTTCAACATGGAGATTTTATTAAAATGTTCTAATCACCTAAAATCTGAAATCTCAAGTTCTTTTTTGCTTGCTGATTTTTCTTCCTTCTTTTCTCACAGTTCTCTGATATAGAGCATGATAAAAGATTTCAGTTGTTACTTTTTAAACTAATTCTTCTTATATGCAAATATCTTTAAATGTGTCACTTTATAATCTACTCTAGTTCAGTTCAGTTCAGTTGCTCAGTCGTGTCTGACTCTTTGCAATCCCGTGAACCACAGCACGCCAGGCCTCCCTGTCCATCACCGACTCCTGGAGTCCACCCAACCCATGTCCATCGAGTCAGTAATGCCATCCAATCATCTCACCCTCTGTCGGCCCCTTCTCCTCCTGCCTTCAATCTTTCCCAGCATCAGGGTCTTTATCAATGAGTAGGCACTTCACATCAGGTGGCCAAAGTACTGGAGCTTCAGCCTCAGCATCAGTCCTTCCAATGAACACTCAGGACTGGTCTCCTTTAGGATGGACTGGTTGGATCTCCTTCTCCAACACCACAGTTCAAAAGCATCAAATCTTTGGCACTCAGCTTTCTTTATAGTCTAACTCTCACATTCATACATGACCACTGAAAAAACCATAGCCTTGACTAGACGGACCTTTGTTGGCAAAGTAATGTCTCTGCTTTTGAATATGCTATCGAGGTTGGTCATAACTTTCCTTCCAAGGAGTAAGAGTCTTTTAATTTCATGGCTGCAATCACCATCTGCAGTGATTTTGGAGTCCAGAAAAATAAAGTCTGACACTGTTTCCACTGTTTCCCCATCTATTTCCCATGAAGTGAAGGGACCGGATGCCATGATCTTCATTTTCTGAATGTTGAGCTTTAAGCCAACTCTTTCACTCTCCTCTTTCACTTTCATCAAGAGGCTTTTTAGTTCCTCTTCACTTTCTGCCGTAAGGGTGGTGTCATCTGCATATCTGAGGTTATTGATATTTCTCCCAGCAATCTTGATTCCAGCTTCTGCTTCATCCAGCCCAGCATTTCTCATGATGTACTCTGCATATAAGTTAAATAAGCAGGGTGACCATATACAGCCGTGACGTACTCCTTTTCCTATTTCCTATCCAGTTCTAACTGTTGCTTCCTGATCTGCATATAGGTTTCTCAAGAGGCAGGTCAGGTGGTCTGGTATGCCCATCTCTTTCAGAATTTTCCACAGTTGATTGTGATCCACACAGTCAAAGGCTTTGGCATAGTCAATAAAGCAGAAATAGATGTTTTTCTGGAACTCTCTTGCTTTTTCGATGATCCAGCGGATGTTGGCAATTTGATCTCTGGTTCCTCTGCCTTTTCTAAAACCAGCTTGAACATCTGGAAGCCTAATAGAGTTCTGTCAAGAGAATGCACTGGTCACATCAAACACCCTCCTCCAACAACACAAGAGAAAATTCTATACATGGACATCACCAGATGGTTGACACTGAAATCAGATTGATTATA
The DNA here is from genome assembly GCF_029407905.1 of Bubalus kerabau. Lineage (NCBI taxonomy): Eukaryota > Metazoa > Chordata > Mammalia > Artiodactyla > Bovidae > Bubalus > Bubalus kerabau. The sequence continues at coordinate 12,649,087 of NC_073639.1, read as the reverse complement.
TTCTTTGCAGCCAAAGATGGGGAAGTCAGCAAAAACAAGACCAGGAGCTGACTGTGGCTTGGATCCTGAACTCCTTTATCCAAATTCAGACTGAAATTGAAGAAAGTTTTGAAAACCACTAGACCATTCAGGTATGACCTAAATCAAATCCCTTATGACTATACAGTGGAAGTGAGAAATAGATTTAAGGGACTAGATCTGATAGACAGAGTGCCTATGACATCACAGACAGATGAACTATGTATGAAGGTTCGTGACATTGTACAGGAGACAGGAATCAAGACCATCCCCATGGAAAAGAAATGTAAAAAAGCAAAATGGCTGTCTGAGGAGCCCTTACACAAAGCTATGAAAAGACAGGAAATGAAAAGCAAAGGAAAAAAGGAAAGACATACCCATTTGAATGCATAGTTCCAAAGAATAGCAAGGAGAGATAAGAACGCCTTCCTTAGCGATCAATGCAAAGAAAGAGAGGAAAACAATAGAATGGGAAAGACTAGAGATCTCTTCAAGAAAATTAGTGATATCAAGGGAACATTTCATGCAAAGATGGGTTCAATAAAGGTCAGAAATGGTAGGTACCTAACAGAAGCAGAACATATTAAGAAGAGGTGGCAAGAATACACAGAAGAACTGTACAAAAAAGATCTTCATGACCCAGATAATCACAATGGTGTGATCACTCACCTAGAGCCAGATATCTTGAAATGTGAAGTCAAGTGGGCCTTAGGAAGCATCACTATGAACAAAGCTAGTGGAGGTGATGGAATTCCAGTTGAGCTATTTCAAATCCTGAAAGATGATGCTGTGAAAGTGCTGCACTCAATATGCCAGCAAATTTGGAAAACTCAGCAGTGGCCACAGGACTGGGAAAGATAAGTTTTCATTTCAATCCCAAAGAAAAGCAATGCCAAAGAATGCTCAAACTACTGCACAATTGCACTCATCTCTACTCTAGAAACAAGTCTTAAACATTCATTCATGTGTTGGAGTTCAGTAGTGCTACAAGTTCAAGTTGTAAACTATCCTCTCTAGTCAAAGCACACAGAAGTGATAGAATATGTGTTTATATGATTATATAAATATAATAATATATATATTACATTATATATATATATATATTAGTCACACTTTGAAAAACAGATCAACATCTGAATGCACCATAAATTGCACAGAAACTCAGAAATCAAGGGCCACAGTTCTGCTGGTTTATAAGTCCCAAAATATTCAGGGATAGGTAAGAACTGACATTTGAAGGGTAATAGAAGCTGGAGTAGGGTCATTTGTAATGGGGGATTACAAACTTCAGGAGCCTCCTGAGGCGGTAGGTTATAGAAAGCTGCATAGTGTGTGTAGACTGGAGCTAAGCCTGTACTTAGGTAAGTGACTCAAGACCCTTTATATTCTCCTGCCACTATTAGTTCAGATGCTACACTGGAGGAAGTGGCAATAAGGGAGGCAATCACAAAACCACAAAGTTAGTAGGAATGATTTAAAACAAGGAAGAAAAAGAGAAAGAAACAATATGCCATTTGGAACAATTCTTACCAAGAAGAGTCTATATTCTGCAGAGATGGGTAGAAAATGAACATTTTGGAACAAATCAACAAGATCAGTAAAAGATATGGATTTATTAATAAAATTCTTTCAAATGATTGTAAATGAGGTAAAGGGAAAAAGAGCAAACATATTTTTAAAAATATACTATGAAACAATAGTTTCATATATATATGAAATAGTTTCATATATATATATATATATATAGAACAGTCTTATGGACTCTGAGAGAGAGGGAGAGGGTGGGAAGATTTGGGAGAATGGCATTGAAACATGTAAAATATCATGTATGAAACGAGTTGCCAGTCTAGGTTCGATGCACGATACTGGATGCTTGGGGCTGGTGCACTGGGATGACCCAGAGGGATGGAATGGGGAGGGAGGAGGGAGGAGGGTTCAGGATGGGGAACACATGTATACCTGTGGTGGATTCATTTTGATATTTGGCAAAACTAATACAATTATGTAAAGTTTAAAATTAAACTTAAAAATAAAATTAAAAATTATAAAATTTTTATTTTATAATTTAAATAATTAAATTATTTAATTTAAATTAAATTATTTAATTTAAATTAAATTATTAAATTAAATAATTTAAATAATTAAAAAGTTATGAAATTAAAAATTAAAAAAATAAAATTAAACAAAATTTTAAAAAAATAAAATAAAAATATACTATGAAACAAAATCAGGCAGGTATGAATCAAGAATACATGAATATATAAAAGAATCAGTTGGATACATTTTGCAATAAAAATATGTTAATTTTTTAAATTCCATGCACAAAATAATACTCTAGAAAGACAATCAAAAAGAGGAGTATTGAATTGAAATATAGCCTTGAGGAATTCTTTTAGAACATGGCTTTAAGAGGAAAAGGGAGAAAAAAGTACAACATAGAAATTAAGAGACATGAAGGGTAGAATGAGGTGCCAATAAACTTGGTTTCCCAAGCTAAAAATAGAGGTAGTGACAGGAAATATTTATTCAATATGGAGGAAAATTTCCCACATTTGAAGAAAATTTAAAATATACATATAAAACCCAGCTAGGTAAATGAAAACAAACTACTCCATGGGCACACATTCTAATGAAATTTCACAATACAAAGAAAAAATAAAGAACCATATAAGTCTTTGGGAAGAATATTAATAGGTACCTACAAAGGATGACACTTACATGTGCAGCAATGAACTCATCAGCAAGAATGAACGACAGAAAATGATGGAATAAAATCTTCTAAGTACTGGAGGAAAATAGCTTGCAATTTCAAATTCTAGATCCAGCCAAACAAAGTATCACTTTAAAGCATGAGAAGTAAAGCTATTCTTCAGCTATTTAAACAAGAGAATTAACTTCCCACAGAACCTTATTGGAAGAATTACTAAAGCACACAATTTTACAAGAATAAAAGCTAACCCAGAAATAAAAATACCACAAACATTAAAATGTGTACCATAAGTTACTATTTTTAATCAAAATATGTACAAATCTAAAATCCTAAAAGTAAATTGTTCAATGAAGAGTTCACTTGCTAAGTTTTGTTTCTCATTCAAAAGAATAATGAAAATTTTAGACTCCGATAGAAAAATATATTTGAGTATGTATGTTAACATTTGTAAAGGTAGTAAATCAGTAGAGTGTGAAAGAGGAAACAAAACAAATTTATCAATCCAACAGAAGGCAGACAAGGAGAAACATAAGCAAAGGAAAAGCATGTAAAGCAGAAAGCACAAAATGTTCACAATGATTCCAAATTCAACAGTCTAAAATGTGAAGTTAGAAATTGTTTAGATGGAAGTTTTAGACAAATGCATTTTTGGGAAAAAAAAAAACCATGAGACATTATAAATAAATTGGCTATAGAAGCTGTTGAAAGGGAAACAGAGTATATCTTAAAAAGGTAGAAATAAGGAAACAAAAGAGACAAGAACTTACAATAATAAGATAGAAAAAATACATAATCACAAAAGAGAATGTTTCTTTTTTTTTTTTATATAAGAACCTTCTTTAATCAGGACATTGAAGAAAGCTGCATTATTGATTGTTGGATAGTTTGTAATTAACTTTTCATATTAACAACATTAGAAAGCTAAGTACAAATACATGTCAATTAACCTTGTTTATAGATTGTCTTTCTTTTTTTTTTTAATTTTATTTTATTTTTAAACTTTATATAACTGTATTAGTTTTGCCAAATATCAAAATGAATCCGCCACAGGTATACATGTGTTCCCCATCCTGAACCCTCTTCCCTCCTCCCTCCCCATTCCATCCCTCTGGGTCGTCCCAGAATGTTTCTTTAAAAGGCTAATAAACAATCCTCTAGCAAGGCACTGATGTGAGTACTTTACATTGCATTAATTTGTTTAATCCTCACAGGAACCCTGTATGGTAGGTATGATTAAGAGTCAGTACAAATAAACATTAACACAGAAGGGAAAAGGAGAACATAGCTATTAATACAACAGAGATTTTACAAATAGCACTAAGTTCTGAAGACAGTTTTTGCCACTACATTGAAAATTTGTCCATGTCAATTACCCAAAGTAACTTAAGAAGAAAAAGAGCTAAATAACTCTGTATCTATTTTAAAAATTGGAACTGGCAGTCTAAAACCATTCCCTCTAAAAAGCTATTAGTAAGCTCAGGCAACTTTATAGAATTATTTTATTAATTTCAAATCCTATCTTAGAAAAAGTGTTATATAACACAATTAGGGAGTAGGTTAACAAATTAATGTTAGGAAGCTAATGTAATTTTGAAAATGAGACCTGACAGGAAATTCAAGAAAATCTAAAATTAGAGATAATCTCACGTGGTAACATAGATGAGAAAGTCTTAAACATGTTTTTCTGTAAATCAAATCTAGCAGTGTTAATGTACACCTTGTACCTAAGGAAGATTTATCACAGGAAATCAAGTGATTCAATATCAGAAAATATTGTAATGTAATTAACACATTGACAAATGAAAACTAAGAAAAAAATAGGTATACACAGTAAAACTTAAGAAATATTCCCAGTCTACATCAATAAGACATTGTTGCTCACTATAACTCATCATTCATCATTATTCATTGTTGTACTAAAGCTCCTAGCAAAAGCAAGCCTAGAAAAATAAATACATAAAACATAAGGATTGGTAAAGAGTATATAAAGCAATAAGTATTTATACAGAGCATATTTATAAATAAAGAGAATGTATGATAATTTCTAAACAATTAGAACACATAATAAAGTTTTGCAAGATGATTAGGAATAGTATCAATATTAAATTCAAAAGGAATGTTTATATTTTTATATAGTAAATATACAAAATCAAAAATAACCAATTAAAATTATAATAGAGAATAATACTAATTTTAATAGCAATGAAAATTATAAAGTACCTAGGAAAATAAAAGTACCTAGGTTTATACAAAAATATAAACCCTGTATTCATTTCCTAGGCCTTGACAAACTAGCATAAGCTGAGTGGCTTAAACCAATAGAAATTTCTTGTCTCACAGATCTGGAGACTAGAGATCCATCAGATCCAGGCCCATCAGATCCATCAGGTCCATCAGATCCAGAGAACATCAGGATGTTGGCTGGGCCATTCTATCGTCTAAACCCTCTGAGGGAGGATTCTTCCTTGTCTCTTCCAGCTTCTGGGAGACCCTGGGGCTCATTGGTCTGTAGATGTATCACTGCAGGCTCTGCCTCCATCTTCACATGGCGCTTTCTCTTTTGTGTCTGTGTCTTCACACAGTCCATGGTCATATTCTTATAAAGTCATAACAGATTAGGGCCCCATTCTATTCCAGTATGATGTCATCTTAACTAATTACATCTGTAACAAAGTGTTTGTGACCCCATGAACTGTAGCCCACCAGGCTCCTCTGTCCATGGAATTCTCCAAGCAAGAATACCGGAGTGGGTAGCCATTCCCTTCTCCAGAGGATCTTCCTGAACCAGGGATTGAACCTGGATTGCCCGCATTGCAGGCAGATTCTTTACCATCTGAGCCACCATGGAATTCCATCTGTAATAAACCTATTTCCAAATAGGGTCACATTCTGGGTACTGGCAGTGAAGACTTGTCTTTTGGAGATCACAAATCAGCACATAACGATTCCTAAATTCAAACTATTATTTAACGACATACAAGACCTGTATCACTGCCCAAAAGACAAAGACCATTAGGAACACCTGTCTTCAAATTGAGCTGTCAACAATTCTACAGATTGTTAGACTCAGCGGGGAGAACTGCGTGCCATAACCGTGGGGCATCTCAGAAAGATGAAGGTGTGTATAGGGAGATTCTGATAGGATTTGGGCTGGTATGGATGATTTGGGGAGGGCTGAAAGCAGAGAAATTCTGCTTTGGACTGGATGATGTGAGAAAGCAAAGTAATTGCTTAAGGATTACAGGTTGTTGGTGATCTTAACAACTTTATCTAAGAGGTGTGAGGAATAAAGCGGATTTCATTCCCTAACTGGCAAAGTAGCAACATTCACTCATGTTAGTTGGGAAGTGGATATTTGGTCATCTTTATGCCTTGCATGGTGCTCTTGTTTTTGTCTGTCATTAGGTCATGGCCTAGTTTTAGTCTTACTCCATCACACTCTCAGGGGGCTTATCTGATGATCGGTTCTCTGATGCTATATTCAGCCATGTCTAGCTGTCACCAGCCCATTAACAGCTAACAGTTATTAAAGGGATCTTCCCATATCTTACCTGTATTGGGGCTTCCCTGGTGGCTCAGACGGTAAAGCGTCTGCCTGCAGTGTGGGAGACCAGGGTTCGATTCCTGGGTCAGGAAGATCCCCTGGAGAAGGAAATGGCAATCCACTCCAGCACTCTTGCCTGGAAAATCCCATGGACGGAGGAGCCTGATAGGCTACAGTCCATGGGGTTGCAAAGATTCAGACACAACTGAGCGACATTACTTTCACTTTCCCCTATCTTACCTGTATTAGTAATGAAATTTACCATGATTATGAATGAGAATATTATAAAGATGTCAATTCTACCCAAATTAATTTATAAAATCACTTTGTAGAATTAGGAGATGTAGTAAAGTTTATGGCAAATTTGAAAGTGCCCCTGGCTAAAGGTATTAACAGACAATTCTGTTTTCCTTGAAGCACTGCTGGCTTATATGTATTGCCCCCCAGATTTTTAAATTTTTAACAAAGCAGTAATTTTATTAATTACATTAAAAATAAGCCAGAATTAGTTTGGTAACATTCCTCTGTGCATATCCAGCTTCTATCATAGTTTTCATCTAGCAGTATGTAATATATGTGCGCAGTGAACAGTTTTCATTCAACATGAGCTTAATTCAGGAAATCAGTCCTCAGTAACCCACCTCCCTTTTCCCCAAACTCTTCATAAATATTACTATTTATGTGTTCCATTAAAGAACAACACGCAGAGCAACCAGTGATAATGCATATACCACCAAGAGCAGCTGGAGACAGCAAACTTCTTTTGGTCTCTAGTTACAGCGGAAAAGGGATATATTTTTTACTTGAGAATACTTTATTTATTAGGACTTCCCAGGTGGATCAGTGGTAAAGAAGCTACCTGTAATGCAGGAGACATGGGTTCGACCTCTTGGTGGGGAAGACCCCCTGGAGCAGCAAATGGCAACCCACTCCACTATTCTTGCCTGGGAAATCCCATGGACAGAGGAGCCACAGTCCATGGGGCCCAAAAGAGTCAGATATGACTGAACAAGTGCAAGCATCATCAGTATTTACTAAGGATTCTCGTCAAGATGGAAACTCTTACCATTTGTCTCGGGGATAGAAATGTAAATTAAGCTCCATTCATTTATCTTAGCAATATCCTGGCTTTTAATAGATTTCCCCCAGTTTTATTGAGGTACAATTGACAAATTGTTACGTGTTAACATTTAAAGTGTGTGACATGATGATTTAATATAAAGGTACACCTCAAAGGCATTGCAGGTTTGTTCTGGCACCAGATCCACCACGATGAAGCAAATATTGCAGTAAAGAGAATCACAATTTTTTGGTTTCCCAGTGCATATAAAAGTTGCTGCTAAGTCGCTTCAGTCATGTCCAACTCTGTGTGACCCCATAGACGGCAGCCCACCAGGCTCCCCCATCCCTGGGATTTTCCAGGCAAGAACACTGGAGTGGGTTGCCATTTCCTTCTCCAATGCAGGAAAGTGAAAAGTGAAAGTGAAGTCGATCAGTCGTACCCAACTCTTCGCGACCCCATGGACTGCAGCCTACCGGGCTCCTCCGTCCATGGGATTTTCCAGGCAAGAGTACTGGAGTGGGGTGCCATTGCCTTCTCCATATATAAAAGTTAGGTTTATACAATATTGCAGTATATTAAGTGTGCAAGAACATTATGTCTAAACAACAATGTACATATCTTAGTTTAAAAATACTTTTTTGGTAAAAAACTAACCATCACTTGACCCTTCAGCAAATTATAAGCTTTTTTTATAGATTATAAAAATCTGTAATGTTATAGATTATAAAAATCTAAAAACCTGGTGGAAGGTCCTGCTCATGTTGGTGGCGGCTGACTGATCAGGGTGGTGGTTGCTGAAGGTTGGGGTGTCACTGACAATTTCTTAAAGCAAGACAACAATGAATTTTGCTGCCTCAATTGACTTTTCCTTTCACGAACAATTTCTCTGTAGCATGCAAAGCTGTTTGATAGCATTTTACCAACCATTTCACCCATCTTTTAATTTGGGGTCAATCCTCTCAAACCCTGACATTGCTTCATCTACTGAGTTTCTTGTAATGCTTCTAAATCCTTTGTTATCATTTCAACAATCTTCACAGCATCTGCAGCAAGAGTAGCTTCCATTACAACTTTCTTTCTTCATCCATAAGAAGCAACTCCTCATCACTTCAAGCTGTATCATCTTTTGGAGCAATTTGGTCACATCTTCAGACGGCTTCAACTGTATTGAGAATCTGTGTTTTAGTGCATCCACATTCCTTAATTATCTTAGCTAGAGCTTCTGGATAACTTGCTACAACTTTTCCAACAGCACTTGCTTCATGCACTGTCATGTTATAGAGATGGAATCTCTCCTTAAACCTCATGAACCAACCTCTGCTAGCTTCAGACTTTTCTTCTGAAGCTTCCTCACCTCTCTTAGCCTTCATAGAATTGAAGAGAACTGGGGCCCTGTTCTGAATTGATGCTTGTACACTGTGGCGCTGGAGAAGACTCTTGAGACTCCCTTGGACAGCAAGGAGACCAAACCAATCAATCCTAAAGGAAGTCAACCCTGATAATTCATTGGAAGGACTGATGCTGAACTCCAATACGTTGGTCTCCTGATGTGAAGAGCTGACTCTTTAGAAAAACCCTGATGCTGGGAAAGACTGAAAGCAGGAGAAGGGAACAGCAGAGGATGAGATGGTTGGATGGCATCACTGGCTCGATGGACAAGAGTTTGAGCAAACTCTGGGAGATGGTGAAGGACAGGGAAGCCTGGTGTGCTGCACTTCATGGGGTCGCAAAGAGTCAGACATAACTTCGCAACTAAACAGCAAGGGCATTGCTCTGCATTGGCTTCAGATTAAAGGACTATTGTGGCTGCTCTGATCTTTTATCCAGGCCATGAAACCTTTCTCCATATCAGTAATAAGGCTGTTTTATTTTCTTTTCATTTGTGATTTCTTATTTGTTTGGTCACTGGAGTAGTACTTTAAATTTCCTTCAAGAACTTTTACTTTGCATCACAACTTGGCTAACTATTTGGTATTAGAGGCCTAGTTTTCAGCCTACCTTAGATTTTGACATGTCTTTCTCACTAAACTTGATTATTTCTAGCTTTAATTTTAAGGTAAAAGACATGTGACTTTCCTTTAACTTGAACACTTAGAGGCAATTATAGGAGAGTTAATTGGCCTAATTTCAACTTTCTTGTGTCTGAGGGAATAGGGAGGTCTCAGAAAAAGGAAAGAGACAGGGGAGCAGCCAGTTGGTGGAGCAGTTAGAACACACACGTTTATCAATTAAGTTTGTCATCTTGGAGAAAAGGAAAGATATAAACATCTGAATGCAGAGTTCCAAAGAATAGCAAGAAGAGATAAGAAAGCCTTCTTCAATGATCAATCCAAAGAAATAGAGAAAACAACAGACTGGGAAAGACTAGGGATCTCTTCAAGAAAATCAGAGATACCAAAGGAACATTTCATGCAAAGATGAGCTCGATAAAGGACAGAAATGGTATGGACCTAACAGAAGCAGAAGATATTAAGAACAGTTGGCAAGAATACACAGAAGAACTGTACAAAAAAGATCCTCACGACCCAGATAATCACGACGGGGTGATCACTCACCTAGAGCCAGACATCCTGGAATGTGAAGTCAAGAGGGCCTTAGAAAGCATCACTATGAACAAAGCTAGTGGAGGTGATGGAATTCCAGTTGAGCTATTCCAAATCCTGAAAGATGATGCTGTGAAAGTGCTGCACTCAGTATGTCAGCAAATTTAGAAAACTCAGCAGTGGCTACAGGACTGGAAAAGGTCAGTTTTCATTCCAATCCCAAAGAAAGGCAATGCCAAAGAATGCTCAAACTACCGCACAATTGCACTCATCTTACACGCTAGTAAAGTAATGCTCAAAATTCTCCAAGCCTGGCTTCAGCAATATGTGAACCGTGAACTTCCAGATGTTCAAGCTGGTTTTAGAAAAGGCAGAGGAACCAGAGATCAAATTGCCAACATCCGCTGGATCATGGAAAAAGCAAGAGAGTTCCAGAAAAACATCTATTTCTGCTTTATTGACTATGCCAAAGCCTTTGACTGTGTGGATCACAATCAACTGTGGAAAATTCTGAAAGAGATGGGAATACCAGACCACCTGACCTGCCTCTTGAGAAATCTGTATGCAGGTCAGGAAGTAACAGTTAGAACTAGACATGGAACAACAGACTGGTTCCAAATAGGAAAAGGAGTTCGTCAAGGCTGTATATTGTCACCCTGTTTATTTAACTTATATGCAGAGTACATCATGAGAAACGCTGGACTGGAAGAAACACAAGCTGGAATCAAGATTTCCGGGAGAAATATCAGTAACCTCAGATATGCAGATGACACTACCCTTATGGCAGAAAGTGAAGAGGAACTCAAAAGCCTCTTGATGAAGGTGAAAGTGGAGAGTGAAAAAGTTGGCTTAAAGCTCAACATTCAGAAAACGAAGATCATGGCATCCGGTCCCATCACTTTATGGGAAATAGATGGGGAAACAGTGGAAACAGTGTCAGACTTTATTTTTCTGGGCTCCAAAATCACTGCAGATGGTCACTGCAGCCATGAAATTAAAAGACACTTACTCCTTGGAAGGAAAGTTATGACCAACCTAGATAGCATATTGAAAAGACATTACTTTGCCAACAAAGGTTCTCCTAGTCAAGGCTATGGTTTTTCCTGTGGTCATGTATGTATGTGAAAGTTGGACTGTGAAGAAGGCTGAGTGCCAAAGAATTGATGCTTTTGAACTGTGGTGTTGGAGAAGACTCTTCAGAGTCCCTTGGACTGCAAGGAGATCCAACCAGTCCATTCTGAGGGAGATCAGCCCTGGGATTTCTTTGGAAGAAATGATGCTGAAGCTGAAACTCCAGTACTTTGGCCACCTCATGCGAAGAGTTGACTCATTGGAAAAGACTCTGATGCTGGGAGGGATTGGGGGCAGGAGGAGAAGGGGATGACAGAGGATGAGATGGCTGGACGGCATCACTGACTTGATGGACGTGAGTCTGAGTGAACTCCAGGAGTTGGTGATGGACAGGGAGGCCTGGCGTGCTGCGATTCATGGGGTCGCAAAGAGTCGGACACGACTGAGTGACTGATCTGATCTGATCTGATCTGATGTGTGCAGTTTGTGGCTCCCCAAAACAATTACACTAGTAACATCAAAGACCCCTGATCAAAAATCACCATGACAGGTGTAATAAATGAAAGAGTTTGAAATATAAGAAGAATCGTAAGAATGTGAAACTGACACAAAATGAACAAATGCTGTTGAAAAATGGTGTCTATTGATACCTGCTCGATGCAGGGTTGCCACACACATTCACTTTGTAAGAAATGCAGTGTCTGGGAAATAAAACAATATGAGGCATGCCTGTACATACACATGATGGAAGGGTTCCCACAATCAAGTAGGAGATGTCTCTGATGTTGCTATCCGGGCCGGCCACACGACGCTCGAGACAGCTGAGCTGTTGCTCCTTCCAAGGTTCACATGATGCAGGAAACTTTCAGACTTTGAGTTGATGGGCTACGTGGGAGACATGGCAGATTACAGGTTAGATGTATGTGGAACATGTGGAGGGAATGGAGGCTGAGAACTCTTGCATACATACATACATCAAACATAAGGTGTAATGTAAATGGTCCTGCACAGTGGATCTATAATTTACACTTGCTTTGACATTTTCTCTCTTTTCCCCTTTTACTTTTTCAATCCCTTGTTTGCATGATTATGGGATCATAGTTTTTGTTTGTTTGTTTGTTTTTTGCTTTGTTTTCATCTGTTTTGATTTTGGGGGTTAAAATCCAATAGTATTATAATTCATTCTAGCACTTAGAAACTTTTATTCTAGAAAACATTATATTTTGATTATTTGTAACATCTCAGAAAGTGAGAATCTTAGGTCTCATTATCTAAAACAAATTCACTTCTTTATACAAGCCTAGTTTAAGTGTAAAGTAGTTTCAGAATCATTATCCCATATCTTGTATGGTAATAGTTTAATTTTGCAACCAACACTTTCTAGTAGCCATGAACTCAAGAAAACAATGTCCATGTTCAATTAAAAATTAAGAACTAAATTTACTTATTGAAAAAAATTAGTATTGAAATCTTCCAGTAGTTATTTTAATAAGACTATGCCCGAAGATTAATGACTTAAAATGTACAGATCCAGAATATGCCTTTAAATATAACTCTAAAGTATGACACTGTTTTAATTACTAAAAGGTTTTTGCTTATTTTCCATTTCAAGTTTTCTTTTATTAATCTCCAAGTTAAGTGGTTGCTGTTAATGTACTAACTCTATTAGCAGAGAAAGATAATTATACGAATTATATTAATGCCATCAAATTCTACAAAAATAAATATAAATTAAGCTAAGACAAATAATAATATGCCTTTTTTTTATATACTTCATGGCATTCAAGTAAAGGTTTGGATTTTCATTCTTTGAAAGATGAGAAATCTGATATTTTTATAAATGCTTAATTCAGATAGTCACTTAAAAAGTTCAACATTGAAAATATAATTTTTGTTTTTTGCAGTGGTTATTTCATTGTAAATTTTATTAAGAATGAGATTATGGTAAAAATGATGTTCTTACAAAATTAAAAAATCTTTGGGGCAGAAATATCCTTGGAATTGGTTGTAGTATACACAGAATTCATAATCACATACAAACAAGCTGTAGAATTCTGAAATAGAAACTGCAGTTGCTAACCATCTCACACACACACACAATGCATATTCACAGACACACACAAAAACACATACACACACATCTGTAGCCAGACTTAGAATAACTTTATCATTGATACAAAGTTCACGGGATGAAGATGTCACTGAAAATAAAGCAATACTTCCACATAGCAGTGTTCACTTTCTCTTTCTGCTGCCCATTACAGAAATTGTTTTTCTTTACACTATTTTACAAATAAATATTTTGTGAGTCCTCCAGATTTGGGGATTATTTTCTTCAGAATCAATATGAAATTTTTAGTAAACATCAATGATGGGGGTTCTCAAAATTCCATTTTTTAAAAGATTTTATTGCATTGCCATTATTGAAAAACAGTACTAGCGAACATGACGACAGGTTTTTAGCCATATCTGGTATTTATCCACATAAAAGCAAGAGAGGGAGTGAGAAAATTAAACAATAGTCGCTTAAATAGTATATAAGATTTAATTCTAAAATTCTATAGCTTCACGTTGGAGTATCTTGACTAGCAGGAACACAATGTTATTGGAGTTTTAATACTTTATTGGATAAATTATGTTATGGAATGCAACAAAATTAACATTGTGTGTAATTTTGTACCATCTAAAGTTAATAAAACATTCAAAAATCATATTGAGAACATATGTAGGTGATATATTTTTTTCATGTAAAAATAATAAAGAATGGCTTCTAACTGGAGGCTAAATGTGATTATCTGTTGTTGACCTGAAATAAAATGACTGCCAGATATTTTTCCAACAAAGAAGGATTTATTTGGAATGAGCAGAAAATTGTAACCATATGGTTGGGGTCTGCAACCACGGTGAACCACATGCAAGGTCTCACAAGGAAAGAATATCCTTTACTAGAAAGGGAAAAATGAGTCGAGAGGGCTATCATAAACACAGAGTCCATGGCCTTTTATTGACTGAGTCCTTGACAGGAAAGAAGAGGAATCTCTTTTCTTCCTCTTGGGCTCTGCTATTATCATGGGGAGTGAATGCTCCCACTGTGGTCTCTTGACTCTGAGATTTCTGTTTATTAATTTTTTCTACTGTGAAAATATTTGAGTTGAAATATGTATATACATCAATACAAAAATTTTACAATTGAGAATATTCTCTATTTGGCAGAATTTGCTCTGAGCTTACCTCAGCACATATGAAAAGTGTTCTCTCAATTCCAAATAATATAATCTATGGAAAACATTCAATGGGAGGTGTCAATTTTAGATCTGTTAAACATAAAATGCAATTTAGAAAACTACTGCAGGCAATTTTATGAAAGAATAAAAATGATACCGTATTTGAGAAAAATACCAATGGCATTTTATTCAAGAGCTATATCTAAGTAATTCACTAAAGTATGTGATTTTAAGATGTGATTTAATACCAAGAACAAATATTCTGCTTATTTATTTCTAATCAATAAATCAGTAATCAATAAAAAGATGGTTTGGTATGCTACATTAAGGGATATATATGTATGTTGTTTCAATTTTTTAAAAAGAATTTCATTTCTGAAGAGTCCAATAGACACTTAACAGACAGACCATTGAAAAAAGTGAATAATTTTAAGTATTTTTAGTACCATTTTTTACTCCGAGTTATTTTAGTTTGGATGATACATTTTTTTGATTAGCTTTTTTGTAACCTGCTCCTGTCTACACTTTTCCCACCATTTGCTGTAGAATTAAGGTCTGATGCCTTTTATTTCTTGGTAAAAATCTTGCCAGCCTCTTCTGCTTGATTGAGCAGTTTACTTTAAAACTCTCTTAATAAAATGAGTATGTCTCAAAAATGTCTGATAGGTTTAGGCATAATGGCATAATCCTTGCTCTCAGGGATTTTTTTTTCCTCTTTTTTTGGTGAGTTAAAAGTTATGCACGTGAAGCACCTGATAGAGACCAGTTCAGTTCAGTTCAGTCGCTCAGTCGTGCCCGACTCTTTACAAGAGACCAGTATAAATTGGTGCAAAATTGCATCATCAAGAAGACAAAAAATGGTGCAAGTTCACTCTGGCAGAAGTGTAAAAAGGGACTAAAGGATGACTGAGATTTCTAGGAAAGGTTTTAAGGTAACTCTAGGACCAGTTGCTAAGAAGACTAGCTAAACTCTGAGTGGAAAGGAAGAAGATGAAAGTGCCATGAACTAGGGCAGGCAGATGGTTTTCTTCGGGTGGTCAGGAGATTGGGCAATAAGGTGAAAGTATACTGCAAGCAGCATAGAATGCAAGGGTGAAGACGGAATGTCGCCTGAGGCTCTGGAAATTCGTGGATGAGGGACTTGAGTGGGAGGTCCATACACTGCCACATGGATTTGGCGAACGGGATATTAATATCTGAGAAAATTCTGAGACATATTAAGAAGTCTAGATCAAAATGGATAAGGTTCTGGACCAGCAGAATGAATGAGAGTGAAAAAGAAAGGGACAAGTTCAAGAAGCATTTCGGAAAAAAGGAGAATTGGTAAAGTATCTTACCTAAGAAACTTTAAAAAAAATGTAACTTTCTGGTTCTTTACCTCAAAGACTTTGCATTGGCTAGCCCAGGAAGAAGGATCCAACAAAGACTTTATATATTTATACAGCACTGGGAATATAGCCAATATTTTATAATAACTTTAAATGGGATATGAATTTGAATCACTGTTGTACACCTGAAACTAATATAATATCATAAATCAACTATACCTCAATAAAAAGGAATACATTTGATAATTGAACATGTAATTATGAACACTCTGTACTGATTTTTTCTTTTTTATAAGAAATGTATGAGATTGAATTGATCAGAATTCCCGTACTCGCAAGGTGCAATCCACTAGAAGTACTATAAATAATCAAGATGACAGTGTGTACAGGCTAAATGCACTCAATTATCAGTAGCATAATACAAATTCTGATCAGTCATGCTAGGAAAAACCTGTCAACTTTCTATATTCTCCACAAAAATATTGCAAGATCATTGATAAATAAAAAAGCAGTTAAAGTACAGAGCCAAAAAATGGGGAAAACCAGAAATATGTCAAACAGTTACTTAATAAAAACATTATGCTTTTTCTGGGGGGAAAAACCCTGAAATAATACACTGTATTGATACAATCATCTAGTTATAGATGTATAGCTAGGAGGCTCACTTAATAAAAGTCATAACAAACATCCAATATAAAATTTCTAGAAAGGAATGTTTTTGTGTTTCAATTCCTGTCAGTGGTGACAGGAATGTTACTAAGATGCTTCTCGAATAGTTTACAGAATGTCCAAAGCTCCCAGCATTAGTCACTCAGCGTTGATGCTGCTGCTGCTGCTGCTGCTGCTAAGTCGCTTCAGTTGTGTCCGACTCTGTGCGACCCCATAGACGGCAGCCCACCAGGCCCCACCATCCCTGGGATTCTCCAGGCAAGAACACTGGAGTGGGTTGCCATTTCCTTCTCCAATGCATCAAAGTGAAAAGGGAAAGTGAAGTCGCTCAGTCGTGTCCGACTCTTAGCGACCCCATGGACTGACAAGATCTTCAACTGACCCCAATTCAGGGACTAAATTGCCAGATGGCTCCATGAACCATCCACTTCAGCTTTTTATTTTTTGCAAAATGAGGGCATTACAGACCACACAAATGATGCGTGCTCCAGCTACTCAAGTCTATAATAGTTGCTGTTGTCATTTTCGTTTTTCAGTTGCTTAGTCATGTCTGACTCTTTTGTGACCAAATGGACTGTCACCCGCCAGGCCCCTCTGTCCATGGGATTCCCAGGCAAGAATACTGGAGTGGGTTGTCATGTCTTTATTCAGGGGATCTTCCCTCACATTTTAATTTTTACAGGTTTTTTTAAGTTGATATTTTTCTCTTAGTGTAAAGGAGTTTTATAAATAAGCTCACACTTTTATCAAGAAAATCACCTATTTGAGATTCTGAAGCATCGATGATGTTTCAAAGACATATATCTTCAGACTCTTTTTACAGGTTAGCCAGGTAGCTTGGCTTATGATGAAAATCTGTAAGTCCTACATTTATTGCCATAAGGCAATATCAGTTTCTTATAATCATATTTAATTTACTACAATGTTCCAATATACATGTTCCGTTCGTCATTTAACTATATGAGAAATTTTACTTCTACTAACCATGACATCATCACTGAAAACTGTCCCATATTTACAAATGGTTTAGTCTTTATATACATGTTGTCAAAATGCAGAAAGATTAAACTGATAAATCTCTTCCTATCACATCCCTTTCATTTCTGTGGATTATAAACAACTGTCAAGCCTCTGGAGTTTCATAAAATTATCATCCTGCTATCAAAAATACAGTTATTTTTCTGATATCCTTGGCTTTTCCTCTCTACAGAATTACTTATAGCAATATTATTTAGGATATCTAATATGCTTTCACCCAAGATGAAGCTGCAGTTATACCCAGAGGAAAAGAGAAACTAGGATTATTTGGGACAATGTGACCTGCCAGGAGATCTGATATTTGGGATTTATGCGGTGGAGTACATCCAAAATCTCCATTTTGAAAAAAAAAAATGCAGACTAACTGTTCAATACCTTTATATTGCTAGAGTCTTTACTGGGAAGAATAATTTAGCTAAGAGAGGGAAGAAGGGAAAGAAGGAAGGAAAGAGAGAAAGGAAGGGAGAGAGAGAGAGAAAGGGAAGAAGGAAAATGTGTGGGTCAGGTTTCTCAGTTGAAGATGACAGGGGAATATCAGCTATATTATCCAAAAAGAGATTTATTTTTTAATTTATTTTTAAAATGTTCTCACTGTGGTGGACCTTTGTTGCCGCCCACGGGCTCTCTCCAGTTGTGGTGAGAGGGGCTCTCCCCTATAGCTCTGGAGCACAGGCTGCTCACTGCCCTGGGCTCTCTTGGCGCAGAGCAAGGGTTCCCAGTGCCTGGGCTTCAGTACTGGCAGCGCAGGGAGTCAGGGGTGTGGCTCACGGGTCTAGTTGCTCTGCAGCATGTGGGGTCTTCCCAGACCAGGGGTCAAACCCGCGTCCCCTGCAAGGTGGATTCCTCACCACTGGACCAAGTAAGCCCAAAGAGAGATTCATTAAGAGATATAGACCACTAAAAAACTGTTGGGATGGCAGACAAAAACAGGTTGCAAGAATTCCATGAGTCGATCTTTTTCATCATATCACGTCAGGAACCGGCTTAACAAAATCGGGAAACTCTGAATCAGAAACCTGCTCTTTACCTGCGGACCCGGGCCAAGACAGGGCCATGATGTATTCGAGTAGGTTTCATGCCTTATCCTCACCTTTATCCCTCCATAACTCATTTCCTGAGCAAAATTTTGTTTGGAGGAGGCTGAAAATTTGCATTATTATTATTATGGTTAAATTGTAAATGTATGTTTTACAATGTGGAAAACTAGTAAAATGTAAAGAGACTTTTAAAAATAACTGGAGGAAACACAAATAGAAGTTCAAAGTAGAATTTGTTTAACAATCCACAAACTTGAACGTTTTAAGCATTTATTCCAGAAAGAAAGTGCAGTCTTGAAATGAATGTACCCACGTTAGCACATGCGCTCAAAACTTTCAGCAAATTTAGAATTTTGTTTCTTCCAATTTTCTTTTCCTTTTCCCTTAGTTGTTTAAAAAAAGGCTTTGAAAATAAGGCTTTTAACCTCTCAATATTCTTGCTATTGAAATAAAAAGAATTATTTCTGAGATCACCATCTTGCTTCACCATCTGAGATCACTCAGTCTTGCTTTAGTACCATTTTATCATCCTTTCTTTTCTTGATTATTTATATAGAAAAGCATTCCTCCACGGCTCCGGCTCTGCAAGCATTCATTTTTGATAGACTGCTTCCAACTGGAAATAGGTGTTTATTTTTAAATATAGAAAGAATGATTCTTATCAACATATTACTGAAGATTATTTACTTGACATGATATTTATTTGAATAACAAAACTAAAACAAAAATAAAACACAAAGTTCAATTTCTAGAAAGAAAAGCATATATGTAACACATAGAAAAATGGTTTCCCTTTAAATTAATGTGAGATGTTTCAAGATTCTTGATGAACTGTACAAAGAATTAGCATCAAAATGCTAGAAAATGAAAAAAAACTGGATTATTTGAAAACTTTTATAATAAATTATTTTTGCTGGTATTTTTCTATTGAAGTATACAGTTGATCTACAATATTATATTAGTTTTGAGTATACCAGAGTGTTTTGACATTTATATACTTTATGAAATAATCACCACAATGAGTCTAGTAACCATCTGTCACATTACAAAGTTACTGCAGTTTTGTTGACTATATTTTCTGTGCTGTACACTACAGCCCCAGGACTGATTTATTTTATGACTGGAAGTCCGCATCTCTTAACCCCTTTTACCATTTGTCCGCTCCTCCACCTCCCTCCCCTCTAGCAACCACCAG
Organism: Bubalus kerabau; assembly: GCF_029407905.1. NCBI lineage: Eukaryota > Metazoa > Chordata > Mammalia > Artiodactyla > Bovidae > Bubalus > Bubalus kerabau. The sequence goes on along the minus strand of NC_073639.1, from coordinate 12,629,647 downwards.
TTTGTTCGCTGTTATCTGTGAGTCTGTTTCTGTTTGGGGTTTATTGTTGTTATGGTTTGGGGTTTATTGTTGTTATTTATTGTTTGTTTTGGTTTTTAGATCCCACATATAAGTGAAGTCATGTGGTATTTGCCTTTTTCTGACTTACTTTGTTTTTCATAATATCTTCTAGATCTCTTCATGTCATTGCAAAAGGCAAGATTTCATTCTTTTTTATGCCTGAGTAATATGGAATATTACTTTATCTATTCACCTATCAATGGAAATTTAGGTTGCTTCAGTGTTTTGGTTATTTTGAATAATGCCACAATACATATAAGGGTGCATATATATATTTTTTTAAATTAGTGATTTCACTTCTTTGGATGCATACCTAGATGTGCGATTGTAGAGACATATAGTAGTTGTATTTTAAATTTTTTGAGGAACCTCCAAACTGTTTTCCATAATGGCTACACCAATTTACATTTCCACCAACGGTATACAAGGGTTCTTTTTTCTCTACATCCTCACCAATTCTTGCTATTTTGATCATATAAAACATTGTCTTTTGATAATAACCATTCTGATGTGTGTGACTTGGCATTTCATTGTGGTTTCAATTTGCATTTCCCTGATAATTCATGATATTGAGTGATTTTCATGGTCATCTGACTCTTCCTCAGAAAAACGTTTGAGTCCTCTTTGTTCTTCTTTCTCAAGATTCTTTGGCACTTCAGGGTTTTTCGTGGTTCCCAGGTGGTACAGTGGTAAAGAATACGCCTGCCAATGCAGGAGATGCAAAAGACACGGGTTCAATCCCTGGGTCAGAAAGATACTCTGGAGAAGGGAATGGCAATCCATTCCAGGACTCTTGCCTGGAGAATCCCACGGACAGAGGAGCCTGGTGGGCTATGGTGCATGGGGTCACAAAAGAACCAGACATGACTGAACTGCTAAGCACATACACATGTTAGGTTTCTTTGTTTCAGTTATGTGAAAAGTGTCACTGGTGTTTTGACAGGATTGCATTGAATCTGTAGGTCTCCTTTAGTAGTATAGACATTTTAACATTTTGAAGTTTTCTACTTCCTAAGCACAGTATGTATTTCTATTCATTTGTATTATCTGAAATTTTACTTTATCAATATCTTATAGTTTTCAGAGAACAAGTCTTTCACTGCCTCGGTTATTCTTAGGTTTTTTATTCCTTTTGATGTAACTGTAAATGGGATTGTTTTCTTCATTTTCGCTCTCTGATCGTACATTAATAGTGTGTAAACAAGCACCAGATTTCTGTAATTAATTTTGTACCATGCAACTTTACTGAATTCCTTGATTAACTCCGTTTTTAAGTGTGTGTGTGGCGTCTTTATGACTTTCTATATGTAGCAGTATCATGTCGTCTGCAAATGGTGACAGGTGTACACCTTCCTTTCCCACTGGGATGCCTTGTATCTTTTTATCTGTGTGGCTAGGACTTCCAGGACTATATTTAAAAAAATAGCAATAAATGCTTGAGCAGAATGGCATCCTTGTCTTATTCCTGACCTTAGAGGAAATGCTTTTCGCTTTTAACTGTTGGGGATGTTGTTGGCTGACTACCACTATTTTTTTGGTCCCAAGGTGGAGTCCCAGCTACTTCCTGCCTCTGCAGGAGGCTCTCCAAGATCATGAGTGAGTCTGACCCAGGCACCTTTCAAACTACTGCCTCTGCACTGGCTCCTGGAGCAAGTGAGGTTTTGTGTGCAATCTACTTTAAGAGTAGAGTCTTGGTTTTCTAAAGCCCTCCCTCCAGTATTCTTGCCTGGGAAATCCCATGGACAGAGAAGCCTGGCAGGCTACAGTCCATGGGGTTGCAAAGAGTCAAATACGATGCGCAACTAACACTCTGCTCTCCTGAGCCTAAGCCCTGCTGCCTTTCAAAGCCAGACTTTTAAAGGCTTGTCTGCTGGTGCAGGGCCCTGGGATGCAGAACCTGATGTGGGGCTTAGACCCTCGCCATGTTCCTTGGAGAGGAACTCCTCAGTTATGTTATCCTGCCAGCAGTAGGTCATCATGCTATGGGTCTGGTCCCAAGTAGACCATGTCTACACCCCTCATACCCATTTCATTGTGGCCCCATATTTATATCTTTAGATGTGGAAAATCTTTTCTACTATTCTTCAGATCATTCTCAGAGATGGCTGTTTTATATTTAGCTGGAGTTCACTTTTCACTTTCATGCATTGGAGAGAGAAATGGCAACCCACTCCAGTGTTCTTGCCTGGAAAATCCCAGGGATGGGGGGGCCTGGTGGGCTGCCGTCTATGGGGTCACACAGAGTCGGACACGGCTGAAGCAACTTAGCACATAGAGCTACTGGAGAAGGTAAGCTCAAGATCTTCCAAAGCTGCCATCTTGATCCATACTCCTTATAATATTTTAAACTAGAATGATGTCCATTCAAGTGAAAGCATTTGAAATTTTTCCTGTTCCTTAAAATAATGAGGAATGCAATTTCCTCCCATGTCCCAAAATGGCATATTCTCTTTTTTGATAGAACTAAACTGCATTTCCTAGTCCCATTGCATTTAGATGGAACCAGTTAACAAATTCTCTCCAATAGAGATAAGTAATGTGTTCCAAGCTCAGATTGAAGCAGTTAAGAAAAGGGTATGCCTTCTCCACGCTCTCTTTTTTATCTGCTGCCTGGCTGTGAAGATTGCAGGTGAAGCCCTAAAGAATGTCAAAGCTATTAAGATGGAAAAAATCCGAATGTTTAAAATAATGCATGGGGCAGTACCTGCTGGCTTATGTTGAATTATGAAGTGAGCAAAAAAGAAGTCATTATTTTAAACTAATGGGATTAGGAGAATTGTTTCTCAAAGTTATTAACCTACCCAGAATCATATACTTCTCTCAACATAATATGGGCTTCTCTGGAGCTCAGTGGTACAGAACTTGCCTGCTAAGCAGGAGACTCTGGTTCAATCCCTAGGTCGGGAAGATCCCCTGGAGGAGAAAATGGCAACCCAATATTCTTGCCTGGAGAATTCCATGGACAGATGAACCTCATGGGCTACAGTCCATGGAGTCGCAGAGTCAGACATGACTGAGCATGCACGCATGTGCACACATTCCAAAATTCACTTTTGTGTGAAAGTATACTGCGAATTCTAAAGCATTTTGCAAATTTAATATATCTTTGTTATTAACAACATTAATACAAAGTTACATAGAATTCAGTATTTCAATTGTGTGTTCTAGAATGGAGGCTGAGAAAAGGAACAAATCAAGAAGGGATAATTCCCTTAAATCTGAATTTTCTGAAAGGTAGTCCATGTTTCAGGGTCATGGAAGTTTGGCTTTCAACTATTCTGATAGCTGCATCTATTTAGAAAAATATAGATTTATAAGAAAAGGTAAGACATAAGACAAAGATCATTTAAGAGATGTAAAAAACCTAAATCTTGACCTTCTGTTGTTTCTGCTTTCTTTTCTTAATGCACTTTTATTTAATTTGGCTTAGCTATTTTAAAGATTGTATTACTCTAGTCAGAAGCAGTGTTTTAGAACTCAGCTGGGTCACAGGAACTTTCTCACCACTCCATTCTAATTTGCAGTTTTGCTATAATAAAAGCCCTAAATATATTGCTACTGTCTAGACGTTTTATCTGAAACAAGTGTCCTTTGTAGTCTCAGAGGACTTTTCTATTTTATTTCCAGTAAATCAAAGTCTGTGAAGAGCTTCAGTTCTTATTAAGACATACCCTTCACAGTCCAGTAATCGCCAACAGTGGCAAGCCATTGACAGTTCATTTACATGTAAGTGATGACTTCCATCAGGTAGTTGGCTCAAAAACACAATGGACATTTAGAGCATATCCTATATTTCTTGTTCTTTGATGAGCACCAAATGCCAATTTTTATATAGAAATTGACTATTGAAAAGTGAAGGCTCCTTTTCACTGACCTTACACTGTCTTCTAAACTCTGGAGTGACACGTCGGTGAACTTAATGTAGGGTCACACCTTTACGAGGCATTTAGGAGCCCTACTTCAGTCAGCTAAAAATCAAGGAGTCAAATGTAGAAAACACGAGACAAGAACAATCACACTTTTTTAAAGGAAAAATAAATTTCTTCGGCATCTTGCTCCCAATTGTCATAGTTTTCATATTTTATGTTAATAGGTAGTTGTGATATTGTGATATTGTTTTTATATTAATTGTTTTCTCCTATAAATATATTTGTCATTTGAAATAGTGGCATTCATTACATAGCACTCATTAGGATATCTTATGTTTTAGTTTGTAAGTGCCTTTCTAACGAAAGAATATAATTATTCTATGCTTTTGCTCTCAATTTTTTGGAATACTGGAGGCAGAAATCTAGCCAACTTTTACCTTAATAATGCTATAAAAAGGAGCAAGCTGATGATCTGTTACCATGCTTGGACTCAACTCGTGCGATTATTTAACTGTATATTTTCCAACTATTTTTTAGTATTGAAGTAAAATGTTTCTCTTTAAAATGAAGCTTTCTCAATTATTAGCAGGGATAATACAGATCATCTAATTTCACAGATAAGCTAACCTCTCTATTTTAGCTACAGCAATCATTTCTCCCCAATCAGGCGTCTTACTGTTAACATTTTCTAATTAGAGTATCAGCGTGTGTTTTCGTCCATCTTGGTTCAGGTTTTAGCGGGGCCCTGACTTTACATGATTCTTGTAATTAGCTTTTCTGAAGATTTCATTCTAGTAATTTCCATATTTACAGCAAACTCCATTGCATGAAGTAGTCTGAGGAATTTTTTTTTTTAACAAAACCTAAGTGTCTCTTACAGAGGTAACAGATTAGGGTGAGGACTGGGAAAACGGACCGCCTGTCACGCAGTCCCTGCCTCTTTCTTCATGCCAAGTCACTGTGCTGTGCGTGGATTATGTTCCCCTAGGTTCACAGCTTCACCTATTTCTCCAATCTCATTCACAGATGAAAGGAGAAACAGAGGGATGAGGGAAGGAATGATTGATAGATGGATGGATGATGCACAGATCGATAAATTTAAATTCAAGATTCTTAAGGGACTGGTGTCAGCCACTGTGCTTCAGATCTTTTCAAATTAAGGCAGGGAACTCAGGAATACTACATAGTAACTCTCAGTTGTTCACTTTCAAGTGAGCAATAGATAGGGGAAACATAATATGATAACTACACTAATAAAATATATTTTAAAACACACTTTGAGAAATCATTCCCAAAAATGGAAACAAATGTTTAAAAATAAGAATTTTAACTTTTTTACAGCATTTATTGGTCCTGGAACAAACCAAATTTGAGTTCAATGAAAGGAATACTTGATACTATGTGATTTCAACTCCATTATGATTAAACAGATGTTATTTATAAAAAAGATCCAATGAATGGTTCATCTGAAGACGTTTGGTAATTATAGACCGTCTTGTGGAAGTTCTTTGGATGTTCAAAGATATTTGTCCTTTTTTCCAGTTGATACAGAATTAATCCATGGCCAATGCTAATCTATGTCTTTGGGGAGATAGGTTCAACTCTTAAGGTAACAAAATTGTTTTGAAAACACTATCTTACTTCTCATGATGAATACCGTTGTCTCATTTTCCTTTCTCTTATAGATGCGGCCACCAGCTTTCCAACAATCCGGATGTTAGCTCTTTTGAGTACTGGATGCCCACTTACTGTCAGACAAAATATATAATTACATTAATGAATTTTAAATTCTATAACGGAATGTACCATGCTTCTGAAATCATCAAATGTTATAGGGAATCAGTTATGGTGGTGCTGAAACAGATTTGACTTTGGCACATTTCCTTCAGGTGCATTCATTACATTATATATCCTGACATGAAATTCAGCAAGAATGACACTGAACTAAAAAGTTGAGAGAAAGGATGGCAGAATCTGGACCCCACCAATATACAGCATACACGAAGTAAGTTAGATGCAACATATGTTTGACCATAAGAACAACAACAGTGAAAACTTTTGCTTTACAATGAAATCAGTTCTGACATTGATATTCAAATCAATACAAAGCATTCTTTGTAGAGATGGCTTATACTTGATTCATCTTTATGAATGAAATGCGTTCAAATAAGAAACAAAAGGGACTTCCTTGGTGGTCCAGCAGTTAAGAATCTACCTCCTAGAGCAGGGGACATGGGTTCCATCCCTGGTCAGGGAACTAAGATCCCACATGCCATGGGGCAACTAAGCCCACACACTGCAACCACTGAGCCCACACACCTCAGCCAGAGAACCTGAACTGCAACAAAGACCCAGTGCAGTCAAAGATTTTTTTTAGAAAAAAGAAATAAAGCCACAGATTTACTGCAGACACCATTACCCACAGGACTAACTTACAGACGTGGTAGTCTATTTGGCCCTGCAAGAACTATTGTTGTTCTTAAATGAAAACATAAACAACTACCCAAAAGAACATTTAAAGTTATGAGAAGAACACTCCTCATTACTAAAAGAAAATAAACGATGATGTGCTGTTAAGCAAAAAGCAGAGCATTGTTGTTTTCATGCTTATCTATATTGCCATTAGATAAAGAGCAAGGCTTATAATAACAGAACTAAATTAGACTACAGAGTATTCATAAAACAATTAGTAACAGTAATTTTCATTGCAGGTGTGATAACAGAAAAAGGCCATCACCAACCGGTGTCCTAATATAATAGTTGGGCTTTCCTGGTGGCTCAGAAGGTAAAGAATCTACCTGCAATGTGGGAGACCTGGGTTCAATCCCGGGTTGGGGAGATCCCTTGGAGGAGGGCATGGCAACCCACTCCAGTATTTTTGCCTGGAGAATCCCCATGGACAGAGGAGCCTGGTGGGCTACAGTCCACAGGGTCACAAAGAGTCAGATACGACTGAGCGACTAAGCACAGCAAAATATAGTAGTTATACAAGATAATTGAGTTAGTTCTAAAGATGAGATCTCAAAATACAATGATTTCCTATGGAAATTTTTTAATAATATGCAATACTAAGCATACATTTCAATAAGCAGAAAATAGCTGAAATACAGTATTATTCAAAGCAGGTAAAATAGAAGAGAAAGTAAATATAATGGTCGAAGCTCTTGTTCTTATACATTTGTGAGTGAATCAAAATTTAATACTCCATCTTAGCCTCATTTTTTTTTTGAAATAGGGATAACATACATCTTGTCTGATTGCTAAAAGGATTCAAAAACATGTATCAAGAGATACATATACAACAGAATGAAGTCAGAAAGAGAAAAACAAATACCTATATTAGTGCATATGTGTGGAATATGAAAGTATTGGTATAGATAATCTTATTTACAAAGTAGAACTAGAGACACAGACATAGAAAACAAACGTGGATACCAAGGGGGAAGGGGGCATAGGATTAATTGGGAGATTGGGATTGACATATATACACTATTGATGCTATGTATAAAATAGATAGCCAATGAGAACCAAACGTATAGCTCAGGGAACTCTACTCAACTCTCTGTGGTGACCAAAATGGGAAGTAAATCCAGAAAGAGGAGAGGGGATATGTGTATGCTGTGCTGTGCTAAGTCTCTTCAGTCACGTCCAACTCTTTGCAACCCTGTAGACTGCAATGGCACCCCACTCCAGTACTCTGGCCTGGAAAATCCCATGGACGGAGGAGCCTGGTGAGCTGGAGTCCATGGGGTCGCTGAGGGTCGGATACGACTGAGCGACTTCACTTTCACTTTTCACTTTCATGCATTGGAGAAGGAAATGGCAACCCACTCCAGTGTTCTTGCCTGGAGAAACCCAGGGACGGGGGCGCCTGGTGGGCTGCCATCTATGGGGTCGCACAGAGTCGGACGCGACTGAAGCAACTGAGCAGCAGACTGTAGCCCGCCAGGCTCCTCTGTCCATGGAGTTCTCCAGGCAAGAATACTGGAGGGGGTTGCCATGCCCTCCTCCAGCAGATCTTCCTGACCTAGGGATCGAGCTCATGGCCCCTGCAGCTCGTGCATTGCAGGCAGGTTCTTTACTGCTGAGCCACCAGAGAAGCCAGGATATGTGTATACTAAAGCTGATTCACTTTGCCATGTTTACAATGTGGCTAAAACAACATTGTAAAGCAACTACACTCCAATAATCTTTTTTTTAGAAAAGAGATTTATTTACAACAATAATGTATTAATATTGACTCATCAGTTATAACAAATATACCACACTAAGGTGTTAATAACAGGGACCAGGAGGAGGGAGTTGCAAGTGAGAGAGTATAAGGGAACACTCTGTACTCTCCACTAATGGTTCCATAAACCTAAAATCCCTCAAACACAGAAAGCCTATTAGTTAAAAATGTGTCTGAAAATTCATAAGTATTCAAAATATAGTTGCTGAATTATTATTTATACTGAAATTATAATATAGGTAGGCTTTATAAAGAAATTTCACTAACAATTGCATGAGATAATAAAAAAGGTGTATCAGTTGGTCTCTGCCCCCAGTTCCTGGCACAAAGCTCCTAAAACACAATTTCCTAAGTGATATCAGCGTTGGGAGCACCTTTGGTTCTAATGCGGTGACTGGGTGGGTTCCTGGAAGGGTGCTGGTCACCAGCCATGATTAGAAGCTTAGAACTTTTAGTCCCCCCACCAACACTTCTCCAGGGAGAGACAAGGGCTGGAAATGGAATTAATGGTCCATCACGCCTATGTGATGTTCTTCCCTGGTGGCTCACAGGGTAACGAATCTGCCTGCAGTGCAGGAGACCTGGGTTCGATCCCTGGGTCAGGAAGATCCCCTGGAGAAAGGAATAGCAACCCACTTCAGTATTCTTGCCTGAAGAATCCCAGGGATAGATGAGCCTAGCGGGCTACAGTCCATGGGGGTTGCAAAGTGTCCCACAAGACTGAGTGACTAACACTCTCACACCTAAGTGATAAAGCCTCTGTAAAAATCCCAATAATGTGGGGTTCAGAAAACTTCCAGGTGGATGAAAACATCCTCAGACTTGGAGGGTGATTTCATAAGGACAGAAGTAGGGGGCTCTCCCAGATCTCACCCTCCTGATCTGTCCCACTGGCTGTTCTTGGGTATATTTTATCCCATCCTTCAATAAAATAGTAAATGTAAGGAAGTGTTTCCCTGAGTTCTGTGAGCTGCTTTAGCAAATTAATAAAACCTGAGGAGGGGGTCATGAGAATCTCTGATTTGTAGCCAAGTTGAGAACAAGTTGTGGGTACCTTGATGATCTATCACTTTATAAAGAATATTTCTCTGTTTGGCTGCCCCGGGTATGAGCTGCAGCATGCAAGATCTTCACTGTTGCACATGTGATCTTTAGTTGCAGGATGCAGACTCTTAGGTGTGGTGTGTGGAATCTAACACCTTGCCAGGGATAGAATCAAGCCCCCTTGCATTAGCACCAGGGAAGTCCTGAAACCTAATATCGATTGGCATCTAAAATGGGAGATTGTCTCCTGGGATGGAGCCCTGAGCCTAGGGGGTCTGATTGGGAGTTGACACTCTCTCCAGGTAGACTCTACCAGAACTGAATAAGACTGTAGGACCCCCAGCTGGTGGCAGAGAATTTCTTGTTGACATGGGGAAAAAAAATCCCACACATTGAAATTTTCTACCAGAATCTTAGTTGCTGACCTAAAGTGGGACTGGGAGCAGAATCCTAAATTGCATAATTTGTTATTTCATAAATATTTCAATTAAATAAAGGATTATCCATATGAGGGAGGATAAAAATGTAAGTATACACGATATATTTTTAATCATTCAAAATAAATATTCTTGACCTTCATTTTTCTTATATGGTGAGACAGATTCAGAAAACAATCGTTTTGATTAAAAATACTCAAATCTTGAACAAAATATTAAATATATTTTAAGCTGTATTGCTGAATCGGCAGATAAGGAAGAAAATAAAGGCCAAAAAAAAAAGTAAAATGAGTAACCTTAGTGGATATTTGGGCTTCCTGGGTGGTGCTGGTAAATCTAGCTAAAGAACCTGCCAGTGCAGGTAAACGTAAGAGACTCGGGTTTGATCCCTGGGTCGGGAAGACCCCCTGGAGGAGGGCACGACAACCCACTCCAGTGTTCTTGCCTGGAGAATCCCATGGACAGAGGAGCCTGGGGGGCTACAGTCTATAGGGTCGTGCAGAGTTGGACAGACTGAAGCAATTTAGCATGCACCCACAGTGGATATTGTCAAAGTGCTAAAGCCAGTTTACTTCTGGTGTTGTTCTGAAGTCTTCTGCTGAGCCTTGGATGTCTGAAAAGGAAATTAGAAAGAAGAAATAAAGAAAGATGAGCACCAAAGAATTGATGTTTTTGGACTGTGGTGTAGAAGAATGCTGTTGAGAGTCCCTCGGACTGAAAGAAGATCAAACCAGTCCAACCTAAAGGAAATCAGTCTTGAACATTCATTGGAAGGATTGATGCTGAAGCTGAAACTTCAATCCTTTGGCCACCTGATACGAAGAGCTGACTCATTTGAAAAGACCTTGATTCTGGGAAAGATTGAAGGCAGGAGGTGAAGGGGATGACAGAGAATGAGATGGTTGGATGGCATCACCAATTTGATGGACATGAGTTTGAGCAATCTCTGGGAACTGGTGAAGGAAAGAGAAGCCTGGCATGCTGCAGTCCATGGGGTAGCAAAAAGTCAGACACGACTGAATGACTGAACTGAACTGGATGTCTGAGCTACAGCTTTATGAGGAGAAAAGCATCAAGAGGCAAAGCATAGGGTTCACTCAAAATGGGGAGCCCAGCAGGAGACCACAATTGAAGGCATGGGCCCAGAGGGTTACACGATCAGAGTAGGTAGGATAATACCAAAAAAAAAAAAGAGAGAGAGAGAGAGAGAGTTAGAGAGAGAGAGAGGAGGGAAGGAAAGGGAAGGGAAGAAAAGAGAAGAGAAAATTTCAAAGAAGGGGAGAAAGAAACTTTCCCTTTTTCATGAGGCAGGGTAGATGGAGCAGAGCCTCAAAGCTGCCATTGGTTTGATGCCCCAGTTCATGTCACCTGTGTGGTCCAAAATACCTTAAATAAATTTAGAGTTTGCTGGGTCCCAAGGACAAATAAAAAAACTTCTCTAGATGAAAACAACTTCAACCAAGACCTTTAAACTATGTCATAGAACCTTCAAGCAAAGGACTCAACTCCCTGGGCCTGGATTTCCTTATATAGAAAGCAGAGATGGTAACTGTATCTACTCTCTAGGATAATAGTGAGAGTAAGTGAGATGCCAGAAGGAAAACACCTGGCCCACAGGAGGTGCTCAGTAATTAGGCCATCCTGTTTCTTTTTTTGGCTCTTGAAGTCTTCTACAGAGATGTTCACCTGTTGTATGACAAGAACTCATTTCAGGAACATTGGTAATTTTTTTATACCTTCTGGAAATCTCTTTTATTAACACTTAAACTTGGTCCTCAATAAAAGCACTGATCAATCTTGTCCAAGAAAAATAATATGTCATAGAAACATTTTATAAACCCCTATATGCTATAATTCATTTTAAATAGAAAAGCAGGTTACAAAGCAGTATCATGTAGATTCCAGGTTTTTGCTTTTGTTTTAAAGTTACACACATAGGAAACCATGTACAGTATTAAATACCAAAATATTCACAGTGGATGGAATTTATAATTTAGCTTTAGTCTTTCTGCTTATCTATATTTTCAACAGAATATATTATTTATATAAAATAACAAGATTAGACATTGTCAAGTTTCTAGATTGGAATATGGAAAAGGAAATGGCAACCCACTCCAGTATTCTTGCCTAGAGAATCCTGTGGACAGAGGAGCCTGGTGGGCTGCTGTCCATAAGGCTGCACAGAGTCAGACACGACTGAAGTGACTCAGAATGCATGCATGCATTGGGGAAGGAAATGGCAACCCACTCCAGTGTTCTTGCCTGGAGAATCCTGTGGACAAAGGAGCCTGGTGGGCTGCTGTCCATAGGGTTGCAGAGTCGGACACGACTGAAGCAACTTAGCATGCATGCATGCATTGGAGAAGGAAATGGCAACCCACTCCAGTGTTCTTGCCTGGAGAATCCTAGGGACAGAGGAGCCTGGTGGACTGCCGTCTATGAGGTCACACACAGTCGGACACGACTGAAGCAACTTAGCAGCAGCAGCAGATTGGAATATACGGTAAAAGTCACTTTTACTATAAATAACGAATAAGTAATCAGAAGTTAGATCTTTGCTGATATTCAATAATTTGAATAAATGACTTCAACTTGAGAAAATAATCCAATAAAAACAGACAACATGCTTAATACTCATTTAATAGGCTGTCTTTTCAGAAAACAGAAACTAGATTTTCCCCAAAGGCTCAAAGTAAGCTTTTGCCCTCTGTTTTCTTTGAAACCACCTCTATGTTTTTATGTTCACAAGTCTGTTTTATGATTTTTCATGCCATTTCTCTGACCCAGTCAAGGTTATATATTATTCTACATTATTGGCTACTTTTGTCAGTGTTTCAAAATGAATGTTTGTAGAGCAACTTGGAAAGAAAACAAACATAGATTGTGTTAAAAATAAAACACACATTTAGGGCACTGAGGATCTATTTAGTCCTATCTGTTTGGGTTCATGCTAAGTGTTAGGAGGTGGTGTAAAAGGCATGAGATGAGCCCTTTCTGGGCCTCTATTTCCTAATCCAGAAAGAAAACAAAAAAACGGCGATTATTAGGCTACTCATAGACATTTAGTATAAAAAACGTAAGTATCTACCTAACATAATGGCCCTGCCCACCAGAAAATTATCATAGTCAATATAAAGCAAAAATATAGTCTGGGAGTATAATTGCTCTATAACCCTGTGTTTCTGCTATATAGTGAGGTAAATCAGCTATACACATACATACATCCCCTCCGTCTCGAGCTCCCCTTCCACCCCCCATCCCACTCCTGCATATTCTCACAGAGCACGGAGCTGAGCTCCCTGTGCCATACAGAAGCTTCCCACTAGCTAGCTATTTCACACATGGCAGTGTATATATTTCAATGCTGCTCTCGCAATTTATCTCACCCTCCCCTTTCCCCTACTTTGTCTACAAGCCCATTCTCTATGTCTTAAAATGGATAACCGACAAGGACCTACTGTATAGCACAGGGAACTTTGTTCAATATTATGTAACAACCTAAACGGGCAAGAATTTGAAAAACAACAGATACATCTACATGTGTAACTGAATCACTCTGCTGTACACCTGAAACTATCACAATACTGTTAATCAATTATGTGTGTGTATGTTTCAGTCATGTTCGATTCTGTGCAACCCTATGACTGTAGCCGACAGGCTCTGCTGTCCATTAGATTCTCCAGGCAAGAATGCTGGAGTGGGTTGCCATTTCTTTCTCCAGGGTAATCAACTATCAGTCAGTTCAGTGCAGTTGATCAGTCGTGTCCGACTCTTTGCGACCCCATGAATCGCAGCACGCCAGGCCTCCCTGTCCATCACCAACTCCCGGAGTTCACTCAGACTCACATCCATCAAGTCGGTGATGCCATCCAGCCATCTCATCCTCTGTCGTCCCCTTCTCCTCCTGCCCCCAATCCCTCCCAGCATCAGAGTCTTTTCCAATGAGTCAACTCTTCGCATGAGGTGGCCAAAGTACTGGAGTTTCAGCTTTAGCATCATTCCTTCCAAAGAACACCCAGGACTGATCTTTAGAATGGACTGGTTGGATCTCCTTGCTGTGCAAGGGACTCTTAAATAAGAGTCTTCTCCAACACCACAGTTCAAAAGCATCAATTCTTCGGCTCTCAGCTTTCTTCACAGTCCAACTCTCACATCCATACATGACCACTGGAAAAACCATAGCCTTGACTAGACGGACCTTTGTTGGCAAAGTAATGCCTCTGCTTTTGAATATGCTATCTAGGTTGGTCATAACTTTTCTTCCAAGGAGTAAGCGTCTTTTAATTTCATGGCTGCAGTCACCATCTGCAGTGATTTTGGGGCCCAAAAATATAAAGTCTGATACTGTTTCCACTGCTTCCCCATCTATTTTCCATGAAGTGATGGGACCAGATGCCATGATCTTCATTTTCTGAATGTTGAGCTTTAAGCCAACTTTTTCATTCTCCTCTTTCACTTTCATCAAGAGGCTTTTTAGTTCATCTTCACTTTCTGCCATAAGGGTAGTGTCATCTGCATATCTGAGGTTATTGATATTTCTCCCAGCAATCTTGATTCCAGCTTTGCTTCTTCCAGTCCAGCGTTTCTCATGGTGTACTCTGCATAGAAGTTAAATAAGCAAGGTGACAATATATAGCCTTGACATACTCCTTTTCCTATTTGGAACCAGTCTGTTGTTCCATGTCCAGTTCTAACTATTGCTTCCTGACCTGCATATAGGTTTCTCAAGAGGCAGGTCAGGTGGTCTGGTATTCCCATCTCTTTCAGAATTTTCCACAGTTTATTGTGATCCACACAGTCAAAGGCTTTGGCATAGTCAATAAAGCAGAAATAGATGTTTCTCTGGAACTCTCTTGCTATCAATTATACTCCGATACAAAACAAAAGTTAAAAAATATAGTCCTGGATGAGAAACCATTAAGGACATAGTTATATTTGATACTTGCATATCACAGAGGTCCAAATTTGAACCTAGGTTTTGTTCATCTTAGAATTTCAAACAGAAATATATCCAAGAAGTTTGGCAGAATAAATTCTCTAGGCATCTCTGCAATGAGAGACCAAGATATCTTCTTGGGGAAAAATTCTTAATATGAGAAGAGTGAGCTGAATATTTTCATTTTGGTCCAATAAGACCGTGGCAGTGGCAGGGATGATGGGTGGTTTTACGTGCTCCTAGCTGCCTCTTGCTGAGAAGATTTTGCCTTGTGTCCCTGACTCCCTTCTTCCTTACCCTCCCACCACCCCAGGGAGAATCTGGTTTATAGCCTCCTGAAAGGAAGACCCAAATGAGAGCTATTGTTTCCTACACCATGCTCTCAGAGTACTGAGAGTACAGGGCATCAGTGCTCTGAGATTGAGGGAACTGGGGTATGAAAGCCAGGAGAGGGGCTTTTCTGTTCGCAGGCTGGCCTAGGCCCACGTGGGACCAGCACAGCGTGGCCTGGACAGGCACTGGTGGCCACAGCAGCAGCAGGACGCCCCCATCAGCCTTCCTGAACTTCAGAGTGGCAGCAGCACATGGCACTGCCAGGGGCTGGGGCGGGGACGGGGGGTAGTCCATGCTGTGGCCCAGAGGGGAGCACAAGGGAGACATCTTAGGAGAACTGCTAGAAATAGCTTCTGTTATGGGGCTGCTTCCAAAGAGGCCAGAGGCTGCCTAACAGTAGGTCGAAAATTCTACAGGCCACTATTTGGGGACTATATATGTATCTGCATGCATGCTGCGTGCTAAGTCACTTCAGTAGTGTCCGACTCTTTGCGACCCTATGGACTGTAGCCCACCAGGCTCCTCTGTCCATGGGATTCTCCAGGCGGGAATCCTGGAGTGGGTTGCCGTGCCCTCCTCATGTATGTATCTACATATACATATATGTGTATGTCATGTATATACATATATCTGGCTGTCTGACCGAAGGATGCCTAAGGTCAACCACATACATGTGTATACGTAGTTGGATATTGTTTTGAAATATCCAAGTTGGACAGAGGAGCCTGGCAGGTACAGTCTCTAGGGTTGCAAAGAATCAGACATGCCTGAGAGACTTAGCTCACATGCACACACCAATAGCTTCCTTGAGGGTGACTAAAACTAATCACCTCATTTCTGATGACTATCAATCTTGAAATAGTGAAAATATTATACAAACTAACAAATACTCTATTCTTGAGTTTTTAAGCAATCAGCTCTCTCATTAGTTATCTGTAAAGAGAAATGGAAAACATATAGCTATTTAATAAACATAGCCATTTAAAATGAGGTGAATAATTTTGTGACATTCCAGATATGTGTTACCCTCAGGCAGAAAAATTCTAGAACAAAAAACACCACTGCATTTCAAGAAGGAGGTTTTAAGCAATAGCAATATTTTCTAAAGGAGGACTTGTACTTGGAAGAGTATGGCTTTGCTCAGAAAGTGCAGCATTGGGGGGATTCAAGAAACTGGAATCTGAAGAACTTGGCACGTGGAGCCATATGGTAAGGAAAAATGTGTGATTACATGAGAACGCTTTCCAACTTAGAGACGTGAGCTAACAGACTGGTGGGGGGATGAAAGAGGACATATCCATGAACTCTCGAGATGGGGCCAGACACCCTCACTCTTGTATTTTGCCCCAGGGGAAGAGAAAATGGGAATCCTCAATGGTAGAAAACATGAATAGGTGGTGGAAAAATCTGGGAGTAAAGGGCCTTTTTTTGAAGGGGTCAGCAAATCACTTAGGAGACATCATGGGGCCAACATGGCGCCAGAGCAGTGGCTGTGGGCAGTGCCTCGGTCATGGCTCTGCAGCCTGATGTGCCGTGAAGAGAGCTACTGGAGCATCCCAAGGGGATACGGGAATTCTGGGCAGGCTGTCTGACTGAAGGATGTCTAAGGTCAGGACAGGGAGCAAACAGAATATATGAACTTAACTGCTGAGGCTGTGGCAGATATGAATATTGGGGCCAGTGTATGGTTCCTGAGGTCCAGGTGGTGTGATTCACACCACAAGCGGCCAGCAAGGAGGAAAGATCACACTGAGGATGTCTCTCAAGATGAAAGGAAGTGAGAGAGCAGGCTTGTTATAAATGGGCTCCTGACACAAAGTAAGAATAAATGATAAAATTAGATGGCATAATATAAACAATGAATAGCATAAAAACAGAAACAATAGAAAAAGAGCTTACAGAACATTGACATGAAAGAAATCAGTCTGGGAAATATTTCTAATTTTAATCAGACTGATTAATTTCAATCAGTCTGGGAAATATTTAGCAGGGAAATATTTTCCCTGTGAAAGACTTGACTCTGTATACTATGCAATCAGGAAATACAGGTTTCACCAAAAGTCATGTCAACTCCTTGAAAGGGGTGGGGAGAGAGGAAAGGAACTTACCTAAGTAACTTTGGAAAACAATGCTTTGACCAGATTTCTGGAGCCTAAAGACAAAATGCAGACGGACTGACACAGAAGGAGAGATACAGACATGATTATAACTATGGGTACAAACAGGGGTTTGCATACGTATGTGTGTTTTCTAGAATTGTCCACCTCAGTAGCAATGAGCACACCCAGTGCCCAGATTTTGGTCTCTAAAGATTATTCTCCAGTAAACGGAACCAGGACTCCTGGAAAAATGGTTGGTTCTAGGACTAGGGCAGGTACTACAAGATGAGTCTGCAGAGCCTTATGTTGCCTAAGGAAGCATTAAAAAAACTGAGAAGCCAACCTGAAAAAAACTCCCAATGTCTAATGCTGAAACAATCTGAACAATAACAACAGAATAACATAGTTTTAGATCATAACTTGTATTAGGAAATGAATATACATAAGTAAATGTTGATGAAAATATCTAGTAGTTCTTAACAATTTATTGTAGAAACTCCCATCTCCAGGCAAAAAGCTTTATTCCTCCATTCCTCCCCACTCCTTCTCCCAGTGTCAGTTGGGCTTAGTTGCATGCTTTCAATAAATAGACTGCAGAAGGTGGTTGAGAAGAAAGTTACTAAAGTATTTCTATATATATCTCCCTATTTCCATAAACAGTGAGTAGAGAAACCTGACAAATGCCTTGACCAGGTGATTAAGGATAATATCACTGTGGATAAGTCATATTGACAACATGTTCCTGCTGATACGATGCGATGAGAAAGGCACTTCACCTCTGTGAAATTCTTTCAAAAAATGTATCATTTCAGCATTTAAAAAAGAATAAGAAGAACAGGGATAACAGATGTCATTTTAGTGTGCATTTATTCCTTGCCAGGCAATGTGCTGTGTGCTTTACTTGTATTATTTTCCTTTCTCTTTGTACCAATACCTAATGCTAACATTATTACTATTATATGTAAGTAAGACTCATATCAATGACATGTTTTATCAGGCCATAAGTAATTCTTGATCCATATATGGATTGCAGAACATTTGATAACAACTCATTGGAAACCATAGTTGTTTAAAAAATTTCAACCCATAAATTATTTTCTTGTTATACATATGTATTGTGAAATGCTTATCACAGTCAAGTTAATTAACATACATTTGCTGCTGCTGCTAAGTCGCTTCAGTCGTGTCCGACTCTGTGCGACCCCATAGACGGCAGCCCACCAGGCTCCCCCGTCCCTGGGATTCTCCAGGCAAGAATCCTGGAGTGGGTTGCCATTTCCTTCTCCAACGCATGAAAGTGAAAAGTGAAAGTGAAGTCGCTCAGTCGTGTCCGACTCTTAGCGACCCCATGGACTGCAGCCCACCAGGCTCCTCCGTCCATGGGATTTTCCAGGCAAGAGTACTGGAGTGGGGTGCCATTACCTTCTCCGTACATACATTTATCCTCTCCCAATTAAGCATCCCTCTCACACCCCCATCCCACCCCTCTGGGTCATCACAGAGCTCACCACAGAGCTGAACTCCCTGTACTACACAGTAGCTTCCCACTGGCTATCTATTTTACACATGGTAGTATATATATGGGACTTCCCTGATGGCTCAGTGGTAAAGAATCCACCTGCAATGCAGGAGCCACAGGAGCCGTGGGTTTGATCCCTGGGTGGGGAAGATCCCCTGGAAGAGGGACTGAAGTGACAGCAATTCTTATATCTAACTGAGGTCATTTTTTTCTGTTTTTTTTTTTTTTTTTTGAGTACTATCTTGCCTGCTTCTACCTTAAATATGTAGTTTTCTAGATTTCCTCTCAGATTTATTTATTTGCTCATTTTTATTTATTTACTTACTTAATTACTTAAGTTTCCCAGGTGGTGCTAGTGGTAAAGAATCCATCTGCCAGTGCAGGAGATGCAAGAGATGCAGTTTCGATCCATGGGTCGGAAGGATCCCCTGGAGTAGGAAATGGCACCCTGCTCCAGTATTCTTGCCTAGAAAGTTCCATGGGCAGGGAAGCCTGGCAGGCTACAGACCATGGAGCTGCAAATAGTTGGACACAACTGAGCACATAGTCACTTACTTACTTACATATCTATTTATTTAGATGCTTGTTTGGTTTTCACAATTGACTCTTTTTGTATCTATTGATATTATATGATTTTTCTCCCTAAAAGTGTTGATGTAATAAACTATGGAAATAAAATTCTTAATTCTTAATATGGTATCATCCTTCTTTTTGGAACAGAATGTTTAATAGACAGCCAGAACAACTTACTTGTCTCCAAGTACTCTGTGCTCATGACTAAGTACATGTCAAAATGGCAAAGAATGCCAACCTCTTCCACCTTGTCTGAAACTTTTTTGGATCTTTCAGACCCAATTACAAGACATCCACTCTCGGTAGGAGCCCCTCAGCCAGGTTTATATAAACATGGCCAGGATGGCTTCCACAACCTGGCTTTCATTTTCTGACCAGTGGTGTAGCAGTGAGGCTTTGAACAAAGACATTATATGGAAACACAAGAGCAGTTTTAGAGTTTTCAAATGGAAATTCATCATCGTATTTCTTTAAGGGGGTGATAGAAAAACACAAGGTAATATAAGCAGAAGACTTTAGAATCTATATAAAACATATAAGTAAGAAATTCCTCTGAACTGATGGAGACCCTAATATTCCAAACAAATGTATGAGATGAACACAAGAAGGAGGTCCATCTAAAGAAAACACATTTTGAATCCTAGGAAAAAATGTATACAAATGCATTTATCCCAAGTGTTCTCCTTAATTCAGCATATCCCTGGACCTTCCTTGGTTTTCCATCTCCTTGTCATAAAATGAAAGTGGTATGGTATTACTATAATAATCTACTTAGAAATAAACATGTACATCATTATTAATTTTAGTCTACGTTAGGACAACACCAGAGTGAAGACTCAGACTGCTGATTGCCCTCTGAGAAAAAAGAAAATTAAAATGTTTCAATATATGTGCTGCTGCTGCTGCTGCTGCTAAGTCGTTTCAGTCGTGTCCGACTCTGTGCAACCCCATAGACGGCAGCCCACCAGGCTCCCCCATCCCTGGGATTCTCCAGGCAAGAACACTGGAGTGGGCTGCCATTTCCTTCTCCAATGCATGAAAGTGAAAAGTGAAAAGTGAAAGTGAAGTCGCTCAGTTGTGTCTGACTCTCAGCGACCTCATGGACTGCAGCCTACCAGGCTCCTCCGTCCATGGGATTTTCTAGGCAAGAGTACTGGAGTGGGGTGCCATTGCCTTTGGAAAAAAAGGCTCAAATCATTTGTGTTATATAATCTATTGAGCTCTTACTGAAATCCAGTCAAACTTAATAGGATTTAGATAAGGACAGACTTTTCAAAGCAGGATGGTCTATATCTCACCAGGAAGTGATTAACATTCCTGTGATATTTTTGTTGTTCAGTTGCTAAGTCCTGTCTAACTCTTTGAAACCCCATGGACTGCAGCACAACAGGCTTTCCAGTCTTGGAGTTTGTTCAAACTCATGTCCATTGAGTTGGTGATGATATCCAACCATCTCATCCTCTGTTGTCCCCTTCTCCTCCTGCCGTCAATCTTTCCCAGCATCAGGGGCTTTTCCAGTGAGTCAGTTCTTCATATCAGGTGGTCAAAGTATTGGAGTTTCAGCTTTAGCGTTAGTCCTTCCAGTGAATATTCAGGGTTGATTTCCTTTAGGATTGACAGTCCTTGCTGTCCAAGGGACTCTCCAGCGTCTTCTCCAGCACCACAATTTGAAAGCATTATTCTTCAGCACTCAGCCTTCTTTATGGTCCAACTCTCACATCCATACACAACTACTGAAAAAACTATAGCTTTAACTATACAGACCTTTGTTGGCAAAGTGATGTCTCTGCTTTTTAATATGATGTCTAGGTCTGTGACGGCTTTCTTTCCCTGGTGGCTTAGATGGTAAAGAATCTGCCTGCAATGCAGGAGACCAGGTTCAATACCTGGGTGAGGACGATCCCCAAGAGAAGGGAATGGCTACCCACTCTAGTATTCTTGCTGGGGAGAATTCCATGGGCAGAAGAGCTTGGTGGGCTACAGTCCGTGGGAGACTCAAAGAGTTGGACATGACTGAGCGCCTAAGACAACACTTTTGGCACAAAGCAATTTGGGGAATCAGAAAGACCAGAATTCAGATACTGGCACTACTAGCTTAGCATTTCTGTGTTCTTAGGAAAGATGAGTTTGCTTTTCTTTAACTGAAAAATGAAGATAATAAGAGTACCTACCTAAAAGGATTAGTACAGGAATTCAATGAGAAAATACATGTAAAGTACTTGATTTAGATTTGAATGCACCATAACTTCTTGATAAATTATAGCTGTTATCATTGCCATTCTCTCTTTTTCTCTCTCTCTCTTTTTTGGTCATCCTTCATTGAGATAGAGATTAATTTATCATCATCTGCCTTAGTATGTATGTATTTATTTATTGGGTGTATATATATATATATATATATTTTTTTTTTTTTTTAAGCAGTATGCTTGCTATATGAATGCAACTTTCAGACAAGCAAATGACCTCCTCTAATGGATTAGCAAATTGCTTCCTCTAACCTTTTCTTAATATTCTCCATTTACCATAGATGTGTCTACATTCTGATGTAAACATCATGAAATGTGTAATTTTCCTCCATTCTGATTGGTTTTCAACACACAATGCAAGCTCCCTGCCCACACACATACCCCAGGTTAAATTCTGAGGAACAGAAATTCTTCATTTTGTTCAATCTTCTCTGATCGATCAGATAGGTACCTCTCTCTGATGTACTCACTTCCTGCCGTCTCACCTCTCCCTTCTATTATGAGCAAAACTCTGGAAATACTGAAAGACTCAGGCTGGTAGAGTTCCACTAGTTTCCTTCACCCAGATCTTGAATCTAGGCAATGACAATTTCTCAACAAGCATATTTATTAAGGTATTTAATCCCTCTCCATACAGGATCCACATTCCCGGAAAGGCTCAGAGCAGGATGGTCATAGGATAAGTACCCTCATAGTCATACTTTACCACTAGATGGCACTCCCTGTCACATCAAAGTAAATATGGGGCCACTTCCTGGTCCCAAAATGCTCAGGCACTTTTCCTGCACCTGAGGAACTTCTAACAATGACTTTGTCACACTGGAAGCAAATAATAATTTCCAGTGTAAGACCAAGTCTAGGCTAGATATGGATAAGAAAAACCCATTTATCTCCACCAACAAGGACCTTATTTGGTGGGAACCCATCTCCAGTGTGTAGTTTTTCTGTTTCCAGGGGTATCCAGTTCTCCAAACCTCATCATTCTCGAGGTACATAACATCACCTTTTACCTTTACAGACTGTGTTGTCACTATGGTGTCAGACTGGGGTCACTAGCAAGAACTCAGATGGGCTTCCAATTTAGTGATGAAAATCAAGGTTAGTCAATACATCTTTATCATGCAAAACTCCTATGGAAACACAATCAAATTGTTCCTGAGTCTGCAAGATTCATTCTACTATTGCTGACAATTCATGGAAGTTAATTTTCAAGCTGAATATCCAGCATTTTTCTTTCTCAAAGATGCACAGGAACTGAACAAATCCAAGTGATCCACCCCAGAAACATTTTTGTGGAGCTGAATTCATAGAAAAAACCCAGTTCTAAGCAATCTAGGTCATATTAGCATTTCATGCTTCCAAAGACTCCCATCCCTAGAGACTGAGTGGCACGTTCTCATCATGACCAAGTCCTTTGTCTTTATTTGATGCTTCTTGTACTCTTGCCTGGAAAATCCCTTGGACACAGTCCACAGGGTCGCAAAGAGTCGGACACGACTGAGCGACTTCACTTTACTTCATGAATTTCTCAAGTATCTTTCAATTATTATAATTATTCTGAATCAAGAAAAATATTATCTTGCAAGTTCCACAGCACTGGGCACTTTCTCACATTCTTAGGGGTCCATGTTTGTCTGATATGAACATTCTCTGAACAGAAGAATTTTAAACCTTTCAAAAGTTAGGTCTCCATTGAGGCTTGGTTAAAACTCATATCCAATTGAAAACTTTAAAAAGTACTTCTTTAGGCTTCCTTATTATAGTAAATGTACGTGATGCTGAATAGGTGTGCCTTCTTTCTGGCATTTCGTGTCTTAAGTAGGTCATCCTAAACACAACTGTAATGAGCACAAGTTCAGTTTCTTTGATGTCTTTCTCCTTCACAGCATCCTTTGACAAAAAAAAAAAAAAAGTGAAATGTACTCTTGGCTCAATTGTAATTTTAGTTTTTAGAATTTTATTTATTTATTTGTGGCTGCACTGGGTCTTCATTCCTTGTGCAGACTTTCTCTAGTTGCAGCAAGCAAGGGCCACTCCTTGTTGCCGTGCACGGTTTCTCACTGAGATGGCTTCTTGGTGCAGAACACAGGCTCTGGGCAAGCGGGCTTCTGTGCTCGCAGCTGATGGGCTCAGTAGTTGTGGTGCGTGGGCTCCAGGGCGCACGGGCTTCACTAGTTGTAGTTCACAGGCTTAGTTGCTCCACAGCATGTAGAATCTTCCTGGACCAGGGATCAAACCCCTGTCCCTTGCCTTGGCAGGTGAATTCTGATCCACTGTGCCACTAGGAAAGTCCCTTACAAAGTAATTTTAATGCTGAGTATAGCAATTTGGTTTTAAAATTCTAGATTATAGATCCCACAATCTACCCAAATATAATTCAGGGGTTCATGTGATCCCATTTCTGACATAATCTAAAGTAATGATAAAGAATTCTAATTTTTACTCACCATAAGAAAATGCCCATATACACACTATTGTATAAAATAGATAACCTACAAAGACCTATTGTATAGCACAGGGAACTCTGTTCAATATTCTGTAACAACCTAGATGGGAAAAGAATTTGGAAAGGAATAGATATATGTATATGTAGTATATAACTGGATCACTTTGCTGTAAAGCTGAAGCCAACACAACATTGCAAATCAACTCTGTGTTTAGTTCCTCAGTCAGGTCTGACTCTTTGCAACCCCCTGGACAATTGCCCACCAGGCTCCTCTATCCATGAAACTCTCCAGGCAAGAATACTAGAGTGGTTTGCCATGCCCTCTGCCAGGGGGTCCTTCCTACCCAGGGATGGAACTCAGGTCTGCTGCATTGCAGGCAGATTCTTTACCATCTGAGCCACCAGGAATCCCAACTATAGTCCATTATAAAACAAAAATTAAAAAAAAAAAAAATAAATTTTAAAAAAGAAAATGCCCCAAATGTAGCTTCTTAAAAATTATTAAAAAGTAATATTTAGACATCTTTTCAACAGCCACTAACATGAGCTTCCCTGGTAGCTCAGCTGGTAAACAATCCATCTGCAATGCAGGAAACTCCGGTCTGATTCCTGGGTTGGGAAGATCTGCTGGAGAAGGGAACAGCTATCCACTCTAGCATTCTGGCCTGGAGAATTCTATGGACGTTATAGTCCATGGGGTCACAAAGAGTTGGACACAACCGAGCAACTTTCACTTTCAACAGCCCCTATTTTTATGTATCATCTGAAGCTCGCTTTAAAAATATTAACTGTTTCTCTGCTCATCAATGCTCTTCAACACCAGTCCGATGAATCATTTTGGTTACTATCCTAAAAATTTAACCATTCATGGCAGTTGCTTAAAAAAAAAATTTAAAAAGCATTTCTCTCTCTCTCATCCAAACATCAACAAGTGTCTCCAGTCATCCCTATCTTCTCCTTTTATTCCTGTGCTGTTAACACGCATGTGCTCCTGAAATCTGTCCTCACCCTACCTCTCTACTTCTGTAATACATCTAGAATCAAGCATAGTAGAAAAAAATGGTCATATCTGGAAAGACAATTTTTTTTCTACTATGATTGATTCTGGGGTAAGACTCAATCTATTTCTACCCCCTTGAATTCTAGGGAATAAAATTCTCTGTTGTCTAACTACTAATATCATAATGGTTGAACAGAAGAGGAAACTCAGGATTGGAGGAGCTAAGTAACTGGTTGTGGTAAGCGGTGAACTGTGAGTGAGAAACCAGGCCTGCGTTACTCCAGAGCTTGAGTTAGTCAGGTAGCATTAAATGGCCAGTTATGAACAATTCTGGGCCATACAACCTGGGTTCAGACCATCACCCTGCTGCTTCCCATCTGTGTAACCTTGAAACAATCTCTCTAGGCTTCAGTTTCTGTATTTGCAAAATGTGGAGAATGACTGTATTGCTATCTACAGTTGTGGGGATTAAATGAGTTAATACATGAGCAAAATACACACGGCAAAACTGTTTTAGTGATTTATCACTAATTTTTACACTATAGGGGTCAGGAAGATGCTCTAGAGGAGGGCACGGCAACCCACTCCAGTATTCTTGCCTGGAGAATCTCCTGGACAGAGGAGCCTGGTGAGCTACACTTTATGGAGTTGCAAAGAGTCGGATATGACTGAAGTGACTTAGCACATGAACACACACATTGCCTTTCAAATCGAAAAACAATTTTTTAAAAGTGCAAATTTATTAGTGAAAAAAATATAGATTACTAGTCTCCAATTCAAGTAGTAAATATGGAGATAACTTGACTTGTTTAACAAAGGAATAATTCACTGACCTGACAATTCATTTCAGATACTTTGTTAGTTGAACCCTCAATCAGAGTTTGAAATACATAGCAGGTACTTAATGATGATGAGGAGGATGATGATGATAATTGCTAATGTTTATTGAGATGGGGCAATAGGTGCTCATTGGAGGCTCTGACAAGTGCTTTCATTATCCCTATTTACAAATGGCTGTCTGGGGAGGCCTTGCAAATAGCTGAGAAAAGAAGAAAAGCGAAAAGCAAAGGAGAAAAGGAAAGACATACCCATTTGAATGCAGAGTTCAAAGAATAGCAAGGAGAGATAAGAAAGCCTTCCTCAGTGATCAGTACAAAGAAATAGGGGAAAATAATAGAATGGGAAAGACTAGAGATCTCTTCAAGAAAATTAGAGATACCAAGGGA
Source organism: Bubalus kerabau (assembly GCF_029407905.1). Lineage (NCBI taxonomy): Eukaryota > Metazoa > Chordata > Mammalia > Artiodactyla > Bovidae > Bubalus > Bubalus kerabau. The sequence continues at coordinate 12,603,628 of NC_073639.1, read as the reverse complement.
ACATTTCATGCAAAGATGGGCTCGATAAAGGACAGAAATGGTATGGACCTAACAAAATCAGAAGATATTAAGAAGAGGTGGCAAGAATACACAGAAGAACTGTACAAAAAAGATCTTCACGAACAAGATAATCACGATGGTGTGATCACTCACCTAGAGCCAGATATCCTGGAATATGAAGTCAAGTGGGCCTTAGAAAGCATCACTACAAACAAAGCTAGTGGAGGTGATGGAATACCAGTTGAGCTATTTCAAATCCTAAAAGATGATACTGTGAAAGGGCTGCACTCAATATGCCAGCAAATTTGGAAAACTCAGCAGTGGCCACAGGACTGGAAAACATCAATTATCATTCCAATCCAAAACAAAGGCAATGCCAAAGACTGTTCAAACTACCATAGAGAGTTGCACACATCTCACATGCTAGCAAAGTGATGCTCAAAATTCTCCAAGCCAGGCTTTAGCAATAGGTGAACAGAGAACTTCCAGATGTTCAAGCTGGATTTAGAAAAAGACAGAGGAACCAGAGATCAAATTGCCAACATCCACTAGATCATTGAAAAAGCAAGAGAGTTCCAGAAAAACATCTATTTCTGCTTTATTGACTATGCCAAAGCCTTTGACTGTGTGGATCACAATAAACTGTGGAAAGTTCTAAAAGAGATGGGAATACCAGACCACCTGACCTGCCTCTTGAGAAATCTGTATGCAGGTCAGGAAGCAACAGTTAGAACTGGACATGGAACAACAGACTGATTCCAAATAGGAAAAGGAGTACGTCAAGGCTGTATATTGTCACCTTGCTTATTTAACATATACGCAGAGTACATCATGAGAAACGCTGGGCTGGATGAACCACAAGCTGGAATCAAGATTGCTGGGAGAAATATCAATAACCTCAGATATGCAGATAATACCACTCTTATGGCAGAAAGTGATGAAAAACTAAAGAGCCTCTTGAGGAAAGTGAAAGAGGAGAGTGAAAAAGTTGGCTTAAAGCTCAACGTTCAGAAAACTAAGATCATTGCATCTGGTCCCATCACTCCATGGCAAATAGATGGGGAAACAGTGGAAATAGTGAGAGACTTTTTTGGGGGGCTCCAAAATCACTGCAGATGGTGACTGCAACTGTGAATTAAAATACGCTTACTCCTTGGAAGGAAAGTTATGACAAACGTAGACAGCATATTCAAAAGCTGAGACATTACTTTGCCAACAAAGGTCCATCTAGTCAAGGCTATGGTTTTTCCAGTGGTTACATATGGATGTGAGAGTTGGACTATAAAGAAAGCTGAGCGCCGAAGAATTGATGCTTTTGAACTGTGGTGTTAGAGAAGAGTCTTGAGAGTCCCTTGGACAGCAAGGAGATCCAACCAGTCAATCCTAAAGGAGATCAGTCCTGGGTGTTCATTGGAAGGACTGATGCTGAAGCTGAAACTCCAATACTTTGGCCACCTGATGGGAAGAGCTGACTCATTTGAAAAGACGCTGATGCTGGGAAAGATTGAGGGCAGGAGGAAAAGGGGATGACAATGGATGAAATTGTTGGATGGCATCACCGACTCCATGGACATGAGTTCAGGTAAACTCCGGGAGTTGGTGATGGACAGGGAGGCCTGGCGGCTGCAGTCCATGATGTCGCAGAGTCAGATGTGACTGAGCCCCTGAACTGAACTGACAAATGAGGAACCTGATGCTCGCAGGTTAAATAATTTTCTCAAGATCAAGAAGGCATAAATGCTGAAGCTTGAGCTTCATCCCTCTGGAGTAACCGCAGTGCCTACAGAACCTACAGCTGACCATCAAGTCATAATTTAATACATTTTCACATAAATGTTTCAGTTTTTCATAGTATAGTTGTATTTCTTCAGTTTATCTTTTCATTGCCTTTACATTTTATATAATCTAAAGTTGTACTCTGGTCATAGACTCACAGAATCTGCTAGTGATAACAAGTTTTAGGTACAAAAAAATTATAATTTAGTATACAATGTTCACTGAGTCTTAGAATAAAAAAACTTCAGAAGATGTACCTATTAAACTAATGGGCATGAAGATGAATAAACTTTAAATGTAATTCCCCAAGAACCCTGTAAGGGAGTTCCATATGGAAATAGAGTGCAGAGAGGTTAGGGGCGAATCTAAATTCACAGGGACAGTAAGTGTGAAAGGGGATTTGCACAGATTAGTTTTCCTGAGCTCAAAGTAATTTCCACTAAACTGATCAAAAAATGAGTATTATTTCTTAAGTTCGTCAGATAGGACTTTAATTTTTTTTTTCTCGTAAACAAACCTAACTTTATAAAATCAATCTGTAATCATACTCTCAAAAGCATTCTCTTCAAAATTCTACTGTCATTATTCAGGTTTTGAGAGACAAACTCAGTGGTGTTACACTCTAGAATTTGTATCATTTGGCATCTACTGTATTGCTAGTAAAGATTTTACATCAAACATCCATCGTATCATATCTAGATTGCACATGGATCCTGTGTACCAGTCTAGACTGCTTCAGGCCTGAGACAGTTTATAATGCAATCAGTGTCTATAAGATATAATAAACAGAAATGGTTTATTCTGTTTCTCTTTAGAAGAACTGCAAAAACAAAGACCTTGTGTTAAATCTTTAGAAAGAAAATGTTCACTGGAGGATGTTGTTATGGTAAATTCAATAACTAAATGTAAGATGTTTTTAAAAATAACCTGGATCTTATTTTGTGTCAGATACTCTTCAAAGCACTTTATATGTACTATTTCATTTCTTTCTTTTTTTTTTTTTTTTGGTCTGGTTGAGCATCGATGTTTTTATTTTTTTATTTTTTTAAATTTTATTTTATTTTTAAACTTTACAATATTGTATTGGTTTTGCCAAATATCGAAATGAATCCGCCACAGGTATACATGTGTTCCCCATCCTGAACCCTCCTCCCTCCTCCCTCCCCATTCCATCCCTCTGGGTCGTCCCAGTGCACCAGCCAGCCCTGTGACAGGTACTATTATCATCTCAATCTTATATGTGAGGATACTGAAGCACAGGCATTTAAATAAATTTCCCATAGTTACAACATTAGTAAATGTTACAACTGGACTGCAAACCCACCCAAGTGGGTGAGGTATCTTGAGGCCAGCATACAACAACAATAAAACCGGTGCAATAACAGCCGTGACTCAGACACTATGTAAGTGCTTTACATGTGTCTTCTCACTTACTGTTGATATTGACCCTATGAGATACAACTACTGTAATTGAATACAAAGTGTTCTTGCCTAGAGAATCCCAGGGACGGGGAAGCCTGGTGGGCTTCCATCTATGGGGTCGCACAGAGTCGGACACGACTGGAGCGACTTAGCAGCTGCAGTGTCTGTCTACAATGCGGGAGACCTGGGCTCAATCCCTGGGTTGGGAAGATCTCCCTGGAGAAGGAAATGGCAATCCACTCCAGTACTATTGCCTGGAAAATCCCATGGACAGAGGAGCCTGGTAGGCTAGAGTCCATGGGGTTGCAAAGAGTCAGACATGACTGAGCGATGAGACAACCACAGTTCACAGAAGTTAAAGAACCTGTACATATCACATATTTAATGAATGGTAGGATCAGGATTTGAATCCAGCCAGTCAACAGACTTTGCATTCTGCCTTCTGTCTGAATATTAATTACCTGCATACGTATTTAAATGAGATATATATTTATGCAAGTGTGATAAGTCCCTTCAGCCGTGTCTCTTTGAGACTCTTTGGAATGTAGCCTGCCAGGCTCCTCTGCCCATGGGACTCTCCAGGAAAGAATATTGGAGTGGGTTGCCATGCCCTCTTTTAGGGAATCTTCCCAAACCAGGGATCGAACACTCGTCTCTTATGTTTCCTGCATCGGCAGGCAGGTTCTTTACCACTAGCGCCACCTGGGAAGCCTGAGATATATATTTATATGTTACACAATTATTTTATCCACATTATGATCTTAGATCTAGGAACTTAAATTTAAAATAATTATAGAAGCATTTATAAACACTTTCTATTCTCAGATATTGACTCTGCAGTGGATATTGTGAACTGACTCCTCCCTTCAACCTAGATTTAGAGTAAGTAGAAATGCAAAAACTGTATTTCTGAGATGCCCAAGAAACTGATGCTGGATGTCAATTACTTCTATCAACTAGCTACACTTCCCTAAGATTTGGAAGGCAAAGGCGATGTGGAAGTCTTTTTTCCTACCCCTCTTTTTTTCTTTATGCTAGCAGGTAAGAAAGAGAGGCAAGCTTGTTCTGCTTAAGTATTTCAACGACTCTTATCTAAACTCCTAGATGACTTGAAGTATTTGCAACAGCATCAACAATTACATGTTCATGACTGCATGACCTGATTTCTGGATCAGCTGTTGGGGACTGTTCCTGCATTCACAGCTCCCGCCATCAAGATGGTAGCTTCTTCCCTCGTGTGTCAGACCTTCACTGCTCTGAGAGTCATTCTTAAAAGTCCAAACTAGAAACCACCCCTTCACCATTTGACACTTTTTTAAAGTATTAATTTATTGTATCAAATTTATTTATTCTTAACATTTCTAGCGTGCTCTTCATTTCCTGAGCTGGGTCTTGACTGATAAAGTATTCATTGTTTGAACTGTATTATCACTGCCTGGTAGAAGTTCTTGGAGCTGATGCCTTTTGGAGACTGTGGAGATGCTGCGTCTTGCAATTTTGTCTCTTTGTACATTCTGGTCCACCTTCCTGACCTAGTCCTCTTTTCCTTACTAACCCTCTCCACCCACTACTTCAAAACCATTGATGAAAACCATCTTGTCCGTCAAGCTGCATGAATTCTTTGGTTCCAGTTTAGGAGTGTTAATATCATTTTGAAAGATTAAGACAATTCAGAAAATAGAATCTTTCAAGGCATTTAAAATGAAGATGTTCCTAATGTAGGGAAGGAAGATCCCCTGAAGAAGAGAATGGCCAACCTACTCCAGTATTCTTACCTGGAGAATCCCATGTACAGAGGAACCTGGTGGGCTATAATCCATGTGGTCACAAAGAGTTGGACTCGACTGAGTGACTAACACACTTTCACTTTGCTTGTTTCCTCTTCTCTGGTATATTTAAATTAGGAAGTCGGTCCTGGTCCCTAGCTCCCAGCTCCCCGACACTTTCATCACTGATGCTACACACTTTGCTCCTGCTACTGTTGCTGCCTAACCCTGTTTCAAAAAGGAGCATAACTGCCATACTTGACGCATTGCATTTGCCACAAAATAGAAATATTTTCAAGATCTATGGGTGTAACAATTAGCAGTCAAGATCATGCCTAGTTCCTTGCCTCTGCCACAGGAAAATCCTTCATGCAAAAACCCAAGTTTTAAGAATTCCATTTTTTTAGGATATTTTAAAGGAACAGGCATTACGGAAGTCTCAAATCCATTCAGTTAAAAGGCCCAATAAGTTCATATTAAACAATAAACATTGGTACCAGAGCACCTTGCTGAATTTGTTCTCAGCTGCACACTAAAATAAATACCATACATATTTATATGTGATGGTTGTTGGGAAGAATATCAGAAGGGTAAACAACATTTGGGGAAAGCAACAGCCATTTGTTTCCTTGTACCTGACCAGAAATATGATCAGCTGGTATTTGTGCTACTACATCGATGGGCGCCTACAGCCCATCTGAAACTTCTGCTTTCATCCTCGTCTCTGCAGAAGGGAAGGAAAAGACAGAGACCTAAAACTGTGCCCAAGTCCCAGAACGCCATGGCCGATCCAGAGATGTATCCTAACAAAGGAGGAAGTCCTTGTCACCAGGAGCTAAGTTAGCTCTTACTTTTTGGTTTTTAGATGGCAAGGATTTTGTATAAAAAACAAATATTAAGTAAAATACAATTTCTACTCTCAAATTATTTTAAACTTTTGTTTGAAAGTTAATCAGGTTAATGCACTTCTGTCAAAAGAAATGGGACTTTTTGCACTCTGATTTCTTTCCAGATCTTTTACAAAACATAAATACAATTTCCCATTTCCATTTTCTTATGGGAAATTTCCCATCTCCATATTCAGTTGTGTTTTTCCTAAATATTACAATTCATTGATCGTTCCTCCCAGTTTATATTTCTTTAAATTTAGATTGGAATTATGGAATTTCCTTAACAAAGAGCATTAGATGCTGCAAGATTATTTTAATTTAAATTTACTATAAATAATCATTTAATGAAACAAACAAATGTCTATTCCATGTTCACTGACAGGGCCAAAGGGGAATATTTGAGTATTTTGTTTACAATAATCTATTATGAACATTTTCAAGCATACTAAAAATGAGAATAAACTGTACAATGAAAACCACTTAGATTCTACAATTAATATTTTACTGTACTTTCTTTATCATATAGTTTCTTTATCTTCACCTATCTGTCCTATTTAAGGATTCTGTAATCAAATAATAGGAAGAATCAGCTGAAAAAGATGGGCATGACTGAATAGAAATCTCCCCACCCTTAATATTTTCAATATTTTGGCTTTGCTTTTTTTCTACCTAAACATTACTACAAACACTTTTTGATGATTGAAAAGAACACTGGGATTATGACTCATATCTCAGTTTTCAGCAGGTTTTCCCATGTTTTCCAATAATGTAGGGTTTGTTGGGTGGTAGAAGAGAAAGGGTTATCATTGAGCATCAGACTAATATATAAAGCTTCTTACATGCCATCACTCTTCCCTCTATTTTTAAATAATGGGATTTTATAAAAAGCCTGAATAAAGCACTCTAAAGCGATAAACTACAGAGATACAAGATGCTATTGCCAAAAACAGATAGCACTCAATTAGTTTTTTAAAAGGCATTCTTATCACATCTCTTCCTAATATTAGCTTTCTCAATGAACAATAGCCTGCTGCAATATTGCCAGGGTGGCCCAGCTGAGATGACAATGTTCAGGGACAGATGATCAGGACCATTCAAAACTGTTGATGTGATTCACAAATGACAGCCACGAGCCGCTCAGTCTTTAAGATCATTCTGATTCTAACAAGACACCAGATTAATATTTATATGGTAAGAGAGATAATAAATGCATTTTTCTGCAATAAAAAAAAGGAACTAAAAATATTTTGTGGGTCTATTTTCACTTACTAACTTTTATTTAATTGAATCTAATGTGTACATAAAAAAGCAATAAACACCAATCTTTCTGCTTTTTTAAAAGGCTTTAAATATGGTGTGTCTATTCAAGACCTTGGTTAAGATTTTTATATTATGCTTGCTATAAATTAAGAAAAAATAGGTAGGGGAAAATATTTCTACAATTTAACATAATAAGGCTACCATTCACATTAGCCTATGTCAGTTTCTGTTTTTTAAACTTATGAATTAGCACATTAAACTACTGGGCCAAATTAAAGCTCAGAATAATATTTTATAATCTGTTCTTTTTTCCAGAACATACGCATTTTTAAATTTAGAAAAAATTCATTATTTTAAATCATCTACTAAAAATTATATTTTCATATTTTGGCACTTTGGCCAATTTGATAGAATTTAAATAGTTGACCTTCTGAAAGGAAATATTTAGATTTTAGAACTAAAGTAAGACATCTTGAAATCTTTGTAACATAATATTTTAAATTCAAGACATAAAGCAATTGCTGATTTATATTGAACAAAAACTGTCCTAACATTATCTATGAGTCTCTGAAAGGTCTGGCCCCTTCCAATCTTTCCAGTCTCATCTGGGATAAAGTTCACAGGGTTTCTAGTAAGTCAGCTCTCTAGTTTTCTCTCACCTTGATGAGCTGCTGTTTCTCAGTCTTTTAACGATTCTTCCTCTTTCACTCTGTGAAGTGAAGTGAAGTGAAGTCGCTCAGTTGTGCCCGACTCTTTGCGACCCCATGGATAGTGGCCTGCACCAAGCTCCTCCATCCATGGGATTTTCAAGGCAAGAATATTGGGGTGGGTTGCCATTTCCTTCTCCTTAACTCTGACTTGGTATCAAATTCTGTGTCCTGAACACTCCTCTGTATTCACCCTCCTTCTGTCTTTATCCAATACCACACTCGTAAATATCATAAATTTATTAATGCCTATCAATATATGTCTTCAGTTTCAATAGCTCTCTAAGCTTCAGATTTGATGTGAAAAAGGGCCCCCAAATCCACTGCATATAGGGGTAAAAAAATGAACCCTTTCAATGATAATCCTGGATTGACCAGCGGCGATTTTACACATCTCTTCCCAATTCTGTGTTTAGTGACATTACATTGGTAGCTTGAATGGCCATATTGGGAATATTTAGTCCATGAAAATCAGCAAATGCTACAAATTCCTGACCCCACCCAGAGCCACTTGAGCAGCACACAATGATCTGTAACATCCTGAAGAGGCCCAAGAAAACCGGGTCCAAAAAGACCCTGAGTTATTAACATGCTCTTTTTGCATGAGGGAAAAAAGTTATTGTTTTCGTTAATCCTGAAGATCATTTTTAAAATACATTGCTTCAGTTTCTTTGAAGAATTTCTGAACACACAAAGCTCCAAATCCTGGTCAGCAGCTAGATTTGGAATAACAAGATTAGAGCAGTATGGAAAGTTAGAGGAAACAAATTTAATTACTTTAGGAAAAATTTCCTAATAATTATTATCTAGTACAAGAGCTTATGATACTGGCATCTCTAACCCCTTCCCAATCCAGATTATCTGGGAGGTGATACTTAACACATACTAGCTAATCAGAATTTTTCTTGTAGAATTTGTAGGTCAGTTAGCTATTGACAAGTTGGAAAGTCAGAGGCATATATTTTGTCTGACATTACTGCTGGGAAGAGTAATGTGTTATAGGACAGAGGAAGAGAGGCAGCAATGGGCAGAATAAAGCAAATATGCAAAGAGCAACAGTGCTAAGAGATCTTGTGATTCAGAAAAAAGAGAGGGTGAGAAGGCGAATTGTTATTCTATAACCCATAAGTCTGGGGGCGCTAGTGGCAAAGAACCCACCTGCCAATGCAAGAGACAGACATAAGAGATGTGGCTTCCATCCTTGGGTCAGGAAGATCCCCTGGAGGAGGGCATAGCAAGCCACTCCAGTGTTCTTGCCTGGAGAATCCCATGGACAGAGGAGCCTGGCAAGCTACAGTCCATAGGGTTTCAATGAGTTGGACACAACTGAAGCAACTTAACACATACACACAGCACGGCATGGCTCTCCTGCTGCAATTGCGTTCCATGTGCTTCCATTCTGTTCTTAAATAAACATTCTTTTAGCTTAAAAGTTCTTATTAAAAATTGCCATTAAGACATAGTTGAGAAAAAAATAATATCTCATTAACATCCAGATATTGACATCCAGATGGACCTGCGGCCATCACCATTTAGATGTGTAATAGTCGTATCAAAATTCATATATCTAAAACTGAGTTCCTGAATTTCCCCCAAAGCTGCCTCATTCACATTTCATAGTCCTCCTCAGTTCAGTAAATCCACCTGTTTTTTGTTGTTGTTTAGGCTAAAATCATTAGACTTTGAGTCCTCTTCTCTCATATAACTACATCCACTCCCATAGCATGTCCTGCTAGCTCCATCTTCTGAATCTGAATATTTCTTATCATCATCATCTCTGTTGTTACCACCCTCTTCCAGGCTCTTATTCTCTCCTACCTGGTTTATTGCAATAGCTCTTAATAGTCCCTGCCTCAGTCTCTCTCCACCTCCCTGACCTACTTCCCAAGTATATTTTCTACCCAGCTGCTAGAGTAAATCATGTCACTCTTCTGATCAAACCTCCATTAAGTTTCCCATTTCCCTCAGGCTAAAAGCCAAAAACCTTATAATGACCCCTCCTCTTTAGCTCTGTAAACTCACCCCTAACTAGGCACCTTCTCATTTATTTCCGGCCAAATACACAGTCTCCCTTGCTGTCCAGAAACACTCCAGACACTCCTCTCCAGATCTGTGCTGTTTCTTTTGCTTCTCAGAATTTCTCCTGGATGATCCCTTTGGCTCAATTCCTCACAACTTTCAGGTATTTGCTCAAAGAGTACCTTCTAAATGCAGATTTTCCTGCTCATTCCATTTAAACTGAAGCACCATCTACCCCTAGGACATCTAACCCACTTCTAACCCCTTTCTCCCATACAGTTTACAAGTATATATATATATATATATATATATATATATATATATATATATAGTGTGTGTGTGTATTTTATTAATTTTGTTTATTTTCTATTTCTCTGCACTAGAATATAAACTCTTGGCTGGCAGATTGTTGACTATTTAAGTCACAGCTGCATCCTCATGTGCCTAGAATGATGCCTATCATATAGTAGATGCTCAATAAATCCTTGAATTAAATGAATGAATTCAGATAATAAATACAAATACTTGTGGGGGTGAGGTTGGAAAAATGGCTGAATTACACAATCTGTTTGCCTCCACTGCCCTGATTCAATGGAATATTGCCAACTCTTTGTTTTGTTCTATTTTGATTCTGCATCTGTGTTGAGTTTGTTTCCAAAATTTGGGGATGTATAGTAATTTAGTCAGGGAAAAAGTTGTTTCCATGGAAGCCTGGTAAACTGATTACAATGCAATTGGCAGTGGGTCCTAGTTTTAATATGACACCATGGCATATTATAATTCTAATTTCCACTATAAAGTTTTTCTAGTGGCAGAATGGGTACTTTCCCAGGTCTTTTTTATTTTTATTTTATTTTATTTTTTTACAGAACTTAGATGAAAAGCTCATGTTGTATTTGGCATCTGATTGTTCATAGCAATCATCTCAGATAAAACACAATGTCAGTGAGAAGAAAAGAAAAAATCTCCTGCAGACTAAAAGGGAATAATCCCTTGTGATACTGTCTCTGGATGCTAATGAACCAACAATAAAGACCCTATTGTGGGATTGTTTTGAATGAAATTGTTCACATTAGGTTTTAGTGATCCAAAGGCGGAATCATCCCGAGGCTTGGATACATCAGTTAGGACAATGACACATATTTGAACTCATCAATATTAACAATGGCTGCTGCATCTAGTTTAGATCAAAATGTAAAAATGGAAACTTGAGTTTTCTTTTTAGTCTTACATGGACATTTTGATCATATTCTTGTACAGAAAAAAAAAAAAGGAAAATTATATTGAGATATCAGTATCCTGAAATACGCCAACATTTACCCTAATGGGAATGGGACAAGACCAGCATTAAAAGTATGTTGAGTCCCCTTACCTCTCCCCAGGCTGAAATAGTAACACTAAATATTTCTAGAATTTCTTTTGTCCTCAGACTCCAAGATTTTAAAGTCTGGTTAGACTGATAATTGCTTCCATTGCTATAAGTAGACACTTTAAATAATGATGTAGGTGATAGAAACTGGAGACAAATGCATTGTCTATATATTTTGACTGACTCATAAATCTAGGAAATTTAGAGGATCTCTAGTCATTAAGTTATGTTTGAAATCATATGTGGATAATGAATATCTCTATGGTCCTCCAAGGATAGTAAAGATTCAAAATTAGACACTAGAATTTTTCACCACATGAATGTGATACTGAGATCAGATGGTCAGCATTTTGGCATATTTAATAAAACACATTTGACACAATTGTGTTTTTTAGTATACAATTAAAGTTATGTCACAAACTTTATAAGTAGTTGATTTCAGAACATTTTAAATATTTTCGTATAAAGTTGACTATTAAATCTGAAAAGCTGGATCTTTTTGGCCAACTGTCTACTGAAAGACTGAGCTAAAGTCCTCCATTATCAGTCCTCACATTCTCTGTATAACATTCTGTAGCATGTATATTAGAATTTCTTATGAAGTTAGTTTCTATGAATGTGAAGACCATGTAAGACAGATGACAGAAAGTATGTCTTCTAATGAAATTTGAGACCTGAGAAGAGCACTGGAGATGACCTCAGTTCATTTCCTTTTTTTTTTTTTTTTTCAGATAAAAAGCTTTGATCCAGTAAGCAAAGTAGTAAAGTGATATGGAATCAATTAATAGCTATAACTGCATTATGTGACTGAAGGGGATCCGAATATGCTGTCCCAAAATACATCTCTTTAGTAAAAGAATTATTTTGAATTGAAGGTAAATGAGAGGCAGCAGATGCAGGAACAACTATCTGCTCTTCCACTTTCTGCCTAAAAGCAAGGCATACACTTTGTGAAGGTGTTCCTCTTCCCTCTCCTGTAACAGGAAGAGGAAAATGACTTCTAATATTGTTAGGTGGTTAGAATAGGAAAAAGGAGTCCAGAAGGGTGGTGGCTAAAAGCCAAAGAAGGGAAAAGCCCACGAAAATAGAACAAAGGAAGGTCTGAGGACTGGAGTGAGAACCTCAGGTAAAACAAACAGCCCTCCTGGTTAGTCCAATTTACATAGGGCAGACCCAGGGGGAGGAGAAAAAAACATATAAAAACAGGAGACAGGGACTTCCCTGGTGGCCCAGTGGATAAGACTCTGCTCATAATGCAGGGGGCACAGGTTCGAGCCCTGATCAGGGAACTAGATCCCACATGCCACAACTGAGAGCTGGCTCAGCCTAAATAAATAAATTAAAAAAAAAAAAAAAAAAGAGCAAAAATTGGGCCGGGGGCTTCTCTTCTGTTTGTGTCTTTTAGGTCGGCCCGCCCCCACGCCTAGAGGATGTATTTTCCTTTGCTTTCTAAATAAACTGAGCTGTAACACGGAGCTGTAACCCTGGCCCATTGGAGGAAATTACACGGGGCTGTAACTCTGGTCCATCAGAGGAAATCACATGGGGCTGTAACACTGGTCTGTCCATTGCTTCAAATTTTTGTTGTGACGAGACAGAACTAAGGACATTACAAACTCCCCCAACAATATCACTGCAGAGTCATAGACTTGAGCCTGCATAACAAACCTTACTAAACAACCCATGTGTTTCACCAGTTTCCCCATATAGTCACCTTCCCCAAATTCCCTACATCTAGAAGCCCAGACCCCCTTTCCTTTGTCTAGTTAATTCTCCACAATCTATTTCCCATTTGTTAAAATGGTAGATAAGCCACAGGTCTAACTGACTATTTGGGGCTTTTACTTGCTTTTTGTGAACCCCTCCCCACAAACTGCATGTAAAAATATTAAAACCAATAAAATGTGCATGCCTTTTCTCTTGTTGATCTGTCTTTTGTCAGCTTAATTTGCAAGCCTCATTTATAAACCTAAAAGGGTAGAGGAAAAGGTTTTCCTCCCCTACATGACGAACGATTATTTGCCATTCAGTTAAATAGCTAGCATTAAGAATTTACTCAGAAACAGCTATTTTCATAGTGTGTTTATAATCCAGCTGTGGGTGATTCAGCTTTATTACTTAAAAAACTGTACATCCTACACTATCCACTTCAGAACTCCATCCCTCTATTTTCTCCTTGTGTTGTAGGAGAGGGGGAGATGAGGCAAGCAGGTACTATTGCCATTCATTCTAAAAGATCAGTTTAGAAAAACAGGAGAGGGAGAGGAGGCCTACTGTTTTAAAGTTGTCATACTAGCTATATTCTAGGATTTAATTTTTAAATAGTCTTAATTTGCCTCCTTATTAATACCTTTAACACAACTAAGTGCTTACAAAACATTGGAGACTTGTTAAAAATGAGTAAGCCATGATACCTATCCTTAAAGGTCTTACAATCCAACATGAGGAGACAGTTAAAACATAAGGTGTGAAATGAAGAGACCATAGGCACCACACCAACAGCCTGTGTCAGAATAACGAACAGTGTGAGAGCAGATAATTGTAACACAGCATGGGCTGACAACCTTGGATAGAGAAGATGGCCCTTGAGCTTATGAAAAGCTGCTTGTTAAGAGAACAATGCCAACGCAGGGGACATGGTTTGATCCCTGGGTTGGGAAGATCCCCTGGAGCAGGAAATGAGAATCCACTCCAGTATTCTTGCCTGGAAAATCTCATGGACAGAGAAGCCTGGTGGGCCACAGTCCATGGGGTCGCAGAGAGTTGGACACAACTGAGCACCTGAGCACACATGCCACTTCTATATTGATGTGTCATTCACAAATCCATCTCAAAGATTTCTAGAAAGCCAAGACACTCCCCCTGCCCCAGAATACAGACCCAGATATCCAACTGAGTTGACAAACCCATCAAATTCAACATGTTTTACAAACTTAGGATCTTTCCTTACAAACCTGATCTTCACCATAGATATCCTGCCTGCTCCTCAAGAGAGAAATCTGGGTCCAACTTGACTCCTATTGTCAAACCATTCATTGTCAAGTCCTTTCCTATGGATTTTTACCCTCTGAATGCCTTTCAAATTCCCTGATACTGGGAGAGACTGAGGGAAGAAAGAGAAGAGGGAGTCAGAGGATGTTGATAGCTGGGTGGCATCACCGATGCAATGAACATGAACTTGGGCAAACTCAGGGAGATGATGAGGGACAGGGAGACCTGGCATGCTGCAGTCCACAGAGAGTCAGCCATGACTGGGCAGCTGAACAACCACAACTACCTTTCAAATAAGTTCAGTTTTTCAATTTTCTCCAGCACCACTATAATTAAAACTATGATCATCAACCACTTCTACTGCTGCATTACTTGAGAACTTTTAACCTCAAAGAGCCTCTGTCAAGCCCAGTGAAGTAAAAACAGAGAACCATGGCTTGAAACCACCCTTCCTGTGCTTCAAGTCCCAAGAAGCCCATGGTAGGGCATGTGCATTTCTGAGAGTAATGAAGATGGGCAGAAGGAGCATGTTTATTAAGCACATATTTTATGCCAGGCTCATACTCAGCTTTATGTATATGTGTTAGCTTGTGTATCTTAATGCTAACACTTCGACTTCTAAAAAAATAGGAAACTCAAAGTAGTTCAACACTAAAGGTCTTTTTTTTTTTCCTAGTAAATGATGGAGCAGGGTTCAAACCCAAGCCTGGGTGACTCTTAATTCCTGAGCTTTTTGCATAACCCAGTCTTCCCCCATGTGAGTTGTTTGGTTGGGTCTAAAAAGCAAGGAGGCTTAAATGACATTGTTTTGATGCTCGAATTTGACTCCTTGGAATTGGAAACTGATCGTGGGAGATGGCATTGGAACAGACTTCCAGATGTTGTAGAGAGATCACCAACAAGCTGAAGTGCAATTGAGAGGTTGATAAATACGACTAGACAGTGGTTTGGCAGCACCGTGTAAAGTTCTCTATTGTGACCTCTCTGGACCATAATGGTTGGTGAACATCCAACTGGGTTTGAGTCAATGCTTAGAGATAAATATGGGTAATTGGAATCTATCTAGAATTACCTTCTAAATTGACTTTGACCTTCCTGGAACGGTGATGTTGGACTGTCTGAACTCCTTACATAGAAACTACCCTGGAACTGCAATCCATTGAGGGGGGTTGCTATATGGGTGCTTACTTAGCATTAATGTTATTTCCATAACATTTCAAACGGCATTAATAAAAATTTTCTGTGTGAATCATTAGAAGATGAAAAAAAAACCACATTGGCAATATCCTTCCAAGAGACACAAACGTAGAGAACAAATGTATGGACACCAAGGGGGAAAAAGAGGGGTGGAGTGAATTGGGAGGCAGGGACTGACATCTATAGACTCCTATGTATAAAACAGAAAGCCAGTGAGAACCCGCTGTATAGCACAAGGAACTCCACTCAGAGCTCTCTGGGGACAAAGAAGGAATACATCTATACATATAGCTGATTCACTTTTCTGGTACAGCAGAAACTAACACAATATTATAAAGCAACCATACTCCAATAAAAAATTCTTAAAAACACATAAGTTTTCCATTGCTTCTAAAGAAAAAATGAATAAGCCTTAAAACATCCTGCATTATTTACTGTGTGTTTTTTTTTTTTTTTTTTTTTTTTTTTTTGTAGCTGAAGTATTTTAAGGGAAATGCTAACCCTCATGTCACCTCATTTCAGCATGTTTTAATGGGCATCTTTAACAATATGCACAACTTCTTGAAAACTACAATGTCATTATCATACATAGCAAAAACAGCAAGAATTCCTTGGTATTATCTAAGTCATAGCCATATTTTAAATTTTTACATCTTCTCCAAAAATGTCTTTTTCACATATGAGTTATTAAAATCAGAATCCAAACAAGGAGCTGTCTAAGTAGTCTTCCCATCTTTTAAAACTTTCATCCCTTTGACTTTAAGAAACTGGTTAGTTGTCCTATAGAATGTCCTATATTCTGGATGTCTCAGTTTGATTCCTTTGTAGCCTCATGTAACTTATTTTACCAGGAAATTTTCTGTATATTGGAAGTTAGCTTGAAAGATGTAAGTAAATTCAGGTTTAGCATCCCTCTATATGTCACCAAGAACACTTAAGCCACACTATCTGTGAAACACGTAGCATCGCAGAGGAGGGCCATGATATCCAGCTGTCTCCTCTGTGAGACTGAAATAGTCCTGATGGTGGTGACTGACTGGCTCCTCCATTATAGAACTTCCAGTAACGTCATTGAGTTTTACCTAATAGCTTAATTCCTTGATGATCTTTGCTGTGAGTTCATTTTTTAAGGATTACAAAATGGTGATTTTCTAACTATTTCATTTCTTCCACATTTATTTGTTGGAATTTCTCTTTAAGAAAAACGTTCCCCTTGTCAACTAAGACTCTTTGTTAACCCTAAAGCATAGTTCATAGTTCTTCATTGTTTTCCTTTAATTGACAATAGATGCTGGTTCAGGGCCTAGTCTGTGTATGTACAAACGACTTCACTGAGAGACTTACATGTCATAAATTCACCCATTTAAAGTTTACAGCTCCGTGGTTTTTGATACATTCAAAGAGTTGTGCAATCATCATCACAATAAAATTTTAGAGCACTTTCAACATCCACCCCCAAAAAACTCATGCCCACTAGCAGTCACTTCCCATCATCCCCACTGCCTAGTCTTAAGTAATCACTCATCCAATTTCTGTTTCTATGGATTTGCCTGTTCTGTATATTTCACATAAATGGAATCATGCAATGTGTCACCCTTTGTGACTGATTTTTTTCACTTAGTATAATGTTGTCAAGGTTTATCTATTTTGGACCATGTATTAGTACTTCATTCTTTTTTTATTGATTAATAATGTTTTTTTTGTATCTATACACCATATTTTCTTTATCCATTCATCAATTAATGGACATGCAGGTTATTTCCATTTGGGTGTTTTATGAATAATAATACTATGACTATTTGCATATGAGTTTTGATATGGGCTTATGTTTTCATTTCTCCTGAGTAGATAGCTAAGAGAGGGATTGCTTGATCATATGATAATGCTATGTTTAGTCTTTCGAGTAGCTTCCAGACTGTTTTCAAAAATGGCTCTATTATTGTACATTACCACAAGAAATATATGAGTGTTACAATTTCTCCACCTCTTCATCAACACTTGATACAGTTATCTTTTTATTTTAGCTATCCTAGTATGTGTCTACTCTTGCCTGGCAAATCCCATGGACGGAGGAGCCTGGTGGGCTGCAGTCCATGGGGTTGCTAAGAGTCGGACACGACTGAGCGACTTCACTTTCACTTTTCACTTTCATGCATTGGAGAAGGAAATAGCAACCCACTCCAGTGTTCTTGCCTGGAGAATCCCAGGGATGGGGGAGCCTGGTGGGCTGCCGTCTATGGGGTCACACAGAGTCAGACACTACTGAAGTGACTTAGCAGCAGCAGCAGCTTACTTTATATTTATTTTTGTATAATTTGACAGCATTAATATAATATTGTTCATCTAATTATCTTTTTAGCTATCCTAGTATGTGTGCATTCTTGCCTGGAAAATCCCATGGATGGGGGAGCCTGGTGGGCTGCCATCTATGGGGTTGCACAGAGTCAGACACGACTGAAGCGACTTAGCAGCAGCAGCAGTACATCTTTACATGTGTAAAGTACATCTTAATTGTGCTTTTGATTTTCATTTCCCTAATGACTAAAATTGTTGAGTATGTTTTCATATATTGTCCCTTTGTATATCTTCTTTGGAGAAAAGTTTAATCCAATTCTTTGCCTATCTTTCATTTTGCCATAATCCTATAGGATTATGGCCCCTGTTATGACTTCATTTAACCTTAATTACTATTAAAATTCCTGGGCTTCCCTGGTGGCTTAGATGGTAAAGAATCTGCCTGCAATGCAGGAGCCCAGGGTTCAATCCCTGGGTTGGGAAGATATGCTGGAGAGGCAAATGGCAACCCATTCCAGTATTCTAGCCTGGATAAATCCATGGACAGAGGACCCTGGTAGGCTATAGTCGATGGGGTTGCAAAGAGTCAGACACAAGTAAGCAACTATACTTTCACTATTAAAGATCCTATCTCCAGATATAATCACATTGGGGATTAGGACTTCAACATATGAATTTGGGAGGAACACAATTCGATCCAGAACAATCACACTGTTTTGATTACTATTGTCTTGTAGTATAGTTTTAAAATCATGAATCTTGCAACTTTAGTGACTTCCCCAGCATTTTTCCATTCTTTATTTCATTAGTCCCTCTCTAAACCTTATTTTATTTATGTTTTCCCTTCTTTTACTGGGATAGACTGGTTGCTTATTGGAGAGCATTCTTCTTCTTCTTTTTTTTTTTTTAATATAGGCATTTGCAGCTACAACTTCCCCTGTAAACACTACTTTAGTTGTATCCCCTAAGTTTCAATATGTTGTGTTTTTATTTTCATTCATTTCTAAGTATTTTCTAAAATATCACTGGTGTTTCTTCTTTGATCTAGTGGTTATGTATTCAGCATTGTTTATTTTCCATATATTATGAATTTCCCAAATTTTCTTAAATACAGTGCAGTCAAATAGCATACTTTGTATAAATGTTAACACCTATTAATTTACTGAGTCTTGTTTTATAGACTAGCATTTTCTCTATCCTGGAGAATGTTCTAAATGTGCTTGAGAAGAATGTGTATTCTGCTGCTGTTGAGTCGTGTGTTCTACAGATGTCCATGAAGTCCAATTGGTTT
Source organism: Bubalus kerabau (assembly GCF_029407905.1). Classification (NCBI taxonomy): domain Eukaryota; kingdom Metazoa; phylum Chordata; class Mammalia; order Artiodactyla; family Bovidae; genus Bubalus; species Bubalus kerabau. The sequence continues at coordinate 12,584,645 of NC_073639.1, read as the reverse complement.
TTAGTCTTCTTTCAGTTTTCTATTTCTTTGTTGACCTTCTGCCTAGTTTTTCTATCCATTATAGAAAGTGGGGAATTGAAGGATCCAACTATTAAATACTATTGTTGAATGTTCTATTTCTCCCTTTAATTCTGTCACTTTTTGCTTCATGGAGTTTGGAGCTCTGTTAGTAGGCAAATACATCTTACACATGTTTGGCACATATTCTTGGCAATATCTAATCAGCTAGTAGCTTGTTTAGCTAAAATCAATGACCTTGTATTTCCTATTAGATTCTATTAATATTTCTTATTGACTTTGACCACTTTCTTCTGAATTAATAAAAATTTGTGAGATTTTGTTATATACCTAAAATTTATATACTCAAATGAAATAAATTTCATTAGGATTTGTAAAACAAGCTAATTTCTGACAAATATGATACCACAGTTCCACTGAGCCTTTCTCTTTCAAAATAAATTCTTTAAAATAATCAAACTAACATGTAAGTATAAAATACCATTATCATATAAATGTTTTAGGAATGAGGCAGTATCATGAATGGTTACAGCTTATCATGTATAAAGATTAATCTGGATAAAATCATGCAAAAATTAAATGTAGTCAACAAGTGACCACAAAATAAAGGGTAGACTACCTTTAAGAGGAATCCATACCTGATAAGTGATGGAAACATGGCTCTAAGAAGACTATGCAAGTGTGCTATATTAAAACATTGGAATTAATATATGGAGAATGGGAGATGCCAGGTAGAAAACTCATATCGCTTACAAACTGAAGAGTCTGTGACCTCCTATTAAAATAATTAAAATGCACATGGGGCAAAAATTAATAGGAATATATAAATAGGGAAATAAAGGGCTGAAGACATAGTACAGCTTTATAGGGGTCACTTGTTAAGCTCTGTCATCTATAAACAATATCCATAGCTGTGAACAAAAGGCAGGAGACAAGCTTTGAGCTTGCATAACATGAAGAATTGGAGTTACTGTCTCCATATAATTTTCTATATATTATCTCCATATATAGTTCAACCTCAGTGAAAGAAAGGGCTAGACAAAAATCTGCCCATGGGGAAAAGAACCATGTCTGACACAACCTGGACACTGGGCAGGAAAAAAAGAGAAGAAAAAACCCTTCACTGAGAATTTATAACCACAGTTTTCTCATGGGTTTAGGATTAAATTTATATTAACCATATTGTTCCAAAAACTCCAAACTCACAAATTAATTTATTGTTCTTCCATGATAGGGATGTACCAGAAACCTGGAAAGAAACCACAACAAACCTTTTCTAAGATATTTATAGACTCATAATCCAAAATTTACATAATGGCCCAGAAAATAGGCAGCCATCAGTGAAAGTAGAAAAGCATACTGAAAATTTTGACTGCTGAGAACTTTGAATTTTAAAAACCTTTAAAACTTTTTTTTTTTAATGAGGGAAAATGAAAATGAAAGTTTAATAAGATTGGATCAAAAAGATGAACAAGTAATAAAATACTATTAAAACATCAAGTGAGGTGGAAAGTAACAAACAAATTTCTAGAGACTGGAAATACAATAACTGAAATTATAAACTCCAATATTGGTTAAATAGCACAATAGGTAGTGTTGAAGAAGGATGAATAAATCAAAAGAAGGGTTGAAAACTTCGTAAGAAGGTAGAGTATATCAAAAACATGAAAGATAAGTTTTGAGATATGAAGAAAAGAATGAGAGTTTCCATTATAAACCTAATGGGAGCTTTATAAGAAACAAGTATAATGGAAAAGATGAAATCTTCAAAGAATAGTAGGTGAGAATTTTAAGAACATAATGAAATATAGAAATTCAAGATTCTGGAAACTGAAACAGACAAATAAAATTTATTTTTTTAGAAATTAAAAAATATAGTTTCCACATCTAAACACCTTTTACTCAAGTTGTGTGAATCAAAGACCAAGACAATATTTTAAAAGAATCAAGGGAGGGCAACATACTTATATAAAAATGAGTGACAATGAAAATGGCAGCAAGAATAGACCAAACTGACATCATTGAAGTACTAAGAAAAAACTACTATAGATGAAGAATTAAATGCCCAGCTTAACTATCATTCATAACCAAAATAGAAATAATTTCTGAGAAATAAAAATGAGAATGTTTACCATCAACTAAAACATTTCTAAAGGATATATATTTGGAAAAAGAAGGATCCCAGAAGGAAGTCGGAGATAAAAGAAAAACTGAATAAAGAAACTGGTAAAAACACACACACAAAAACTAAACAAATGTTGAATAAATTAGTAGGTAGGTGAAGACCTAAAATATAATAGTTTCCAAGTCAGGAGGCCCAATCTCAAATGCATTTCTCCATTGTCTTTACATAGTCAATGTTATTCTTGGCAAGTTTTATGCCATTTTTGTTCAGATTGATTTGAATATGAATCTTTTTGCCTGTTTTATTTTCTCATTGTAAGCTTTTGAATGATTTAAAGTAACTTATTTTGATGGTTGTCTTACTGTAGTTATCTTCATGGCTACTTTGAGGGCTCTTATCTTAAATGTTTGGAATGTTTTCTTCCATTATTTCTTTGATAATATTCTCCCTTCATTTTTTCTATCTTTATTTTTTCAAATTCTAATATTTAAGAGTTGGACCTTACAGATTAATCCTCTAATTTTTCTTACACATTGTTCTCATTTTTCATTTGTTTTTTGTTAAGTACTTCATTCTTTTCTTTTGAGATTTTTCTTTATCTTTCAGGTTCTTTTTTAAATGTTTATTATATTATTGGTTTCTAAGCCATGTTTCAGTTCTCTACTATTTGGGGCTTGCTTAATCTGCATACCTCCCTAAATTTGCTGAGTCACGTGTTCCTCCGGGGGCTTGATTATTTACTTTATAAAAAGCCCTGCTGGTTCAACTCACTTTCTTTCCTAGCACAACCAGTTGTCTCAGCCTCCTTTGGAGGGAAATCAGGTTTCACAGTCTTCAGGCTGAATGCCAAGGGTGGAGTACCTATAGTTTGGATGCCCGGGTCCTGTTCAACTAAATTCAATCCCACTACTTGCAAACTAACCCGCAGCTCGTAGAACCTGGCTTCTGCAGCAGCAATTACACACTTGAAGACTTAATATGAAAGATCTAAATAGTTTTGTACGTCTAATCTCATCATGACTAAAGACTGATTTGAATATTTTTACCTAGTTGCCGATTAACTTAAGTCAGAGAAAGAGCCTTGTAGCAAATTTTAGAGCATTTGCTTGATTAAACAATTACACTGCCTTGAGCTCCATATCATTGCCTCCAAACATTATTTTGCTTTTATTGGCCTATAATTTAACAGACATGGAAAATATCTTGAAAACCCCACCAAATAAAACCCAGCTAAGGGAATAAGAAGAGCACATGTCCACAAATAGGTATCTAAAGCTGTCCCAGTGAAATCTAAGAATTTAAAAGAGGCCAATTCAAATGGGAAAGATGTCGCAAAGCAAAACATATAAACATATCTATAGCTAACATTTGTCTTGCTCACACGTTCCTCTGGGAAACACATGGCAACTAGGAAGAAAATCTTATTTTCATTGCCAGCAGTTAAAGGGCTAACCTGCCTTGGAATCCAAAGTATTAGGGGTGTTGTATGTGTTTTAAAACTCAGCAAGTACCACTTTACACGAATGGTAGAGATTCACTTTTGCAATAATGATAACTATTTCCAGTATAGAAATATCATTTGCTGAATGTATATATATATATGTGTGTATATATATATAGCTTTCAGGCAAAAAAAATCAGTATGTGAATAAATAGACCTCAGGTCTAATTAAATGCTGCTCTTTGGAGAATGGTTTACATATGCTTACCTTGGATTTAATGTTTTATTTAAGCATAGTTTGTTTTGTATAACAAAGGATGGAAAATAAAAAAGCATAAAGGGAAAGGGACCCCAAGGGGTTACACATTGCTTCTCTTTAGTCACTGGAGAATTGTACAACCCACCTGTCATGGGGTTGTCTGTTTTCTGCCCCAGAATGAGGCAGAAAAGAATGAGGGTGAATCACAAATTATTCTAAGTAGCTAATTCGGTTTCCTACCACCATCAGGAGACAGAAAAGTATTTTGGGAATAATAAAGTGCTATGCAAATGCAAGTTTTTATAATTAGTATTAAGACCTGTTCTCTATTCCCAGAAGGCGAAAATGACTAGACATTTTGCATCTTATAAAAATCCTTGTAACCCTGAAAACACTAAGGTTATTCTTTGGATTCTTCTATATAAATAAAACTCACATTTTACTTTTTCTTCATTAGCCTTACTTTTCAGTCTGATTTAGTAATCTGATTTATTGGAAAATTGCCAAACTTACTATGCCATGAATTTAAAGCAAGTAGTAAATTAGCAAAAGCTGGTGTGACTTTTATTAAAATTTTTGTGTTTTTGAATAAAAGTCAATATCCAGTTCAAGTCAATCATGTATAATAATTACATTTTACTTTTTATCAATACTACTTTTAATTATAATTATTTTTAACATGAAAATCCAAAGAATACTACAAGGAACAAAGGAATGCTTGCATTACCAGGTAATCAACTTGATTTAGCATGATCAACTTTTTCTCATAGTTGATGATCTACCACACACCCACATGCACACATACATAAGTTACCAAATTGTTCAAAAGCTGCAGAAGCTACCTAACAATAATACCATTATCCCCAACAAAAATAACAATCTCTTAATCTTATGCAACATCCAGTCCATGATCAAACTGCTACAATTGCTCTCCAAATGTCTTGCACTATTTATAGATAGTTCTTTTAATTAGATTCTGGTTTAGCGCTCCAATATTTACTGAAAAAAAAATACATATATTCTTATGAGAAAGGAAGCATGTTGTAGGTAGTTTTGCTCATTTAAAGTTGTAAGACAAGTGATCTCTGTATATCAGTATACATTGGGCATCTCCATTTCTCTTACCTCATGGGTTACTCTGAATATGAGTGGATACATGTAAAGTACTTATTAGCACAATGCCTATAACACTGAAAGCTATCCATAAATGCTAATTGTTGTCCTTTTAGAGAGGTTATATAAGGAGCCTGTATATGGAGAAAAACACCCTGTTGATTTTCAGGAAAGGTACTAAACACACCTATGTGTAAATTGATTCCAAGATATTTATTAATTTGATGAAATAAGATAATAAATTCTGGATTGGCTACCAAAGTGCAATAGCAATACTTTGTTGCCTATCTGTTAAATTTTAGAGGCTAAAAGACTGTTACTCAACTCTCTATTCTCCACTGCAGCTCTTGATGCCCTGAAACATTATTACAGTCAATAAGAGTAGGTGAGCATCCCAGATCTTCTCATCCTATAAAGAGGCCAAGTGTCACTGGGACACAGGGAATAGGGTTTTTTGTTTGTTTTTGGTTTGTTTGTTTTTTCCTCCTTCCTCCCTCTTTCTATCTAGAACTCAGACCTGTGGTCTAATGGTACATGAGCTCTTTTCAGACCCTGAAGCAAGAAGCTTGAAGACAAAGTCTTTCAGGTTAGGGGTAGAAGACTAAAAAGTAGAAAAACCCCGAGTTCCTTACGGCACCTGAAACTGCTGCACTCTCTAGATTGCTTTTGTTGTTTTGTTTATATTTGTGTATATTTGGTTTTCACTGTGCTGAGTCACTGCTGCAAGCAGACTCTTGAGTTACAGGGAGTGGGGGCTCTCTCTTGCTGCAGAGGACAGGCTCTAGGCGCATGCGCTGTAGAAGCACGGGCTTCAGTAGTCGCAGCAACTGGGCCCAGAGTTTATGGCTCGCGGGCTCTAGATCAGAGGCTCAGTAGTTGTGGCGCACACGCCTAGCTGTTCCGTGGCATATGTGGAATCTTCCTGGAATAAGGATCAAACCCATGTCCAAAGCATTGGTAGGCAGACTCCTATCTGTGCTACCAGGGAAATCCTTTAGCTTGTTATAATGTGAACAACTTTAATTTTTTTGAAAGCTGCTTTTTGTCTGGTTTCTTCTCTTTTTAACTAAATGCATCCCTAACTGATAGAGACAGAAATCAAAATATTACAAGACTTTTTTCTGAAAACAAGATGCTTTTATTTTAAATTCCACTTATGATAATTTGTTGTTGATTATATGAAAGAATATTCAGAAAAAGAATGAGGAGTACTATGAGCCCTTCTGTATATTAAAATACATTTAAAGCAAAATTAGCTAAATTAGTATATCACTGGGTGACAAATAATGATAGATCAAGGGAGGAGTATTAAAGTCTAATAAATATCTCGAACTATACTACTTGATAAATCAGGCATGACCAAATGATGAAGACAGAGAGAACTCAATATGTTTAAGAAATCATTGATTTGAAAAAAATCAGACTTGTCCAAACATGTTCGTGGGTAAAGCTTTAAGATTAACCTTTAAGTTAATCTTAAAGCTTTAAGATTAACCCTGTGGTGGGCCATATCTGCGGAGGGAACCCAGGGATCCTATTCTGTGTTGGGCCATACACTTTGTTCTGGCACTTCTCCCATACATTAGAAATATTGATTTGCTTGTCTTTTAATCAGTTCAGTTCAGTCGCTCAGTCGTGTCCGACTCTTTGCAACCCCATGAATTGCAGCACGCCAGGCCTCCCTATCCATCACCAACTCCCGGAGTTCACTCAGACTCATGTCCATCGAGTCAGTGATGCCATCCAGCCATCTCATCCTCTGTCGTCCCCTTCTCCTCCTGCCCCCAATCCCTCCCAGCATCAGAGTCTTTTCCAATGAGTCAACTCTTCGCGTGAGGTGGCCAAAGTACTGGAGTTTCAGCTTTAGCATCAATCCTTCCAAAGAACACCCAGGACCGATCTCCAAAAAGTAGCTGTGGGCTCAGTAAATATACAATGCACAACTGAATACATATCCCTTTAGGTATTCCTGGATGTACAAAATGTATGTTAACAGACAGACCCACTCTCTGAAACCTCACAACCTGAAAAGAGCATATGAGAACTTAACTTCTGAAAAAAATCATATGAGCAGAAAGCTGTGAATATCTTAAGACAAATGAAAAACGGAACATTCTGGGAATCCACAGTATTCAAGTGAAATCAGGAAGACAGAGGAAAGTAATTATGGTTTTGTTAAATACAGGAATAAGTATAATTTTAAAATTCATATATTATTTAGAAAAGTGTTTTTATCTTTCAGTGGGTGATGGACCACACTGGGCATCCAATTCTTACCAATAAATGCTCCCATGTCCATTGATAACCGTCTCATACACAGTTTCAGGAGATTCAAGGACTTCCCTGAAATTTGGCCACAAACACTTGGTGAAGAACCCTGGATCCATGTATTTGTAGCTAAGCTTTTACCAGTGTTTACGCAATGATTAACCTGACTGTGTCCCCATATAGACTAGCAAACAAACCATTTTTAATAAGACAGGAACAATGCTGCAGATCGTGACACAATGTATGCATGTTTTAAAATGCAGGTTTAAACATTCCATTTTCAATGGCAACTTTAGAGTGATGAAATTTTCTAAATAATCACAACACTGTTAATGAAAACCACAACCTTCCAAAGATTGTCATAAAGACCTAGCACAAGTTAGAAGATTCTTTTACAAGGGTTGATAGTTTCCAGGATATTGAAAGCATCTTATATATTTTGATTGAACATTAATTTTTTTAGCACAAAACTATAAATGTTCAGTTGGATTATGAAGGAGCTTTATGTCCAGATATGTTCAACTTAAAATGTGTCTCAAAAATTAGCACTCGCATGTCTTTAGATCATTTTGGTGGACATCTATTGGTTCTGAAAATGCTTTTCAAAATACATCACCAAGATTAAACTCCAGGCCATCATTGATTCCTTTGTCCATGATGGCAAAGTGAGGAGAAGCTTGGCTCACAGAGAACTGAGGCAGAACAAGGTCACTTATTCATGTTCAGGAAGAAAGGTTTCTTTTTTTCATGAAATACCCATATGAGGATCAGTACACCATAAATAAAATCTAAAAAGTTGTCGAACAGTGTTTTAACCAACAGGTAGAACTTTGTGGTTATAATATATTTCTTAAGTACTTATTAGAAACTTTCTCTATTTGGAAAGTCCCAGGTCATACAATGTTTTAAATAATCATGCTTTTGTTAGTATGCTGTAACATAATTTACAAAGCATTTTAACAAACATGGTTTTATTTAAACTTCTTAATTTTTGAGTGGCTCCTTTTATTTATAAATGAGGAAATCTAGGGTTTTTCAATGGCTTATGCCTAAAATGGCCAAACCAGGAGCTAATAAAGGTCTTTCAACTCTATCTCATATTATTTCCATGGTTACTTGCATTTCGTGATACATAACACGTACTGGTTTTTACATTTTTCATTATGATATAATTTATCATAATCCTCATACCATTCTTCTTTGAAAATTCATCAAAAATACATACAGTATAAGCACTTTTAAGTGAATGGAATATTTTGATCTTAAGCATTTTATTTCTTGAGACTGAATTTAGTTGGTGTTCAAATCTCCTTAAGAAAGATATTTATAGATCAAAACTACCTTTCCAGACTGCTGGTTTCTTTCCAAACAAAATTTCTTTTTACTTTTTTTCCCCTCTGGCACAAGTTTCTGCATGTAACAGCAGGAATACAAATTATGTCCAAAGCACTTACGTAGTTGGCAGAAGTATTTTCTCTTCTGCTATAAATTTATCAAACACTTTTCAAAACAGTAAATCCCTGAAAACAAGGGCTGAATTCCAAATACAATCATCACAGTTATGCCATTTACAATGTTGTAGTTAAGAGACTCTTCAATTATCTATTGTAAAGATCCTAAGTTTGAGAGCAATAACCATTTACTATGGGTCTAAACTGGCAGACTAATTTTAAGCTTCAGCAACTCTATTTTTTTTCTTGAAACTTTAGGCCAATTTTTCACTATGGGAAATGCATTGCTAATTAGTGATGAGTTCCTGCATGAGTCTTTTCACTCAACCTACAAATATGCATGCCTCTCCAGACAGTGGCATCATCATCAAATCGGAGCATAATGGGACAGATGGAGGAGAAAGGAAGAGCTTTCAGGAGTCAGAAGACAAAATTGAGTGCATGCGACATCATTTATAATGTCCTCAGCATGCACATTCAATTAGAAGTAAAATATTGATTAGGTAGCTGATGTCACAGAAAATACATTATGGAAAAGTAATTAAACATTTTCAATTTTTCATCTTTTAAATATTCACACACTAGAGCCATATTAAAGATGAGTTAGTTAGGAAGTAAATGGTGCAGATGAAGGAGAGAAATTAGTCAGGTATGGTCAAACAACCAAGTGAGCACTTTTTTTTATCAGAAGGTTCAACAGGCAGTCATTAAGAGCCCAGTATCTGCCAGGCACTCAGTTATGCAAAATAGATGCAGAAGTGGACACAATGAGTAAGACAGTTTCTTCCATCAAAGGGCTCTCACATCTTGAGGGCAGAGAACAGGCATCTGTCCTTTGGATCATCTCACACCATCACTTAACTCTGGAGTTACAGGGATCAATTGAGTACACTGAGGCAACTCCAGCTGCCACTGGTCAATAAATGCAAAACACTTATTAATATAGTAGTGCAAGTGGCCACCATCAAAGCAAGGATGTATTAAGACCTTTCCAGATTCTGAATAGTTCATTTTATCCTCTATTTATAAACTGTGCTTGGAAATAGTAACTTGATGGACCCTCAGAGATGAGTTTCTGAGCTCTTGACTGTTTATCAACTGAAAAGGTACCCTAAGAGAGTTTGAATGCTGCTGCTGCTAAGTCACTTCAGTCGTGTCCGACTCTGTGCGACCTCATAGACCACAGCCCACCAGGCTCCCCCGTCCCTGGGATTCTCCAGGCAAGAACACTGGAGTGGGTTGCCATTTCCTTCTCCAATGCATGAAAGTGAAAAGTGAAAGTCAAGTCACTCAGTCGTGTCTGACCCTCAGTGACCCCATGGACTGCAGCCTTCCAGGCTCCTCTGGCCATGGGAGTTTGAATAAACATTGCTAAAAATAATACAGAAATACACAGGTCTTGGAGGTGTTATAAAAAGTTTCAGTTTACATATACAGAGGCAAAGAGAATATAAGAAATGCACAGAGAAAGGTAGTGCTTATTTCTTGGGATACAAAATCAAACCCAGGAGCTGGTGAAAACTCAAGCAAAAAAATTCAACTCAGATATGGAACAAAAATCAGTACAGTTAAGAATGATAGACAGGAAAGTGTTTGAAAAGTATAAAATAAATAAAAGAATACAGGTGCCAAGGGTAAGGACAAAAACAGTACTATGGACACAAATATAAGGTTTTTTAGAGTTTATGGGAAAAAATGAATTAACCTGTTAACAGCAACATGTGTTTCTGTAGAGAAAGCCGAGAAATATATTTGAGTGGTACACTGTATATTTTCTGTAGAAGGATATTCTGAATAATCTAACAAATAGACTTTTTTTTTTTCCTAATGCTTCCCATAATGAAGAAGCAGCAATTCAGGTAACATATAAATACAATCCACCTTGAGGGAAAAAAAAAAAAAAAGTGTTTTGAAATAAAACACATCATTTAGGGATCTCTGTGTGGCAAACTGGCATGTTCAGAAGAGAAAGAATATTAGGTCATAAAAGAAAAGAAAAGGGAGAAGGAAGAACAAGAGGAAGGAGGCGAGGAGGGGCAAGAGACGTCAAACGATAGTCAAAATGATGTCTAAGAGACATCTTCTTAGAGATGTCTAAGAAATCAAAAGATATTGCAGAATTGCATACAGTCATTGCATACTCAATAAAGTCTTCCTAGCCATGCCTGACACATTGACCAGTGAATTAGTCCAAAAGGAACTTCCTGGGTCCTTTTATTATACAACCATTTAGCTTTATTTTAGACATTTTTCCAGCTTTGCCATCCAATTTACTAGCCCTCAAGAGATTAGAGATGAAGATAAGTGAACTGAGAAGAATAAGTAAGAGCTTATGACCTTCAGTCATTGAAGGAGGGGATAGGAAATAAAACTAGAAAAAGCCTCAAGAAAAATCAACATCAGTCACTTAATGTTGGAATATACACCTGAAACAATGCAGGAAAATGATATGCAGGTTAGAAATCACTGTTTACAAACACCAGATTGTTTTAGTCATCCTCTATTCAATAAATACCACTTATCTTCAATGTTTCTCAACCCATCTTTTCATTTTCCCCTTAAAAAAACTTTTTACACATTTAGTTTTTCTGAGCAACCATTCGCAATCTTTGCCATGAAAATGTAATACCTCAAATATACTATTTATACTTTTATGTACTGTGGACCTTTGGAGGATGTCAAATCATTGTAATAGCTAGGATTTTTTTCCACCCTTAGAGAACCAAGCTTTGTTCCTTTGAAAGCAACATCACACCCACTGAAAATGCGTGCTCTCATCTGAGCCAGGCACCGTACCAGGCACTGAAGTGGTTGATGGTGAGTAAAACAGACAAGGCCTCTGACCCTATGGAACTCACTGTTTAGAGATAATTAATATAGGCTCAGTATAGTGGCAAATGCTAGGGGATAGCTCTGAGTTCATATTAATGGTTATGGAAATAAGAAAAGCTTTGTTTGAGAAAGTGGCATTTGAATTGTGATCTGAAGGATGGAGAGGATGCTCTAGGAACAAAGGAAGGAAAAACATTCAAGACAGTGATGACAGTATATACAAAGGCCCTGCTGCTGCTGCTGAGTCGCTCAGTCGCGTCCAACTCTGCGCGACCCCACAGACGGCAGCCCACCAGGCTCCCCATCCCTGGGATTCTCCAGGCAAGAGTAATGGAGTGGGGTGCCATCGCCTTCTCTGACAAAGGCCCTGTGGCAGGAGGGTATACGGCACAAGATTTCAGAAGACCAACGTGAGTAGAGCATGGAGAACATCAGAAAGCATAAGGTACAATGAGGCTAGAGGAGGAGGCAAGGGGGTTACAGGTCGTACCACAGACTTTAGTCTCTATTCTAAGAGCGAGGTGAAAAAAATAAATGGTGTTTTAAAAACAGAAACCGAGTCTGTGACATGATCAGATTCACAACAATCACACGTGCACACAGAAAAACTGAATTATGTTCAAGGTATTCTGCTTATGAATGCTTGGAATTACGGAAGTTGTACACATTTCAATGTTTCCATTAAAACAACTGTGTTGCATCCATGGAAGATTTTAGTTACTTAAAAAATCAGAATGCACAGAACAGTTAATTCTCAACTATGCCAGGAAAAGCAGGTATTTTTCTGTTTAAAATTGGACTAACTTATTATGACATATGGAGTAATAAAGAAAATGAATAATGAATATATGCAACAGATGATTATTCTGTTCAAAGTATGACATGTAGACTGCTTACAAAATAATTGATGAAGAGTAAATGCTGATAAGATATGCCACCTTAAAAGCTGTAAGAGCTTCACCTGGACTGATACACTGTGCCACCCGCACTCAAGTAAACAACATAACTGCTTCTTTTGTCTTTGAACACAATTGTTTCCCATCATCTAAGAAATTCCCACTAGAAACCAGGCAATTTTAAGAAATGACTTTAGCAGTCACTCAGTTCCTGCTCCTTGCTACTATAACAACAGGAGGTGAGTCTTAAAGAACTTCGTTTAAATTCATTTAGATTTAAGGTTCCATTTAGTTCCAAATACATCTCTGATTACTAGCTGCAGTATATCCGTGCTTGTGCAAGTGTATGTGTATATAATATTGTTATTAAAAAAAAATCCTTAAAGGCCTTTTCTACATTTCAATTTTATTTTTTCAGATAATACCAACTATTGTTCTTTAAGCGGAGCCTGTGGCTCCCAGTTGACACTCTCAGGCTAACTAGGAAGAACATACTAGAAAGAAGGGCAGAGAGGTCTAGAAGTTTGTTTTTCATGCCATTCCAGAAAAATCTAACCTTGCTCCAACTTAGCAATCCAATGGTTGGGTCAGATATGCTCACACAATACCACCTTTGACAAAATTTCTTCCTGCAGTTACTTTTATTTTCCAAATGAGGTAGAGTTATAGAAAGTGATCAACAACTTTCTGCAACCCTTAAGAAGATGGCAGACATACTTCCCCGGCCATCCTGGAAAAGAAGGGTGGGTTCTCACACTAACTGGGGCCCTGAGCCAGTTCCATGGCCCTTGCCCCTATCCAGTGGGTGACAAGCCAGATGGGAAAACATATACCAAGAAGATTCACAAAAGGTCAGTCAAGACAGGGCCTCTGAGGACGTTACAGATGAGGCTAGGATGGGTCCGCTGAGACATGTGTGAATCGAAGCATTGAAAGATCTGGCAAGGGTCAGACCATCATTCATGCCAGTCAACCCCAAGCCCAGAAATTCACAGCTCACACCAGAATGGTCTCCACTCAGACATTCTGGCAGTCTCAGTGGCTGCACGCTGAGTCATAGGATGTGGCAAATCATCCAGCAATTATCATTCTGGCATTTCACAAAGAAAAACTCGTGGGGTTGCTTCTGTTCGGTTTTGTGAGGGCCAAGCTGACAAGAGGACAGGAGATGGCCGGAAACTATTTTTAAGTTTCTTCACCAAATCCCTTTTTGAAGTCGATTAGAAATTTGTGTGTTGGCATAGAGTAGAACTTTTTTTTTTAATTATGAAAAAACAGGGGTAGTGTGTTAAAGGGCTTATGATCAGCTCTGAGCGTTATTTCATACTCTGGGATCCTGAAAATGGCTGGGTTCTTTCCTGGGGAATGGCCTCCGTCTGCTTATAAAGACCCTCTGCCCTTTTTCTAGAAGAATTATGCACCTCTGCAGTGCAGCAGTAACATAGAGAGGCCATGAAGGCAGTAGCAAGAGTCTTTCATTGGGTTATACCTTCTCTGCAGGCTGGCAGTACCCACGCTGCATCGGCAGCATACCAGTACTGGAAGAGAACCAGATCTACAGTAAAAGACACCAAAATGCTCACTTCTGCACCCTAGCACTCCTTAAAATCACAACTTAAGATAACATAGTTTATAGTATTATATTTTTAAAAGATTTTTTTGATGTGGACAATTTTTAAAGTCTTTATTGCATTTGTTGCAATACTGTTTCTCTTTTATGTTTTGTTTTTTTTGGCCATGAGACATAGGAGAGCTTAGCTCCCAGATCAGGGATCGAACCCACACATCCTGCTTTGGAAGGCGAAGTCTCAAACACTGGACCACCAGGGAGGTCCACCATACTACTATATTTCCACAGTGTCAAATGGAGCCTTAAATTATTAAAATATGTTTGCCTTCCTGTGGCGAAGTTGTTCTACAAGTACATAGGTGGTTGCTAGATACTTTCAAATATAATATGTCCATGCTATATATCAGCACATATGATATCTTGTCAATATATAAAAATAAAATTTATGTAATATTTTCCTTTTGTAATTTACAAACAAGTGGTTGGTGATGGGGGATTTATGTCTTCATAGACTGATTCAAGACCTACAGTATTAACAGTAATACTTACATTGTCTACAATTATTATTTTTTTAAGGCAAGCACATTGCTCATGTTTGTCTGCCTTAAAAAGAGCTATTTGCAATTACATGTAGGCTAAAATTAGCCAGATCAGACTTCTGTTTGTATCCAGTGATATCTGATGCAGGGGACATTTTGTAGCTGTCACTGAAAGTATTAAGAAAGGTATCTTCCAGCTGTCTGGTAGCTCCCATGGAACAAGGACCTGTTCCCCAAGCCTCCGCAGAGTGAACTTTACTGATTTATTTCACCTACTAGATTTTACGTTTTATATTGGAACTGTGTATAATATCCTGGTGAACAAATGGGCAAAACTCTCCATTGTTGTTTTTTAACTATGGAGGAAAAAAGAAATAAAGAACACTTAATTATCTTAGTACGTCTTGAAAAGCTAAGAGGCATCCTCCCAGTTACCATGGATATAAGTTTCCTATTTATAATAACAGTCTTCTCAAAGAAACTGAAACTCATTAAAGTCGCCAGTTACAATGTAGCACTTTATTGTAATGTCCCATTAAATTTATAAAGTTGTGCATCCTCAATATTTCACATTCAATAGTGTCTTTAGTAGAAGTTTTTTCATACAATATGTTTTTTCAAATGTCATTTAAAAATGATTATATTTTAATGCATTTTAAACAAAATATGGATTCTGTTCATTGCAGTTCTGTTGGATAAAACAATTATTTAACAGTTCAAAATATGTTTGTAGTTTTACACATACTGTGGCCATGAAAAATAGGTTAATAATCTGTCAGTAAAAAAGTCAACTGTAGCTAACATTTTTTGAGTGGTTACCATGTGTCAAGGTTTCTTTAAGGTAATTTGTATGTATTAACCAGTTTGTATTTTGGAATGAAAATTTATTTGGCAGTTTTAACAGAGGCTTAAATGAGTAAATCACATTTTGACTCTATAGAAGAAAGGAATCTGTTGTTTAAATATCCCACCCAGAGAAAGAGGAATGGAAGGAATTCCCAAGATGTTTTTCACTAGGTTAGTATGTATCTAGTTCACCTTAAAATCCATTTTGTCAGGTTAAAAAAATCAATTATGCTTACTAGGAAGTAGAATAATGAAGGTGGCTAAAAATTACCAGGTGTTTTTTAATCAGGCACTATTAAGAATTGATGCTTTCGAACTGCAGTGCTAGAGAAGACTCTTGAGAGTCCCGTGGACAGCAAAGAGATCCAACCAATCAATCCTATAGAAAATCAACTCAGAATATTCATTGGAAAGACTGATGCAGAAGCTGAAGCTCCAAAATTTTGGCCACCTGATGCAAAGATCTGACTTATTGGAAAAAAATCCCTGATCCTGGGAAAGATTGAGGACAAGAGAAGAAGGGGGCAACAGAGGATAAGATGGTTAGATGGCATCACTGACTCAATGGACATGAGTTTGAGCAAACTTCAGGAGGTGAAGTCCTTCAATAATAAAGGACAGGGAAGCCTGGGCTGCTGAAGTTCATGGGGTCTCAAAGAGTCTGACACAACTTAGCAACTGAGCAACAACAATAAGTCTGTTAGTTAAACACCTTACATTACTCAATCCACATAATACTCTTTGCAGACTTTTTTTTTATGGATATAAAAACTGGCGCTGAGGAAAGTAAAGAATTTGTCCCAACATACATAATTGATAGTGATAAAGGCAAGACTGAGTCCAAGTTGATCTATTGTTTTACTCAAGAAACCAAGGTCTCTACTACACTATATATTTTAATTATTATAAACATAATAAAACTATATAGTCTTATTTTATAGATAATTTTATACTGTATATACCTTCATATATATCTTACATATAAAATTTAGTTAGATGGCTTCCCAGCTCATCAGTGGTAGAGAATCTGCCTGCAATGCAGGAGACATGGGTTTGATCCCTGGGTTGGGAAGATCCCTTGGAGGAGGAAATGCTGACCCATTCCAATATTTTTGCTTGGGAAATCCTATGAACAGAGGAGTTTTGTAGGCTATCGTCCATGGAGTTGAAAAGAATTGGACACAACTGAGCTACTTAACAAGGATAACTATTTTTTTTAAGATCTTTTTTTTGGGGGAGTGGACCATTTTTTAAGTCTTCACTGAATTTGTTACAGTATTGTTCCATGTTTTGGTTTTTTGGCCAGGAGGCATATGGGGTCTTAGCTCCCAGACCAGGTGTCCAACGCATACCCCAGGGAAGTCTCTAGACTTGTTGTTTGTTTTTTCTTTAGCCTTTCTGCAACCAATCAGACCTAGAGAACAGAATGAGAAAACAATAAGGGTGACCACAGTGCATATGATAGTCTAATCTGCCAGGATCCATGGCAAGAAAAATTGCAAGCCCAGGTCACCCTAAGCCTAAGAAATTCCTCAAGACTTAAAAATAACAGGGCTAGTCATAAATTATCATGTGTTTATTTTTTGACCCTTGAAAATACAGCTGTGGACACCTAGAGCCTTCCCAAAGAAACCTCTTACATTTGCATTCTAACATTTTCCTGGTGTCAGCGAACATTGACTAAATTTACAGCCATATATTGACTTGCCTTAGTGCTGATTATAAGCAGTAACCTATCTGTAATGCATGTTCACAGTTCTACACACTCATTCAAAAGTATTTATTGAGCACCTGTGATGTACCAAATGCCCTGCAAGGCACTGTGGATGCAAAGATGAATAAGAAATGACTCCCATCTGATGGAGTGCAAAGTAGAACTTGGGAGACAGATATATGTAGATTTGAATTACTGTGCTAGGTATTTTCAACATCTCTGAAAAAATGGCTGTGGGCAGTCAGGCGGCAGTGACTGTAGAACTACCAAGGGTTCACGCCATGGTAGCACTGACTGAGTTAAGGTTTGTACAGTGGATTTTCTGTACAAGGGAATCTGTGCTGGGGCAGGGCCAGGGAAAGGTGAAAAGTTCAAAGTGCCCAGAAGGTAAGCAGGCAGCAGGCGACCCAGTGGAGAGGACAATATCAGGGCCAGACTGTGAAGGAGCTTGAATTTTGTTCTCCAACAGAGTGGTCTCTAAAATCATTTGCTGTGCATCTCTATTAGTATGAATCCCCTGGTATTCTTATATAATGTGCATACATATATATTAATCTATGTGTAGAACTTATGACATCCTAAAACACACATAAAGTGCAAATCCCAAAAATATTGTGTAAAAAATAAAATCACATAGAGGTCCTCTGATATTCTTCTCCCAACCCTACTTTAGAAGCAACTTTTTTAGGCAATGGACATTTGAAAGAGAATTGAAAACCATCAGCTTTGCTTTTTTTTAATTTATTTTTTGTTATTTATTTTTCTTTCATTGGAGGAAAATTGCTTTACAATGTTGTGTTGGTTTCTGCCAAGAGTAAAACAGATAGCTGGTGAGCAGTTGCTCTATAACACAGGGAGCCCAGCCTGGTGCTCTGTGATTACCTAGAGGGGTGAGATGGGAGCGGGGGAAGGGAGGCTTAAGAGTGAGATGATGTATGTTTAATTACGGCTGATTTGCATTGCTGTAGGGCAGCTTTGACTTTTTTGAGACTGACTCAGGGAGATGCACAAAGATTAGGCTGAAAGAGATGAGTGGAGCCTAGAGCGAAGGAGCAGGGTCGCTGATGGGAACCTGAGTTCAACCTGAAGCAGGAGCAAAGGTAATGATTGCTAAGGTCCTTGCAAGGGATGGTGTGGGAGAGGGGTGAGTGGGATGGTGGGGAGCAGTGCCAGGACCATGCTGTGGGTCTAGGGACCCATCTGCCAGGGCTGCTCAGAACCATCTACGCACGATTCTCAGGAGAGGTCTTCTGCACATTTTATATCAAGACCGCATTAAAGAAAGATAAAGAAATGAAATAGTAATAAACATACAGAGAACTATATAAACAAAGCTTTAAGAGTCTTTGTGGGTAATGAATAGGTGAGCACTCGCTATATTAGCTGGTGTATTTCTTTATGTTTGGAAAATATTTTAAAATAAAAATAGATTTATTTACATTGCTTACATGCTTAAATCAACTTCATTAGCTAACAGAGAATTTTGAAACCTATGATTATTAAACACTACATTCTCCTTACAGAAACAAAGCAGTTTTCCTAAATTCAGCAAAATGTTGACATGTGAGAATTTCTTACCTAAAATGACTAAACATTTCATATATCTGCAGATAGGTGCAAAATTGCTATCAACTCCCCTCTTCTGATACAAAATTAATGAGTATTCAGTGAAGCCATAACAAAGAATTTTCCTCCAGGCATGTTATAAAAACACTTCTGGTTCTGGTATGAATGCAAAGTCTTGTCTGAAACCCAGTGATTTAAAATATGCACATTTGTGAAGCTGATGAATGCCACACAGAGTAATTCTTTTGATGTTTCTCATATTTAAAATCCCTGTCCTACCTTATCAAGTCCTATCTTACAATGAATGTTTTCCTAAGGAGACTTGAAGAACAATTAATGATTAAATTCAGAGCATTTTCATTTCATCCAACTACTTAAGGATATGAAGCCCTAATAAATTCTGAATATCACTAAAGTACTCAATCAATACTACTGTTTCTTTTTCATAAAGGATGATACTGTCCATAAAAGATGATACCTCGAACTATCTCAGAAGTAAGGGAATTGCTTTCACGATGATAGCTTTTGTCTGCTATATAATAATACTGGGATCTGAATTTCAGTCTCTGATTCATGGTACATTCATTTAGTCCCAATGCAAGGGAAAAGCAGTGTTGGAAAGTGAGGTATGAACCTACTTGAAGTGCATAGAGTCACAGATTCGTGAAATAAATAATCACCGATGCACTCAAGAGTCAGGCCATTATGATCCTTATGATAAAAATGTAATACTTTCATTTTATCTTTTCCCTCTCCCCTTTTAAAAGGCTTCATGAGAATATTCTATATTTGTAAATATTTCTCAATAATAAAATAAAAAATAATCCAAAATATTAACAAACTGATGACTTCTCATATCAATAGTCCTATCTAAGAATTTTATTCTCACATTTATGAAATAATAATCTGAGGTTTTAAATGTAAAATTTAACAAAATAGATAGAAAATTGCTCCTATCAGACAATAAATCTCATAGGGAAAAAACTGCAAATATCAGAAATATTAAAACAAATCTTTTATTTTGTAGATTTATGGAGAAAATTATTTGCATCAAATCTAATAAAATATATTTTATAGCATAGACTCAACTATGTTTTGTTTTATAATTCTTATTTTCCACTTATATTCTATAATATTTGTATCTAGTTGAAAAGAAATTCATTTTACACTACTTCTAAAAATGTCAATTATGTTGGAAAAAGAAATGGATACTTCAATCTTCAATTAAAATGCCATCATGCCACATGTTCATCCTATTTTAAAATGCACTGGAAAAGGACAGCCTTGAACACTTGAAGTTTTGAGGTTACCTAGAAAAATTATATTGCAGGCATTGGTTTGTGAAGAAAGTTCAATCACCATTTCCTGCTCATCATTCTTGGTAATTGATGATACAACCATATGAAAAAGAGCCTGCCATAAACTGACTGTGGCTACTTGGACAAGATATGACTTTCTTAAAGCTCAGTTTTCTACCCTGCGAGAAGGAAAAAGGCCTATCTATGTCTGTCTCTATCTGCCTACCTGTCTAATACTTGGCTCAGTATTATTGAAAAGATCACAGTGACGGTGGTCGGCAAGTTTTATAATGCTTTTTGTGAACCACAGAACAGCTGCAAAGGTTCACAAGGGAGAGGTGAGAGTTTGAGGCCCGTCCTTGCTGAATGACTGTCACTCTGTTTTGTGGCTCCTGATGTATCAGCACAGCCAGAATGATTTTCTAAATTTTCCAACTTACCAGCAATGTTCATCCTATAACTATTCACAGATTGCAAATAAGCCAGGAAAAAAATAAATAAATAAGGGAAGGGATTAATGCTAGCATCTTCCATTCTTGGATGCTTAAGACTTTAATAGTACCTTCTGAAAAGCAGTTTTTCCCAAACTTACCTATTTAAAGAGCTGGGCATTAAGACCCGGGCTGGGGAAAAGCCTGCTAGTAGAGTTAGTTTGAAAGTGAAAGTGTTAGCCAACTCTTTGCAACCCCATGGACTGTAACTAATCCACCAGGCTCCTCTGTCCATGGGATTTTCCAGGCAAGAATACTGGAGTGGGTTGCCATTCCTTTCTCCAGGGGATCTTCCTGACCCAGGGATTGAACCTGGGTCTTCTACATTGCAGGCAGATTCTTTACTATCTGAGCCACCAAGAAAGCCTCTGGTTAGTTTCAGTTCAGTTCAGTCGCTCAGTCGTGTCCAACTCTGCGACTCCATGAATCGCAGCACGCCAGGCCTCCCTGTCCATCTCCAACTCCCGGAGTTCACTCAGACTCACGTCCATCGAGTCAGTGATGCCATCCAGCCATCTCATTCTCTGTCGTCCCCTTTTCCTCCTGCCCCCAATCCCCCCCAGCATCAGAGTCTTTTCCAATGAGTCAACTCTGCATGAGGTGGCCAAAGTACTGGAGTTTCAGCTTCAGCATCATTCCTTCCAAAGAACACCCAGGACTGATCTCCTTTAGAATGGACTGGTTGGATCTCCTTGCAGTCCAAGGGACTCTCAAGAGTCTTCTCCAACACCACAGTTCAAAAGCATCAATTCTTTGTGCTCAGCTTTCTTCACAGTCCAACTCTGGCATCCATACATGACCACTAGAAAAACCATAGCCTTGACTAGACGGACGTTAGTTTAGAAGCCTCCTAACCAGCTGGCTGAATACTTAAGACCCATGAACAGGTGGTTAACACTAGTACAAGAAAAATTTTTTTTCACTCAGGGATGAAAACATAGGAAAGACATCAATATCTCTCTCTCCCTCTCTCTCACTCCCCCGAACCAACCCATGCTTCACTCACCCTCGTTCACACTTTCTCTGTCTCTCTTTGTCTCTCTCTCCCAATATGGACTTAAAAATACATACTGCAGAACCAAAGTGATTCTGAAGACTCAGAGGAATAACATATTCCTGATAAATTATCTATTGCTGTATTTAAAATATAATTTAGGTAGGAGCCAAGCCCTCATTCATTTAATCAAAAGGTTACTGAGGACCTTGTATGTGCCAAGCATTTTCATAAGGCAATGTTTCTTAGTTCCTGGTAGGCACCAGAATCACCTGGGGCGGAGGGAGGGTCTGAAAAAAACAGTGTCTAGGTCCCACCCCAGACTGTATCATTCAGTGCTGCCCAGGTGCTTATAATGTGTCAACAGGGCTGAGAACCACTCGGCTAGAGGTGGAGGATAAAGCTGTGAACCCATGGACAAGATTCCAGCTGTCCTGGAGACAAGTTCTCCAGCTGTGAGTTGGGGCATCGGTGGAGAAATAATAGAATTTTAGATAATGATAAAAGCCATGATGAAAATAGCACAGCTTGTTGTACTAGGACAGGGACAGGGACTGGGGCAAGACGCTTTTGATGGGGTGGTTAGGGACACCTCAACTGAGATCAGAAAGCTCTCCAGGTCATGATGAGTGTTTGGGATCTTTAAAATTTAATGAGAAGGCATAAGAGATCTTAGGCATGGGAGTGGTGAGATCTGATTTACTTTTTGACTTTGTGTGAAAATAGACTGAAGGTGAGCAAGGAGAAGATTATTAAGACACTTTAACTGGTCCAGACCAGAAATAATGTGAATTGAACAAAAGTGAAGAAAGTAAAGAGAGCAAGGAACGTTCTGAATGTTGCAAAAATGCTGATAGTTGAGGAAGCCCGGTGGTGAGGCTCACTGGGCTATTCTGGCTATATCTGTATACATTGAAAGATGTAGAATACATGAAGAGCTGTTACACACTTTCGAGGGAGAAGATTTTGACCAGAGATTTAATATGCTTTCTAGCTTTATGGAGGGAATAGACTTTCACAGGTGGGTGAGGATTTAAATAATTTTCAAAATCTTTTAGATGGACTTTAACAGGAGGAGTAATTAAGACCAAATTTAAGGATGGAAATGTCATGAATTATGGTTTTTCCTTATTCAGCTTGGAGCCCAAACTCAGGGGTCCTGTTGAATTCGTGTTGTCAGAACACAGGCGCAACCTGATTTCATTCTGTCCTTCACGGTGCTCCGCTTTTGCTGTTTTCCCTGTCTCAGGAATCGTGTTTCTTGTGCCACGACCTTTAACCCATTACTTAGATGGGGTTTTTTATTGCCAGGTTGATGTCTGCTAAGATCTTTTAGAATTCTCTCTAAAACTTGCATTTCAGTGCTTCTCTCCTTGCACGTGGGGTTTTATTACCTCATGTCAGATCAGAACTGCCACGCAATTACATTCCAGTGGAGCTCAGCACTCTGCAGCCAGTTGTTCTGGGGCACTTTGGTTACACTGGAATTGATCTTAGCTGAAGATATTTCTGAGTGTTGCCTCATTCTGTCATCTTAAGTCCCCTGGAATCTAATTTAGCAGTTTTCTAGTGTGACTAATAGGGAACGTAATTCACTATACATTACAGTGGATACTTTCCACGGGTGTATCATTGTTTCGTACCCCCAACCTGCTAGACTCAAAATCCATAATCTAATTTTTAAAGTTCTACAACTGAGTCATCCCCTCTCTGCTCTACAGGAGAGAGACACATTTTGCTGTCCCCTCTACGGTGATTCGCCCTTTAGGCTAGGCTCTTCCAAGCTACTGGGTGTATATACATGTTCAGATGCCAAATGCTAGACAAGAATTTCCTGTTTCCTTTGTCACTTTGTTTCTCATTGAAGGCACCTTAAATGTGCAAAAACACAAACTTGAAGATTGTGGGAGTATATGAACAGTGACTTGGGGTTGTGGGATGAGTGAGGGTCATTACCTACATATATTGAGCCTAGCAAAAGCAATGATGGGCTCTGTTATCTTCTAGAACTTCTTTATTGGCTAAACGACTTACACAGTTGGATACTGCAATGGGAATAGTGCTAATTTTTCCATTTAACGTTAGCAGAGAAGCATAGAGAAACTGATTGGCCGTTTTCTTTATGGAGAATTGTGATCGATGCTCTTCCGTGTCTTTTAGACTAATGTTGAATGGCCCAGATCACTCAATTACTCAATCAAGAAAGATGACTAAACTTTCCCAAGCTAACGGTATTTTTCCATCATTCTCTTCATTATCATTTTTCATTCAGACATATGAATATTCTTGAGTTCACTGTGATAAAAATCAATACATGTAGATGTGTTTAATAGTATTAACCTATACAGTAAGTGACATGTCTTATAATTCATTGTGCAATTCATGAGATACTTATAAATTGTGACAGAGATTATTTTGAGGAGATGAATATTCCAAGGACTTAAAAAAAGTTACTTTACTTTCTTTTTCTAAACTTTCCATAATAAGCATATATTATTTTTATAATCAGAAAAATTGATTTAGAAGTTCATGTATGTATGTGTAACTTTTATATTCCCTGTAATCACAATTATGTATTGTAAAAAGCTGAATATTAGAAAATACAGCAGCAAGTTAATGGTAGTTATCTCTTGGGGCCTATTTTATAGGTAATCGTAATCACTCTGTAAATATCTGTTGAGTAAATGGGCAAATTTTCTTTTTCATCTTTTCTAAATGTAAGTAGTTTTTGGTAATAAACAAATGGCTTCCCTGGTAGGTTGGACAGTAAAGAATCTGCCTGCAAGGCAGGAGATCCAGGTTTGATCCCTGGGTTGGAAAGATCCCTTGGAGAAGAGAATGCAACCCATTCCAGTAGTCGTGTCTTTATAATCCCATGGACAGAGGAGCCTGGTGGGCTGCAGTCCATGGGGTCGCAAAGAATCAGACACCACTGAGCGACTAACGCCACTACTACTACTAACAACCTTTTTAGGAAAAAAGCAATAAAATGCAACACTGGCCATTGGTGTAAGTCCATAAGAACTAATTTTGCACTCCCTCTCCCCAAAAGAATTTATTGACTCTTACATAAAATTACCGATACAAAATTATATCTACTTACAATATTAGTTACCATCCAAACAATTGTATGTGTTGGCCTTTCTTTTGAACTATTGTTTGAAGCTTTTGTTCTGATTTACGACTTTTATGGGTTATGTGTTGGAGATCCTACATTTTCTTGAAATATTCTGGAACCAAGGGCTGAAAAATCAGAACACTGTGGTTTCATGTCACAACTCTACCACTTTCTAGCTATGCATTTTAGATATATTGCTTCTTAGTGATTTAGTGTTCTTATGGTGTATGGCCTACTGGGTTTCTAAGAGGATTAAATAAGATCATTTAAATACATCATTTTGTATAATCCTATAGAAAGCATTCAATATATGTGAAGTGTAATTATTATTATTTTTATTTATTTCCAAATAATACAGTATCTGGAGACAGTTCTAGTTCATTAAACAGATGTTGATTTGTTTTGACTTTAAAGAATTCTAATTAACCTCAAACTTAAAGCCAGAAATCCAAGTCATAATACCAGATTCTTCTTAAACACTGAACATATATTTAAGAGCACACTTGCTGTGTTCTACAGTGTGAAAAACTGTTTTACTACTTGTATACATAGGTTGTACATTATGTAAGCACTTCTTTAAAAAGACAGAAATAGTTCTCTTGATTTCTGCCCATACCTATTACAATATATAGCGGTGTAGTGATGTTTTGGGAAATAACTAGGGAAAAAAATGAGGGATTTCCCTATAGCTCAGATGGTAAGGAATCTGCCTACAATGCAGGAGACCTGGGTTCAGCCCCTAGGTCAGGAAGATCCCCTGGAGAAGGAAATGGCAACTCACTCCAGTACTCTTGCCCGGAGAATTCCATAGACAGAGGAGCCTGGCCGATTACAGTCCATGGAGTCACAAAGAGTCAGACATGACTAAGAGACTAACACACATGCACAGGAAAAAAAAATGAAAATAACTAGGAGCAATATCTATTATAAAATTCATCTCCTTCTCATCCCTTCCATACCTTTCCCTCTTCTGCCTTTAAATTTTATTCTTAAAATGTCAAATAAGAGCACACTCAACAATCAGGTGGAGGTTAATATACATAATTATGAAAAGCACAAATGTTTGTTTGATGGTGCCAAACCATAATCAATATTTTAGCTGAAAGGTCCTGAGAATCTACTGTTGACTCTCAGGAGTCAACTATACTGATTAGAAATAATTGGACTCAATGTTCAGCTTGCTCCATGATCCTTTTATGTCTTTGTGACAGGTTCCTGATATGTAGTACCACAGCATGAACTTCAGAATATTTACTCAATGCATGAATATATAAATAGATGAAGTTTTGAGTATTTCTTTTAAATAAGGTGAGTGGAAATAGTTCAACTTACTCTGAAAAAAGCAGGCCATATCATCATAAAATGGACAGTACATAATCGTGATGTGAAAGTTTAGAAAGCTGTGTCTGGTGGTCATAGTCACCAATTCCTTCCCATTCACGGATAAAGGAATTACAGTTCAAATCATTGGAAGACCCATATTATTTGCAACATGACATAGGAATTAGTTTTCAAAATAAAGTTAACAAGTAGCTGTCAAGTAGATGTTTGCATACCAAATAAAATCTGGGAGGGTCTAAATTTTTAAAACTTTATCATTGCTGCTGCTGCTGCTGAGTCACTTCAGTCGTGTCCGACTCTGTGCGACCCCATAGACCACAGCCCACCAGGCTCCCCCGTCCCTGGGATTCTCCAGGCAAGAACACTGGAGTGGGTTGTCATTTCCTTCAATGCATGAAAGTGAAAAGTGAAAGTGAAGTCACTCAGTCGTGTTCGACTCTTTGCGACCCCATGGACTGCAGCCCACCAGGGTTCTCTGCCCATGGGATTTTCCAGGCAAGAGTACTGGAATGGGGTGCCATTGCCTTCTTCAATATCATTCACTATTTTCCCACAGTATACAAAGAATTAAAAGCTAAATAATCTTGTTCATTGGTTGATTTTAAGTTTTAAAAAATCTACATTTATATAGAAATATCTATTCTCAAAATTATGAAGGCTTTGAAGAGGAAACACAACTGTAGATTTAGTAGCACATGATTTATATACTTGTTTAAATTGAGGTTAACTTTAAAGACATTTAAAATGTGCTATGCCCTCTAGAGTAATCTTATTTAACAGGTTAATTTATTCTAATATTATATAATCAAAATAAAATTTGAGCAAACTATATTTGAACCAGGATTAACATAATGACATACCTTTAATAGAAAGTCTTATCAGCTCCCTACAATTATCACACGTTCTAATTTAACTGACAGTCAAACAATACAGAGGACAATTATAAAAATTCCAAAGTATTGTGAAAACATTTTCACCTCATTATATTGCAGTCTTGGGGAGAAAAGTCATCATTGTCTCCTAGGGATATGAAATGATTTTCAGCTTAAACAAAATCTACACCTAAAAAGGATCAGTTTTTGTTTTATGTGAAGTTTCATGATGAAATACTATTTCCTACATTTTAATATGTGTGGTTGGAAAAGGAAAGCAATTGAGCTTAAAATAGTCATGCAGAGCGACATACGAAGGGGCCAAAAATGCACAGTCAGAGCTTCCCAAAGAGGTTGGAATCCAACCTATCCACAGGCAATATGAGTTTTTGCAGGACCAGACTGCCTGGACTCCAGGCCTCTCCTCACCTCCACTCCCAAGATAGAACAAAAGGGGGAGTGAGTATATTCCTTTTGGTTTTTGATTCAGAAAATATTAGAAGGATAAAAGTAACAGCCAGTTGTAAAACTTGAGGAAAACAAAGAAGAAAATAAGACTAGTACAAAGGCAGATACAATGGTACTTATTGGGTTGGCTAAAACATTTCTTGGGGTTTTTCCATACGATGCTACTTATCCAGAAAAATTACTTTTGATAAGAAGCCAGGGTGGCTTGGGAAGCGTGTGTGTGTGGTGGGGGTGGGGGGCGATGCCCCTGACGCGACTCTGAACTTGAATCATCATCATTGTCACAGTAACAGTTAAGGTCATGACCTTGAGCAGGCTGTTTAGCCTCTGCAGCCTCAGATCCTCAATTCAAACGACGCATTTTTAATACCTCCTAAATGACTCCGGATAACAATGGAAAGGGAATTGGGCAACATGACACACAGTGTTATTTCCAGGGCTTAAACATTGTCCTTACAAGTGGTGGTGGTGGGTGCAAGCTCAGCCTGTTTGACTCTTTGAGAATCCATAGACTATAGCCCACAAGGCTCCTCTGTCCATGGAATTTTCCAGGCAAGAATACTGGAGTGGGTTGCCATTTCCTACTCCAGAGGATCTTCCCAACCCAGGGATCAAAACTACATCGCTGGCATCTGCATAAGCAGGGGGATTCTTTACCACTAGCGCCACTTGGGATGGCAAAAATATTCTAGTTACAAGTAATTTTATAAATTGCTGTAAAAAATATGCCAAGAAAATAAAAATTGCTATATTAAAGAAACTGAACGCTTAGTAATATTTTCTTGTTTTATAACTTTAGATTTTCTAAAAATCTTTATGTTCAGATTATACATAAAAATATAATTGTCTAGTACATTGAAGTTGAGCACTATATAATGAAGCAGTGCATACTTCTTAGTAAGCAAGGGTAATGTTTTATTTGTCAGTTATACATACATATATACTCTTTTTCAGATTCTTTTCCATTATAGGTTATTACAAAATATTGAACATAGTTCCCTGTGCTACACAGTAGGTCTTTGTTATTTATCTATTTTATATATAATAGTGTGTATATGTTAACTCCTACCTCCTAATTTACCCCCTCCCCACATCCCCTTTGGTAACTATAAGTGTGTTTTCTATGTCTGTGAGTCTATTCTGGTTTTGTAAGTAAGTTCATTTGTATCTTTTTTTTTTTTTTTAGATTCCACGTATAAATGATATCACATGATATCTGTCTTTCTCTGAATTCAACGAGTGTACTGTTTTTAATTATTGTTATTTTAGAAGGACTGGTTATATGTATTGTGAATGTGAGCATGTCATAACTTTAGAGGCATCCTCACAGTTCTCAAAAGATGTCAGGAGTGTCTGCACTTCAGACACTCAGAGGAGCTCAGGCTCCTCTCACTTGAAAAGCCCCTTCTATGCCATCCTCTCAAGACTGCTTAGCAGAGCAACTGAGAACTCAGCACATGCTTGTTTTACACCACTCACCACTTCATATCTTTTATTGTAGTTACTTATGTATATGGATCATTTCCCCAGCATAAATCATAAACACACAAGAGGAAGATAGTCTATTTACTTTTGAAACATCCTCAAATTTATCACAGAGTATTGAACACAAGGTACTCAATAAAGATTTGTGGAGGGACTGAATAGGCTCTTATTATCTTGGATTTCTGCCTCCATTCTGGTTAAATTATATTTTATTAAATTAAAAATGTTAGATATTAAAGAACAGTGCCATACTATATTACATCCATATCATGGTACTCTCTGAATGAATCCAGAGAGCATAAACAAAAGGTATGAAAGTGAAAGTGAAGTTGCTCAGTCATGTCCAACTCTTTGCGACCTCATGGACTGTAGCCTACCAGGCTCCTCTGTCCACGGGGTTTTCCAGGCAAGAGTTCTGGAGTGGTTTGCCATCTCCTTTTCCAGGGGATCTTCCCATCCCAGGGATCGAACCCAGGTCTCCCGCACTGTAGGCAGATGCTTTACCGTCTGAGCCACCAGGGAAGATCCCAAAACAAAGGTATGTTGATAAGTAAAAGATGAAAAAATGAGTAAACTGCTATAGTAATACTTTGCACATACATTTATAAAACAGTTATGCATAAATGCTTACTATGTGATAAAGAATTTTAGTGTGGAAATAACGAATATGCTCTCAACAGCTAATAGCACTACCAGAGAAAAAGATATGAAGGTTCCTGAAAAAGTTAAAAATAGAATCAAAGTCTAGAAATTCCACAGCTTGGTATTTATCTGAGGGAAAAAAAATACTAACTCAAAAATATGGGTAACCCCCATATTCCCTGCAGTACTATTTGCAATAGCTAAGACATGGAAATACCCATATGCCCATCAATGGATATAGGGATAAAAAATTCCATACAAGAGAATATTGTGTGTGTGCTTAATCATATCCGACTCTTTGTGACCCCATGGACTGTAGCTCACCAGGCTCCTCTGTCCATGGAATTCTCTAGGCAAGAACATTGGAGTGATTAACCATTCCCTTCTTCAGGGTATCTTTCCAACCCAGGAATTGAATCCAGGTCTCCTGCTTTGCAGGCGGATTCTTTGCCATCTGAGCCAATATTATCCAGCTATAAAGCAAAGGGAATTTTGCCATTTGCAACAATATGGTTGTACCAAGAGGTCATAATACTGAAAGGGAGTGACATAAATCAGACAGAAAATGACAAATATCATAGGATTACACTTATATATGGAATCAAACAAACACAGAAAACACTGAATTCATAGATAAAGAGAATAGATTGGTGTTTGCCAGAGGTAGGGAGGCAGGTAAATGGGAGAAGGTAATCAAAGGTACAAATTTCTAGTTATAAAATAAATCATGGGGATGTAATGTAGAGTTTGGAGATTATTCTTAATAATACTATAATATACATTTGACACTTACTAAGAGGGTAGATCTTAAAAGTTCTTGTCACAAGAAAAAGAATTTGTAACTATGTTATCATGATAACTAGATTTATTGTGTTAATCTTTTCACTATATATATATATATAATTAAAATATCAAATCATTATATTATACTCCTGAGACTAATATAATATTATTTGCCAATTATATCCCAGTAGGGAGAAAATAGTCTTGTACTAAGTTGTGCAGAAGAATTCAGTAAAAAAGAACTTAAAGTTAGTTCCAACACCTGGACTCCTTCATGCTCTCCCTGTTGCCTTACACTTTCTTCTATTCTGTATTTAGTAACTGTACCTATCCAGAAAGAATAAACTGATATATCACCATCTTTATAAAATCATCTCTAATTCTGCCAGATACAGTCATTCTCTTTTCCTAGGTTCATGTTCTTGTTGCTGCTGTTCAGTTGCTCAGTCATGTCCGGATTTTGTAACCCCATGGACTGCAGCACACTAAGCTTCCCTGTCCTTCACCATCACCAGGAGCTTGCTAAAACTCATGTCCATGGAGTCAGTGATGCCATCCAACAGTCTCATCCTTTGTCATCCCCTTCTCCTCCTGCCTTCTATCTTTCCCAGCATCAGGGTCTTTTCTAATAAAGAGTCAGCTCTTCGCATCAGGTAGATAAAATATTGGAGCTTCAGCTTCAGCATCAGTCCCTCCATATTCAGGACTGATTTCCTTTAGGATCGACTGGTTTGATATTATTGCTGTCCAAGGGACTCTCAAGAGTCTAGTCCAACACCAGAGTTTAAAAGCATCAATTCTTTGGCAGTCAGCTTTCTTTATGGTCCAACTCTCACATCCATATATGACTACTGGAAAAAAAACACAACTTTGACTATATGGATCTTTGTTGGCCAAGTAATGTCTCTGCTCTTTAATATGTTATCTAGATTTGTCATAGATTTTCTTCCAAGGAAATGATCAAATATGAAACGGCAATAGTGAACATTAACATATTAGGAATCAGTGAACTAAAATGGACAGGAATGAGCAAATTTAATTCAGATGATCATTATATCTACTCCTGTGGCAAAGAATCCCTTAGAAGAAATGGAGTGGCCCTCATAATCAACAAAAGAGTCTGAAATGCATTACTTGGGGGCAATCTAAAAAACGACAGAATGATCTCTGTTCATTTCCAAGGCAAAACATTCAAAATCATAGTGATCCAAATCTATGCCCCAACCACTAATGCAGAAGAAGCTGAAGTTGAACAGTTCTATGAAGACCTACAAGACCTTCTACAACTAACACCAAAAAAATATGTCCATTTCATCATGTGGGACTGGAATGCAAAAGTAGAGAGTCAAGAGATTCCTAGAGTAACAAGTAAGTTTGGCCTTGCCTTACAGTACAAAATGAAGCAGGGCAAAGGCTAACAGAGTTTTGCCAAGAAAATGCACTGATCACAGAAAACACCCTCTTCCAACAATAGAAGAGATGACTCTACACATGGACATCGCCGAATGGTCAATATCAAAACCAGATTGATTATATTCTTTGCAGCCGAAGATGGAGAAGCTCTATACAGTCAGCAAAAACAAACATTACTTTACCAACAAAGGTCTGTATAGTCAAAGCTATGGTTTTTCCAGTAGTCTTGTATGGATGTGAATGTTGCACCATTAAAGAAAGCTGAGCACCAAAGAATTGATGCTTTTGAACTGTGGTATTGGAGAAGACTTGAGAGTCCATTGAACTGCAAGGAGATCAAACCAGTCAATCCTAAAGGAAATCAGTCCTGAATATTCACTGGAGGGACTGATGCTGAAGCTGAAGCTCCAATACTTTGGTCACCTGATGTGAAGAGCTGACTCACTGGGAAAGACCCTGATGCTGGGAAAGATTGAAGGCAGGAGGAGAAGGGGATAACAGAGGAGGAGATGGTTGGATGGCATCACTGACTCAATGGATATGAGTTTGGGCAAGCTCCGGGAATTGGTGATGGACAGGGAAGCTTGGCATGCTGCAGTCCGTGGGGTTGCAAAAGAGTCAGACACAACTGAGCAACTGAACTGAACTTCTTCCAAGGAGCAAGTGTCTTTTAATTTCATGACTGCAGTCACCATCTTCAGAGATTTTGGAGACCGAAAAAATAAAGTCTGTCTCAGTTTCCACTGTTTCCCCATCTATTTACCATGAAGTGATGGGACCAGATGCCATGATCTTAGCTTTTTAAATGTTGAGTTTTAAGCCAGCTATTTAACTCTCCTCTTTCACTTTCATCCAGAGGCTCTTTAGTTCCTCTTCACTTTCTACCATAAGGGTGGTGTCATCTGCATATCTGAGGTTATTGATATTTCTCCCTGCAATCTTGATTCCAGCTTGTGCATCATCCAGCCTGGCATTTCGTATGATGTACTCTGCATATAAGTTAAATAAGCATGGTGACAAGATATATCCTAGGTTCATAATTATGCCTAATTGCTTCCAGTAAGTCAACTGCCATGTACCTTTGTTTCTTTCTGCACCTATGCTGAGAATAACTTTTCCCCACAATATTGCTTCCCTGGTAGCTCAGATGGTAAAGAATCTCCCTGCAATTCAGGAGACCCAGGTTCAATCCCTGGGTTGGGAAGATGCCCACAGAGAAGGAAATGGCTAACCACTGCAGTATTCTTGCCTAGAGAATTCTGTGGACAGAGGAGCTTGGTGGGCTACAGTCCATTGGGTTGCAAAGAGTTGGACATGATTGAGCAACTAACATTTTTACTTTCAACAGTTCTACATTTATGTAACAAGTTAATACTGGAACTTTTTATACCTCTTTAACAAAGCAGTTACAGTTCTATAGCCATGCTGATGGCTCAGTAGGTAAAGAATCTGCCTGCAGTGCAGGAGACACAGGAGATGCAGGTTCAATCCCTGGGTAGGGAAGAGACCCTGGAGGAGGAAATGACAACCCACTTCAGTATTCTTGCTGAAAGATCCCGTGAACAGAGAAATCTGGTGGGCTACAGTCCAAAGGGTTGCAATGGAGTGTATAGGACTAAGTGACTAAGCATGCAGCCATGATGACAAGCAACCCCCAGAACCAATATTAAACCTGTTTTATCAGCCAGTGGAAACTCACCTCAGTAAACACACTTCTGAAAGCCAACCAATCAGTGAAAGGTTCTACTTTGGATAGTTAACCAAAGAACAAAAGTTTCACTCTAGTAATATGTTCTCTGAAGGCCAATCAGCAACTCAGTCTTTCCTGAGGAACCACACTCAATCCTATGTCATTTTGCTTCCACTGCTGAAAACTAC
The DNA here is from genome assembly GCF_029407905.1 of Bubalus kerabau. Lineage (NCBI taxonomy): Eukaryota > Metazoa > Chordata > Mammalia > Artiodactyla > Bovidae > Bubalus > Bubalus kerabau. The sequence continues at coordinate 12,551,224 of NC_073639.1, read as the reverse complement.
TAAATCACTGACCTGTATGCTCTGTAACAAATTTCCCCCAAACTAGAAGCTTAAAGCAACAGACTCACACGGTGAGTCAGGAATCTGGAGTGGGCTTTCTGGGTGGATCGGGCCAGGGTTCCTCATGAAGTTACAGTCAAGTTATCACTGGAGCTGCAATCAACCTTGCAGAAGTTAGAATGGTGCTGGAGGTTTCACCTCCATGCTACTCTACACACATAGACCTCAGTTCCTCACTGGCTACAGCACAACACTCAACTGAGTTTTGACAAGAGCAATAAATGTCCATATTCTAAATAAGTTAAGTGAAATCAGAACAAGTCAGGGTACAAAATTTAAGAAGGCAAAATAAATTACATATGTCTAATAGCTACAAAAAAATATGCCATAAAAAGGAGATTAAAAATGACTATTAGAAATCCAAGTAAATGCTGAGATATATATTTTAAAAGTCTAAAAAAGTGAAAAGATATAAGCAGAATACATAGTAGCTAGTATTATATTCACAATAAATCAGATTTATTGGATTATTAAATCTTAGTCTGAGTTCCATCATTTAAAACAAATGAGAAAATGTGGGAAATGTTTAGAGAGAAGTGCCAAAAGACATTACGGATCAGAAGGAGAGCTTCTGAGGAACAATATTTTAAAAAGAATATTTTTTAGAACAAAGAAAAAGTCTTAACATCCAGGCATAGCATCTATTTTGTGGAGAGTGAAATAGTTACAACTGCAATAAGGGATGTAAGAAAAGAAAGTCTTATGTTGCAATGTAGACAATCCTGAGAAGATCATCAAAAACCAGACTTGACTGTCAAGGACAACTGAGTAATTGCCACAGTCTTTAAAATATAGGAAAGATTCTCAGCTGGCTAGTGTACATTAGATCTTGCCTGAAGGCTGTGGAGTAAACTGAAGGACATAAAAAGATACCTTGTTCTCATAATAGGATAACATTAGCGATTCAGCCAGGAAGTCAGGTTCCAATAGTACTTATAAAACTTAAATATCCATATGTTATCAAGGTAAGTAAAATTTACAACACGAAGGGCTCAAAATGCTGTGTGAAATAGAAGTAGAGGTCTTTGCTCATTACTTGGAATCTGAACTAATTAGAAATCTTACATTAATATAACAATATGATTTCAGTTAAGAATGGACCATTGGCTTGAGAAAGTAGCTTAATCATTCATTTGTATTCCCTAAATTATTTCCTTGAAAGACAATGGCTAACCTACCCCTTTTAAGGTATTCCCATTAGAATTCCACAAGCTCCTTAATGTAACCTACAGCTTCCAAGTTGGACATTCACCAAAGTCACAGAGACTTAATGAAGGAGAGGAACAAGTTCAGTGTATCTGTGACAGGCCAGAAGGTCAGGTGAGCTCAAGGACAGGCAGCTCATAAGGAAATACAATCAAAAGCATGTTAAAAGGCTAGCCTTCCAAAATAAGCTTTCTAAAAACAAGTTTGACAAGAAGACATATGCTCCTGAAAAAAATTTTAGACTTTTTTTTTACTTCATTGATGTTGTAAGACTATAAAATTATGATTCAGAAGAAATAATTTGTGCATATTAAGCAATTTGAAATTATGACTTATGCAGCATTCCAGTTACATTCAAGTTACTGTGCTAGGAATTCTGGGATGTAAAATATGGAAATACCAAATATTTTTAGAGTATGTGTGATCTTTATATTACATACTTTGTTAGCAGCCCATGCCATTTATAGAGCATTCAGTAACTCTATTAACTACTCCTCAGTTCTTGCTGATGATACATCTCTAAATCTACAGAGTGAAAATGATAAACAGGAGTGCTACATTGTGGAGTATTAATGTTGAAAAATGTAATAATTTCCCAGAGTTATCTTCCCTAAAATGTTTATAGTCAAGGAGTTACTGAGTTTTAGAAGGCCCTTCTGTAATAGACTAATCTTTTTCAAGGCAAATGCTGTAAACTCTACTGTCAATCAATTTAATAACAACTGTAATTTAAAAAGATACAAGGCCCTGGCCACTTACTAAAAAGGGCAAAGACAGCATAAAACTTCAGAAGATGGAGTCTTCCACTTATAAGGCCACTTGCATATCTCCTTTCTGTTTATTTGGACCAAATGTTCACAAATGGACTCTAAACAATGAACACAAATCTTTCAGAATGATAGGCTAGCTCTAAACAATGATGCAAATTTTTTAGAATGATAGGCTAATTTTCAAGGGGGAAATTGCAAAGAGAAAATAAATTGCAATCAGGATCTTAGTTCATCTCATAGAACCTAAAGCCTCAACTTTCTTTTTCGTAATTTTCTTTCTTTTGTTTCCTCTTCTTTCTCCAGGCTATCTTTTAGAACTGAGCACTTAAATACACCTTTATATGCACAAGCCAAATGAGACGGCATTTAATTTGTGACTCTCTGTAGCTATCTCTAACATACTAGTTTTAATAATTCCCAAAATACCAATTTCAGTATTTTGGTTCTTTAAATTTATGCTTTCAACTTTATTTTTATAGCTTCATTGACATGTAAATGAAAAACTACACATACTTAAAGTGTATAATTTGACAAATTTTGACATTTGTGTACATTCATGGGACCATCCCCCTTAACCACAATCAAGTTAATAAACATTTCCATTCTCTATTGTAATCCATCAGGTCGCATTTCATTTCCCACACCCATTCCAGGTAGCCACAGATCCGATTCTGTCATGGGCCTAGTTTATTTTATTTGCAACTTCTAGACTTTTATATAAACAGAATCATACTCTTGTACTCTTTTTTGTCTGACTTTTTTCAGCATAACTCATTTGAGATTCAGTCATGTTGCTTATTAAATGTAAGCATCAATGGGTTTCCCAGGTGACCCTAGAGGTAAAGAACCCGCCTGCCAACGCAGGAGACCTAAGAGACATGGGCTGGATCCCTGGGTCGGCAAGATCCCCAGGAGGAGGCCATGGCAACCCACTCTAGTGTTCTTGCCTAGAGAATACCATGAACAGAGGAACCTGGCAAGCCATGGTCTATAGTGTCACAAAGAGTCAGACCCAACTGAAGCGACCTGGCACACATGCACACACATAGCCTTTGAGTCTGGCTTCTTCCACTTAACATGATGCATTTAAAATTCATCCATATTATTGAATCAATAGTTCATTCCTTTTTATTGCTTGATAGTACTTCATTGTATAAATGTTAACAAATTTTGATTCACTAGCTGAAGAACATGTGTTGTTCCAGCTCTTGGCAATTATGACTAATCAGCTACATATATTCATTATAGGTTTTCATGTGAATAAATACTTTCATTCCTCTTGCATAACTACCTTTGTTTAGGACAGCTAGGTTTTATGGTTAGAGCATATTAATTTGTAAGAAAGTATCAAAATCTTTAGAAACTTATTGTACAATTTAGCATTTCCACTAGCAAAGTATGAATGTGCCAGTTATTCCACATTTTTGCTAGATTTGGAATTATCAGAGTTTTAAATTTTATTTTAGGCATTTTAATAAATGAGTGGTACTATGACATTTTGGCTTTTATAAGTATTTTCCTATTGATTAATGATTCTGGTTATCTTTTAATGTGCTTATTTGCATCTATATATTTTCTTTGGTTTATTTGGCTTCCCGAAATACAAAGTTAATTCACAGAAGGATAGTCTTTTTAACAAGCAGTGCTAGCACATTTGAATATCAATATGTTAGATACCTTGAGTCATGTATAAAATATAATTCAAAAAACCATACATTGAAATATAAAATTTAAAACTATAAAGTTTCTAGAAGCAAATCTTTTGACCAAAGGTATAACTAATATTTCTTGGATATGACAGCAAAAGCATCAGCCATAATTGTGATAACTTGACTTTATCAAAATTAAAATCCTCAGCTGTTCAGAAGAAAGAGAAAGAGAAAGAAAAAAAACAAGTCACAGACTGGGAGAAAATATTACAAAGCATATGTATGTTAAAGAGTTTATATTCAGAATATTGAAACGTCTCGCAACAATTACGACCAATAGCAAAAAATATAAATATGGCAAAAAGTTTTAACAAGCACTTCACCAAGGAAGATACAAAAATGACAAATAAATGAAAATATGCTGTATATCGTTGTCTACTTGTTGCTGTTGTTCAGTCGCTAAGTCATGCCTGACTCTTTGTGACCCCATGGACTGCAGCATGCCAGGCTTCCCTGTCCTTCATCATCTCTTGGAGTTTGCTCAAACTCATGTCCATTGAGTCAGTGATGCCATCCAACCATCTCGTCCTCTGTCGTGCCCTTCTCCTCCTGCCTTCAATCTTTCCCAGCATCAGGGTCTTTTCCAATGAGTCAGCTCTTCACACCATGTGGCCCAAGTATTGGAGCTTTGGCATCAGTCCTTCCAGTGAATATTCAGGGTTGACTTACTTTATGATTGACTGATTTGATCTTGCTGTCCAAGGGAATCTCAAGGGTTTTCTTCAGCACCACAATTTGAAGGCATAATTCTTTGGTGCTCAGCATTCTTTATAGTCAAACTCTCACATTCATACATGACGGTTGGAAAACCATAGCTTTGACTATATGGGCCTTTGATGGCAAAGTGATATCTTTGCTTTTTAATACACTATCTAGGTTTGTCATAGCTTTCCTTCCAAGAAGCAAATGTCTTTTAATTTCATGGCTGCAGTCACTGTCTGCAGTGATTTTGGAGCCCAAGAAAATAAAATCTGTCACTGCTTCCACTTTTTGCCTATTTGCCATGAAGTGATGGGACTGGATGCCATGATCTTAGTGTTTTGAATATTGAGTTTTAAACCCATTCCCTTCCATTTTAGTTCACTGTTTCCTAAGATGTCAATGCTCACTCTTGCCATCTCCTGCTTGACCATGGCCAATTTACCTGGATTCATGGACCAATGAATGTTCCAGGTTCCTATGCAATATTGTTCTTTACAGCATCAGACTTTACTTTCACCACCAGACACATCCACAAATGAGCTCTGTTTCCGCTTTGGCCCAGCCTTTTCATTGTTTCTGGAGCTATTAGTAATTGCCCTCTGCTCCTCCCCAGTAGTATATTGGACTCCAGCCTGGGGTGCTCATCTTCCTAAATGATGAGTGTCATATCTTTTTGCCTTATCATACTATTCACGGGATTCTGTTGGCAAGAATACTGGAGTGATTTACCATTCCCTCCTCCAATGGACCATGTTTGGTCAGAACTCTCCACAATGACCTGTCCATCTTAGGTGGCCCTGAATGGCATGGCTCATAGTTTCATTGGGTTATGCAAGCCCCTTGGCCATGACATTGAATCACTGTCTATTAGAGAAATACAAATTATGGAGGAGGCAATGGCAACCCACTCCAGTATTCTTGCCTGGAGAATCCCATGGACAGAGGAGCCTGGCGGGCCCCCTGGGGTCGCAAAGAGTCAAACACAACTTAGCAACAGGCATGCACACACATCCTTTAGGCCCAACGTGTGCAGTCTGGCTCATCTCATTAAAGATGCTTGATGTCGTCATTGGTTAATTTCCTTTTATTTTCCCGCAGACTTTTTCATAGGTGCTATTTTTCAAAATCTGTATGGCTTTTTTTTTCCTGTTTGTTTTGTTCTGCTGTGAATTGCTTTGCTTTGGTGAACTTGTGCTAGTATACTTAGCTCACAGACGTTCGAGCCATTGTGAATTTTCTTCATCTCCATAAATAGTTCATCTGTGCTTCTCCCTAATGATGTTTTATTTTTACCCCCATAAGCAACTGAGGTAGAAAAATAAAATGTTTACCATGGAAAAAAAATTAAAACCACAATGGAATACCAATTCATATCACTTAGAATGGCTAAAATTAAAACAACTGATTACAGTGAGTAGTGATACAGCTATGGAACAAAAGTCACTCTCTTATTTCTACTGATAGGAAATATGAAATGGCATAACCACTTTGGAAATAAGTTTAGACAAGAGAAATGCAAACATATGTCTATACCCAGCCGTGTACATGAATGTGTATAGCAGTATTCCTTGTAGGAGCACATTAAAAACAAACAAATATCCATCATCTGGTGAATAGATTAACACAGTATTTCCACTATTCTAATGGAGTCACCAAAGTATAAAACAGCCACTTTTTAAACTGCAAGTATAATATTTAAAAACAAAAGGGACTATTCTATAAGGCCAGTGTATCATCCCATATCATCTAAGTGATGAATAAGAGTTATATAAAGTACAAGTCTCTTCCTTATTTATAAAAAAAAAAAATAAGGTTCAGAATCTTACCTATATACTTATATCCTTCTTCCCCATTTACTATGGGTCTCAGCCAAGTTGACCTAAGCCTCAAATTAGTAGACACATGGGCACCTTGAGGAGGGTAGAGTGTAAATAACATTTCAATTGCATTGTGCTTCTTGATGATATCAGAGTATTTTTCATGGTCTTCTGTAAAAAGAATAAAAAAACAACATTCTTTTTAAATGTTATACCTTTTGCAAAATTTCATATCCCTTTCTTTTAAGAGATGAAAATTAAAAACTATTGAAACATTTGAATGCTAATGGTTATGCAACATAGTTAGACAACATAGTTCTCTTTAGCCAAAAATACTTTACCAAAAATCAGGTCTTTAAGATAATTCCTAGCAAAAATTAAGGAGTAAAGGCTTACAAGTAGCATCCCCAAACACTATCAGTCTAAAGCAGTGTTGTTAATAGCTGTGAAAAAAGTAAGATAACCAACTAATAGCATTCATATTATATATACTATAACATAATCATATTTTAATTGCCATTAAACAATAATCTGAGAAAATATTGAGTAAATATAGAGTTCCATAAACTAGAACTACTGAATCAATATTCTTAGGCTATGGTCTTTAAGAAAATGTAACATCACCTATACAAATATTTATATAACACTTACTATATGCAAGAAATGGCCCCAAGTGCTTTTGAACATTAACACATTTAATTTTCACAGCATACCTTTAAGGTCAATACTGTTATTATCTTCATTTTACATGAGGAATTTGAGGCCCAAAGAAATTAAATAACTTGCCTAAATCTTAGAGTCTGCAACTGATGCAATTAGGATTTGGAATATCTGAGTAGATGCTTTGGCCATACTTTGACCACCTGATGTGAAGAACTGACTCATTTGAAAAGACCTGATGCTGGGAAAGATTGGAGACGGGAGGAAAAGGGGACGACAGAGGATGAGATGGTTGGATGGCATCACTGACGTGATGGACATGAGTTTGAGTGAGCTCCAGGAGTTGGTGATGGACAGGGAAGCCTGTGTTGTGCAGTCCATGGGGTCGCGAAGAGTCAGTCACAACTGAGCAACTGAACTGAACTGAACTGAGGAGAAGCTCTCATTTGCAAACAAATGTTTGTCAAGTGAATATGACCTGTATTAACTAGCTTTCAAGTTGTGGTGCTGGAGAAGACGCTTGAGAGCCCCCTGGACTGCAAGGAGATCCAACCAGTCAATACTAAAGGAAATCAACCCTGAATGTTCATTGGAAGGACTGATGCTGAAGCTGAAGCTCCAATACTTTTGCCACCTGATGCAAAGAGCTGACTAGTTGGAAAAGACCTTAACACTTGGAAACATTGAGGGCAGGAGGAAAGGGCATGGCAGAGGATGAGATGGTTAGATAGCCATCACTGACTCAATGGACATGAGTCTGAGCAAACTTCAGGAGATAGTGAAGGACAGGAAAGCTTGGTAACTGCAGTTCATAGGGTCAAAAATAGTTGGACACAGCTTAGAGACTAAATAGCAATGACTAGTAGATGAGAAAGCTGTGATTGATGAATAATTTGAATTGTGGAGTGAAAAATCACTGGTTACGGCCCTTAGGCCTTCAGTTTGTGTTTTCAGTTTTTGGTTGATAACCCAATGTCCTAAAATTCAATGAGGCAGTCTACTGAGCAATTAATTCAAAGCAATTCTATCTAGAAACATTTCAAAGAAAAGATACTGATATAAATCTTCATTTATAATCCTGTTACATTTTTTTTCTTTTTTTCCCAACTACCTTCCTTCCTTTTTCTCCCCTTTATTTTTTTTAATATCATATTTTGTAGTACAGTAAGTATAAGGCAGTACAACATAGTGAGTAAATGAATAAGAAAGTAGATTTGTTGGTAGATACTGTGCCAGGTACCCATCTTTTACACACTAAGTCGCTTCAACCATGTCCAACTCTTTGCAAACGTAGGGACTGTAGTCTGCCAGGTCCCTCTGTCTGTGGGATTCTCCAGTCAAGAGTACTGGAGTGGGTTGCCATGCCCTTCTCCGGGAGCTCTTCTCAACCCAGGACTGAACCCGTGTGTGTCTCTTACATCTCCTGCATTGACATATGGGTTCTTTACCACTAGCACCACAGGGAGCCCCATCTATTGCCTCACCCAAAATCCATCTTCACTGTCCTATATGTGAGACTAGAATATTTCCCCCTTGCCATCTGGCAAAATTTTAAACATCCTTGATAGAAGGCAATCTAGGGAACCAGTGGATAAAGGGGTTCTTCCTGGTTCTGGGGGATTTTTTCCTACAGTAAATAGTGACCCACAGTGCAGGGTTTTCTGGGCCATGCTGCCTGGTACCTCCCAGGGCTCCTGAGACACACACACTGGGAGCTTGTGGGCACGTTACTTGCAGCACCACCTTCCCTTGAATGATTTCCACACTGAGACACTTCCCTGAAAACAACTTCCCCAGAACCCCAGTAAGTACCTTCCCTGGGAACTACACTAGCGTGCTACCTTCGTGAGTGTCTCTATTTACTGGGTCTCAGCTGTGTCCTCTCCAAGAAGACCTGGATCCAAGTTACAGGGAGAAATACAGTAAGGGGCACTGTTTAAAATTTGCTCTTTCCTTAAGTGCTCTGTCCTCAGACTGACAGTGTGACTCCTCTTCGCAATACTTTATAATTAAATTCATTTATTTTTAACTGCAGGATAATTGCTCCACAATATTGTGTTGGTTTCTGTCAAACATCAACATGACTCAGCCATAGGTATGCCTATCTCCACTCCCTCTTGAACTTCTCCCCCACCTCCCATCCCAGCCACCCCGCTAGGTTGTTACAGAGCCCCAGTTTGAGTTCCCTGAGTCATACAGCAATTCCCATCGGTTGACTATTTTATTTCACATATGGTGATGTATATGTTTCCATGTTACTCTCTCCACATCTCACCCTCTTCTTCCCCCCGCCCCGTCCCCATGTCCATAAGTCTGTTCTCTATGTTTTCTCAATTCTTTAAGGTTCCTTTTGCCCTTAATAGCCAGTCTTGGGCTTCCCAGGCGGCACTAGTAGTAGAGAACCTGCCTGCCAATGCAGGAGACATAAGGGACGTGGGTTTGATCCCTGGGTCAGGAAGATCCCCTGGAGGAGGGCACGGCAACCCATTCCATGGACAGAGGAGCCTGGTGGGCTACAGTCCATGGGGTCACAAAGAGCTGGACACGACTGAAGCAACTTAGCACACGCCCACAATCTATCTCAGTTACCCTAATCTCCATCAGAGTTAATAATTCTTCACGTTAAACATTTCCTGCTCAAATCGCCATGTAGTTTTATTTTCTAATTGGACCCTGATTGATACAAGCAGACCTGAGTTATAATTCATTTTCTTTTTTTAATTTTTATTGGAGTATGGTTGCTTTACAATGTGTTAGTTTCTACCGTAGAGCAAAGTGAATCAGCTGTAGGTATACACATATTCCATTATATGTATGCGTATATTCCATCTTTGTTTGGATATCCTTCCCATTTAGGTCACACACAGCACTAAGTAGGGATCCCTGTGTGATACAGGTTCTCACTAGTTATCTATTTTAACATTGTATCAATAGTGTATGTGTCAATCTATGAGTTCTAATCTTTGAACCATCATAACAGGCTTTGAAATATTAGACAAATCACATTTATCTCCTGGTGACAGTACTGACCTCTTAGCATTATTGTTAGGATTAAGTGATATAGGAAATATATAAAAATTCATAGCACCATGTCTATAAATACTACATGAGTGTGTTAGTATATGTAACCCAGTATTACTTCAACAGTAATGAAAACCACAAGAGAGTCAGGAAATAATAAGCTATTGCATCTTTTAATTATAAACACATTAGAGAGTTTTCTGCTCTTTTTAAAAGGAAAAGTTCAAAATTATTCCCTTCTAACTCAAAAAAAGCAGACATCTTTATATGTGCTCAGATATGCGAACAGATATCAGGTATACCTCACCTGCGAGCTGTGGGCTAAGTTGCTCAGTCGTGTCTGACTCTTTACAACCCTATGGACCATAGCCCACCAGGCTCCTCTGTCCATGGGATTCTCCAGGCAAGAATACTGGAGTGGGTTGCCGTGCCCTCCTCCAGGGGATCTTCTCGACCCAGGGATCAAGCCCACATTTATATGTGCTCCGATATGTGAACAGACATTAGGTATATCTCACCTGTGTAATTTTAAGGCCTTTCTCATCTGTCAACAGAAGAAAGAAAGCCAGTACTACAAAGTAGTGCTAAAGAGTCAACCCTGCTTTACTTTTTCACCCAGGTTGTACTTCAAGAAGTTGAGCCGGGGACTTCCTAGGCAGTAGAGGTCTCTTGGAGTTGAGAAGGAGGCTAAGGATGCAGCATTAATTACATTATAAGAAATCAGAGTGAAATTAAATATAACCCTGAGGTTTTACTTCATACACAAAATGAGGAAGCAAAAAAAGATCAGAGGTTTTTGTCTTTGAAACCATAAAGTAAGAAAGTAAAGTAGGGAAATCTAGCAATAATAGCAGCCTTTTTAGTGAGAAAGGCCAAATTGCACCTAAGGTTTCTCTCTTCCCTAAGACTGATACCTTTCTAACTCCTTTAGCTTAAGCAAGATGTTTAAGCAAAATAGCTTTATGCTTATTAGTTTTAATAAAACATCTTATTTTCCATCAAGGCCAAATGTGTCCATTTTGGGCAAAATAAGATGGCTACGCTAAATTCTAAGCCGTGGTGGATGCAGAACTGCCACTTTCTCTTCCTGGATTATTCTGATTAAACACTAAGCAGAACCACATGAAGTCTGTGGAACGTTGAACTTGCCATGATAATAGGATGTCGTGAGAGCTATAGAAGCAGGCACACGTTGAAGGTGTCTAGTTCAGAGTCTTGCTAATGCCACCATTTGCCATCAAGTAACACAAATGGCCAAAGAAGGCGATGGCACCCCACTCCAGCACTCTTGCCTGGAAAATCCCATGGACAGAGGAGCCTGGTAGGCTGCAGTCCATGGGGTCGCTAAGAGTCGGACACGACTGAGCGACTTCACTTTCACTTTTCACTTTCATGCATTGGAGAAGGAAATGGCAACCCACTCCAGTGTTCTTGCCTGGAGAATCCCAGGGACGGGGGAGCCATTGGGCTGCCGTCTATGGGGTCGCACACAGTCGGACACGACTGAAGCGACTTAGCAGCAACAGCAGCAAGCATGTTTCATTTTAGAAAGCATATGATGGCTTGTAAAATATGTCCTCTTCTTTTTGTTTTATTACATATGTCATCCTAAGACAAAACAGGAATTTAATTTTTGTTGCTGATATTGTTAACTTGTTATTTATGGAGTATCTGCCTTTTAATATACTGCTAAGTCAATATTGCCACATTAAATTTAGGTGTAATAATATGGTTCTCAGAACTCAAAAGAATAAGATCTCTTCCTTACTCCTTCTTCCCCAAGACATACATGTAGTAAAACTCTGAAGATCACAGGTGTATGTGTCTACGTCTGGTCTATGGCAGAAGCCCACACAATATTTCCATAAGTCTCTGTTGCTCCCAGACCATCAAGCATTCACTTGTCTTCGTTAGAGGCAGCAGCTGCGGCTGAGCGGCGGTCTGGAACTGACCATCACTGGGGTATGGACCTGACCTGCCGTTTATGAGATGAGTGATCTGAAGCAAGTTAGCTAACCTCTTTCCAGCTAAACAGTAAAACTATTTACATTACAGTAGAACTGTTAACATTATAGTGTTGCCATGACTTGAAATAAACAAAGTCCTTAGAAGAACACCGAGTCGATGGCCAGCATTGTTATTACTATGATTATATGCTCTTGATTGAACAGATGCTGGCACAGCCTCTGTCCTCTTGAGATAATAACGACGGTCTCCTGTCTCCTCCCCCATCCTGTTTGTCTTCTGGATGGGTGAGTGGAGAAGTGGACAGTCATCCTGAAGTCACCGCCCTTTATGGTCACTCTCACACTATTTTGGATGTTCTAAGGTTCAGTGGTTCCTATTGGATACTGATCAGAAGTTTTGTGTTCATCAGTACTCATGAGTTACTAGTCGATGTTGTGGTAGTCTTCCTGGTTGCTATTATTAGCAAAAACAATAAGCTCATGTTTTGTTGACTCTAAGACGATACAGATGTTGATAATCCCATTAGTTTATCACCACTGAGAGATGTAAGACTGAAAATTTAACTATGCATACCATTGATTATAAGATATAGCTCTATTTTAGACACATTAAAATATGAAAATATATATCTTAGAGTTAACAAAATACAGCAAAATCAAGATATCTAGTTGACAACTCCATTTGGCTAACAAACAGGCACTCAATGTCTGCCCAGTTCCCAGATTTCCTGCCTCAGTAAATAGCTCCTGTTTTTACTGGCACAACCTAGGAAACAAGAAAACCTCCTTGACACCTCACTACCCTCTCCTACCTTCCTTGAAAAACTGCCAACTACCTTTATAACTTTTTAAAAATTTCTTTTTATTTAACGAATTTGTTTGGCTGTGCTAGTCTTAGTTGCAGCATGTGGGATCTTAGTTCCCTGACCAGGGATCGAACTCAGGCCCCTGCATTGGGAGCTCAGAGTCTTAGCCACTGGACCACCAGAGAAATTCCTATCATCTATTTTTATACAAATACTTTTGCCTCCTAAATAATCTTCTTGGCCCTTTGACCTTGCCTCTCAGCAGCAACCAGAATAGTATTTTTTATGTATCTTTAATACATTTTCCTATTCATTGGTTTCCTATATCATACATTCCCCTATTGAGCAGTTTCCTGATGCTCTTAAAATACTATCAAGTACTAAATAAGTCCTAAAAGATTTTGAACATTCTGGTCACTGCCTCCTCCTCCATCTCTACTCTAGGAACCTGGGCTTTCCTTCAGTTTCATAAACACACCTTGAATCCTCCTACTTCAGACCTTTGCATAAGGTGTTCTGTGTACCGGGCATGTTCTTCTCCCACATGCTGCCCCTCCACTAACTCATTAATTTAAACACCACCTTCACGCCTCTTTTCAAAGTCTCCCCTGACTCTCATCAAACTGGATCAAGCACCCACAGTATATTATCTCAGAGTTACTGTTCCCTGTATTTTCCTCCGTTACACATACTGAAGTGTGTAATCATATGACTTCAATTATTCAGATCTATCTCCCTCACAAGACTGTAAGTTACAGGCAGACAAGGTCCACGATTGTTTGCTAACTACTGAATCTCTCAGTATCTAGTCACTGTGCCTGATACTTGGAAATGGTCAATAAAAGGCTTTTTAATTAATAAATAAGTACAGCATAATTAATATTATTCACTGGGAGCTAAGTATATAGCAGGCAGTGTGCTACACAGGTTATGGACATTATCTAATTTAATCCTAAAATCACAAATGTGATTTGCTGACAATCCTATGAATTCAATACTATCAGACTCATTGAGCCTATGTTATGAGTCTGATAGTAGTGAACTCATAGGATGTATGCATAGAGAGAAGGGTTACTGAGCATTTCATGGCCTCAGAGTAAGCGGTGAAGCCAGGATCTAATCTTCATTCGAACTTTAAAGCCTGTCCTTTTAACCAAAGATGCCGCATTATTTTAGACACACAGTTCCCGTGTCACGGAACAGCTGGCACCTCCACGTGTTCAAAGGTAGCCTCCCTTTGAAGTCTTCCAATCTTTCAAAAATCCTTCAGATATCCATGAATAGTCTGCAATACAATTTTTCTCACAATTGTGGCTCTTCCCAGGCCTTTTTCTGATATTAGTTTTTTCCACAAAAACTTCTTTTATAGAGCTGCTGACAATCCCTCAGGTCAAAACCATGGTTCATCAGCTGATTATAACCCTCTTGGTTTGCTAAGGATGTAAGCCAGGATAAAAGTCCACAGAAGAAAACCTTAGACACCTCTCATTTTCCCCTGCCTCTCACATAAGTGAGGCTCATTATGCTTAATACTCAGAGTAGGTGGTGAGTGTTCAGAGAATCCAAATGCCCTTCCATTCCTCTCCCTCAGAGGACGCTGTATTATAGAGGACTCTGCTTCCCTCCTGCAGAGCCTCAACCTAAATATTTAAGGCAGTGGTCCTCAGACTGGTATTTTGAGATGTGCAGTGACTTAAAAAAAATTATAAGTGGGATCATACTAAAGACTTATTTTTGTTTTCCCAATATTTTGACTCCATGGTAATTTTAACATTATTTAATGGTTTAAAAACATTATGTGTTCATGACAGGAAATTCTGGAAATACAAAGTATATAGGAATAATTATTACTCTTAATATTTTCCAATTCTAACCCCATATGTGTGATTTTCCTTCTCCCACAACCCCCAAGAAACAAGTAGAGCGTAAGTAGTTAATAGGACACTTGGTGGCAGATCACTCTTAGCTTTAGGAAACAGGCCTAAGTCATCAGCTCTACGTTATAGAATGCTGTTGTTGTTGCTCAGTTGCCCAGTCATGTCTGAGTCTTTGCGACCCCATGGACTACAGCACATAAAGCCTCCCTGCCCCTCACCATCTCTCAAAGTTTGCCCAAGTTCATGTCCATTACATCAATGATGCCAACCAGTCACCTCATCCTCTGATGGCCTTTTCTCTTTCTGCCCTCAATCTTTCCCAGCATCAGGGACTCTTCCAATGAGTCAGCTGTTCACATCAGATGACTAAAATACTGGAGTTTCAGCTTTAGCATCAGTCTTTCCAATGAATATTCAGAATTGATTTCCCTTAAGATTGACTGGTCTGATGTCCTTGCTGTCCAAGTTACTTTCAGGAGTCTTCTCCAGCACCACAGTTCAAAGGCATCAATTGTTTGGCATTCTGCCTTCTTTACAGTCCAGCTCTCACAACTGTACATGACCACTGGTCCCTATTGCCTTGACTATACGGACCTTTGTTGGCAGAGTGATGTCTCTACTTACCAACACACTGTTCAGATTTGTCATAGCTTTCCTGCCAAGAAGCAATCGTCCTCTGATCTCATGGCTGCAGTCACCATCCACAGTGATTTTAGAGCCCAAGA
This sequence comes from Bubalus kerabau, assembly GCF_029407905.1. NCBI lineage: Eukaryota > Metazoa > Chordata > Mammalia > Artiodactyla > Bovidae > Bubalus > Bubalus kerabau. Next base: position 12,535,904 of record NC_073639.1, on the reverse strand, counting down.
AGAGGAAATCTGTCACTACTTACGCTTTTTCCCCTTCTATTTGCCATGCAGTAATGGGGCTGGATGCCATGATCTTAGATTTTTTAATATTTAGTTTTAAGCTGGCTCTTTCATACTCATCAAGAGGCTCTTTAGTTTCTCTTTGCTTTCTGCCATTAGAATGGTATCATCCACATATCTGAGGTTGTTTACGCTTCTCCCGCTTATCTTGATTCCAGCTTGTAACTCATCCAGCCTGGCATTTCTCATGATGTACTCAGCATATAGGTTAAACAAACGGGGTGACAGCAGACAACCCTGTCTTACTCCTTTCTCAATCTTGAACCAATCAGTTGTTCCATACAGGGTTCTAACTGTTGCTTCTTGACATGCATACAGGTTTCTCAGGAGACAGGTAAGATCAGGTAGGATGGTCTGGTGTTCCCAACTCTCTAAGAGCTTTCCAAGTTTGTCATGATCCACACAGTCAAAGGCTTTAGTGTACTTGATGAAACAGAGGTAGATGTTTTTCTGCAATTCCCTTTCTTTCTCTATGATCCAGTAGATGTTGGCAATTTGATCTCTGGTTTCTCTTCCTTTTCTAAAGCCAGCTTGAACATCTGGAAGTTTCTGGTTCACACAATGCTGAAGTCTAGCATGGAAAGTTTTAAGCATGACCTTACTAGCATGGGCTTCCCTGGTCGCTCAGAGGTTAAAGCATCTGCCTGCAATGCGGGAGACTCGGGTGCAATCCCTGAGTTGGGAAGATCCCCTGGAGAAGGAAATGGCAACCCACTCCAGTATTCTCACCTAGAGAATCCCATGGAGAGAGGAGCCTGGTAGGCTATAGTCCACGGGGTCGCAAAGAGTTGGACACGACTGAACGACTTCACTTTCACTTTACTAGCTCTGGAGATGAATGCTACTGTCCGATGGTTAAGTCTTTAGTACTATTCTTACTACCCATCTTGGGAATTGGGATGAGGATTCATTATAAAACAGGGGTGACAAAAAAAGAAAAACCATCTATTATCACAACTGTTCCCTTTCTAGGATTATTAAAAGATATTTTAACACCAAAAATGACTGAGGGACACAATCTCAGGTGTGTTGGGCACAAAGTAAGTTTTGGATTGAATAATGAAAAACTGGAGGTTCTAGGATTTTTGAAAGTGCTAACTTTTTCCTAACAGGCCAGTCCTCAACACAAATTCCAGGACAGACTCAATATTTGAAAAGGGCTCATATGTAAATCATTAAGTTTAGGATCAATCCTAAGTGTATCAAGGGACTTTACAACTGACCCTCACTTATTAAACCAGAATAGAAGACCTCATTGTGGAAGTCAATTATTAAGAAGTATTTGCAACTATGGGCCTTCCCAGGTAGCTCAGTGGTAAACAATTCTCCTGCCAGTGCAGGAGACACAAGGGCCTAGGGTTTGCTCTCTGTGTTGGGAAGATCCCCTGGAGTAGGAAATGGCAACCTGCTTCAATATTCTTGCCTGGAGAATCTCATGGACAGAGGAGCCTGGCAAGCTACATCCACGGGATCGCAAAGAGTCGGACACGACTGAGCACAGTGCACAGTACACTTAAAACTATGGGTAAAAATAGTCTGATCACATGTGAGTTCAAACTGGTGGTCAGATTATCTATAACCCAGAGAAAATGACCAATTTCTAAATGTTGTACTTTTAATATAAGGCCACTGTTAAAGCACTTTATACTTTTATGTTGCATTCATTTTCTTTTATTTGAATTAGATGAATGTCATACTTTTTTATCTTGCTGCTTTTATCTAAGCTTTCTCTATTAATTAGTAAATTTAAAAGAATATCAATCTATCAGTATAAAAAATTACATGTCGTGAACAAGGGAAAGTGAATTTAAAGCATTCCCATTCTGAAATTAATGAAACTTTCCTACATTCAATTTATCTTAAGCTGATATATGAAATCTTAAAGATCACTGATGAAGAAGCAAAACATTTAAGAATCAAAGCCGCAGGGCAAAATGGTTAAGAAGGCAGTTAAATAATATGCCCTTGGATGATATAATCAGCAAAAATAAATTCAAGGAACATAGATCTCTTGTATTATAATTAAATACCAACATTATTTAACTTAAAGGAGAGCAAAAATGTTCATAACACTTCACTCAGAGTAAATAATCTAAAAGAAGGACATGAATTAATTAAAACATTATTAAAGTGCAGCAATATTAATTTATTTTTTTTTAATGTAGCAAGTATTACTACTTTTAAGTCCTCTCATTTCATGACAATGATGCATGTTATAAATTTCTCCAGAACATTTTTGCTATATTATTCAAAGATTAAATGTGGGAACATTGTGTCATTAATACATACATATCTTTATAAATCCAACCAAATTTCTAATACAAAATAGAAAATTAGAGGATTGTAGTCATTTGATTGTTGAATAATCAAAGTAAAGTTATTGCAAAATTCACTTCTTCAGTGGAATAAGTATACAGAATTCATAAATATGCTAAAATTTATTTTTATTTCTATGCTGTTGTTAATTTTTAGACTTATAAGCAAATTAAACACATTCGCAAGTACTGGATTGTTGTTCAGTCACTCAATCATGTATGACCCTTTGGAACCCCATGGACTGTAGCACACCAGTCTTCCCTGTCCTTTACTGTCTCCTGGAGTTTATTCTAACTCATGTCCATTGAGTCAGTGATACCATCCAACCTTCGCATCCTCTATTGCCCCCTTCTCCTCCTGCCCTCAGTCTTTCTCAGTTTGAGGGTCTTTTCCAATGACTTTGCTCTTCGCATCAGGTGGCCAAAGTATTGGAGCTTCAGCATCAGTCCTTCCAGTGTATACTCAGAGTTGATTTCCATTATGATTGAATGGTTTGATCTCCTTGCAGTCGAAAGGACTCTCAAGAGTGTTTTACAGTACCATAGTTCAAAAGCATTAATTCTTTGGCACTCAGCCTTCATTATGGTCCAACTCTCACATCCATACATGACTACTGGAAAAACCATAGCTTTGACCATCCAGACCTTTGTTAGCAAAATGATGTCTTTGCTTTTTAATACACTGTCTCAGTTTGTCATAGCTTTGCTTCCAAGCAGTATCTTTTAATTTCATGGCTGCAGTCACCATCTGCAGTGATTTTGGAGCTCAAGAAAATGGTCTGTCACTGTTTCCATTGTTTTCCCATCTATTTACCATGAACTGATGGGACTAGATGTCACGGTCTTAGGTTTTTGAAGAAAGTTAAGGAAAACCACTAGACCATTCAGGTATGACCTAAATCAAATCCCTTATGATTATACAGTGGAAGTGACAAATAGATTCGAGGGGTAGATCTGATAGACAGAGTGCCTGAAGAACTATGGACGGAGGTTCATAACATTGTACAGGAGGTAGTGATCAAAACCATCCCCAAGAAAAATAAATGCAAAAAGGCAAAATGGTTTTCTGAGGAGGCCTTACAAATAGCTGAGAAAAGAAGAGGAGCAAAAGGCAAAGGAGAGAAGGAAAGACATACCCATCTGAATATAGAGTTTCAAAGAGTAGCAAGGAGAGATAAGAAAGCTTTCTTAAGTGAACAAGGCAAAGATATAGAGGAAAACAATAGAATGGAAAGACTAAAGATCTCTTCGAGAAAATTAGAGATACCAAGGGAACATTTCTCCTTATTGCCAAATTCAGACTTAAATTGAAGAAAGTAGGGAAAACCACTAGACCATTCAGGTATGACTTAAATCAAATCCCTTATGATTATACAGTGGAAGTGAGAAATAGATTTAAGGGACTAGATCGGATAGATAGAGTGCCTGATGAACTATGGACAGAGGTTCATGACATTGTACAGGAGACAGGGATCAAGACCATCCCCAAGAAAAAGAAATGCAAAAAGCAAAATGGCTGTCTGAGGAGGCCTTACACAAAGCTGTGAAAATACAGGAAATGAAAAGGAAAGGAGAAAAGGAAAGACATACCCATTTGAATGGAGAGTTCCAAAGAATAGCAAGGAGAGATAAGAAAGCCTTCCTCAGCAATCAGTGCAAAGAAATAGAGGAAAACAACAGAATGGGAAAGACTAGACATCTCTTCAAGAAAATTAGAGACACCAAGGGAATATTTCATGCAAAGATGGGCTCAATAAAGGACAGAAATGGATTGGACCTAACAGAAGCAGAAGCTATTAAGAAGAGGTGGCAAGAATACACAGAAGAACTGTACAAAAAACATCTTCACAACCCAGATAATCACGATGGTGTGATCACTCACGTAGATCCAGACATCCTGCAATGTGAAGTCAAGTAGGCCTTAGAAAGCATTACTATGAACAAAGCTAGTGGAGGTAATGGAATTCCAGTTGAGCTATTTCAAATCCTGAAAGATAATGCTGTGAAAGTGCTGCACTCAATATGCCAGCAAATTTGGAAAACTCAGCGGTGGCCACAGGACTGGAAAAGGTCAGTTTTCATTCCAATCCCAAGAAAAGGCAATGCCAAAGACTGCTCAAACTACTGCACAATTGCACTCATCTCACATGCTAGCAAAGTAATGCTCAAAATTCTCCAAGCCAGGCTTCAGCAATATGTGAATTGTGAACTTCCAGATGTTCAAGCTGGTTTTAGAAAAGGCAGAGGAACCAGAGATCAAATTGCCAACATCCACTGGATCATCGAAAAAGGAAGAGAGTTCCAGAAAAACATCTATTTCTGCTTTATTGACTATGCCAAAGCCTTTGACTGTGTGGATCACAATAAACTGTGGAAAATTCTGAAAGAGATGGGAATACCAGACCCCTGACCTGCCTCTTGAGAAACCTCTATGCAGGTCAGGAAGCAACAGTTAGAACTGGACATGGAAGAACAGACTGGTTCCAAATAGGAAAAGGAATACGTCAATGCTGTATATTGTCACCCTGCTTATTTAACTTATATGCAGAGTACATCATGAGCAACGCTGGGCTGGAAGAAGCAAAGCTGGAATCAAGATTTCCGGGAGAAATATCAATAACCTCAGATATGCAGATGACACCACCCTTATGGCAGAAAGTGAAGAGGAACTAAAAAGCCTCTTGATGAAAGTGAAAGAGGAGAGTGAAAAAGTTGGCTTAAAGCTCAACATTCAGAAAACGAAGACCATGGCATCTGGTCCCATCACTTCATGGGAAACAGATGGGGAAACAGTGGAAACAGTGTCAGACTTTATTTTTTTGGGCTCCAAAATCACTGCAGATGGTGACTGCAGCCATGAAATTAAAAGACGCTTACTCCTTGGAAGGAAAGTTATGTCCAACCTAGATAGCATATTCAAAAGCAGAGACATTACTTTGCCAACAAAGGTCCATCTAGTCAAGGCTATGGTTTTTCCAGTGGTCATGTATGGATGTGAGAGTTGGACTGTGAAGAAGGCTGAGCGCCGAAGAATTGATGCTTTTGAACTGTGGTGTTGGAGAAGACTCTTGAGAGTTCCTTGGACTGCAAGGAGATCCAACCAGTCCATTCTGAAGGAGATCAGCCCTGGGATTTCTTTGGAAAGAATGATGCTAAAGCTGAAACTCCAGTACTTTGGCCACCTCATGCAAAGAGTTGACTCATTGAAAAGACTCTGATGCTGGGAGGGATTGGGGGCAGGAGGAGAAGGGAACAACAGAGGATGAGATGGCTGGATGGTATCACTGACTCGATAGACATGAGTCTGGTGAACTCCGGGAGTTGGTGATGGACAGGGAGGCCTGGCGTGCTGCAATTCATGGGGTCACAAAGAGTCGGACATGACTGAGCGACTGAACTGAACTGAACTGAACTGAAGGGACCATTTCATGCAAAGATGGGCACGATAAAGGACAGAAATACGGACCTAACAGAAGCAGAACTATTGGATAAAGAAACCTAAAAGACCTTTCCCTTTTTCAGTCTTCATGGAATTTTGACAAAAATACAGAACATATTACTGTACACAAATAAGTCATATAGCTACATAAAACACAAATAACTTTGGTTAATAATTTTTATAAAATTATGAGAATTCTTTATGAGGGTCATTTCCTTTATTCTAAAAGCCTATGTTAAAAAAAAGTATGTTAAAACCTATAATAAACTATTTAAGAAAAGCTTAATGATATATCTGCATTTTTAAAAAGCATCTTTGTCATTAAACAACAAAGATTAAAAGAACTTTACATCTAAAAATCCTAAAATAATAATAGTATGAAAAATCCAAAAGCATAATTAAATAATAACACATAATGAGGAACAAAGATTTAAGCTGGGAATGTAACAGGTCAAATAAGATTTAAACTGTCTCCATAGATATCAAAAGATATTTAATAAAGCTGAAAAACAATCTCTTCATAAAGACATCTAATAAATAGGAAGAGAAGGATACAACTTCAAATAAGTATCAACATGACATAATAACATTAAAATGAGTGAGAAAATTATAATGTCCATCATTGACATTACTATCTAATGTCATAAATATTCCAGCTAATGTAAAAGTCAAGAAAAAGATATCTTAAGTTGAATTGTACACAATAAAAGTAGAATTGCAAAAATTTCATATCATTTTCAGGTGGTACAATTGTATACTTATGAAACTCAAGAGAAGATTAAAATTATTATAATTTAGGAGGGCAAAATACAACTACTGATTATAAAATAAGCATATAAAGATTAGGGCTTCTCATATACAAGACGAATTTGCTAGAATACATACTAGAAAAAGAGCAAGATTAAAAAATATTTAAATCACAAACAAAACAGCTGGAAAGGGAAAAAAAAGCCTATGTGTGTGTTTGTGTGTGTGTTTCTGTATGCTGGAAGGAAAGCAAACATTTTCTCATAAATGATGAGAGTCTTGTGATTAATTTTAAGTACTCTGTTTTAAAAATATGCCTTTCATTTTTCTCTGAAGGTCTAAGTCTTGGGATAGCCAGATTAAATCCATTCACATGACTGTACTCTGACGGGCTAAAGACAGATGTCCTTCTCACCTTAGTCAAAATGCTCTTACTTTGAGAGAAATACAATAGCACAAAAAGGTCTTCAAGCAGAAGAGCACAGTGGCAGTTTTTACTGGGCTCACCTTACATAATTGAAAAGAGATTTCTTCTCTCTTGGTTTGGAAGAGTGTCCTATAATGAAAGTTATATCTTAATAGGAAGCATAAAATCACAAATAAGTACTGCTAAACTGTTAAATTCAAATTACGCCAAGTGTCTTGTATTTCTTGCCATGTATTTCCTTTTATTTATTTTTTTAATTTTCCTGTATGTATACATATCCTTAAGGGTTGAGAGAAATTCAACCAATCTCTAGGTTATTTCCCAGTAATATGAGTTTTAAAAAGTATACTGAGGGGAAATTTGGAGTTAATCATGAAACTCAATATTTTAAGTATTATTGTCCCAGATTATCTCAACTGCTTAGCAAAAAAATTACAACAATTGGCAGTTGATTACAACAGGCTTAGCTCTATACCTTTACTCAACAATTATGTCAGCCTGCAAGCAAAAAATAGTCTCAAAAAACCCAGAAAATTTACCTTCCCTTTTAGGTGGTTAGGATTTTCTCTAAATTCTAGAGACAAAGCTAATAATATCATACTATTTCCTAAAGCAAAACATGAACTCCAAATCAAGGAACATCTTCTCTGATGCATTTTGCAAGTGAGTATCCAACACCAAATGGTATTCACCTGGAAAATTATTTGGTACTAGATTTTTAAACAATAAATGCTGTCTTTTAGAACTAAACAATTCTCCAGCTTTTTGGAGATCACTCACCAAACTAATTTAGATTTCTCAATTCCAGCCTGAGAGACCTGTTGACTGATTATAGAAAAGTTAAGATTAATTGTAGCGTGGAGAAGACTCTTTAGAGTCCCTTGGACAGCAAGGAGATCAAACCAGTCAATCCTAAAAGAAATCAACCCTGAATGTTCATCGGAAGGGCTGATGTTGAAGCTGAAGCTCCAATAGTTTGGCCACCTGATGCAAAGGGCCAACTCTTTGGAAAAGACCCTGATGCCGCGAAAGACTGAAGGCAGGAGGAGAAGGGGATGACAGAGGATGAGATGGTTGGATGGCATCACTAACTCAATGGACATGAGTCTGAACAAATTCTGGGAGATCATGAAAGACAGGGAAGCCTGGCGTGCGGCAGTCCAAGGGGTCACAAAGAGTCAGACACGGACTAGAGACTGAACAACAACAACAGGTTTAATCTGAATTCTTTATGGAACAAGGCTGCATACTAGCTAATCATTAAAAGGAAAAACTTACATATTTAACACATGTCCAATCTCCCGGCTCAATTTATTTCCTGGTATCATTGGGCTTCCCAGGTGGTGCTAGTGGTAAAGAACCCATCTGCCAGTGCAGGAGACATAAGAGATGTGGTTCATTCCCTGGGTTGGGAAGATCCCCTGGAGGAAGGCATAGCAACCCACTCCAGTATTCTTGCCTGGAAAACTGCTATGGTCAGCAGAGCCTGGTGGGCTACAGTCCATAAGGTCGCAAAGTCAGACATGACTGAAACAACTTAGCTGAGGTAGAGCTGAAGGCAGAAGATTTCCGTCTGTCTCATGTGCTGACTTCATCCTCCTTGTCCCAATGTCCCCGAAAGCCTCTATCACTGCAAGCATCAAATCATTCCAAAAATCCCCTTAGCTCTAATGTTCCTAAATCATCTAAATTTGGTTAGAGATGAAGCTCTCTGTATAATCTACCTTGGGGAACAATTCCTCTAACAATTCCTCTCTACCCAACAATTCCTCTCAACTTAAGAACACGTTGTCTGCTCCTTTAACCTTTGTATTTTGGGGGCAGACAACTTGTTCTTAAGTTTCAGAGGTCCACAGGTAGAGAGGAATTGATAAGCATAAGTTAAGACGTTTTCATTTCAAAGGGAGAAAAAGGCAAGAAAAAAATCACGGTGGTTTTGAAATCCAGCTGGATAAACTCCATTAGATTCAAGGGCTGGAAATAATCCTCTGCGCTTTGCAGCTCCAGCCTCTGAACCATCTTTCCTTTTTCATGAAGGGTAGCATGGAGTTGTAGCTGAATAGCTTGATCAGCCTCTCCTGCCTATAAACATCTGGGTGTCCAGCAGCCTTCTTTCATTCCTTACTGTCTGTGTTCCTCTTTAGCACAAGCGGACAGTGTTCTCCTGTTATAAAATCCTCAAGAATCTGGCAATTCTCTCATATAGGTTATGGAGATTCACTCCATTAAATAAGAAACTTCTCCACACATCTTTCCACACAGATTTTATGGAAAATCTCATAACCAAGATGACTAAAAGGTTCACATATTTTTTTTTTTATCTCTTCAGAAAACCTCTTTGTGACTGAGCTCTCTTTTTTCATCTTTTTGATGTATGAGCAAAAGATGGTCCAGTTACATTTTCAGCTTTTCTTCGAGAGCATGTTTTCCTGATAGTGAACCTTGTTAATTTGAGTATCTTTCAAAATTGGAATGAATTTAGAATTCTCCAAATCATCTAGTCTTGTTTCCTTTTTTTGTTTGTTTGTTTACCAGTTTTTCCCTCAATTTATAAGCAGCAAATAGTAACCAGGTTGCGCTTTCAGCTCTGCTTGGAAATCTCCTCAGCTCAAGGTCATAGTTAAAACATTCTGCTTTCCACATAACTGTAAGACACAATTCCACTGAACTTTCTGCCACTGCAGAACAAAGATCTCCTCTCCCCTAGTTTCCCATAACATGATCATTTCCTTCTGAGCCCTCAGTAGCAGCAACTTTAACGTTCACATTGAGCCTCCAAAGTGACTTGGGATTTCTCTCTGTTCTTCATTTCCCTCTGAGTTCTTATTAGCAGAATCATTAGCATCCATAATTCTACTGACAGTCTATTGAAGGCTATCCAGGCTTTTCCTATCAAAGTCCCCAGTGTTCTAACCTCCACTTGCCCAATTCTACATTTTTAGACAATCTTTATCAGTTGATGTTCAACTAGAGAAGCAGATCTGGTAAGATATATATATCTTAAATTTTGGAATCCATGGAATTCTCCAGGCAAGTATACTGGGGTGGGTTGCCATTTCCTTCTCCAGGGGATCTTCCCAACCCAGGGATTGAACCCAGGTCTCTTGCATTGCAGGCAGATTCTTTTACCACTGAGCCACCAGGGAAGCCCCCTATATATACATATATATGTGTGTGTGTGCTCTGCTCAGTCATGTCTGACTCTTTGCAACCCCAGGGAATGTAGCCCATAAGGCTTCTCTGTCCATGGGATTCTCCAGGCAAGAATCCTGGAGTGGGTTGTCACTTCCTTCTCCAGGGGACCTTCCTGACCCAGGGATTGAACCCACATCTCTTGTGTCTCCTGCATGGGCAAGTGGATTCTTTACTACTGTGCCACCTGGGAAGCCTATATATAAATATAAATATATATATATATATATATATATATATATATATATATATATATTTTTTTTTTTTTAAGAGATTTATTGTAAAGAAAGTTAAGTCGCTCAGTCATGTCCGACTCTTTGTGACCCCATGGACTGTAGCCTACCATGCTCCTCCATGCATGGAATTTTCCAGGCAAGAGTACTAGAGTGGGTTGCCATTTCCTTCTCCAGGGGATCTTCCTGACCCAGGGATCAAACCCGGGTTTCCTGCATTGCAGGCAGATGCTTTACCATCTGAGCCACTAGGGAAGCTATTGTAAAGAATTAGCTTACATAATTGTGAGCAGTGGTTAGGCAAGTCCTAAATCTATAGAGCAGGCCATCAGGAAGGGTAGGCTGAAATTCCTGGGCACAGGATGAATGTACTATTCACATTCTGCATTTCTTATTCAGAGAAGCCCCAGATCTTTTGTATTAATAAAGGCTTGTCATCTGACAGTATCAGGCCTGCCCAGATACAGATAATCTACCTTACTTAAAATCAGCCAATGATGTACTTCATCATATCTATAAAATACCTTTGCAGCAACATCTAGATTAGTGTTTGACTGAATTAGTAGGAAACCTTGAAAGTAGTTTCAAAAATCATAAGATATAATTTTAAATTTGGGAGAGGTTTGAGAGGAGAAGTAAAGGGAAGTTTAAATGTGATGATTTTCTCATTATACCGGTAATGTGTCAGTAGACAATTTTGACCAATTGGCAAAATGTTTAAGTGTTATGTTTAAATTTCCTTTTGTAAAATTAAGGTATAGTGACATATTGTCACCTTGCTTATTTAACTTATATGCAGAGTACATCATGAGAAACGCTGGGCTGGAAGAAGCACAAGCTGGAATCAAGATTGCCGGGAGAAATATCCATAACCTCAGATATGCAGATGACACCACCCTTATGGCAGAAAGTGAAGAAGAACTAAAAAGCCTCTTGATGAAAGTGAAAGAGGAGAGTGAAAAAGTTGGCTTAAAGCTCAACATTCAGAAAACGAAGATCATGGCATCTGGTCCCATCACTTCATAGGAAATAGATGGGGAAACAGTGGAAACAGTGTCAGACTTTATTTTTTGGGCTCCAAAATCACTGCAGATGGTGACTGCAGCCATGAAATTAAAAGATGCTTACTCCTTGGAAGGAAAGTTATGACCACCCTAGATAGCATATTGAAAAGAAGAGACATTACTTTGCCAACAAAGGTCCATCTAGTCAAGGCTATGGTTTTTCCAGTGGTCATGTATGGATGTGAGAGTTGGACTGTGAAGAAGGCTGAGCGCCGAAGAATTGATGCTTTTGAACTGTGGTGTTGGAGAAGTCTCTTGAGAGTCCGTTGGACTGCAAGGAGATCCAACCAGTCCATTCTGAAGGAGATCAGCCCTGGGATTTCTTTGGAAGGAATGATGCTAAAGCTGAAACTCCAGTACTTTGGCCACCTCATGCGAAGAGTTGACTCATATGGAAAAGACTCTGATGCTGGGAGGGATTGGGGGCAGGAGGAGAAGGGGATGACAGAGGATGAGATGGCTGGATGGCATCACTGACTCAGTGGACGTGAGTCTGAGTGAACTCCGGGAGTTGGTGATGGACAGGGAGGCCTGGCGTGCTGTGATTTGTGGTCACAAAGAGTCGGACAGGACTGAGCGACTGAACTGACTGACTGACTGACATATAACAATATTTTAGTTTCAAGCGTACAACATAATATTCAATATCTGTATACACTGTAGATTTGGATGCTGGGGAAGATTGAAGGCAGGAGGAAAAGGGGACGTCAGAGGAAGAAATGGTTGGATGACATCACTGCCTTGATGAACCTGAGTTTGAGCAAGCTCTGGGAAATGGTGAAGGACAGGGAAGCCTGGCGTGCTGCAGTCAATGGGTCACAAAGAGTTGGACATAACTGAGCGACTAAACAACAACAATACTGTAGAAATGATCATCACAATAAGTCTCATTATTCTATGTCACCATACACAGCTACAAAATGTACAATACAAACTGTTATACATGCTGTACATTATATCCCCATGACATTTATTTTACAACTGGAAGCTTGTACCTCTTGATCCCCTTCACCCATTTTGCCCAACCTCTCTCCCCTCTAGCAACCATCGTTCTACTGTCTATATTCATATAGAGTTTGCTTTGGTTGTGTTTTGTTTGTTCGTTTCAATTGTTAGATTCTACATATATGTATATTCGTATTTCTCTGGCTGATTAATTTCACTTAGCATATGTTCACACTCAAGGTCCATCCGTGTTGTCTCCAAAGGCAAAATTTCATTCTAAAATATGGCTGGGTTGTATTTCCTTGTGTGTATGTATAGATACATATCTTCATTATTCACACATCCATTAGTGGACGTCCAGGCTGTTTCCATAGTTTGCCTCTTATGAATAATGCTGCAGGGAACACAGGGGTGCATGCGCAGACCAGCGTTTTCCTTTTCTTTGGATAAATACCCAGAGTGTAATTGTTGGATTACACCGGCCACACATGCTAAGTCGCTTTAGCTGAGTCCGACTCTGGATCTTCCTGACCCAGGGATGGAACTGTATCTCTTATGTCTCCTGCATTGGCAGGCAGGGTCTTACAACTAGTGCCACCTGGGAAGCCTGGATTATACGGAAGTTCTACGTTTAGTTTTGTGAGGAACCTCTAAACTGTTTTTCATAGTGACTGCACCAATTTACATTCTTATCAGTTTCAGTCTCTTTGTGGCCTTACATTTGAAGTAAACCTCTTGTAGCAACCCACTCCAGTGTTCTTGCCTGGAGAATCCCAGGAACGGGGGAGCCTGTTGGGCTGCCGTCTATGGGGTCGCACAAGGTCGGTCACAACTGACGCGACTTAGCAGCAGCAGCAGCAGCAGACACCATATAGATGGGTGTTATATTTTTATATATTCAAAGTTTATGTCTTTTGATTGGAGAATTTAGGTCATTTGCATTTAAGGTAATTACAGGCATGTATGTATTACTGCCATTGTAAAATTATTTTTGGCTATTTTGCATTCCTTTCTTCTTCTCTTGCTCTCTTCCATGTGGTTTGACAATTTTTTTAGTGCTATGTACAGATTCCATCCTCATCTTTTCTGTACCTACTGTAAGATTCTGTTTTGTGGTTACATTGCACGCATGCTCAGTCATGCAGTCATGTCCGACTCTTTGCAACTCTATGGACTGTAGCTCTCTAGGCCCCTCTGTCCATGGAATTTTTCAGGCAAGAATATTGGAATGGGTTTTCATTTCCTCCTCCAGGGGATCTAAGGTCTACATATAACAACCTATATATTTAGCAGTCTATTTTAAGTTGATACTAAGTCTGGACACATTCTAAAACTATAATTCTACTCACTCAGCATTTTATGTTTTTGATGTCAAATTGTACATTTTATTGAAATTATAGTTGTTTTGTTTTGTGTTTTTTTTTTACTATTTTTGTCTTTTAACCATCATACTAGCTTTATGAGTGATTTGTTCAGTAACTTTACTATATATTTTCCTTTACCAGTGAGATTTTTATATCCATATGCTTTCTTATTAGATTAATTAGTGCTTTTTCTTTCACCTTAAAGTTCTTTCAACATTTCTTATAAGACTGGTTGAGTGAAGTTACTCAGTCATGTCCGACTCTTTGCGACCCCATGAACTGTATGTAGCCTACCAGGCTCCTCCATCCATGGGATTTTCCAGTCAAGAATCCTGGAGTGGGTTGCCATTTCCTTCTCCAGGAGATCTTCCCGGCCCAGGTCTCCCGCATTGCAGGCAGACGCTTTACCGTCTGAGCCACCAGGGAAGTCCATAAGACTGGTTAGTAGTGGTGAACTTTAACTTTTTGCTTGTCTGGAAAACCCCTTTTTTCATATCTGAACGGTAACCTTGCCAGATAGAGTTTCCTTGGTGAAATTTTCTTTTGCTTTTAGCACATTTCTCCCTTCTGTCTTACAGAGTTCTCACTAAAAAGACTGCTGATGGTCTTACACAGTTTTCCTAGCATGTAACAAGTTGTTTTTCTCTTGCTACTTTTAAGATTCTCTCTTTAAGTGTTGATATTTTAATTATGTGTCTTGGTGTGAATCTCTGAATTCATCTTATTGGGAACTCTCTGGGCGTCTTGGATCTGGATGTCTGCTTCCAGGGTAAGAATGTTTTCAGCCATTATTTCTTCACATAAACTTTTTGTCCCTTTTTCTGTTTTCTCTTTCTGAGATTCCTATAATGCAATTGTTCTGTTTGATTTTGTCCCATAGGTCTGTTAAACTATCTTCCCTTTTTAAAATTTCTTTTTTTTCTTTTTGCTGCTCTGTTTGGGTAAGTTCCACTGCCCTCTTCGATCCTTTTTTTTTTTTTTTTTTTCACTTCATCTAATCTGCTCTTGAAACCTTCCAGTGTATTTTTTTCAGTTCGATTATAGTCCTCTTCAGCTCTGTGACTTCTCTTTGGAACTTATATTTTCTAACTCTTTGTAGAAGTTCTCTCATGTTCATCCATTCTCTCCCAAGACTAATGAGCATCCTTATGACCATCACTTTTAACTCCTTTTTCTCATTATCCTTTTTTAAAAAACATTTATTTTATACAGGAGCATAGTTGATTAACAATGTTGTGTTAGTTTCGGGTGTAAACTAAAGCAGTTAAGTTATACATACACATGTATCTATTACTTTTCAAGTTCTTTTCCCATTTAGGTTATTATAGAGTATTTAGTGGAGATTCCTGTGCTATATTTGTTGTTTTTCTATTTTAAATATAGCAGTATGCACATGTCAATTCCAAATCCAAACTCTCAATCTATCCCTCACCCTCACTCTTCCCCCTCTGGTAACCATAAATTCATTCTCTACGTCTGTGAGTCTGTTTCTGTTTTGTAAATAAATTCATTTGTGTCAATTTTTTTATATTATCCATATAAGCAATATCATATGATATTTGTCTTTCTAGGTCTGATTTATTTAACTTAATATGACAATCTCTAGGTCCATCCATGTTGCTGCAAACGGTATTGTTTTATTCTTTTTAATTGACGAGTAATATTCCAAAAGCTTTTGCACAGCAAAAGAAATCATAAACAGTGAAAAGACAATCCACAGAATGGGAGAAAATATTTACAAATAATGCAACCAACAAAGGATTAGTCTCTGTTAGGGAAATTAAATGACTAGTCTTGTTTAGGCTTCAGAGGCAAAGCAGAGCAGGCCTCTGACCTTGCTTCTAACCTGCCTGGATGCTGCCCTGACTGGGAGTGACTGCCTGCTGTGAGTGCAAGACTTGCAGCACCTTAGATAAGACGGCAGAGAAGGCGATGGCACCCACTCCAGTGCTCTTGCCTGGAAAATCCCATGGGCAGAGGAATCTGGTAGGGTGCCGTCCATGGGGTCGATAAGAGTCGGACACGACTGAGCGACTTCACTTTCACTTTTCACTTTCATGCATTGGAGAAGGAAATGGCAACCCACTCCAGTGTTCTTGCCTGGAGAATCCCAGGGACGGGGAGCCTGGTGGGCTGCCATCTATGGGGTTGCAGAGAGTCGGACATGACTGAAGCGACTTAGCAGCAGCAGCAGCAGCAGCAGCAAAGATGGGGGAGAAATCCTGAGATTGTTGAGACCCTGGAGGGGGCCAGGTCAACCAAGCCCCAGGCTTAACTATATTCCAAGTTTTACAGGACAAAATAAACAGCATTAAAATGAAACCAGAGCTGCAATTTGGTCACAGATTGATGATGATACTAGTTTGTGACCTTCCTGGGATTATAAGCGGGAACTCAGAACTTCAGTCTTTGAAGTCTCACCCACTGAGGGATGCACTGCCTGGGATCAGTTCCCAGTTGGGACTCCAGATGCGCTGTGACGCAGGACTTCCCAGCACTGTTTAAATCTGGATGTTGGTCAGAACCCAATTTAGTGATGTCTTCTCTGCTCTTTGTTTTCTCTTTTCTTTTAATGTTAGAATGTTGAAATTAGGCTAGATAATTCTCTAATAAATGTCTGTATTATTTATTTGTATATAACGAGTCACTTATTTTGTTAACAAATCCTCTGAACCTGAAAGAAAAGTGAAAACTTTCAGAAAAACAGTCTCCAAAATTTACAAGCAGCTCATGTGGCTCAATATCAAAAAACAAACTGCCCAATCAAAAAAATGAACAGAAGAACTAAACAGACATTTCTGCAAAGAAGACATATAGATGGCCAAGAGGCACATGTAAAGATGCTCACCGTCAATAAATATTAGAGAAATACAAATCAAAACTACCAGATATTGCTTCATGCCAGTCAGAATAGCCACCATCAAAAAACCTACAAACCATACATGCTGGAAAGGGTGTGGAGAAAAAGGAACTGTTATGGGAAGGGAACCACTGATGGGAATGTAAATGGGTAGAGCCACTGTGGAAAACAGCATGGAGCTTCCTTAAGGAACTAAAAATAGAGCTATCATATAAACCAGCAATTCCACTTCTGTGCATATATGGTTCAAAAGGATACATGCACCCCAATGTTTATTGCAGTGCTGCTTACAATAGCCAAGATACGGAAGCAACCTAAAAATCCACAGACAGGTGAATGCATAAAGAAGGTTGTGGTACGTATATACAATAGAATACTGCTTTTAACTCTTTTTCAAGTAATTTACTCATTTTCATTTCATTAAGGATTTTTTTTCTGAGATTTTAGTTTGTTCTTTCATTTAGAACATAGTCCTCTGTTTCCTTATTTTGTCTGACTCTGTTTGTTTCTGTGTATTAAGTGAAATAGCTAGCTCTCCCAGTCTTGAAGGATTTATCCAGGAAGTCCGGGGAGGTGTGTTTCTCTCAGTTGTCTGTGCCATGCTCTAGGGGTGGCTGCCTTCCAAAAACTGTCTCTCCAATTTTTTCAGTCCCATGGCATTCAGAGCTAGGCATTCAAGGGGAATCTCATAAATGACCTGTGCATACCCCTTGGCTTTAGCCAGGCCATAGGGCAGTGCCAGGCCAGGGCAAACCCACCTGTTGGCTTTGATAGGGCTTTTGGTAGGGTGGTCCAGGGCCAGGGAAAATCTGCCTGTTGGCTTTGGTGAGGCTGTAGGAGGGCAGCAGGAAGCAGAGGGCCTGCTGGCACTGGCAAAATAAAAGGAGAGTGTAAAACATCACTCATCAGAGCCTCTGTGCTCGGAGAGAGTTCCAACAGACCCCTGCCTCTGTGGCAGACGCTCTAAGATTAGCAGGTTAATCTCCTACACATATGATCTAGGCACTTTTCAAACTGCTGATTTTGCTCTGGGTCCCAGAGCAAGTGAGTTTGTATACTAGCCATTTAATGGCAGAATCTCCATTTCCCACAGCCCTTTTGGTTTCTTGGATGTAAGCCTCACTGGTTTTCAAAGCCAAACATTTGAGGGCTTCTCCCTGATACAGGTCTCAAGGTTTAGGGCGTGTGATGTGGAATTCAAATCCCTTGATCCACAGGGAGAAACTTCATATTTGTGAGATCCTTCCCAATTATGGTTTGCTGCCCCAGGAGTGTGGAATGAGGGTAGCCTGCATTTCTGCCTCTCCTACCCATCTCATTGTGACTGTGGCCCTTTTATCCTTTATGTGGAAGGCGATTTTCAGCTATTTTTCAAGTATTTTTCAGAGGGAATTGTTTAATATACAGCTGTATATTTGGATTGTCCATGGGAGAAGGTGAGCTCAGGAACTCCCTACACTGCCGTCTTGAATTGTTCCTCCTAAATTTCTTAAGTGAAAGTGTCAGTCACTCAGTCATGTCTGACTCTTCGCAACATCACGGACTGTAGCCCACCAGGCTCCTCTGTCCATAGGATTCTCCAGACAAGAATAATGAGTGGGGATAATCCGCTTCTCTAGGGGATCTTCTCAACCCAAGGATCTAACCCAGATCTACCCCTCTGCAAGCAGATTTCTTAAAGTGTCTTTGTGCTGTGCTGTGCTTAGTTGCTCAGTCGTGTCCGACTCTATGTGAACACATGGACTGTAGCCGACCAGGCTCCTCTGTCCATGGGGATTCTCTAGGCAAGAATACTGGAGTGGGTTGCCATGCCCTCCTCCAGGGGATCTTCCCAACCCAGAGATCGAATGCATGTCTCCTGCATTGGCAGGTGGGTTCTTTACCATCTGAGCCACCAGGGAAGCCCAAAGTATGCTTTAAAAAAAAAACCCAAAACATTGTGGGATACTTCCTAATAAAGCTAAATTCCCATTAAGCAGCATACATAGCTTTTAGTCAGACACATTGCTTCCTCTAACAATTTAAAGGTTTGGTTACCAATGAAAAGGGGAACGATGACACACACATATTTATGGTGTCTTCACCCCATTCTCTAAATGAATTAATGGCATTTGGGGAACAAACTCTCACGAGATACTTTTTACAAATACATACATATCACTTTTTTCTCTCATATATATTTTATGCTATTTCCTAAATCTAAGTAAACATTTACCAATCAGGTTATCTAGTAATTGAATTTGGGAGAAAAGTGATGTGTAATGATATATTTCTTACTTTTGAAGTTGGGTAAGCAACAAAATTTCAGTGTTTTATGTATGTTGTTTCTTAGAAATATAAGACCACTTGGATTATTTCCCCTTGGGTTTTTCCCAAAGGAGCAAGATTAATTGCTGGAATCAAGATAAGCTTACATAATTTATAATGTGTATGTGGTCCACTGTGCTGTATTTCATTTCTTTCATGGGATAACAAGCTTAAAGGATAAAGTAAATTAGGGACCTGCTATCTATTTTAATGGGGCTTTAAAGAAGATTTTATTTAAAAAATTAAATGGAAATTAAAGAAAAACAGATTAGCAGGGACAAAGAGCAAATGGATTGGCAGAAATAATAAACAGATTGTTTTTAGTGTTCCATGGCAAATTGACAGCAGATATTAGTTAAATTGATAACAAATATGAGCCTAACATATTGTATTGTCTTGAGGGAAAGGGGGAAATGTTAATTTAATGTAGTTCAGAAAATGCATTGAGATAATCTTCAGAAATAGCACAAAGTAAAGAAGATAGATAAATTTGACTAAATAAAAATTAAGAACTACTGTTTACCAAAAGACCACTTCCCCCTTAATCTCCACTTCCTTTTGGATTGAAATACACTTTATAAGCACAGTCTAAAAACATGACATATAATACACTGAGATTGTATCAGAGTCATGATGTGCATTTTTTACCTTTTACCCTGAAGCACAGTTATGAGATTTTGGTGGCAATCAGCTCGTCCTTATGAAAAATATAACCTGTACACAGGCCTTCAGGAGCACTTCTGTTCTGCATTTCAGTGTAGTCTTCTACTTGGCTTAAAAACTAGCATCCACTAGATATAAGTGACTGAGAGAATGGTAGCTAAGAGGTCAACATGGCTGTCAAAGGAGGGTAATCTCTATTCTTGCAAAAGTTCATGTAACATGTGTATGTCTGTTAGTAATGTGTATTTATACAAATGCCTCAGTTCAGTTCAGTTCAAGTTGCTCAGTCGTGTCCAACTGTTTGTGACCTCATGGACTGCAGCACGCCAGGTTTCTCTGTCCATCACCAACTCCCAAAGCTTTCTCAAACTCATGTCCATCGAGTCAGTGATGCCATCCAACCATTTCATCCTCTGTCATCCCCTTCTCCTCCTGCCTTCAATCTTTCCCAGCATCAGGGTCTTTTCCAATAAGTCAGTTCTTCACATCAGGTGGCCAAAGTATTGGAGTTTCAGCTTCAGCATCAGTCCTTCCAATGAATATTCAGGACTGATTTCCTTTAATATTGACTGGTTTGATCTCCTTGCAGTCCAAGAGACTCTCAAGAGTCTTCTCCAACACCACAAACGCCTCAGTTTCAGACTATTTAACAGAGGACATAGAATATATATAGTTATACCTTTTCATTAATTTTATTTTTTATTGAAGTATAGTTGATTTACAATATCATGTTAGTTTTGAAGTGAAAGACAGCATTAGCCATTCAGTCATGTCCGACTCTTTGAGACACCATGGGCTGTAGCCCACTAGGCTCCTCTGACCATAGAATTCTTCAGGCAAGAATACTGGAGTGGATAGCCATTCCCTTCTCCAGGGGATCTTCCTGACCTAGGGATAGAACCCAGGTCTCCTGCATTATAGGCAGATTCTTTACCATCTGAGCCATCAGAGAAGCTCCTTGTTAGTTTCAAGTGTCCAGCAAAGTGATTCAGTTATTACAGATTCTTTTCCCTTATGGATTATTATAAAATATTGAGTACAGTTTCCTATGCTATAAAGTATGGCCTATGCTTATCTATTTTATATGTAGTAATGTGTACATGTTTTAATCTCATAACTCCTAATTTATCCCTCCCCTATCCTTTATCTTTGGTAACCATAGTTTGTTTTCTATGTCTCTGAGTCTATTTCTATTTTGTAAACAAATTCCACTGCATGTTTTTTTTTTTTTAGTCCATATAAGCAATATCATATATTTGTCTTTCTCTGTCTGGCTTACTTCACTTAGTGTGATAATCTCTAGGTCTATCCATGTTTCTGCAAAAGGCATTATGCCATTCTTTTTAAAAACTGAGAGATATTCATATATATATATGCATATACACACACACACACACACACACACATATATACACACACACATATATATACCATATCTTCTTTACCCATTCATCTGTTGATGGACATTTAGGCTGCTTCCATGTCTTGGCTATTGTAAGTAATGCTGAAATGAACATTAGCATCCATGTATCTTTTTGAATGATGGCTTTCTCCAGATATATGCCTACGAGTGGCATTGATGGATCATATTTGTTGTTGTTCAGTCACTCAGTCATATCAGAATCTTTGCAACCCCATGGACTGTGGCACACTAGGCTTCCCTGTCCTTCACCATCTCCCAGAGCTTGCTCAAACTCATATCTAACGAGTCTGTGATGTCATCCAGCCATTTCATCCTCTGTCATCCCTTTCTCCTCCTGCCTTTAATCTTTCCTAGCATCAGCTTCTTTTCTAATAAAGGCAGCTCTTCCCAATCAGTTGCCCAAAGTATTATAGGAGCTTCAGCATCAGTACTTTCAATTAATATTCAGGATTGATCTCCTTTAGGATTGACTCATTTGCAGTCCAAGGGACTCTCAAGAGTCTTCTCCAGAACCACAGTTCAATAGCATCAATTCTTCAGTGCTCAAACTTCTTTATGATCCAACTCTCACATCCATACATGACTACTGAAAAAAGCATAGCTTGGATTATATGGACCTTTGTCAGCAAAGTAATGTCCCTGCTTTTTATATACATTATCAAACTTTTTAATTTGCACATTTGATATACCAGATATCTAATTTCAAAACTGTGAAAGTGTGTTCGTCACTCAGTCATGTCAAACAATTTGCGACCGCATGGACTTGCAGCTCACCAGGCTCCTCTGTCCATGGAATTCTCCAGGCAAGAATACTGGAGTGGGGAGCCATTCCCTTCTCCAGTGGATCTTCCTGACCCAAGGATAGAACTTGGGTCTCTTTACCAACTGAACCACCATTGATAACCAAAATTAGTACATTAAACCAGCCAAACGGTGGTTAAAAATATGATTATAATAAAAGAGGATAAGATAAACTATACAGCCTAAATTTGGGGTCAAATAGTAAGTTACAGGGTCCTGATTTAATGGTTCTGTTAATTATTGCCTGTGTTTAGAGTAGCTTATTACCATTGGGTAGTAACACAAAAACTTTCATGGGTTCAGAATTTTTAGCTGTATTGTTACTCTCTACAGCCCTTCATAACAGGCTAACACTGTTTCTCTGATGATTTATCCTCAAATCTGGGATCTTGATTCAAATATTTAAAGGAAAAATTTATGTTTCAAGTAGCATCAATGTTTTACTTAGGATATCAGTTGGAACTAAAAAAGGGGGTATCTCTTTTTTTTCCCCCTAAGAAATACAGCTGCCCATTAATTTGGGTTGTCATATGATCTGTTACTGATCTGGTTTAAAAAATATTTCCCCTGTACTCCCATGAGATTTAGATCATTACTACAAACTAAAGAATATTTTCTATTCTCCATAATATTGGTATGAGTGTGTTTCTCCTGCTCAACCCAAATTTTTGACACTAACTTCCAGAGAAATAACCAAGGACTAAAAAATGAGAAAACTATAAAAATTAGTATATTCTGACAAGCAGTATTTTGGATAAAATCATTGTTACTGAATTAAAATACTAAAAGTGCAGTTTAAAGACCATTTTTCTTTATTAGCTGTCATAAGAAATCTGGAATGGGCCATTCATGCCCTCTTATTTGGTGACTCTTGTAATTCCTGAGATATACTTATGAAAAAGCTGTCTTTAAAGAGGATTTAATTCTTGTGCAGTTAAACACAATGGATTCTTCATGTCAAGCTGACTGGCTCATGAATCTATATTGCTAATATGCACCATTCAAAGGAGCTAGCTGGCTAAATATAAATAATACTAAACTTTTGAACAATAACAAAGATACATGTCAAAGATATATTCGCTTCTTTAAAGTGTCATTTTACTGGACAGCAAATTGCACAGGCATGGGGGAAAACTTGAGAAATTATTATAACAAACTGAAATGGAATTTTTTACATAGCACCAAAAACCTTAATTTTAATAATCTCTGGAAGTAGCTGAAGAAAATAATGGGTCTTACACTTACTCTTTATTAACTTCACAGTTAGAGATTTCATGTTAAAAATTCAAATTAAAGACATACATTCTTCTAAATTGTACATATAAATGCATTTCCATGAGGTATTTATTTTAGTAGAACATTTCATTAGAGAAATTCAGGGCAAAATACACTGTTTTAAATTCTTTTAAAATAAAGTCAGGATAATGAGTAATAATTCCTTAGAATCAAAACTATGAAGCCTGAGGATGGTTTATATTTTACACTTATTAAGTGAAATTCACATGTTGCCAAAATGTTAAGTCCCCAAACTCAAACATTAATCTGTGGCATTAACATAGCAGAAATCAAAAATCACTCATTTATTTACTGAGCAATTATTATATGTTAGACACTGTTAGATATTAGGGATAAGAAGAAAACAAAGTGGCACTTTCCTTCATAGACCTGATGTTCTATTAGAATATGAGATTGACAATAAAAAAGTAAATGAACAAACATTAATACATACAAATTACTATTCATATAACAAAGGAAAAGATATATGAAAGAAAATGACATGGTGAGTGGTAGGAGGAATTGAATCACTTCACTCAGATTTTAAAGAAATTTCTTTATAAAGATAGAAAATATATTAATAGTTGTAGAAATTGAATTATCAAATACCAATAAATTAAAATGCAAAATGTCTGCCATCCAATAAAAACCCATACCGAGAAAAAAAATCAATCAGTGTAAACAGACTCACAAATAACTTGAGTGGCAGAAATAATAGACAGTTCCATGAACTGGCAACTCTTTATGTAACATTTATATTGTATTCATAACTATTTACAAATAATTTGTAATTTGGGGCTTCCCTTTTGGCTCATCTTGTAAAGAATCCACCTGCAACGCAGGAGACCTAGGTTCGATCCCTGGGTTGGGAAGATACCCTGGAGAAGGGAAAGGATACCCATTCCAGTATTCTGGCCTGGAGCATTCCATGGACTGTATAGTCCATGGGATCCCAAAGAGTCAGACACGACTGAGTTACTTTCACTTTCCCTTTTCTTTCAGGTATTATTAGTAGTCTGGAGATGATTTAAAGTATATAGGAAGATGTACATTGGCTATATAGAAATACTATGCCATGTTATGTAAGAAACATGGAGCATCCTCAGATTTTGGTATCTGCAGAGGGTTTTGGAATATCGAAGGCTGATTGTACTTTCCTCTTTAGGTTAAGAAAAAAGAAAGGATAAACATTCTTGACACTTCTTTTTAACACACTTGTGGTTCTAGTTAGTGTTATAAGATCAGAGAGATAAGTAAATGAAAGGCAACCATCTTTAGAAGAAAGCAGTAAAACTGCCTTTATTCACAGGTTACATGTTTGTCTATGTTAAAAATTCTATAAACTCTACAAACACTACTAGAACTAGTAGTAGGGACTTTAGCCAGCTTGAAGATTACAAGATCAATATAGAAAAATCAATCATTTTTTATGTGCATGCACACACAACAAAACATCTAATTTGATATTAAAAACTGTATCATAATATAAAGCATGTAAAGATTAATTAGATATATGTAAGACTTGACACTCAAAGCTATGAACACTGCTGAGAGAAATTAAACAAAATCTAAATAAATGGAGAGATACATCATACTTAGAGATCAGAACACTCAATATTGTTAAGATGTCAATTCTTCCCAAATTGATCTATTGATTCAATGAAATATCAAAGTCCTAATTTTTTTTAACAGAAATTGACAAGGTGACTCTAAAATTCATATGGAAATGCAAAATATTTAGAATAGCCAAAATAATGTTGGAAAAAGAGAAAATTGAAATGGTTATACCATCCAATTTAAGCCTTATTATAAAGTTACATAGGGCTTCCCTGGTGGCTCAGAGGTTAAAGCATCTGCCTGCAATGTGGGAGACCTGGGTTCAATCCCTGGGTCAGGAAGATCCCCTGGGGAAAGAAATGGCAACCCACTCCAGTATTCTTGCCTGGAGAATCCCATGGACAGAGGAGCCTGGTAGGCTGCAGTCCATGGGGTCTCAAAGAGTCAGACACGACTGTGGTATTTACATAAAGATACACATATATGATCAATAGAACAGAGTAGAGAGTCCAGAAATATATATATACACAGTATATATATATATATATACATACACAGTCAAGTTGATATTTGACAAAGATACAAATCGTTTGGGAAAGACAGCCTTTTCAATAAATGTCAAAACACCAAACTTTAAGTCTATTTAAATATGCACCCTTTATTGAATGTCAATTAGGTTTCAACAAACCTGTTTAACTTAAATGAAATGAATTATTTTCTATAAAAGTGTACTTTGAGAAAAAATTAGAAACCAAGTTATAAAAGAGAAAGGGTGGTTAGAAAAGCTTGAAATAATCAGGAAATAGGATGCAATGAACTGGAAGCAGAAGACCCAGGTGGCTGCATCATAGAGACTGTGGGCAGAGATTAGTGATGAGATTGGAAAGACAAGCAAGGCCTAGAAAACATCTAGCTAATCATTGGTTAAACATATAATGGAAGGCCATAATAGGGTTTATTCAGGTTATTGCTATGTGAATTTACATAATTAATAGACCACTCTGATTCCTATGTGCTAAAAAGCACTAGTAGAAGGGTACAGGTTGGCTAAGAGGCTTCTTGCAGGCAGAAGACACTGGTTCAATTCCTGGGTCAGAAAGATCCCCTGGAGAAGGGACAGGCTACCCACTCCAGTATTCATGGGCTTCCCTGGTGGCTCAGCTGGTAAAGAATCTGCCTGCAATGTGGGAGAACCTGATTCAATCTCTGGGTTTGGGAAGATCCCCTGGAGGAGGGCATGGCAACCCACTCTAGTATTTTTGCCTGGAGAATCCCAAGAACAGAGGAGCCTGGCGGGCTATAGTCCATGGGGTCGCAAAGAGTCAAACATGACTGAGCAACTAAGCAAAACACAGCAAGAGGCTACTTGCAGTAATTCAAGCACAAAACAATGAGTTTTGTAAAAGCAGGGCAGAGATGGACAATTCAAAAATGACTTTTAAGAAACCAATCCCATTTACAATAGCAAAAGAGAAGAAAATAATTAAAAATCAAGTTATACAAAGAGATTCAAGATGTGTATACTAAACACTGCAAAAGAAAGAATTTGGATGCCTACCTCACATCATACACAAAAACTAAGTCAAAATGGATCATAGGTCTAAATATAAGCACTAAACAGTAAAACGTCTAGGAGGGAAACAATTCATAACGTGAGTTAGACAATGCTTTCTGAGAAAATAAAATAAAAAATGAGCAACAAAAGGAAAAAAGATAAATTGGACTTCAGAACAATTAAAAACTTTGGCTTCCAAGGACATTATCAAGGAAATGAAAAGACAATCCACAGAGCAGGAGGAAATATCTGCAAATCTTATTTGTGATAATGGACTTGTATCTAAAATATATAAAGAATTCTTACAATGCAATAGACATGCCTTATGATCCAGCAATCCCACTGCTGGGCATACACACTGAGAAAACCAGAAGGGAAAGAGACACGAGTACCCCAATGTTCATCGCAGCACTGTTTATAATAGCCAGGACATGGAAGCAACCTAGATGTCCATCAGCAGATGAATGGATAAGAAAGCTGTGGTACATATACACAATGGAGTATTATTCAGCCATTAAAAAGAATACATTTGAATCAGTTCTAATGAGGTGGATGAAACTGGAGCCTATTATACAGAGTGAAGTAAGCCAGAAAGAAAAACACCAATACAGTATACTAACGCATATATATGGAATTTAGAAAGATGGTAACAATAACCCTGTGTACGAGACAGCAAAAGAGACACTGATGTATAGAACAGTCTTATGGACTCTGTGGGAGAGGGAGAGGGTGGGAAGATTTGGGAGAATGGCATTGAAACATGTAAATATCATGTATGAAATGAGTTGCCAGTCCAGGTTCGATGCACGATACTGGATGCTTGGGGCTGGTGCACTGGGACGACCCAGAGGGATGGAATGGGGAGGGAGGAGGGAGGAGGGTTCAGGATGGGGAACACATGTATACCTGTGGCGGATTCATTTTGATATTTGGCAAATCTAATACAGTTATGTAAAGTTTAAAAATAAAATAAAATAAAAAAAAAAAAAAAAAAAAAAAAGAATTCTTACAATGCAATGATAAAAAGACAACTCAATTCTTAAACATCTCCAAAGAAGATATACAATGAAGCAATTAGCAGCACACAGATAGATAGATCATTAGTCATCAATTCAGTCAGTTCAGTTCAGCCGCTCAGTCGTGTCCGACTCTTTGCGACCCCATGAATCGCAGCACGCCAGGCCTCCCTGTCCATCACCAACTCCCGGAGTTCACTCAGACATCAGGTACATGTAAATCAAAGTTACACTGAGATACCACTGCATATCTACTAGAATGACAAAAATCAAAAGACAGACAGGAAGATGTGTCAACAAGGATTATGGGGAAATTAGAAAATTCATACATTATAGGGTTGCAAAGAATTGGACACTACTGAGCAACTGAAGTGAACTGAACTCATAGATTATTGATAAGATTGTAAACTGACGCAGCCACTTTGGAAAAGAGTTGCTCAAAATGCTAAAGATAGAATTATCATATAGTTCAGAAATTTTACTCTTAGGTATTTACCTATGAGAAATGCAAACATATGTCCATACAAGAACTTGTACATAACTGTTCATCACCGCATTAGTAAGAATAGCCACAAAAAGGAAATAACCTAAATGCCCACCAACTGATTAATGAATAAACAAAATGCTGCTTATCCATACAATGGAATACTCTTTGGTAATTTTAAAAAGTATAAAGTACTTACACATGGATGAACTTCTAAAACCTATGCTCAGTGAAGAAAGTCACTTATGAAAGACTACATATTTTATGGCTCCATTTTTGCAAAATATCTAACACGTGTGGGTATGTTAGTCACTCAGTCATGTCCAACTCTTTGCAACCCCATGGACTATAGCCAGCCAGCTCCTCTGTCCACGGGATTCTCCAGGCAAGAATACTGGAGTGGGTAGCCATTCCCTCCTGTAGAGGATCTTCCCAACCCAGGGATCAAACTCTGGTCTCCTGCATTGTAGACAGATTCTTCACTGTCTGAGCCACCAGGAAAGCCCAAAATATAGGTACATCCATAAAGGCAGAAAGTACTAATAGATTAGCGGTTGCCTAAGGCTTGGGATTGAGGGTAGACAGCAGTCAGGTAGGGCATGGGGAGTGAGCGCTATGGGCACGGGCTTTCTTTTGGAGATCATTAAAATGCTCTGAAATTAGATTATGATGATGGGAGCACAACTGTGTGAATACACTAGAAACCGCTGAATTATATACTTTAAAAGGATGAACTTTCTAATATGCAAATTATATTTCATAAAGTATTTAATAAAAGGCAGGAAAGAGAAAAATTATTTCAGCTATAATACACATATTATAGGGCTTCCCAGATGGCTCAGTGGTAAAGAATCTGCCTGCCAATACAGGAGATGCAGGAGACCAGGTTTAATTCCTGGGTCAGAAAGATTCCCTGGAGGAAGCAATGGCAATCCACTCCAGTATTCTTACCTGGGAAATCCCATGGACAGAAGAGCCTGGTGGGCTACAGTCTATGGGGTCACAAAAGTCAGACTTGACTGAGCAAGCATGCACACACACACATATTGTAAGTAAAAATAAGATTTGGTGATGGATTACATGTGGGGCTGAGAAAGAGAGAGCAACCAAGTATAACTCACTCCTGGCAAAATTACTGACTCATCAGTGAAACTGTCAAGTAGTAAATAAGATGTCCTGGGCTGTTTTTATAAATATGACCTAGCATTCTCTCTCTCTCTCTCTCCATCTCTCTCCATAAATGTGTGTGTGTGTGTATATGTATATATACATAGAAATAAAAATATAAAGTTATATATAATTATATAAATCTATAACATATAATTAGAGAATAAATATATAACATATGCATATAAAATATGTAAATAAAGTAATTATTCATGAAATCAGTTGTGTATTTAGACTGAGAGCAGTGTAGTTCCCTTGGCTGGGAATCCATCCTCTTTTCCACTATCTTCAAGTTACAGTGCCCACCTGACCAGAAAATAGAGACCATGCATATCTTGCTCTACTTTATATCTTCAATGCCAAGTTCACACCTGGATTTAATGAACTTTTGTTGAATGCCGTAATGAATAAATGACTATAGTTCTATTAAAGCTATCAATAAAGAAGAGCAAATGACTTTCCCAAGTAGCACAGTGGTAAAGAATCTGCCTGCCAATGCAGAAGACATGGGTTCAATCCCAGGGTTGGGAAGATCCCCTGGAGTAGGAAATGGCAACCCACTCCAGTGTTCTTGCCTGGAAAATTCCATGGACATAAAGCTTCCTATAAGCCCACTGGTATAGTAGGCATTGCCACACATAAGATCTCATGGATCACAGAGATCTTATGTTTTTGTTGTAAGTCTCATTTAAAGATTTTTTTTTTTTAAGGCACAGAGAGGTTATATCTGCCTAATGTTCCACAACTGCAAGTGAGATCATGTGACTGCAAACTCAGATTTGTCTGATTTCAATTATTTTCTTTATTCCACAATGAAATGAATAGCAATCTTTTTTTTTTTCCTCCTTAAAATTGGCATAGTTCTTCCATGTCTCACTTGGTTATAACTAGATTTGTGGGAAAACACTGAGAAACATGTTCTGCTCTAGGATTGCACTGTAATTAGGGCTTTCTGGAAAAGTAGTGCTCTATTTGTCCACAAATAGATATGCACTGGCCCTGGAGATCTCCCTTTATCTTCTCCAGCCTCCTGTGAGTTCCTCTAGTCACTAGCATTAGGAAAACAAAGGCAGGTGATATAAATGTGCCCTGTAATAGAAAGGATAAATAGAACAGTGTGTTATCTTTGATACACATTTCCAAAACAGGCAAAGTCTCACTCATGCTGGCAATGTTCTTCTTCCTGGTAGCTCAGCTGGTAAAGAATCTACCTGCCATCCAGGAGACCCTGGTTCATTTCCTGGGTTGAGAAGATCCCCTGGAGAAGAGGGATAGGCTACCCACTCCAGTATTCTTGAGCTTCCTCGTGGCTCAGCCGGTAAAGAATCTGCTTGCAATTCAGGAGACGTGGGTTCAGTCTCTGGATTGGGACAATCCCCTGGAGAAGGGAATGGCTACATACTCCAATATTCTGGCCTGGAGAATTCCGTGGACTATAAGAGTCAGACAGGACTGAGCGACTCTCACTTTTCTTCTTAGAGACAAATTAGTTTAGTGTCAAATATTTTGAATGTTAATTCAGAATTCAATATTTTAGGTACAAAATCTCAAGTGGCAAAAAGGAGAGAAATTTAATAGTTATAGGTGGCAAACAAACAAATCAAACCTACAAACACTGTTTATTTTCCATGATCCTCTGCAAAGTACTAGAATTGGGGATTATGCTTTACCACAGATTAAGTGGTTTATCCTTTGGTGCCCTAGGCAGCCATCCAGTGTAGTAAACGTCTAACGTAAGTCATAACAATAAAGCTAGATAGAGAGTGTCTGTTATTGTTATTGCTTCCAGCACCACTAGATCACAGTGTAGTGGGAGTGTGAATCCCCGAATGATGCCTTGAAAATGTTTCCATATGTTTCATACAGTGGTTTCACTACCCTGAAACAAACAGAAAGGTCTAAATAGCACAAGAAGCATTCTACTCCCTATTCTAATATGCACTAGCATGATCATATATTCAAGATGAATGTAAAATAATTACTGCTTCTCTGCTTTCAGTGGGAACAAACAAGACTTCAGCATGAAAGTAAAAGATGCTCTCTGTTAAGGTGTTTATCACACTTTTTCCCCAGTAGGTCAGATATAGCATTTTTGCCCATTCATCCCTGTCTTGTCAATATTTGGCACTTAGTTACAAAATAAGTGTAGACTGTTGGATTAACTGAGAAGAAAACCATGAAGTAATTGCAAAAAACAAAGTGAGAAATACTTCCCCATAATCTTTTCTCAGGTAACTTGGTTTCAAGTTTTAGAAACGGGTAGGTACATGTATAATATATATTTTCCACTGTATAAAAAGTCCACTCTAGAGCTACCAAAACAAATGCTTGAATTAGCTTGAGTAATATAATTATACTGCCTCAGGTTAAAAAAAAATCTCTGAGATGAAGGATTGAATTTTTCTGGTACCACACAGAGTGTCAGCTAAGAGGATCAATACCAATACAAAAAAATGGGGAAAAAAGAGAGGAAAAGGAAGAAAAAAGGATCAAATGACTGACAGTATAAATTAACCCACGTCCACAGAAAGGTGTAATGCTTTGTAATACCCGCCACAGCCGTGCACAATAAAAGGCACTGAAAGTCCCTGGAAAACATTTCAATGGGATAAAGGTGTCTGTTTAAAAAAACATCAAGTATTGATTTTCAAAATTCCTCCTGGATCCCTTGACATTGTACTATTATACTACTTTGAAATTTTTCTCTGTTAAAGAAATCATTGTCAAAAGATGTCATTAAAGAAAGGTAAAGCGGTATATGGACTGCTACTGTTCGTGGTAAGGTGACATCTAAAGACGATTTTTACCATGTTATACTATCAAGAATCATTTCTCCATGATGAGAATTTAAAAATACCCATTATGCTTATAAGCCTCTAACTTTATTTATATTAGACTAGAGTCAGTTCAGTTGCTCAGTACTGTCTGGCTCTTTGCGACCCATGGACTGCAGCAAGCCAGGCTTCCATGTCCATCGCCTACTCCCAGAGTTCACTCAAACTCATGTCCATCGAGTCAGCGATGCCATCCAATCATCTCATCCTCTGTCATCCCCTTCTCCTCCCACCTTCAATCTTTCCCAGCATCCGGGTCTTTTCTAAGGAGTCAGTTCTTCGTATCAGGTGGCCAAAGTATTGAGATTCAGCTTCAGCATCAGTCTTTCCAATGAATATTCAGAACTGATTTCCCTTAGGATTAACTGGTTTGATCTCCTTGCAGTCCAAGGGACTCTCAAGTGTCTTCTCCAGAACCACAGTTGAAAAGCATCAATTCTTTGGAGCTCAAGTTTTCTTTATGGTCCAACTCTCACATCCATACATAACTACTGGAAAAACCATACTCTTGACTAGATGGACTTTAGTCTGCAAAGTAATGTCTCTGCTTTTTAATATGCTGTCTAGATGAGTGTTGCCAACGTTAGTCATTTCAGTCGTGTCCATACGGAGGATAGTGAAAGTCATTCACTCATGTCCAACTGTTTGCAACCCCATGGACTATATAGTCCATGGAATTCTCCAGGCCAGAATTCTGGAGTGGGTAGCCATTTTCTCCAGGGGTCTGGAGTGGGTAGCGATTCCCTTCTCCAGGGATCTTCCCAAGACAGGGATCAAACCCAGGTTTCCTGCATTGCAGGTGGATTTTTTTAACATCTGAGCCACCATGAAAGCCCACTTCATGGGCCCCACTATCATGGGGCCAATAAAACTAAAGGAATAACTGATGTTCATCCATCCTGAGGCTAAATGTGACATTTTGGCTCATTTTTAAGAGAAGAAATTTCTGTAAAAATGACTAAATTTATCAAAAGTTGGATTAGTCTCATTAGGAATATGTTGACTCATCCTATACTGTCTAGAAAAAAAAGTGATAAATGAATAACAGTGAAGAGATTTCGAAGAAAACATATGCTCAGAATATAAGTGGTCAAAATGACTGTGACTTGGATAGAAGATAAATGTCAATTCCCTCAGAACTACTTGAAGAAATACCAAATCTAAGCTAGAGGGAAGATCTAGAAGCCTGAGAACTAAAGCAACTTCTATTCCAAAATGAGTACAACTGTGTGGTAGTTTGAACATCTTTAGCACTGCCTTTGGGATTGAAATGAAATTCTTTTCCAGTCTTATGGACACTGCTGAGTTTTCCAACATTGCTGGCATATTGGGTGCAGCACTTTCACAGCATCATCTTTTAGGATTTGAAATAGCTCAGCTAGAATTCCATCACCTCCACTAGCTTTGTTCACAGTGACACTTCCTAAGGCCCACTTGACTTCACACTTCAAGATGTCTGACTCTAGGCGAGTGATCACACCATCATGGTTATCTGGGTCATGAAGATCATTTTTGTACAGTTCTGTGTGTTCTTGCCACCTCTTCTTCATATCTTCTGCTTCTTTTAGGTCCATACCATTTCTGTCCTTTATTGTGCCCATCTTTGCATGATATGTTCCCTTGGTATCTCTAATTTTCTTGGAGAAATCTCTAGTCTTTCCCATTCTATTGTTTTCCTCTATTTCATTGCAGTGATCACTGAGGAAGTCTGTCTTATCTCTCCTTGCTATTCTTTGGAACTCTGCCTTCAGATGTGTTTATCTTTCCTTTTCTCCTTTGCCTTTAGCTTCTCTTCTTTTCTCAGCTATTTGTTAGGCCTCCTAAGACAACCATTTTTCCTTT
The DNA here is from genome assembly GCF_029407905.1 of Bubalus kerabau. Taxonomy (NCBI): domain Eukaryota; kingdom Metazoa; phylum Chordata; class Mammalia; order Artiodactyla; family Bovidae; genus Bubalus; species Bubalus kerabau. The sequence goes on along the minus strand of NC_073639.1, from coordinate 12,502,334 downwards.
TTGCATTTCTTTTTCTTGGGAATGGTTTTGATCACCGTCTCCTATACAGTGTTATGCACCTATCCATAGTTCTTCAGGCACTCTGTCTATCAGATCTAATCCCTTGAATCTATTTGTCACTTCCACTGTAAAATTGTAAGGGATTTGATTTATGTCATACCTGCATGGTGCAGTGGTTTTCCCTATTTTCTTCAATTTAAGTCTGAATTTGGCAATAAGGAATTCATGATCTGAGCCACAGTCAGCTCTCAGTCTTGTTTTTGCTGACTGTATAAAGCTTCTCCATCTTCACCTGGAAAGAATATAATCAATCTGATTTTGCTATTGACCATCTGATGAGGTCCATATGTAGAGTCATCTCTTGTGTTGTTGGAAGAGGGTGTTTGCTATGACTAGTGTATTCTCTTAGCAAAACTCTGTTAGCCTTTGCCCTGCTTCATTTTGTACTCCAAGGTCAAGCTTGCCTGTTACTCCAGGAATCTCTTGACTTCCTACTTTTGTATTCCACTCCCCTATGATGAAAAGCACATCTATTTTTGGTGTTAGTTCTAGAAGGTCCTGTAGGTCTTCATGGAACCATTCAACTTCAGCTTCTTCAGCATTACTGGTTGGGGCAGAGACTTAGATTACTGTGATATTGAATAGTTTGCCTTGGAAATGAACAGAGATCATTCTGTCATTTTTGAGATTGCACCCAAGTACTGCATTTCAGACTCTTTTGTTGACTATGAGGGCCATTCCATTTCTTCTAAGGGATTCTTGCCCACAATAGTAGATATAATGGTCATCTGAGTTAAATTTGCCCATTCCAGTCCATTTTACTTCACTGATTCCTAAAATGTTGATATTCAGTCTTGCCATCTCCTGTTTGACCACTTCCAATTTACCTTGATTCATGGACCTAACATTCCAGGTTCCTATGCAATATTGCTCTTTACAGCATCAGACTTGACTTCTACCATCAGACACATCCACAACTGGGCGCTGTTTTCGCTTTGGCTCAGCCTCTTCATTCCTTCTGGAGCTATTTCTCAGCTCTTCTCCAGGAGTATATTGGATACCTACTGACCTTGGGGGTTCATCTTCTGTTATCATATCATTCTTTTGCCTTCTCATATTCTTCATGAGGTTCTCAAAGCAAGAACACTGAAGTGGTTTGCCATTCCCTACTCCAGAGGACCACGTTTTGTCAGAACTCTCCACCATGACCCATCTGTCGTGGGTAGCCTTATACGGCATGGCTCGTAGTTTCATTGAGATTTAGACAAGGCTGTGGTCCATGTGATAAGTTTGGTTAGTTTTCTGTGATTGTGGTTTTGACTGAACAGTCAAGAGAGTGGAGTAGAAGGATGTGTGCTCATCTTCTCCTGTGAGTGTTCCAGAGTCTCCACCAAAGAAGATATATACAAGTATATGGTTATAAGTGGAATATCACTTTACATAAAAAAGAAATAAGTAATGTCATATGGAGCAACATGGATGGACCTAGAGATTATTATATTAAGTGAAATAAGTCATGCATGCATGCTAAGTCACTTCAGATGTCTCCAACTCTGTGCAACCTTATGGACAATAGCCTGCCAGGCTCCTTGGTCAATGGAATTCTCCAGGCAAGAATAGTGGAGTGGGTTGCCATGCCCTCCTCTGAAGTAAGTCATACAAAGACAAATATCATCTGATATTGCTTATACGTGGGATCTAAAAAAAAAAATGATTCAAAGGAACTTATTTACAAAACAGAAATAGACTCACAGACATAGAAAACAAACTTGGTTACCAATGGGGAAAGCGGGGATAAATTAACGATTTGGGATTAGCAGATATAAACTGTTGTTGTACTGTATGTTAAATAGATAAACAACAAGGACCTACTGTATAGCACAGGGAACTATTTTCAATATCTTGTAATAACCAATAACAGAAAATAATCTGAGTAAGAATAGAACTGAATCACTTTGCTATATACCTGAAACACTGTAAATCAACTACACTTCAATAATTTTTTTAAGAATCTAAATTGAAAAATAAAGAAAATAAACCTCAAAAACTAAAGTATTAGTAATTGAGAAAGAGATTCTTCCTACCCTATAAAATCAAATGCTTCTACAGGATTTATTGCATATATATTATGTGCTTCCCTTCCCTTGTAGCTCAGTCGGTAAAGATTTGTGTGCAATGCAGGAGACCCAGGTTCGATTCCTGGGTCGGGAAGATCCCCCGGAGAAGGAAATGGCAACTCACTTCAGTATTCTTGCCTGGAGAATCCCATGGACAGAGCACCCTGGCAGGCTACAGTCTATGGGGTCACAAGAGTCAGACATGACTGAGCAACTAAGCATAGCGTGTACACACACACACACACACACACACACACACGTGTGTGTATATATAATGTACCTCTCTAGATACTTAGTACCTAAAAGGGTTTATGTGCTCAGTTGCAACTGACTCTTTTTGCCCCATGGACTGTAGCCCACCAGGCTCTTCTGCCCATGGAATTTTCCAGGCAAGAATACCAGCTGCTGCTGCTGCTAAGTCGCTTCTGTCGTGTCTGACTCTGTGCAACCCCATGGACGGCAGCCCACCAGGCTCCCCCGTCCCTGGGATTCTCCAGGCAAGAACACTGGAGAGGGTTGCCATTTCCTTCTCCAATGCATGAAAGTGAAAAGTGAAAGGGAAGTCGCTCAGTCGTGTCTGACTCTTAGCGACCCCATGGACTGCAGCCTACCAGGCTCCTCTGTCCATGGAATTTTCCAGGCAAGAGTACTGGAGTGGGGTGCCATTGCCTTCTCCGAAGAATACCAGAGTCAGGTGCTATTTCTTACTCTAGGGTATCTTCCTGTCTCAAGGATCAAACATGCGTCTCTTGCATCTTCTGCATTGGCAGACAGATTCTTTACCACTATTGCCACCTGGGAAGCCCAAAGGGTTAATATGTACTATCTACTCAGTCACCTGCGAATACTTTGGAGATTGTATCAAGTGATGTTCTATGTCTGTGCTACCCACATGTGCATCATGATTTGGTAGATCCGAACCGGAGCTTGAGGTCATGCATTTCAAACATAAGCCCAAATGACATCAGGTTGCTGATGTCAATGAACATTGAGTGGAAAGGTCCTCATAGGCTAACTATACAACACAACAGAATGGTCTTTCTCAGGGACAGACCAAAATCAGAAGGACACTTCTTCAGAAAGTGACCCAGTCAAAATAGTGACCAACAACAGTAGAGAGGGGTTGTCAGACCCATTGTCTCACTGTGCATGTGTTTCCTTGATCATTATAAACACATTTGGGAGAGTAGTGTTAAAGGGATGAACACAAATGAAAAACTACTCATCTTTTTCCCATCTCTCAACCGCACCTACCACCTACATACAGCACACTGAAGCTCATCATCAATAAAGCAACAGGACTATTTCCTCCTGTTTGAATTTCTATCTTTTCTTGTTTACCTTACACGTGTCTTTTTCTCCATTCTCCACTTAGATCCCATTAGTTATCATGGAAACAATGATCCTAGTGTGCATGAGGAATAGAGACATTAAGCATTTTCAACTGAAGCAAAATGCCACAAGTTACATACAATTCTCAGAGCTGGCTTTACACCACAGTTGGACAGCAACAAAATTAAATCAGAAATTAGACTGCTGAATTATTCTAGATTCAACTTTAGAAGGCAGACTGCTAGTCTCTGCAGGAGAACATATGAATCTGAGCTGCAGAGAATGATTAGGCAATGAACAACACACTGGGAGAAAATGGATTTGTAGGAGGAAGGGATAAATACAAGTTCTCCATCTCTTTTCTACAAGTTTCAAAATACCCCTTCGGTGTGAGGTGTTGCAATTACTGCATTAAAGGAAAAAAACACAAAACTGCTAGAACTTAGGGAAATAGCATGATTTCCATCACTGAAGGGAACAGCCTCCAGTTAGAAAATATAGAAAAGACAGCCATGATATATAAGAATTCCATTTATATACACAGGCAAGGTGAAGACTACTAAACTGGAGGTGTCCAATGAAAATCTAAACCTGATTCATTAAGTCATGAAGACAAATGACGATCAAACAGAACACTTTAAAATGAACTGCCATAAACAACAGGAGTACAGCTTACTGCTGCTATTAGCCATAATTGGGTTTTGGAAGGAAACAGAAGCTGAATGCAATATAGGTAATTAAAGAACAAGCTTTTGTTAACACTGGCAATCAAGGGGTTGTGATTTTACAGACTTGGAACCTATTATGGTATCCTGAAACTAGTCTATTTTTAAACAGTAGTGTATTTCTCCTTCTTGCAACACTAAAGTATAACTCTGGCTAACAGACAGGTTGTTTTCTATTCAAACTATTTACTATCCATTTAGGGAAAAGATGAGCATTTTTAGAATCCAGAATTACCATGGAAACCATATTCTTAATCCCTGAGGAATAGGGAACAATTGGTTATGAAATCATGATGGCTAAATTACAAGTCCCTAAATAGTGCATTATTGTAACTGCTATCTCAATACTAAGCATATGGATTTTTATTTTATTTCCCTTTAAAATGAACTCATTGTTCTCTTATAAGATACCTATAACATTTTGACTAGGTAACTTAAAGCAACTATGGTATTTCAAAATATGATGACTGAGAATCAAAATTAAAATCATAATGAAATAAAAGAATGATTACAATTGTCATGCCAGACATTCAGCATTTCTGAAGAAACAACACACACTAAGCGTTTAAAATAAGTTCAGAAGTAAAACATGAAAATAACACCAGCAGACCTGATAAGCAGGAATCTTTTGAGAAAGTTCCTAATCACAGTACTTGGAAAGGAGATCTGAATCTCAAAGTAGCTCACCAGATAAGAAATTAGTATAAACTGTGTATTTCTTTCTAGGTTGAGCAAAAGGTAGAATTATAAAGTTTGGTGGTATTCATCATTTTCCTCTTTCATTGAAGATGTAATATTGCCCCTCAGCTAATTAAAGTGAATTTTCAATTTTAGACTATCCATACCTACCAACCCACAAAAAGAACACTTAACCCTACCTCAGGGTTCTGCTTTACACCATATTCTTAATCAGGGCATTTAATTGCTCTCAAATCAGCCCTATTCTGAGATTATAATGTATTATAATCTAATTTTACTAATTGATTTCCAGACTGCTGCTGCTGCTGCTAAGTCGCTTCAGTCGTGTCCGACTCTGTGTGACCCCGTAGACAGCAGCCCACCAGGCTCCCCCATCCCTGGGATTCTCCAGGAAAGAATACTGGAGTGGGCTGCCATTTCCAGACTAGGTCCTCATAAATAAACCACAATCTTCCTCTTAAAATTATTCTAAATCCAGCACCCAGGGGATTCTTCCTGTCCCCCTAACTAAATTCTTAACACGTATCTTGTGTGTGTTCAGTCCCATTTAAGACTAGACCCAATCCTGCTTTGATTGTGTAGAGCTCTCTGGATTCGGTATCCAGCCCCTAAAGCCACTCTCTTGCTAGACTGGTCTGCTTTCCTTGTGTTGACCTCTGACTATTGCCACTCAGAGAGCATACCTTTCTTATCTACAGCAAACCACTAAGGCTTTCTGGTGCAGACTTAACTTGGCTAATTGTACCTTCAATTATTGATTTTGTTGGGACCTTTTCCTGACACAGGAAATCTACATCATCTCAGGGTTCTAGTTCTATGTGATCAGTGCTACCTAATAGAACTTCCTGGGATACTGGAAATGTTCTATATCTATGTTGCCCCAAATGGTGGTCACAAGGACTCTTGAGTTTTATAAATGTGGTTAGTGTGACTTAGGAGCTGAATTTTTAATTTTAAAATTTTTGATTAGTTGAATAACATATTGGATATCTCAGGTCCTCCCCTAAACTCTTAGTAGTTTACAAATAAAAATCATAATATAAAGTTAGATAGGAATAGTTATAAAGTCTAGATGTAGGGTGTGCATGTAGAGAAAAAGAGAGAAGAAAACCATGTTTTATTATTTTGTTTTTGTCCTTCCTCCATTTTCATCACACCTATAGTATTCACCAACGTATGCAAGTACACAATTCATTAATTTAAGAACTGACAACATATCCAAGATGATAATGAAGAAAAAGAAGAAATGACACTTAAATGCTAGTCTTTGTGTACCATTTCTTAAGCTATTGGATATAAATAAGGAGAAAACGTCAATGACGAGAAAGACAATTTTGCATTTTTATTTTTAAATCAATTACCTAACAGAAAATGTAGCTTAAAAAGCACAGTTTATATAAATAATGCACAAGTTTTATCATTAAAAACATGTTTCTATATATAATGGAATGATACTAGGAGCCAAAGAACAAAATATGTAAGTAAGATCCCAGATGAGTATAAGAAGCTGAGACACTACATTTTAAGTGTGAAACAAAAGTAAAAGTGTTAGTCACTCAGTCATGTCCTGTTCTTTGCGATCTCACAGACTATAGCTTGGCAGGCTTCTCTGTCCATGGGATTCTCCAGACAAGAATACTGGAGTGGGTAGCCATTCCCTTCTCCAGGGGATCTTCCCAACCGAGGGATCGAACCCAGGTCTTCTGCATTGCAGGCAGATTCTTTACCTTCTGAGCCACCAGGAAAGTCCCACATTTTAAGTTTAGAAAACTACAAACTATCGAGGTGCAATCTTCCCTGACGAGCGTTGAGTGATGCATACTACAGAACCAGCTCTAACTCCCTTAAGGCTCACCTCACTGCAGAACCACCACCACCACTGGAGAAAGAAAAGTGCCTCTGAAGGAAGACCACTGTAGCAAAGTTGTCCCTTCTCCTCACCTCCTTGTGGGAACTTTACCAAAGTCAAACGAGAAAGATTCCAAAGAATTTGTTTTAAATAATGGTGGTCTCTTCATGAAGAGAAAACTGACTTTTTGGTTTATAGCTGGCTTTCTATCAGGCATTATACTTACACACCTGTTCTGTATTAATGGAGCAGGGAAAAAGAATATGGGGGGAAATAATTTAAAAAACTAGATGATAGAGAATATGTAGGTGACAAAAGAAGGGGTGCTTTTTCATGTCCCCATTTTCTGCAAGATCGAGGAGCACAGATAGATTGGGAGGGAGGAGGAAAAGAAATGTGTGGGCAGGTTTTGCCTCCGACATTGAAAGAAACACGCAAACACCTCTGAGGAGTGTATCAAGACATCAAGAACAGAAGATGTAGGGCACCCTAGAAAAGGACCATCGATGCATATGGGGGCTTCCTGGGTGTGAGCCCTTCTCCAGGGAGTCTTTGTGAAGCTCTTACCACAGTACAGAGTCTATATACAATAAATCAGAACAACAGATAACTCCAACTTTGGCACAGGTAGGTAAATAAGACATGTAAATTACCTTTCCTAACCCACTCCTGCCCAAAATTGGGATATTAACTGCCCAGAAGAAGGTATGGAAGAGTAAAAGTACAATCCAAACATCTTTACCAATTTTCATTACAAGCCATTATAAGCTCACAGGTCAACCTTCTGTGAGAAAGGAGGGGGGCTTACTTTCTAAGATTGTAAATATAAAATTAGTTTGTGAAATACATCAAATATAAATATGTTTATAAATATATATGTATATATATATTTATGTATGTTCACTAAATATAAAATTAGTCTTACCAAATGAAAATGAGGGTGGTTAATTAACTGGGAGTGACAGAAAAGTTATTGAATTATACATGAGATATAATTAATATAAACATATTTCCAGATAGAAAGGGGTGGTGGAGGTGGAAACAAGATAACTGGAGGTTGTTATTACAATAAATTATTTCACTTTACTCCCAAATGAGATGAAATCCTTATGTAAATCACTGCATTGAATCAGAAAGAAATATGTTTGTATAGCTGTGAGTGTGTGTGTGTATGTGTGTTTGCATTATAGAAAATATGTACCCAGTTAGCAAGAAGAACAAAAAAAAAACTTAACTGACAGAAAAAAGAACTATAGGAATATTTGGGAAAAATGCAAAAGTATAACACATACATAATGAAATCTCAGAAGGAAAGAAGAGAAAGAATAAGAAACTCAAAACAATCTTTAAGACTAAATTTCTTTAAGCTCAGAGCTAATGATTACAGAACAAAACAACACATCTTGCTGAAGGATATGTTTTTCCTTAAGCTCTGTACTAATGATTATACAAAAACCTTTATATAATTTGATATACAAAAGCTGGCTTAAAACAACCTTCAAAAAACTAAGATCATGGCATCTGGTCCCATTACTTCATGGCAAATAGATGGGGAAACAATGGAAAGGGTGACAGAATTTATTTTCTTGGGCTCCAAAATCACTGCAGATGGTGACTGCAGTCACAAAATTAAAAGATGCTAGCTTCTTGGAAGAAAAGTTATGACCAACCTAGCCAGTATATTGAAAAGCAGAGACATTACTTTGCCAACAAAGGTCCATCTAGTCAAAGCTATGGTTTTTCCAGTAGTCATGTATGGATGTGGAGAAGGCAATGGCATCCCACTCCAGTACTCTTGCCTGGAAAATCCTATGGATGGAGGAGCCTGGTAGGCTGCAATCCATGGGGTTGCCAAGAGTCAGACACGACTGAGCAACTTCACTTTCACTTTTCACTTTCATGCATTGGAGAAGGAAATGGCAGCCCACTCCAGTGTTCTTGCCTGGAGAATCCCAGGGACAGGGGAGCCTGGTGGGCTGCCGTCTATGGGGTGGCACAGAGTCGGACACGACTGAAGTGACTTAGCAGCAGCAGCATGTATGGATGTGAGAGGTGGACTATAAAGAAGGCTGAGCACCAAATAATTGATGCTTTTGAACTGTGGTGTTGGAAAAAACTCTTGAGAGTCCTTTGGACTGCAAGGAGATCAAACCAGTCAATTCTGAAGGAAATTAGTCCTGAATATTCATTGGAAGGATTGATGCTGAAGCTGAAGCTCCAATACTTTGGCCACTGATATGAAGAGCTGACTCATTGGAAAAGACCCTGATGCTGGGAAAGATTGAAGGCAGGAGGAGAAGGGGATTACAGAGGATGAGATGGTTGGATGACTTCACAGATTCGACAGACATGTATTTGAGCAAGCTCTAGGAGATGGTGATGGACAGGGAACCCTGGGGTGGTGCAGTCCATGGGGTTGCAAAGAGTCAGATGCTACTGAGCCACTGAACTGAATGATTATATAACAACAATGTATCTTGCTCCTGGACATGTTTGTCCTTCTTGACAGGAACCTTCTGACTAATTCCATTATCTTAAGATGTATGTTGTGGAGTAGGTCTGGTAACACATTTCAATTATTAGTTCTAATCCTGTTATCTTAAGATGTATGTGGTGAGAGTGGGCCTGGTAAAAGTATACAAGGCTTACATAAGCCTTGCTAGTGGGGTGCTCTCTGCCCCCTCCTGATGTCTGTGTCAGAAGCTTTCTCTACCCCTTTTTCACTGCAAGAAAACTTTTCCCACATGAAGCTCTGAGTGCCTGAAGCCTGGTCTCTGGTCATGAATCTGACACCATTCACTGTAATCTATCAAAGCTACAGTCATCAAGACAGTATGGCACTGGCACAAAAACAGAAATATAATCCAACTGAACAAGATAGAAAGCCCAGAGACGAACCCACACACATATGGGCACCTTATCTTTGACAAAGGAGGTAAGACTATACAATGGGGAAGAGATAGTCTCTGTAATAAGTGGTGCTGGGAGAACTGGACAGCTATCTGTAAAAGAAAAAATTTAGAACACTTCCTAAAACCATACATAAAGATAAACTTAAAATGAACTAAGACCTAAATGTAAGACAAGAAACTATAAAACAGAGGAAAACATAGGCAGAACACTCTTTGACATAAATCGCAGAAAGATCCTATATGACCCACCTCCTAGAGTAATGGAAGTAAAAACAAATAGGACCTAGTTAAAAGCTTTTTTTCATAGCAAAGGAAACTATAAACAAGGTTAAAGGACAACCCTTAGAATGAGATAAAATAGCAAATGAAATAGTTGACAAAGGATTAATCTCTAAAATATATAAGCAGCTCATGCAGTTCAATAGCAGAAAAACAAACAACCCAGTCAAAAAGTAGGCAAAAGACCTAGAGAGACAGTTCTTCAAAGAAAAAATACAGATGGCTAATAAATACATGAAAAGATCCTCAACATTGCTCATTATTAGAGAAATTAAAATCAAATCTACAATGAGGTATCACCTTACACCAGTCGGAATGGACAACATCAAAAAATTTACAAACAACAAATGCTGGAGAGAGTGTGGAGAAAAGGGAATCCTCTTGCACTGTTGGTGGGAATATAAATTGATAACAGCCACTACGGAGAACAGTAGCAAGATTCGTTAAAAAAAAAAAAAAACTAGGACTATAACTACCATATGATCCAACAGTTCCACTACTGGGCATATACCTTGAGGAAACCAGAATTGAAAAAGACATACATACCCCAATGTTCAGCACTGTTTACAATAGCTAGGACATGGAGGCAACTTAGCAGTTCACTGACAGACAGATGGATAAAGAAGTTGTGGTACAAATATACAATGGAATATTACTCAGCCATAAAGAGGAATACATTTGAGCCAGTTCTAGTGAAGCTGATAAACCCAGATCCTATTGTATACAGTAAAGTAAGTCAGAAAGAGAAAAATCAGTATTGTATATTAATGCATATACATGGGATCTAGAAAGATGGTACTGATGAACCTATTTGCAGGCAGCAATAGAGACGCAGACATAGAGAACAGACTTATGGACACAGTGGGGCAAGGAAAGGATGGGACAAATTGAGAGACTAGCATTGAAACATACATCCTACCATATGCAAACTAAATAGTGGGAATCTGCTGTATGACACAAGGAGTTCAAACCTGGTGCTGACAACCTCCTACTCCTGGCATGTGGTGGAAGGTTTCAGGGAGGTTCAAGAGGGAAGGGACATATGTATACCTATGGGTGATTCACACTGATGTATAGCAGAAATCAACACAATATTGTAAAGCAATTAACCTCCAGTTAAAAAATCAATTAATTAATCAAAAGAAACATGAATAACCAGGAGGTAGGTATTTATTGAGCACTTACTTTGTACCATACATGGTGCTGGGAAACTGGGGTATATAAGGAAGTGAACATGGACGTGCCTCTTGGCTTCAAAGTGTTTACTGCCCCAGTGGGGCCTAGGAGGAGACATATCAAATCAAATAGAAGACACATAAAATCAAATAGTCCCACAGATCAAATATCAAACAGAAATGGAGTAGTTAAGATAGAAGGTAAGAGTTGTGATTTGGGGGGAGCTATAGCGGCAAAAAAACATTGTGTGTGCTGGGTGGTATGAGTGGCATGATCAAGTGTTAGAGACCTTTTAAAACAAAATCTTTCACAAGGACTTATCCACAACTGGAGCCTGTGCGCCACAACAGAAGAAGCCACTGCCACGTGAAAACCGTGGACCACAATGAAGAGGAGCCCCCACCCCCCACAACTAAAGGTAGCCCGGGCAGAAATGAAGACCCAGTGCAACCAAAAAACAAATAAAGAATTTTAAAAACAGTAAAGAGAAATTAATTTTTAAAAAAGTATGTAGAATCAAAGAAGTGGGACTTTGTTATCGGGGTGGTGAGCTTGAGGACCAATGATGGGAAGTGACTCACCAGAGGTCACATGGCTATTAGCTATGATTCTTTCAGTTTCAAGCAATAGAAGACATTTTTGATGACCTTATGAAAACACAGAGGATTAATTAGAAATCAAGTGATGTTGCTCTTGGAACCCATTAAAGAGTTCTAGGTGTTGTATCTATCTCACTATGCAGGGTGAGAACTGACTGCCACCTACTTCTCCCTGACCTCTCAATTAACCCAAAGGTATAGTTTCCTTTTACTGCACAATTCTATTATCCTCAGAGTTACTAAATGCTTTGTTTTTCCAAAAAAAGAGAGAAGGATTTATGGTCTGCAAGACAAAGTGGGATGTCGGAAGCATTTCAATTCCATATTTTATCCTAAGGTTTCTGGATAGAAAAAAGAGTCAAGACTTGAAAACAAACTGCTATCTCCAGGGGAGAGGCACATTTAAAGTAAGGTGGGGAGCTAAAGAAACTACATATAAGAGTAAGGACAATGTAGCATTCAATGACTGGGGAACAGCAGCTCCAAGGCACAGTGGAGTAATTTAAGCTATTATGAAGTGACAGGAGATGATCAGGGAAAGAAAAGCAAAATATTATAAGAGTTAGGGCTTACACTTAGGCTGCTGACTGATGAAAAGGTAGATTAGTTCATTTACTTAGCAGTTTAACAAATATTAAGCATCACCATGGGTTCCAGGGCTGATGAGGCCGTGGGACCTTGAAGTACCAGGGAAGCAGTAGGTGCTGAATGGTTCATAGCACTGACTCTGGAGCCAGGCTGCATGGGTTTAAATTCTGTCTACAACAGCTACTAGCCACGTGACCTTGGAAAAGATACTTTACATTGCTAAGCTTTGACTGTCACATCTGTAAGATATAATACACCTCTCTAATATGCTTGAGACTTATATGAATTTGGCCATGAAGCATCTAGAATATTTTCTGGAACTTAGTACTATATGCACATTAGTTATTAGACAACTTTTATTCTTAAGCAACAAAAAAGTGGCAAACAATATCATTCCAGATACCGTGTTGATATGAAGGGAATAGAGAGAAAGAGTTGGCCATGCCAAAAACCAGAGGCAGCTTATAATGTGGAATGGGCTCTGGCTTCTCACCACCTGGCTTCAGATCTGGACTCTACACATTCTAACATGTGACCCTTCTTAAACTATGTGTCTTTGTTTATTAATCTCTCAATGGTTAATAACATTCATTTCATGGAGTTATCTTGAGGAATTAGACAAGTAAACACCTGTAAGTTACTTAGAATAGTGCCAGGAATAGAGTTAGTGTACAAAAGTATTGGCTATTAGTATAATAATTAATTTATTTTAGATAGTGTAATAAGCATGTGAAAAACTTCCATGGCCCATGCAAAGAACAGAAAGCCACTATGAATAGAAGTTAGTGAGCAAGTTTCAGCAGTCTTTGACATGAGATGGGCAGCAATCTTAGCCATCATAGGACTTGTCTTTCTCATCTGGGTAATGGCAGGTGGGAGATTATAACCACTTGAGAGTTTGCTTCCCTGATGGTTCAGCAGGTAAAGAACCCATCTGCAATACAAAAGATACAGGAGACACAGTTTCGATCCCTAGGTTGAGAAGAACCCCTGAAGAATAAAATGGCAACTCACTCCAGTATTCTTGCCTAAAAAATCCCATGGATATAAGAGCCTGGTGGGCTACAGTCCAAAGGGTCGCAAGGAGTCAGACATGACTGAGCAATTAAGCACACACACAGAGGATGTAGACCTCGCAGACCCCTATATTCTGGCTGCTGCTGCTAAGTCACTTCAGTCGTGTCTGACTCTGTGAGACCCCCTAGATGGCAGCCCACCAGCCTCTCCCGTCCCTGGGATTCTCCAGGCAACCTGGATCAATTCCCCAGCCTAGAACAAGAGTTGGTGGACCTGAATATAGACCTGAAAGGGATACCAGGGCATTCTGATACATGGATTACAATCTCAGCAGCCTAGGTACCAAGACACAAGGGTGTGACGATACATACTTTGCCAGAGAGACAGTCTTCCTATTAAGACACCAAGGCCACAAAGTTCTGGTTCAGTGAGGCATAGAAGGAACATAGCATGTTTGGTTCCTCTAGAATTCTGCAGCTTTGGACCAGCAGGAGACACACTCACAAACAATTGCATGGAGAATACAGCAACAGGAAACAGCATAACGGCCTCAGCCTCCTTCAAAGGATCTGAGGACAAAAAGAGCACCCAAGTGCCCTCATGCATGAGAATCTATAAGAGTCCTTCTAGGGCCTTCTAGGAATATATGGGGTGAGATTTCCTGATAGGCATAGGATTCCCTGCAATTAGTTTCAAGTTATGTTGTTCTGTAGTTGCTCCATCGTTTCTGATTCTTCTGGGACCCCATGGACTGTAACTTGCCAGGGTCCTCTGTCCATGGGATTTCCCAGGCAAGAATACTAGAGCAGATTGTCATTTCCTCCTTCAGGGGACCTTCCTGCTCCAGGGATCAAACCTGCATCTCCTGCACTGCAGGCAGATTCTTTACTGCTGAGCCATCAAGGAAGCCCAGTTCAGGTTATAAGTAGGTGAAATTTGAGTATTAACAGTAATTTGATTTCATTTGTACCTACAGCTTGATAATGACTGGGGAAGCTTGGAATATATAATGCTTGTTATTTTTCCAAGATTACACACTGTGTCTCCTAAACTCCTAATAAAATATCCAATTAAGAAATAATTGATGATGGTAATAAAGGTGAGTCTTATTTTCAACAGAATCAAAGAAGGCAAGAATTCCAGATCTTAGAAGTAAACAATCATTCAGTTTCTCTTTGCTTCAGAATATGGACAAGTGTTGCTGGAGAGAAAATATAGCAGGAATAGAAAACTCTTTAGAGTATAATAGGAACAATTCATATTTGAGTCACTTAATGCCAATGACTGATCATATTGACACTATTAGCTTAAGTATGGGGTAGAAATTCAGTAAGATAAACTACACATTTTTCAAGTGTTCAGCTCAAATGGCCTGGTGTATAGAGGGGAAAACCTTGTTCCAGGAGTAGATGTCCTAGGTCCTGCTCTGCTACATGACCTAAGTAATGATACTTGGGGCATGTCACAATTTTAAAATAATGATGCTGATAATAATTATAAACCTCTATCTTTTGGGGGTATTTACAATTTGCCAGTTACTGTTCTTTTTTTTGCCTGTCACTATTCTAAGGGTTTGACATCTAGCAATGCATGTGAAGAGCTGACTCATTGGAAAAGACCCTGATGCTGGGAAGGATTGGGGGCAGGAGGAGAAGGGGACAAGAGAGGATGAGATGGCTGGATGGCATCACCAACTCAATGGACATGAGTTTGAGTGATCTCCGGGAGTTGGTGAGGGACAGGGAGGCCTGGCGTGCTGCGATTCATGGGGTTGCAAAGAGGACATGATTGAGCATCTGAACTGAACTGAACTGAATTCATGTGATCCTCCTTGAAACATTCACAGGTCACATCCATTTTAAGTGGCATAGCCAAGTTAAGAATCCATGGACTCCCAGAAGGACTAGGGCTCATCTCCTCCTGCAAGAGCACCAAAATCACAATTAGCTGTTAAGCAACCATCCACAGGAGGATGCTGGAATCTATGAAGAAAAGATACCCTACGTCCAAAGACAAAGAAGAAGCTGCAGCAAGATGGTAGGAGGGGCACAATCACGATAAAATCAAATCCCATACCCAGTGGGTGAGCCACAGATTGGAGAACAATAATACCAAAGAAGTTCTCACACTGCTGTGAAGGTTTGGAATCCCACATCAGGTTTCACAGCCTGGGGACCCAACAAAGGGACTGGGAATCCCCAAGGAACTTGATTTTGAAGGCCAGTAGGATTTGATAACAAGACTTCCGCAGAACTGGGGGAAACAGAGACTCCAGTCTTGGGGGTACAAACAAAACCTTGCATGCACCAAGACTCAGAGGAAAGGAGCAGCGACTCCACAAGACACTGAACCCAACCTACCTCCTAGTGTTGGAGGGTCTCCTGTGCAGGCACAGGTCAGCAGGGGCTCACCACAGGAATGGGGCTGATGGCAGCGGCTGACTGGGAAGGTCCCCTTTGGCATTAACCCTCCTGTTGGTCACCATTAATCTTACCATAGAGTCTACTGATCTGAGGGCTGAGTCACCTCAGGCCAAACAACTACCAGGGAGGAGGGTAACCCTACTCATCAGCAGATAATTAGATTAAAGCTTTATCGAGCATGAGCCCACCAAAGCAAGACCCAGTTTTTCCCACCACCAGTCCCTCCCATCAGGAAACTTATACAAGCCACTTAGCCTCCTCCATCAGAGGGCAGACAGAAGAAGGAAAAACCACAGTCCCACAGGGACAAAAACAAAACCATGTTACAGAAAGTTAATCAGCATGAAAGAGCAGAAAGCCATGTCCCAGATGAAGGGACAAGATAAACCCCCAGAAAAACAACTAAATGAAGTGGAAATAGGCAACCTTCCAGAAAAAGGATTCAGAATAATGGTAGTGAAGATGATCTATGATCTCAGAAAAAGAATGAAGGCACTAATTGAGAAGAGGCAGAAATTTTACCAAAGAACTAGAAGAACTAGAGAACAAACAAACAGAGATGAATAATACACTAGAAGGAATCCATGGCAGAATAACTGAGGCAGATGCACAGATAAATGACCTGGAGGACAGGATGGTGGAGATCAGTACCACAGAACAGAATACATAAAAAAGAATGAAAAGAAATGAAGAGAGCCTAAGAGACCTCTGGGACAACATTAAATGCACAAACATTCACATCATAGGGGTCCCAGAAGAAGAAGAAGGAGAGAGAGAAATGACCTCAGAAAATATCTGAAGAGATAATAGCTGAAAATTTCTGGAACATGGAAAACAAAATAATCAACTAAGTCGAGGAAGCACAGAGAGTCCCAGGCAGGATAAACCCAAGGAGGAACAAATTGAGACACACAGTAAGCAAACTGACAAAAAGATTGAGATAAAATATAAAAAGCAACAAGGGAAAAACAAAAGTAACATACACAGGAATGCTCATCAGGCTATCAGCTGATTTCTCAAGAGAAACTCTATAGGTCAGAAGGGAATGGCATGATATATTTAAAGTGATGAAAGGGAAGAAGTTACAACAAAGAATACTCTACTCCAGCAACACTCTTCTTCAGATTTGATGGAGAAACAAAAAGCTTTCCAGATAAGCAAAAGTTAAGAAAATTCAGCATCACCAAACCAGATTTATAGCAAATGCTAAAGGAACGTCTCTAGGTAGAAAACAAGAGAAGGAAAAGCCATTCGTATAGAAAATAAACCCCCCAAACAATTAAGAAAACGGGAATAGGATCATTGTTGTTGTTGTTTAGTCACTCAATCATGTCTGATTCTTTGTGAACCCATGGATTGCAGCTGCCAGGTTTCCCTGTCCTTCACCATCTCCTGGAGCTTGCTCAAACTCATGTCCATCGAGCTGCTGATGCCATCCAACCATCTCATTGTCTGTCATCCCCTCACCCTGCCTTCAATCTTTCCCAGCATCAGGGTCTTTTCTAATGAGTCAGTTCTTTGCATCAGGTGGCCAAAGTATTGTAGTCTCAGCTTCAGCGTCAGTCCTTCCAATGAATATTCAGGACTGATCTCCTTTAGGATGGACTGGTTTGATGTTTCTGCAGTCCAAGGGATTCTCAAGAGTCTTCTCCAACACCACAAATCAAAAGCATCAGTTCTTCAGTGCTCAGCCTTCTTTATAGTCCAACTCTCACATCCATACATGACTACTGAAAAAAAGCATAGCTTTGACTATATGAACCTTTATCAGCAAAGTAATGTCTGTGCTTTTTAATATGCTGTCTAGGTTTGACATAGCCTTTCTTTCAAGGAGCAAGTGTCTTTTAATTTCATGACTGCAGTCATTATCTGCAGTGATTTTGGAGCCCAGGAAAATAAAGTCTGTCACTGTTTCCTTTGTTTCTCCATTCATTTGCCATGAAATGATGGGACCAGATGCCATGATCTTAGTTTTTAATGTTGAGTTTTAAGCCAGGTTTTTCACTCTCCTTTCACCTTCATCAAGAGGCTCTTTAGTTTCTATTCACTTTCTGCCATAAAGGTGGTATCCTCTGCATATTTGAGGTTGTTGCTATTTCTCCCAGCAATCTTGATTCCAGCTTGTGATTCATCCAGCCCTGCATCTTGCATGATGTACTCTGCATAGAAGTTAAATAAGCAGGGTTGCAATATACAGCATTGATGTATTCCTTTTCCAATTTGGAACCAGTCCATTGTTCCATGTCTGGTTCTAACTGTTGCTTCTTGAGCTGCATACAGGTTTCTCAGGAGGCAGGCCAGGTGGTCTGGTATTCCCATCTCTTTAAGAATTTTCCACAGTTTGTTGTGATCCATACAGTCAAAGGCTTTAGCATAGTCAATGAAGCTGAAGTAGATGTTTTCCTGAAATTCTGTTGCTTTTTCTATGATAACAGTAGATGTTGGCAATTTGATCTTTGGTTCTTCTGCCTTTTCTAAATCCAGCTTGAACATCTGGAAGTTCCAGTTCACTTACTGTTGAAGCCTAGCTTGGAAAATTTTGAGCATTACTTTGCTAGCATTTGAAATGAGTGCAATTGTGCGTTAATGTGAACATCTTTGGCACTGTCTTTATTTGGGACTGGAATGACAACTGACCTTTTCTAGTCCTGTGGCCACTTCTGAGTTTTCCAAATTACCTTCAGTGTAAATGAATTAAATGCGCCAACCAAAAGACACAGACTGGCCGAGCAGATGAAAACATGTGCATGTATGCACTTCCACTTACCACATCACTCTGCTTGATTACCCCCCCCAAACTGTAAGTAATTATCTTGTATTGTTAGATTAATCATGCTCCCACTATGGCTTGCAATTGTAATTATCTTTTATTTTTAGTCTGGTTATTGATTGTGAAAACTGATAAACATCTTTTACTATTGTGATTATGTAACTATTACTCAATACCATTCTATCATGATTGGTTAACAAAAAAAGTATAGAATTCTGTATCACCAAAACTAACATTTAAGAGAAAAACCTGTAATCACTTTTTAAAATCCAGATGCATATCAGAATTACCTTGCAATTTTTTGAAAAATTCAAATGCCCCGGTATTGCTTTTTTTCTCTCCAGAGCTCCAAATGTGTTTCTGATGAGCAGCCATGTTTAAAAACAACTGGATTATATAGGGATTTTTTTTATTAGTTTGTTTCACTTTTTCTATTTCATATTCAGTGATCCCATTTCATTTAGTTTTGTTTTCAAATTTCTCCATCTCTTCTTTTTTTTTTGATGTTCTTTCTCAAAACTTTATCAAGGATAGTAGAAAAGTTTTAGTATACATATATATAAATAATACACATAATATATATATATTTTCATAAACATATGAATTTTTGCCTACCTAAAATATTTATGATATGTTGATTCTACTTGTTTGACTTAGTATGAATAGAATGCCAACTTTCTAATTTAAAAAATAGATATGCAACAAGCAACAAGGTTTATTGTACAGCATAGGGAACAATAGTCAATATCTTATAGTAACCTATAAAGGAAAATAATTTCAAAAATAATATGTGTATATGTATAATTGAATCACACACAAAAAAGAATTCTACTTTATGAAATTTAGTAATGTTTATCTTTTTGCCAATTTCCCAAATGTCCTATCGACATTAATAACTTCATATGAGAAACAAAATTTTAAATATATTTGTGTAGGATATGATTAATATAAATTAGTTAAATATAAATGTATTACATTTAAATTATTAATTACATCATTCAAGATGCTCCTATTCTCATTTTTTTGTACTTCATAAAATATTCTCAATGAAATGTTAATATGTCTCACTATGATTATATATATATTTTTCCCTTATATTTCTTCTGATTTTTACTTTATGTATCTTTGCTTCTTTGTTGTTAAGGTATCTAATTGTTTATGATGTCTATCTTCCACATGAAGTGTACCTTTTATCTTTAAAAATATTCATCTTTGTTTCATTTAAAATAAATAAATAAATTTTTAAAAAGGATTAAAAAACAATAAAATGTGATTAGTTGATGTATGGCAAAACCAATAGAATATTGTAAAGTAATTAACCTTCAATTAAAATAAATAAATTTATATAAAAAAAAGAAAAAAAAAGAATTCATGGATTCCCATATTCTTTATCTTTCTTTGCTTTCCTGAATAAGGCAGCCCTAGAGTCACTAGAGGGAGAAGGCAATGGCACCCCACTCCAATACTCTTGCCTGGAAAATCCCGACTGAGCGACTTCACTTTCACTTTTCACTTTCATGCATTGGAGGAGGAAATGGCAACCCACTCCAGTGTTCTTGCCTGGAGAATCCCAGTGACGGGGGAGCCTGTTGGGCTACCGTCTATGGGGTCGCACAGAGTCGGACACAACTGAAGTGACTTAGCAGCAGCAGCAGCAGCAGAGTCACTAGATGAGACTGAGCATGGTAGGCATTCACACCAGGCAGGGAGGGGTCCCAGTCCTCTGGCCTGGCATAGAGTGATAGAGTGAAGGTCAGCAGAACAAGGAGGGGTGTCCCTGCAGACGAACAGCCCGCCACAGTGCACTGGATCCCAAGTGGAGTGAGGAAGACAGCCACATGCAAAGAGTTCCAGATGAAACCCAAGAGACTGTCCCAAAGCTTAATATCAAATAGTGTGCTGCCAGGAAAAGATGCTCAACATCCTCATTATTAGAGAAAAGCAAACCAAAACTATAATGTGGTACCACCTCACACCAGTCAGAATTTGTTGCTGTTCCGTTGTTAAGTCATCTCTGACTTTTTGTGACCCAATGGACTTCAGTGGGTCAGGCTTCCTTGTGCTTTATTATCTCCTAAAGTTTGCCCAAACTCACATTCACTGAGTCAGTGATGGTATCCAACTATCTCACCCTCTGTTGCCCCCATCTCCTGTCCTCAATCTTTCCTAGCATCAGGGTCTTTTCCACTGAATCAGCTCATCACATCAGAATGGTCATCATTAAAACGTCTACAAATATATGTGCCACATCTTTATCCATTCATCTGTTGATAGACACTTAGGTTGTCTCCATGTCTTGACTACTGTGAATAGTGCTGCCATAAACACCGTCATGCCTCTATCTTTTTGAATTATAGCTTTGTCCAGATATATGCCTGGGAGTAGGATTTCCAGTCTATTTTTAGTTTTTGGAGGAAACACTATATTGCTTCCCATAGTTGCTGTACCAACTTACATTCCCACCAACAGTGCAGGAGGGTTCCTTTTTCTCTAGACCCTCTCCAGCATTTGTTATTTGTAGACATTTTAATGATGGACATTCTTACCAGTGTGAGGTGGTACCTCATTATAGTTCTGTTGCATTTCTCTAATACTTAGTGTTGCTGAGCACCTTTTCATGTGCCTGTTGGCCATCTGTATGTCTCCTTTAGAGAAATGTCTACTTAGGTTTTCTGCCCATTTTTTATTGAGTTATGTTGTTGTTGAATTGTATGAGCTGTTTGTATATTTTTGAATTTAAGCCCTTGTTGGTCACATAATTTGCAAATATTTTTGCACAGCCCATATATAGGTTGTCTTTTCATTTTGTTTATGGTTTCCTTTGCTCCACAAAACCTTGTTAGTTTGATTAGATCTCATTTGTAGCAACATGAATGGACTTAGAGATTACCATAATAAGTGAAGTTAAGTAAGAAAGAAAAAGACAAATACCATATGATATTACTTATATCTGAAATCTAAAATATGATACAAATGAACCTTCTACAAAACAGAAACAGAGGATATATAGACTTGTGGTTGTCAGGAAGTGGGGAGGGATGGATTGGGCATTTTGAGTTAGCAGATATAAGCCACTATACAGAATGGATAAATAGCAATGTTTTGCTATATATTGATAATGGAAAAGAACAAAAAAGGTCCATGTATATGTACAATGGAAAAACTTGGCTGTACAGCAGAAATTAACACAACACTGTACATCAACTATAATAAAAAAAATAGTTTACAAATAACAAATCCTGTTGTTGTTCAGTCACTCAGTCATGTCCAACTCTTCTGCAACTCCATAGATTGTAGCCCATCAGGATTCTCTGTCCCTAAGATTTTCCAGGCAAGAATACTGGAGTGGGTTACCATTTCCTTCTCCAGGGGATCTTCCAGACCCAGGGATAGAACCTGCATCTCCTGCATTGGCAGGATTCTTTACCACTGAGCCACCAGGGAAGCCCCAACAAACGCTGTAGAGGGTGTGAATAAAAGGGAACTCCTACACTGTTGATGGGAATGTAAATTGGTATGGCCACTATGGAAAAAAGTATGGAAGTTCCTCAGAAAACTAAAGATAGAGTTACTATATGATCCAGGAATCCTTTCTACTGGGCATAGATCCAGAGAAAACTCTAACTCAAATAATAATGCACTCCAATGCTCATGGGCTTCCAGGTGGCGCCAGTGGTAAGAAACCTGCCTGCCAGTGCAGGAGATGCTAATAGACTCGGGTTCAATCCCAAGGTTGGAAGATCCCCTGGAGGAGAACATGGCAACCCACTCCAGTATTCTTGCCTGGAGAATCGCCATGGACGGATACAATCTATGCAGTCACAAAGAGTCAGACAATGCTCACAGCAGCACTCTTTACAAAACCCAAGATATGGAAACACCCTAAATGTCTATCGACAGATAAATAGATAAAGAAGATGCGGTACATATATACAATGAAATACCACCCAGTCATAAAAGGAATTAAATAATGCCATTTGCAGCTACATGGATAGACCTAGAGATTATCGTACTAAGAGAAGGGAGTCAGAAAGAAATACAAATGCCATATGATATTACTTCCATGCAGAATCATGTAACAATTAACTTATCTGCAAAACAGAAACTGAGTCACAGACATAGACAATAGATTTGTGGTTGCCAACTGGGGGGTAGGGAAGAGTTGAACTGCAAGTTTGGGATTAGCAGATGCAAACTACTATATATAGAATAGATAAACAAGGTCCTACCATATAGCACAGAGAACTATATTCAATATCCTATAATAAACCATAACAGAAAAGAACATGAGAATCACTTTCCAGAAGAAACTAACACAACATTGTAAATCAAGTGCACTTCAATTTTTCAAAATTTTCAAAAGTAGTGGTCTGCATGTCTGGACCATTTGGAACAATGACTATCACAGAGAAAATAAGATGATACACAGAAAAAAATGTATGCAGGAATATTAGATAATGTATAAACAACAAACAGACCTGCAATTTAAGGCAACTGTCAGACATTAAAGGGTGGTGTTACTATGATTACTAACATGTAAAAGTCTTCTGTTCAAACAGCATAAGCACAGTTAATATGCCATCTGTAGATTCACACTAATCATGGTGATTTTTAAAATAGTGTTTTTAAAAGATAATTAGATACATACATAAATGGGTATAATATATTCTATAGGTTTTCTCCTTCATAGTTGATTTTTTAACACACAATACAATTTTATTGATATTACTATACTGTTAAGGATTTCAATGCCTGCATTGACATGTGAGAATTATACAGTTA
Organism: Bubalus kerabau; assembly: GCF_029407905.1. Lineage (NCBI taxonomy): Eukaryota > Metazoa > Chordata > Mammalia > Artiodactyla > Bovidae > Bubalus > Bubalus kerabau. The sequence goes on along the minus strand of NC_073639.1, from coordinate 12,479,066 downwards.
CCATGCAATATTTATTGACTCAAAAAAGGCACCCAGAAATAAGTATTTTAATTTCACCTTACAAATATTTACCAATAATCCAGTACCACTAGAAATATCCTAGTTTTAAAACAGGCATTTTTATGCAGTTATGCTAAAATTATTAACCTAATTTCAAGATGATAAAAATGCTCCCCATGAAAACACCATTCAGTTTTCAAAAATATATTTGAGATAGACTAGTAATTGGAATGGAGAAGGCAATGGCACCCCACTCCAGTACTCCTGCCTGGAAAATCCCATGGACGGAGGAGCCCGAAGGCTGTAGTCCATGGGGTCACTGAGGGTTGGACAGGACTGAACGACTTCACTTTCACTTTTCACTTTCATGCATTGGAGGAGGAAATGGCAACCCACTCCAGTGTTCTTGCCTGGAGAATCCTAGGGACAGGAGAGCCTGATGGGCTTCTGTCTATGGGGTCACACAGAGTCGGACACGACTGAAGTGACTTAGCAGCAGCAGCAGCAGTAATTGGAAACAAACACATTTTGAAACTTCTAAATTTATTTTCATATGCATTTCACTTCAGGTCTGGAACATAAATACATTATGAAAAGTTGTTAATAGAATCTCACCAAATATATTATTGCCATAATAACAAACTCCATGCTGCTATTGTTAAGGTTGTTCCTTAATATATAGACTCCAGATTGCATTCAAAAGTGTAAAGTGAAATGTGATAAATCTCTTCCTGGGTCCTGAAAGGGGGCAAATATGACCCCAAAGAACTTCATGTCATACTTTAGTTTACAATGCTTCATGAATTAAGTATAAACTCTAGAAAAGAAAATAGATGAGACTGAGTTGGAAGACTAATTTCCAAGAATAGAAAAGGTAATCGCAGGCACTTAATCTCAAAAGGTAACCTAAGCTGATAATGAATGTGGAAACTTGAAAACTTGGGTGGGCTTCCTATAGGACAGTGAAAAGTTGGACTTTTTAATGGCATGAATGGCAATGTAAAAAGCAGAGTGTTAATTTAAAATATTTTTACTAAAACTATAGATCAAAGAAAGTCTAATTATTTATAATGAATGGTTAGGGATCTCATCCAGCTAAAAGACTTCAATGATCTAGCCTCTCCAAATACATTTGGAATGGAGACCTAATTGGTTGTTCTATTTAGAGTCTGTGCTATTGAAAAAGGCTTTTATCAACATCAAATAGGCATAGTAACATAATTCAACAAGCAAGCAAGTAATGGAATGGAATTAAACAAAGGAAAACATACACCCACAAAGGTGAACTTAGCGTTGGAGGGCTTCAACAGTACTTGTTTTAAAAATTCTGAACTAAAGACAAAATGCCTAACATGGTTTTCCCAGCAAGTATATTATATGTTGGAAGCCAGAATACTGCTTCAGTGTATTCTGATTCCTTATTTTGTTACATAATAATATGCTTAAAAAGCAACACATTGTGAGCTTGGGAGTTGTTAGGCATTTATTTACCATGGTGGGTTAATCTCATTCAGTGAGGTATAGAAACTCAATAATGAGTGCTACAGTATATAAGCTAATTGCTAGGATAAAACCAAATGAATAATTACTTAACTCCAGAATGAGGCCTGCGGGAATTTTTCTTTAATAAAGGTTTAATTCACCAGTGATAATGAATGCAATCTCACATACTACTGAATAACACCATTAGCATAATGGCTGTGATACAAAAACTATAATTAGAACTAAACAGAAACGTTAATTACAACCACCAAGGTACTGAATGAAATACTGTTGTTTAAGAAATTGACCTGCTTCGCTGTCATGTTTTATGGGCTCAAGGGTATCTCTGTAATTAAATATATATGTACATACATATATATGCATATATATAAACATAGAACAGGGTTTTTTTTATCAGTCAACCTGAAACCTCTTAGGGGTAACAAATATATTAATGAGAAATTGCCTAGAATTTAAAATATAAGTTAAATATGAAAATGATTAGTACTTTTGTTTTTTATTTGGTTAAATGCAAACATCAATATTTGCGCTAAAAAAAAATCCAGTATTAGAGAGTGAAGTGAAAGTAGAGTTGCTCAGTCGTGTCCGACTCTTTGCGACCCCATGGACTGTAGCCCACCAGGCTCCTCCCTCCATGGGATTCTCCAGGCAAGAGTACTGGAGTGGGTTGCCATTTCCTTCTCCAGGGGATCTTCCCGACCCAGGGATCGAACCCAGGTCTCCCGCATTCCAGGCAGACGCTTTAACCTCTGAGCCACCAGGGAACTTCAATTTTACATTTTATTGGTGTTAGGCCTGTGATCACCAGAAAAACAGTTACTAAAAATGAACAGATTAATAAAGTATGAAATATTGTAATAATCAGTTGGAAAAATAAATTGCATAATCCATGAAAAATGTCAAAGATACTAAACTAATGGTTCTAAAAAGACTCAGCTGTGATTCTTAAAATTCTTTGAATTCCACTTACTAGCTATATAAATATATACATAATATTTAATGGCATTCATAATAGGAGATTTATGTATCTAAAAGACATGTATTGATAAGCATTTTGAAGCCAAGTGTCACACTCTATTAAATATCAAAAACAATAATAATAACCATAATAGCCCACTATTATTGCACAGACACTTTCCATTTATCAAAAAGATAAGCCATGCACTTCAAATATGTTTTATTGCCAACTCTAATGGTGTTAAGTTTTCATAATAAAAGATTCTTCCTTTTTAAGATAGAACTTCAATAGAAAATAAAAACATCCTATGAGTCAAATCAGTAAGACTGGCTTATTTTTAATATATCTCTGGTGACTTCTTATCCTTTTACTCAATTATTCTAATAGAATAAATATATTTCCTACTATTTTTCTACGAATCCCTTCCCTCCATTACAATGCATTTTTCAATAGCTGAACACAGTTTTTGAGGTCTGATGTTTGTAGCATCTCCAGTAATGCACCTCGAAAGTGCCACTCTCCTCACTACCAGTCATCCCATGAAAACTCCATTCTTTAATGAAATGTTACCTGCTAATAATGCACACAACAGATGTATTTATCCTTCGTAGTACTGACTGCAATTTTCTGTGACCTAGATGATGGCTTGCCCTAAGCAGATTGCTAACCATAGCACCCACCCTGACATTAGCCCATGAGGAAAGAGGAGGGACGAAGCATTAGCTTAGATACATCCACTCCCACGCTGCTCTCATGTCCTCTTCTGCTAATAAACTGAGTTGACTGATTGCTGTCTGTGAGTTTCTCTTTTGCCATTCACTATCCTGTGGAAGTGGGCTGGAAGAAGCACAAGCTGGAATCAAGATTGCCAGGAGAAATATCAATAACCTCAGATATACAGCTGACACCACCCTTATGGCAGAATGTGAAGAGGAACTAAAAAGCCTCTTGATGAAAGTGAAAGTGGACAGTGAAAAAGTTGGCTTAAAGTTCAACATTCAGAAAACGAAGATCATGGCATCTGGTCCCATCACTTCATAGGAAATAGATGGGGAAACAGTGGAAACAGTGTCAGACTTTATTTTTTAGGGCTCCAAAATCACTGCAGATAGTGATTGCAGCCATGAAATTAAAAGATGCTTACTCCTTGGAAGGAATGTTATGACCACCCTAGATAGCATATTGAAAAGCAGAGACATTCCTTTGTCAACAAAGGTCTGTCTAGTCAAGGCTATGGTTTTTCCTGTGGTCATGTATGTATGTGAGAGTTGGACTGTGAAGAAGGCTGAGTGCCGAAGAATTGATGCTTTTGAACTGTGGTGTTGGAGAAGACTCTTGAGAGTCCCTTGGACTGCAAGGAGATCCAACCAGTCCATTCTGAAGGAGATCAGCCCTGGGATTTCTTTGGAAGGAATAATGCTAAAGCTGAAACTCCAGTACTTTGGCCACCTCATGCAAAGAGTTGACTCATTGGAAAAGACTCTGATGCTGGGAGGGATCAGGAGGAGAAGGGGACGACAAAGGGTGAGATGGCTGGATGGCATCACTGACTCGATGGATGTGAGTCTGAGTGAAATCCGGGAGTTGGTGATGGACAGGGAGGCCTGGCGTGCTGCGATTCATGGAGTCGCAAAGAGTCGGACACGACTGAGCGACTGAAGTGAACTGATCCTGTGGATTGTGCCTGAAACAATTATACCTAAATGGATTCCTTTGACTTCTGAACGCCAGACACGTGTTGAGGGTTCTAATGGATGACTATAACTCCTAAATAGGTCTTTGACCAAAGAAAGCTTCTCTTATATCAGGAAAGGTCATCCTCTGCACAACTTGGGGTAGGTAAAAGAATGTAGGGTGGAAAGGGAAGAAAGACTGTCTATGACCTAGCAAATTAGATGAGTGAGATCAATTCTGGTGATGAGATAAGCAATCACCCTTGTTACTTAAACCCTTATCTAATTGCCTGGTGGGCATCTCCAACTCCATGATCTACAAACTAACCCCAGTCTGGAATTAAGTCTGTGTAAGGAGTACATCAAGGCTGTATACTATCACCCTGCTTATTTAACTTATATGCAGAGTACATCATGAGAAACGCTGGGCTGGAAGAAGCACAAGCTGGAATCAAGATTGCTGGGAGAAATATCAATAACCTCAGATATGCAGATGACACCACCCTTATGGCAGAAAGTGAAGAAGAACTAAAGAGCCTCTTGATGAAAGTGAAAGAGGAGAGTGAAAAGGTTGGCTTAAAGCTCAACATTCAGAAAACTAAGATCATGGCATCCAGTCCCATCACTTCATGGCAAATAGATGGGGAAACATTGGAAACAGTGGCTGACTTTATTTTTGAGGACTCCAAAATCACTGCAGATGGTGATTGCACCCATGAAATTAAAAGAGGGTTACTCCTTGGAAGGAAAGTTATAACCAACCTACACAGCATAGTAAAAAGCAGAGACAGTACATTGCCAACAAAAGTCCACCTAGTTAAGTCTATGGTTTTACCTGTGGTCATGTATGGATGTGAGAGTTGGACTGTGAAGAAAGCTGAGTGCCGAAGAACTGATGCTTTTGAACTGTGGCGTTGGAGAAGACTCTTGAGAGTCCTTTGGACTACAAGGAGATCTAACCAGTCCATCAAATAGGAAAATAGGAAAATCACCCAAGCAGGGAAACAGAAAATTTTCTCTACATTCTTATATTCCATTAGTTAACAACCATTAAATACCTTAAATTTTTTATTCTTCTCATCATCCAGAATAATTCTCTTATTTTTTTTTTCATTGAGAAAGGGAACATAGAAGAGAAAATATTTTCCTACAACAGAAACCTGAATGAGCTTTAATATACCTTGAATAAAAAGAAATATTTTCAGACTCATTAAAATAAAACACTAGGATTTTTAAAATAATATTGAGTTCACCAAAAAGTTTGTTCAGTTTTTTCCATTATGGAAAAAAATAAACTTTTTGGCCAAGGTAGTATTTTAACATGGACAGTATAATGTTACCATTTTTGGAAAATGTGTCAGCAACTGATCATCATAAATGTGGATCCAAGTAGATCTAGAATTGCCTGTTATCATATACCAACTCTTAATCAAGCCCCATCAGGGCTTCCCTGATGGCTCAGCAAGTAAATAATCAAAAAATCCTCCTGCAATGCAGGAGACACAGGAGATGAGGGTTTGATCTCTGGAGTCAGGAAGATCCCCAGGAGAAGGAAATGGCAACCCACTCCAGTATTCTTGCCTTGAGAATTCCACGGACAGAGGAGCCTGGCGGGCTGCAGTCCATGGGGTTGCAAAGAGTCGGCCATGACTGAGCACATGGCCCATATCACATTACACATAATGCGTATGTCAAAATTGCCTGTGACCATGTGGGTTAGAGAAAGAGCTCATGGTTCAGGCACTAAGCAACACTTTTTCTAAAGGGAGCAAAGGAGGAGGATCCCAGTGGCTTGCAGGAATTGGTACCTTTGCCCTTGGGTGATCTCTGCAGTTAGGGAATGCACGCACGGTCTGAGAAAAAATTCACCTTACTATGGACCTTGAACCATTCTGCACACACATAGAAAAATAAATTAATTCAAGTGCTCTTGATGCTGCTAACATTGTCCTTCACTGAGGAGAAAAAAAAAAAAAATAGGTGGGTGCAAATAGTGGGGAGGACTACAGAGAAAGAAATTTGGAAATGGCACAAAAATCTACATTCTGCCTAGGGCTTCCTGGAGTATACATTTATGAAAAGGAGACATAATCAAACACGAACCATCTATTCTGTTGTGTAATAATTAGCAACCCTGGTCCAAGCATGTGGCCCTATTCAGATGTAAGGCTTTTCTTCTTCTTTTTTATTTTATACTTCATAGCATATAAAACCTCCTGTCCAAACAGAGCCTGATGCTACACCCACAATAAGATTCAGCCTCCTCTGTAGTTTTAATTAACTCAGGCCCAGCAGTTGTTTTTAACAGCTAACAGTTTGCGTGAGTTACAGTATGCACACTGCTGAGACATAAATGCAAAGTAATCACTCTAATAAGTAGATATAAACATTTACAACAATTGCAACAAGTCTCTGCAACAAATAAGGGATATAAAGAAAAATATCCAGCAGTAAGCCAGGAAACAACTCTCAATACAACGGCATGAGTATGAATATCATTCAAAGCTCTGATCTTTTGTTGCCTTTAGTAATTTCAAGAACTCAAAGTCACTAATGAGCTTGTGCTTTCAAGGCCAAAAAATAAGAACTCTGATTAAGAAACAAAAACAAAAACCAAGACTTCAATTTTCATGTTTGTGCCAAGGACACCAGGAGAGAACTCAAGGCACTCGAATGACTACAACATTTCCACAACAGAAAGAAATTTGAATGCCTCAGTTGAAAACAAACAGAGCAAGCCTTCAGCACTCTACTCTCAAAGAACAATATGCCCTAAGGTGAGAAGAAGCGAAATGCACATGAAGACTAGGGAAAATGCCACAGGAGCAAGATGAGGCTGGAAAAGCAAGCTGTATAAAGCTAGGTAGGTCAGGGTAAGAGGAACGGACATTGTTCTAAGTACCATGAGGATATGAGAAGGTTTTAAACAAGGGGGCACCAGGATCTTGCTTATGTGTCTTAAAGATTACTTGAGCAGCCAGTTTGAGAATAGATTGTATCAAGGTCAAGGATGAAACCAAAGAAACCACCTATGAACTAAGGTAGTGGCTGGTTGTTATTCAGAGACTGGATGATAGAGAGAGACAGAAAGAAGACAGATCAAGAGCAGGTATTAGAGAAGTCAGGAAGCGGAAGAGATAAAGAATGAGTCCCAGGGTGGGACTCTAGCACAGGGAATGGGGATGCCATTCAGAGAGACAGGGAACACAGGGAACGGAGGAAGCCTATGCAGAATGGAAGTTTATAGAGAATTTAAGTCAATGATGTTCATGTTTCTGATCTGTTCAGATCAGTTCAGTCACTCAGTCATGTCCAAATCTTTGCGACCCCATGGACTGCAGCACGCCAGGCCTCTCTGTCCATCACCAACTCACGGAGCTTACTCAAACTCATGTCCATTGAGCCAGTGATGCCATTCAACCATCTCATCCTCTGTTGTCCCCTTCTCCTCCTGCCTTCAGTCTTTCCCAGCATCACGGTCTTTTCTAAGGAGTCAGTTCTTTGCATCAGGTGGCCAAAGTATTGGAGCTTCAGATTCATCATCAGACCTTCCAATTAATATTCAGGACTGATTTCCTTTAGGATTGACTTAATCCTAAAGGAATCTCCTTTAAAGTTGGATCTCCTTGCAGTCCAAGGGACTCTCAAGAATCTTCTCCAACACCACAGTTCAAAAGCATCAATTCTTTGATACTCAGCTTTCTTTACAGTCATCCTCTTACATCCATACATGACTATTGGAGAAAACCATAGCTTTGAATAGACAGACCTTTGTTGGCAAAGTAATGTCTCTGCTTTCTAGTATGCTGTCTAGGTAAGTCATAGCTTTCTTCTAAGGAACAAGCATATTTTAATTTCATGGCTGCAGTCACCATCTGCAGTGATTTTGGAGCCCAAAAATATAAAGTCTCTCATTGTTTCATTGTTTCCCCATCTATTTGCCTTGAAGTGATGGGACTGGATGCTATGATCTTAGTTTTCTGAATGTTGAGTTTTAAGCCAACCTCTTCACTCTCTTCTTTCAATTTCATCAAGAGGCTCTTTAGTTCTTCTTCACTTTCTGCCATAAGGGTGGTGTCATCTGCATATCTAAGATTGTTATTTCTCCTGGCAATCTTGATTCAAGTTTGTGCTTCTTCCAGCCCAGCATTTCTCATGATGTACTCTGCATATAAGTTAAATAAGCAGGGTGACAATATACAGCCTTGATGTACTCCTTTCCCTATTTGGAACCAGTCTGTTGTTTCATGTCCAATTCTAACTATTGCTTTTTGACCTCCATACAGATTTCTCAGGAGGCAGGTCAGGTGGTCTGGTATTCACCTCTTGAAGAATTTTCCACAGTTTGTTGTGATCCACACAGTCAAAGGCTTTTGCATAGTCTGCTGCTGCTACTGCTAAGTCACTTCAGTCATGTCCGACTCTGTGTGACCCCATAGACGGCAGCCCATCACACTCCACTGTCCCTGGGATTCTCCAGGCAAGAACACTGGAGTGGGTTGCCATTTCCTTCTCCAGTGCATGAAAGTGAAAATGAAGTCGCTCAGTCGTGTCCGACTCGTAGCAACCCCATGGACTGCAGCCTACCAGGCTCCTCCGTCCATGGGATTTTCCAGGCAAGAGTACTGGAGTGGGGTGCCATTGCCTTCTCCATTTGCATAGTCAATAAAGCAGAAATAGATGTTTTTCTGGAACTCTCTTGCTTTTTCCATGATCCAGCGGATGATGGCAATTTGATCTCTGGTTCCTTGTACTTATTAGTCATCTGTATATCTTGGGAAGATGTCTATTTGGGTCCTTTACCCATTTTTAAATCAGGTTATTTTCTTGCCACTGAATTGAGTTCTTCATATATTTTGGCTATTAAACCCTTCTTAAATGCATAGTTTAGAAATACTTTCTTCCATTTGATAGGTTGTCACTTCGCTTTGTCAATTGTTCCTTTGCTGTGCAAAAGCTTTTTAGTTTGATGCAATCCTTTGTCTGTGTTTGCTTTCGTTGCCTTGTTTTCAGGATCATATCCAAAACAATAATTGCCCAGACCAATGTCAAGAAACTTTTCCCTTGTGTTTTCTTCCAGAATATTTCAGCTTCAGGTCTTACTTATATTTAAGTTTTTAACCCATTTTGAGTCAATTTTTATACTGGGTTGGCCAAAAGTTTGTTTGCGTTTTTCTGCAGCATCTTATGGAAAACACAAATAAGCTTTTGACAAACTCAATATAAGTTCAATCTCATTCACATGGATATGGAAGTTTTCTCAACATCTTTTATTGAAGAGACTATCCTCTCTCCATTATATGTTCTTGACACCTTTGTTGAAAATCAACTGAATGTAAATGTGTGAATTTATTATATTTCTTATATTTCTCCTCTGCTCCATTGATCTGTATGTCTATTTGTATATCAATACTATACTTTGTGATCACTTAGCTTTGTAACATAGTTTGAAATTAGTTTATGTGATGCCTTCAGGTTTGCTTCTCTTTTTCAAGATTGCTTTGGCTATTTAGTGTCTTTTGTGGTTCCATATAAATTTTGGAATTTTTTTTTTCTATTATAGTGAAAAATGTCATTAGAATTTTGATAGGAATTGCACTGAATCTCTAGGATATATTCTAGATATATTCTCTAGGATAGAATTCTTTGGATAGGATGTATATTTTTAACAATACGGTTTCTCCCAATTCATGAGCACATAATATCTTTTCATTTATTTATGTCTTCTTCAATTTCTTTCATCGCTGTCTTATAGTTTTCAGTACAGATCTTTCACCTCCTTGATTAAATATTTTCCTAATTATTTTTTGATGCTATTGGAATGGGATTGTTTTCTTAATTTCTTTTTTGGATAGTTCATTGTTCATGTACCAAAATGCAACTGATTTTTGTATACTGATTTTGTAACCTGCAATATTACTAAATTCATTCATTAGTTTTAACAGAATTTTGATGATGTCTTTAGGGTTTCCTATATATAAGATTATGTCATATGCAAACAGGGACAATTTTACATCTTCTATTCCAATTTGGATGTGTTTTATTCATCCTGCCTAATTGCTATTACTAGGACTTCCAGTAATACATTGAATAGAAGTGGTGAGAATGGGTATCTTTGTCTTTTTTCTGATCTTAGAGAAAAGGCTTCAGATTTTTCACCATAGAACATGATGGTATGTGTGGATTTGTCATCAGATCAGATCAGATCAGTCACTCAGTCATGTCCAACTCTTTGCGACCCCATGAATCACAGCACACCAGGCCTCCCTGTCCATAGATGGTCTTTATTACATTGAGGTACCTTTCTTTAATACCTAATTTCTTGAGAGTTTTTATCATTAAAAATATAGAATTTTGTCAAATGTTTTTTCTACATCTGTTAAAATGATCTTAAGGTTTCTGTCCACTCTGCTAATGTGGTGTACTGCACAGACTGATTTGCAGATGTTGACTGATTTGCTTGGTGTATGATTCCTCTAATGTACTGTTGAATTCAGTTTGCTAGCATTTTGTTGAGGACTTTTGCATCTATGTTTAGAAAGAAAAATAGATAATTTCCTAGAAAAATACAACATATCAAGACTGAATCATCAAGCAATGGAATATATGAAAAGACCAACAACAAGGGAGGAGATTGAATCAGTAATCAAAGATCTCCCAACAAATAAAAACCAAGACAAGATGGCTTCATGGGTGAATTCTACAAAACATTTAAAATGAATTCATACCAATCATTCTCAATCAATACCAATCATTCAATTCCAAAATTGAAGAGGAAGAAACACTTCCAAATTCATTTTATGAGGCCACCATTGCCCTAAATCCAAACCCATCAGAGTCAGGTATAGAGAGAAGAGCTTTCACAAGTGATAGCTGGCTAGAAATAAAGATTGGGACTTGATTTATTCCTTTCAAATGAGTGAAGAAAAACACATATTCAATTTTCTCAGTCTCTAAAATATAAATACAATTCTGGCTCCTGAGAAACAGGACAGGGGAAGGTAGAATGTAATAGAGAGAATGGGAAATGTTATTTTAAGTGCTCATCTATCATATATTGCTCTGTAAGTTAAAAATACAGAAACATGTGCATATACCTGCTACTTTTTCTAGAAAAACATAGAACAATCTCCATAGCTTTATTTGACTTCTTTAATTTTCACAAGGAGACAATATATTTTCATCAAAATATTAGGAAAAAAATAATTTGCCTTAGTAAAGGCAAACACAAACATAGTAACTCTAATTTGGAAAGATACTGAACCTATATTTATTGGCTAATCAAATATATTGTAAAAGCAGAAAGACACAGCAATATTTAAAATCCAGCTGATTAGCCTTTGGAGGCAGATGACCAGCAGCATACCTCAGCAAGGCAAAAACTGCTACCAGAGACTTAGAAATAGTCCTTATTTATTATCTGAGTAACAACTGTATACCCCATACACAAGAAATAAAAGCTTTTAAAGGCATGGTTTTTGTTAAAATTCAAACTTTATGTTATAGTAAATGTGATACTAATTAAAGTGGTGGCTTGGAAATAAATTCAAGATGTTTTACTCCCTTATCCATTGTAATGAAGAAAATGTAGACTGATCAAAATAGTGAACAGAGATTCAGTAGCATTTACTTTGGGATGTAATTTTTATTTGAACATTTGAGCCAGAAGGATTTTAAAAATGTGGCAAAAATTGCCTTACAGGCTATGTAAATTCTTCTGTCTGAACCTTCTTTTCTCAACCACTTCTTGAAACTCACTCCATCCTAAGAACAGGCTGCTTTCTTTTCAATTGACCTAGGGCAATAGCCTCAATGTAGCAGACCTTCCAAACCCTCTCTGGGGAAAGCTGGTTTAAATGAACAACCAATTAATAAGCTCTTGCCTTATCCAAACATAGCTGTACTAATGCAATTTCCTCAAGAAATTTTGTTTTAATGACCTTTCTTTCCATTTGAAAGGTAAAGAATTCAAGATAACAATAAAGAATGATTAAATGAGAAAGGTCTCAACTATCAATGAAGGGAGATATCCCTGGAGAGGAAACACTTTTCATCTTGCCCTTGTAGAAGTCTGCATGAATATTTATGACTTAAGCCAGGGAAGTGCCAAATGCAGGCTTGAGTCAGTGTCTTTTAGATAATATAAACCTTCTGTCTATATTCAACGAGGAAGAATTAAAAACAATTTCCTGTTAGATATAGTAAATTGAAGCTTAAGATAACTGAGAAGAAATTGAAATATTTAAGTACATAAAAATAGTTTAAATACTCAGATCCAGATGACTGAATTAGAGATGGCTAAAAGCATCATCAGATATGAATACACACTATCTTGAATTAACATTTAGAAGCCATACAGACTTAAAAAGGAACAAAAAGACTAAGGTAGGCAAAAGGTGCCTTGTTCCCGTGTTTTAAGGATGAATTTCAAAAACCACAGAAATGTTGACATTAATCTCAAGATAAAATTATGGGACAGGTTTTTGTGCAGATGGCATGTATATATTTAGGGGGAAAAAAGGTAAGAAATGAAAGGAATCCAGCTAGGGTCAGTGTGCGTGTGTGTTAGTCGCTCAGTCGTGTCTGACTCTTTACGACCCCATGGACTGTAGCCCACCAGGCTCCTTTGTCCATGGGATTCTCCAGGCAAGAATACTGGAGTGGGCTGCTGTAAGAAAATTCAAATCAAATCAATATTAATTCCTTCCTTTGATACTATTTCTCAGAGGAACCTAGCAGGCTACAGTCCCTGGGATCACAAACAGTCTGACACGGCCGAAGCGACTGAGCACACAGCACAGCACACCTCTATTAAAAGAGTAGAAGACTATCTCAGACATACACGCCCTGAATAATACAAATATTCAACAAAATTACATGGTATCATGGGACATGACATAGAAAGACACAGAACACTGAAATAACAACCCAGAGTGCTATCCTGGTCTATGCCACTGAGTTTTTTTTCCTATGGTGATTCTGTTGCATAGTTATCCACATTTAGAAGATAAAAATCTATCTAGATTTATTTTGCATGAGATCCTTGAAGTTCTTTCACTTTCACACTTGGGGCTTCTGCATTGGCTATTACTTCTGCTGGCAATGACTCTCTCCTGTCCTCCCTGGTTTGTCCAAAAGAAAAGCCTCCACGTTTCCATCAAATCTGTTTGATTAACACTTACATCCTCTAGCATGCCCTCGCAAGGGGTTGCTTATTTTTCCTATTACCTGAGTGACTGAACTAATCTCATTACATTGTTGTTGTTATTCAGTCGCCAAGTCGTGTTTGACTCTCTGCAACCCAATGAACTGCAGCACACCAGGCTTCCCTGTCCTTCACTATCTCTCTGAGTTTGTTCAAACTCATGTTTATAGAGACAGTGATGCCATCCAACCATCTCATCCTCTGTCATCCCCATTTCCTACTGCCTTCAATCTTTCTCAGCATCAGGGTTTTCTCTAATGAGTTGGCTCTTTGCATCAGGTGGCCAAAGTATTGGAGCTTAAGCTTCGGCATCAGTCCTTCCAGTGAATTTTCAGCATTGATATTATTTTGGATTGACTGGATGGATCTCCTTACAGTCCAAAGGACTCCTAAGAGTCTTCTCTGGCACCGTGGTTCAAAAGCATCAATTCTTCAGCACTCAGTTGTCTTTGTAGTCCAACTCTCACATCCACACATGACTACTGGAAAAACTGTGGCTTTGACTATACAGACCTTTGATGGCAAAGTGCTCTGCTTTTTAATATGCTGTCTAGGTTTGTCATTAGTTTTTCTTCCAGGGAGCAAGTGTATTTTAATTCTGTGGCTGCAGTCACCATCCACATTGATTTTGGAGCCCAAGAATATGAAATCTGAGAGTTTCCACTTTTCCCCCATCTATCTGCCATGAAGTGATAGGACTGGATGCCATGATCTTAGTTTTTTGAATTTCGAGTTTTAAGCCAGCTTTTTCACTCTCCTCTTTCACTTTCATGAAGAGGCTCTTTAGTTCCTCTTCACTTTCTCCCTAAAGATGGTGTCATCTGCATATATGAGGTTGTTGATATTTCTCCCAGCAATCTTGATTCCAGCTTGTGCTGCATACAGCCTGGCATTTAGCATGATGTATTCTGTATGTAAGTTAAATAAGCAGGGTGACAATATACAGCCTTGACATACTCCTTTCCCAATTTCAAACCAGTCCATTGATTCATGTCCAGAACTAACTGTTGCTTCTTGACTTGCACACAGGTTTCTCAGGAGGTGGGTAAGGTAGTCAGCCATTCCCTTCTTTTTAAGAATTGTCCACAGTTTGTTGTAATTCACACAGTCAAAGGCTTTAGCATAGTCAATGAAGCAGAAGTAGATGTTTTGGGGAAATTTCCTTGCTTTTTCTATGATCCAGTGGATGCTGGCAATTTAATCTCTGGTTCCTCTGCCTTTTCTAAATCCACTTTCTACATCTGGAAGTTCTCAGTTCACTCACTGTTGAAGCTTAGCTTGGAGGATTTTGAGCACTACCTTGCCAGCATGTGAAATGAGTGCAATTGTGTGGTCATTTGAACATTCTTTGGCATCGCCCTTCTTTGGGGTAGGAAAGAAAACTGACCTTTTCCAGTCCTGTGGTCACTGCTGAGTTTTTCAAATTTGCTTGGATACTGATGCAACACTTTAACATCATCATCTTTTAGGATGTGAAATAGGTCAGCTGGAATTCCATCACCTCCACGAGCTTTGTCTGTAGTAATGCTTCCTAAGGCCCACTTGACTTCACACTCCAGGATGTCTGGCTCTAGGTAAGTGACCATACCATTGTGGTTGCCCAGGTCATTAAGAACTTCTTTGTACAGTCCTTCTGTGCATTCTCACCACCTCTTCTTAATCTCTTCCGCTTCTGTTGTAGCTCCTTGTCGATTCTGTCCTTTATTGTTCCCAACTTTGAATGAAATTTCCCTTGGTATCTCTAATTCTCTTGAGGAGACCTCTAGTCCTTCCCATTCTATTGTTTTCCTCTATTTCTTTGCACTGTTCACTTAAGAAGGCTTTCTTATCTCTTCTTGCTATTCTCTGGAACTCAGCATTCAGGTGGGTGTATCTTTCCCTTTCTCTTCTGCCTTTTACTTCTCTTCCTTTCTCAGCTATATATAAGGCCTCCTCAGATAACCACTTTGCCTTCTTGCATTTCTTTTTCTTGGGGATGGTTTTGGTCACCACTTCCTGTGCATTAATATAAACTCCATCAATAAATAGGTCTTCAGGCACTCTATCAGATTTAATTCCTTGAATCTATTCGTCACCTCCACTGTATAATCATAAGAGATTTGATTTAAATCATACCTGAATGGCCTAATGCTTTTCCCTACTTTATTCAATTTGAGCCTGATTTTAGCAATAAGGAGCCAATGATCTGTGCTACAGTCTGCTCCAGGTCATTTTTTTTGCTGAATGTAGCAGTTTCTCCATATTCGGCGGCAAAGAATATAATCAATGTGATTTCAGTATTGACCATCTGGTGATGTCCATGTGCAGAATCATCTCTTGTGTTGTTGGAAGAGAGTGTTTGTTATCAGCAGTGCAATGTGTTGGCAAAACTCTGTTAGCCTTTGCCCTGCTTCATTTTGTACTCTAAGGCCAAACTTTCCTGTTACTCCACATATCTCTTGACTTCCTACTTTTGCATTCTAGTTCCCTAAGATGAAAAAGATGTCATATTTTTATTGATGGTTTATGTTATAAACTACTAATAGGTGTTTACTTGCTTTCCAGCATCTAGAAGGTGACTATCTTGAAAAAAGGATATTTATCTAAATTCCTGTTGGTATCCTTTGAGTGTCTGAAACATAATAAATATTCAGTATTTGATGAATAAAGCCAACTTTCATGATTCTAAAGTTAATCAGGATGGTGAAAAACTCTTATCAGATATTGGAGAAGAAGCTGCAGTAATCTAGCTGTTAAAAAACAGAATTCCTAGTAACATGAATAGTATTTAAGTGTTCATTACTCCAGATTCCTACTGAAAAGATTAAGTGACTGAAAAAACAAAATAAAAAACAGGTGGAAAGCCAGCAGTAATGTGAAGGCCCACCAACATGACAACAGTTGCTAGTACAATATATAGTATCAGTTCAGTTCAGTTCAGACTGAGTTCAGCTCAGTTGTGTCTGACTCTTTGCAATCCCATGAACCACAGCACGCCAGGCCTCCCTGTCCATCACCAACTCCTGGAGTTCACCCAAACCCATGTCCATTGAGTCGGTGATGCCATCCAACCATCTCATCCTCTGTCATCCCCTTCTCCTCCTGCCCTCAATCTTTCCCAGCATCAGGGTTTTTTCAAATGAGTCAGCTCTTCACATCAGGTGGCCAAAGTATTGGAATTTCAGCTTTAATATCAGTCCTTCAAATGAACACCCAGGACTGATCCCAGGACTGATCTCCTTTAGGATGGACCGGTTGGATCTCCTTGCAGTCCAAGGGACTCTCAAGAGTCTTCTCCAACACCACAGTTCAAAAGCATCGATTCCTCAGTGCTCAGCTTTCTTTAGCCCAACTCTCACATCCATACATGACCACAGGAAAAACCATAGCCTTGACTAGACGGACCTTTGTTGGCAAAGTAATGTCTCTGCTTTTGAATATGCTGTCTAGGTTGGTCATAACTTTCCTTTCAAGGAGTAAGCGTCTTTGAATTTCATGGCTGCAGTCACCATCTGCAGTGATTTTGGGGCCCAGAAAAATAGTCAGCCACTGTTTCCAATGTTTCCCCATCTATTTGCCATGAAGTGATGCGACCGGATGCCATGATCTTTGTTTTCTGAATGTTGAGCTTTAAGCCAACTTTTTCACTCTCCTCTTTCACTTTCATCAAGAGGCTCTTTAGTTCCTCTTCACTTTCTGCCATAAGGGTGGTGTCAGCTGCATATCTGAGGTTATTGATATTTCTCCCGGCAATCTTGATTCCAGCTTGTGCTTCCTCAATCCCAGCATTTCTCATGATGTACGCTACATATAAGTTAAATAATCAGGGTGACAATATACAGCCTTGACGTACTCCTTTTCCTATTTGGAACCAGTCTGTTGTTCCATGTCCAGTTCTAACTATTGCTTCCTGACCTGCATATCGGTTTCTCAAGAGACACATCAGGTGGTCTGGTATTCCCATCTCTTGAAGAATTTTCCACAGTTTATTGTGATCTGCACAGTCAAAGGCTTTGGCATAGTCAATAAAGCAAAATAGATGTATTTCTAGAACTCTCTTGCTTTTTCGATGATCCAGCAGATGTCGGCAATTTGATCTCTGGTTCCTCTGCCTTTTCTAATATGAGCTTGAACATCTGGAAGTTCATGGTTCAAGTATTGCTGAAGCCTGGCTTGGAGAATTTTAAGCATTACTTTAGCGTGTGAGATGAGTGCAATTGTGTGGTAGCTTGAGTATTCTTTGGCATTGCCTTTCTTTGGGATTGGAATGAAAACTGACCTTTTCCAGTCCTGTGGCCACTGCTGAGTTTTCCATATTGGCTGGCATATTGAGTGCAGCACTTTCACAGCGTCATCTTTCAGGATTTGAAACAGCCTAACTGGAATTCCATTACCTCCACTAGCTTTGTTCATAGTGATGCTTCCAAAGGCCCACTTGACTTCACAATCCAGGATGTCTGGTTCTTGGGATCATATTGAAGATGGGAATTGAGAGATGATGCCCAAATTCTGCTGCTTCAAAAGTTCAGAATCAACAGGAAGGAAGACAACCCATGCAGAAACCCACTAACACCACTCAACTGTGAAGAGGAAATAGTGGATTCATGGACAAGGCATGACCAATATGGAGCGCCCGTTTAGATGGCCGTCTGCCACTAGGGATTGAATGGCCTTCGGAGACTGCACTAGAGCTGCACCATCAGCAGGCGGGTGGAACAGCGGCCGTACTAGGAAGGCTGATGTGGGTATAAGGCTGAGAGCCAGGAGGAAAAAAAACAGTGTCATCTGGAAGCCAGTTCCCAACAGAGCAGATTCATTATAAAGACAAAAATGCTCTATGAGGAAGTTCTTTTGTTAGGTACAGACAAAAATCCTTATAATAAAGTTGTTGAACTTCCTATCATTTTAATTCCCTCTCAGTTGACTTTAGTCTGTTCGATCACTGGTTAAGTATAGTCCACCAGTCAAAAACAGCAAGATATGATAAAGTATTTCAATGGTACACTTTAGACAATGAGAACCTATTAAATTCTTTATAAGCAATTACTATCCATGAATAATAGCCTTTTGGATAATTTTAAAGAGGTATAAATAGATAAAGAAATAAATGTATGTGAGTATAGAGAGTCAGAGAGGTACTTTGCCAAAATAACTTACTGTTGAAAACAAAAGTCAAATTTTTAAATATATCAGCTTTGTGATCACATAAAAAATCAAAGAAAAAATGGGTTCTGAAACCAGAGATGAAAAATAAAATGATAAAGCAACAGGCTGAAAAAAAGAAGAAAAAAGATCAGGTGAGTTAAGAGAAACTGAAAAAAATTAACTCACAGAATTGAAATATGCATCAAGAGCAATGTACAGTAAAACCAGCACTATAGAAAATTTGAATTCACCATGTAGAGGACTAAAGGGAGAACGTTTCTGAATAAGCAGAAAGACTCAAAATATTGGTATTCAACAGACATCTATGTGGTCTTCCCAGGTGGCACTAGTAGTAAAGAACTCATCTGCCAATGCGGGAGACATAGAGATACGGGTTTGATCCCTGGGTTGGGAAAATCCCCTGGAGGAGGGCATGGCAACCCATTCCAGTGTTTTTGCCTGGTCAGAGAAGACTGGCGGGCTACAGTCCACACAGTCACAGAGTCAGACACAACTGAAGCGACTTAGCACACAGACACACAGACATCTATGTGTTCCTAAAAATATACTAGGGAAAATCTGAATAAAAATGAATAATTACATTAAAAATAACTTTCCTGATCTATAGACATGCTTGAATCTATATATCTATAAGGCTTACCAACCCCCAAAATTAATGCAGAAGAAAACATACATACTATATGTCAATGAAATTTTTAAATTTCAGAGACAAATAAAGACTCAGTAACCATCCCAGTTGAAATAGTTTGGCAGAAGGGAATCAAAGTGACTTCAGAATTTTTCTACTAAATATTAAGTGCTAAAATGAAATGACACAGCATCTGCAGAGTTTTTAGAGAAAATAACTGTAGCCCAAGATTTTGGTGTGCAGCCAAATTGTAGGTCATATGTAAACACAAAGGAAAGATTCTCTCAATGCTACAGTTCAGAATCTTGAATATTAGATATTTTTTCTATAAATATTATTTGAAGGCCTACACCAGCCAACCAAGAGATGAACCACGGGAAAAAAATAAATAAGAAACTGAAGTAATCACCAAAATATAAAAAAGAATCTGTATCAGGTTAGAAACACCAAAGAACTATAAAGAATAGACTGGAGGGAACTGAGAGATATGCTTACTTCAAAACACCTACACCATCTAAATTTTAAAATAAACATCAAATTTGAGGGAAATGCACCTGGAATTCTGACAGAAAAAGAGCTATTATTCTTAGTATATAAAAACATAGCTAAATTATCAAGAAAAAAGACCATCACATAAATTAAGCAAAGTAGCAAATGACTCAAATGGACCATTCAAAAAGGAAGAAATTCGAATAGCATATACACCTATGAGAAAGGATTCATTCTTACTAGTAACTGAATAAGACAATTCAAAACAGTGCGGTGAAATCATTTTAGTCTATCAGATTAGAAATAATAAAAAAGTATGAAACTACCCCCAAGATGGCCAGGATGGGAAGAAATGAATATTCTTGTACACAACTGGTGGTAATGTATGAATTGTTAGTCTTTCTGAAGAGACATTTGACAAGAATCCAAACCCTAAAAACGACTCACTCGGTGACCAAACAATGCCACACTAAAACTGTTAAGCAAAATGAACACAAAACAGAATATAAGAATAATATAGAAAAATCATCCATTTATTCACAGAGCAAACATTTATTGATTACCTATTGTGTCAGGTACTATTCTAACTGGGGACCTATACTAATAATTATGTCCATCAAGATTCTTAATCTCATGGAGTTTACACTGTAATTGGAGAAAAGGGAACAATATGCACATCACTGAAATTTCTGCACATATTACCTAAAAGATATGTAAGAAAAAAAAAAAACAGAAATTCCTAAACTCATAGAACACAATGACTTAGATATAATATCAAAATAACCTTTCTTTGACAACTATTGACAGAGCATTTTTCTTAAAGACTGGTCATACTGAAAAGGGGAAATTCTATAGCCCCAGCAAATACTCTTGTGCGTGTGTTAAGTCACTTCAGTCATGTCCAACTCTGTGTAACTCTATGGACTGTAGCCCACCAGGCTCCTCTGTCTCCAGGCAAGAATAGTGGAGTGGACTGCCATGCCCTCCTCCAAGGGATCTTCCTGACCCAGGGATCGAACCTGCAACTCTTATGTCTCCTGCACTGACAGGCAAGTTCTTTATCACTACCTCCACCTGGGGATTGCCAATTAATATATCACCCAGCTCTGAAAAGTTCTAAAAGTAAGATATCTGTTTCATTTTAAGCTTTCCAAAATGTGTATTTTGCAAAAATGCAGCTCTATAGTTTTTACCAGATCGTATAATAGTATTTCAACTACTATCACAAAGAACAACATAGAGAAGCAAATATAAATCATCTGAAATCACACCATCCTGCAATAACCACTATAAACATTTTGCTTCTGGCCTTCCTTTCTTTCATCTCTCCCCATTTATATAACCACACAGTCAAAATGTGTACTTAGAGATTGTTGTAAAACTACGTCTTCATTGTATATTTACTTGTTTTCTTTTTTCTCACCTCTCCATCTTCCATCCTGGAAATCAATACTAATGATTTGCTTGTTACTTTTTTCCATATTCATATTATTATGCACATATTTTTGTGTAATAGGATGTTAAATGGGATAGTTCCTGTACTCAGAGTGGGCTGAAATTCTATACAGATGATGAATGATAAGCGTCAAAACACTCAACATTTTTAAAGAGAGATCACTTATTAAAAAAATGAACAAAATTGGGCCTCTGAACCTTAGTCACCCCCTCCAACTTGAACCTATGTGTGAATCTTTATACGAATGTTAGCTTGAGAGTGAGCCAGCATTTTCTCTTCCTAATAGAGGAAGGGATGCTATTTTTCCAGGTACCAATCCAAGTGCAATAGTGGGAAGTGCAAGAGGAGGGCAGCAATAAAATCCTTGGGAATATTAAAGGAGGCTGCATAAGAAGATTCTGCCATGTTACTTTCTGATTGGATGGGTATTGACCCAAGGAAACTCATCAGCCCAACCAGTACCACATCTACTTCTATTACAAAAGAATTCTGAGAATATGATATACTCCTATAAGAGTTTGTGAGAATGCACTATAAAAACAGAAGCCCCTAGAATTCCCCTGAGATGGGGGGAAAGGAGAGAAGACTGACACAGGAGTGAAATACATTTCCATGGATTTGGGGGCAAGTGGGTACAGTTTCCACAAGTGATGCCATAAATGTAAGTAGACTAAATCTGAAAGGATTTCCCTTTCAGCGTGTCTGGCAGAAGGAAAGAACCCAAAGTATAAATCTCTTGGAAAATAACTAAGAGAAAATACTCTCCCAAGTGGTGCTAGTGGTAAAGAATCTATCTGCCAATGCAAGAGACCACAAGAGATGTGGGTTTGATCCCTCGGTTGGAAAGATCCCTTGGAGGAGGAAATGGCAACCCACACCAGTATTCTTGCCTGGAGAATTCCATGGGCAGAGGAAGCTGGTGGGCTACAGTCCATGGGGTTAAAAAGTTGGACACGATTGAGCATACACACATACACACACACACAGATCAAAAGCATATCACTCAAATTAGGAAAAGGTGGAATATGAAAAGCCATGGCACCAGGGGGCTTGGGGTAGGGGTGCCACTGGAGAATCTACAGTGCATTCTCACGAGCAGCTAGCAGCAGCTGGATGTCTGTTATAACGAACAGCATGTAAAAGCCAAGAAAGAACTCCAGACAGCAAAGCTTTTGCCTGGTTGTCTCTCATCTCTCCTCCCTGCTCTGACACTAGAAGAATCAGAAGCAGCAATAAAAAGTGAGGAAGACAGGCAAGAACAAGACCGAAGAAGAGTGTGAAATAGATGACACTACAGCATCATTACACACGCGCTCCCTTCTCACCCTCCTCACTATTGCTTTGCAGACACAAGAATCCAGCCTGAGCTAGCGGTGAGGGAGAAGATTTGAACTGGCTGAAAGATTGAAGTTTTGATATTAGGTTAGACTGCATTTTTTATTATCTTAAAAAATGGCTGGAACAGCCAAGAGATCTGGGATCAGTATGTAATCCAGAGACAATAACTATCCAGGAAAGTCTGTCTGTCCTTTAGTGGAGAAAAATAAAAGGTATTTCTTCTTTTGCATTCCCTTGAGACTATCAGAATTAATAAATAATATATAGATAGCTTGTGTGAATATATAGGTTATGTGTATCACTATTAAATTATAAATGCAATCATATTTTATATATCTTATATATTTTTTCATATATTCCTCTTGTTATTGAATAACACACTCTGAAAAGCCTTCCAAATTTATTTCTAATTCACTCATAATGGTCATTTCTGAAACCATGGTGTTGAGGTACCTCAGCTTTTCATCATTCCTATGTTATAGATTTTCATTTCAGTATTTTTTGCTACACCCCTGAAAAATGCATTTTTACTTTATAATAACTCCTATTTTTATGGAATCATTTTCTGGGAGTCCACTTGCTAGGAAAATGTATGCATATTATATTCTAATATATTGCCAAAAAGAATTCCATAAGGAATATAACAAAATTTCCAGCAGCAATATAGAAGAATGCCATGTTCTTGGAATCCCCACATGCACCAGATATTACCACTTTTTAGTTTTTAACAACCTAATAAGTGAAAGAGATATCTCATCATTCTTTTAATTTGCATGTCCCTGACTACCAGTGAGGTTGAGTATATTTAGCTGGTCATGGAACTAGCTCTTCTAGGAAATTCCTTATACATAATATTATTTGCTTATGTTTCTACTCAGTTATTTGTCTTTTCCATATCAATTTAAAAGACTTTTTGTATAGTATAGAGTTTAAATTTATTTCCCAAGTATTATTTGCAAATCAATCAAAACTTAGCCATAAATTATTTTTCATTCTTTAAAAATAACCTTTTCAAAATACATTTTTAAATTTTGGAATAATTTTAGATTTACAGAAAAGTTACAAAGAAAGTACAGAAAGTTCCTGAGCTCCCCTCACCTAGTTTCAGTTTCCTTGCTGTTATCACCTTCCATCATCATGGAATATTTGTCAAATTTAAGAAACCAACATTGGTCTGTTAATAGTAACAAAACTTTAGACTTTATTTGAATTTCACTAGTTTTTCCATTAATGTTCTCTTTCTGCTCCTGAAACTAGTCTGGGATAACATGTTGCATTTATTTGTTGTCTCCTTCAGATCTCAAATCTTTTGTGTTTTTTTATGACGTTCAGAGCTTTGAGCAGTACTGTCAAGGATTTTATAGAATTTCCCTCAATTTGGATCTGTCTGATGATTGTCTTATCAGACTAGGGTGATGAGTGTTTTGGAAATAATACCATAAAGGTGCTCTTCTCATCACACATTGTCAAGCAGTATCTGGTGCCACGTGACATCACTGATGATGGTAAGCTTCATCTCTTGGGTACCACAATGTTTGCCCTTCCCATCTCTATTCTTTGGAAGCAAGTCATTAAAGCCATACAGTTTTGTTTTGTATTTTTTAATAATCAAACACTATAGCTTAAGCCCTGACCATTTTTTTTTCTTTTTTATAATGTAAGTGCCTGATTTAAACTTTGATTGACAAGAGATTTATTTCAATGAAGCATCCGCTAAGGATATTTTGAACAAAAACATCAGTAGCCATCAGTTCAGTTCAGTTCAGTCGCTCAGTCGTGTGCAACTTTTTGCAACCTCATGGACTGCAGCACACCAGGCCTCCCCGTCCATCACCAACTCCCGGAGTTTACTCAAACTCATGTACATTGAGTCAGTGATGCCATCAACCATCTCATCCTCTGTCGTCCCCTTGTTCTGCCCTCAATCTTTCCCAGCATCAGGGTCTTTTCAAATGAGTCAGCTCTTCACATCAGGTGGCCAAAGGATTGGAGTTTCAGCTTCAACATCAGTCCTTCCAATGAACACCAAGGACTGATCTCCTTTAGGATGGACTGGTTGGATCTCCTTGCAGTCCAAGGGACTCTCAAGAGTCTTCTCCAACACCACAGTTCAAAAGCATCGATTCTTCGATGCTCAGCTTTCTTTATAGTCCAACACACATCCATATATGACTACTGGAAAAACCACAGCCTTGACTAGACAGACCTTTGTTGGCAAAGTAATGTCTGCTTTTTAATATGCTGTCTAGCTTGGTCATAGCTTTTCTTCCAAGTAGCAAGTGTCTTTTAATTTCATGGCTGCAGTCACCATCTGCAGTGATTTTGGAGACCAAAAAAATAATGTCTGTCATTGTTTCCAATATTTCCCCACCTATTTGCCCTGAAGTGATGGGACTGGATGCCATAATCTTCATTTCTGAATGTTGAATTATAAGCCAACTTTTTCACTCTCCTCTTTCATTTTCATCAAGAGACTCCTTAGTTTTTCTTCACATTCTGCCATAAGGGTGGTGTCATCTGCCTGTCTGAGATTATTGTTATTTCTCCTGGCAATCTTGATTCCAGCTTATGCTTCATCCAGCCTGGCATTTTGCATGATGTACTCTGCAGGGTGACAATATACAGCTTTGATGTACTCCTTTCCCAATTTGGAACCAGTCTGTTGTTCCATGTTCAGTTCTAACTGTTGCTTCTTGACCTGCATACAGATTTCTCAGAATGCAGGTCAGGTGGTCTGGTATTCCCATCTCTTGAAGAATTTTCCACAGTTTGTTGTCATCCACACAGTGAAAGGCTTTGGCATAGCCATACAACTAGATAAAGAGCTGGGCCACCATCACCACCGAGGCTCCTTGCTTTAGAGATATTGATTGATTTTGCTAGTTTGCCATTTGGGCCATTAATTTTTTTTTCTTTACTCACACTTTAAATTCTGGCTTGTATGTTTCAGATTCACCAATATTGAGTGAACCCACAAAACTGCAGGCCCCCATCCTCCACCCCAGCAAAAGCTGAACCCCAGATCCACACACACTGTCTCTACCAGCAATCTCGCTCTGTGGCCCCTGTGTGCTATGTAATTTTCCAGTTCCATAAGTAATAAACCGTCATTTTTTTCAGTTTCCTTGTGGTGATGCTGAAAGGCATCTTACAATTATAATAAGAACCACAAGGGCTGGTCCAGCCACAAAAACTGGTTGTTGATAGGCTGAAAGCAGCACAAAACAAAGACATAATCTGCATTAAAACTTCTGGGTTTCCTACCCAGAACATTTCCTCAAAGCCCATGGGACAAGCCCAGACTTTCCAACATGACCCACAAGTCCACAAAGGATGTTACCCCCACTGTCTTCCTCGGTCATATCAGACATGCCTATTCTTTTTTCCTCTCCCCACACATCTGGTTTCACTGAGGTTAATCCCATTCTTCCCTCAGACATCAATTTATATATCACATTTTACAAATACATTTCATGACATTTCCAGTTTGGGTCTGATGGCACACCTCTGGGCACCCAGGGCATGCTGTCCTCCCCCATCACAAATCTTATTATTTTGCGCTGGGAGCTTCCCTGGTGGCTCTGATGGAAAAGAATCTGTCTGTGATGTGGAAGACCCAGGTTCGATCCCTAGATTGGGAAGATCCCTTGGAGAAGAAAATGGCTACCCACTCCAGTATTCTTGCTTGGAGAATCCCATGGACAGAGGAGCCTGTTGGGCTACAGTCCGTTGGGTCACAGAGTCGGACGCAACTGTAGCGACTCAGCAAGGACACATAATCCTCTGTGTCCTGCACTGGATTATATTCATATCGCAACAGGGCAGCGATAGTATCATTTATCTTTCCTTCACGTCTCCAGGGCCTAATATACTGCCTCATACAAAACAAGTACTCAATAAATACTTGATGATCAATAAATAAATGCTGTTTACCATGGTCTTGGCCATGTGTATGTGTGTGTTAGTCACTCAGTTCTGTCCAACCTTATGGACTGTAGCCCATCAGGCTCCTCTGTCCCTGGAATTCTCTAGGCAAGAATACTGGAGGGGTTAGCCATCCCCTTCTCCAGGGGATCTTCCCAACCCAGGACTAGAACCTGGGCCTCCCATAGTGCAGGCCGATTCTGTATTGTCTGAGCCACAAGAGAAACCTGGTCTTGATTACGGTGGCTCTCAGTAATAACTGTTTACTGCTCTTAATTTTCATTCATTCATTCATCCATGTATGCATTCATCCATTCAACCAATATTCATTACACTTCTTTGTGCCAGATACATGCTGGGTGCTAGATGCCTAGTGCATAAGCATATATAACCTCTACACTTATGACTTGATAATTATACACCACAAGAAATTATACAGTTCTCGGGGGGCACTGCCCAAGCCTACTGCCCCAGTAGTCTACACTCCCAATGCAGGGGACCCTGGTCGAGAACTAGATCCCACATGCCACAACTAAGAGTTTTCATGCCGGTCTGACTCTTTGTGACTCCATGGACTACACAGTCCATGGGATTCTCCAGGCCAGAATACTGGAGTGGGTAGCTGTTCCCTTCTCCAGGGGATCTTCCCAACCCAGGGATTGAACCCAAGTCTCCTGTATTGCAGGTGGATTCTTTACTAGCTGAGCCACCAGGGAAGCCCTGCAAAGCACAAGTAAGTAGTTATAGGGGTTGGGAAGGTGGAGTGGGACTGAGGGATAGAAATGTGAAAGGAAGGAGGGGAAATGGCTCAGAAGTTGGAGATTTCCACAATGTTCTGCAGTGATATTATGCAAAACCTAGACCCGCACATTTTATTAATATTTCAAATGCTAAACTAAGAAATTTGACAATAGAAATGACAGTGGCATTTTAAAACCCTTTATATAGATATTTATTTAGCTTCACTTTAGAGGATTCACACATATAAATTTTAATGGAGTGCTTTTGACCTTTCATATTAGGTTTAATTTATTTCTCTTTTAAATTGTTTGAGTATTTTCATTTGATTCTGTGTTGCCAGTTGAATTATTCTACTATGTCAGAGGTAACGCTTACAATTATGGAATCCAAGCATACTTCTGACTTATGACCCAGCCACCTTACATTACTGCTGACTGGGTGAACCCCAGACCTCCTAAAATATTAATTGTGTAATTTCTGCTGAGGCCTTTTCTATTTCTCATAAATAGGTTTCAAATAAAAAAAAATGAAGTCCCTATGGTTATCCAGTGTTCTGAATAGCTTTTATCTCAGAAAGTTGAAGTGTTTTTAATAAATATACCTGATGCTTTTGAACTGTGGTGTTGGAGAAGACTGTTGAGAGTCCCTTGGACTGCAAGGAGATCCAACCAGTCCATTCTAAAGGAGATCAGTCCTGGGTGTTCTTTGGAAGGAATGATGCTAAAGCTGAAACTCCAGTACTTTGGCCACCTCATGCGAAGAGTTGACTCATTGGAAAAGACTCTGATGCTGGGAGGGATTGGGGGCAGGAGGAGAAAGGGACGACAGAGGATACGATGGCTGGATGGCATCACCAACTCGATGGACGTGAGTTTGAGTGAACTCCGGGAGTTGGTGATGGACAGGGAGGCCTGGTGTGCTGTGATTCATGGGGTCACAAAGAGTCGGACACAACTGAGCGACTGAACTGAACCACGTCCTGTGGTAAGAACTTGCTTGGATTGCTATATGCAAACAATGAGAGCGATTTAATCTAAGTTTGAAATACCTTATTTAGATTTTTTTTCTAGCTTATAAAATACTTCCAATTTTTGCACTACACAAATAACCCAGCCATGTCCTAGGTGTCCTGCTTAATTACAGAGCTGGTGGTGGTGGTGCTTTAGTCACTCAGCTGCGTCTGACTCTTGCACCCACCAGGCTCCTCTGTCCATGGGATTCTCCAGGCAAGAATACTGGAGTGGGTTGCCATTTCCTTTTCCAGGGGATCTTCCCAACCCAGGTTTCAAACCCAGGTCTCCTGCATTGCTGGAAGTTTCTTAACCAACTGAGCCACCAGGGAAGAGCTAATATAGACAAATGAACTCCACGATCCCAAACCCACTTGAGTTAGTAGAGAAAATATATCTTTGAAAGATTTACAATTTCCCATGTTATATTTTGCTTCTAAAGGGTATAGAATAATTTAAAACTTGGACAACATACTTAGTGAGGAGAGGGAGCTGAATATTTCTTTGTATAATGAGAAAATTCCTAAAGGTGAATGACTTCCACTCAGTGTATTTGCTTATAGCGCCCAAGTCATCCTTAAGTTTTTGTCAATGTAGCTTTAAGAGCTATTACTCATTCCCTTAAAAACACACAAATATACAAAACAAATATTCTCTCTGAAAGAATAAGTATAAAATGAAAAGATAGAAAGAGGGGCCACATGTATCCATTTAGTTGTAATAAGTAATGCAAGCTTTCCAAATGGAAGTACTATAATAATGAAACTAATTTTCCAAAATTATTGTAGTGTATTCAATTATGAATTTTAATTATTTTAGAGAAGAAACTCAGAGTGTTAATGAAAGAGGCAGTAGTAAAAATCATGATGGAGTTAGGTTTCATGTTTCTGCATTCTATAAGCTTTATTAGATGATGTTAATCAAATATTTGATGAATACTAAGAGCCTTTTGGGATAGTACAATGAATATTTCCATCATAACTCCGAGAACCAGGTTGAAGTATAATCATAGTCAGTTAAGGTAAGTAGATTTTGCTGCCAAAAGGAACATTGGTTGTTGAAAAGAGGCCTCTGGAGAACTGTTTGGTATCAATTATAAATAATAGTAAAATAAAAATTAAAGTATACTGAACTTATGATGTAAACTACAGGAAATAAAAAATAACAGGACAATCTTCAACTCATAATAAATAAACAGATTCAGGAGCATATAAGAGAACAGAACAGATCCCTTATCATTTTATTTTATTTCTAATACTTGTTTCATGAGTCACCCAACTACATCTCATACTTTGACCTATAGGGAACTTTTAAAAAAGAAGAAAATGAAAAACATATAAGAAAACAAAATAAATATATCAATGTTTCTTAGACTATCTAGGAGTGGCATCTAAACATCCAAAATCCTGGTAGCTACCCAAAATCTAATGAATTAATTGCTAATCTTAGAGTCAGGGATTTATTTCTTAAATAATCTACCCAAGTGATTTTTCATCACGTTAGTTTGAAGACCCACTGAATTAGACTGCTGAGTGAAAGGACATGCTGAATATTTGACTATTAGGATTCCTCTCTTCTCCTGCAGCATTATTTGAATTTATTTTCTCTCTCCTAATGAGTGTCACATACTAAAATATTTTGCTTACTTGAAGTTAAATTTCTTTTCTGGAAACGTGTTGGGGAACTATTGCTATGAAACAAACAGCATAGAATATTAGTGGCATACAAAGATAAGCACCTATTTGGCTAATTATCAATGATAAACATTTCACTAGCTCAGGTGAGTCAGCTGAACTAAGCTAGGCTTATCTAGCTATAAGCTGCAAGTGGCTTGTTCAGCCTCCAGGTCTCTTATTGTCCTTGAACTAGAGGGCTAGTTGGGGCATGTCATTCTCATGCAATGAGACAGACACAAAAAGGCTAGCACATGTCAAGTCTCTGTAGGTATCAAATTCACTGGTATCCAGCTGGCCAAAGCAAACCACCTGGCCAACCCAAAGCCAAAGTGTGAGGAAGCACATTCCATCCATTGTGAGGCTAAAGCTAGTTACATGACCAAGTCCAACACCAGGAGAGCAGGAAAGTACATATACTCCTACCATGGGAGTGGTAGGGCAGAAATGACTATTTAACAAGCCTAAAAGTCATAATTTACCTTAACGAAATTACAGCAGATCACTGCTAAAGCTTCCCAGGTGGCACCAGTGGTAAAGAATCCACCTGCCAATGCAGGAGATGTAATGAGACGTGAGTTTGATCCCTAGGTCAGGAAAATCCCCTGGAGAAGAAAATGGCAACCCACTCCAGTATTCTTGCCTGGAGAAGCCCTTGGACAGAGGAGCCCGGTGGGCTACAGTCCATGGGGTCGCAAAGAGTCGGACATGACTGAGGCAACTCAGCATTCATGCATCCATGGGTGGATGAGGAAGACCTGAGAAGGAGTGTTATCCTATTCACCAGCACCTACCTAAAATGTCACTCAAGTTTACTCTTTTCAGAAAAGTCTCTGTGATATATAAGACTCCTGAAAGAAGTAGTATATTTTGAACAAAATAATACATTTGATGTCTTTTCTTCCATTAGAGAACATTTAGGGGAGTGTCTCAGTAGCATATTCATAAGTTAAATCAGTCAGATATAGAGTAGCAGCCAAAAAAAAAAAAAATAGGAAGGAGAAAGTAAGAGATACCAGGACAAAAGAATCAAGGGAAATTGACAAGTAATTGGATGATGTGAAACAAGTGGAAAGAATCACAATGAATTTTAGGTTCCAGTGGGTATCACAATGGAAATGACCCACAATTCCACATTGAAAGTGTGGGAAGAGAATTCAGCCAAGAACACATGGATGCACGAGAGACAGAGAGACAGAGAGAGAGGTGGAAGTCTTGGATATAGAAACGACAATGAAAGGGGCTTCTCTGGTAGTCCAGTGGTTAAGACTTTGCTCTCTAATACTGGAGGTGCACGTTTAATCCCTGGTTGGGGAGCTAAGATCTCACATGCCTCATGGCCAAAAAACCGAAAGATAAAGCAGAAGCAATATTGTACCAAATTCAATAAGGACTTTCAAAATGGTCCACATCAAAAATAAAAATCTTTTAAAATAATTTTAAAAAATAAAAAGAAATGACAATGAAAGTTGAGAAAGGTGATGTAGTCACCTAAGAAAGCTCTGAGGAAAAGGACAGAAATCAATTAAAGGGACACTCTTGGGGAGTTCCTAAGTTTAGGGAGGAGCTTGAAAAGGAAAAGGAAAGAGAGAGAACACTTGAATTAAGCTTCTTTGTCCAAGACAAGTCAACTATACAATAAGCCGTAACGGTTCCCATCATTTGATCTAGAGAAGATAGCAGACAAATGAGATTAAATCCCTTTACTGTGGTTTCTTGCCCAAAAATGAAAGAGACCACTTACCAGGCATTGCTGCTGTTTCACTACACAGAAAGCATCTGCCTGAATCCAGTAAAATAAATAGATAAGAGCAAGTTGACACTATCTGTAACACAAAGCATTATACAAATGTGATTAGTTTTCTACTAGTATTTGGTGACTATTTGATTCTGTACCATTTTGGAAAATTGAAAAATCAATTCTAATTCCTTAACATGCAAAGAGAATGACATTTGCTTTTCCTTGAATCAGACAATACACCTGAATTTGCTTTCTTAAAAATGTGCCATTTCATATATGTGTCTTGCTTTAAAAATGCTGTCATGCTTGATGTCTGTTAAGCAGTATTTAGTAGACTTGGCTGAAACATTCCCATCAAATGGTGAAGCTATGGTAATGACGGGTAACCCTTGGAAAGCACAGCACTATACTCCAGGCAGTGCTCAGAATGCTCTCTGTATATTAACCTGTTTTTTCCACACAATATCCCAATAAGCTGAAGTACCTTTATCATCCTTTTGCAGATAAAAAAATTAAGAGTAAAAGGAGTTTGAGTAGTGAGCTCAGGCTCTCAAAGCACATGCAGAACTCAAACCCACACAGTCTAGCTCCAAAGCTCAGCTGACAATATGTCCTTCTCTACTCAAAAGATTCATGGTTTTTCCTATTATCCGAGTGGCATTATTAATTAAATATCCTCTAATTCTCAAAGTGGCCCATTTAGGATGATAAATTATATGGCTAGCCTACCCAGAGCCCAAACCCTTATCAACTACACAATGCTGCCTCTCTGGCAGAAAGCAAGCAGTTCTGAGGAAGAAAAAAGGGAAAATAAAGAAAGTGCTTCTAAGAGCAGTAGACAGATTAGTTCAAATGTACCACCCCAAAGGGCTATAGAATACAGAAAGTGTTCCTGTCCTTACTATAGAAATGTAATTTGAATGCTCTAGGTGTCACTAACCTGTCAGCATAAATACAGTTCCATTAGCTTTAGTGTGTAAATTCTAATTGCTCTTAACCTCATCTGAATGAAAACACCATGCTTTCCTGGAAGTCTTCCTCAGCTATATTAGGGCCCAGAATATTTACTACATACCGGTAGACACAATGCACTCACGCTCTCCCACCTTGCTTCATTGGTGGAAGTCTGCCCTACCTACACTTAATAGAGACATCTTTCCTAGCCAATATGCCCCATGAGAACACCACTCTCTCAAGTGCCCCCAACTCTCCTGTTGCTCTATTGGGCCCATCAACTCTCTGCTGGTGGCCACTATGATGAAATAGGGTCCCAAGCTGCCCTGAGCTCTGTGATGAAGCAGAGCTAGGGGTAGAACGGCTCCCTAATCCACCGTGGGTTGGGGCTTTTCCTTATTTGGGTGCATAAGAGTCAGCTTTTACCCAAATCTCCTGAGTTCTTCATGAACAGTTCTTTCGGTTCATGGGCATAAATCCTCGTTACACAAGGCCTCAAATTCATCTACTAGTTGGAAAATAAGACATGGAAAATAAGGGAATAGTCTGTCACCTCAGTTTTCCTCTTTGCCATTTTTCTTTTTTAACTTTTTATGTTGGAGTATAGTTGATTAGGATTGTTGGGTTAGTTTTGGGTGTAGAGCAAAGTGATCTATTCTTTTTCTAATTTTTTTTTCCATTTAGTTTGTTACATAATATTGAGCAGAGGTCCCTGTGATATACAGTAGGTCCTTGTTGGTTATCCAATTTAAATATAGCAGTGTGTACATGTCAGTCCCAAACTTCCCAACTGTCCCTTCCTCCCACTTTTCCGTACTGATAACCATGAGTTCATTCTCTACTTCTGTGAGTCTGTTTCATTTTATAAATAAGTTCATTTGTACCATTTCCTTTTAGATTCCACATACAGGTGATATCATATCATACGTCATTTGTCTTTCTCTCCCTGATTTACTTCATTCAGCATGACAATCGGTAGGTTCATCCATGTTGCTGCAAACGTCTTTGCCATATTTCTTAGTATCTTTGTGTTCAAAAGAAGAGGAGAATGAAAAGAAAAAGGAGAACAAGAAATGGAAGGAAGGAAGGAGGAGGATGGGAGCATGGAAGGAGAGAGAAAGAGAAACAAAAAAAGAATTTTAAAAAACTTTTCCCCTAGGTTTTTCTCACCATGTAAATAATTGCCTCATGATGTTCACAATTCCCATAAAGAATAGCTCACTTTCTGTGTCAGAGACAGAAATAAAAATTATCCTAATTTTCATAATTGTTTAATTCTATTTAAATATGTGAATCTTTCAAGCTCCCTCAGAAAGAGTCAGAGGTTTTAGGTTAAAATACATTCAATTGAATTGAATTAAACTGCAGAGTCTCTAAGTCAGGTGATCCTTTAGGCAATTATTTGACTGAGTTTTTTCCAAAGATGAGCTATTATTTAACTATCTGTAACAACAACATAAAAGGCTTCAATAGATTAATTAGCTATGACTGACACAAATACCAAATTTCATTGCCTCCATTTTACCAATATTGGAGGCAAGATATCAGTTGCTGAATTAATCATCAGGCTATACTGGCCCTTTGGATTCTCACCTGCTGCCCTCCTCTTCCACTACAGTTCTACTGGTAGGAGTAATTTGTTCTCCAGACTGGATGAGCTTAGAGGGTCTGAGACAATGGCATTCTGCCAAAGATCAGTACATCTGAGCTCTTCTTGGCTATTAAAAAAATAATGGAGGCTGAGGTTGAGGGTCCATGGGCAAGAATCAATTCTGAGAGTGTTGGGACCAAGAGTGATAAGAACCTTGGAAACAAAGGGCTGCCTATCCTAAAAAGCATATGAGTCTCCCTTTCTGGAGAAGGCAATGGCACCCCACTCCAGTACTCTTGCCTGGAAAATCCCATGGATGGAGGAGCCTAGTAGGCTGCAGTCCATGGGGTCGCGACAAGTCAGATGCAACTGAGCGACTTCACTTTCACTTCTCACTTTCATGCATTGGAGGAGGAAATGGCAACCCATTCCAGTGTTCTTGCCTGGAGAATCCCAGGGACGGGGGAGCCTGGTGGGCTGCCGTCTCTGGGGTCGCACAGTTGGACACGACTGAAGCGACTTAGCAGCAGCAGCAGTCTCTCTTTCACTGAAAGTGTTAACAGAAGAGCAAACAGGTGAGCCTAGAGCTTCGACATTAGAGGCTGAGAGAGCCTCTGCTGTTGAAACCACTTGGGAGCAGATAGGATTCTTTCAAGGCTTTCTGGTACCTCACCAGCTACTGCCAATTTGTTGGTCAGTCCCTAAAATACCATACAGTCACAACTTCAGGTTGGCTAGCCCCAGACATCAAGATATAATGAACCATACCCATCAAAGAAAATTTACTTTATTTTCTAGGAACCCAAAAACCAGGCAGAAGAAGGAGAAATAAAACATTAAGACAGATGGCTCCTAATAGAACAGAATTGCTGATGTAAACAGAAAACCACTTAAACAAGATAAGGTAAGAAAATGTAAGTATTGCTAGAAACACTAAAAATACTTTTTGTAACAAGAAAATTATGTTTCTAGCAAGGCAAAATCTATGAGAATTGTAGAATAACTAACGAAAATCGACAAAAATTAACAAATTTGATCATTGATGACCAAACCTACCAGATAATCTAATAGACAAAAATAACTGCTTTAATAATTCAGTGGGTAAAATGAAAAAGAGGAAAATCACTTTTAAAGTCTGATTTAGTAGCTAAGAAGATTCACAGAATAATTTAAGACATAGGAGAAAAGACATGACAATAGACCCAATAAGTACAACATGAAAACACAAAATCCAGTTATATCTAATTTACAAAAAACCAGAAATTTAAATGTGATAGAGGAATACTGAAAATAAAGTTTTGGACAAATAGATCCCAGGCTAAAAATAAAAAATTTGGAGTCAAAGTAATTCTAGAGGTGGTGACACTTAAGGACAGAATAAAGAGCTAGAATAAAATGATGAAAAATCCTTAGGGATAAAACATAATAATCATAAATATATGATTTATATATATTTAATATATGTATAAATATTTGTTTGGCCCATAAATATATATATATGGGCCAAACAACACAGCAGAATCTATTAGAATGTCAAAATCTACTAGAATTACAGAATAACTAACTAAAGTTGACAAAAATTAACAAATTTAATCATGGGTGACCAAATCTACCAGAAAATCTAATAGAAATAACTGACAAAGATATAACAAAATTTTGTTTTAAAAAAATAAAACAACTTGGACATAGATTTTACCCTATATTAAAAAAAAATCCTTTAAAAAGCTTATATTTTGCATATCCTCTGATCAAAATCCAATTACATCAGAAATTTAAACTATACAGGTGAATTAAAATATTTAACTACTTGGAAATTTTAAAAGTAACAATTGGTTCAATCTAGTTATTCCGTTCCTTCAAATATACCCTAAAGAAATGTATATCTTTATCCACAAATATCCACAAAAAGATTTGCACAAGAATGTTCATAACACCTTTGTGTATAATAACCTTAAACAGAAAATAAACCAAATTTCTGTCAATGGGAGAATTAATAAATAAATAATGATAAATTCCAAGGAATTTATCATTGGAAAATTACAAGGAAATTCCAAACAACAATTTAAAAAGAACTATACTGCTACACAGGACATACAAATGTTCAGTTCAGTTCAGTTGCTCAGTCATGTCTGACTCTTTGCGACCCCATGAATCGCAGCATGCCAGGCCTCCCTGTCCATCACCAACTCCCAGAGTTCACCCAAACTCATGTGCATCGAGTCAGTGATGCCATCCAAGTGTTACACACCCTACAAATGTTAAAAATGAAGGAGTGAAAGTGTTAGTCACTCAGTCGTGTCTTTGTGACTCCATGGACTATAGCCCACCAGGCTCCTCTGTCCATGGATGGACACTCCTCTGTAGTGATGTAAATGTTCTATATGATGAGAAGAACTAACTCATTGGAAAAGATCCTGATGCTAGGAAAGATTGGGGGCAAGAGGAGAAGGGGCCACAGAGGATGAGATGGTTGGATGCCATCAGTGACTCAAGGGACATGAGTATGAGGAAACTCAGGGAGATAGTGAAGCACAGAGAAGCCTGGCATGCTGCAGTTCATGGCAACACAAAGAGTCGGACATGACTTAGCGACTGAACAACAGCCACAAATATGTTGATCTATCTGTAGTTACACAAATGTGTAAGTTGTAAGATTCATCTAGCTTAATATGCTTAATATGTGTTCACTTTAAAGTTATTCAAGTTAAACCTTATTAAATAAATCTTTAAAATAAAGAATTAAAATCTTTAAAATCTTTAAAATAAAAAAATTACCCCTGCTGAGAAAGGAGTGAAAAGGAAACAGCATTAGAACAATTAGGACATCTAAAGCTATAATTAGATCAAATTTATAGGCTTGTAGTCCTTCATTATTAAGGGAGAACAACAATAAATAAAGGAACTTATACTCATTCTAAAATGTTTTAAAAATAATAAAAATGTATTAAAGGTAAAAGGTAGTATTAATGAAACAAATCTAAAAGTAATGTTCTAAGTCCAAACTTCGGAGCTTCGTAGTGACAACACAGAAACCCTTGCAATTTCAAAGACAAAGATGAGAAAATGTATAAAATATAGTCATTTGTAGAGAAACTATTTTTTTTAATCATTGGCAAACATTTAAAAAATTAGATTGCAATATGCTTGTAAACCTAAAATAAATCAATAATTTCCTATGCTATGCTAAGTCACTTCAGTCGTGTCCGACTCTGTGCGGCCCCATAGATGGCAGCCCACCAGGCTCCCCTGTCCCTGGGATTCTCCAGGCAAGAACACTGAAGTGGGTTGCCATTTCCTTCTCCAATGCAGGAAAGTGAAAAGTGAAAATGAAGTCGCTCAGTCGTGTCCGACTCTTAGCGACCCCATGTACTGCACCTAACCTTTAAAAAAGAAATCATTCCAATATTTTAATTAAACTTTCCATAACCATAGAACATGACCAAAAAATCTTTATTTTGTAAAACCAACATGATCTTAACTGTAAAACCTGATGAAGCTATTCTAAAATATCTACAGATCACTCTTATTTATGAAAATATCGAACTATTCTAAATAAAATACTACAAATAGAAACAGCAGGATTCCCACTGTTAAAATGTATGGTTATTCTAGAAAAGTCACTACAATGCCAACTAATTTATCAATAAAATATATTGAATCAAAATAATAAAACAGAGAAAGAGGTCAAGATAAATACAGAGAAAGAGGTCAAGATGAATACATCAAAACTACAACTACATATAGAGCAACTTTTGCTGAAATCAACTTGGGGACTTAGCAGCACAGCTCTTTCACAACCAAAGTTGTAAAGAAAGATCCACATGGAGTTGGGAAGGAAGGGAAAAGTAATCTGGTTACGGGGAGGGACCAACAGCCCTGGCTGGGGATAATGAAGTGGAGGGAAGTATGACCAGCCAGAAGATCCTCTCTGAGGAACAAAAGGTTTGGGCACCATATTAGTCACCCTAACCCTGGGAGAGCACAAAGGTACAAAGAGCACCTAAATGTCACAGATAAAGAACTGTATGTTAAGTTTAAATCATGTCTCACTCACCAAATTGGCAGTTCAGATAAAAATTATACTCAACTTTTCCTGGTGGTGGGTGGGGGGGGGGGGGGGTTGAATGTGCCTTTTTGAAAATGTAAGACAATTTATGTCTTTTGTTTTAATAATCTCACTCTTGGAAATCTATCCCATAGAAATAAAAGCACCAATATAAAATGATGTTTGTAATCGTCCAAACTATACAAATTCTGAGCAACAGGAAAATCACTAAATAAAGTGGAGTGGATATATATTATGGAATATTATCAAAGCATTAAGAAGAAAAACAAATATCATATACTAACACATATACATGAAATCTAGAAAAAATAGTACTGATGAGCCTATTTGCAGGGACAGATGGAGATGTAGAAAATGGACTTGTGGATGTAGTGGAGGCAGGAAAGGCTAGGACAAATTGAGATATAGCATTGACATATATGCACTGCTGCTGCTGCTGCTGCTGCTGAGTCACTTCAGTTTTGTCCTACTCTGTACGACCCCATAGACGGCAGCCCAGCAGGCTCCCTCGTCCCTGGGATTCTCCAGGCAAGAACACTGGAGTGGGTTGCCATTTCCTTCTCCAATGCATGGAAGTGAAAAGTGAAAGCAAAGCCGCTCAGTTGTGTCAGACTCGCAGCGACCCCAGGGACTGCAGCCTACAGGGCTCCTCTGTCCATGGGATTTTCCAGGCAAGAGTACTGGAGTCGGGTGCCATTGCCTTCTCCCATATATGCACTACCATGTGTAAAACAGATAACTAGCAGGAAGCTGCTGTCTAACAGAGGGAGCCCTGCCTGGCACTCCATCATGAACTACTGAGGTAGAATGCACAGGGGAGGAGAGGCTCAAAAGGGAGAGGATATATATTTATTTATATATATTATGTAGATATATAATTATAACTGATTTGCATTAATGCATGGCAGAGAACATCACAATATTGTAAAGCAATTAGCCTCCAATTAAAAAAATTTTTCAAAAAAGAGAGTGTTCTCATAATATACTGCTAAAGTGAAAAAAAGATTTAGAGAAGTATATGAAATATGATTCTAGTCTATTAAAGAACAATAATCATAAACATGCACTTTCATATGCATATATAAGCAAGAAGAGTATAGAAAAAAATTTTGATTTTATGATACCACATTATTTACATCATCAAAAAGTTTTTTATAGTGAAAAATTTCAAAGTTACACAATGTGAAAAAAAATATGGCTTCTCCTGAAGCATTTTGCAGCCTGCTTACATTACAGAAGTGAAAATTTAATCTACACAGAATGAAAGCTACTTCTCTGTGTAATTGTGAGAAACGAATCCAAGTTTAATTTATAAATAAATAACCAATAGTGTAATGACAAAATGCTCTAAATAGAACTTTAACAATTTGATGGTTTTTGTCAATTGAACATATTTATGAACATTGGAACTAGGTATTCCATGAAAAAATATTTTATGCCAATATTTGAAATATATATGCTGCATGTGAAGGATTAACATTCAAAAAAACACTCTAAACATTCTGGCATGTTTTTTGTTATTTCCTACACATTTTGCTTATTGTGAAATGTTATACTCTATTTTAAGGGAATCATTTATTATAAAAATTTACAAATAATTATATTATTTTCTCATGCTCCTCACACTCAGTTGCTCAGTCATGTCCGACTCTTTGCAACCCCATACACTGTAGCCCAACAGGCTCCTCTGTCCCTAGAATTTTCCAGTAAAGAATACTGGAGTGGGGAGAATGGCATTAAAACATGTATAAAATCATATATGAAACGAGTCGCCAGTCCAGGTTCGATGCACGATACTGGATGCTTGGGGCTGGTGCACTGGGACGACCCAGAGGGATGGTATGGGGAGGGAGGAAGGAGGAGGGTTCAGGATGGGGGACACATGTATACCTGTGGTGGATTCATTTTGATGTATGGCAAAACCAATACAATATTGTAAAGTTAAAAAATAAAAAAATAAATAAAAAATAAAAGAAATAAAATGAAAAAAAAAAAAAAAAGAATACTGGAGTGAGTTTCCATTTCCTATTCCAGGGGACCTTCCCAACCCAAGGATGAAAGCCACCTCTCTGTGTTTCCTGCCTTGTCAGGCAGATTCCTTATAACTGCACCACTTAACCTTTCATAAAAGTGCTTACACATATGTTAAGTTACAGGACATTTACAGATGAGTACAGCAAGGGGAATTCTAGTTATATGCCAAAGTGCTTTCCTATCTGGCTCCCGGAATTATAATCTCAGCAATAAATAAATTATAACAGTGATGCCAAAGTGAGAAGGAATCACCAGTCCAGCTTACTCTAAGTAGATCATGATAATCACTTCCCTCAAGTAGGCAGCCCTAAACTAAGCATGAGTTGGCCGCACCAACCAAAGCAGATTTAATAGTTGAGTCCTTTCTCCAGAACAGGAAGAAGAAAGAACATGAAGTGACTGACATTTATGAACCTGTAGATGTGTTGCTTTATGTAAAATATGCATCCCTTTGTTGTTATGGATTGAATGTTTGCGTCTTTTCCAAATTTCATACGCTGAAGCCCTAAACTCCAATGTTATATTAGGGTGAGGACTTTGGGAAGTATTAATAATTAGGCTGAGATGATGGCATGAAGGTAGCGTTCCCATGATGGAATTAATGTCCTTATTTGAAAAGAAACTGACATGAGAGCTAACTCTCACTCCAAGATTAGGATTCAGTGAGGGGACTGTCACCAAGCACCAAATCTACCAGCACTTTGATTTCTGACTTCCAGCCTCTAAAAATGTGAGGAAAAATATCTGTTGCTTAAATATCCAGTATATGGGAGCCCAAGCTGAAAAAGACACTAGGTTTGTTGATGAAATAAATCTGTATTTTTAATTTCAATGCATTTGTCTCAGAAACTATTACAAACAATAATTTCTTGAATGTAAACTGGTAGCTACCAGTTTTAAAAATTCATTACATGCAGCACTATCAGAACCAATTCCACAGAGGAAACTGCATACTAGTTACCATTCTGTCTTATTTTTCTTTTAACAGTAAGAATAATGCCTTTAATATTAAACATTTGTCCTGATTACACAGTCCATTCCTGTTGACTCATAACAGACACGGGCCTGGTACTGTTTATTAACGTTCCTATGAACACAGTGTTTCCAGCAGGTGTCTGATTAACATAACTGGTCACTCAAGCCCCATGTTGGCCACATAAGAAAGTAGCTTTGCCTGGCAGCAAGGCCGGCTCCTTTATCACCTCATGCATTTGAATCGTAATCAGATTTAATCCCCTTCTAACTTTCCCTTTTGTTGGGTGACTCACACTTGGCCAGCTATGAATGCATGTCCTCAAGTTCACCAGATCAGTGCAGAAAACTATTTGAATATGCTTTATTAGATATGGCCTCAGGATATATTACAGCTGTTTTCACCTTAAAAACACCATACAAACTAAATAAATAAAACAGGAAGAAAATATCCTTTTGAAACCTGGTAAACAAAGGTGATGCTGGTGTGATAGCAGGAGCCAGACCATGCTCAATTCCTATGAAGTGACGCACACAGTAGACCTACAAGAGGTGCCCCATGCTTAAAGTCGCATCTTTCAACAGACCAAACAGGTTACTCCCGAAGAAGAAACCATAATCTGCGTATTACTCGAGGATCTCCACAGACTTGCCTGGAGAAGAGCTTTGCAAACTTCTGAGAGGAGCAGACTTTTCCTTAAGGGTAATTAACAAGGTATGTCAACTGCATCATCTACTTTCTATCATCTCTAGGACTATATGAATATAGGCTACCTT
Source organism: Bubalus kerabau (assembly GCF_029407905.1). Classification (NCBI taxonomy): domain Eukaryota; kingdom Metazoa; phylum Chordata; class Mammalia; order Artiodactyla; family Bovidae; genus Bubalus; species Bubalus kerabau. The sequence goes on along the minus strand of NC_073639.1, from coordinate 12,437,188 downwards.
TTTCATTTTTTCCTAATCTACTAGTTTTAGAGGAAGTTTGGGAAGAGTTTCTTTTCCCCTTAGTACTGGCATAAGTCCTGCACCCTGCTGTGGCTGATGATACCATCTCTCCCCTCCTTACTGTATACAAGGTTCTCTTCAGTGAACGGGATCATCACGGTGAACAAGAGAGAGAAGAACCCTGTCAAGTTGAAATCAACAGCATGTTGGAGGACACAGACCATAAACAAAAAAATATATCTTTAATATAATACCAGATAGAGATAAATGGAGAAGACAATGGAACCCTACTCCAGTACTCTTGCCTGGAAAATCCCAAGGATGGAGGAGCCTGGTGGGCTGCAGTCCATGGGGTCACTGAGGGTTGGATAGGACTGAGCGACTTCACTTTCACTTTTCACTTTCATGCACTGGAGAAGGAAATGGCAACCCACTCCAGTGTTCTTGCCTGGAGAATCCCAGGGACGGGGGAGCCTAGTGTGCTGCCGTCTATGGGGTCGCACAGAGTTGGACACGACTGAAGTGACTTAGCAGTGATAAATAGAACAAGAAAAATAAATATTAAACAGATGGAAGCCACTAATACCTGAGAACCTTGTATGCAGGTCAAAAAGCAGTAAGTAGAACTGGATGTGGAAAAATGGACCAGTTCAAAATGGGGAAAGGAGTACATCAAGGCTGTATATTGTCACCCTGCTTATCTAACTTATATACAGAATACATCATGCAAAATGCCAGGCTGGATGAATCACAAGCTGGGATCAAGATTGTAGGGTGAAATATCAACAACCTCAGATATGCAGATGATACCACTTCAATGGCAGAAAGCAAAAAGGAACTAAAGAGCCTCTTGATGAAGGTGAAAAGGAGAGTGGAAAAGCTGGCTTAAAACTCAATATTCAAAAACCTAAGATCACGGCATCTGGTCTCATCACTCCATGGCAAATAAATGGAAACAATGACAGACTATTTTCTTGGGCTCCAAAATCACTGCAGATGGTGACTGCAGCCATGAAATTAAAAGACATTTTCTCCTTGGAAGAAAAGCTATGACCAATTAGACAACATATTAAAGAGCAGAGACATTACTTTGCTGACAAAGGTCTGTCTAGTCAAAGCTATAGTTTTTCCAGTAGTCAAGTATGAATGTGAGAGTTGGACCATAAAGCAGGCTGAGCACTGAAAATTGATGGTTTGAACTGTGGTGTTGGAGAAGCCTCTTGAGAGTTCCTTGGACTTCAAGGAGACCCAACCAGTCAATCCTAAAGAAAATCAGTCCTGAATATTCACTGAAAGGACTGATGCTGAAGCTGAAGCTCCAATATTTTGGCCACCTGATGCAAAGAGCCAACATTGTGAAAAAGACTGATGCTGGGAAGGATTGAAGGCAGGAGGAGAAGGGGACAACAGAGGATAAGATGGTTGGATGGCATCATCGACTCAGTGGACATGAGTTTAAGCAAACTATAGGAGATAGTGAAGGGCAGGAAAGCCTGGGGTGGTGCAGTCCATAGGGTTGCAAAGAGTCAAACACAACTTAGGGACTGAACAATAACCAACAAAGCAATGGAGGAGCTTTGTTGATGGCAGAGGACAGTGGGAGGAGAGCGGGACATTTCAAAGAAGAAAATCAGGAAAGGCCTTTCTGAGCAAATGATATTTGAGTGGAATGTGAGTTAAAATTCTAGAAGAGTTATCCATGAGGAAAGAAAATTCTAAATAGTAGAAATAGCAAATGCAAAGAATTTTCTGTATTCAAAAAAGTAAATGTCATTAGCCTGACTGGAGTAGAGCAAGCAAGAGGGAGGGGGTAGGACCTGAGGTCGGAAAGGTAGAAAATATATCGTTTCTTGGATGTTTGGAGTTTATTCTACATGTGATATGAAGGAACTGGAGATTTTTTTAATTTTATTTTTAATTATTTCAGACATATAGAAAAGAAATCAAGGGGGAAAATGAGCTCTGTATACCCAGCACCCAAATTAACAAACATTAAAAGACTTGACTCTCCTTCACACCTGAACAGCAACAAAAGAAAGTACCAAACAAGATAAGTAAACTACAGAGATCCAACATAGTATTTTATACCTATATTCAATAGCACTGTTGTTGTTCCTGTTGTTTAGTCACCAAGTCATGTCTGACTCTTTGCAACCCTATGGACTGTAGCCTGCCAGGCTTCTCTGTCCATGGGATTTCCCAGTCAAGGATACTGGGGTGGGTTGCCATTATATTGTGCATTTAAAAATTTGTTAGTAGGACAGATCTCATGGGATATATTCCTACTACAACATAAAATAAAAAAGGAAATAAATCAAACAATAATTTATAAGATCTTTAGAAAGGAAACCACTAAAAAACGTATAACATGTAAATGCAAAATATGTGATGTAAAAACACATAATTTTATAATTTTCATACAATTTATAAAACATAAAGACTTAACCTATTAGCAGAAAAATGTAATATTAAAAAGAAGTCCATGGTCTACAAATTATCTCAACATTAACTGAATTTTTAATGGAAAGAAAAATTCTCACATTTCTATAAAAGTAAAAAAAATTCAAGAAAGTCCAAAGCAAAAAAAAAAGAGAGTGGTAAACTCTCCTTGCCAGGTATGGCTCATTACAAAACTACACCAGTTTGGGTGTTGGTGTAGGGACGTACCAGCTTCCCAGGTGGTGCTAGTAGTAAAGAGCCTGCCTGCCAAAGGAGGAGATGCAAGACACAGGGGCTCCATCCCTGGGTCAGGAGGATTCCCCTGCAGGAGGGCATGGTAACCCACTCCAGTATTATTGCCTAAAGAATCCCATGGACAGAGGAGCCTGGCGGGCCACGGTCCATAGGGTCACGAAGAGTTAGATACAACTGAAGTGATTTAGCACACACACACATAAGGATATACAGAGATAAAGGAATTAGAACTATTTCTAATAGAAATGAACCCAGAAACAGGCCCAGATTTAAGTGGAAGTTTGACATCTGGTAGAAGTAGCATATCATTCCCCTTATCTTTCCCTCTATGTCTCTCTCCCAGACCCACAACCTAATGTGGAGCTCAGGTTTACCTGTGCCAGAGAGCTCTCCATTTATGCAAAAATCTCATTATTCCACCAGCAGCTTCCAGAGAAGTTTCATCTGGGCTAAATTCGCAGCATATCTGACTGTTAGGTTATTAAGATGGAGGTTTTAGTTTCACACTTGATATTTTGAATGCTACATTCTTACTCTGTACCAATGTTCCCTCTCTTCTCCATAACTGACTGGGTTCCCTGACATGCCTAGACTCCTTACAGAGCTGTTTCTTCTTTGGTGTGAAAAAAGAAAAAGGGAAGTAATCATTATTCTGAATTTGCTATCTTCCTTTACCATTCATGTCTTTATGATTTCACCACATATACATGTACTCTCAAGCAATATAAAATATAATCTTGAATATCTACAACTTGTTGGTAGAATAAATTATGTGTCTCTGGAACTTTTTATTCACTTATAACTTTTCCTTTTACAAATATTTATCTAGTTGATGTATGTAGCATTAGCCCACTACTTAATTGGTGTTTATTATATATTTCACGGATTCTTTTTATACATCCAAAGTACTTTCATGTGTGTGTGCTAAATTGCTTCAGTCATATCCAACTCTGTGACACTATGGACTGTAACCCACCAGGCTCCCTTGTCCATGGTATCCAGGCAAGAATACTAGAGTGGGTTGCCATGCCCTTCTCCAGGGGATCTTCCTGACCTGGGTATTGAAGCCATGTCTCCTGCATTGCAGGTAGATTCTTTACCATCTGAGCCACCAGGGAAGCCTAAAGCATTTTATAATATGTTTTAAAAAGAAGAAAGGTATGGGAAGTAAAGAAGGAAATAGACATGACAAATAGACTCAATAGTTTGAAGAATTTCTTACAAAAGAGAGCAAAGAAATGGAATGGTAATTGAAGAATGAAGAAACAGTAGATTACATAGCATCCAGGGAGGGTGTTTGTAAGATGGAAAATTTCTTAGCATGTTTGTATGCTCTTAAGACACAGTTCACAGAGAGAATAATTGATAGAGGTGAGACAGAAAATAATCTGGAGCAAGAAAGTAAAGTGAAAGTGTTAGTCACTCAGTCATACCCGACTCTTGCGACCCCATGGACTGTAGCCCACCAGGCTCCTCTGTCCATGGAACTCTCCAGGCAAGAATACTGCAGTGGGTAGCCATTCCCTTCTCCAGGGGATCTTCCTGACCCAGGAATCGAACTCAGGTCTTCATTACAGGCAGATTCTTTACCTTCTAAGCCACCAGTGAAGCCCAAGAAAGTAAAGACAGGAGAATCCTTGAGTAAGTCAGAGATAACAGAATACCGTGATCAAGAAAAGATGAAAGGGAAAGTTCATCCATTGCAAGAGGAAGAAAAGCAGGCTCTGAGGCTGAAGATGCTGGAAGCCTGATGGGTTGGGAGGTCGGAAGACAAGGTAGTCCTTTCTAATGTGTCTGCTCTATCAGTTTCATTAGAGACAAGGTCATGATAGAAAGGAGGAAGACGAGATATTTAAAGTTTGAGGAGGGCCAAGTTCATGTGGGATATTAATCAGGGAGAGGAGGAGCCTGAATTAACTTGAAAAGTGGAATAAAACTGGTTGGCAGTCTGAGGGCCCACTTGACATTCATGATCAGAAATTGAAAGTGAAATACATCAGCATAGTTATATTCTTCTCCAGCCATGCCATGTTTATCTGAATGACCTAGGCAGAAAGTTGGTTCTACCAGATCCAGCCTCTTGGAAAATAAGTGAGGAGGGTAAGGAGGTTTAAAAAGGATGCATGGGTACCATGGAATGAATCTGAGTAAGGAGAAAGGTAAAAACAAAAATCTCTGGAGTTATGAATACTGTATAAAGAGCCTCTTGATGAGGGTGAAAGAGAAGAGTGAAACGCTGGCTTAAAACTCAACATTAAAAAAACTAAGATCATGGCATCTGGTTCCATCACTTCATAGGAAATAGAAGGGGGAAAACTGGAAACAGATTTTATTTTCTTGGGCTCCAAAATCACTGAGGATGGTGACTGCATCCATGAAATTAAATTACACTTATTCCTTGGAAGGAAAGCTATGACAAACCTAGACAGATTATTAAAAAACAGAGACATCACTTTCCCAACAAAGGTCTACATAGTCAAAGCTGTGGTTTTCCAGTAGCCATGTGCAAGGATGTGCGCCTTGGATGACAAAGACGGCTGAGTGCCAAAGAACTGATGCTTTTGAACTGTGCTGGAGAAAACTCTTGATAGACCCTTGGGCTTCAAGGAGATCAAACCAGTCAATCTTAAAGGAATTCAACTGAATATTCATTGGAAGGACTAATGCTGAAGCTCCAATCCTTTGGCCACCTGATGCAAAGAGCCGAATCACTGGAAAAGACCCTGATGCTGAGAAAGATCTACAGCAAAAGAAGAACAAAGTGGAAGAGGATGAGATGGTTAGATAGCATCACCTACTCAATGGACATGAATTTGAGCAAACTCTAGGAGATAGTGGAGGACAGAGGAGCCTGCAATCCATGGGTCACAAAGAGTGGAGCACGACTTACAGTCAGAGCAACAAAAATCAATACTGTAAATATAGGAAAGTTAACGGGTTGAAAGTCCTCATGGGGATGCAGATTTATTGAAAAGATCTAAGAGCCAAAAAGATATCAAGAGGTTATTAGAGAGTAAGAGGCTAAAAAGAAAGATGAAAGATGTTACTACGAACAAGAAAATCTAGTTACAACCTAAGAAGTAATTAAGTAACTATCAGAATGCAATCATTAGAAATGAACACTCTAGAAAATGAGAGATTAAGATCATGAAAACTGTTTTCTGCAAGCACCTTCAGAAGACTGAGAACATAAAACCACTGGAAGTAAACAGCAGAAAAAAAAATCTTCAAGATATTTCAAATGCTGCTGCTGCTGCTGCTAAGTCGCTTCAGTCGTGTCCGACTCTATGCGACCCCATAGATGGTAGCCCACGAGGCTCTCCCGTCCCTGGGATTCTCCAGGCAAGAACACTGGAGTGGGTTGCCATTTCCTTCTCCAACGCATGAAAGTGAAAAGTGAAAGTGAAGTCGCTCAGTCGTGTCCGACTCTTAGCGACCCCATGGACTGCGGCCCACCAGGCTCCTCCATCCATGGGATTTTCCAGGCAAGAGTGCTGGAGTCGGGTGCCATTGCCTTCTCCAATTTCAAATGCTATGTCCTGCAAATGGATATTAAGGAGATGGTTATCATCTGCAGACTAACCATTTAGAATATGGTAGTTATAGTAACAGGCCTCTTTGTCTTTTACTGTAACTGAAACATCATGGAGAACCATGGTATTAGGAGTATTCCAAACAATGATTGGTTCTAGGTATTCTCCAAAAATATAAAAGTATGCCAACAGCAAGAGGTATGCAATAGTTATACTAACAATCATCTCATTCCTGAGAAGCTGCACTACTCCTTATTCTGTACAATAATTAGAACTGTTTTTCCAAGGGCAGATTAAGATTTACCTGCTAGAAATTAGTTAGCTGATATGGGACGTTAACACAACACAAGTGTTCTCATTCTCTTTCTGGCTCCAATCACCCAAAGGTGAGGCTCACCTGCATGGCACAGGCATCTTAGTGCAGGTCCAGCATACCAGTGACAGTTCTATCCTCTCTTTCCTCAACCAATTCTTTGGAATTCCAGAAAGCGAAAGTTATAGGGATTATCATTTAATCCATTCAAATTTATTTCTTACTTTGAAAGTCTGGGTACATTAACTTCCTTACAATCAAAAGATTTGGAATTCACTTTACAACTCATTTAAATACACGAATATGTTATGAAACCTTGGCAAAGAGCCATGAGTTTAAGTGATTGATATTAAATGCAAAACTCAATTGCTAGAAAATATGCACAATAAACTGTAGGTGTATAATCAAATTTATGTTTTCTCCGATTGGTACTATGAATTAAACTCCACAGAAAATAAAGAGAAAGAGGAGATTATAGTACTGCCTTTCTTATAGGCAGTTATTAGTGCTGGTGGGAGTTACTAACTATAATACACATGCCATGCAAATGTGCTTATATATGTGTTCCTATTTTTACCACAAAGGATTATAACTGCATTCAAGGACATATGTGAAAATCAAGTCCTCTCTATCCAAACCACTAAGCAACATAATCTAAAAGGATGCTTGGTCCTTCATCATACTAAAAAATATATAAGCACTGGGAGATAAAGAATAATTGGCAGAAATACTTCAAAAGAATAGAAACATGAGATATTTACAATAAAATTCCTGGAAAGCTATGCTGTAAAAGAAGCTTACTCTATAAACATCTTGCATAACAGGCCAACATGACTCTGATTTAAAAAGTAGTAATAACACTTCCACACAACAGTACTGGCATGTTGATTTCAACGTGGCAACAGTCACCAAAGTTCAAATTTTGGAAACAGAAATACCATAGTGAAACTCTGATGGGCTTATACCTAAAGAAGTAAATTTTAAGGAAACAATCCTTTAACATTACCTTTTGGCCTCTAAGCTGCCAAACTCACAGCATTCTGCAAGAAGCTTGGTTTTATGAATCTGAATCATAAGCTTTCATTTCAATAATACTGATAACTTAGATCAGCGTGATAGACTTCACATCATAGCAGTATCATGGTGCCTTACTGAGCAGAGCTTAATTCTTTTTGAAAGCTTGATTCTGAAATGCTAGAAAACGTTCATTCCTAAAGGAGACTTAAGAAGTAAACTGAGAACTGTAAAACTTATTTGACTGTAAAGGTCTGAGAACCATTCTAAGTCCTTTTAAAGTTTTCACTTCACTGTGGGAAATCACAGTAGTCTGGATCAAGTGAAATGCCAGAAAAAAAAAAGTCCTTGAATGCCATGTTTACGATGTTGGAATAATTATATCATAAAATTTTGCATTTCACAAGAATTTCTGATGAAATATTTTATATTAATGTTTCTTTCATTTATCAGAGCCTTGCAGAGCAAAGTTGCTCTCACCAGGGAATTTATATTCCTGATATTATAGTAATTCAATCATATAAAACAAAGGCTTGTTGGTGGATCTCTGCGTGTTAGGAAGACTGGGTGTGTAATCTTAATAAACAGTGATCTAACAAAAGAAACCTAAAGCCTTGCTCTCAAACAGACTTATGAAAGTAATTATACCTTTATTGAAGTTATTCCATTCTCCAACCCCTGCTGTTCCTGTTGTTTCTTAAAGATGGTTATTTTCTACTTAAAGAAAACAGACAGGCTTTAGAAGAAGAGCTGGTGTTAAGTACTATTACACCATTTAATCAGATTCTCTGTGCAGCTTATAGAACAATAGTACAAATATTTCAACCTAAATAATAAAAGATTCAAAGAAACCCAGAATGGTTAATTAGGGTAACCTAATAATTGGAGTAACAACTCACATGATGGTAGGATAGCAATTAGGGGAAAACAAGGCTTCCAAAGGCGATGGCCATCTCAGGGCATATCATTAGCACAGGATTTCATAGGCTTGGCACAGCCATGGATGAAGTGATAGAAGGCATTAGCAGTGTTAAATAATGTAAGAGGAGACAAAATGTCGAGAACCATCTTTTTAAAAGTTTTAGAGGAGACAGCAGGAGGAATTTTAGGAGTGGCTGCTTGGATTAGGTAGCTGAAGCAAGGTGATGACACATGCTTCAGGACTGCTCTTTGCCCCAAGGGTTCCGTCTCTAGTTTATTCAGGGGGTATTTGAGCTCTAGGGAAGAGTGTTTAAATAGCTCCTACTGTCACATAACTGATTTATAACCAAAATCTAATTTGCATTGTGAATTTGGAAACAACCGTTTCCCATAGGCAGATGACAGGTGGAGAAGGGACTTAAAACAAGGAGAATCCTATAGGGAGAAGCAACCACAGTCCAACTAGATCTCAGTGAATGATCTGGCATCTTTTTTTTATTCAGCAGTTTTAGTAACATTGTGCCTTCTCCAGGTACCCACCCAGCAGACACATGCATCTGTTATTCAGAGTTACTAGCAGCCCTGTAAATTCTAATTTGCTTTGTACACAATCCTTTATGCATTAAACCTTGTCTTTTTTTTGTAATCACCTTGTTAACACATCCTACAGTGATGCTCTCAAGTCTTAAGTACACTCTATAACTTTCCCTGATTTCCAAACTTTAGCCATAATTTGTATCGGTATCATTTTAGCACATGATATATATGTGAATGCATAAACATTTACAACACTGTATTTATCTAGTTAAAAATGTGCATGTCCCTCCAGTTATTATGGAGACTGAGACCTCTGAACCATATTACATTTCACAGCCTGTACTAAGAACTCAAAAGATGTTTGTTAACAACATTTGCAATGATTTTATAAAAAAAATTCTGGATTGTCTCAACTAAGGAAGGCATCCATATAATGTGCTCTAATGAATTTTCTTTCACTTTATGACTTGTACCTGAAATTATCCATTGGATAAGAGAATGTGCTTTTACCTTTCACATGGCTGAAAGCATTAGAGAGTACCTACTAAAATACCAGGGGAAAAAATGGCACCCTGCTACACAAGGGTTATAGACACCACTGAAAAACCTTTATATATTTGTAGTGCACAGAAAGGGTCTGTAGATTCACGAGACGTTAGCAGGAAACTCATCAGAGCAGGTGGGATAAACATCAAACACTTCTCAAGTTATCCAGTGTTGCATAACAAAATACTTAATCCTGCTAAAAAATGTCATGGCAGTACAATTCAGGGAACTCATTGGTGGAGGGGAGGTGATATTAGAAAGTCTCTTCCTGTTGTTCAGTCATCAGCGTAGCTGCCAGGCTTTCCTAATAGTGACCACATGCCTAAATCATCTTTAGTGCTTCATTTCTGATAATGTGATATTGTGCTAGGAATTATACTTATTTACCTGCCTCTGCATTTTTTGAGCATTTTGTCCTCCTCTAGTGAACAAATGTAGACCTATATAGGTCATAGGCTCTACTCAACTAGATGATGACAAGGATCTCAAGACCTGGCCAATATCAATAAGCGCAAAATGAGAATTATTTTCTCCACATAACAAGCCGTCAAAGGAAGTTCAATTGACATGAAGAGGTGAGTAAAAGTCAACACCCATGGGCGTCAACAGTATACAAAACACACTTCATAGGAAATGTAAGAATAAAGGTGCAGATACTGCAGCTCAGTTGGTCAGGACACCCCACATGCTATGTCTCTACGTAGCCCTCAATTGTTATGTGGTCACAGTCTCATACAAAGAAATTCAAAAGCCAAATAGATTGAAATTGAAGTTTGATGGACGGAGGTTAGAAATAAAAATTAACTCCTTGTGAGAAGCAGTGAGCTCACAGCCTGAGATTTGTTCTAGCAACATAAATATATAGTGTATTTATTTTTATTATATAAAATTACATTTAAAAAGGATTATTTTTATTATATAAAAAGAAGACAGATTGCCAGACACTTTCCCCGATCTTTACAGTCCACTAAGAGATCTCTGTAAGACCTGGCGACCCTCTAGGCAGTAGCCACATGTCATTCTGAAACATAAAACTGCTAGTATTTTTCATTTCACCTTTGATTTTAGTATGTATTTTCAAAATGCTTTATGCTAAAAATGTGTTAAATTTCTTTTTTAGAAGTTATTTAAAATAAGGTTTTTGTAACACATTACCTCTGATACTTCTGCATTCTTTCATCATTAGAATTTCTTTGGCCCTCGAATACTCTTACTATCTATTATCTTTTAAAAATCCTCTTTAATTCCTTTTCTGCATAGTCAAAATCTTATTGTTAAAGAGCTTGCTCATATGAAAAAAATAGGGGAAAATCATTATATTATCCCCAGTTTATAAATAAAGTCATATCTTGAAAATATAACAGGAAATCCAGTATTGTCTGCTTTTAGTGAACGTAACTGTGCCCTAAGGAGCAGGGGGCCCAGGCCACAGTTACAATTCGCCACCAATGTGGGAGCCTGAAATAATTCATATCCTACCTCAGACTATTGTTTCTTCAGATGCAGAGAATGTCTTAGGTTTTAAGACTTTTCATCTAGGGCTCCACAGTGAAAGTGGACTTCATTATTGAGGTAATTTTAATTGCTGAAAACAAACTAAACTTTCTATTCTCATGTTGAGAAAATGCTGGAAAATTTCCCAAGTTCAAACTTCTAAAAATTAGGCAGATGTGAGAATATAATATAGAATGAAACATATTTTTTCCTTTAATATATGTCATTCTATTGTTATTAGTTTCAATTGTTGAGATGTAAATGAACATCAAGGAAAGGTTCTCATGTCTGCATAAGTGAAAGTAAAGTGAAAGTGAAGTCGCTCAGTTGTGTCCGACTCTTTGCGACCCGTGGACTGTGGCCCACCAAGCTCCTCCGTCCATGGGATTCTCCAGGCAAGAATACTGGAGTGGGGTGCCATTTCCTTCTCCATAGTCTTCAGTTTTCAAGATCAGCCTCTACATTCAGTCTGAAGTTGCTTCATTCTCCCAAAGAAAGATTTTCAGACAAAAATCATATCCTCAGTTACAATTTTTGTTACCATAGTGATAAGAAGAAAAAAAATGGAAAAAAAAAAAGCTAAAAATACCTGAACGCAAAGACAGTTTTGAAACTTTGACCTACTCGGTGTCATACACTGAAGAAGTTAATCAATTGAATTAAGAACACATGAGCTGGTGAACTATGCTATTGGATGAAAAAATGTGTAGGTTGCATATCTGGAGCTATTATCCACAATCAAAGAAGTCAGTATGAATGAAGATGATTGACAAGCCAACATGCATAAAATCAGATTCCCTTACCAGAAGCAAGCAGAAGACACTAGCTCCATTTCCCACAAATTTTTGGTTTTCTTTCTATTATTTTAGACTATCTCTATTTTAAACTAATGCTTCTTATGAACTAGAATTGTTTAACTGGATGTAGCAACATAATTGGATATATATTTTAAATTATGTTAGAGTGGCTTCTTCTATAAAGGAAAGTTTCCCAATTTTAGGCATTATAATAAAAAGAGTATGTTTTTAAGCTAACTGTTCTTTTGAAAAATTCTAGTTTTAATAAGAAATTTAATAGAGTGAAGCATTTATAGAAAACCTACTATATCACAAGGCATTATCTAGTCTGTGAAAGATAAAAGGCAGTACTTGCTGTTAACATTTTAATCATCCATCTAATTATGTTTCTGTAATACTAAGCTTTTAAATTTTACTCCACATAGTAAACAGCATTGAACTTGATTTTTAAAGACCAGGGTTAAAGTTTCAGCTCTCCTAATAAGCTTTAAAAACTCTCTAAGTCTCAGTTCTCTCATCTGTAAAATGAGCATAAATGAGCATTATCTCCTGTAGCACGCAGGTCATTATGATAATCAAGAAATGATATGGGTAGAAACCAATGGATGACACTCAATACAAAAATATCTATAGAAATAAATCATTCAACAATTAGGTTCAATATTTTAACACCTTCAAAATTAAAAAAAATTATGAAAATTAATTTTCATAACTTATTTCAGTATAATAAAGAATTATTTAAGAATAACAGACATTTATTGGTACTTAAAGTGATCCACAAGTTTTACATGAATTTTTCATTTAAAAGTCACAATAGCCCAACTATTTTGATAGCATTATCTTGCTTTAAACATATATTAATGAAATAAGAAATAGCAGAGATAAATAACTTGTCCAAAGACATACAGCTAATAAGTGATGAAATCAGGAATTAAATCCAGGCAATCTAAACCCAAGCCTCTAGGATACACTGTAAAATAATTAGTAAAGGAAAATACCACTATGAAATTTAATTTGAAGAAAAACTTAAAATTACTAACACTAATCAGAATAAGTTTCTGAAATCTCTAATTGATTCTACTTCGCTGCATTCAACTTTTTGAATTTTATTATTTATTATAAAGAAAAATGGTAAGAATTTAAATGTACAATAGTAAATGCTATACAGAATACCTTTATGATAGAGTTATTACTCAGTCATAAATAATGTTGTAAAAGGTATTTATGGCTTGGGAACTAAGGAGTATTGTTAAGCAAAAAACGTAGATTTTGCAACGTGTGTGTGCTCAGTTACTAAGTCGTGTCAGACTTTTTGTGACCCTATGGAATGTAGCCCACTAGACTTCAAGGGATTTTCTAGGTAAAAATACTGGCATGGGTTGCCATTTCCTTCTCCAGGGGATCTTCTCGACCCAGGGATCAAACCCATGTCTCCTGCATTGGCAGGCGGATTCTTTACCAGACAGCCCAACATGTAGAAAATTCCAATTTTCATAAAAATGTTCTATGTGAAGGAAAAAACTGGGAATGATAAGCATCAAATGTTAATTGCTATTTGTTAGTAATTTTATATATTTCTATATTCTCAGATTTTCTATTATAAATGCTCAATGTTTTTGTCAGTGGGAAAAAGTTGCTTAAACATTCAAAGTGACCTGGATGCTTCTCCAGTTTGTGAACAAATTTACCAAGAGCCTAGAAAACTTTTCTGGGTACTAAGGATGCAACAGTGGCAAAACAAAGCCCATACGTAGGTAAAGTATTAGGTCAATTTACATGAAGAACTAACAAAGAGAACTTCAACCCATAATGAAGCTTCAACCTAGTCACTCCAACATTAATCATACCTTCCTACTGGCATGGGGGCCCTTCTCCTCTATTAGAAAAAGATCTTGAAATATTTTATTTGTTTACCTTTTCCTCTCAATTAAATTTTGGGTACCTCATTCATCATCTCTAAACACGGTAGTAAGCCATAGCATTAGGGTGGACATACAAAGAAATGTTGAGAAAGGAGTTAAGAAAAATTCATTGAGACTTCCCACACCTTGGTGACAATTTCCACCCCCTTATCAGTATAAAGAAAGGAGAAATGTTGCTCCATTTAACTTATTAAATATTCCTATACAATGCATGCTATCCTTTCATTTATTTACTGTTAAGAAATGATTTTATTGTGTCAGCAATAATTTATAATGTTTAAACATTCAAACTTGACTATATTTTTTGTACCAAATATATTTAGGAGAAATCATTGTAGCATCAGTATTTAAAATATGGTGGTTTTAAATGTATTCAGATACAACAAACTGTATCAAAAATACATTAAAAGCTTTTTAAAAGCTAAAATCATCTCCTCCACTCCTTTAAAGGTAACTTTTTTCTTAAGTTATTTTTTATTGAAGGCTAATGGCTTTACAGAGTTTTGCTGTTTTCTGTCAAACCTCAATATGAATCAGCTATAGGTATACATATGTCCCCTCCCTTTTGAAACTCCCTCCTGTCTCCCTCCCCATCCCACCCTCTAGTATCAACCCCTCTAGGTTGATACTGTATTAACTCTTAACCTGTTATTTAAACCTTCTTTCATATGTATATTAACATTAGGTTTTAACAATTTGAAAAAAGGGATTTATAAGAAAAATCTGGTCCCATCACTTCATGGCAAATAGATAGGGAAACAGTGGAAACAGTGGCTGACTTTATTTTTCTGGGCTCCAAAATCACTGCAGACGTGGACTGCAGCCATGAAATTAAAAGACGCTTACTCCTTGAAAGGAAAGTTATGACAACCTAGACAGCATATTAAAAAGCAGAGATATTACTTTGCCAACAAAGGTCCGTCTAGTCAAGGCTATGGTTTTTTCAGTGGTCACGTATGGATGTGAAAGTTGGATTATAAAGAAAGCTGACTGCCGAAGAACTGATGCTTTTGAACTGTGGTGTTGGAGAAGACTCTTGAGAGTCCCTTGGACTGCAAGGAGATCCAACCAGTCCATCATAAAGGAGATCAGTCCTGAATATTCTTTGGAAGGACTGATGTCAAAGCTGAAACTCCAATACTGTGGCCACCTGATGCAAAGAGCTGACTCATTGGAAAAGACCCTGATGCTAGGAAAGATTGAAAGCAGGAGGAGAAGGGAACCACAGAGAATGAGATGGTTGGATGGCATCACCAACGCAATGGACATGGGTTTGGGTGGACTCTGGGAGTTGGTGATGGACAGGGAGGCCTGGTGTGCTGCCGTTCATGGGTTCCCAAAGAGTCGGACATGACTGAGCCACTGAACTGAACTGAACTGAAAGAAAGTAAGAGAAGAAACATAGGAAAGATGAAGGGAGGAAAACAGGGAAGAAATAAAGAAGGAAGGAGAAACCAAAAGGAAAAAAAGAAATGAAAACGACTTACCTCTATGGACCAGGTCCCAAACCTCATCAATTTGCTGGTGGGTTGGGAAATGACCACAATCGTTGAAGTACTTAAGGAGTTCACTTCTTTCTAACCCTTGCCAATCTTCTCTTTTAGCAAACATTGTTTCATAGACTACAACGGAAAAAGATATTAGAAAATATTTTCTTTGTAATTAATATATCAAGTATATTCCCCACCTGAAAATATCATTGGGATTTAAAAATACTTTCAGTCCAGTTTTATTCTGATGTCTGGTAGAAGCCTCCATGATGAGAGCAGCACCAGATCAGCCTCCTGGGGGTGGTGAGGAGAGGAAGTGGGCATGCTTCTCCCTCCCCAGGCCCACAGGAGGAAATCTGAACTTGCTTCCCCACAGAGAACTCAGGCACCCTCCGGTCAGGTTTACAGGACAGACATCCATAGACTCTGCAAACATCACTGTTCAAACCACATCATAAGACATAGCGCAGGGTTTCTGGGGACCTGACTTTTGTTGACGTATTTTGTCATTTCTTTTTATTATTATTATTACTTTTGATTCCTAATTGTTTCATCTCTTTTTTACTTCTACCCACATTTTAACTACTTGGTGATTCCACTTTGGACTGTTTATGTTACTGCTGATTTTTCCCTTACAGTGTCTACTTTTTGCTGACTTAATGCACTTCTACTTCCTATTTTAATGTCTTTTGTGACTCCTGGCTCAAGACTTCCCCAGAAAACCATTCAGTTGATCCACCCTTCACCTACTTTCCACACTTGGTGTTAGACAAGGGTTAGATAATGCCCAAGGGAACTGACACACGTGATTGTTAAGTGTAGTTCTCCATTTGTTCTTTTCAAAAAGGTGAAATTGAGTCTCCATTCTGAAGTATATGGATTAACCCCTTGAAAGTGATTGTTAATCAACATTTATAAGATGAGAAGGTCTGTGCTCAGTACAGGTTTAGCTCTGAAATATGGGCTCCAAATGACAAAGGGCACCAGAGTGGTTTCTAAGTGAATGTATCACCGTGGCAATCAACAATATGGACTTCAATTTTCAACCCATTCATGTATCCACTCACTTGAGGTGGACAGTCCTGAGATATCAACAAGGTCAAGAAACGTTTAGTGATTGTAAAGGCTAAGTTCTTCAGTCCTGTCCTTCTCTGAGACCAGTCTCTGTCCTTCTATGGACCATAACCCACCAGGCTCCTCTGTCCATGGGATTCTCCAGGCAAGAATATTGGAATGGGCAGCCATTCCCTTCTCCTGGGGATCTTCCCCACCCAGGGATTGAACCTGCATCTAGCTTAGGTCTCCTGCATGGAGCAGGCAGATTCTTTACCACTAGCACTGCTTGGGAAGCCCAATTGCCTGAATACAAGTAGCTATTCCAGATTCTGAAACACAGCTGAAAATAAACATAAATATCTATTAAGTATCTCTATGACTGTCTCTCTATATTCAAACAAGCAAACTAGAGCAGTTGCTATTGTTTTCTCCATTCATATTGCCTTGTCCCTTACATGTCTGTGCAAACTAACCTGACTTTTTAAATTGCCAGCATCTACATTTCATTGCCTAAGGGCTCCCTCTGGCTGCAGGACTCTACTCTGCCCACCTGTGCGGTGAGTCAAAAGTGCCAGGGAAATCAAGGCTCCTCTTGGAGTGGCCTTTAATCTCTGAATGGGGGAGTCGGTGGATAAACACAGCCCTTGTGGCAAGATGGCTCCATTGTTCCCTAGAGGGATTAAGCTCTGATTGCCCACATGGTCATCTGGGGGAGAATGCCCTTATGTTCTTCCTTCATTCTCTTCTCTGTCTTCTCTTCTCATTTCTCCATTCTACTAACAGTATTTCCTGGGATCAACTCCCCAATAAGATAGCAGTATTCCCCCTCACTTTTTAACGGATTTTTAAGTAAATGGAGTCCCAGGAGTTTCTTTTTATTTAATCAATTAATTTGGCTGCACCCAGACTTAGCTGCAGCATGAGGGACCGTTGATCTATGTTGCGGCATGCAGGATCTTCAGTTGAGGCAGGCGAACTCTCAGTGGCAGCACGTGGGATGCAGTTCCCTAATCAGGACGGAACCCACCTCCCTGCACAGAGGAGGGAGCACAGAGTCCTAGCCCCCTGGACCACCAGGGAAGTCCCTCTGTAGTTCCTCAGTGAGCAAAGAGTTTGCTCTTTCTCTGTCTCTCTTACTTGTTTTCTCTTTCTTCCTCCTTCTTCCTGCCTTTCCATCTCTCAAACGCTTTGCTCCTTCACGCTTTTTTCCCTGAAAACCAAGCTGCTGGACGGGGGAAACTGACTGGAGTCCCATGGCTTACCTAGAATCTCTCTTTTTCTCTCTCTGATCTCTTTCTTCCTTAACCTCCAGCCACAGAAAATGAGGCATTCTAGCTCAAAGAATTCTGGTTATTGGTAAATATTTTTGATACATAATTTTAGCATAATTAATAAAGTTAATGAAAACTATTCTTTCAAAAATATTTTTGAGCCCTTCTGATAAACTGGTATTTTGTTAATAGTGAGTGGATACTATTGAACAAAACAATCGCAGTCCTTGTCTTCATGGAACTTACAGTCCACTGTAAAATAAACATTTTATGACTAGCTAAAACTATCAAAAATGTAGCATCTTTACATTGTAAGGCAGTAAGTTGCTGATTCTGATTAAATATTATTTACTCACATCATTTTGTTATTACTGTTTAAAATTTTTTAAAGAAAAGTTACAAAAGCAGTTTTATATTGAAAACAAAATTGAGGCGGAGGTACAGAAATTTCTCCTAAGCCCTTTATCTCCACTCAAGCATAATTTGCCTGCCCCTATTATCAGTTATCAACGGATGCACCAAGTGGTGCCTCTGTTACCAAGGATGAACCTGCACTGACCTGACATCCTAATCACTAAGGTCAGCAGTTCACCTTACAGCTCACTCTTGGTCTTGTGTACATTCTTTGGGTTTGTGTATCCATCACTGGAATAATGTACAAAATAGTTCCACGGTCCTAAAACTCTGTGCTTGCTAATCCATCCTTCTTCCCACCCCAAGCCACCCCTAGCAACCATCGACCTTTTCATTTTCTTCACAGTTTTGCCTTTTCCCAAGTATCTGGTAGTTGGAATCACATAGTATGTAGCCTTTTCAAACTGGCCTCTTACACTTAATAATATGCAGTCAAGTTTATATTTTCACAACTGCTTCATTTCTCCATAAAACAAAATAGTTCATCTTCTGGATGCACCAGTTTATTTACACATTTACCTACTACTGTAGGTTGACAGCTTGGAAGGCTGAGCTTGGAAGGCTGCTTCCAAGCTCTGGTAATTACAAAAAAGCTGCCTTGGATATCCATGTGCAGGTTCTGTGTGGATATAAACCTCCTGTGGCTAAATACCAAGGAGAATGATTGCTGGGTTGCATGATAAAAGCATGTTTAGGGGTCCCCAGGTGGCACTAATGATAAAGAACCTGCCTGCCAATGCAGGAGACATAAGAGAGGTGAGTTTGATCCCTGGATCAGGAAGGCCCCTGAGGGGAGGGCATGTCAACCCACTGCAGTATTCTTGCCTGGAGAATTCCATGGACAGAGGAGCCTGGCAGGCTACAGTTCACTCTCAAAGAGTTGGACACGACTGAAGCAATTTAGCAGGCACACACCAAACTGTATTTCATAATGGTTGTACTGTTTTGATGTTACACCAACAACATAAAAGGATACTCCACATTCTTATCAGCACTTTGGTGGTGTCAGTGTTCTGGATTTTGGCCATTGCAATAGATGTGTAGTGGTATCTCTTTGTTGTTTTAATTTTTATTTCCCTGAAGACAAATGATGTGGAGAATCATTCCATGCAGTTAACTGTTTTCTGTATATCTTCTTTCCTGAGGTCTCTGTTGAGACCTTTGGCCCATATTTTAATCAAGTTGTTAACTTTATTGTTGAGTTTTAACAGTTCATTGTATATTCTGGATAACAGTTCTTGGTTAGACATTTCTTTTTCAAATATTTTCTTGCATTAAGTAGTTTGCCTTCCCATTCTCTTGCAACCCCATGAATCGCAGCACGCCAGGCCTCCCTGTGCATCACCAACTCCCGGAGTTCACCCAAACTCATATGCACCGAGTTGGTGATGCCATCCAGCCATCTCATCCTCTGTCGTTACCTTCTCCTCCTGCCCTTAATCCCTCCCAACATCAGGGTCTTTTCCAATGAGTCAACTCTTCACATGAGGTGGCCAAAGTATTGCAGTTTCAGCCTTAGCACCAGTCCTTCCAATGAACACCCAGGACTGGTCTCCTTTAGGATGGACTGGTTGGATCTCCTTGAAGTCCAAGGGACTCACAAAAGTCTTCTCCAACACCACAGTTCAAAAGCATCAATTCTTCAGAGCTCAGCTTTCTTCACAGTCCAACTCTCACATCCATACATGACTACTGGAAAAACCATAGCCTTGACTAGATGGACCTTGGTTGGCAAAGTAATATCTCTGCTTTTCAATATGCTGTCTAGGTTAGAAGACAGCAACCTAGACCTAGGTAGACCTATAACTTTCCTTCCAAGGAGTAAGCCTCTTTTAAATTCATGGCTGCAGTCACCATCTGCAGTGATTTTAGAGCCCCCAAAAATAAAATCTGACACTGTTTCCACTGTTTCCCCATCTATTTCCCATGAAGTGATGGGACCGGATGCCATGAACTTAGTTTTCTGAATGTTGAGCTTTAAGCCAACTTTTTCACTCTCCACTTTCACTTTCACCAAGAGGTTCTTTAGTTCCTCTTCACTTTCTGCCATAAGGGTAGTATCATCTGCATATCTGAGGTTATTGATATTTCTCCCGGAAATCTTGATTCCAGCTTGTGTTTCTTCCAGTCCAGCATTTCTCATTATGTACTCTGCATACAAGTTAAATAAGCAGGGTGACAATATACAGCCTTGACGTACTCCTTTTCCTATTTGGAACCAGTCCATTGTTCCATGTCCAGTTCTAACTGTTGCTTCCTGACCTGCATACAGATTTCTCAAGAGGTAGGTCAGGTGGTCTGGTATTCCCATCTCTTGCAGAATTTTCCACAGTTTATTGTGATCCACACAGTCAAAGGCTTTGGCATAGTCAATAAAACAGAAATAGATGTTTTTTCTGGAACTTTCTTGCTTTTTCAATAATCCAGCAGATGTTGGCAATTTGATCTCTGGTTCCTCTGCCTTTTCTAAAACCAGCTTGAACATCTGGAAGTTCATGGTTCACATATTGCTGAAGCCTGGCCTGGAGAATTTTGAGCATTACTTTACTAGTGTGTGAGATGAGTGCAACTGTGCGGTAGTTTGAGCATTCTTTGGCATTGCCTTTCTTTGGGATTGGAATGAAAACTGACCTTTTCCAGTCCTGTGGCCACTGCTGAGTTTTTCAAGTTTGCTGGCATATTGAGTGCAGCACTTTCATAGCATCATCTTTCAGGATTGGAAATAGCTCAACTGGAACTCCATCACCTCCACTAGCTTTGTTAGTAGTGATGCTTTCTAAAAGCCCACTTGACTTCACATTCCAGGATGTCTGGCTCTAGGTGAGTGATCATCATGATTATCTGGATCGTGAAGATCTTTTTTGTACAGTTCTTCTGTGTATTCTTGATTGGGCTCTGCTAATACTCAACAGCGAAGAAGGCAATGGCAACCCACTCCAGTACTCTTGCTTGGAAAATCCCATGGACGGAGAAGCCTGGAAGGCTGCAGTCCATGGGGTCGTGAAGAGTCGGACACGACTGAGCAACTTGACTTTCACTTTTCACTTTCATGCACTGGAGAAGGAAATGGCAACACACTCCAGTGTTCTTTCCTGGAGAATCCAGGAACGGGGGAGCCTGGTGGGCTGCCATCTATGGGGTCACATAGAATCAGACATGACTGAAGTGACTTAGCAGCAGCAGCAGCAATACCCAACAGGTTAGGTTCTGTTTAATTAGTTTTCCTTGAAGGCAGGCCTTATTAAGAAGAACAGAGTGCTCTGGCATATTTCAAAATGGTTCATTTTCTCATAATTATCCTGGGAATCTGATTGAGCTTCTGTAGGTAAATATCACAGTACTGTGGTGGTCCCTTTATGACCGGATCCTCCTGGAATTTTTAACTCAGTGTTGTCCACATTGAGCCAGCAGCCATTTGTCAATTACAGTTCATTTTTCTTACCCAAGTGCCGGTTCCCACATCAGATTCTGCTCATGAGTCTCTGCTCTGGTAACCTGGGACTGCCTGTATTTGCAAGCCTGTCTCTCCAGTTTGCCCTGTATCCTCCTCCTCTCTCTTAAAGGTCCAAGAAGAGCTGTTGATGTTTTAGTTTGTTCAGATTTTTAATTTGTTGTTAAGATGGAGTGATGACCTCTAAGCTCCTTACATGCAAAAGCAAAAACCAGAAGTCTTCATTTATTTTTAAATCAAGAAACAAACTGTAATATTCATCCTAATCCTAAGCAATACTAAATATAATAAAAATCAGGATCTCTGAAAATTAAAATAGAAATTGGAAAACTTGTCCGTTGCATGGACTTTCAACACTAAAAAGCAACATATAAGGGATATCTGTTGTTTCGTCTCCTCAGTGTCCATGAACTGCTAATCTCTTATAAATACACAGTTTTCCTTTGAGGAGCTCCTCCCTCCCTCCAGTGAATATAGCCCCTATGCAACTCCCAATCAAATTTCTTTGTCCTACACCAAGGCAAGGTGTCTAAGATATAACTCAAGCTAAACCAACCAGGAGTTCTCTCCTTAGAATTTAAATTTAAAGCTGAAGAATAAAAAGTCATAAAGTGATAGCATCTTTTGTATCCCCCCAGAGGCAAATAAGAGATTGCCCCTTATTTTTTGCTCCCTAGATCTCTGGAGCTACTCTTGTTCATGTTCCATCTGAAATCTGATTCTTTAGCCATCTTTCTTTTAAATTTCCTTTTTTTTAAGCCAAAATGGAATCCTAATAAATTAATCCTCATATGTCACCTTAAAATGCAAATAGCTTGCAACAATAAAAATATTGTCTACTTGTGTTCTCTATGGGTAATTATATGTAAGGTTTTAATGGTTAAATAAATTCCAAACCTAAAATCAAATCAGAAAGGGCAGCATCACTCACATTTTTTTCTGTCCATCCATTCCTCCAACTCTGTAAGGTTTATAATTTGTCTTGTCCTCCAAAGACCAAGTCGATATTTAACACGATGGATTTGTCTGCAGTACATGTTTATAACTGTCCTCAAATCTGGTCCATGATACAAAGCCTATAAAATAGCAATGTAAACAATTGAACTCCTTATATATTTCTGTTGTTTATACTGAATCTGATTGTGCCCTATTCATTTCATCTATTTCACCCAGTTTCTTAGAGCATTTATTTATGTTTCTAAATAAGGTTAGCAAAGTACATGCATCATAGAGTGGTATGATCTAGAGAACATCATTTTGAGTTGCCTTGGCATCACATACTTATGCTTGCCATAATGTAGAAGTTTCAGTATTGAATAATTTCATAGAAGCTTCCTAGGTTGGTGTAGAGATTTCTATAATATGTAGCCCACTTAGCCAGAAAAAAAAAAAAATAAAACTTTTACTAAGGCATTACTCTGTAATGGATGATTCTGTCCACTCTGGGTGCTCAAATCCTTGTATTTTCTTTCTTTCAGAAACTGTATATTTATGTGTTGTACTTATTTTTCACTGAATTTTTTCAGGTTTTATCATATGTACATACCTGTTCTATCAGCTCATATTTTATTCATGACTATATTTTTCTGTATGCACATTTTCTACATTCTACTCAAATAAACTTTTTCAAAAGTACAAAAATTCATCTATTTCATTTTTTTCTAAATAACCAGTTCCACCTTATTTATCCATTCAATTATTTTTACATTTTATATTTTCTAGCTCATTACTTTCTCTACTTATCTTTATTAATTCCTTTTTTAAGGTTTCTTTTCTCCTCCTTGACTTCTTGAATTAAAAACTTCATTCACCAATTTTCATAATATTTTTAGGAATCTATTTAAGGTCATGAAATTTCTTCTGAGTCTGCTTTCATTTGATATGCTTTGCATACTATTACATAAGTAAAAACCCTAAAGCATAAAATGTTTAGCTTTCCCAGGTCCTATAGTTATTAAATTACAGAACTGGTTCTAAATCCAAAACAAGGATACTTCACAGCCCACACTTTTAATTACGAACTATATTCCTCTTAATTTACTTGAATTTCATATTTTTCACCCATTCTGTAAATTTTTGTTCTAGTTCTTTCCTAGTTTATTTATTATTACACGTATGACTGATTGTTCTTGCTCTTGTCATTTATTTTCTGTTTTGTGCTATTCTTTAAAGGTTGTTTTTATTATTTTATTTTTCTTCACCTTTGTTTAGTTTTGTGGTTCTTCTCTGACATTTTTAGATACTATGGTTAAGCCTATTATTTCTTAATTTGTCAAAATTTTCCATGAAATAATATTTCTTGATTTACCTGAAAAAAAATAAATTAGCATAATTTCACTACTTTCCTTTTCTCCTTCCACCTGAAGTCCATCAGAATCGGGCAGATTCTTAATGCTCGCTAGCGTCTTTCAACACTTAATTACGTTTTCCAACGTGTAATTTTAATCTCCCTTTTGTTCAGTAGAGCTTTGTCACTCTGTTTGTTGTTGTTGCTTTGTTTCGTTTCGAACAACGAATGGGTCACACTTTAGGAGCACTCCCCACCATGTAAATCCTAGCAGAAGGCAGAGCTCCTGTCCTTCAATTGGAAGCCACAAATCAGATGCTCATGACCAAACCTCCTCTGTTGCTAGGATGCAGACATGTGACAAAGCCTCATCCATTATCTACACAAGCCTCAGGTTTTGACTAGAAACTAATAATGCTTTTAAAAGGGAAACAGTGGGAAACTTATTTGTGTGGAAGAGTAACCTTGGCACAATATCCATTTTCCAAGGGTGGCATTTGCAGAGGGAGTACAGGATTCAGCGGCTGCATCAGAATTTGTGCAGGATTTGACTGCAGTCCAGGGAGCTGTCTAGGCTAGCCTTCACCATTCCTCTATGTTTCTGAGCTTACTTCTTCAGACCTCTGCCCAAAATTTTACTCAATACCTTTCTGCTTAAATCTGTCAGTAGGTTCCTCTTGCTTATGATTAAGAATCAAGCACTGTTTTAATTGTATTCTTAGAATATAAACCAAAAGGTCTCTGCTTAGAGTGCTGCTTAGTTGAATGGTGACATTTGCTAAGGGAGAAGGAACATTTGGGCAGTCACCAAACCCAAGCTGAGTGTTCTTTCCTCAAAATTTAATAAATACTCTTTTGAGGACACAACCCATCTCATGAAGAAACCCTTCTCAGATTTGAGGCATTCAGAAGGCTACCTAGGTGGTTTTCATGGTTAAGAAGTTGGGTCAGAGAAAGTGGCAGTCGTCCATCTGTGTGCTTCTTATTATAGCATGCCTCTCTGCCAGCCTTCTGTACAGAAATATGCCTTAGTTACGATGCCATGTCATCTCAGTATGCAAATCTTTCACTATATTTCTAAATTTTTCTGCAGATAGAATTAATCAGAAAAATGTACAAATTGATACAACAGCAATATTTAAATAATAGACAATGCAAATTACTGATTATAATTTTCCAATCCATGTTGACTTAAACTGTAAATGTATCATGCTTATCATACACCAGGATTAAAATGTTTTTACAAATAAAAGTCTGCTTTGTATTTGATACCATCACGCCTTTTGTTCCTAAGTAATGAATTTATTTCTTGTTTGGTTAATTCCACTACTATATGATACTTAGTGGTACTCAATTTCTTTGATTACTAGCAAGAGTAGCCTCTTTTCATGTTTACCAACCATTTACGTTTATTCTACTGTGAAGCGCTAGTTCACATTTTCTACCCATTTTTGCCTAGGCCTTCATTCCTGGAAGCGTTGGGAATCACTGACCTGACCCTCTTTATCACACCGTGTCTGGACTTTCTTGATCTAACACGTTTCAGTTTTCTTCATACGTCTCTAGCTATTGTTTCATTGTTTGTGAAGTCCTCACCTCTGGCTTTCCCTCTGAGCATTGGTCTTTCTCACTCTTATCTTTATATGCCTCTATCCTTACTTTATATACTCTCTGGACAATGACATCAATTCCAACGGCTCTAGACAGTATCAGTAATAATGATTCTCAAATCTATGGATGAAGGCAGAGTACAGGAGGGTATCCTTGGTTGGGGAGCTGAATAAAATTGTACCTCCTCTCACCCCTCCTCCATTATGTTGAAAATAATTTATTCAAAAACATGAACCCTGAATATTCTAGACCTTGTGAATAGATTAATGAACAGAAAAAATTCCTGATAGAAGGGATGATAATCCAATGAACAAATATGTATTACATGGTAGTAAGTAGTGCAAAGAACAATAGTGTGTTTAATAGAATAAGGAATGATCAGAGTAAACGTTTTTTCGTTTTTTTTTTAATAGGGTAGTATTGGGCAGGGTTTTTGATAATGTCACAGTGAGCAGAGACATGAATGAAGTAAGAAAGCCATGCAGTCATCTGGAGAAAGAGCTTTCTCGAGATAAAGTGATAATCATTGCCAGATTGAGCCACTTTAATGTGTGGGAGGGTTTTGTATTCATGTGTGTTAAGGTAGAAAAAGTTTTAGAACTTCTCATGAATCCCAAATGCTTCCCTGTGGCCCATCATCTTTCTGAGCTTTAGACTCATGTACCCAACCGCTTCCCAGACGTCTCAAGGATGTTGCAAAGGCACTTCAAGCTCAGTGTTGAAAATGGACTCTACCTCCCCTCCTTCCCCTCCACTGCTCCTACTCACGTCTCCTAAGTTCTATATTTCACAACCATTCGTCATGTTGCTCAAGACAAAAGCCTCAGAGCCATTATTGACTCCTCCCACTTCCTCATCTCCAAATCCAATCAATTTCAATACCCTATCTCCTGTCCATTTCTCCATTTACCCCAAGTCAACACCATCATGCACCAGATTACTGAATAAGCATACTAGAGGTGCCTTCTCTAATTTTGTGATCCTCTTTACTCAATTCATTGTCCAGAGTCAGTAATTTTTCTAAAATAGCAAATATCTTCATGTCACTCACCTCCTCTAAAGTCATCCATTCTGAAACACTAAGTATAAACTCCTTAGTATGTTTTTTAAGAACATTGTTCATCTGCTCCTACCTTCATGTCCCTCTATTGCCACTGTCCTCCCAACCGGCCCCCCAAATATTCTGTCTCACCTAAGGCCACTGATATTTTCTTTCCCTGGGCCTACACTCTCTCAACTTCCCAGTCTACACAGACAAAACACACTTCCCAGACAAAACACAATTACTCTTCCTCCTCCAGATCTCAGTTTCATGGGACTACTCCCATAACAGACAGAGGCCTTTGGGTTAAATGGTCTAAGTTCTCATTATTAAATACCTGAGACTTCCTCCATTTCTGTCTGGACTATTTGCTCTATGCACCAGGTAAGAAATCAGACCCAGTAAATAGCGACTATGATCAATTTTTTTAAGTATTCTAGAATATAGTAATATAGTTCTACCTGTTTGTGCATGCCTGCTTGGTCACTTGGTCATGTCCAGCTCTTTGCGACCCTTTGAACTGTAGCTTACCAGGTCCCTTTCTCTATGGAATTTTTCAGGCAAGGATATTGGAGTGGGTGGCCAATTTTTCCTCCAGGGGATCCTCCCAACCCAGGGATCTAACCCTTGTCTCCTGCATCACCTGCACTGCAGATGGATTTTTTACCACTGTACCACCTAGGAAGCCTGGAAATAAATAATGCTGATAGTTAAACGCAGCAATCTCTGTAGTCTCCTTATGGATGATATAATACAATGCCGCTTCATTATTTCTAAATAAACCCAATCTGGAGTATTTCACATAAAAGATAGAAATTGTACAGTCTCTTGAGGTACCTTAAAGTGACATTCTAGCAGATACTGTCAACAGTCATAAGCTCTGAAGCGCCAGCCAAACAATATGACTGTGGAAGTTTCCCAGTGGAGGGATTGCCACAGTCCTGACAATTATCCAGTGATACACTGTGTGGCCTCTAGACCAGAAAGTCTATTAAGAATTCACCCAACAGCAACCCTGCCCACAGGCTCAGCTCTGGAACCGGACTATGTATGCATTATAGGCCTGCCACACGAGCATTTCAAGTGAGCAAAACAACATTAACTATATCGACAGAGCGGCCATCCAACATACAAAGCAGCATACCAATGGTGGAATAAAAAAGAAAATGATCGTAACAAGTTTTATAACCAAATTGAAGTCAACAATCTAGTTTATATTTGTTGGGCTCTTTCAAAAAGGCTTCTCACTCTTTTCATTTCAAATTTTACCTCCATATACAAATTAAAAATTTTCTTTGTCAATCTCTCCCTTTCATTATCATCTTGGGCCCATTCCTGCTAACTTTTCTAGACCTATTTTGTCCCAGATGTTATGGATGATGGTAAACATTAGGAACTGCTGGAATTAAGTTAAATTATGATATAACTGGGCTTCCCTGGTAGCTCAGCGGGTAAAGAATCTGCCTGCAATGCAGAAGACCCTGGTTCTGTTCCTGAATCAGGAACATGGCTACCCACTCCAGTATTCTTGGGCTTCCCTGGTGGCTCAGCTGGTAAAGAATCTGCCTGCAATGTGGGAGACCTGGGTTCAATCCCTGGGTTGGGAAGATCCCCTGGAGAAGGGAATGGCAATTCACACCAGTATTCTAGCCTAGAGAATTCCATGGACTGTATAGTCCATGGGATCGCAAAGAGTAGGACACAAATTACATTATAATATGTATAATGTCATTCATATGACATGCTATATTTTTATATGTTTATATATACATGTTATATATATATGAATCTTTAGTGCCCTGACAAACTTCTATAACTATATTTTGTTGTATTAATTAACTCATTCAAAAAGTCATTTGTTGAGTACCTGTCACATGCTAAGCACTGTTCTAGGTATTGAACACAGTAGCAAACAGGACAGAAAACAACATAAACAAGCATACACAAACAAGTAAATAAACAGGAAAAACAGCAAATAAGTGAATGTAGTTAAAATGAGAGAGACTGTATGTGTCAAAACAATATGTGGTATTATAAATAAAAATAGTGTGTACTCCCAAACAGGTCATATAGATTGTAATGTCCATGACAGACATCTAAACAAAAGGTCAAAATGTAGAATGACTAGCACAATAATGACCAGAAATGGAGAAATCAGCTCTGCTTGATGGACCAGAGAAGGTGTCTCAGTTCAGTTCAGTTCACTTCACTTAGTCGTGTCTGACTCTTTGCAACCCCATGGCCTGCAGTACGCCAGGCTTCCCTGTCCATCACCAACTCCCGGAGCTTACTCGGACTCATGTCCAATGAGTCAGTGATGCCATCAACCATCTCATCATTCTCCTCCCACCTTCAGTCATTCCCAGCATCAGGGTCTTTCCAAATGAGTCCCATGAGTCAGTTCTTTGCATCAGGTGGCCAAAGTACTGGAGTTTCGGCTTCAGCATCAGTCCTTCAAATGAATATTCAGGACTGATCTTCTTTAGGATGGACTGGTTGGATCTCCTTGCAGTCCAAGGGACTCTCAAGAGTCTTCTCCAACACCACAGTTCAAAAGCATCAATTCTTCGGTGCTCAGCTTTCTTTAGCCCAACTCTTACATCCATACATGACCACTGGAAAAACCATAGCCTTGACTAGACAGACCTTTGTTGGCAAAGTAATGTCTCTGCTTTTTAATATGCCATCTATCTTGGTCATAGCTTTTCTTCTAGATGTGGACATTTAAGTTCTTAAAGAAAGAATTGGAGTTTATTAGAAAATTAGGGAGGAAGAGTAATCCAGTCTGAAAGGTCAGCATTAACACATAAGATAATAGTAATCAAACAGGGAATGAAATGATTTGGGCTTTGCTGGGGCACAGGGTATTAATGAAAAAGTGTCATGTGATGAGCCTGGACAGCGGGAAAAGGCCAGACCAAGGAGCTCGTGTGTGCTGTATAATACAGAATTCATAGTTCATCTGATAAGCAATATGGAGCCATCAAAAGACTATAAGGAATAGAATAAGGTCATCAGAGTGCACTTTCCTCCACTGCACATGACAGATTAGACGGGAGTAGGTCTACAGGCAGGGAGACCAATTAGGAGACTACTGCAGTTCTCCATGTGAGGGGGTGATGAATAGGAGATCTGGCAAGAGCCCGTGAGGAAGAGCAGCGTAAGAAATATTAAAGAAGTGGTGGCCAACTGAATACGGAAGTGAGCAAGTTGAAGGAGACTAAGAAAACTCCAGGTGTATAGCTTGGACAATGGGTGCTGGGTGAGTTCACCAAAATAGGTAGTACAGGAAAGGAAGAGGTTTGTGGAATAAGAAAATGAGTTCATTTAAGGCTCTGTGGAGTCTGATTTAACTACAGACCTTGCAAACAAGCAATTAAATGCCTCAATCTGGAGCTAGAGAGACCAGCCTGGGATACGGCTTTAGATTAGATTAGGGAGCAATTAGCCATAAAGTAGGTCAGTGGTATAATATGTAGAATAAGCATGGGCTTTGGGGTCAGACAAAGGTTTGAATTCTAGCTTGGTCACTTACCAGCAGTGCAACTCTGGTCAAATGCCTTAATTTCTCTGAGCACAAGTTTCTTTACATATAAAATGAATATAGCAGCTACTTCACACAATGAGCGAAAGATTAGCTATACGGAATGTTTTACTTCAAAGTTTTACATGCCTTATCCTATATAATCATCAGAACTACAAATGTATGTTCTATGTATATATTTGCTCAAACTCCAGGAGATAATGAAGGACAGAGAGCTGTTGTGCTACAGTCCATGGGGTCACAAAGAGTCAGACACAACTTAGCAACTGAACAATAAAATGTACATATTAATGAGTGTATACATATACATACAGAGACAGGCAAATGGATTATGCACTAACAGCATCTCAATGTTCTCAGAGAAATGTATTCAGGATGT
Organism: Bubalus kerabau; assembly: GCF_029407905.1. Lineage (NCBI taxonomy): Eukaryota > Metazoa > Chordata > Mammalia > Artiodactyla > Bovidae > Bubalus > Bubalus kerabau. Next base: position 12,406,872 of record NC_073639.1, on the reverse strand, counting down.
ACAGTACAAGGTCATTTGAGAGGGCTCCTCACAGAAAATCAAGCAATTCAGGTGGGCACTCCTGACCTACTCTTTCATTTCTAGCTGGTTTTCTAAATTTCTTTATTGGTAGACTTCAGGTGAGAATATGTTTGGATTTCTCTCAAAGGTTCACCAAAATCCATCCATTCAGATTCTCCTGCATTTGCCCAGCCACAATAGGTCCTTATGATTTATTTGGACTGTCAGGACTGCTATGTATAAAAGTTGCTAGGTGGATATGTGTGGTTTCTTTTTAAGGTAAAGGTTTATGCTCTGCAAGAGTACCCAGGAGTAAAAGAAGTAGAAAGTTGCTTTAAACAGAGAATGAGCATATAGCATAGGAGAAACAAAACCAGTGCAAAGATAGGTGCTCTGAGCCTTAGGGTAAAAGTAGTCCCAGGACTGTTGGGTTAAGGATAAGCCAGGCATTTGTTCACAGTCTCCAGCTTGACACAATCTGCAACTGTCATAAGAGAAGATTATTCATAACAATTTTTTAAACCAAAGAACTTTATTTTGGAAAAATCATAGGTATATTGACCAGGTTACTATTCAAAAGTCTGTTAATTGAATGTAAATGTGCACTGATGAATGAATGGATAAAGAAGCTATGGATTATACATAATGTATGTGCTCACTCAGTCATCTCGGACTCTTTTCTACCCCATGGACTATAGCCCGCCAGGCTCCTCTGTCCATGGGATTTTTCCAGGCAAGACTACTGGAGTGGGTTGCCATTTATTCCTCCAGGGGATCTTCCCGACCCAGAGATTGAACACACGTCTCCTGCCTCTCCTGCATTAGCAGGCAGACACTTTACCACTGAGCCATGTGGAAAGCCCCATACATATAATGTTTTATATTATATATATACATAAAGCACATATATATTTATATATGATATATGTTTTATATATAATTATACATAATCATATATATAATCACATGACTATATATATAATTATATATATTATGTTTATATAATATATACTATATTATATATATTAAGCATATATAATATGTATTATATATAATGAGACATTAGTGGAAAAAAAAGAATGAAATCTTGCCACTTCTGACAACATAGTTGATAACAGGATGGCACTAGGGGATTTTTTTTCCTTTTTTTTTTTTTTTTTTGACCTAGAGGATATTATGCTAAGTGAAATAAGTCAGGTCAGGTCAGATCGGATCAGATCAGTGGCTCAGTCGTGTCCGATTCTGCGACCCCATGAATCGCAGCACGCCAGGCCTCCCTGTCCATCACCAACTCCCAGAGTTCACTCAGACTCACATCCATCGAATCAGTGATGCCATCCAGCCATCTCATCCTCTGTTGTCCTCTTCTCCTCCTGCCCCCAATCCCTCCCAGCATCAGAGTCTTTTCAATGAGTCAACTCTTCGCATGAGGTGGCCAAAGTACTGGAGTTTCAGCTTCAGCATCATTTCTTCCAAAGAAATCCCAGGGCTGATCTCCTTTAGAATGGACTGGTTGGATCTCCTGGCAGTCCAAGGGACTCTCAAGAGTCTTCTCCAACACCACAGTTCAAAAGCATCAATTCTTCGGTGCTCAGCCTTCTTCACAGTCCAACTCTCACATCCATACATGACCACTGGAAAAACCATAGCCTTGACTAGAGAAACCTTTGTTGGCAAAGTAATATCTCTGCTTTTGAATATGCAATCTAGGTTGGTCATAACTTTCCTTCCAAGGAGTAAGCGTCTTTTAATTTCATGGCTGCAGTCACCATCTGTGGTGATTTTGGAGCCCCCAAAAATAAAGTTTGACACTGTTTCCACTGTTTCCCCATCTATTTCCCATGAAGTGATGGGACCAGATGCCATGATCTTAGTTTTCTGGATGTTGAGCTTTAAGCCAACTTTTTCACTCTCCACTTTCACCTTCACCAAGAGGCTTTTTAGTTCCTCTTCACTTTCTGCCATAAGGGTGGTGTCATCTGCATATGTGAGGTTATTGATATTTCTCCTGGCAATCTTGATTCCAGCTTGTGTTTCTTCCAGTCCAGCATTTCTCATGATGTACTCTGCATAGAATTTAAATAAACAGGGTGACAATATACAGCCTTGACGTACTCCTTTTCCTATTTGGAACCAGTCTGTTGTTCCATGTCCAGTTCTAACTGTTGCTTCCTGACCTGCATACAAATTTCTCAAGAGGCAGATCAGGTGGTGTGGTATTCCCATCTCTTGAAGAATTTTCCATAGTTTATTGTGATCCACACAGTCAAAGGCTTTGGCATAATCAATAAAGCAGAAATAGATGTTTTTCTGGAACTCTCTGGCTTTTTCTATGATCCAGCAGATGTTGGCAATTTGATCTCTGGTTCCTCTACCTTTTCTAAAACCAGCTTGAACATCTGGAAGTTCACGGTTCACGTATTGCTGAAGCCTGGCTTGGAGAATTTTGAGCATTACTTTACTAGCGTGTGAGATGAGTGCAATTGTGCAGTAGTTTGAGCATTCTTTGGCATTGGCTTTCTTTGGGATTGGAATGAAAACTGACCTTTTCCAGTCCTGTGGCCACTGCTGAGTTTTCCATATTGGCTGGCATATTGAGTGCAGCACTTTCACAGCATCATCTTTCAGGATTTGGAATAGCTCAACTGGAATTCCATCACCTCCACTAGCTTTGTTCGTAGTGATGCTTTCTAAGGCCCACTTGACTTCACATTCCAGGATGTCTGGCTCTAGGTGAGTGATCACACCATCATGATTATCTGGGTCGTGAAGATCTTTTTTGTACAGTTCTTCTGTGTATTCTTGCCATCTCTTCTTAATATCTTCTGCTTCTGTTAGGTCCATACCATTTCTGTCCTTTATCGAGCCCATCTTTGAAGACAGAGGAAGACAAATACTGCATGATTTCACTAATGAACAAATAGAACAGAAAAAAAGTCATATATACACACAGGTTTTTGCCAGAGGAGAGGGAATCCAAGGAGGAAGAGAAACAGATAACAGAGATTAAGAGGTATAAACTTACAGTTGTATATGAGTCAGGGTATGAAACGTACAGTATGGAGAATATACTCAGTAATTATATGATACCTTTGTATGGTGACAAATGATAACTAGACTTGTTGTGGTGATCAGTTTGAAATATATAGAAGAATCAAATCCTCTGTTGTATAACAGGAATTAACATAGTGTTATAGGCCAATTACACCTCAGAAACAAATAAAAAGGCAAATAAACAAACTCATAGTAAAAGACATCAGATGTGTGGTTACCAGAGGCACGAGGCAGGGGAAGGGGAAATCAGCTGAAGGCAGGGAAAAGGTACAAACTTCCAGTTATAAGATAAATAAGTACTAGGGATGTAATGTATGACATGATAAATATAACCAACACTGCTATATGTTATATATGAAAGCTGTTAAGAGAGGAGAACCTAAGAGCTCTCATCATGAGGAAATTTTTTTTCTATTTCTTAATTTTGTATCTATAGGAGATGATGAATGTTAATTAAACTCATCGTGGTAAGTCATTTTATGATGCATGTAAGTTGAATCATTATTCTGTATACTTTAAACTAGTACAATTCTATATGTCAGTTATATCTCAGTAAAACTGGGAGAACAAAGAATTTTTAAACACATTATAATATTCAATATATGCTTTACCTTGGTCATTATTCTTTGGAATCTTTTGCGTTCGAGCCACCCTCTGACAAATGCCTGCATGATGGTGACCATTTTAATTATGTTTTTGGTTATTGCAAATTTTTTTCTTCCTCGGAACACTTGGAAGATCTCTATGTGTGGTCCAATTCTTTTAACTTTATTGTCAATTTTATCACTTTTACTAAGAATGGATTTGGGGCTAAAAATAAAATATAAAATTTCTTATTATAGTTAATAAGAAAAACAAACTTCTAAAAAGTCTTAAATTCAATTTCATAATGAATATAATGAAATAGAAAATACACTGTAATTAGCACATAGAATTTCATGTGTGTGTGTATATATATATGTATATCATCTGAACATTCCAATAGAGTTCTCCAAAGAAGGTTGAATATGTCAAAATCAATAAAACATACATAAATTGACCTTCTGATGAAATGAAACCTAAAAGACAGTGAATCTGTCAACGTTTATCCACAAGTATTCAAAAGAGAGATACAGTGTCTAAGGAACAAAATATTTTCATATGACAAGGCACATTAGTAAAAATAACTTTCCTGTCCCAGAAGCTATTTTAAACTAAAGACTGCTGCAAAATTATTCAGCACTGATTCTCTGCTTACCAAACTCCTCTGAAAAGTAATTTTATTTTCCAAATGCTTCCAGTTGAGAGGCAGGGTACGTATTGATAGAGCCATGGACTACAGGATCACGGAAGTGAGTGATCCTACTGGAAAACAGGACAAGCCTTGCAACGCTGATACGGACGGCCCCTGCAGCTGTGAGGACTGCGTGAGAAGACCTTCTGCATGAGCAGTCTGTGACCTTGGTACTCTTCTGTCTGCTTTTTTCCCTTGTATATCTTTTGTATTTTTTACATGGTAGTCAGGTTTTCAAAGTCTTCCAAAGTTCAAAGTGTAGTTTCCTTGAAATTTTTAGCATACAAACATCTGTTTCTCCTCTTAATTGCTTTTGCTTCTGCATCTTTCACAGCTGGAGTTCCAATGAGATAGCCAGGTCATTTCACACACCAGACCTGAGTCTCGCCCTACAAAGTGCACTGTGCATAGACTTCTAAATCCCAGACCCAACTTTCTTGATTCCCGGAGTGAATATCATTGACTGTTTCTACAATTTTCTTCACCAGATCTGTTTTGATATTGGCATTAAGCTGGCTCTTACAGACTCCTGTTCTAGTTTGCACATGATCATTATTTTTCTTCCCCTGGTGACTAAAATGTTGGAAGTCTGATTTCGATTATTGACTCCAGTCATCTAGTCTCTGTTGGGTGGTAGATAGTAGATAACAGGGGATCTTTTTTCCATTTGTTTCTTCTGTTAGTTTGTCTTGAAACTTGTGGTATCTTTCTAATATGCCTTGTATTATCAGTATACCTAAAATCAAGTTTCCCCTGTGGCTCAGAGGTAAAGAATCTACCTGTAATGCAGGAGACACATCCCTGGGTCAGAAAGATCCCCTGGAGAAGGAAATAGCAACCCACTCCACTATTTTTGCCTGGAGAACCCCATGGACAGAGGAGCCTGGCGGGCTATAGTCCATGGGGTCAAAAAGAATCAGACACAACTTAGCAACTAAACAACTACAACAAAACCTAAAATCATTTGAGATACTTTTGTACCCACTAGATTGGAGATCAGCTCCAGATCAGGAAATTCACAAGTATTCTTTGACGATCCTTCTTGACCCTTGGACCTTCCTACACCAAAGTAGCCACTACTGACCAGTGAGATTTGCTCAAGCACAGAAAACTGTCCTCTGGATTTACTTTTGATCTAAAGCTAAATACACAGAACTGAGGCTAGCATTTCTCTCTGTTTGTGTATACAAATAAACATTGTCCTGTCTTTGCAAAAGAAAGGAAGTTAGAAGGGAGGAGCCAAGATGGCAGAGGTATAGGACGGGGTCTCCCCCACAAGTTCATCAAAAGAGCATTTAAACGCGAGTAAATTCCACAAAACAACTTCTGAATGCTGGCAGAGGACATCAGGCACCCAGAAAAGCAACCCAAGTGAGGTAGGAAAAAATATAAAAGACAAAAAAAGAGACAAAAAAGGGAGGGACGGAGTTCCGTCCCAGGAAGGGAGTCTTAAAAAGAGAGAAGTTTCCAAACACCAGGAAACCTTCTCACTGCCGAATCTGTGCCAAGCTTTGGAAGCACAGAGGGCAACATAACAGGGAGAAAAAATAAATAAACAATTAAAACTCGCAGATTGTGAGCCCTACAGTAACTCCCCCAGCGGAGAAGCAGTGCAGATGCCTGCACACACTATTAGCAAGTGGGGGCTGGGCAGGGAGGCACGGCGCGGGCTGCATCGCTTAGAGTAAGAACCTGGCCCAAATATCCTCAGCGCTATCTGAGCGAAATAATTTGGGCTAGCAAACCAGACTGTGGGATATCTACCACGCAAAAAGCCAGCCCTAACCTAAGACACCGCCAGGCCCGCGCACGGAACAAAAGACTGAACAGAGATAGCCGGCTGCAGACCTTCCCCCTCCGGTGACAGGCAGCCAGAGCCGGAAGGGTGCAATCGCAGCCCCAGAGAGACACTATCTATAAAACTGTAAGCAGGCTTCTTTGCTAACTAAAACTTCTTTGGGGTCTGGACGGTCAACATCTGCCTGAGAAGGTGCGCCGGTTTTACACCCAGATAACCGAGTGGAGGGGAGGCGATAAGTCGCAGCAGTGGCTCTCGACAAACACCTCATCACCTGAGCTGCTCGGATCCGGGAAGAGCACAAAACACAGGCCCAACCGAGTCTGCGCCTCTGAGGACTACCTGAGTGCCTGAACCTGAGTGGCTTGAACCTGGGAGGTGCATGCAGCCCAGGGCCGGCCTCGGATGGTTCCCGGCGGAACAACCTAGAGCCCGAGCAGTGTGGGCAGGGAGGCTACACGCGCCGTGAGCGGGGGCAGACCCAGTGTGGCTGAGGCACTGCGAGCGCACGCCAGTGTTATCTGTTTGCAGCATCCCTCCCTCCCTCCCCACAGCGCGGCTGAACAAGTGAGCCTAAATAAAAAAAAAAAAAGTGTCCTCCACCGTCCCCTTTGTGTCAGGGCGGGAACCAGACACTGAAGAGACCAGCAAACAGAAGAAGCTATAATAGAGGGAACAGCCTTAGAAGCTACAGGCCATAGATTAAAACCCTGTGGTTACTACCGACTACATAGGAAGGGGCCTATAGATCTTGAGAAATATAAGTCGGACCAAGGAACTAACCAAAAATGAACTGAACCCACAATACTCACAACAAAACTAGAGAAAATCCTAGATATATTTTTACGATCATTCTTTCTTTCTTTTTTTTTTTAATTTTAAAAAAAATATTAAGTCCTCTATTGTTCCTTTAATTTTCACTTTTATAACCTATTACTTTGCAAAATAAAAAAGACCCTATTTTTTTTCTTCAGCAAATTTCATATATTTTTTTTTATAATTTTTTGACCTTGTTTTTTTTTTTTTTTCTTCTTTTCTTTAACATTGTATTTTTGAAATTCCAAACTCTACTCTAGATTTTTAATTTTAGCTTTTTGGTATATGTTATAATTTTGTACCTATAGTTTTTTTTATAATTTCTGTGACTTTTTTTTTCCTCTGTTTCTTTCTCTTCTTCTTTTATATAACATTGTATATCTGAAATTCCAAACTCTACTCTAGATTTTTAATTTATGCTTTTTGGTATTTGATATCAATTTTGTACCTGTATTTTCTTTATAATTTTTGTGACATTGTTTGTTTTTGTTTGTTTGTTTGTTTCTCTCTTTATTTTTCTTCTTTTTTTTTTTAACATTGTATTTTTGAAATTCCAAACTCTACTCTAGATTTTTAACTTTTGCTTTTTGGTATTAGTTATCAATTTTGTACCTATATTTTCTTTATAATTTTCGCAACCTTGTTTGTTTTTGTTTGTTCGTTTTTTCTCTCTTTCTTTTCCTCCTTCTTTTCTTTAACATCCTATTATTGAAATTCAACATCGTATTTTTGAAATTCCAAACTCTACTCTAGATTTTTAATTTTTGCTTTTATGTATTTGCTACCAATTTTGTACCTTTAAGAACCTAATCTTCAAGTACCCATTTTTCACTAGGGAGTGAGATTACTGGCTTGACTGCTCTCTCTCCCTTTGGACTCTCCTTTTTCTCCACCAGGTCGCCTGTATCTCCTCCCTAACCCCTCTCTACTCTACCCAACTCTGTGAATTTCTGTGCATTCCAGATGGTGGAGAACACTTAGGGAACTGATTACTGGCTGGATCTGTCTCCCTCCTTTTCATTCCCCCCTTTTATCCTTCTGGCCACCTTTGTCTCCTTCCTCCTTCTTCTCTTCTCTGTATAACTCTGTGAACATCTCTGAGCGGTCCAGTTGTGGAGTGCACATAAGGAAGTGATTACTGGCTAGGCCACTCTCTCCACTATTGATTCCACCTCATCTCATTTGGGTCACCTCTAACTCCCTCCTCCCTCTTCTCTTCTCCATGTAATGCTGTGAACCTCTCTGGGTGACTCTCACAGTAGAGAAACTTTTCATCTTTAACGTAGATGTTTTATCAATGGTGCTATACAGAAGGAGAAGTTTTGAAACTACTATAAAAATAAGACCAATAACTGGAAGCAGGAGGCTTAAGTCCAAACCCTGACTCCAGGGAACTCCTGACTCCAAGAAACATTAATTGACAGGAGCTCATCAAACGCCTCCATACCAACACTGAAACCAAGCACCACACAAGGGCCTACAAGTTCCAGGGCAAGACATATCAAGCAAATTCTCCAGCAACAAAGGAACACAGCCCTTAGCTTCAAGATACAGGCTGCCCAAAGTCACCCCAAAACGACAGACATCTCATAACTCATTACTGGACACTTCATTGCACTCCAGAAGGAAGAAATACAGCTCCACCCACCAGAACACCGACACAAGCTTCCCTAACCAGGAAACCTTGACAAGCCACCTGTACAAACCCACACACAGCGAGGAAATGCCACAATAAAGAGAACTCCACAAACTGCCAGAATACAGAAAGGACACCCCAAACTCAGCAATTTAAACAAGATGAAGAGACAGAGGAATACCCAGCAGATAAAGGAACAGGATAAATGCCCACCAAACCAAACCAAAGAGGAAGAGATAGTGGATCTACCTGATAAAGAATTCCGAATAATGATAGTGAAATTGATCCAAAATCTTGAAATTAAAATGGAATCACAGATAAATAGCCTGGAGACAAGGATTGAGAAGATGCAAGAAAGGTTTAACAAGGACCTAGAAGAAATAAAAGAGAGTCAATATATAATGAATAATGCAATAAATGAAATTAAAAACACTCTGGAGACAACAAATAGTAGAATAACAGAGGCAGAAGATAGGATTAGTGAGTTAGAAGATAGAATGGTAGAAATAAATGAATCAGAGAGGATAAAAGAAAAACGAATTAAAAGAAATGAGGACAATCTCAGAGACCTCCAGGACAATATTAAATGCTACAACATTCGAATCATAGGGGTCCCAGAAGAAGAAGACAAAAAGAAAGACCATGAGAAAATACTTGAGGAGATAATAGTTGAAAACTTCCCTAAAATGGGGAAGGAAATAATCACCCAAGTCTAAGAAACCCAGAGAGTCCCAAACAGGATAAACCCAAGGCAAAACACCCCAAGACACATATTAATCAAATTAACAAAGATCAAACACAAAGAACAAATATTAAAAGCAGCAAGGGAAAAACAACAAATAACACACAAGGGAATTCCCATAAGGATAACAGCTGATCTTTCAATAGAAACTCTTCAAGCCAGGAGGGAATGGCAAGACATACTTAAAATGATGAAAGAAAATAACCTACAGCCCAGATTATTGTACCCAGCAAGGATCTCATTCAAGTATGAAGGAAAAATCAAAAGCTTTTCAGACAAGCAAAAGCTGAGAGAATTCTGTACCACCAAACCAGCTCTCCAACAAATACTAAAGGATAGTCTCTAGACAGGAAACACAAAAATGGTGTATAAATTCGAACCCAAAACAATAAAGTAAATGGCAACGGGATCATACTTATCAATAATTACCTTAAACGTAAATGGGTTGAATGCCCCAACCAAAAGACAAAGACTGGCTGAATGGATACAAAAACAAGACCCCTACATATGTTGTCTACAAGAGACCCACCTCAAATCAGGGGACACATACAGACTGAAAGTGAAGGGCTGGAAAAAGATTTTCCATGCAAATAGGGACCAAAAGAAAGCAGGAGTAGCAATACTCATATCAGATAAAATAGACTTTAAAGAAGAAGTAAAACTCTCACTATTTGCAGATGACATGATCCTCTACATAGAAAACCCTAAAGACTCCACCAGAAAATTACTAGAACCAATCAATGACTATAGTAAAGTTGCAGGATATAAAATCAACACACAGAAATCCTTTGCATTCCTATACACTAATAATGAGAAAACAGAAAGAGAAATTAAGGAAACAATTCCATTCACCATTGCAACGGAAAGAATAAAATACTTAGGAATATATCTACCTAAAGAAACTAAAGACCTATATATAGAAAACTATAAAACACTGGTGAAAGAAATCAAAGAGGACACTAATAGATGGAGAAATATACCATGTTCATGCATTGGAAGAATCAATATAGTGGAAATGAGTATACTACCCAAAGCAATTTATAGATTCAATGCAATCCCTATCAAGCTACCGACGGTATTCTTCACAGAGCTAGAACAAATAATTTCACAATTTGTATGGAAATACAAAAAACCTCGAATAGCCAAAGCTATCTTGAAAAAGAAGAATGGAACTGGAGGAATCAACCTACCTGACTTCAGGCTCTATTACAAAGCCACAGTTATCAAGACAGTATGGTACTGGCACAAAGACAGAAATATTGATCAGTGGAACAAAATAGAAAGCCCGGAGATAAATCCACACACCTATGGACACCTTATCTTTGACAAAGGAGGCAAGAATATACAATGGATTAAAGACAATCTCTTTAACAAGTGGTGCTGGGAAATCTGGTCAACCACTTGTAAAAGAATGAAACTAGAACACTTTCTAACACCATACACAAAAATAAACTCAAAATGGATTAAAGATCTCAACATAAGACCAGAAACTATAAAACTCCTAGAGGAGAACATAGGCAAAACACTCTCCGACATACATCACAGCAGGATCCTCTATGACCCACCTCCCAGAATATTGGAAATAAAAGCAAAACTAAACAAATGGGACCTAATTAACCTTAAAAGCTTCTGCACATCAAAGGAAACTATAAGCAAGGTGAAAAGACAGTCTTCAGAATGGGAGAGAAAAATAGCAAATGAAGCAACTGACAAACAACTAATCTCAAAAATATACAAGCAACTCCTACAGCTCAATTCCAGAAAAATAAATGACCCAATCAAAAAATGGGCCAAAGAACTAAATAGACATTTCTCCAAAGAAGACATACAGATGGCTAACAAACACATGAAAAGATGCTCAACATCACTCATTATCAGAGAAATGCAAATCAAAACCACCATGAGGTACCATTTCACACCAGTCAGAATGGCTGCGATCCAAAAGTCTACAAGTAATAAATGCTGGAGAGGGTGTGGAGAAAAGGGAACCCTCTTACACTGTTGGTGGGAATGCAAACTAGTACAGCCACTATGGAGAACAGTGTGGAGATTCCTTAAAAAACTGGAAATAGAACTGCCTTATGATCCAGCAATCCCACTGCTGGGCATACACACTGAGGAAACCAGAAGGGAAAGAGACACGTGTACCCCAATGTTCATCGCAGCACTGTTTATAATAGCCAGGACATGGAAGCAACCTAGATGTCCATCAGCAGATGAATGGATAAGAAAGCAGTGGTACATATACACAATGGAGTATTACTCAGCCATTAAAAAGAATACATTTGAATCAGTTCTAAGGAGGTGGATGAAACTGGAACCCATTATACAGACTGAAGTAAGCCAGAAAGAAAAACACCAATACAGTATACTAATGCATATATATGGAATTTAGAAAGATGGTAACAATAACCCTGTGTATGAGACAGCAAAAGAGACACTGATGTATAGAACAGTCTTATGGACTCTGAGGGAGAGGGAGAGAGTGGGAAGATTTGGGAGAATGGCATTGAAACATGTACAATATCATGTATGAAACGAGTTGCCAGTCCAGGTTCGATGCACGATACTGGATGCTTGGGGCTAGTGCACTGGGATGACCCAGAGGGATGGTATGGGGAGGGAGGAGGGAGGAGGGTTCAGGATGGGGAACACATGTATACCTGTGGCAGATTCATTTTGATATTTGGCAAAACTAATACAATTTTGTAAAGTTTAAAAATAAAATAAAATTAAAAAAAAAAAGAAAGGAAGTTAGCCTTGTACGATGTTCATATAACAGTAGTTCTTTTGTATCTTTGGTTGGTTCTTTCATTATCTCTCTTGAGAAAACTTCTGTAGATTGAGTCAAAAATACAACATGTTGTGCTGGAGAGAAATATTTAAATAGACAAAGCTACCAGAAAAGGCATAGAAAATAAAGCAAAGTTTTCTTTTTGGTTGTTTAAATTAAGACTGATTTTGAATAGCTCATAAAACAGGGAGCTCTGCCTTCTAAGAGTATTTTTGCTCTGTTATATCAATTTTTATGAACAGGCCTCCATGTATGAGATAAACTGGAAATGCAAATAAAATAGAAATGGTTACTTCTGACTTGTTCGGAGTTTTAAGACCTATTGTGAAATCAAAAGGATTTTGAGTTCATGACTTTTTTTCCTTTTTCTCAGAAGAAATAAGAGAAGTCTTAGAGAAACACATAAATGAGCCAACTTTATGGTCAAACTTATACGTTCTAACAATAATGTGTAAATAAATCTTAAAGGGACATATACACCTGACCATAAGGTGATGTGTGATGTGTATTGTTAAAGTACCAGCAGTGGTCACAGGCGCTCTGCTCTTCTCCTAAGTTGCCTTGAATGGCACAGAATTCTTTGCCACATACTGAAAACTGTGGAAATGTTGGGGAAGCACACTGATTGAGACCACCCACCCCAGCCAGGCACCATAGTAACCATTTGCATGAGTTGTTTTACGACAGGAGAACTAATAAGACAGGTACTAGTTCTGAAAGGAACACAGAACTAATAAGCCTCCACCAACTGGAAGAGTTCGGGAAAGGTCAAAAGGAGACACCATGTTTCCGACCACATCCCAGAATCCTTCTCTCTGACATCCATCTTGGCTGAACAAGGCGTGCACCACCAGGAAGGACTCTGAGTCAGAATGATTGGCTAAAGACAATCCAGAAACTAATCCCATCACCATGAAACCCAAGACTAGTCAAGTGGCAGAGCTGTTCTCCTGGGTTCCCTTACTCTCCTGCTCTCCACCCAGGTGCCCTTTCCCAGTGAAATCTCTTGCTTTTTCAGCACATGTGTCTCCTCGGACAATTCATTTCCGAGTGTTAGACAAGAACCTGGTTTCGGGCCCTGGAATGTGTCCCCCTTCCTGCAACAGAAGGGGGTTTGGGAGAGGGAGGGGGAGAACTGAAGTTAGTTATTTTGGTTAAAGGCTATAGTTAGCATGAATGATTAGAATAAGTGATTAAAAGCTATAGTTAACATGAGTGATTAGAATGAAATTAATTAAAAGAAAAAGGAAACGCAAAAATGTTTACAAAATGATGGATATGTTTTGTCTGCTTTTTAATCAATTGAAAAAGAAAAGGATTTATCTTGGGCCCTAGTCATATGGACTTTGATCAACAACACATCTCTAAACAATTGGAATGTTAAAAGAAACAGAAATTTGAAGCTGAAGAATAATTTACAGAAGACTTGATGGAAAGTGAATTATATTTACAAATAATGGGTTTGAAAAGAAGCTGTGAAATACACCAAATTTTGATAGTAGTTAGGTCAATTTGGCAATGGCACCCCACTCCAGTACTGTTGCCTGGAAAATCCCATGGACGGGGGAGCCTGGTGGGCTGCAGTCCATGGGGTCGTGTGGGGTTGGATACGAGTGAGCGACTTCACTTTCACTTTTCACTTTCATGCATTGGAGAAGGAAATGGCAACCCACTCCAGTGTTCTTGCCTGGAGAGTCCCAGGGATGGGGGAGCCTGGTGGGCTGCCATCCATTGGGTCTCACAGAGTTGGACACGACTGAAGCGACTTAGCAGCAGCAGCAGGTCAATTTGGATAAATTTAATCCTCAAATAGAGAAATGCTTGAGAATCTTTGACTATGAAATGTTGCATGGGTGGTACACACAAAAAAGTAAAATCAAAATTTGATTTTCTTTCTGTTACACTGAAAAAACTGATTTTTGAATAATAGTCTGCTCCTCATAGGAGAGGGGAAAAATCATTCAGGGCCTTTATTACAGTTTTCCTAGAAAGCAGAAATTCCTTACATCACACAAAAATAATTCTTATAAATACTTATACATTTTTTTCCTCTTCTTTGTGATCTACTTCTTACAAAATCTGGTATTCCTAATATTTAATGTGATTTGTGACTATGTTACTTTTTTTTTTTTTTTTTTACTCTAAGGGCACCTATGACTTTTGTTGATACTTTGCAGCCTCTCAAAATTCTTTGCAATTCAAATTCTAATCCCATATTTAGAAACAAAAGCCTGCTGGTTCAAAACTCAAAATTCTTAAAGATCCAACTGTTTTAAATATGGTCTGAATAACCATAATTTTGGGCCAGTTACAGCCTGCCTGCTTTGCATTTCCTATAAAACTATAACCAACATTTACTAGCCCAAGACAAGACAAACTTTGAGGCTATGAAAGACTTGAAGCCACTGTTGCCCATCAGAGTTCACTGCCCCAGAGACTCCCCTTCTTGCTGTGAGTGAAATCACCTAGACATGTAAGCCCTCCCTCCTCCACTCCCACAGGACGTCCCTTACTCTCGTCCCCTTCTGAATGGTGACTCCAGGTAGGTCTTCTGCTGTGAGGGACTTCCTGTCTCACAGCTGTCCATGTGAGCCAAATAAAGTGTGTTATGTGCCATTGTCACCCATGACCATATCTTTTCCTTGATTATTCTCATGATCCTGAACTCATTATAATGTCCACAGTTTACCTTAACTCAGCACTACTATATTGAAAGTTGTCTGATGGATCCAAGTCCGCACCACGAAAAGATACCAAAGAAAAATCTCCTTAAGTTAAATATATAACAACTAAAATATTATTAATATAAATATATTAGGAGCACACTTTGTGGTAAACTGATTGCATTGATGGCTAATTAATGCCCCTTTATGTCCCTATCTTTGCAATGTGATTTTACAGCCCCACCCATCAGGTGGGGAATCAAGCTACCCACCCAAGAATCTAGGTTAGCCCTGTGAACTGCTTTGACCAAAAGAATTCAATGGAAGTGATGCTATGCCAGTTCTTAGCATGTGCCGCTAGAGGCCTTACACAGTTCCATTCTCCTGGAACTCTTCATGTACATGAGAACAAGCCAACAAGCCTCTAAAGAATGAGAGACCACAGGAGAACAGACAAGAGTGGCCCATTGAGTGATCCCTGATGGTATCAGCTGAGTACGGACCACATCATCAGAAGTGCCTCATGAGAAATAACAGTTGCTGTTTTCAATTACTACACTCTGTGATGTTATTGTAGCAATGAATCACTGATGCACATACTCATGTTTATACACACAGGGTAATACAGTAACTGTCGGATTGATTTTTTTTTTTTAATATTTTATTTCAGAGGTAAATTATCTCTGTCAAGTAGTGACACTCATGACCAAGATTTTATGGGATGACTTTTAAAAAGAAAAACTTGAGGGTTGCCAGTGTGAATAGTATGTTCTTATTTTGAGATGTATGTGTGTGTGTGTGTTAGGGAAATAAAATAGAGGTGGTCTTGTTTAGGCTTCAGAGACAAAGGAGCAGATCAGGCCACTTACCTTGCTTCTGACCCACCTAGACACTGCCCAGACTATTGCTGTGGGTGTCAGCCACAACTTCCCTGAGTGTTGGAAGAGAAACACAATAGATAGATAGGAAGCAGACCTTGGAATTTGTTAAGTCCCTAGAGGAGGTCTAACCAACCACTCCTTGGATTTAACAACATTCCAAGATCTGCAAAACAAAGCAAAGAGATAAAGAAAGTGAAGTCACTCAGTACTGTCCTACTCTTTGCGACCTTGTGGACTGTGGAGGAGCCCACCAGGCTCCTCTGTCCATAGGATTCTCCAGGCAAGAATACTGGAGTGGGTTGCCATTTCCTTCTCCAGGGGATCTTCCGGACCCAGGGATCGAACCCAGGTCTCCTGCATTGCAGGCAGACGCTTTATCCTCTGAGCCATAATAGCAGAGCTGCTGGGTTTTTGTTTTTTGTTTTTGCTCCTCAACTAATAATTGGTTTGTGGCCTGCGGATTATAAGTGGGGCCAAGAAACAGCAGTCCAAAGACTCACCCACGGAGTTCACACTGCCTGGGACCTTTTCCCAACTGGAACTCCAGACTGCTGTCACACAGAACTTCCCAGCGCTAAGTCTGGACGTCTGCAAATCCAATATGGTGATGTATATACTACTGCTCTCCTCTGCTGTTTCTATTTCTTGTTTTCTTTTAAGGTTAGTATATTGAAAGTAGACTAGATAGTTCTCTAATAAATATTTGTATAGTTTATTTGAATATAATGAGTGGCTCATTTTGTTAGCAAATCCTTTGAACCTGAGAAAAAAGTGAAAACTTTCGACAAAATCGCATGCTAAGTCACTTCAGTCTGATTCTTTGCGACCCCATGGATTATAGTCACCCAGGCTCCTCTGTCCATGGGATTCTTCAGGCAAGTATACTGGGGTGGGTTTCTGGGCCCTCCTGCAAGGGATCTTCCCAACCCAGGGATCAAACCCATGTCTCTTAGTCTCCTGCATTGGTAGGTGGGTTCTTTACCACTAGGGCCACCTTTGGTGAAGGTCATTCAGCCGTGTCTGACTCTTTGCAACCCCATGAACTATACAGTCCATGGAATTCTCTAAGCCAGAATACTAGAGTGGGTAGCTTTTCCCTTCTTCCCAACCCAGGGATCGAACTCAGGTCTCCTGCACTGCAGGCAGATTCTTTACCAGCTGAGCCACAAGGGAAGCCCAAGAATATTGTAGTGGGTAGCTTATCCTTTCTCCAGCAGATCTTCCTGACCCAGGAATTGAACCAGGGTCTCCTGCATTATAGGCTGATTATTTATGAACTAAGCTATCAATGAAGTGGCCACCTGGGAAGCCCTGTTTCAAGGTGATCAGTGACTAAAGCCTTATGCAATGAATATGTATGTCTTCAATAGAGGATTCCACTTCTCTCCACTCTAATATTTCTGTTTATTATATCAAATACACACTAGACATATATTATTCCACTCAGACATAACTTCAACAAGCGTCTTCGACCTTTCTCTCACACTTGCCCAAAGTCCCTAATACAACTTATATGGGACTTACGTCCCCTGAAAGAAACATCGAAAGAATGATGGCCTTACAAAGAATATATTTTCTTAACAATCTATAGTAGAAGGAGAAGACTTAGAGTACAGGCTTCTCAATTTATGATATGTATCACATGTATGATACTACAGCACTCCTCAACATTTTTTTTTGGCACTAGGGACTGGTTTTATGGAAGACAACTTTTCCACAGACCAAGATAGGGGATGGTTAGGATAATTCAAGCAAATTACACTTATTGTGCATTTAGTTCCATTATTATTACATCAGCTCCACCTCAGATCATCAGGCATTAGATCCCAGATGTTGGGAACCCCAGTATAAAACCAAGAGAGGACAAAATTATGTCATGACTTCAGAAAGGTTGGCATTGGCAATCTCCAATCCTCAATGGTTTGGATAATTTGGGTGACTGACTTCAGGGTTTTTTTTTTTTTTTCTTTCTTTGTTTCAGGGGTACTAAAAGACAGTCATACCACATGAACTGACTCTACTACATAAATGTTCAACTTCATGAAAAGTACAAGCATCAGTAGTAAGTAGATGAGATGGGGAAATGCATTACGACAGTCAGATAGATGGAGGCTCTAGAATTAGAGCATCAGTAGGAACTATCCTTTGCTTACTTCTTCAAATGTAATTTTTAAATTTATTAGCCTTCATAAGGTCTTAAAACAGTTCTGATATGGAGAGAATTATCATTTTATAGATTTTTACAGTTCTGATACAGAAAGAATTATCATTCTACAGATTCTCAGTCACTAAGGAGTATCTGTAAAACTCTTGGGCCAAAAGATATACAGTTATTCCAGGTATAAAATAAGTAAGTTCTACAGAAGTAATGTCCAGCACAGTTAGTAAATATAGTTAACAATATCATAGTGTATATTTGAAAGTTGCTAAGACAGTAGATCTTAAAAGTACTCATTACAGGAAAAAAACTGTGACTATATGAGATGATGGATGTTAACAAGACTTTCTATGATCATTTTGCTATACATTCAAATATTGAATCATTATGTTATACACCTGAAACTATAATGTGTCATTACATGTCAACTATATCACAATTTTGAAAATTCTGTTAGAAAGTATTTATAAACATAAGTCATTAGAAACTAGGTATGAAACTAGTTCCCACCATAGAAGAGATTACACTGTTTGTCCCCAGGCCACCTCCTTTGAAAGTCACCCTATAAAGGTTGAGAAAGACCAGAGCTGAATAGCTTAACTGAAATCTTTCACTTGCGGTTTGACAAATCTATGATCAAGGTGTCAGATCAAAGAGTTTTCAGTGAGAGAAGAAATTAAGCAAGATTACATGTGAGAAAAGATACAATAAGTTAATTAGTAAGTTAATCATGTCTGAATATTAGACATTGAGCTTGGCAAACATTTGAACAGGGAATTTCCTTTCAACTGCTAATGCTTATACGATAATATATATTAAACACTAAATCAGTTTTAGAGTTTGGTTCAGATATTGCTACTAATTAGTTTTGGCTGATATTGAAGTATTTTGTATGCTCCATTTATAATAGCACTCTTCGCCCATCTGTTCATAGGTTGAAAGTGATTAAAGGATACTTACTTTGGCTGCTGTAAAAGTCAAATACTTTTTAAGCTGCAAATATGTGACAAAACCAGTTCAGGTTGCCAAGTTCAGAAATACATCAAAAGAGATTTGCGATGCCTCCCTGCCCCCAATTCCTCTTCCAACCTGCATTATCAAAAAGTAAATATCACCGCTTTCCTGATTAGACTAGCATGCCTGCTTTGTCCAAATGCTTTGCAATTTAGTTATAATTTACACAATTTACTCTGATTTGGATCCTCTGCTACCAAGCTGTGTTGAGGGCTTTCGTTTCCTGTACATGCAGCCTTGAAGAAGAAGCATGTGATGCTTTCGTGCTTTGAATGCTGGATCTGAAAGCAATCTGGCTAACAAGTGAAACAAGTTTGTGACCTACTTTAATACCCTATATGAGGTCTGTTCAGTTTAAAAACAATGCATTATATACAGCATGGGTGATAGAGATTTTTAAGAACAGGAAGGTAATACATTTTCACAAATAATATTGTCTCAGTATTATTTAATACTCCACTGGCAAATCTTCCCAAGGGGTTAGGACTTCATGCTAGCAAAACCTGCTCAATTCAAACATCAGAACTGAATTCCTGGCACTTTTTAAAAAGATGCAATCCTTCTGAAGTGGAAGATAACATCACTTAAATTGAGGCAAAATTTTAAATAGTTTAAATATTTGAATGAGATGTGTTTCCTTCTGATCTCTCCACACTCTTCTGTTCTGATCATTCCTCACAATGCTAGCCTGCCCCAACACAAAAAAATGAAGAGCCCTCCTTTTTGGATGTTGTTGTTCAGTCGCTAAGTCATGTCCAACTCTTCACAACCCCATGGACTGCAGCATGTCAGGCTTCCCTGTCCTTCACTATTTCCTGGAGTTTGCTCAAACTCATGTCCATTGAGTCAGTGATGCCATCTCATCCTCTGTTGCCCCTTCTCCTGCCTTCAATCTTTCCCAGCATCAGGGTCTTTTCCAATGAGTCAGTTCTTCACATCAGGTGGCCAAAGTACTGGAGCTTCAGCTGCAGTATCAGTCATTCCAATGAATATTCAGGGTTGATTTCCTTTAGAACTGGCTGGTTTGATCTCCTTGCAGTCCAAGGGACTCTCGAGAGTCTACTCCAGCACTACAGTTCAAAAGAATCAATTTTTCGGCGCTCAGCCTTCTTTATGGTCCAACTCTCACATCCATTCTAGTCCCTTTGACTAGATAAGACATTTGTCAGCAAAGTGATGCCTCTGTTTTTTAATATGCTGTGTAGGTTGGCCATAGCTTTTCTTCCAAGGAGCAACCATCTTTTAATTACATGGCAGCAGTCACCATCTGCAGTGATTTTGGAGCCAAATAGTCACTGTTTCCATTGTTTCCCCATCTATTTGCCATGAAGTTTATGGGACCGGATGTCATGATCTTAGTTCTTTAAATGTTGAGTTTTAAGCCACAGCAACCTCTAACTAGATCACATTAAAGGGTGGAGGCTGATAGTCTACTTAGAGCCTCTGAGGATACTTGTCTTCAACATTTTATTACCTAAAGTGCTCTAACCAGCACCTATCCAGAAATGCAAATGACACAGTGACCTGGGAGGGTTTCTTCTCCCTACCCCACACCTGATTTTCCTAGGAAGACATTCTCCCAGTCCATCAGGCCATATCCCTGGAAAGATGCATTTTATTTTTGCTATTGCTGCTTAGTTTCAATTTTCCAACAGCTCTTCCTCAAAAAAAGAAAATTTTAAATCCCAAATTCAGTTCAAAAAATGAAATTATTCTTTCCTGCATGTATTAACTTTTTGGAGGAGCATGATTTATTATGAATCAAACCAAAATTATCATTTCACATCACAGACAGCCAAAAGGATAAACTGGATTTGTTCAAATTTAATTGATTCTGCCTATATGGACAAGATAATCATGACACACTCCCAGGGAATTCTAATACAAGCATTTAAAACACCATTTTAATGTACATACATGTTTTTATCTGTAGGGCACTTTAAAAAAAATTACCCTGGAAGATGTCATAATGACTAGGGTGTTTATGCCAAAGGTGTAACAGGAGCTGATTTTTCTGTGACAGAGTGACCACAGTTGTCCATTTATCATGAGCTTATCTATGTGATAGGGAACATAATGAGTTATCTAGTCCTTCTGCCCAAATATTCATTTATTCCTCTTGGGGTAGCCCTTTGCTCGAAATCCAGACTTTAGTCAGTTATGGAGGAGAGCTGAATCTACTCACTGCCATCTATCTCTCTCATCTCTGATCAGAAAGAACAATGACGATCAGTGCCTGTCCACAGATTATTTGTCCCTAGAATCCAGTTTTAGATAATGAAATAAATCCCCACAACAATTCAGGTGATTTTTAAAAATAACTTACGATATTATACTCAACCTGTTATTCCCAAACACCTGTGTATTTTAGAGACCGTCATTTCCAAGAACTGGGGAGACCCTTGAGCAAGCACACTCAGTGTGAGGACCAGAAAGCACATCAGATTTTACTAGAAAAGCAGGAAATGTGGACAGTCTTCAGAGCAACCTGGAGAGGGATGGGACTTGTAATCCCTCTCCCCAGGCTTCTGCTTCCCTATTCTCCCTCTGGATGAGTTCTTCCATGAAAAAAGTAATTAAAACTCTGACTTTCCATGTGAAATGAGACATCCATTCGTCCTCATTTCACTTTTGTGGGTAAGATTACTGTGATTTAGAGATGAGAACTTATGTGATCCCTCTCTCATTGTTCTTCTCGCTGTTTCTCAGCTGTTTTCTTTCTGGCTCCACACAGGAACTGTTACCAATAAAGTCTGCTTCTTTCCCTGCCAGGTAGTTAATGGTGTCAACAAGATGAAATTACCTTTTATAGCAGGAGACAGAAAAAGTATTCATTGACCAAGAAATGGAGAAGCAGGAGGTCTTGCTCTAAAAGCACCTTCTCCCATAGACAAGGACAAGCTTTTCATAGGAAAAGGGGCTAAAGGGACAGAATGGGGCAGATGTCATGGTCACTTAGATTCATGGCAATGGGTGGTGATTTCCTGGATCAGGGTCAGTGCCTCTTTTCTGCTCCTTTAGAGTTTGAGTCAGAAGCAGATGGAACCAACATGGTGACCTTGGGCAAGGATTATAACATTAAAGTGACAGTGAAAGTGAAGTCGCTCAGTTGTGTCCGACTCTTTGCGATCCCATGGACTGTAGTCTACCAGGCTTCTCTGTCCATGGGATTTTCCAGGCAAGAGTACTGGAGTGGGTTGCCATTTCCTTCTCCAGGGGATCTTCCTGACCCAGGGATCAAACCCAGGTCTCCTGCATTGCAGGCAGACGCTTTACCCTCTGAGCCACCAGGGAAGCCCTACAGCATTAAAAGGAGATGATAAAGAGTTCCAGAGCAGCAGTACTCAGCTGTTTTGGCACCAGGGACCGATCTCATGGAAGATAATTTTTCCATGGACCAGAGGGGTGAGGGAGTGGAGTGGTGGTTTGGGGATGATTCTCATAAGGAGCATGCAACCTAGATGCCTCACAAGCACAGTTCCAAGTGCCATTTTACTCCTGAGAATCTAATGCTGCCCCTGATCGGACAGGAAGGCAGCAATGCAAGCAATGGGGAGCCGCTGTAAATACAGACGACGCTCCGCCCACTGCTCATCTCCTGCTGCGTAGCACGGTCCTTAGCAGGCCATGGACTGCTAGCGGTCCGTGGCCCAGGGGTAGGAGACTCCTGTTATAGCAAGATCTTCATCCCAATTTTGAAGTTCAGACAGCTTATACCACTTTCTTGTGGCTAAACTTTTTGTTCATGTCATGTAAACACAGCTAGAAAATACAGTCAGCTTGGTTTTCTGCAAGTTTTCTTAGAAATGAGTTGGGGGTGGCTGTTTTCTAGCTTCTTTGATGAAAGCAGGTGTTCTTACGTGATTTAATATCAGACTGTATCAGTTATCAATGGGATAGTATGTGCAGAACTAAAGAAAGCAGTAGTGAGGCCAAGAGCCAGAATGTGTACAAAATGATGGCATGCCAGTCTGAATTCACTTCCTTTATTTTAATTTAATTTTATGATTATTTTTGTTTTCACTAGATTGCTATACCATGGAATGATATATAATGTTTCTGAATTTCAGGAGGCTAAATTTCAAGCTTTCCATAAAATCTTTGCAAACAAGGTAGAGAAATACAGGCTGACTGGCTGATCTTGGGTGGTCCAGTGAATAGTGTCATTACTGGCTGAGATGGTGAATATACGACAAAGACATGGGAAAGGGAATACACGATAATTTCAGTTTTGAGAGATGCTTATTATGGGATAATCCAGTGAAGATATTCAGGAAGGAGTAGAAAGTCTGAGATAGGAATTATAAATGCCTGAAAAGGGGGAAAAAATCATTAAAAGGCAGAGAAAAGATCCAAAATTTTAATTCATGCATTGAACATATATATATACATTTACTCACTCATTCACTCATTCAGTGTAAGTTGCTCTTTTAACACTGGGGATACACTAATAAATAAAATAGAACATTCCCTTTCCTCCTTAAGTTTATGTTTTAGTAGGAGAGACAGATAGTAATCACAGTAAACAAGTTAATAATAGAGTCTGTTAGGAAGCAATGTACGCTATCATAAAAAATAAGGCAGGGTAAGGTGACTGGGGAGTGCTAGCAGGGGTACAAATTGCAAGGTTAGTGTATGTTTTGCAAATAAGATCATCTATAAATGTGTGGACACCAAGTGGGTAAAAAGTGGGTAGGGTGAGTTGGGAGACTGGGATTGACATGTATATACTATTGATACTATGTATAAAATAAACAGCTCAAGAGAACCTACTATATATCTCAGGGAATCCTACGCAGTGCTCTGAGGTGACCCAAATGAGAAAGAAATCCAAAAGTGAGGGGATATATGTACACATGTGTGTGTGGCTGATGGCTCTGCTACACAACAGAAGCTATCACAACCCTGTAAAGCGTGAACTGATCATCTCAGGCAAAGGTGACACGGAGTTAAATCCAGTGATGGGATGTGATCGCTGTACTTGTAAAGCTCTGTAGTTGGTTCATGTATATGACTGTGCAAATAATTCCTCAGACTCATGAGGATGGTTAGGTACATTTCCTGCAGCATTGTAGTTACCACTTAACAATTCTCTGGGTCATCACACCTCTATACTCTGAATTCCTTGAGAGAGATTACTTTTCCTTGTGTGCCTGGCAATATATAATAGATGAAGGGAAGGAAAAGAAAGGAGGGATGGCAAAAGAACGGAATGGGGACATATCTAAGAAAGTTTGAGGGTTTGCTTGTTTGGGTTTTTATTTTTCAGAATTGAAGTCAGTGTGACTATTTTCCTTAAGAAACTGAATGACCAAGTTGACAAATGATAGGCTTCATGAATTGATCTAGGCTATTATAGTTTGGTTCCACTGAACACTGTATTCATAAAATTACATTTGAAATGCTGTATTCTTCCCCAAGCATCACATTTCAAGAGGGATACTTTTCAGTATAGTAAGCACCCATTCCTTTCCTCTGTTTTTATCTCATTTCCCCTTATGGAATTGCACTTCTTCTTTTCCAATCATGTGACTCCTCTATGATTTTCCCTGTCATGTCATCCAAGCTGGAAGGTCAGCCAGAATATTTCTACATGAAGTGTGAATGTGTCTTTGTGTGTGTGTGTGTGTGTAATAAGAGACTTTTCTTTTTTGGTAAGACCAGGAAGTACAATTACAAACAGCTGGAAGCCAGTCATTTTCCTTACCACATGGAGAACAGCTCTGTAGTAAGAGGCTTTAATTGTTTCAAACAGGGACAAGCAGAGATGTAAAATGAATGAAAGGAGAGCGCATCCTAAGACATAACTTGAATCTATTGAATTCGCTGAGTCTAAGATGCTGAACAGATCCCCACCATACTCTACACTCTTGGAATTTCCACTTACGTGAGCAAACAGCTAAATACCATTTTGCTTAAGCTAATTTGAATTAGTATCCTAATAACCATATAGATAGATAGATAAAGAGAGAATCTAAAAAGAGAAAATTGGTGCCTAGAGTGGTTTCAAAAAGACTGACTCAGGAGCAGTGGTTACCATTTCAAGGTAGATAGGTGCTGAGCGTCACACAGAGAACTGTCCAGATCAGAGCACTACTTGGAATGAAATGGGATTCCACTTGAACAGACTCATTACTAGTCCCTGGAGTCTTCAGCAAGAGGCTATGTAGAAGACTCACCCTTTGGATAGTTTCTGTAGGAAATGTCTAAGGTTTCTTAAACTCTGATATTCTATAATTTCCCAGAGACAAAACACACTAAAGGAACCATCACTGGAGAAATACCATCCACTATAAATTTATTTTCAAAAAACACTTAGCTTCTACTGACCCAGAAAAAAGTTGTTCACAGAAGATACTATGAACAAGCTAATATTACACTGCGTGCATGTGTGCTAAGTCGCATCGGTCACGTCCAACTCTTTGAAACCCTATGGACTGTTGCCCTCCAGGCCCCTCTGTCCATGGGATTCTCCAGGCAAGAATACTGGAGTGGGTTGGCATGCCCTCCTCCAGGGGATCTTCCTGACCCAGGGATCAAACCTATGTCTCTTAAGTCTCCTGGATTAGAAGGTAGGTTCTTCACCACCAGGGCCACTATTAGTAGATAACAAATTTCAGAAGAGATCACAGGAAAGTCATTAGGTAGTAAACTGTAAAAGTGCTTTGAGATAAAATAGGTGGACTCGAAATATTTCAGGAAAAATGATGATGGACAAGTGTAGTAATTTTAGAGACACAAAGGAAAAATTTAAATGGCTAAATTTCCAGACTTTGAAATGTGAATTTCATACTTAGATATGCCAGGAAATGTACAGTATTCTATAATATCAAAAAAGAGGAAATTTAGAATTCTTAGCACAATTTTGCCTTTTAGTAACACATTGGTGAGTCATATCCAGCAACTTCTACCCTTTTTGTTTAAGCATGCTACAAAATAGAAAGGGAAAGTATACAATTATTCCTCATCTACATATATACACAAACTATCTGGGATAGTTGGGATCCTAAAGAATGAAAAAAGAAAGAGAGAAACTTAAGATGTATAAAATGGTACACTTCATTGATGACATATATGAAAAACAATGTTTACATTATCCAGAATTAATAGTAAAAAGGTGGAAGGCTGATTACCACCTTTTGAACTTCTGTTGTTGACTCTTATGAGTCAACAACAGAATGTTTTTCCTCTATGAATTAAAAACTCATCAATTGTTCTATTTGATGCTTAGAAATCAGTCATTTTCAAAAGCAGTTATGTACTTTAGAAATTCACCAAAAGGAAAATTCATCACTAAAGTCAGATGAACAGCTCACTGCAGAAAGACATCAAAAGAGAATAAATGTTTTGTTTATGGAATACAATAGTATATCTAAATGAAGGTGATACTATTTGCAATACAGTCAGAGTAGCCGAGGAAATTCAAGTGAACCTCAAGAAAGATAAATGAAGAACACCTTTCTCACAGAAAATAAAATTACAATGTCACTGTAATACTATAATAGATTACAATCCTGGTTCACAATTTTTGCTTAGATATTGAAACCAGTTCTATTTGCCAACTATAGAGGGTTCCCCCAAAGCTTGTGGCTATGGGTAGAAGAATTCCATCATGTTTTTCTTTTCTCTAACTAAGAAGAGGAGGAAAAACCAATTCATATTGATTGTAGCCTGGCAATGATAATATATGTATGATGTATTTTCACCCTTTAAATGTAAAAGTACTTTAGAAATTGGACAGTACCCTTCTGAAATTGATTGATAACTGATGAAAGGTCATAACATACTGTGTCTTATGTAGACTCTAAGGAAAACTCTAGCTGAAAATATATGAGAAATTTCTCTCTAACAAGAAAAAAATTTAAATATAAACTTAAAGGGTTTCAACATTTGGATTCTAAGGGCTTCCTGGATAGCTCAGCTGATAAAGAATCCACCTGCAATGCAGGAGACCCCAGTTGATTCCTGGATCAGGAAGTTGCCCTGGGAAAGGGATAGGTTACCCATTCCAGTATTCTTGGGGCTCCCTGGTGGCTCAGATGGTAAAGAATCTGCCTGCAATGCAGGAAACACTTGGGTTTGATCCCTGGGTTGGGAAGATTCCCCTAGAGGAGGGCATGGCAACCCACTCCAGTATTCTTGCCTGGAGAATCCCCATGGACAGAGGAACCATGGAATTTCTGATAGAAATGGTATAGGATTTCAAATAAACAAGAAAATCTTAATAGTGTTTCACTTAAATATTTTCAATGAAATATGTAAGCAAATGAAATATTTACAGTTTTATATCATTCACTTGTGTTTGTTGCTCAGTCACTAAGCCATGTCCGACTCTTTGCCACCCCATGGACTATAGCCCACCAGGCTCCTCTGTCCGTGGGATTTCCCAGGCAAGAATACTGGAGTGGGTTGCCATGTCCTTCTCAAGGGGATCTTCCTGATCCGGGGATTGAATATGTGTCTCGTACACTGGCAGGCAGATGCTATACCACTGAGTCACCAGGGGAGCCCATGTTGTCCACTACTTCACTTTATTTTCACGTTTCTTCACTTTTATCTCTCTCTTTTTCTCCAGAAGCACCCTTATACATATTAATTCATTAGTTTCAGCCTACTTCTCTTAAGTAATCATCAGAAAGGCTGTTAAAATTTAAGATACAAACAACATAAAAGCAGCATGACTGAGTAAGAACACTATAAAATGAGGGTTGGATTCTAGTAACAGTTTTTGTTTGTTTCTTTATTTTTCTGTGTGACCTTTTGTGACCTTAAAGAAGTCACTTTAATCTTTTTAAATCTTCATTTCTCAACTGAAAATTAAAGAAGGATTGGATCAAGTGCTCTCTCAACTTCCCTTCAGCCATCATCCTCTAAAACGTTCATAACATCCCTGCAAAAATTAGCTAGATGTCCCTTCAAAACTTTGCCACAGCTCTTTATGCGGCAACAGATGGCAGACGAAACAGGAAAATGTTTTGCATTCAGAGTAGCTGCTTGGCTTCGGGAAAATAAAAACAAGCACTCTCCTTTCAGACTGTACAATTTTCATCATTGGAAAATGGGACTAAATTTTAATTTAGCAATACCTATGAAGAAAAGAAAAAGACTTCCCAATCAAACTAACCAGGTAAAGGATATTTATAGGAAAAAGACTTACACAAAAAAATAAGGTAACACATCCACTAGTTTAAAAATGTACATATAGTATTTTTTTCTTTAAAGCTAATCTTTTTGTGAAAAGGCTTTTGATGACAAATTCAATTTAATAGATATGAATTATTCAGATTTTCGATTTGCTCTATGTAAATTTCGGTATGTTCTCTTTTTTCAACATTTTTTCCATTTCATCCTTGTCTTTGAATGTGATAGGCAAGAAGTTACTCATATAATCTTTTATCTTTTCACTGTCCACAGAATATATAGTGATTCTACTTTTTTCATTTTTAATATTGGTAATTTGTCTTTTATTTCTTACTTTTGTTAGGAGTTAACAAACTCTATATTCTTAAAATTTAATATTTTCAAAGAACCAACTTTTGGCTTTGTTAATTTGGTTTATTGTTTCTGATTTCTATTTCATTGCTGTTTTTATCTCTATAATGAATGTTACACATGCATCTAAAAAATGTATATTCTACAGTGGTTGGCTATAGTCATCTATAAGTGTCAATTATGTCAAATAAGTTGAAGGTTTGTTAAAACATGCAATATTGTTATTTATTATTTTTTTATTTTACTAATTTTCTTATCAATTACTAAAAGAGGAATGTAAAAAAATTTCCAGTCATAATTATGGAGGTGTCTATTTTATTCTTTAATCCTGTCAGTTTCTACTTTATCTATTTATGTTGTTCTGTCACTAATCCATCTCTGACTCTTTGTGACCCCATGGACTACAGCATGCCAGGCTTTACTGTCTTCACTATCTCCTGGAGTTTGCTCATACTCATGTCCATTGAGTCGGTGATGCCATCCAGCCATCTCATCCTCTGTCATCCCCTTCTCCTCCTGCCTTCAATCTTTCCCAGCATCAGGGTCTTTTTCTATGAGTCGGCTCTTTGCATCAGATGACCAAAGTATTGGAGTTTCAGCTTCAGCATCAGTCCTTCCAAAGAATATTCAGGACTGATTTCCTTTAGGATGGACTGGATGGATCTCCTTGCTGTCCAACGGATTTTTAAGTCTTCTCCAACACCATAGTTTGAAAGCATCAGTTCTTCAGCGCTCAGCTTTCTTTATAGTCCAGCTCTCACATTCATACATGACTACTGGAAAAACCATAGTTTTGACTAGATGGACCTTTGTTGGCAAAGTAATGTCTCTGCTTTTTAATATGCTGTCTAGGTTGGTCATACCTTTTTTCCCCAAGGAGCAAGTGTCTTTTAATTTCACGGCTGCAATCACCATCTGCAGTGATTTTGGAGCCCAAGAAAATAAAGTCTGTCACTGTTTTCTTTCTTTCCCCATCTGTTTACCATGAAGCAATGGGACCAAATGCCATGATCTTCATTTTCTGAACGTTGAGCTTGAAGCCAGCTTTTTCACTCTCCTCTTTCACTTTCATCAAGAGATTCTTTAGTTCTTCTTCGCTTTCTGCCCTAAGGGTGGTGTCATCTGCATATCTGAGGTTACTGATATTTCTCCCAGTAATCTTGATTTCAACT
Organism: Bubalus kerabau; assembly: GCF_029407905.1. Lineage (NCBI taxonomy): Eukaryota > Metazoa > Chordata > Mammalia > Artiodactyla > Bovidae > Bubalus > Bubalus kerabau. The sequence goes on along the minus strand of NC_073639.1, from coordinate 12,377,379 downwards.
TGCACTTCATTCAGCCCAGTGTTTCTCATGATGTACTCTGCATATAAGTTAAAGCAGGGTGACAATATACAGCCTTAATGTACTCCTTTCCCGATTTGGAACCAGTCTGTTGTTCCATGTCTGGTTCTAACTGACCTGCATACAGGTTTCTCAAGAGGCATGTCAGGTGGCCTGGTATTCCCATCTCTTGAAGAATTTTCCACAGTTTGTTTGGATCCACACAGTCAAAGGCTTTGGTGTAGTCAATAAAGCAGAAGTAGATGTTTTTCTGGAACTCTCTTGCTTGTTCGATGATCCAGTGGATGTTGACAATTTGATCTCTGATTCCTCTGCCTCTAAATCCAGCTTGAACATTTGGAAGTTCACAGTTCACGTACTATTGAAGCCTGGCTTGGAGAATTTTGAGCACCACTTTGCTAGCATGTGAGACGCAGGTGGATTATTTACCAGCTGAGCCACAAGGGAAGCCCTCGCCACTCCTTCGGTGCTGGCATTCTAACATTTCCATGGAAATCTGAGGTGTTTACTAAGTCCCTGTCATTTGGCAGGACTTGAATTCCAATTTCTGCCTCTCTCCATGGTGAAGAGCAACTGAAACATCTGCCTAGGCTTTACATTCCACAAATGTTAGAGGAGTTTGTCTCATTCACCCTGTCCTTAACATCTAAAATAGCAGGTTCTTAATGTGTGTTGTCAAATTAATAAACTATGAAAGATTGAAAGAAAATTTTCTCAACAGGACAAGATACAAATCTGTTTTTCCTTTTCCTCTAGAAATTGTTCATTAATTCAATTATATTTTCTGAGTATCCACTACATTCCACAGATTGTGCCATGAACTGTAAATTGAAGCATTAATAGAATCAACCATCCCTGCCCTCGCAGAACTTGAAATTTTAGCCAGGTATCATTCTGACATAATTTAGCTTATAGTAGATAGCCATGACTCTGCAATTAAAGGACCAACATTTGAATCCAGTTCCCTCACTGACTAGCTGAATGGCTGTAAGTGAAACATTCAACATGTTTATCCATCAGTAACATAGTGAAAATAAAAATACATCACGTGTTGTTATGGGAGTTATATGCAAGTACCTTGTACAAGATAAACACAGAATGATTGCTATTACTAAATTCATTATGAGACTAGCTCTCAGAAAATGTCTAATCTTAAATTAGATATTTATTTATTGGATATTTAAATAATTGCACTGCATTATTTCACAGTCATATTTGGCCTAGATTCACCATATAGTACAATTCTATAGTGCCTGAACTTTAGAGTCAGATGTGTTTTGAAATTCAGATTTTGTTTCAAAGTCTAGGAAATTAATATAGCATGTATGCCATATATCTTACAACATTGAAGTACAGTCTGTGGCATGCCCAATCATTAAATATATTATTAATTAATACAACTAATGTTCATATGTGTGCAACACTGGAATATTCACATGAAGTGGGCAAAGTGTAGACTATGAGTAGTCATAATCACATGTTATTTTGGTCAGGTTTTGATGCTAAAGTTTTGGCACCATCTTAGGTGATATCAGCTTTCAGTTTCTGGAGCTTTCCAGATTTGGAATTATGAATGAGGGATTATGGACATTGTATAGCCACACCTTAAGAGTAATTGAGAGAAGGAATTAAGCAGGATGTCTGGTAAGAGAAAGTAGCCTGAAAAATATATTTGAATAAACCTGTATTTACTAGGGGGTTAGATTTCCAAACTGGTTGCTTCTGGCAAACTTTAGTCTTCTGAGTTTACCCTTCCACTAGCTGCATCTATGTGGCTGACACAGAGCTTTGCAGCAGGGTGGTACAAAAACAGTACCAGGTGAATGAACCTATTACCAAAGCAAAAGAAAGCACAAGTTTGAAACCTCTCCTTTTCAGAAACTTCACCATTAGCTTTCCCTGTCACTCTCCAATCTATCTCACAAAATCAGTTTTTCACAAAAGTCTGTCAACAAATTTGCTACGCAGAGAATCAGAGCAATCTTAAGACTCTCAGAGTCACTGAAAAGCATGCTGTACCATAGCAGATTGTTGTACATAGCTTCTAATAAGCCAAACTACTGAGACATCACGCAGCAGTGTTTATAGAGTGCTTTTACTAGCCACTGTAAATCATAGCCGGGTCTACTGAATGAGCAATATACGCTCAAAAAAAAGAATTGTTTTCCCTTGCTTCAGTCAAATTAAATGGGAACTTTGAAAAGATAGGTTCATACTGTGAGCTTTCAACAACCTACACTTCTTTAAACCAGATACTTAAGTCAGGATAAAACCAAAGCAAGCACATTAATTTAAACATTCATGCTATCATATAAAAGGTGTACCTGGGTTGCGGCTTTGACTCTGGCTTTATAGATTGTTGTTCTTTTTTAATGAAGTTTTTCTAGAAGAAAAGGAAGAATTGACACAATTAGGAAAACTTCACTGTCAATAAAATTTTAATTGCATTGATGTTCTATTATATTAATCAAAGGGAGAAAGAACTGTTCCATTATACTAAATATTAAAAGCCTGATTATACTATATATTAAAAGCCTGAACAATGATATACATATGTATGTCTAATGTGCTCATGTTAAGTCATTTCAGTCATGTCTGACTCTTTGTGACCCTATGGACTATAGCCCACCAGGTCCCTCTGCCTGTAGGATTTCCCTGGCAAGAAAACTGGAGTGGGTGGCCAAGCCCTCCTCCAGAGGATCTTCTTGACCCAGGGATTGAAGCGTCTCCTGCATTGCAGGTGGAGTCTTTACCACTGAACCACTGGGGAAGCCTCAATTACGAGCCTAAAAATGTATATAAATAAGTGTACTCAGCAGCATATGATCATAGAACCTCCTCCAGCATCTTCTAGCCCCCAGGAATACAACTCCTACTGATTATTTCAGTGAACAAATATCCATAAAGATCTACTACAGATAAGAATTTACTTACTTACTTATTTGTCCCCCACCTTATAAAAATATTAAAGTAGCTTCCAAAAATACAGTATGTATTAAAAAGAAAAAAAAGAATATCAAGTTGAAAGGAAAATATGAATAGAAAAATAAGGTCAAGTCAGAAGATCCTCTGGAGGAGGGCCTGGCCACCCACTCCAGTTTTCTTGCCGGGGAAATCCTATAGGCAGAGAGACCTGGTGGGCTATAGTCCATAGGGTCACAAAGAGTCAGACATGACTGAAGCGACTTAACATGAGCACATTAGACATATGTATGTTTCTGCTTTTGCTTAATGTTTTACACAGATTTGTCTCTCAAATTTCTAGCTATCAAAATATCGTGGCCTAAACTGTGTTCCCCTAATATTCATATGCTAAAGCCCTAATCCCCAGATGTGATTCTATTTGGAGATAAGGCCTTTTAGGAGGTAATGAAGATTAAATGAGATCATAAGGGTGAGGCCCTAATCCAATAGGACTGGTGGCCTTATAACAGAAGAGGGGCCACAGGCATGCACAAAGAAAAGGCCATGTGAGGACACAGCAAGAAGAAGAAATCTATAAGTCAAAGAGAGAAACCTTGGGAAAAACTCACTCTGTCCAAGAACTACAAGAAAATTAACTTCCACCGTGTGAGCCACTCAGTCTATAGCATTTTATTATGGCAGGCCTGGCAAACTACAGCGCAAAGTAACAAAGAGAGCACGGCAGTTCTAACACTCACAATGTCTATAAGAGAAGCACACTTATTTTCTGTAAATTTTTTTCCATTAGACTAACTTTGAAGATTAACTTTTCTTCTAAAATTTCTTCCATGAGTACTTTAAAGGAAGCCTGGGATAATGGCATGGTCAGCTTCAAGAGCATCTCTTCAATAATGACACTGGAGTGCTTAATATGGATCTTTTATACAATCCTTCAATACCAGTCAACAGTGGAAAGAACAACTCAGAAAGATAATTTTTCAAGACCTCAGAATAACTGGGCCATTCTCTTTCTGGTCATTAGGTGTGATCCAAAGCTTAAACTGATACCTAGAGGCAATGCATACCCAATTTATAATCTGCTATGACAATTATTGTGCCCAAAATAGCTTTTGAAAAGATGGCCTTGAATGGGAGGAATTTGAGGCAATCTTGTTAATGAGTGAAGATTAATGGATTTGGGATTGTTGGCATTGTCTTCCCTCTCAAGACTCTAGAAGAAGTCAGTACCAGAAAGTGTCTTGGCTATGGATGTGTTTCTGATACCACAAAGAAAATATTTATTTTAGTTTTGCTTTTAAAGTTTCAAGTATATATATTTCACCACTGTTTGGCACCTGGAGTCAAAGAAGTCTCTTCTATAAAATCTCAGGATATATAAAGAATAAATGTAAACATGAAATATGGAAGAAATCTGCATTTGTATTGCAATAGCACTCAGTTTTAAGACACAGAGTGATTATTTTAAATATATTAAACAAATCATAAACCTCTCCTTTGGAGTCAAGCTTCACTCTATCCTATAGTGAGTATTCTCCTGAATGCAGTCTGACTTGTATGTATAAATTTTTATTTCATGCCATTCATTTTTTAAGGTTGAAGATTAACTTTTCTTCTATAGTTGTGTTAGAATACAATAATAACCTTGAGAAGCACTTTGTATCATCTCTTGACTACTTGTACCTTTTAGAACTCCCTGATCATGTTTTCTATTTCAAAGCAAAAAATCATCCTCAAAAGTAATATTGTACTTTTAAAAATGTATGCGCACATATAGGTGATAATAAAACATGAAACAGGACCTATAGTTTAAATACCACCCTCAAGATGTTCCATGACACATATTCATGGCTAGAAAAATACTCATGGCTGTACAAATTATTTTTTAACCTATATTCCATACTTTCACACAAAACAAAGTGCTTGGCTTGAAACACACTGTCCTTATAAGATATACTATTTACACTTGCCAGCTTGATTTTTTTTACTACCTCCTTCTCTGGCCACATGACACACTCTCCATTATGAAGGGTATCAGATATGAAGGTCATTCAGCAAAGCAGCCTGACAACCATTCTTTTTTTAAACAGTGGTTGTACAAGACACAGACTAAAAGGCAGCCACCCCAACTTCAGGATTTTAAAATTTTATTTGTCTGTTCTGGGTCCTAGTTATGGTATGCAGGATCTTTTTCAGTGGCAGGCATATTCCTAGTTGCAGCATGTGGGATCTAGTTCCCTGCTGCTAAGTCACTTCAGTCGTGCCCGACTTTGTGCGACCCCATAGACGCCCACCAGGCTCCCCTGTCCCTGGGATTCTCCAGACCAGGGACCAAATCTTGGCCCCCTGCAGGGGAGTGTGGAGTCTTGGCCACTGGACCATCAGGGAAGTCCCTCAGACAAACAGTCTTCAGGATTTTTCTTACTAAAATGCTCTCTGATTTTTTTCTAGTGACATCTGTTGTTTCTTTTTCTTCCTACTTAACATAATTAGAACCTGAGGGATTTGGGGTCATCTTTTTGCAAAGTTGCTTCAGTCGTGTCTGACTCTGTGTGACCCCATAGACAGCAGCCCACCAGGGTCCTCCATCCACAGGATTCTCCAGGCAATAATACTGGAGTGGGTTGCCATTTCCTTCTCCAATCAGCAGTCCTTTATTTAAGGGTTCTTGGTTTTTACCTAAGTCTTCGTTTTCTCCATACCTATATATTAAAATTGCAAGTCCATTTTGCCTTGATGTTTCTATTCCATTCTCTCTCAAAATGTTTCTTCTTAGCACAGCTGCCACCTGCTTCTCGAGACCTCCTCAAGGTCCTAGTCTCTTCATGGCAATGCATTTCAAGGGACACATTCTAAATACTTGGTTGAAGATGTAAGTCACTTATTAAACACTCATGTCAAATTTCCAATGTTTTTAACAACCTGTGTTGATTTATTCCAAACCTTTTTTTCAGACTCCTTTCCCACATATTTTCTCAAACCCCACAATTTAACTGGCACCAACTTGTGATAATTCACATAATATTATTACATCTCAAACTTCCTTTCAGAAGCAGCTGTCTTATCTACCAATTCCCCCTTCTTTCCAAATCTCATCTGGAATTTGTGTTTTCCTTTTGACAATGCTGCTAATTTCTCTCACAGTTTAATGATTAAATTTTTGCACTGATTAACCAGAAATGAAATATGGAAAAAAGCCTTTCATTTTGCACCTTCACGCTAGCCATGTTTCTATATTACTACTATTAAGGTCAAATTCTACAATATGTTTGCATTATAAAGGTAATCTATAATTGGCACATTATGCCTCCAATACTTTACCCTAAAATGTAGTTAAAGGATATTTTCTAAGTAGCAAGAAATTTTCATAGTTTTAAACAGCTTTGTGACCCTACCAGAAGCATATATAAACACACATTTAAGGTAAATGAAATGTTTCTGTAAAAATAGGTAACAGTGAACAGAAATCACTAATAGCATATACATGTAAAATTACAAATTACACATTAAAACATGTGAAGTAAACTGAAAAGCTTTTTCTGCCAAGCTTGAATATAAACATTCCTGTTTCCCCAGCAGAAGTCAGCCATGTCACCAGCACATTCTGTGAAATAGCAGAGTTGCACCCCTTACACTGCTACTGCTTCTTGATAAATATTTTAAAAAGAAAACTGTCAATAAGTTGCACACATGCAGAACCAAAAGGCACTGGCACCCCACTCCAGCACTCTTGCCTGGAAAATCCCATGGGTGGAGGAGCCTGGTGGGCTGCAGTCCATGGGGTCACAAAGAGTCGGACACGACTGAGCGACTTCAATTTCACTTTTCACTTTCATGCACTGGAGAAGGAAATGGCAACCCACTCCAGTGTTCTTGCCTGGAGAATCCCAGGGACAGGGGAGCCTGGTGGGCTTCCATCTATTGGGTCGCAGAGTCGGACACGACTGAAGCGACTTAGCAGCAGTAGCAGCAGCAGAACCAGAAGGCACAAAACACATGATTTTGGAATTTTTCACAAGTCATTTTCTTTACATTGTTGTATTTAAGCATTTCTTTCTCAAAACACACAGAAAGAACAGGAAGGTTTTCAAGCCACAGAATCACTCCCAGGAAGTTGCGATAGGCCCAGGTAACCCCTAGTTTCTCCAAACCTGCTCATGGAGCCATAGATGCCTCCACTTTGAAGGTGTTCTCAAGTGCAGTGTTTCCTTTACTTTCCTTATGAGAAGTCAGGGGAATGCCACAGGGAATGCTGGTCACTTGGTCATAGCCACGGCCTCAAAAAGTCATTCAACTTTCAGATGAGGAAAGACTGAAGAAGGTGGCCCAACAAAACATAGGTTGGTCCTTTACCAATCACTAGACAAAATTTCTTTAATCTCCAAGGGAAATCAAGCCTCTTTGACATGTAGAACTTTAAGGCTAACATGGTAGCAATACAAAGATGAGTAAGAAAGACAGAGAAGTTTACATCCCAGTATAAGTCCCTCTCAGGGTTGAAACTTATTTGTAAAAGATATAATAAGGCTGTTATTTCTTGAAGCATGTTCATAGCAACAAATCAGAGGATAATACTATAATACATTCTAAAAATAAAAATCAAAGATATTTTAAATGCATAGTTGAGATGAAGGGAAAGTAATGGAATTCCTATCTGGTCAAAAACAAGAAGAAATGTTGAATTTACTGTTGTACGAGTTCTGAGACTTGTCTCTGCCTCAGGGATTGTGTGGAAATTTTAGACAACCTAGACCCTGGGTTTTAATGAGCTCTGTGCCTCCTGAGAAATCTGTATGCAGGTCAAGAAGCAACAGTTAGAACCAGACATGGAACAACAGACTGGTTCCATATTGGGAAAGAAGCATATCAAGGATGTATATTGTCACCCTACTTATTTACCTTATATGTGGAGTACATCATGTGACATGCTGGGCTGGAAGAAGCACAAGCTAGAATCAAGGCTGCCAGGAGAAATATCAATAACCTCAGCTACACAGATGACTCCAACTTTACAGCAGAAAGCAAAGAACTAAAGAGCCTCTTGATAAAGTGAAAGAGGAGAGTGAAAAAGCTGGCTTAAAACTCAACATTCAAAAAGCGAAGATCATGGTATCTGGTCTCATCCCTTCATGGCAAATAGATGGGGAAACAATGGAAACAGTGAGAGACTTCATTTTCTTGGGTCTCCAAAATCCCTGCAGATGGTGACTGCAGCCATGAAATTAAAAGATGCTTGCTCCTTGGAAGAATGACAAGCCTAGACAGTATATTAAAAAGTAGATATATCACTTTGCCAACAAAGGTCAATCTAGTCAAAGCTATGGTTTTTCCAGTAGTCATGTATGGATGTGAGAGTTGGACTTTAAAGAAAGCTGAGCACTAAAAATTGATGCTTTTGAACTGTGGTGTTGGAGAAGACTCTTGAAAGTCCCTTGGACTGCAAGGAGATACAACCAGTCCATCCCAAAGGAAATCAGTCCTGAATATTCATTGGAAGGTCTGGTGTTGAAGCTGAAACTCCAATACTTTGGCCACCTGATGCAAAGAACTGCCTCATTGGAAAAGACCCTGATGCTGGGAAAGATTGAAGGCAGGAGGAGAATGGGCAACAGAAGATGAGATGGTTGGATGGCATCACCGATTCAATAGATAGGAGTTTGAGTAAACTCTGGGAGTTGGTGATAGACAGGGAGGCCTGGCGTGCTGCAGTCCATGGGGTCACAAAGAGTTGGACACAACTGAGTGACCGAACTGAACTGAAGCAATCAAGGTGTCAGAAAAAAACAACAAGCTACACATTCAGAAATTTTAGGACTGCAATACCCTAATTAAGGTAAACAGAATACAAAATAAGAATGAGTTTCCTTTTCTATATATTCAGAAATATATTGCTGCTGCTGCTGCTGCTAAGTCACTTCAGTAGTGTCCAACTCTGTGCGACCCCATAGACGGCAGCCCACCAGGTTCCCCCATCCCTGGGATTCTCCAGGCAAGAACACTGGAATGGGTTGCCATTTCCTTCTCCAATGCATGAAAGTGAAAAGTGAAAGGGAAGTCACACAGTTGTGTCTGACTCTTAGCGACCCCATGGACTGCAGTCCACCAGGCTCCTCCGTCCATGGGATTTTCCAGGCAAGAGTACTGGAGTGGGGTGCCATTGCCTTCTCCTCAGAGATATATTAAAGGACCCCAAATTATCAAAGTTGACCAAGCTAATTTGGAAAATAACAACTAGACATTGTAAAAATGAAACATATGATTGAAATAACAGAGAGCTAAATGAATAGCAAAAGACAAGAATGGATACACAAAAATATTTAAACTAATATAAAAATAAAATCAGGTAGGAAAAAAAAGACCCAGGATGCAGGGCACTGAGAGGCAGAGAGATGGCAAATATGAAAAAGAGGGAAAACAAGAAAAACAACTGAATGGAAGGCAACGTATATGTAAGGACAGTTTCATAAAAAGTTTTAATCAGAGTTTATACAGAAAAAAAATGGAAGAAAAATACCATTTAAAGAGATAGTGACAGATATTTTTTTCCCATACCACAGAAAGACACTGATTTTAGGAAGCCAAATAAAAACCAAGCAGAATAAACAGAAAACCACACTCATAATAAAACACATCTCATAATAAAACAGCAGAACAACAATTAAGTCCTTAGAAGTAGAGAACAGAGACACATTACTCACAGAGGAAAGACAACTGGATAAACATCTGATTTTTCAATAGAACAGTGGCAGTCAGAAAACATGAAAATGATAACCTCAATGTTTAGAGAATGTATTATTGAGGATAAAAGTAAATATAATATGAACAGAAGCTTTCTGCCAACTGACCCTTACCTAAAATGAGTGAAAGTCACTCAGTTGTGTCCGACTCTTTGTGACCCCATGGACTGTAGCCTGCCAGACTCCTCTGTGCATGGCATTCTCCAGGCCAGAATACTAGAGTGGGTAGCCTATCCCTTCTCCAGGGGATCTTCCCAACCCAGGGATCAAACCCAGATCTCCCGCATTGCAGGAAGATTCTTTATCAGCTGAGCTACCAGGGAAGCCCTTACTAAAGGTACTTCTAAAGGACATAGTTCAAGAAGGAAAACCATCCGATAGGCTTGTGATACTAGATATAAAAGTGAAAGTGTTAGCTGCTCAGTCGTGTCTGACTCTTTGCGACCCCATGAACTGTAATCCACCAGGCTCTTCTCTCCATGGAAATGTCCAGGCAAGAATACTGGAGTGGATAGCCATTCCTTTTTCCAGTGGATCTTCCCAGGGATCAAACCCGGGTCTCCTGCATTGCAGGCAGATTCTTTACTGAGAAGGCAGGTAACAAATTGGTAAGCATGTACATAAATCTAAGCAGGTAGGGAGGAATAAAACAATACAACAGTTTCTACATAATTTGTGAAGCTAAATAGAATAAAAGAGAGAACTAAACACTAGTAGTTAGGGCAATCTAAGATTTCTGTATGAGGTGGGAAGAGGATAAGTATATTTTAAGTTAAAAGTATGTATTAAAATTCATAATTTAACCACTTAAAAAAGTAAAAACAAGAACATAAATGTCAAATGAGTACAAAGAAAACTAGCACAATGTCAAACTTGTACTAAGGACAAACGAGCAAGAGGGGAAAATGTCAATTTACCAAAAAAAAAAAAAGGATAAAATGGAAAGACAAATGGAGAACACAAAATAGAAAGGGTGTAAATGCACCTAAATGTATTTTTAAAAATACCACTCTATGGTGTTCACAAAGAAGAAATAATAGTGGCCTAGAAATGTGTGAAAAAAAATTCTCAGCCTGATTTGTCATTAGGGAAATGCAAATTAAAATTGCAAAGAAATATTTCACACCTTCCAAATTGGCAAAGGTTAAAATTTTGACATATTAAGTGTTGCCAAGCATATGAAGCAATGGGGATTCTGATAAACTGCTGCTGAAAGTGGAAAACTGTTCACTGGATTGCCTGGTAACACTGAACATACCTGCGCCCACTGACCAGCACAGCCAGGCTACTCCAGGCTGCTTGTGGCTGGAGGCAATCAATTATCCAGGTAGTTAATAATCAGTTACTGAGTTCCTACTCCCCAGGCCCTATCCACCTGCCTCCCAGGCTAAAGGGATCAATATTCTAGCATCTACATAACCTGTTCTCAATGCAACAGGGTGCAGGCTCATACTGATGCTGTGAATTCTTACCCTAGAGAAACTCTTGCACCTAACACTTGTCAAAGAATGTAATGGAATTGTTCACAATAGGACATAACCTTTTAAAAAGACAAATCTCTCTCAGCAGTGGAGAGGATAATTAAATTTCAATGTGATTATTCAATGGGATGGTGTGCATCCATGAAAATGAATGAACCATGGGGGCAGAGGTCAACATTTATGAAGACTGACAGTTCTCAAAAATACATTGTTGGGCAAAAAGAGAGAGAATATATTATAATTTCATACACACAAAGTCAAATACAAGTAAAATTAAGCAAAATACTAATTGGAGTTGTGTCTAGATGTGCTAAAATTATAAAGAAAATGGGAGAACACTTAACATAAAATTAAGAAGATTGGTTTCTTCAAGTTATGAAGGGAGTGAAAAGACACAAAGAGTTCCATTTCCTAAGTTTTATAAGTATTTGTTTCAGTTTTATTCTTTAAGATATATATATAGAGCTACATATAGATATGTATATGAATAATACACTGTTTTGCACTATTGACACATGAAACAATAGAAATCTTTAAAACCATGTGATAGAAAAGTTCCCGAAGTTTAAGGTAAATGTCAGTCCCCCAAGAATGAAAAGATTTTGGAAATCTATGCGTTTTCCAAGTTTATCAAAACCCCCTAGGAGCATAAGTGGTTCCAGATCTACCCTGTATGTTCTTGGAAATTTCAAAATTCAAGAATGCCAAGCAATGGAACAGCTGCTGCCAGGAATGAGCTATCTGATTCTGAAGTTTTAACTGTATGAACCTATAAATACTATGACTTCCCTAGTGGCTCAGTTGGTAAAGAACCTGCCTGCGATGTGGGAGACCAGGGTTCAATCCCTGGGTTGAGAAGATCCCATGGAGAAGAAAATGAAGGCACCCCACTTGAGTATTCTTGCCTGGGAAATCCCAGGGACAGAGGAGCCGGGCAAGCTACATACAATCCGTAGGGTCACAAAAGAGCTGGACACAATTTAGTGACTAAACAACAAAAAATTGAATGCATGGGGGGCTGTTAAAAGCTGCCCAGCCACTAACTAAAGTTTAGCTAACTACCCTTGTTTGAAGCACTTTTATGGGGAATTACATAAAAGTATGCTTCTCAAACTTCATGCGTTTATAAATTACTAAGATCTAACTCTTCAAAAGTAAGGATACACTTGGATATATTGGCTTATTGAAATTGTACAGATTACTTTATTGGGGTGAAAGGTCTATTACCTGGCATATTTTCCCAGGCCAATTTTGATATTCACTATTTTTATTTCATTATTTAAAAATGTGTTTCTCAGATCTTTGATTGGTTATAATCTTACTCATCAACATTCACAAGAAAATGCATTCCTATCCTGCCATGACTCTAAATTAAGCAGAATGCATTCCTGTCCTGCTACGATTCTAAATTAAGCAGAGAATAGTTGTTATTCAGTTGGCTAAGTCATGTCTGACTCTGTCTGCGACCCCATGGACTACATCAAGCCAGACTTGCCTCTCCTTCACTATCTCCCAGGGTTTGCTCAAACTCATGTCCATTGAGTCGGTGATGCCATCCAACAAACTCATCCTCTGCCTCCCTCTTCTCCTCCTGCCTTCAGTCTTTCCCAGCATCAGGGTCTTTTCCAATGAGTGGGCTCTTTGCATCAGGTGACCAAAGTATTGGAGCTTCAGCTTCAGCATCAGTTCTTCCAATGACTATTCAGGGTTGATTTCCTTTAGAATTGACTGGTTTGATCTCCTTTCTGTCCAAGGGACTCTCAAGAGTCTTCTCCAGCACCATAATTCAAAACCATTAGTTCTCCAGCGCTCAGCCTTCTTACAAGGCTCACATTCTTGTACATAACTATGGAAAAACCATAGCTATGACTAGACGGATCTTTGTCAGCAAAGGGATGTCTCGGCTTTTTAATATGTTGTCTAGGGTTGTCATAGATTTTCTCCCAAGGAGCAGGTGTCTTTTAATTTCATAGCTGCAGTTACTGTCCACAATGATTTTGGAGCCCAAGTAGATAAAATCTGTCACTGCTTCCACATTTTCCCCTTCTATTTGCCATGAAGTGATGGGACTGCATGCCATGATCCTAGTTTTTTGAATGTTGACTTTTTGGCTGCTTTTGTTGAGTTTTAAGTCAGCTTTTTCACTCTCCTCTTTCACACCCAATCAAGAGGCTTACACACACACACACACACACTATATATAAAAGAGATAAACAACAAAGACCTACTATATAGCACAGGGAACCAGGGAACTGTGTTTGATATTCTGTGATAATCTATAATGGAAAAGAATGAAAAGGAGTGTGTGTGTAAGCCTCTTGATATACACATATACAATTGAAGAATAAAACAGTATACTTGTACCAAGAAGTAAGCACTACTTCATTATATAGTGATCAATCATAGTGTATTATACAGCGGTATTTTTATGTATAAACTTAAAAAGAAGAGGTGGCAAGAAAACTGACCTTTTCCAGTCCTGTGGCCATTGCTGTGTTTTCCAAAGTTTTTGGCATATTGAGTGCAGTACTTTAACAGCATCATCTTATTAGGATTTGAAATAGCTCAGTTGGAATTTCATCACCTTTACTAGCTTTATTTGTAGTAATGTTTCCTAAGGCCCACTTGACTTCACACTTCAGGATGTCTGGCTCTAGGTGAGTGATCACACCATCATGGTTATTTGGGTCATAAGATGTTTTTTGTACAGTTCTTCTGTGTATTCTTGCCACCTCTTCTTAATATCGTCTGCTTCTGTTAGGTCCATACCATTTCTGTCCTTTACTGATCCCATCTTTGCATGAAATTTCCTGTAGCATCTCCAATTTTCTTGAAGAGATCTCTAGTCTTTCCCATTCTATTGTTTTCCTCTATTTCTTTGCATTGTTCACTTAAGAACACATTCTTATCTCTCCTTGCTATTCTCTAGAACCCTACATTCAGTTGGGTATATCCTTCTCTTTCTCCTTTGCCTTTCACTTCTCTTCTTTTCTCAGCTAGTTGTAAGGCTTTCTCAGACAACTCCTTTGCCTTCTTGCAATCTTTTTCTTTTGGACGGTTTTCATCATCACCTCCTGTATGATGTTACAAACCTCCGTCCATAGTTCTTCAGGCACTCTGTCTACCAGATCTAGTTCCTTGAATCTATTCATCACCTCCACTGTATAATCACAAGGGATTTGATTTAGGTCATATCTGAATGGTCTAGGAGTTTTCTCTAATTTCTTCAATGTAATCTTTTTGTTTTTTTTATTTTATTTTATTTTATTTTTAAACTTTACATAATTATATTAGTTTTGCCAAATATCAAAATGAATCCACAACAGGTATACATGTGTTCCCCAGTAATCTTGAATTTTGCAATAAGGAGCTGATGAGCTGAGCCACAGTCAGGTCCAGGTCTTGTTTTTGCCAACTGTATAGAGCTTCTCCATCTTTGGCTGCAAAGGATATAACCAATCTGATTTCAGTGTTGACCATCTGGTGATGTCCATGTGTAGAGTTTTCTCTTGTGTTGTTGGAAGAGGGTGTTTGCGATGACCAATGTGTTCTCTTGCCTTTGCCTTGCTTTCATTTTCATTTCCAAGGCCAAACTTACCTGTTACTCCGGGTATCTCTTGACTTCCTACTTTTGCATTTCAGTCCCCTACGATGAAAAGGACATCTTTTGGGGGGTGTTAGTTCTAGAAGATCTTGTAGGTCTTCATATCTGTACTTCAGGTATTTGTCAGGAAAAAATTACATTGAATAGACTGTCACTATTTATCAAAAGCCCACTTAAAAGGCAAAATATTATGGGGAATTGCCTAAACAGTATTTCTCAAACATTTATATACTTATAAATCACTATTGATCTTATTAATACAATAGATTTTGATTCAATAGATTTGGGGTGGGTCCTAAAAGCCTACACGTTTAACCAGTTCCCAGATGATAATGATTCTGTTGACCCATGGAGTGGCAAAGGACTAGAGGATATTGCCCCACTCCACAAAACATCCTAAAATCTAACTCTGATTTAAACTAAACCTGCAGAAAATTATCTAATTTTAGTTGATTATTGTTTTTTTTCTTTGCATACTTTTGTTTTTGAGGAAGCAACAGCAGTGGAAATCTATGTGAAAATTGAAAACCAACACTTCTTTGGAAGACAAATTATCAATATATAATAAAAACAAACAAGAAACATAACAACAACTTCACTAAAAGGAATTTATTCTAAGGACATTAGGAATATGCACAAAGATTTAAGCACAAATATAGTGCACTGCATCCCATAAAGCAGTCAATTGCCAAAATCACCAAAAATGAGCTATGTCCCTAGAGTTACATTCAATGGAATACAGCTGTCATTGATTTAATGTTATAGAATATATGCTAATCAATAAGATGTTCAGAATATATTTTCGAATGAAAAAATAAGATTATAAAGCATTGTTGTTGTAATAAGTGTGGTTGATTTTTTCATTTTTTGGCTCATTGGGGTTTCCTTCAAAAAATAGGTATTGCAAGCATATTTGTCATTGCAATTTAGTATAATATCTCATTAAGCTAAAAGTGTATAATTGAGGAGAAAACTTTGTACCTAATCCATCTATTGTTTAATGAATACACTTGACTTTTTAGACTTTTTTCTGACCATTTAAAGAAGCAAATCTAAATCAATGCAATATTAACAGCCACAGCAAGATCCAAAGCCTGTGGCCATAACCCTGGATACCAGCACTTTCTACTTCCCCTGGCACTTTCTGTGTCTACTTATTATTACTACTGAAGTTTTCATTCATATTCAACATCCATGTCTGGTGCATTTTGTTTGATGAAAACAAGCTAATTAGTGCTGAACCTTTCCTAGTTCATAAATTTATTCCTAAGAACATTAAAAGGAAGTCAAGTAAGACATGTTCAGTAACAGATGTTTGCCTTTTTTGGCTGCCTTTTTACAGTTTGTTCTCTTTCATTACTTTTTAAGAAATTTAGTTAATGTTCCCTTTCCTAGAGAACAAGCATACCTAGCTTCCCAGGAGGTGGGGGTGGGGGGATTCCCTAGGGCAGGCACAGTCTGTTCACTCCCTTAACCTAATAGTTGTTCCAATGTTCTCTGCAGCCAGCTTTTCATTTTTTTCATCCAGGTTTTGGTAACAATCACACTCCAGCTTATTTCAGAAAGAATGAATATGTGGACTGGAAGATTATTATAAAACTAGAACTGTGGTGAGCACTATTATTAATGCCCAGGGTCCTAGAGTCTCTCAAATACCTTTCCCACAAGAGGATATCTGAGAATAAATAAAGGTCAACATGATTGACAGAATTTGATTGAATCCTTTGGCTTCTATGGTAAAGAAAGATTGTGAAGTGAATTCTGAAACTAAAAATTAATGGTCTCCTACAATCAAAGAAATGAGAAGTGTAGATCAAGATTCTTCTCTAAAAAACTGTATCAGTCCCAGAATACAAATTTAAATTGTTTATATTTACCTACCTTCCATTTTTGAATATTTTTTAGCGTGAGTGGTATTGTGATGTAGTTTAAATTGTGGTACATTGGTAAACCTAAGTAACATTATAATCCTAAGCATGCATTCATCAACAGTGCTTTCTTTTAAAACTTCATTAGAATAGTTTTAAATATATATGCCAACCAATTTATTGTGACTATACATCTTAAACTATTGCCAAAGGAATTCTACATAAAGTACCTCCTTTATTTTTTCCCAAAAGTACTTTAAGGCAACAGTAGAAATTTTTATCTAGAAAGAAAGATTCAAAAAAATAAATAATGTTCATAAAAATACCTAAGACCATATAAAATATATGATCTAAAAATATCAGGTTCAGATAATCCTGCTGCAAGGCAATATAACCACTGAAATGTAGAGTTTTAGCTGCAAGTACAAACATTAAAATAATAAGTATATATATATATGTATATCAAAATAAATATCTGCATCATTCTATCACAAAGATTCAAAATTTTATATTTCATAAGAAAATAAATATACATTTCAAAATTAAAATGTGAAATTTGAAGATAACGTACAGTATTAAATATCACTACTCCTTGTAACAACACCATAACAAATAAATTAAAAAATTAGAAAAAAAGAAACTGTTGGAATGTTGTTCAACATGTCAAATCATAGTCATGTAGTTAAGGCTTAAAGCAGTCACAAGCCTACTACAGGATTTTTAACATATCATTTCATTAGTATCCAAAATGATCTTTTTAAATATAAGAAATTATTTTAATAAATAGAAATTCTAAACTTAATAGTCACAATGATTTATGTTAATCCTTTGAAATATCAGAAAATCAAATCAGATGACCTTTTTATCAAATATAGCCTACAAGATGAGAATATCATGAACATGAAAATAATTAAAATGTCTCTCAAATATGTGGCAGAGGGAAGGAAAACAGCAGAGAGAAGAAATTATGAGGGAAGAGGAAAAAAGGAGGAAAGATGTTTTACATATTAAAAGTTAATTGACTACTTTTTATTATGTAGTAACATCTTTCAAGTGAATGCCCATAGTCTTCTGACAGCACAATTTGGTAAAGAATCACATAAAAATATCTAAATTTCAAAGAAGAATATCCCCTTAGATTCTTACAGTTTTCTTTCACCAAAATTGTGCAAGAAAATGCTCCAGAGAAAACTGATAAGAAATTTCATTAAAATCTAGTCAACCCATTTCACAGTCAAAATTAATATAAAGAATAATGCTATATATTTGACATGTTTTCATTTCTAAAAAATGTTTCTTATAAAACTTATTTTAGTTGTGTTTATGTGATGATCCTACACGTATGTGTAAAATATGACAGTGACTCCTGGTGTCTCTCACATAGGACTGTTCTCTTTGGGAGGTGCTGTGCTTAGCTGCTTCAGCGTACGACTCCTTATGCCCCCATGGACTGTAATCCACCAGGCTCCTCTGTCCATGGAATTTTCCAGGCAGGAATACTGGAGTGGGTTGCCATGCCCTCTTCCAGGGGACCTTCATTACCCAGGGATGGAACCTGCATCTCCTGCATTGCAGGTGGATTCACCACCGAGCCACAAGGGGAAATCCAAAGTGATGAATCTACACATATGTTTAAAAATATGACCAGTGACTCCTGGTTTCTCTCATACAGTACTTGTTCTCTTTGGGAGGAGGGAGGTCCAAATGCCCAGAGGTCTCACAGTATGTTCTTTGAAACACAAATCAACAACCTGGAATGCAACCAGTTATTAAACCAAATTCTATTTGCTTGTATTCCCTTACTTCCTAGTGTCATGGTTAGGCAAATTCTTTTCACATAAAGACAGTATGGTACTGGCACAAAGACAGAAATATAGATCACTGGAACAAAACAGAAAGCCCAGAGATAAATCCACGCACATATGGACACCTTATCTTTGACAAAGGAGGCAAGAATATATATTGGTGAAAAGACAATCTCTTTAACAAGTGGTGCTGGGAAAACTGGTCAACCACTTGTAAAAGAATGAAAATAGAACTCTTTCTAACACCTACACAAAAATAAACTCAAAATGGATCAAAGATCTAAATGTAAGACCAGAAACTATAAAACTCCTAGAGGAAAACATAAGCAAAATACTCTTCAACATAAATCACAGCAGGATCCTATATGACCCACCTCCCAGAGTAATGGAAATAAAAGCAAAAATAAACAAATGGGACCTAATTAAACTTAAAAGCTTTTGCACGATGAAGGAAACTATAAACAAAATGAAAAGACAGCCTTCAGAATGGGAGAAAATAATAGCAAACAAAGCAAATGACAAAGAATTAATCTCAAAAATATACGAGCAACTCCTGCAGCTCAATTTCAGAAAAATAAATGACCCAATCAAAAAATGGGCCAAAGAACAGACAGTTCTCCAAAGAAGACATACAGATGGCTAACAAACACATGAAAAGATGCTCAACATCACTCATTATCAGAGAAATGCAAATCAAAACCACAATGAGGTACCATCTCACACCGGTCAGAATGGATGCTATCCAAAAATCTACAAACAATAAATGCTGTAGAGGGTGTAGAGAAAAAGGAACGCTCTTACACTGTTGGTGGGACTGCAAACTAGTACAGCCACTATGGAGAACAGTATGGAGATACCTTAAAAAACTGGAAACAGAACTGCCATATTATCCAGAAATTCCACTGCTGGGCATACACACTGAGGAAACCAGAATTGAAAGAGACACATGTACCCCACTGTTCATCGCAGCACTGTTTATAATAGCCAGGACATGGAAGCAACCTAGATGTCCATCAGCAGACAAATGGATAAGAAAGCCGTGGTACATATACACAATGGAGTATTACTCAGCCTTTAAAAAGAATACATTTGAATCAGTTCTAATGAGGTGGATGAAACTGGAGCCTATTATACAGAGTGAAGTAAGGCAGAAAGAAAAATACCAATACAGTATACTAACACATATATATGGAATTTATAAAGAAGGTAACGATAACACTGTATGCGAGACCGCAAAAGAGACACAGATGTATAGAACAGTCTTTTGGACTCCGTGGGAGACGGCGAGGGTAGGATGATTTGAGAGAAGAGCATTGAAACATGTATATTACCATATGTGAAACAGATCACCAGTCCAGGTTTGATGCATGAGACAGGGTGCTCGGGGCTGGTGCACTGGGATGACCCTGAGGGATGGGATGGGGAGGGAGATGGAAGGGGGTTCAGGACGAGGAACACATATAAACCCGTGGTGGATTCATGTCAATGTATGGCAAAAATGACTACAATATTGTAAAGTAATTAGCCTCCAACTTAAATACATAAATTAAAAAAATAAATAAATGTTTAAAAAAAATAAATAAAGGGCTCAAATGATGTCCTCTGGAAGGCACTAAGGAAGGCACTTCAGGGTGATGGGACTTTTCTTAAATTCATTTTCTTGCCACCTTCTCACTTGAATGTTATGCTTTTACCACACTCAATTTCTTTTACTTCCTGACATGCACCCTGCTCTTCCATCCAGACAACCACAACTGTTCTTTCCCCTCTGCTCCTCCGTCCCTGAACCTTGTCACCACCGCAATAAGTACACAAGCCCACACGCCCGGGCATTTATTTGCTTATCTCATCCCCATTCTCGAGTGTCATCAAATGGTGGAGTTCCCATCAGAGAACGTTCTGATCCCAGAGCCACAGTAACATAATTGTAAATTAGCCACTCACTGAGGAGAGTTCTGCCTTGTCACTTGTAAGAGACATGGATGGACCTAAAGACTGTCATAAAGAGTAAAATACGTCAGAAAGAGAAAAGCAAATGTTCTATATTAACACATATATGTGAAATCGAGAAAATGGTGCAGATGAACCTATTGTCAGGGCAGGAATAGAGAGACACAAAGAGAACAGACCTATCGACACAGTGAGGGGCAGGGCGGTGGGATGACCTGGGAGACTGGGATTGACATATATATACTCTACCATGTGTAAAATAGCTAGTGGGAAGCTGCTGTACAGCACAGGGAGCTCAGCTCCATGGTCTGTGGTGACCCAGGGGGATGGGATGTGGGGGTGGGGGGTTGTGAGAAGGAGGCTCAAGAGGGAGGGGATATAAGCATACATAGAGCTGATTCACTTCACTGTACAGCTGAAACTAACACAGCATTGTAAAGCAACTATACCTCAATAAAAAAATTTTAAGTTCTTCATTCTTCTATGTTTCTAAATATTAACTAGAAATTAACTTCTTACACAAATTTTTGTCAATATTTGTTTTTATTCTAGATTTTTTAAGAGCACTATTGATATTAATTTTTCATCTCAGAATTTTGATAAATACCAGGGTTGTTTTACACACTTACCTTCCTTCAGATTGTGGGTTTTCAGATTGATTCATACATTATCATAAAGTTAGCAAACCTTGTAAAGAAGAGTTGTGAAATGAAATTGCAGAAACAAAGTTGGAGATGGTGGTCTCTCCTAATATTATGCAATGTAATACTACATTTTTACGTTATGCAAGGGATCTTATTGACAGGTGTTCACTTATTTGGATATTTTCAAGATAATTAAGAGTATAAATATCTCAGGACTACAGACAGCATATTCAACTTAGTGCAAAGAAGTTTGGGAGCCTATATGCCATTGTTTAAAATAACTGGAAATTCTAATACAATTCTAATATGATAAGTCTGCAGTTGCAGAAATGAAACATTAAAGCTAAAGACACATAACATTATTGTATTATCATCTAATTAGAACTAAAAACATATAGGATACAAAATACTTTTAAAAGAAAATTAAAACTTCAGGCTTAAAGGGGATATTTTCTTTAGCCTAAAGTAAGTATACTCACATTAATTTTCTTATTTGAGAGAATTAAAATTTTGAGAGGAACTAACCTCTACAGAGTGTTTTGAAAGCAAAATGTATTATATTTTTCTCTCCTCCCACAAATTCAAATACAGGATTTTCTGTACCCTGTCATCACTCGTAACAATACAAGCTTCTTTCTATATTCTCAATTTTTCTAGTTCCTTTTTGTCTTCTGGATCTGATTGAACAAACTCACATCAAGACCACTTAGCACTTCACACCCATTAGGATGTATTAGGAAAACAGAAAATACAATCAGTGCTGATGAAAGTGTGGAGAAACCACAACACAGGCACATTACTAGAGGGAATGTAAAACGGTGTAGCCAAGGTACTAAATATAGAACAGCGATTCCTCAAAGTATTAGACATAGGGATACAATGCTGTTTCTGCTCCCGCTTAGTCACTTCAGTTGTGTCCAACTGTATGTGACCCTATGAACTGTAGCCCATCAGGCCCCTCCATCCATGGAATTCTCCAAACAAGAATACTGGAGTGGGTTGCCATTCCCTCCTTCAAGGGATCTTCCCAACCCAGGGATTGAACCCCGATCTCCTGTACTGCTGGCAAATTCTTTACCACTGAGTTACCAGGGAAGTCCATATGGTTCAGCAATTCCACTCCTGGATATAGACCCAAAAGATGTGAAAGAAAGGACTCAAACAATATTTGTACATCCATGTTCATAGTGAAATTATTTGTAAGATTCAAATGGTAGAAGCAACCCAAGTGTCCACCATCAGATGAATGGATAAACAAAATATGGCACATATGTAACAGAATATTATTCAGCCTTTTGAAAAAAAGGAAATTCTGACACATGATTCAACATGGATAAACCTTGAAGATATTGTAAGTGAGACAGCCAATCACAAGAAAGTAGAATATTTGTTGCTGGGAGATGGGGGAAAGGAAGAACAGGGAATTCGTGTTCAATGGGTACAGAGTTTTAGTTTGGAAAGATAAAAATGTTCAGGAAATGGATGGCGGTAATGGTTACACAGCAATGTGGGTATACTTACTATATGTACACTTGAAACTGTTAAAATGGGAAATTTTATGTTATGAATAGTTTACCACAATAAAAAGAAAAGGGAAAAAAAAGCTTAACTTAGAACTTGGTATTTAACTCCTTTTAGAATTGTTATTATTTTAAAGAATAAATGACAGGAGAAACCATACTTAAAAAAAAAAAAAAGACTTTCGATGGTGAAAACTAAAGGTGCAGTGAGCTGAAGGAAAATAATTTGAAGATTTCAATCTTACTCTCTCTTATCCATTCCCACCCTATGTCCAACATAATAGGCTTGCAAGGGTAAGATTAGCCTCTAACTGGACTGATGTAACAAGCCTCTTACTGCTCACCCAGTCTCCACTCTAGTCTACCCCAAATTCTTTAGGCAGGTACACATATCCAAAGCACCATCTATTATTCAAAGCCATGGTTTGTAGCCCTTTGCACTCCTAATTCCCCAGTCAGCAAGGAGTGAACATTCCCAATCTTGCACTTGGAAGCTCTCCAGTCACGTCTACTCTTGCCAGATTTACTCCCCAAAGTGACATATTTAAATATACTTCCTCACATAACTAGGAGCAATCTCTAAATTATTAATGCAAAATAGCATAGAACTGGCAGGCATAGAAACAATAGTTCATTTATTCCCCTTTACTGGAAAAGAATGAAAACAACCATCTCTGGGTGTTACTATTGCTAAGGACATGCATGAATTAGAAATATACACCCCACTGCTGCTGCTGCTGCTGCTGCTGCTGCTGCTAAGTCACTTCAGTCATGTCTGACTCTGTGCGACCCCATAGATGGCAGCCCACCAGGCTCCTCCATCCCTGGGATTCTCCAGGCAAGAACACTGGAGTGGGTTGCCATTTCCTTCTCCAAAGCATGAAAGTGAAAAGTGGAAGTAAAGTCGCTCAGTCGTGTCCGACTCTAGCGACCCCATGGACTGCAGCCCACCAGGCTCCTCCATCCATGGGATTTTTTAGGCAAAAGTACTGGAGTGGGGTGCCATTACCTTCTCTGATACACCCCATTAGCTGGAAGTAATCATTTTTCCTATATTTAATTAATATATTCTGAAAATAGTATTAATAGGTTACAACAACTTTGAGTTTCAGGACACAATATTCATATAATTTCTTCATCTAAATTCATACAATTTTCCTTAATAATATTCATATTATGTCCTTATCTAAAACAAGGATGTGATGATTGACTTTTAGTGTATTTACTTACAAAGAATTTAGTAGAAGTTAAGTATTACATAATTGAAACATTTTTGTTTACAGGAAAAATATAAAAACTCAAGATTTTTTTTTAAATACTAGGTAACAAGCTATTCAACAGATAGGAAAAATAATTGCTATCAGCTATCTAATGGTGTTATGGACTGAACTGTGTCTCCCAATAATTCATATGAATCCTTAAGCCCCAGTGTGACTGTATTTGGAGATACTATCCGTGGAGAGGTAATTAGGTTAAATGAGCTCATAGTTCAGTTTAGTTCAGTTCAGTCGCTCAGTCATGTCCGACCCTTTCTGATCCCATGAATCGCAGCACGCCAGGCCTCCCTGTGCATCACCAACTCCCGGAATTCACTCAGATTCACATCCATCAAGTCAGTGATGCCATCCAGCCATCTCATCCTCTGTCGTCCCCTTCTCCTCCTGCCCCCAATCCCTCCCAGCATCAGAGTCTTTTCCAATGAGTCAACTCTTCGCATGAGGTGGCCAAAGTACTGGAGTTTCAGCTTTAGCATCATTCCTTCCAAAGAAATCCCAGGGCTGATCTCCTTCAGAATGGACTGGTTGGATCTCCTTGCAGTCCAAGGGACTCTCAGGAGTCTTCTCCAACACCACAGTTCAAAAGCATCGATTCTTTGGCACTCAGCTTTCTTCACAGTCCAACTCTCACATCCATACATGACCACTGGAAAAACCATAGCCTTGACTAGACGGACCTTTGTTGGCAAAGTAATGTCTCTTATTTTCAATATGCTATCTAGGTTGGTCATAACTTTCCTTCCAAGGAGTAAGCGTCTTTTAATTTCATGGCTGTCACCATCTGCAGTGATTTTGGAGCCCAGAAAAATAAAGTCTGACACTGTTTCCACTGTTTCCCCATCTATTTCCCATGAAGTGATGGGACCAGATGCCATGATCTTCGTTTTCTGAATGTTGAGTTTTAAGCCAACTTTTTCACTCTCCACTTTCACTTTCATCAAGAGGCTTTTTAGTTTCTCTTCACTTTCTGCCATAAGGGTGGTATCATCTGCATATCTGAGACTATTTATATTTCTCCCGGCAATCTTGATTCCAGCTTGTGCTTCTTCCAGCCCAGCGTTTCTTATGATGTACTCTGCATATAAGGTAAATAAGCAGGGTGACAATATACAGCCTTGACATACTCCTTTTCCTATTTGGAACCAGTCTGTTGTTCCATGTCCAGGTCTAACTGTTGCTTCCTGACCTGCATACAAATTTCTCAAGAGGCAGGTCAGGTGGTCTGCTATTCCCTTCTCTTTCAGAATTTTCCACAGTTTATTGTGATCCACACAGTCAAAGGCTTTGGCATAGTTAATAAAGCAGAAATAGATGTTTTTTTCTGGAACTCTCTTGCTTTTTCCATGATCCAGCAGATGTTGGCAATTTGATCTCTGGTTCCTCTGCTTTTTCTAAAACCAGCTTGAACATCTGGAATTTCATGGTTCATGTATTGCTGAAGCCTGGCTTGGAGAATTTTGAGCATTACTTTACTAGTGTGTGAGATGAGTGCAATTGTGTGGTAGTATGAGCATTCTTTGGTATTGCCTTTCTTTGGGATTGGAATGAAAACTGACCTTTTCCAGTCCTGGGGCCACTGCTGAGTTTTCCAAATTTGCTGGCATAATGAGCTCATAAGGGTATGGCATTAACCTAATATGACTAGCATGCTTATAAGAAGAGAGAGAGAAACCCTAGACACACACACACACACAGGAAAAGCCATGTGAAGACACAGCAAGAAGGCAGCCCTCTGCAAGTTAAGGAGAGAGAAGCCACGGGAGAAAACCACCCTGCTGGCACCGTGACCCTGGACTTCCAGGCTTCAGGACTTTGAGAAATAAATTTCTGTTGTTTAAACCACCTGGTCTGGGGCGCTTTGTTATGGCAACCCAAGAACACTAATACAAATGATGAGTCAAAATCAAAAAATAATTAATGATATGAAAAAAGGAAAAAGGCAAAGAAAGGATGAGACAGACACATTCACATACAAAGCAGAACATACAGGAGATGTAAGAAACTCAGACGCCTATTCTATGTGACACAAATGTTATTAGATGGCATTTTGCAGTCTTTTAAGAAATCATTGCTAAAGATTTTAGAACATAGGAGTTGCTTTCACTATTTACATAGAGACATCACAGGACTTGCCCTGATGAGCATGTGAACTTAATGTGAAATCTGGATTCCATCTTCAAGTCACAGATTCCCATGTCTCATCAGTATGTGGTCATGACAGTGTGCTTGGATTTCTAAAACTTCTTAGTGTCACACTCCTTACAAACATCTTTATTCTCGTCTGGCCTCCACTATATTTTTCTGATAAGTTAGTTACCATTACAAAAATAGTTGCTATCACAATTGGGGAAAACCACTGTTATGAACATTTTGGTTATTATCTCTCTTCAAACAAAAACTAATCCACATATTTAAGGAGTTAAGGTGATCAGCAAGATTGGCACAAAATAACAAAAGCATTGCTTCAGAAAAAAAAAAAAGAATTTCAATGGGGAATTATTTAAGAATGAATTATGCTCATAGTAACATCATACATGTCATATCAAAATTAACTCAATCATTTGCCAGAAAAAACAATGGTAATTCAACTCTATGTCAGGTTTTACAAATACTTACACTAGAATAATCCTGAAATGCTGATGATGATCCAGAGAAACTAGGCCAACCGGAATCGTGAGTCAAACGGGAGAACCTTTTTGACACAGATCCTCGCCAATCATAGAGTGTCCTGTCTGTTAAAAATATCAATGCTGGTTAAAAGAATATTTATTCAGGAAAAATACACAGTTGATCATACTGCTTAGTGTTACAAAGATGAAAGTAAATCATCTTTATAGCCCCACTATTCTGTAGTAAAATCACATCTTGTCATCTAATCATAGCAAGATGAAGAAGTGATAGCAATGCATAGAGAGAGGCTTCAATTAATAGGCTTCCTTATACCATAAAGCTCTCGTGTTTTTATTACATACAGTGTGCCCATCAGAAAACTAACAGGTTCATTCTTTTGACTCTTCAAGAACACTGACTTCTTTTGTAAGAGAGGCTTAAAGCAAAATCATATTTGTGAATGGCACTTAACAAAAATAAAAGAAAACCTCCTCTCCCTGTTACATAAGCCCTTTAAAAGAGAATTTAGAATTATTTGAAGGCAGAACTTTTGATATTGAAAGTATTTAAGGTAAATAGGTTGGAAGAGCAAAAGGTGAACCAGTATATACCCGCATATTTCTTCTGGCTCATTGTAGTTATCATGTAGGATTTCTGCACACAATTTTTAATAAGGAGGCGGAGATTCAAGATTTATTTGTTCACTTATTTCTCAGAAATACAATTTAATCCTGCCATCCAAATGAATCAAACTAGTTTTACATTTCCAATTTTCTAATACTTCTACATATACATATACTCTTTACTGAAACTTTCAATTTAAGAGAGTCCTCCATGGACTGGTTAGTTCCATATAAATTTAGAGAAAAATCAGAAGTAATGTAGTCTCTCATTTCATTGCTTCAGTTTATTTACAGGACCATAAATTAAGTGCCCTATATATGGGGAGGTAGAATAGCAATATAAAATAATGAAATGTGATATTATCTCAGAGACATTCTAATCAGTATACACATACACACATCCTACCGCATCTTAATTTTGCATGTATTTCCCCCATTTCAGTCAGTCTCTGCCCTCTATCAAAACGAAAACTCTCTAGGAGAGGCAACATATAAATGATACATTTCATTCACAACACAATATGAAGAAATGAATTTCTTTAATGGAAGCAATGCCAATACTGAGTAGACCACAGAGAATCTGAAAATATTATCTAAGAAGAGGATAGCAAAGAAAAGGCCATACACATCATACTTTACTTGGGAACTTGTATAAATTCAGAGGGACATAAAAGGACAGCATAAGAGTTATTGAGATGTGAAAGCCCCCACATTTCTTATGAAGCTTTGTTGACTAATTTAAAGTATTCTTTAATTCATTAGCACTAGTCCTATTCCACCCACTTGCTCCAATGCACTTTGACAGCAAATATTCTATTTTAGATAACAAAGCATCTCTTTCCAATCTCCTTTTAAAATGTACAAACTCTTCTGGGGCAAGGACAACATCTTACTTGGAACTGCTGTATGATTCTGGTTCATTAGTAACATGATTAAAGTCACTATGTAAACACTGATAAATTAGAATTAGCCTCATGAGGTTAAATCTCACAGGGAAAAGAGAATCTTCCTGATTACTGAGGAGCACAGCTAAATATGAAACTCAATGCTGTATGACTTATTTTTCCAAGAGATTCCAGAGTATTTCAAATATTTTATCTTGTCTACCCACAAAACAGATCCATGTAATTGAGAAGTCATACATTATTTTCTTCAGTATACAGGTATCACACTGGAAAATATAGCTATAACTTTTCCACTTCAGGAAGCAGTAAAGCCTCCACTAAAATCCTCAAGGTGATCATTCACACACTGATCTATGCTAATGACTCCTCCTAAGAAGCCAGGCACAGAAGGTGACATGCAACAAATTCCAGTTTATTCCACAAAGTCAGTTGAAAGTTATAAGCTGATAGTTTGAAGAAGTCATACATCAGACTAAGTCTTCACAAACCCTTTACAGAGCCAATAAGCTTCAAAGGTAATGCCACAGGGAAGGGAAGATTCTGAATTCTAGGGTGTGTGTATGAAAGAGAGACAGCATAAGAGTAGGCTGTACATTAACATGTGGAAAAATAAATAAATTTTGTCAGTACCATCAGCCAGCAGGCTAGAATGAAATACTCTGAAATTAAACAAATGTAGGCTAAATGCAACAGCAATATTTGGAAAGAAGCCAAAATGGTCCCCTCAAGTTGTGTGCATGTGCTCAGTCACATAGTCATGTCCAGCTCCTAGCAACCCATGGACTACAGCCTGCCAGGCTCCTCTGTCCATGGGTTCTCCAGGCAAGAATACTGTAGTGGGTTGCCATGCACTCCTCCAGGAGACATTCCCAACTGAGGGATAGAACCCAGGTATCCCATGTTGCAGGCAGATTCTTTACTGGCTGTGCTACCAGGGAAGTCCCCCATCAGGTTAACAAAAAATTACTAGCTAATTGTTAGTTTCTTAGTCGTATCAAACTGTGACCCCAATGACTATAGCCCTCCAGGCTCCTCTGTCCATGGAGTTCTCCAGGCAAGAATATTGGAGTGGATAGTCATTCCCTTCTTTAAGGGATCTTCCCAACTCAGGGATCAAACCCTGATCTTCTGCTTTGCAGGCAGATTCTTTACTGTCTGAGCCACCGGGGAAGCCCATTATTAGCTAAATAGCAGCTAAATCTGAACATAAAAAAAAAAAAAAAAAAAAACTACTGTCAAATATCCATACCAATGTCTTCCTGTCTTTACATTTCCTCAATGGTTATTTAGGCCTTTGAAAAATGTTTATACCACTAGTTCGTGTTATTTTGTTGGTTTCTTCATATCTCATCTATCTAGACTTGCGAGTCTTTCACTTGGTTTGTATTCTCCATAACACTGAACACAACACCGTGCCCCAAGAATAAGTTCAGTATGTGCGCCTGGGCTGACCTGGCATTGGCTGTAACGCCCATCAGCAAACTGCTAAGAGTGAAAGTTCCCATCCGATATAAACATCTGATTCCGTGGAAGAGTCTTTAAAAGGGGGCTTTTAAAATTCTATTTTTTTTTTCAGGACCAAGTATTTTTCACCAGATCATCTTCTCTCTCTTGCTATTTATCTTGATGTGTATAATGGTAATAGATTTCAAATACGTATCTGCTGGGGATGGCTTTTTATTGCATTTCCCATTTTCATTCAAATTCATGTAGTTAACAGTAAGCCAATTATTTACATGGGTGAGAGATACTATTAAAATCCAATAAGCATAATTATTTTAGAAACCTAAATTACCTAGATGACTCACAGAAAACTGATAAGATTGCATCCAGTGATATAACCAAGAGAATGAGGAAATAAAATGGGAAATAGGGAGGAGGGAAGAAAAAAATCTCTAGCTAGTTAAAACATTTATCATTTTTCTATGATCTTTGCAGTGACAAGCATTTCCTTCACATTGTAAATGGACAGATTTGTCCCCAGGGGCTTCCCTGGTGGCTCAGTGGTAAAGAATGTGCCTGCAATGCAGGAGACATGAGCTCGATCCCTGGGCTGGGGAGATCTCTGGAGGAGGTCGTGGCAACCTACTGCAGTATTCGTCCCTGGTGAATTCCATGGACAAAGGAGCCTGGTGGTCTACAGTCCATAGGGTTGCACAGAGTCGGAAATAACTAAAGCGACTAAGCAGCAGACTTGTCCAAACTGTCCGAATATCAGTACAAAATCCGAAGACAATAGCAGTTTAAACTTTTCAATTATACTGTTTCAGTCGACCAAGAAACCAAATGTCCGTAAGAAATAATGCAACTGCCTCCAACAGAGCCAAAGTCCAGATGCAAGCGTGATGTATCTTTATGAGGATGTGACAGAGCCCAAGACACGAGTGGGTTCAGTGGTCTTACACCCTTAGAGCCTTTTTTATGCCAAGCCCATTCTGTTTTCCTTTTATCAATTCCTTTCTATCAATTAATTCTTTGAGTTAATTGCACATGCAGTTTTAATCTGTAGGTAATTACAATCAATTAATAGTTAGGAGACAGAATTAGCAGTTCTTAGTTTGATTATCTATATAATTAAAAGGGGGTGGTAAACTAGAGTTGACAAATAGCATCTTAATCAGTTGAATAATCAAACCCTAGAAGCTTGCTTGGGCAGCTGAATTCCATCTATTGCATTAGTTCAAATTTTAGAATCAATGACTGAAATGTCCATTTGAATCAATTTATATTGTCAATTTATAGTCAAAAATGAATATATTCTAAAATTACTTACATTATTTACCTTCTTTTATTTATAATGAACTGCTTCCAAAAGAATTCAGTAAAAATAAAGATCCAACAAATGAACTTATTCATAATCTACTGTATATCCATGGCTCCCAAGTTGTATGTTATAAAACATCTAAGGACTATGACTAACTCCTTTTGTACTAGGTTCTGCTTAACAGTTCTATTTAAGTGTGCTGAGAGATAGCAAATATAACATAGCTTTCATCTTTTTTTTTTTTTGGCTATCTAATGGAAATAGCTGTTTGTAGATACAGAGGAAATAACAAGATGCAAGATAAGCTTCAGGTAATTTAGAAAAATATATAAGAACTTTGTTGTGATTAGTATATAATATAATGGGACAGTATCATCACTGTTGCATAATATCTTTCTGAATTATCAAGTATTTGAACAAGATTGGCAGATACTTCCAAGCTTATAGTAAATAAAAAATATTCAAAAAGAATCATGATTTCTGGTTCAATATGGTTTGTTACCTTTGACTGAGGCAGCGCCTTTTATAGTCCAAAATAAAATACTATAACAAAAAAGACAAAAATTTCAAGGTCACAAAAAATAAATTTAACCATTCACCTAGTGTCGGCTGAGAAAAGTTTTTTTCATAATTAGGATAATGGAAGGGAATTGAGGAAAGCAATCAGTGGTCTTTACATAATAATAAACTCCTGGCCCATCTGAAAGCCATTAGAAAGAGGCTTAAGACCACCTAAAAAAAAAATGAACAGAACCAACCATTTCTCTAAAATGTGGGTGCGCCTATTGAGGACCACTTTCCTCTCCACACCCCATCCATCACAATCCACTTGACACCAGAACTGCAAGAAAACAACTAGGAAAGAAGCAATCCTGGCGCTGGGATTCGATACAGTCCTGTTTCAAGGAAAGAACTCAGCGCAGAGGGCGAGACAGGCAGGTCTCAATAACAATGTACAGTGGGGACTGTAATTCTCATGTGCTGAACAGCTAAAAAGAATAAAGAACAAAGGAGTGGAATAGGACAGGCCCCACACTGGCAGAGCCAAACTATATTCCAGATGGGTAAGTGGGTACTGACACCTGCTCATCAAGTATAGAACTAAAAAAGGTGACCAACACACCCAAGTGAACATGGAGCAGAGCTGAGGTAAACCCACTGTGTTCTCCATGTGTAATCACTCACTTTGCATAGATCGGTTTCTCCTTATTCAGGGTAGAGCCTACATTAATCATGGCAATGATAGTTAACATTTAATGAGGGCCTAGTTTGCTAAACACTTAAGATATATTATATATGTGTGTGCTCAGTCACTCAGTTATGCTACCGCAGGGACTGTAGCCCGCCAAGCTCCTCTCTCCATGGGATTTTTCAGGCAAGAATACTGGAGTGGGCTGCCATTTCCTTCTCCAGGGGATCTTCCTGACCCAGGGATTGAACCCATGTCTCCTACAGCTCCTGCATCGGCAGGCAGGTTCTTTACCACTGTGCCACCTGGGAAGTCCCAGACATACACTACTTATCTATCCAGAATATTAACCTACAAGGTCCGTGGTGAGTTTATCCCAGCTTAACAGCAAAGAAAATTAATTAAGTCACTTGTCCAAGTTCAGACAATTGCTAAGAGGTTGTGTGAACCCAGGCCATTCCAAATTTGAAGCCTGCATGACCGTGACACAAAGGGAAAGTTCCCGTTAGTAGACTGAACGATGGCTCCAAAGATACCCTATCCTTATCCCTAGTTCATATGATTTAAAGGGTTTTATGGGTAAGATTAAATTAAGAATCCTAAGAAGGGAAGATTATCCTGGATTATTCTGATGGACTACACGCTAGTATCCTTACAAGGGGGGTTGGGGGTGAATGTGACTAAAAGGGGAAAAGAAAATATGATGACAGAGGCAAGAAACCAGAGTGATCTGAGAAAGAGGTCATGAGCCGGGAAATGCAAGCAGCCTTCAGAAAGGCAAAGTAGATTCTTCCCTAGGGTGCTCAAAGTCTTAACTGAGTCCAGACTCTCGATACCTGGACTTAGTCCAGTGCAATTAATTTTGGATTTCTGGCCTCTAGAACTACTGGAGAATAAATTTGTATTGGTTTAAGCTAGCAAGTTTTGGTAAATTGCTAGAAGAGCCATGGAAAACTAATGCAGTCTACAATTCTGAAAATCTAGTAAAATATTTTACAAGACTGAGAAGAAAATTTTAGAAAAGTGTTGGCATTCCCACTATATCGTAGCAAGCCAACTCTTCAAAATAGAGACCAAAATATGGGGGTGCATGTATCTTTCTGAATTAGTGTTTTATACATCAATTGGATAAATACCAATGAGCAGAATTGCTGAGTAATGAGATTGTTCTATTTCTAGTGTTTTGAGGAACTTCTATACTGTTTCCTATCAACAGAGTACAATGGTTCCCTTGTCTCAACAGTCTCATGGATATTGTTATTTGTAGACTTTTTGATGATAGTCATTCTAACAGGTGTGAGGTGATATCTCACTGTGATTTTGATCTGCATATCTCGGATGATTAGCAACACTGAATATATTTTCATGGGCCTGTTGGCCAACTGTATATCTTCTTTGGAAAAATGTTTATTCATATCCTCTGTCCATTTTTAATCTTGTTGTTTGGGTTTTTTTGAATATTGATTTGTAAGTGCTGTTTATATATTTTGGATATTAACCCCTTACCAGTCATTTGCAAACATTTTCTCTCATTCATTAGGTTGTCTTTTTTATTTGTCCATGGTTTCTTTTGCTGTGCAAAAGCTTTTAAGTTTAATTAGGCCCCATTTGCTTATTTTGCTTTAGTTTCCTTTACCTTAGGAGACAGGTGCAAAAAAATATTGCTAAGATTTATGTCAAAGAATGGTCTGCCTATGTTTTCTTCTAGGAGTTTTATGGTTTCCAGTCTTACATCTAAGTCTTTAATTCATTGAG
Organism: Bubalus kerabau; assembly: GCF_029407905.1. NCBI lineage: Eukaryota > Metazoa > Chordata > Mammalia > Artiodactyla > Bovidae > Bubalus > Bubalus kerabau. Next base: position 12,343,707 of record NC_073639.1, on the reverse strand, counting down.
TTTACTTTTGTATATTATATGAGATAATATATCTGAAAAAAATTAAAACACTAATTTGAAAAGAAACATGTATCCCAATATTCATAGCAGCATTATTTAACAATAGCATTACTTATAAACACTTGAAATAACCAGGAGCAACCTAAGTGTCCACCAAATATGAATGGATAAAGAAGATGTGGTATACATATACAATTGAATATTACTCATCCATATAAAAGGATGAAATTCTTCCATTTGCAACAACGTGGATGGAACTAGAGAGTATTACAGTATTATGCTTAGTGAAAATAGTCAGAGAAAGGCAAATATGCTATTTTATCACTTACATGTAATACCTGAAAAACAAAACAAATGAATGAATATAAAAAAAACAGAAACAGGCTCACAGATACCGAGATTAAACTAGTGGTTACCAGTTGGGAGAGGGAAGTAGGGAGAGGTAGGGTAGGGCTAAAGGAATAAGAGGCACAAACTACTATGTATAAAGTAAACAGGCTACAAGGATGTACTGTACAGCACAAAGAATATAGCCAATATTTTACAACAACTCTCCCACTCCAGTACTCTTGCCTGGAAAATCCCATGGACGGAGGAGCCTGGTAGGCTGCAGTCCATAGGGTCGCGAAGAGTCAGACACGACTGAGCGACTTCACTTTTACTTTTCACTTTCATGCATTGGAGAAGGAAATGGCAACCCACTCCAGTGTTCTTGCCTGGAGAATCCCAGGGACAGCAAAGCCTGGTGGGCTGCCGTCTATGGTGTCACACAGAGTCGGACACGACTGAAGTGACTTAGCAGTCTTAGCAGTAAATGTAGTAAGATGTATAAAATATTGAATCACTATGTTGTACACTTGCAATTAATATACTATTATAAATCAATTAAACTCCAGTTAAAAATAGAAGTCAAAAGCAACAAGCATAAATTAAAAACTTAAAAATAAGATTTGTAAGGTAAATGAAAATGGAAATAAATGTTTTTTAAAAGACAAGAAATACAAGGAAACCAAAAATGTAATGGCAGGATTATAATGTACTTCAGAGTTAGTGGGGATGTAAAAGATAGTGCAGAATATCAAATGACTGGATTTGGCAAGCACTCCTAGAATGCAGAAGAAAAGTATCCAAAGACAAAAATAATAAGAGACAAGATTACAGATTAAAGAGGACAAAAGATAAATATACATGAAAGAAATCATATACTTCACCAAAGATGAAAACAGAACAATCAGGAATGAAAAAAATAACACTATTGAATTACAATTTTCTGAGCTGAAAACAAAATTTGCATCTTCTGAGTATCAGGGCTCATTGTGTTTTAGGAAAAGTTAATTAAAAGGGATTTGTATGCAAGTGCATTCTGCAAAAGTAAAGGAATAAAAAAATTTAAATTATAAGATTAAAGAAAAATTCATATATATTTAGAAAGAAGAAAAATCTCAACGTTGCAAAACTCAGGCCCTTTCCAGATTTCTTCTGTGAAACAGCAAAAGAACCCATACATAATAGAATACCATCAACAGAATTTCCAGAGAAAAGAAAAGGTGTGAAACAGAAATTTCATGACAAAATTGTTTTCAATGTATGAAGTATGAAGGTCAGCAAAAAAAAAAAAAAAAAAAATCATTCTCAAATATACCAATGCCCTGAAAAGCTGCTCAGAAAAACACGTGTTTTTAAGTAAATAAACAAACACTTATCTGAAGACCAAGACATGAATCAAAATCAAGGATGCAAGAATTTAGAAATCATGGTGTAAGAGTTCCAGAAGTTTTTTCTGTAATCAGTATTTAATTCTAGAAGGATCATTTGTGGTATGTGGATGCTGTGACTCTGATGTAAAGATTGGTCCTGCCAGGCTTTACCTCATAGTTTCTTTTGCTATTCTACTTTCCTAGGAACCAAATAATTAGTTTCCTAGGGTATACACTTGAACTCACTCGTAGTTCCAATGAAATGTTCTTTTAAATGGAATCTTGCTCTAGAAGCAATAACCAGTGTTGTTCTGTCAGCACTTACAAGGGCTAAATGTTTGGAACATGTACCCAGAGACCCAGTAAACCAGACAAGAATAACAACAATATAATGACTATTTTCAGGTTCACAGAACTTAAATATGACTTTTCTCCTTTTAAAAGTTCAAACTGAATTGCCTGAGTCAGGGCATCACCCCTCACAAATATCCTCTTTATATCATAGAAACACTCTCTGAGTGTTCTTACAGAGCTTTGCTGTTTAACTAAGGATAAAAATATACCTGGAAAACAGATTCAACAAAATATACCACAATTTAGCAGTGAGTATCTCTGGATGGTGGAATACTAGAGGTCTTTTTTTGTTTTTTTTTCCTGATAGTGGTCTGTATTTTCCAAATTTTCTGAAATCTATTATAACTAATAGTAAGTTTTAGGAAAAACATATTTTCAATGAAGCCATAAAAATTTAGGTAAAAATAAGTGAAATTATGTAAAAAACTATGAACAAAAGCAAAGTATCTCAGAACTTTCGGAATGGTTTACCTTTCAGGAGGCAACACACTGAGACTAAATTTTAATCCTTTTTTTTTTTTTTTTTTTTGTCTAACAAGGACATGTTATATTTATAAAGGAGAAAATACAATTAGTTTGAACTTCTTTTAACAAAACATGCATACAAAAATAAGTGTTTCCTTTAAATTTGTCCTCAATGATCAACACATATTTTGAGAGCAGGGGCATCACATCATCTTGAGAGTCAAAACTCTTATTCCCCTCCAAGGAAGTAAAAGAAAATCGGCTATATCCTACAGCTTTGGAAAATGTTGGTTTTCCAGGCTTAGAACCTAAAGACTCTTGATTAACTGAAGCAGGTGTCAGGGTACCAGGTCTGTCACAAATTCATTTCTGCAAAGCAGGGGCAGCTATCCAAATATATGATTTGAAAATGCCACTTGTTTTTAAAGGTTTTGTGTTTTTTGTTTTTTTTTTTTAATTTGGACTGTTTTTAAAGTCTTTATTGAATTTGTTACACTATTGCTTCTGATTTTTTATGTTTTGGTTTTTTGGCCATGAGGCATGTGGGATCTTTGCCCCTCAACCAGGGATGGAACTGGCACCCCATTCATTGGAAGGACAAGTCCAACCACTGGCCCCCCAGAGAAGTCCCTGAAAATGCCTCTTGATTGCAGTTCACCTGTAATCTTTTCCAAGAAGCAATGTGACAAATTCAAGCGCATGTTGGTAGCAGCCTGCAACAGCAGGAGGGCAGGGACTGTGCCCAGTGGCACTGTTTTATCCTCCACACAACTGAAATGCCTGGTACGGAATATGTGCTAACTGTTTATAACAAATGAATGCTAAAATTAACTGGATACAGTGTGGTTTACAGGTGGCAATGATGTCATAGGTCTCTAGACAAAAAAATGACAAAGGTCTAGGAGAAAACTGCATATTGGGTGATAATTTAATGGGAGTGTTCTTGGTGTCTCTGTCTCCTGCAAATGAAAGCAATGACTAGTCTTCTGTTCATCTCGTACAACTCTAACTTTTTAAAAATGAATTCTTTCAAGTTTATTGTGTACTGCTGTTTAGGCCATATGGATCTTACCTATTTTGGTGTCCACACTCATACCTGTTTGGTGAAAACGAAAATTTGAAGAGACTTCTAGGAAAGTAATTATCAGTAAGAAGAATCTTTTAAAGCTCATATTTTTGATGTAATATTAATTTCTAGGAATCTTTCATAGGGAAATAATCTGGAATGTGCCAAAAGATTTATTAACAAAGATGCTTATTACAGTATTATTTATAACTGTGCAGAAATCAAGTTAGTTTCTGAGTTAGCATAACACTGCTATTCTTAGAAAAAGATGCTTGCAAGGTTGAGCCTCAGCTGGCATCTAAGCACTTAGAGGGTAAACAGTTCCCTAGCCCCTGATGTAAAATTTTCCCTGAAAGATAAGGGCATCTCACTATGTCTAAATTGTACAAACAATATGATTTAGGCAGAATATCAGCTTTCCTTCTGAAAGTCTGGAATATTGGTACATGCTAAGCAGACGGTGCAAATGTGAGCATGTCCCAGTAAAATTTTGGGTGCTGAGTCTGTAACGAGTTTCCCCAATATATAACCCTTCACATGTGTGATGACTCATTGCTGGAGGAATCAAGTACCCCCGTGTGATTTCCCTGGAAGAGGACTCCTGTGAGCTTGCTCCTGATTTCCTCTGGACTTCACCCCATGTGCCTTCTCCCTTTGCTGATTTTGCTTTGTATCCTTTCACTACAGTAAACCTGAGCTGTTGATAGGACCATATACTGAGTCCTGTGAGTCCTCCTAGCAAATCACTGAGTAGCCTAGGGGTGGTCTCAGGATCCACAACACAATAATCAAATTAGAAATAAGATAATATTCCAGTAATGGGAGATTGGTCAAGAAAATTATAATATATACATACATTGTATTATGTTTTGATAAAAATTTTACCTATGAATTTTTTTACATTATACAAAAAAGTAAAATATGATATACCTTATACCTTTAATTATTAACAACAAAGAAAAATCTGTAAGCCAAAGGACTGGACAAAAATATGCCAAACTGCTGAAAGTGGTTGGGTCATATTTTTGTCTTTTTTTTCTTTTCTTTTGTTCTGAATAGGCTGAATGTGAGGTTCATAAATTCTTATACCTCACTCACCACCTTTTGAGGAAAGCTTCCTCATACTCACGGGTTATGCATGAGTTAGAATTATTGTGCAAATTCTGGAATGAGAATTAAAAATTCTGGAATGGAATTAGGAAATAAAATCAAGAATCAAATCCCCTAAGAAAGACTGTTAATTTTTTTTATATTTGCATCTGTGTTTGATGATCAACTTGTCAGAACATTGAAGTTCATTAATACATCATTATCTTTATTGAAAGCTCATTAAAGCGACACATTCAATGTAAGAAAAAAAGACTCTGGTGACAAAAACGAAAGGATAATCATGGAACAAAATCTTAGCCCTGCTTATGCTTGTATCTTTATTCCAAATGTTTCACTCTATTCTTTTCTACTCTCCTAATCAGTTAGCAGTGAGTGAGTTTGTCACTAGCAAGGTATTGACCTTTTATGATTAGTGAAAATTTAAAACCCAACTACAGGCAGAGAACTGTAGAAAACTATATTAAAACTCTGTGTAAGTACAAAGTGATTTGCAAAGCCCAAGTCTATAAAGCTTCAGCGAGCATCATACATAAAAATAACAAACAAGATTTTGTGAAACAAGCTAACGATGAGGACTTTCCATTGTTATGATCAACATTTACAATCTAGTTTTAAGGATTAGTCAGTTTCAACCAGTCCTTTTCAGTCCTTTCAACCATCACCAGAAAGGAAGCAAAGATAAAACACAAATCAAGGTTTCTACTTGTTATGACTACTAAAGTCTAAGTTCTGATAAAAATTCTGAATATTAATATATTAAATGTTATCTATGAAGTAATAATATTAAATCTTATCTATGAAGTTCAGTAGCCATGTGGACCCTGTTTTCATTATTACTAATAAATTAAAATTGACTGTACTAATAAAATATTTCACAGATGCTCTGTCTTCTTACTCCTACACATCCAAAGATCAAATTCAACAAAATTTGGTTCTTTGGAGAAACATATTATGTATCATTTTAGCAGCAACTTTAAGAATAATTAACAAAATTATGGGCATTTCTTAGTGATTTTATTAACTACTATGCCCATATGATTTTTTCCTCTAGTTAAAGTGCTCTACTTGCCTTAATCTAAGAGTATTGAATTCCATAGCCACTCATTTGCTTATGCCACAGTGCCCACTTATGATGGTTAATTTTAATGTATCAACTTGTCTAGGACACAGTGCCCACATATTTAGTCAAACATATCTAGATGCTTCAGTGAAGGTATCTGTAAATTACTGACATTTAAATCTGCTTTGTGTGAAGCACATTGCTTTCCAAAAGGTGGGTGAACCTCATCCAATCAGCTGAAGGCCTTAAGAAAAAGACTAATCTCCCCTGAGGAAAATTCTGCCAGCAGACTGCCTTCAGACCTGAGACACAACATCAAGTCTTCCATGGGTCTCCAGTCTGGAGCCCACACTACAGATTTTAGGCTTGCTAGTCTCCACAATTGTATGAACTAATTCCTTAAAATAAATCTCTCCATATATGAGAGGAAGGGTGAGAGAAAGATTTATTTTTAAAAATCACTTATGGAGAAAGAGAAACCTACCTATCTACCTGTCTATGTATCCTCCATTTATCTAGATGTCTATGTAAATATATTGATCAATAGATATCTATATCTGTATTTATATCTATAGAGAGAGATCCTATTGATTCTGTTTCTCTCAAGAACACTAGCTACGATCCCTGACCAGTTATGACCTTCCCAAAGCACATCCAGCTTTCCAGGCCAACTTGTAATTCTATCCTTTTTCTCATCACTCATAAGAACATATTGGAATTCAAAGGAATGTAGCTGGCATGATCACAAAAATAGCTCTGAATCCATTCTAATTATTAAAAAGTTAATTTTCAAAGTTTTGTCTTCTCAGTATTAAGAAAAATATGCCTTGCAATCACCTCACCCATATGATATACCAATGTGAATAGTCATGGAGGCTGAAAACCATCCAGCTCCATCACTGGGACAGAACATAACTTATATTGTGGATTACCTTTTATGTTTTAACTCAGCCACAATATTACAAACTTTATAAGACGGCTGATGTCTAAAAGCTTTCTGTATTCATTATATACCTATCATGGTATTGTGTATAGTCAATTTTTTAAAAATTAAAAAAAATTACTCAATTTAATTGCCTTTAAATTCAGATGACATCTTTACTTCTATGATGGATACTTATACCAAATGTCTTTATCCTTATAAAAAATGGAAGTGAAAATAATATCATAACTATATCTCTACTTGAATGTAGTTTTATAAAAAATAATATAAAAATGTGGAATTTGAACAACTACTGGTAATAATATAATTTTTAGATGAGACCATGGTATTTTGGTATCCTTTAAGATACCTTAGATTTTACAATAAAACTGAAAAAATATTTGTGGGTGGATGGCAAGGAATTTTCTAAAGTAAGAAAGGCAATGTCAAAGAATGCTCAAACTACCGCACAACTGCACACATCTCATATGCTAGTAAAGTAATGCTCAAAATTCTCCAAGCCAGGCTTCAGCAATACGTGAACCATGAACTTCCTGATGTTCAAGCTGGTTTTAGAAAAGGCAGAGGAACCAGAGATCAAATTGCCAACATCCACTTGATCATCGAAAAAGCAAGAGAGTTCCAGAAAAACATCTATTTCTGCTTTATTGACTATGCCAAAGCCTTTGACTGTGCGGATCACAATAAACTGTGGAAAATTCTTCAAGAGATGGGAATACCGGACCACCTGACCTGCCTCTTGAGAAATCTGTATGCAGATCGGGAAACAACAGTTAGAACTGGACATGGAACAACAGATTGGTTCCAAATAGGAAAAGGAGTACATCAAGGCTGTATATTGTCACCCTGCTTATTTAACTTATATGCAGAGTACATCATGAGAAATGCTGGACTGGAAGAAGCACAAGCTGGAATCAAGATTGCCGGGAGAAATATCAATAACCTCAGATATGCAGATGACACCACCCTTATGGCAGAAAGTGAAGAGGAACTCAAAAGCCTCTTGATGAAAGTGAAAGTGGAGAGTGAAAAACTTGGCTTAAAGATCAACATTCAGAAAACGAAGATCATGGCATCCGGTCCCATCACTTCATGGGAAATAGATGGGGGAAAAGTGGAAACAGTGTCAGATTTTATTTTGGGGGCTCCAAAATCACTGCAGATGGTGACTGCAGCCATGAAATTAAAAGATGCTTACTCCTTGGAAGGAAAGTTATGACCAACCTAGATAGCATATTCAAAAGCAGAGACATTACTTTGCCAACAAAGGTTCATCTAGTCAAGGCTATGGTTTTTCCTGTGGTCATGTATGGATGTGAGAGTTGGACTGTCAAGAAGGCTGAGCGCCAAAGAATTGAAGCTTTTGAACTGTGGTGTTGGAGAAGACTCTTGAGAGTCCCTTGGACTGCAAGGAGATCCAACCAGTCCATTCTGAAGGAGATCAGCCCTGGGATTTCTTTGGAAGGAATGATGCTAAAGCTGAAACTCAGTACTTTGGCCACCTCATGCGAAGAGTTGACTCATTGGAAAAGACTCTGATGCTGGGAGGGATTGAGGGCAGGAGGAGAAGGGGACAACAGAGGATGAGATGGCTGGATGGCATCACTGACTCAATGGACGTGAGTCTGAGTGAACTCCAGGAGTTGGTGATGCACAGGGAGGCCTGGCATGCTGCAATTCATGGGGTCACAAAGGGTCAGACACGACTGAGCGACTGAACTGAACTGAATCCAAGCTGAGAAGGAAATTCAGTTGGTGCATGGATCAGACAGTACTGACCATGAGTTCATAATTACTAAACCCAGGTGATGAGTACATGTGGATCTATTATCCTACTCTATTTTTGTATATATGTAGATTTTCCATAATAAAATGGCTTTTCGTCTATTTATTCAAAAATATATAAACCTTCTCAATGCCAAGAAAAGTTTTAATTAAAGAGCTAATCATCAGAAAAAGAGAGCAGACAACAGAGCAATACATAAAGAATGATACTTTTCTATCTGGCAAAATCTGGTTTAGAAAAGAAAGAATAAAACTGAACAATAAGGTAAAAGGAACTCAGCTAAGTAATAAAATCCCCAAGTCCTCATATGGTGACTTTGCTAAAAATATTCTAAAATCCTATGTCAGAAACTCTTTACCTGAGAGAGTTTCTGAGAATCTCTATCAGCATCTCTAAACAGCATCAAAAATTTGTTTATGGTCTATCTTTTCCACTAGAACATACGCACTACAAAGTCAATAGCTTTTGTCATGTTCATCAGTGCCTCTCCAACGAGAAGAGCACAGATAGTAGGTGCTCAATAAATACTTGTCAATTATTCCTGTATATAAAACATGCTGTCTTCTGATTACCATCATAAGACCATACAGCATTAACTAAAAGTTTTAAACCATTAGTGTAAAAATTTGCTTCAAAGATTCAAGCTTTATTTATGTATGATTCTTTCCAAAATTTATTCATTAGTAATTCACATCTACTTATTATGTTAAAAATAATTTCTATATATACATCTCATTTTAGCCTTATATCCAATGAGAGATAGAATAAACAGGGATAATCTTTCCACTTTAGAAAATAAAAAACTGAAGCTCATAATATTGATCTGCTGAGATTTTAGCTCTGGTTTTTTAATCATGATCATTCTTCAATTGGAGAACTATCCATATAATTTTTTAATTTAAGATATCTCTAAAATTAATCAAGTGCTTTCACACAACACTATTCATTCTAGTAAGGAATGAAACAGTGTCTAAGAAGAAGTTGGGCCCATGGCCAAAGGATGAGACAGAGAAAATCATACCCATTATGTGAGCTTTACATTCAATATTAAGGAATATAATTTCAAAATCTTAAAAAATATGCAGAGTTCATCTTTTACTTTAAATATAGAAAGTCAGGAAAAGTCTTTCCAACTTTAACAATGAGAACAGCTCAGACAGTTGATAAAACAATAATGTTTTGAGCTTATCTGAGAGCTGAGGTCACACAGCAATCTGATGAACCGCAATACCAGGTTGCCAAACTCTAGCAGTGAGAGTCAACACAAATCACCTTGGGCAGAACATGAAGAGATGACAAGCATAGAAGCAGGCAAGAAGAAAACAAATGGAATTCTAATAAATCTTTTCAAGGCCAAATGTGGACTCACTTGATAGTATAGTTTTCTCGGAAGCCCAGACACCTGGGGCATCTGCATCCACTCCTCTAGTCTTTTCTAAAGGCTTCCACTGACTACTGCTGAGATAGATTGGGATCTGAGAGAGAGAGCTCTTCTGTGGTACAGGCATGTAGGACCAGAAGAACCCAAAGAAGCCTGTTTCCAAACCAGACACTGCATGAGTACAAGGTGGTGCCTGGCTGATGCTGGGGGAAGAGCAGGAAACTTACGAAGTCATTGTAACTCTGACAGCAAAGTCAGACAAAGGTATTAGAAACAAGAAGAATTATAGCCCAACATCATTAAACATAGATGCAAAAATCTTTAATAAAATATTAGCAAATCAAATTCATCAATATATGAAAAGCATAATATGTCATGGTCAATTAGGAGTTGCTCAAGAATATAAAATTGGTTTTATATGTGAAAATTAATCAGTGAAATTTATTATAGTAATACACTAAGGGAAATCAAATAATATTTAAGGACATGCATAAAAAACATTTTACAAAATTCAACAATTAGGAATAAAAAAATTGTTCCAGGGCCAACTACCAAAAAGGAAACTTCCAAATCCAGACAATAAGAACCTACGAAAACTGTAGCTAATATTATACATGATGGTGAGATATTGAGTGCCTTCTGCTTAAGATGTGAAATAAGACAGGATATCTATAATCAGCATCATGCTAGGATTCATAACCAGTGCAATAAAACATAAGACAGAGATTTAAAAAAAGACAATTAAACAAAAAATGTATAAATAACTTTATTCAGAATGCCATGACTGTGTATGTAGTCAATTCTAATGAATCAGAAATAAAACTAGTAGAACTAGTAATGAATTTTAGTACTCTCACAAAGTACAAAGTCAATTAAAATATGAACCGTATTCTATAGAGTATCATAAACAACTAGAAAAAGGAGTTAAAAATCAAAGCATTAGGATAAATGTAACAAATAGCAGGTAAATATAAATATAAAATGTATATTTTATAAAAAGAAAATATTGATAAGATGTGAAAGATTTAAATAAATGAAGCAATACACTATGTTCAGGGATTGAAGACATAATGTTAAGATTGTTGTTCTAAATCCCACAATTGATTTCTAGATTGAAAGCAATGTCAATTATAGTTACAGCCATCTTTTCTTCTGTAAATTGAAAATATAACTTAAAATTTACTTTGGAAAAGAAAAGTAATAAGAATAGTAGAAACAATCTTGAAGAGAAAAAATGGGAGGGTATATATCATTTAAAATTTAAAATAAAGCTATAAGAATAAGGTAATCAGGGAATGAAACAGAACAGAGTCCCAAAATAGATGTACACAAATAAAATCAGTTTTTGACAAAAGTACCAAAGCAATTCAATGGAGAAAGAAATCTCTTCAATAAATGATACTACTGTAAACTATACACAAAATTTAATTTGAAATGGATCATAGGGTAAAACATAAAAGCTAAAACAACAAAGCAGCTAGAAAAAAAATATAGAAGATCTTCACAAACGGGATCAACAAAGATTTTTAAAGAAGAGACAGAAAGCACAAGTCACAAAGGGGAAACAATGAAAAAAATTAGACTTCTTCAAAAATAAAATCTTCTGCTCATAAGAAAATGAAGAAAAAAAAGAAAACTACATACTGTGAGTAAATATTCATAACTCATGACAAAGGACATAAATCCCAGAATACACATAGATTCTTGAGTTCAACAATAAAAAGACAAACCACTCTATTTTTAAAAGACAAGCTGCTTCACAAGCGGAGATCTATACATGTAAAACATGCATATGACAAAGTGCTCAGCATCATTAGTCATCAGGCAGAGGAATGCAGATTGAAGCCCCAGTGAGCTATTCCCACTGAAATGACGAAAATGAAAGAGACAGACAAAAACAAATGTTGGAGAAAGTGGAGCAACTGGAAGGCCAACGGAAATGCAAAATGGTACCATGACTTTAGAAATTATCTTGTTTCTTAGCTAACATACATCTACTTTGTGACCCATCAATTCTGCATCGAGATATTAATGCAACTAGCCCACAGGCTCCTCTGTCCATGGAATTCTCCTAGCAAGCATACTGGAGTGGGTTGCCATTCCCTTCTCTTCAGGGGAATCTTCCTAACCCAGGGATGGAACCCAGGTGGCCTGCATTGCAGGCAGATTTTTTAGCATTTGAGCCACCATGTATCTTAAAGGTATTTTCTAATTTTAAGTTCATCTTCAGAAGAAATAATTCACAAAACAAATTAGAGCATTCAAAATCTAAACACCCAAGTAGTTTTCCTTGGACTAAGCTCCTTTTTTTCTCATTGACAAATGAATTAAATTTAAAAACAATTTTCTAACTGCTGCACTGAGTTGGTTTTCTGTTGAGGAGAATCAGAATTCCTGTGGATATTTTAAACTTATTAGTATAAGACCTTTTTAACTTTAGATATTTTATAATATTATTTATTAATTCAAGTATAGATAAGGGAACATTCCATGCAAAGATAGGCTCCATAAAGGACAGAAATGCTATGGACCTAACAGAAGCTGAAGATATTAAGAAGAGGTGGCAAGAATACACAGAAAAATTGTACAAAAAAGATCTTCACAACCCAGATAATCACGATGGTGTGATCCATCACCTAGAGCCAGACATCCTGAAATGTGAAGTCAAGTGGGCCTTAGAAAGCATCACTACGAACAAAGCTAGTGGAGGTGATGGAATTCCAATTGAGCTATTTCCAATCCTGAAAGATGATGCTGTGAAAATGCTGCACTCAATATGCCAGCAAATTTGGAAAACTCAGCAGTGGCCCCAGGACTGGAAAAGGTCAGTTTTCATTCCAATCCCAAAGAAAGGCAATGCCAAAGAATGCTCAAACTACCACACAGTTGCACTCATCTCACATGCTAGGAAAGTAATGCTCAAAATTTTCCAAGCCAGGCTTCAGCAATATGTGAATGGTGAACTTCCAGATGTTCAAGCTGGTTTAGAAAAGGCAGAGGAACCAGAGATCAAATTGCCAACATCTGCTGGATCATCAAAAAAGCAAGAGAGTTCCAGAAAAACATCTATTTCTGCTTTATTGACTATGCCAAAGCCTTTGACTGTGTGGATCACAATCAACTGTGGAAAATTCTGAAAGAGAAGGGAATACCAGACCACCTGACCTGCCTCTTGAGAAACCTATATGCAGGTCAGGAAGCAACAGTTAGAACTGGACATGGAACAACAGACTGGTTCCAAACAGAAAAAGGAGTACATCAAGGCTGTATATTGTCACCCTGCTTATTTAACTTATATGCAGAGTACATCATGAGAAATGCAGGGATGGAAGAAGCACAAGGTGGAATCAAGATTGCTGGGAGAAATATCAATAACCTCAGATATGCAGATGATACCACCCTTATGGTAGAAAGTGAAGAGGAACTCAAAAGCCTCTTGATGAAAGTGAAAGAGGAGAGTGAAAAAGTTGACTTAAAGCTCAACATTCAGAAAACGAAGATCATGGCATCTGGCCCCATCACCTCATGGGAAATAGATGGGAAATGGTGGAAACAGTGTCAGACTTTATTTTGGGGGGCTCCAAAATCACTGTAGATGGAGACTGCAGCCATGAAATTAAAAGATGCTTACTCCTTGGAAGGAAGCATATTCAAAAGCAGAGACATTACTTTGCCAACAAAGGTTCATCTAGTCAAGGCTATGGTTTTTCCTGTGGTCATATATGGATGTGAGAGTTGGACTGTCAAGAAGGCTGAGCGCCAAAGAATTGATGCTTTTGAACTGTGGTGTTGGAGAAGACTCCTGAGAGTCCCTTGGACTGCAAGGAGATCCAACCAGTCCATTCTGAAGGAGATCAGCCCTGGGATTTCTTTGGAAGGAATGATGCTGAAGCTGAAACTCCAGTACTTTGGCCACCTCATGCAAAGAGTGGACTCATATGGAAAAGACTCTGATGCTGGGAGGGATTGGGGGCAGGAGGAGAAGGGGACGACAGAGGATGAGATGGCTGGATGGCATCACTGACTCGATGGACGTGAGTCTGAGTGAACTCCGGGAGTTGGTGATGCACAGGGAGGCCTGGCGTGCTGCGATTCATGGGGTCGCAAAGAGTCGGACACGACTGAGCGACTGAACTGATTGATTCAAGTATTAATATTCCATTCTAAAAATAGTCATCAAAGTCCAGAACTTCATAATTTATAGCTAACTTCTTCATAAACAATCTCATCTGATTTTCATATCCACCAGGAGAAATAGATAAGCAGGGATTTCCCTTGCTCAATATAAGTAAGACAAAACTACATTTTTTTTCTTCTTTTACTTTTCTTCTTTATCGTACTTGAAAGGCCTATTTAACTATTTTCCTCTTTGATTTCTTAAATTCTCACCACATTTTCCAACTGCACACATCTCCATTTAAAGCTTTTCTCCTAGTCAAGATCCTCAATTTTCCTAAATAATTATCCTTTCTATCCAAATTTTTTTAAATTTAATTTTATTTTTAAACTTTACATAATTGTATTAGTTTTGCCAAATATCAAAATGAATCCGCCACAGGTATACATGTGTTCCCCATCCTGAACCCTCCTCCCTCCTCCCTCCCCATACCATCCCTCTGGGTCGTCCCAGTGCACCAGCCCCAATCATCCAGTATCGTGCATCGAACCTGGACTGGCAACTTGTTTCATACATGATATTTTACATGTTTCAATGCCATTCTCCCAAATCTTCCCACCCTCTCCCTCTCCCACAGAGTCCATAAGACTGTTCTATACATCAGTGTCTCTTTTGCTGTCTCGTACACAGGGTTATTAAGGCCAATCTTGGAATACAAAAGCAGTTTTTAATAGAGCTAAGAATATAGCAAAAGTTTTTTTTTAACAGATCAACATCATCTTTCATCCTTCAGAAAATATTTGCTCTCATTTTCATTGATTATTAAGAACCTAACTGGCAAAACAGTATAAAAAAAAAAGAATTATAACTATGAACAATAATATAAAACAACACTGATTTTACTTAACCATTTTGCTTATTATTTGCCTCTACAATAATTTACTAATTCTAATGAAAACCATTTTTAAAAGACCCATGGTATTAGGATCACACAGAAAATCTGTTTTTAATTATATATTATTTCAGAAACACTAAAAAATGAAAAAAAATTGCCAGTACTATTTCAAAAATTCATGTTCTACAGATTAATTGCAGAAAAACATTTTTATTCACATACAGTTAGATGAAATTGTGGCAATTCAGATCATGAAAAACAAGAATTCTTTCTAAAAGTGTGTTTTTCTTTCTTGTAAAGTAATGAATTAAATCATTTTTTAAATACAATAAGAGAGAACGCATCAGTCATTTAAATATTTTTTCAATACATTTCCAAACCAAATTTTGCCCCAGAGAAATAAAGCCAAAAATTAGAAACCCAGAAAAAAGAAAAGTTTCTAACATTCAATTTTCTTTATTCCCATGCTTTCCTTATTCCCTGCATTAATATTCCTTAAGTCAGATTAGCTTGCAAAATACATAATGACAAACATGTAATTTACTTTGGTCATAAATTATTAATTCCAATTTTTTTAATTTTATTTTATTTTTAAACTTTACATAACTGTATTAGTTTTGCCAAATATCAAAATGAATCCGCCACAGGTATACATGTGTTCCCCATCCTGAACCCTCCTCCCTCCTCCCTCCCCATTCCATCCCTCTGGGTCATCCCAGTGCACCAGCCCCAAGTATCCAGTATCGTGCATTGAACCTGGACTGGCAACTCGTTTCATACATGATATTTTACATGTTTCAATGCCATTCTCCCAAATCTTCCCATCCTCTCCCTCTCTCACAGAGTCCATAAGACTGTTCTATACATCAGTGTCTCTTTTGCTGTCTCATACACAGGGTTATTGTTACCATCTTTCTAAATTCCATATATATGCGTTAGTATACTGTATTGGTGTTTTTCTTTCTGGCTTACTTCACTCTGTATAATAGGCTTCAGTTTCATCCACCTCATTAGAACTGATTCAGAGAAGACTATTTTAGGTATAAAAAAGATATTATAAATCTAGTTGGAAAATTGCCTTTAAAAGCAGGGGAAGGAGAAACTTTAAAAGAATAAGATTTTTCTTTTTGTATTCTAAAAATTCACAGTCATTGTAAGGAAATGAACCAACATTAAGATTTTGGTTGTTTATGGACAAAGTTTAGTTTACAGTGTATATATTCAAGAAGAAATATCCCAAACAGAAAACAAGAGGCAAAAAAATACTTTCAGAAAACACTCTCACAAATATTTATTTTATGGGACTGATCGTACAAGTAATTACTCTGACATTTAATAAATGGCACTTTGAAGAACTGCTGGGCCTCAGTAAACCTTCAAGTCTAACCACCTTGGCTTTTATTTGTTTTTAATCAATAGAATTGTAGCGTATTTTGTAAGCATAGTTTCAATACCTCATGTTTAAAAGATACATCTGCATGAAATGCTTCAAAGACACATCCCTTATATACACTATATTTCCCAGTGGACACAGCTTAGCACAAACTGATGAAAATGAAGGGCCATAAAATAGGAAATCCATTTCATACCCATCGGTGTGTAATTGAAAGGAATCTTTTAATACTTGCTATAAATTAATTCCAACTTATAAGCAATGAAACATTTTACCTTTTGCAAAGCAGTCAGGAATGACAAAAGTATCCTTTTCTCCCTTTAGCAAAGAAGGGATGTTCTGTGATCTCAACAGTTATTGCCTTCATCTGTCTCAACTATAAACCCATCTCATGGACTGCACAGGAAAAATTGGAACTCCTTCAAAATTCAGTCATCCAAATATTAATACAACAGAGATTTTCATTGGTTTAAAGTACATTTTAGAACACTAGAATATTGTTCCAGGATATTAAATTTGAAGAATGACTGACTTTGGTTTCCCTGTGAGTTAGGACACAGTAATAAATGGTATTTCTGAGACTTAGGATAGACTCAAAAAAGTATGAAAGGATACAATCATGTTTTCTGGTCCATAAAATCTGTATCATCCTTTGCCATATGTATTAGAGAAAACATATCAAGTATTTGTCTTAATTAGGAATAATAAATGTTGTCAGTTACCTAGCAGAACTCACACATAACATAGTACCTGCTCTAGAGGGGTATATGTTCGAAGACATTACTTAATAGGAATTAGTAGCCTATAGATAAGTGCTTGCCTTTTCTTTCTACTTTCTTTTATAATTACAGGGGCTTTCCAGGTGGCACTAGTGGTAAAGAACCCGCCTGCCAATGCATGTAGACATTAAAGACATCACATATTCAGTCCCTGCACAAGGAGTATTCTTGTCTGGCGAAGAGACTTGTAGAACTCAGGGAAACTAGGAGCCATGCCATGTAGGGCCACTCAAGTCAAACGGGTCATAGTGAAGAGTTCTGACAAACTGTGGTCCACTGGAGGAGGAAATGTCAACCTACTTCAGTATTCTTGCCACGAGAACCCAATGAACAGTATGAACAGGCAAAAAGATATGACACCAGAAGATGAGCTCCCCAGGTCAGAAGGTTTCCGATACGTTACTGGGGAAGGGTGGAGGGCAATCACTAACAGTTCCAGAAAGAATGAAACGGCTGGGCCAAGGCAGAAATGATGCTCATCTGCAGATGTGTATGGTGGTAAAAGTAAAATCTAAAGAACAATACTGCATAGGAACCTTACATGTTAGGTCCATGAATCAAGGTAAATTGGACATAGTCAAGCAGGATATGGCAAGATTGAACATCAACATCTTACAAATCAATAAACTAAAATGGATAAGAATGGGCCATTTTAATTCAGATGACCATTATATCTGCTACTGTGGGCAAGAAGCCACTAGAAGAAATGGAGTAGCCCTCATAGTCAACAAGAGCCAGGTGCAACCTTATAAATGTCAGAATGACCATTTCCAAGGCAAATCACTCAACTCAACAGTAATCCAAGTCTATGTCCCAACCACTAATGCCAAGCAAGCTAAAGTTGACCAGTTCTATTAAGACCTACATAACTTTTAGAAGGAACATCAAAACAAGATGTCCTTTTCATCATAGAGGATTGGAATGCAAAAGTAGGAAGTGAAGAGATACCTGGAAAAATAGGCAAGTTTGGCCTTGGAATACAAAATGAAGCACAGCAAAGGCTAAGAGAATTTTGTCAACAGAACATGCAGGTAAAAACAAACATCCTTTTCTAACAACCCAAGATATGACTGTCTATGTGGACATAACCAGACAGTCAATACTAAAATCAGATTAAATTCTTTGCATTCAAAGATGGAAAAGCTCTATACAGTCAGAAAACACAGGACCTGGAGCTGACTGTGGCTCAGATCATGAACTCCTTATTACAAAATTCAGGCTTAACTTGAGGAAAGTAGGGAAAATCACTAGGCCATTCAGGCATGACCTAAATCAAATCCCTTGTGACTATATAGTAGAGGTGACAAATAGATTCAAGAGATTAGATCTGGTAGACAGAGTGCTTGAAGAACTACAGATGGAAGTTCATGACAGTGTACAGGAGGCAGTAACAAAAACCATCTCAAAGGAAAAGAAATGCAAGAAGGCAAAGTGGTTGTCTGAGGAGGCTTTACAAATTGCTGAGGAAAGAAGAGAAGTGACAGGCAAGGGAAAAAGAGAAAGATATACCCAATTGAATGCAGAGTTCCAGAGAATAGCCAGGAGAGATAAGAAGATCTTCTTAAATGAACAATGCAATGAAATAAAGGAAAACAATACAATGGGAAAGACTAGCGATCTCTTCAAAAAACTTGAAGATATCAAGGAAATATTTCATGCAAGGATGGGCATGATTAAGGATAGAAAAGGTAAGGACCTAACAGAAGAGATTAAGAAGAGGTGGCAAGAATATACAGAAGAACTATATTTAAAAAAAAGATCTTAGTGACATGGATAACCATGATGGTGTATCTCACATAAAGCCAAACATCCTGCAGTGTTCTGAAGCATCGCTATGAACAAAGGTAATGGAGGTCATAGAATTCCAGCTGAGCTATTTCAAATCCTAAAACACAATGTTGTTAAAGTGCTCCTTCAATATGTCAGCAAATTTGGAAAACTCAGCAGTGGCCACAGGACTAGAAAATGTCAGTTTTCATTCCAATCCCAAAGAAAGGCAATGCCAAAGAATGTCCAAACTTCATACAATTTTGTTCATTTCACATGCTAGCAAGGTTATGTTCAAAATCCTTCGAGCTAGGCTTTAGCAGTCTGTGAACTGAGAACTTCCAGATGTACAAGCTGGATTTAGAAAAGGCAGAGGAACCAGAGATCAAATTGCCAACATTTGTTGGATCATGGACAAAGACAAGAAATTCCATAAAAACAGCTACTGCTTCATTGACTACGTTAAAGCCTTTGACTGTGTGGATCACAACAAGTCATGGAAAATTCTTTAGAAGATGAGAGTACCAGACTACTGTGTCTCCTAAGAAACCCATATGTGGTTTAAGAGGCAACAGTTATAACTGGACATGGAACAACTGACTGGTTTAAAACTAGGAGAGGAGTATGACTAGGTTGCATTTTATGACCCTGCTTATTTAACTTATATGCAGAGTACGTAATGGGAAACTCTTGGCTGGATGAGTTACAAGCTGGAATCAAGAGTGCCAGGAGAAAAAGCAACAACCTCAGATATGCAGATGACACCACTCTAACGGCAGAAAGTGAAGAGGAACTAAACAGCCTCTTGATGAGGGTGAAAGAGGAGAGTGAAAAACCTGACTTGAAACTCAACATTCAAAAGACTAAGATCATGGCATATGATACTATCACTTCATGGCAAGAAGAAAGGGAAAAGTGGAAACAGTGACACATTTTATTTTCTTGGGGGCTCCAAAATCACAGCAGACAGTGACTTCAGCCATGAAATTAAAAGACGCTTGCTCCTTGGAAGGAAAGCCATAACTAAACTAGACAGCAAATTAAAAAGCAGAGACATGACTTGGCTGACAAAATCCGTATAGTCAAAGCCATGATTTTTCCAGTAGTCAAGTACAGATGTGAGAGTTGAAGCATAAAGAAAGCTGAGCACTGAAGAATTGATGTTTTCGAATTGTGGTGCTGAGAGTCCCTTGGACATCAAGGATATCAAACTAGTCACTCTTAAAAGAAATCAACCCTGAATATTCTTGGAAGGACTGATGCTGAAGCTCCAATACTTTGTCCACTTGATGCAAAGAGCTGACTCATTGGAAAAGACCCTGATGCTGGGAAAGACTGATGGCAAAATGAAAAGGGGAGGCAGAGAATGGTTACATAGCATTACCAACTCAATGAACATGAATTTGAGCAAACTCTGAGAGATATTGGAGGACAGAGGAGTCTAGTGTGCTACAGCCCATGGGGCCACAAAGGGTCGGACATGACTTAGCAACCGAAAAACAACAAATCACATTTTGTAGTCTTAGTATTGATAAAAGAGGGCTTCCCAGATGGTGCTAATGGTAAAGAACTTGCCTACCAATGCAGGAGACAGAAGAGACATGGGTTTGATCTTTGGGTCAGGAAGATACCCTAGAGGAAGGAATGGCAACCCACTTCAGTATTCTTGCCTGAAGAATCCCACAGACAGAGGAGCCTGGCGGGCTTACAATCCATAGGGTCACAAAGAATCAGACACAACTGAAGTGACTTAGCATGTACACATTGATAAAAGGTAGAAATATATATACATACTATGTAAACACAAGTCAAGAGAGCTGAAAAACCTTTAACTTTTTATATTCTATATTTTAAATGTGTCTCAAATACATTACATAGTTAATATTTTCCCCTTATACCCTAAAATTCTTTGACTTTTACCTGGAGTATTTTGTCCATTTTTGCTCAATGTATGTGGTAGCAATTATAAGTGAATATAAGTAATAGTAAGTTTTTACTTGTATAGCATATTCAAAAGCAGAGACATTACTTTGCCAACAAAGGTCCATCTAGTCAAGGCTATGGTTTTTCCTGTGGTCACGTATGGATGTGAGAGTTGGACTGTGAAGAAGGCTGAGCACTGAAGAATTGATGCTTTTGAACTGTGGTGTTGGAGAAGACTCTTAAAGAGTCCCTTGGACTGCAAGGAGATCCAACCAGTCCATTCTGAAGGCGATCAGCCCTGGAATTTCTTTGGAGGGAATGATGCTGAAGCTGAAACTCCAGTACTTTGGCCACCTCATGCGAAGAGTTGACTCATTGGAAAAGACTCTGATGCTGGGAGGGATTGGGGGCAGGAGGAGAAGGGGATGACAGAGGATGAGATGGCTGGATGGCATCACTGACTCAATGGACGTGAGTCTGAGTGAACTCCAGGAGTTGGTGATAGACAGGGAGGCCTGGCGTGCTGCGATTCATAGGGTCGCAAAGAGTCGGACATGACTGAGTGACTGAACTGAACTGAACTGAACCTTCTCATTGTCATTTTCTATTTTCCCACGTGTTCCTTTCCTTGCTCCTCTTGCCCTCATCTGTGTCACATACTATATTTAATGCTATGTTTAACCATATACCAGTTTAAAAGTAACATAATTATGTCAGTGATTCTAGATAAGAAAAAGTACATACTTAACAAACACTCTTTAGGACTTCTCTAGTGGTACAGTGTTTGGGACTCTGCTTCCACGACAAGGGCACGGGTTCAGTCCCTGGTCAGGGAACTAGGAGCCTGGGTGCTGCATGCTGTGCAGCCCAGCCAAACAAACAAACAAAAACTCTTTAGGTTTCCCCCTGCCATTTACCTTAGATGGGACATTCTCCCTCTGGATGGATCATATGGCTGTTAGATGTCTTCACAGTATTTCCTAGTACGATTCTTGCCTTCACTTCAAGTATTTTGCTACTTGTCTTTCTGTGTTGAATATTGGATAATTTCTTCTAACCTTACCTATCATTTCACTGGTTATTTCTTCTGCTGTATCCAATATGTTACCAGGCATGCCGATATAGTCACTACGCCTTTATTTTCTAGAAGTTCTGTTGTCTTAATTTCAAATGTATGCCACTTTTTATAATTCCCTATTCTATACAATTATTTTCATCTTATTTCTTTAAGCACACTAAGTATAATGGTTCTAACATTTGAATCTGATCATTCCAACACATAAATCTGAATGAGCCTGTTACTACTGTTTCTTCAGCTGGTTTTGTACCTTTTGTATTGTTTCTTTATGTGCTTAGATAATATGAACCTCTTGACTCTCAATGCCCCTAAAAATTAATTTAAGCTCCTTTCATTCAAGAGGATGTACACTTCTGTCTGCAGCCTGGGGGCATTACCAGTTGGAAATCATCCTAAACTAAGTTCTAATTTGAGGCTCCCTGCTAAGCTAGGCTATGTATACACAGGTGCCAATCCATGTAAGACACTGAAAGTGACCATAACTCCTCAGGGAATTTGTTTCTTTTTTGCATTTTTTAAAAAATTTCTGCATTTGTTGGGAAAGAAGTGGGATACATCCTAGATTGCTCTTACCCAGGCTTAATGCAGGGAGGTTCTTTAATAAAAAATCTCTGATGTGGACAGGCCATAAACCTTAACTCTGTAATCCTTACCTGCAAGCTTGCTTTTCCCAAGTGTGCAGTATCACAGCGCCTTCAGGCCATACACAAGTTTCCCACTTTAACACCCTGCTTCTTAAGTTGGTTTAGGGCTTCCCTGGTGGCTCAGAGGTTAAAGTGTCTGCCTGCAATGCGGGATACCAGGGTTTGATCCTTGGATCAGGAAGATCACCTGGAGAAGGAAAGGGCAACTCACTCCAGTACTCTTGCCTGGAGAACCCCATGAACAGAGGAGCCTGGTAGGCTACAGTCCATGGGGTCGCAAAGAGTCAGGACACAACTGAGCGACTTCACTTTCACTTTCTTTCTTACGTTGGTTATAGGTGATCAATGAACAACTGACTGGTGGAGTTCTCCCTTGTCTTTTTAGTGCTTCACTGAATTTTAAGGTAATTTTTAAAGCAATTTATTTTTAATTTTTTTTTTTTTAATTTCAAAATGGATGATTTATCCAAACAACGTTTCTCTCCATTAACTGAAATAAATACCTCGGTAGAATCATCACATTATTAAAGCCAGAATTTAACAAATTTTTGTTACTCAAAAACTAAAACAAGATACTATTTCAATGTCCACATTTCCTTGGCTACATGATAACAGTTTTTTACAGTCTCAAAGGTATTTATCTGTCTATAAGTAGAGAGCTAAGTAGCACTGGCCTATATTTCTATTTCCAGATATAATAATCATTGGCAGTCTCCAAACATCTTTTTCCCAGTTTAGATATAAGACTAAACATAATACTAAAATAATGAAATCAATATGGCTCAATGGCTCAATATAGCTGCTATAAAAATCACAATGTGTTTTTTAGGAATGCTGTAGAGTTGCTTCACAAAAATATTACTTATCTATTAAAAAAAAAAACAGTGTTAGGATAATCAGCTAATTCATTGTCTACCAAAAGATACTACAGCATATGTTATGAGTTAAATTGTGTCTGCCAAAAATATGTTGAAGTCCTAAACTCTGCACCTCAAAATGTCATCTTTTTTAGAAACAGGGTCACTGCAGATATAATCCCAGGGATGGGGGAGCCTGGTGGGCTGCCATCTATGGGGTCGCACAGAGTCGGACACGACTGAAGCGACTTAGCAGCAGCAGCAGCAGCAGATATAATTAGTTAAATTAAGATGATGGCATACTGGAGTAGAAAAAAAACACCATCACTCAGTCATGACTGACTCTTTACGACCCCATTGACTGTAGCACGCCAGGCTCCTTGGTCCGTGGGATTCTCCAAGGCAAGAATACTGGAGTGAGGTGCCATTGCCTGCTCCAGGGGATCTTCCTGACCCAGGGATCGAACATGGGTCTCCTGTACTGCAGGCAGATTCTCTACTGTCTAAGCTGCTAGGGAAGCACAGAGTGGGCTCTTAAATCCAGTGTGACTCACGTCCTTATAAGAAGAGGACAGACACACAGACACAGAAGAAGAGAGCTATGTGAAGTCAGAAGCAGCGACTGGATCATGCTACCACAAGCCAAAGAATGCCTGGAGTATAATAAGCTGGAACAGAAAGAAAGAAAGAGTTGCTGCCACCCCTAGAGGCTTCAGAGGGAGCATGGCCCTGCCTACACTTTAGGTTTGAACTTCTAGTGTCCAGAACTGGGACAGAATAACTCCTGTTGTTTTAAACTACTCACTTTGTGGTGATTTGTTATGGCAGCCCTAACAAACTAATCAGATCAGATCAGTCGCTCAGTCGTGTCCGACTCTTTGCGACCCCATGAATCACAGCACGCCAGGCCTCCCTGTCCATCACCAATTCTCGGAGTTCACCCAGACTCACGTCCATTGAGTTAGTGATGCCATCCAGCCATCTCATCCTTTGTCATCCCCTTCTCCTCTTGCCCCCAATCCCTCCCAGCATCAGAGTCTTTTCCAATGAGTCAACTCTTCGCATGAGGTGGCCAAAGTACTGGAGTTTCAGCTTCAGCATCATTCCCTCCAAAGAAATCCCAGGGCTGATCTCCTTCAGAATGGACTGGTTGGATCTCCTTGCACCAACACCACAGTTCAAAGGCATCAATTCTTCAGCCCTCAGCCTTCTTCACAGTCCAACTCGCACATCCATACATGACCACAGGAAAAACCAAAGCCTTGACTAGACGAATCTTTGTTGGCAAAGTAATGTCTCTGCTTTTGAATATGCTATCTAGGTTGGTCATAACTTTCCTTCCAAGGAGTAAGCGTCTTTTAATTTCATGGCTGCAGTCACCATCTGTAGTGATTTTGGAGCCCAGAAAAATAAAGTCTGACACTGTTTCCACTGTTTCCCCATCTATTTCCCATGAAGTGATAGGACGGGATGCCATGATCTTCGTTTTCTGAATGTTGAGCTTTAAGCCAACTTTTTCACTCTCCACTTTCACTTTCATCAAGAGGCTTTTGAGTTCCTCGTCACTTTCTGCCATAAGGGTGGTGTCATCTGCATATTTGAGGTTATTGATATTTCTCCCAGCAATCTTGATTCTAGCTTGTAGCTTCTTCCAGTCCAGCATTCCTCATGATGTACTCTGCATATAAGTTAAATAAGCAGGGTGACAATATACAGCCTTGATGTACTCCTTTTCCTATTTGGAACCAGTCTGTTGTTCCATGTCCATTTCTAACTGTTGCTGAGCTGTTCCAAATCCTGAAAGATGATGCTGTGAAAGTGCTGCACTCAGTATGCCAGCAAATTTGGAAAACTCAGCAGTGGCCACAGGACTGGAAAAGGTCAGTTTTCATTCCAATCCCAAAGAAAGGCAATGCCAAAGAATACTCAAACTACCGCACAATTGCACTCATCTCACACGCTAGTAAAGTAATGCTCAAAATATGGTCAGACAACAGAAATAACCAGCTGAGCTGAAGAAAAAAATAAAATCATTTGCATAAATAAAGACATATGTACTCAATGGCCTTATGCTAAGTGAAATTAGTCAGAGAAAGATAAATAATGTATGATCTCTCTGATATGTGGAATATATGTGTACATATATATATAATTTATATACACAAATACTAAACTTATACATACAAAGAACAGATTGACAGCAGCCAGAGGAAGGGGATGGAGGGTGGAAGAAATGGGTGAATGCTTTTGTTTTATGTTTGTTCAATTGAATTTTTTAAAAAAGAGAAATGAAGACTATTGGACAATAAAAACAGGATTGACAGAAGTATACAACATGAAAATCAACACAGTAAAGAAAAAATTTTAATGGAATAAAAGAAAGTGATAGACATAGAAAATAGGCAAAGGAAGAGAAAAAGAACAAAATAATAGAACAAAATATATTAAGGACATAGTTTCAGGAGCAATTACTAAAATAAAATTAGGATGTTATAAATTGAAGGACATACTTTATATCAGGAAAGAATTGTCTCAGTTTCATACTCATCAAATCATATCTCAGAAACATTATTAGAATTCAGAAATTAAGAATGGTCTGAATAGCCAGGCAAAAAGAACATAATGCCTATAGGGAGCAAAGCTTCAAGGTAAAAGATAGTGGAAAAATGTCTACAAAACACTCAAGAAAAATGAGTGTGACAGAAGATTTTTATCCTAGCCTAGATGATACAGTCAATAAATAACATAACTAACTGAAATTTCGAGAGAGAAAAGAAGTCAGTAAAGGTAGGCTTCCCTGTCCATCACCAACTCCTGGAGCTTGTTCAAACTCACATCCATCAAGTCGGTGATGCCATCCAACCATCTCATCCTCTGTCATCCCCTTCTCCTCTCACCTTCAATCTTACCCAGAAACAGGGTCTTTTCTAATGAGTCAGCTCTTTGCATCAAGTGGCCAAAGTACTGGAGCTTCAGCTTCCACAGCAGTCCTTCCAATGAATATTTAGGACTGATTTCCTTTAGGATTGACCGGTTTGATCTCCTTGCAGTCCAAGGAACTCTCAAGAGGCTTCTCCAACACCGCAGTTCAAAAGCATCTATTTTTCGGTGCTCAGCTTTCTTTATGGTCCAACTCTCATATCCATAAATGACATGACTATTGGAAAAACCAAACCTATGACTAGACAGATCTTTGTTCACAAAGTAATGTCTCTGCTTTTTAATATGCTGTCTAGGTTGGTCATAGATTTTCTTCCAAGGACTCAAGGGGAAAAAGTATCATTTGCAATTAATAAATTGCATGATCAAAAGTAGGTATATTTAAAGTATAAGGTATGCAGTAAAAGGTGACTGACTCTGGTAGCTCAGTGCATAAAGAATCTGCCTGCAATGCAGGAGATCTGGGTGTGATCTCTGAGTCGGGAAGATCCACTGGAGAAAGGAATGGCTACCCACTCCAGTATTCTTGCCATGAATGATCTCATGAACAGAGGAGCCTAGCGGGCTGCACATGGGGTCACAAGAGTCAGATATAACTTAGCAACTAAACTACCACCAAACAATGAAATAAAAAAACATAGCTAACACAATTTGGTAATGGGTTAAAGAGAGGGGAAAGTGAAAGTGTTGGTCACTCTCAGTCGTGTCTGATTCATTGCAGCCCCATCAACTGTAGACTTCCTACATTCTTTCCATGGAATTCTCTAGGCAAGAATACTGGAGTGGATTGCCATTCCCTTTTTCATAGGATATTCCCACCCTGGGGATGGAACCTGGGTCTCCTGCATTGCAGGCAGATTCTTTACCATCTGAGCCACCAAGGCAGCCCATAAATAGAGGGGTTCAGTTCAGTTCAGTTGCTCAGTCATGTCCAACTCTTTCCGACCCCATGGACTGCAGCACAACAGGCCTCCCTGTCCATCACCAACTCCTGGAGTTGACCCAAACTCATGCCCATCACGTTGGTAATGCCATTCAACCATCTCATCCTCTGCCATCCCCCTCTCCTCCTGCCTTCAATCTTTCCCAGCATGAGGATCTTTTCAAATGAGTCAGTTCTTCACATCACATGGCCAAAGTATTGGAGTTTCAGCTTCAACATCAGTCCTTCCATGAACACCCAGGACTGATCTCCTTTAGGATGGACTGGTTGGATCTCCTTGCAGTCCAACAGCTCTCAAGAGTCTTCTCCAACACCACGGTTTAAAAGCATCAATTCTTCGATGCTCAGCTTCCTTTACAGTCCACCTCTCAAATCCATACATGACCACTGGAAAAACCATAGCCTGACTAGATGGACCTTTATTGGCAAAATAATGTCTCTGCTTTTTAATATGCTGGTTTTTAATATGTTGGTCATAACTTTCCTTCCAAGGAGTAAGCCTCTTTTATTTTTTTTATTTTTTGTATTTTTTTTAATTTTATTTTTAAACTTTACAATATTGTATTGGTTTTGCCAAACATCGAAATGAATCTGCCACAGGTATACATGTGTTCCCCATCCTGAACCCTCCTCCCTCCTCCCTCCCCATACCGTCCCTCTGGGTCGTCCCAGTGCACCAGCCCCAAGCATCCAGTATCATGCATCGAACTTGGACTGGCCACTCGTTCCATATATGATATTATATGCATTTCAATGCCATTCTCCCAAATCATCCCACCCTCTCCCTCTCCCACAGAGTCCATAAGACTGTTCTATACATCAGTGTCTCTTTTGCTGTCTCATACACAGGATTATTGTTACCATCTTTTTAAATTCCATATATATGCGTTAGTATACTGTATTGGTGTTTTTCTTTCTGGCTTACTTCACTCTGTATAATAGGCTCCAGTTTCATCCACCTCATTAGAACTGATTCAAATGTATTCTTTTTAAAGGCTGAGTAATACTCCATTGTGTATATGTACCACTGCTTTCTTATCCATTCATCTGCTGATGGACATCTAGGTTGCTTCCATGTCCTGGCTATTATAAACAGTGCTGCGATGAACATTGGGGTACATGTGTCTCTTTCAATTCTGGTTTCCTCAGTGTGTATGCCCAGCAGTGGGATTGCTGGATCATAAGGCAGTTCTATTTCCAGTTTTTTAAGGAATCTCCACACTGTCCTCCATAGTGGCTGTACTAGTTTGCGTTCCCACCAATAGTATAAGAGGGTTCCCTTTTCTCCACACCCTCTCCAGCATTTATTGCTTGTAGACTTTTGGATCACAGCCATTCTGACTGGGGTGAAATGATACCTCATAGTGGTTTTGATTTGCATTTCTCTGATAATGAGTGATGTTGAGCATCTTTTCATGTGTTTGTTAGCCATCTGTATGTCTTCTTTGGAGAAATGTCTACTTAGTTCTTTTGCCCATTTTTTGATTGGGTCATTTATTTTTCTGGAATTGAGCTGCAGAAGTTGCTTATATATTTTTGAGATTAGTTGTTTGTCAGTTGCTTCATTTGCTATTATTTTCTCCCATTCTGAAGGCTGTCTTTTCACCTTGCTTATAGTTTCCTTTGTTGTGCAGAAGCTTTTAAGTTTAATTAGGACCCATTTGTTTATTTTTGCTTTTATTTCCAATATTCTGGGAGGTGGGTCATAGAGGATCCTGCTGTGATGTATGTCGGAGAGTGTTTTGCCTATGTTCTCCTCTAGGAGTTTTATAGTTTCTGGTCTTATGTTTAGATCTTTAATCCATTTTGAGTTTAATTTTGTGTATGGTGTTAGAAAGTGCTCTAGTTCCATTCTTTTACAAGTGGTTGACCAGATTTCCCAGCACCACTTGTTAAAGAGATTGTCTTTAATCCATTGTATATTCTTGCCTCCTTTGTCAAAGATAAGGTGTCCATATGTGCGTGGATTAATCTCTGGGCTTTCTATTTTGTTCCATTGATCTATATTTCTGTCTTTGTGCCAGTACCATACTGTCTTGATGACTGTGGCTTTGTAGTAGAGCCTGAAGTCAGGTAGGTTGATTCCTCCAGTTCCATTCTTCTTTCTCAAGATCACTTTGGCTATTCGAGGTTTTTTGTATTTCCATACAAATTGTGAAATTATTTGTTCTAGCTCTGTGAAGAATACCGTTGGTAGCTTGATAGGGATTGCATTTAATCTATAAATTTCTTTGGGTAGTATACTCATTTTCACTATATTGATTCTTCAAATCCATGAACACGGTATATTTCTCCATCTATTAGTGTCCTCTTTGATTTCTTTCACCAGTGTTTTATCGTTTTCTATATATAGGTCTTTAGTTTCTTTAGGTAGATATATTCCTAAGTATTTTATTCTTTCCGTTGCAATGGTGAATGGAATTGTTTCCTTAATTTCTCTTTCTGTTTTCTCATTATTAGTGTATAGGAATGCAAGGGATTTCTGGGTGTTGATTTTATATCCTGCAACTTTACTATAATCATTGATTAGTTCTAGTAATTTTCTGGTGGAGTCTTTAGGGTTTTCTATGTAGAGGATCATGTCATCTGCAAACAGTGAGAGTTTTACTTCTTCTTTTCCACTTTGGAGTCCTTTGATTTCTTTTTCTGCTCTGATTGCTGTGGCCAAAACTTCCAAAACTATGTTGAATACTAATGGTGAAAGTGGGCACCCTTGTCTTGTTCCTGACTTGAGACGAAATGCTTTCAATTTTTCACCATTGAGGATAATGTTTGCTGTGGGTTTGTCATATATAGCTTTTATTATGTTGAGGTATGTTCCTTCTATTCCTGCTTTCTGGAGAGTTTTTTTATCATAAATGGATGTTGAATTTTGTCAAAGGCTTTCTCTGCATCGATTGAGATAATCATATGGTTTTTATTTTTCAATTTGTTAATGTGGTGTATTACATTGATTGATTTGCTGATATTGAAGAATCCTTGCATCCCTGGGATAAAGCCCACTTGGTCATGGTGTATGATCTTTTTAATGTATTGTTGGATTCTGATTGCTAGAATTTTGTTAAGGATTTTTGCATCTGTGTTCATCAGTGATATTGGCCTGTAGTTTTCTTTTTTTGTGGCATCTTTGTCAGGTTTTGGTATTAGGGTGATGGTGGCCTCATAGAATGAGTTTGGAAGTTTACCTTCCTCTGCAATTTTCTGGAAGAGTTTGAGTAGGATAGGTGTTAGCTCTTCTCTAAATTTTTGGTAGAATTCAGCTGTGACGCCATCTGGACCTGGGCTTTTGTTTGCTGGAAGATTTTTGATTACAGTTTCAATTTCTGTGCTTGTGATGGGTCTGTTAAGATTTTCTATTTCTTCCTGGTCCAGTTTTGGAAAGTTGTACTTTTCTAAGAATTTGTCCATTTCTTCCACGTTGTCCATTTTACTGGCATATAATTGTTGATAGTCTCTTATGATCCTTTGTATTTCTGTGTTGTCTGTTGTGATCTCTCCATTTTCATTTCTAATTTTATTGATTTGATTTTTCTCCCTTTGTTTCTTGATGCGTCTGGCTAATGGTTTGTCAATTTTATTTATCCTTTCAAAGAACCAGCTTTTGGCTTTGTTGATTTTTGCTATGGTCTCTTTTGTTTCTTTTGCATTTATTTCTGCCCTAATTTTTAAGATTTCTTTCCTTCTACTAACCCTGGGGTTCTTCATTTCTTCCTTTTCTAGTTGCTTTAGGTGTAGAGTTAGGTTATTTATTTGACTTTTTTTCTTGTTTCTTGAGGTGTGCCTGTATTGCTATGAACTTTCCCCTTAGGACTGCTTTTACAGTGTCCCACAGGTTTTGGGTTGTTGTGTTTTCATTTTCACTCGTTTCTATGCAAATTTTGATTTCTTTTTTGATTTCTTCTGTGATTTGTTGGTTATTCAGCAGCATGTTGTTCAGCCTCTATATGTTGGAATTTTTAATAGTTTTTCTCCTGTAATTGAGATCTATTCTTACTGCATTGTGGTCAGAAAAGATGCTTGGAATGATTTCAATTTTTTTGAATTTACCAAGGCTAGATTTATGGCCCAGGATGTGATCTATCCTGGAGACAGTTCCATATGCGCTTGAGAAAAAGGTGAAATTCATTGTTTGGGGATGAAATGTCCTATAGATATCAATTAGGTCTAACTGGTCTATTGTATCATTTAAAGTTTGTGTTTCCTTGTTAATTTTCTGTTTAGTTGATCTATCCATAGGTGTGAGTGGGGTATTAAAGACTCCCACTATTATTGTGTTATTGTTTTTTTCTCCTTTCATACTTGTTAGCATTTGTCTTACATATTGCGGTGTTCCCGTGTTGGGTGCATATATATTTATAATTGTTATATCTTCTTGGATTGATCCTTTGATCATTATGTAGTGACCGTCTTTGTCTCTTTTCACAGCCTTTGTTTTAAAGTCTATTTTGTCTGATATGAGTATTGCTACTCCTGCTTTCTTTTGGTCCCTATTTGCATGGAAAATCTTTTTCCAGCCCTTCACTTTCAGTCTGTATGTGTCCCCTGTTTTGAGGTGGGTCGCTTGTAGACAGCATATGTAGGGGTCTTGTTTTTGTATCCATTCAGCCAGTCTTTGTCTTTTGGTTGGGGCATCCAACCCATTTACGTTTAAGGTAATTATTGATAAGTATGATCCCGTTGCCATTTACTTTATTGTTTTGGGTTCAAATTTATACACCGTTTCTGAAATTCATGGCTGCAGTTACCATCTGCGGTGATTTTGGAGCCCAAAAAAATAAAGTCTGTCACTATTTCCACTGTTTCCCCATCTATTTGCCATGAAGTGATGGGACTGGGTGCCATGATCTTCATCTTCTGAATGTTGAGCTTTAAGCCAACTTTTTCACTCTCCTCTTTCACTTTCATCAAGAGGCTCTTTAGTTCTTCTTCACCTTCTGCCATAAGGGTGGTGTCATATGCATATCTGAGGTTATTGATATTTCTCCCAGGAATCTTGATTCCAGCTTGCACTTCATCCAGCCCAGCGTTTCTCATGATGTACTCTGCATATAAGTTAAATAAGCAGGGTGACAATATACAGCCTTGACGTACTCCTCTCCCGATTTGGAACCAGTCTATTGTTCTGTGTCTGGTTATAACTGTTGTTTCCTGACCTGCATACAGGTTTCTCAACAGGCAGGTCATGTGGTCTGGTATTCCAGTCTCTCTCAGAATTTTCCACATTTTGTGGTGATCCACACAGTCAAAAATATTTTGGCATAGTCAACAAGGCAGAAATAGATGTTTTTCTGGAACTCTTTTCCTTTTTTAATAATCCACTGGATGTTTGCAATTTGATCTCTGGTTTCTTTGCCTTTTCCAAATCCAGCTTAAACATCTGGAAGTTCATGGTTAATGTACAGTTGAAGCCTGGCTGGGAGAATTTTGAGCATTAATTTACTAGTGTGTGAGATGAGCACAAGTGTGCAGTAGTTGGCACCCCACTCCAGTACTCTTGCCTGGAAAATCCCATGAATGGAAGAGCCTGGTAGGCTGCAGTCCATGGGGTCGCTAAGAGTCGGACACGACTGAGCGACTTCACTTTCACTTTCACTTGAGCATTCTTTGGCATTGCCTTTCTTTGGGATTGGAATGAAAACTGACCTTTTCCAGTCCTGTGGCCACTGCTGAGTTTTCCAAATTGGCTGGCATACTGAGTGCAGCACTTTCACAGCATCATCTTTCAGGATTTGAAATAGCTCAGCTGGAAATCATCACCTCCACTAGCTTTGTTCACAATGATTCTTCCTAAGGCCCACTTGACTTCACATTCCAAAAAGAGAGGGGAGGGAAGAGTAAATAGATACAAATTCCATTATTTTTCACAGGAAGGGGCCATAGTTATGTACAAAGAAAATACATCTTCTATTCATAAGATATTAACTGCTATGGCAATTGACCTCCTGTCACAAACAATGAGAAAGACAAAAGGTTTATTATAAACACATAGTAATTAGGAGAGTGTAGCACTCTTCCAAACACAAAAACCAGCCTGATGCAACAGAAGGAGAGCACCAAAGCATACCTGTGTATGCGTGGGCACTAGTTTATGGCTCAGTGTCTTCAGGGTCTTATGGCGGCCCCTAAGACAGCAGGTAAAGAAGGGACTTATCAATAAATATTTCTAGAAAAACTGAGTGTCTCTATGACAGGGAAGTGGGAGAGAATGGGGAGGGATTATAATTTGATCTTTTTCTCACACCTTTCACAAAAATCACCTCCATTATGCTTAAAAACCTAAGTAAATACATGAAAGCAATAAATAATTTAGAAGCTAGTCATGAATGTTAATTCAATGACCTTCGGGTGACAAAGAATTTCATGTTTTTAAGACAAGATAAAAAAAAAACAGTCATAAAGGAAACACCAGTAATTTTCCATTTCTACTTATCAGAAAACACCATAAAAGTGTACATAAAGACAAGCCATGAAGCTGGAGAACTTTTTTCAACACATGCAACTGACAAGGGTACAGTTTACAGCATTTTACAAAGAGGTTTTTTTTTTTTTTTTTACAACTTAATAAGAAAAAAAAGTCAATTCAAAACACTATTAGAAGAAAAAGCAGCAGAGCAAGATTTTTTTAAGAGGAATTCCACATGTCCAAGAAGCATATGTTAAGAATGCTCAATATCATCAAAAATTATAAAAATGCAAATTAAAGAATTTTTTAAACACTGAATCCCAACTAATGGTTGCAAATTTATGCATTTAACAATTTCAAGGCCTGAAGAGGTTGTGAAGACTGGGAATATTTGTTCTCCGCAAGTGTAAATGTGAATTAGTACCACTCTTTTACTACTGTTCAGTCACTCAGTCTTGTCTTACTCTTTTAATATACTTTGGCATTATTGAGAAGTTTAAGGTATATACAATCCATAAATCAGAAAATTCTCTCCTTGGTATAAACCCTAGTGCAAGTTTACACATGTACACCAGG
The DNA here is from genome assembly GCF_029407905.1 of Bubalus kerabau. Lineage (NCBI taxonomy): Eukaryota > Metazoa > Chordata > Mammalia > Artiodactyla > Bovidae > Bubalus > Bubalus kerabau. The sequence continues at coordinate 12,309,530 of NC_073639.1, read as the reverse complement.
AAATATATACATATGGTTCACAACTAAAGTGAAAACAACTCAGTGTCCATCAAGAATAACCTAAAAACTTCATATATTTCTAAAGACCATTCTGTACAGCAGTGGAAATAACAAGCAGTATTGTAACAGCATGGACAAATTTTACAAGCAATGTTGAGCCAAACAGATAGGGCACAGAAAATGCACGCAGTACAATTTCACTTACATACATTTTTTTAAATATGTACAAATAATTCACCATCTCTCTGGATGACAGAACTAGAGAGGAAAGCACAGACACTGTTAACATAAAACTTAAACTAGTGGTTAACTCTCAGGGGTGAATAAGTGTTCTTAGTGGGAAGGGTGAGGGTCAGGGTGATACTAGGTCCTAACGGTGTTCTGTTTTATGAGCTGTTTAGTGTTTACACGGGCTTTGCCTCCCTGGTAGCTCAGACAATAAAAGAACCTGCATGCAATGCAGGAGACCTGGATTTGATCCCTGGCTCAGGAAGATACCCTGTAGAAGGGAATGGCTACAACCTCCATTCTTGCCTGGAGAATTCCAAGGACAGAGGAGCATGGCAGTCTACAGTCCATGGCGTTGCAAAGAGCTGGACATAACTGAGCTGAGAGGAGCTACCCCACGTCCAAGGAGCGGCCAGGAGTAGCTACCCCATGCCCAAAGTAAGGAGCAGCAGCTGCATGTTGCTGGAGTAGCCGTGAAGAGATACCCCACGTCCAAGGCAAGAGAAACCCAAGTAAGATGGTAGGTGCTGAGAGAGGGCATCAGAGGGCAGACAGACTGAAACCACAATCACAGACAACTAGCCAATCTGCTCACACGGCTTGTCTAACTCAGTGTAACTAAGCCATGCTGTGTGAGGCCACCCAAGATGGACGGGTCATGGTGGAGAGGTCTGATAGAATGTGGTCCACTGGAGAAGGGAATGGCAAACCACTTCAATATTCTTGCCTTGAGAACCCCATGAACAGTATGAAAAGGCAAAAAGATAGGACACTGAAAGATGAACTCCCAAGGTCAGGAGGTGCCCGATAAGCTACAGGAGATCAGTGGAGAGATAACTCCAAAAAGAATGAAGATATGAAGCCAAAGCAAAAACAACAACCAGTTTTGTATGTGACTGGTGATAGAAGCAAGGTCCGATGCTGTAAAGAGCAATATTGCATAGGAACCTGGAATGCAAGGCAAATTGGAAGTGGTCAAACAGGAGATGGCAAGAGTGAATGTCGACATTCTAGGAATCAGAAAACTAAAATGGACTGGAATGGGTGAATTTAACTCAGATGACCATTATATCAACTACTGCGGGCAGGAATCCCTTAGAAGAAATGGAGTAGCCATTATGGTCAACAAGAGAGTCCGAAATGCAGTACTTGGATGCAATCTCAAAAACGACAGAATGATCTCTGTTCGTTTCCAAGGCAAACCATTCAATATCACAATAATCCAAGTCTATGCCCCGACCAGTAACACTGAAGAAGCTGAAGTTGAACGGTTCTATGAAGACTTACAAGATCTTTTAGAACTAACACCCAAACAAAGATGTCCTTTTCATTACAGGGGCTGGAATGCAAAAGGAGGAGGTCAAGAGATACCTGGAGTAACAGGCAAATCTGGACTTGGAGTACAGAATGAAGCAGGGCAAAGGCTAATAGAGTTCTGCCAAAATAATGCACTGGTCACAGCAAACACCCTCTTCAAACAACACAAGAGAAGACTCTACACATGGACATCACCAGATGGTCAACACTGAAATCAGATTGATTATATTCTTTGCAGCCAAAGATGGAGAAGCTCTATACAGTCAGCAAAAACAAGACCGGAGCTGGCTGTGGCTCAGATCATGAACTCCTTATTGCCAAATTCAGAATGAAATTGAAGAAAGTGGGGAAAACCACTAGACTATTCAGGTATGACCTAAATCAAATCCCTTTTGATTATGCAGTGGAAGTGAGAAATAGATTTAAGGGAGTAGATCTGATAGACAGAGTGCCTGATGAACTATGGACAGAGGTTCCTGACATTGTACAGGAGACAGGGATCAAGACCATCCCCAAGAAAAAGAAATGCAAAAAAGCAAAATGGCTGTCTGAGGAGGCCTTACAAATACCTGTATGCCGGGAGCCGGTGAGGCATTCCACTCGTGACAAAGGTCATGAGGAAGGAGGCTCGGCATACGCAAAGGCGGGATCGAGCCTCAGGAGTCCCCCTGGATATTCTCGAGCATCTACCCCCCAAACACCAGAGTCTGCCTACTTTATTGCTTTGTGCTCTCACCTCTGACTTTACTGGGGGCTGTCCCCCACCACCATCTTGCTCTGTCTGTCAAAGAGTTAACTTACAGCTCCAATTAAAAAAGTTCCTGAGCAATTAGGAGTGTTTAAATCCAAACCCCTCAGATAGCTCTGTAACTCGCCTGACAAGTTTACCCGGTCTCCTACAGCTATGCATACGATTGTTTACAGTCTCCCAGCCTCGAGAGGCACGGGAAGCTTAAGATATTAAAAAAGCTTAGAACCTCTCAGAGAGTTAGAAACTGTCAGAATAAACTAGTAAAGGATTTCATTGATGAGCCAATGCTTGCTGCCAAGTTTCCACATCCCCTGTATTGTATCCTTGAATGTGTATTAATATAGTTGGTATGTAGAAAAAAGAAGTAGTGGCCTTAGTGTTAGCAACTTTAGACCCTTAAGGTAATAAATTCTTTCCTTTGTTGTAAACCCATTACACATCCTCCCTATAGGAATGCAATTTTATCTTCGGAAGATGGCGCCAAACCTTAAAATAATTACTCTTAGAGAAAATAAGTCTTTGTTGATAAGTCTTTGTCAAGAGTCATAAAATGTTAATAAGCCTTCTGGCCAGAAGATGATGTAAATCACCTAAACCATTTGTATACAATAAATTTGCAGGAAAGAAACCCTGGTTTTTGATAAGGATCAAAGACTGCTGACTTTGCATCCCCTATTATCCTCTATGTGTAACTTAGGGTATATAAGCCCCTGTTGAAAATAAAGCTACGGGCCTTGCTCACCAAAGCTTGGTCTCCCCATGTCATTTTTCTCCTCAATTTCCAGCTGAGTCCCCATCTGGAGCGCAGATATCCTCTGCGACCATTTATTTGCCTGGGCTTCTAAGACCCACTCGAGAATGTGTCTAAGGTGGGGCACCTTCCGCTATTCGAGAGGGCGCCTGCGGCCTCTGTGGTCAGAGCTAACCTGGTGTCACGGGTTATATTGATTTTCCGCGTAAACCCAGCTACTCAGCTTCTTTTCTCCACTGAATTTTCCTACTAGAGTTGGAATAGAATGAGCTATCCTCATTCTATTATTCTTTATATCTTTGATGAATAAATAAATAAAATAGTCGCCGACACTGTCCCCCCTTCGAATACCCTGGATCAGCCGGTGCTGGACCCCGGCACCTGTAAAAAGAAGAGAAGTGAAAAGCAAAGGAGAAAAGGAAAGATGTACCCATTTGAATGCAGAGTTCCAAAGAATAGCAAGGAGAGATAAGAAAGCCTTCCTCAGCAATCAATGCAAAGAAATAGAGGAAAACAACAGAATGGGAAAGACTAGAGATCTCTTCAAGAAAATTAGAGATACAAAGGGAACATTTCATGCAAAGATGGGCTCAATAAAGGACAGAAATGGTATGGACCTAACAGAAGCAGAAGATATTAAGAAGAGGTGGCAAGAATACACAGAGAACTATCCAAAAAAGATCTTCATGACTGAGATAATCATGATGGTATGATCACTCACCTAGAGCCAGATATCCTGGAATGTGAAGTCAAGTGGGCCTTAGGAAGTATCACTACAAACAAAGCTAGTGGAAGTGATGGAATTCCAGTTGAGCTATTTCAAATTCTAAAAGATGATGCTGTGAAAGTGCCGCATTCAATATGCCAGCAAATTTGGAAAACTCAGCAGTGGCCACAGGACTGGAAAAGGTCAGTTTTCATTCCAATTCCAAAGAAAGGCAATGCCAAAGAATGCTCAAACTACTGCACAATTGTACTCATCTCACAAGCTAGAAACGTAATGCTCAAAATTCTTCAAGCCAGGCTTCAGCAATACATGAACCATGAACTTCCCGATGTTCAAGCTGGTTTTAGAAAAGGCAGAGGAACCAGAGATCAAATTGCCAACATCCGCTGGATCATTGAAAAAGCAAGAGAGTTCCAGAAAAAACATCTATTTCTGCTTTATTGACTATGCTAAAGTCTTTGACTGTGTAGATCACAATAAACTGTGGAAAATTCTGAAAGAGAAGGGAATACCAGACCATATGACCTGCCTCTTGAGAAAACTATGTGCAGGTCAGGAAGCAACAGTTAGAACTGGACATGGAATAACAGACTGGTTCCAAATAGGAAAAGGAGTATGTCAAGGCTGTATATTGTCACCCTTCTTATTTACCTTATATGCAGAGTACATCATGAGAAACGTTGGGCTGGAAGAAGCACAAGCTGGAATCAAGACTTTCGGGAGAAATATCAATAACCTCAGATATGCAGATGACACCACCCTTATGGCAGAAAGTGAAGAAGAAATATAGAGCCTCTTGATGAAAGTGAAACATGAGAGTGAAAAAGTTGGCTTAAAGCTCAACATCCAGAAAACTAAGATCATGGCATCTGGTCCCAACACTTCATGGCAAACAGATGGGGAAACAGTGGAAACAGTGTCAGACTTTATTTTGGGGGGATCCAAAATCACTGTAGATGGTGATTGCAGTCATGAAAGTAAAAGACGCTTACTCCTTGGAAGGAAAGTTATGACCAACCTAGACAGCATATTAAAAAGCAGATCCATTACTTTGTCAACAAAGGTCCGTCTAGTCAAGGCTATGGTTTTTCCAGTAGTCAATTATGGATGTGAGAGCTGGACTATAAAGAAAGCTGAGCGCCAAAGAATTGATGCTTTTGAACTGTGGTGTTGGAAAAGACTTTTGAGAGTCCCTTGGACTGCAAGAAGGTCTAACCATTCTATCCTAAAGGAAATCAGTTCTGGGTGTTTTTTGGAAGGACTGATGTTGAAGCTGAAACTCCAATATTTTGGCCACCTGATGCAAAGAGCTGACTCTTTTGAAAAGACCCTTATGTTGGGAAAGATTGAAGACAGGGGAAGAAGGGGACGACAGAGGATGAGATGGCTGGATGGCATCATCGACTCGATGGATGAGTGTGAGTGAACTCCAGGAGTTGGTGATGGACAGGGAGGCCTGGCGTGCTGCGGTTCATGGCGTCGCAGAGTCGGACACAAGTGAGCGACTGAACTGAACTGAGCCACTAATACTTTCGTTTCACTTTAGTGCTTACGCATGGTTAACTGTGCAACTCTGTAAAATTCTTCATCACATCATACCAGGTTTTCACTTATTTAGCAGTCTCTCTGTCATGGTGTGGTTTAATTTGCTTTTTAACGTTGTGCTCCATTGAGCATGAGGACATTGGCTGGGCAAGTGCAGACCCACATAGGTGTGCTGACACCATGCACCCATGGGACCTTCTTTGATCCTGTATGCAGACCCACACTTGGGCTGGAACCTGGAAGTGGGTGCTCAAGAGCCCATCCTGGTAGATGGAGAAGAGAACAGGAGGTGGAACCAATTGGGAAGCAAGCCACCAAACTCCCAGTGCATATTTCATTTATCCTATCAGACTACTCACAAACCACAAATTTAAAGATAAAATTATTAAGAATTTCACTATGCCAACCATAGACCATTAAACCCCAAGCACTGATCCCCTTCTGAGGATGGAGTCCATCATGATGGAAAGGGTGCACACGCATGAAGCCAACCAGACGACATATATATAGTGTTTTCTGTACATCGCCACCTGTGTGTTACATTGTGCATGCACACTTGTGAGCCCTTCTATTTCCTTCTGCGAGTGCCTGAGCACTGGCTCAGCCCTAAGCAGAAGGGAATTGAGTAGATCGGAAGTGATTGTGCCATTAACGCTTTAAATTGGCTATCAGGCTGAAACTTAGTTACCGAAAATTACTCATATATCTAAATGTAGACTTCCGTGTTTAAAGGCTGTTTCATAAATTAAGTATTTATAATTAAGATCACAGGCAATTAATTCCACAGCATGCTAAGCAACTGAATGTTTAACTGTCCTTGGCTACACATTTGATGCCAAGAACCTCCTACTCTCTACCTTCCTTCCTTTCCACTCACATATAACTGAAAAAAATGTACTACGTTTGCTGTGATAATTAATATGATCTAATAGAAGTAGATACAAATAGATTACCATCTAATACATGACTTAATTTAGATTTCAGAGAAGAAATGGTATGGAAGGGAACCAGTGAGGTACTCTTTTTATCTCACCTTAACACTTTCACAATAATTTTGAAAGGCAGATACACATATCTCATTCCTACAAAAGGACTCTGAGGTCAGAAACAGCAAATATCCTAACCAAGGATATCCCAGTGGTGAGTGAGTACAGAGGTCTATCTTACTACAAACTTGTCCTATCACTTTTCTTTGCTTCCTTTTCTTCTTTTTCTAAGCATTTACTGCCCATGTGCCAAGCATTATCAAAGAAGTGAGCGGCCAAGACCTGGTGCAGCCCCAGATCCACGGCTGTGCTGCCACCATGGTGACACGTGGCCGTGCGCACGGGAAACACAGTTAATCTCAAATGAGATGTTCTCTGTGTTAACTACACACCACAATTCAAAGACTTTAGTAAGGAAAAAAAAAAGGATGTTAAACATGTTAATAATTTTTCATAGTGATCACAAATTGAAATGATAGATTACATATATATATATGTTTTGTGTGTGCTCCTCTGCCCATGGAATTCTCCAGGCAAGAATACTGGAGTGGGTTGCCATTTCCTGCTCCAGGGGATCTTCCCAACCCAGGGATCAAACATGCATCTCTTGTATCTCCAGCACTGGCAGGCAGATTCTTTACCATTGCATCACCTGATATATGTTTTAGGTTAAATAAAAAATGTATTTAAAATTTATTTCATCTGCTTCTCTTTACTTGTTCCATGTGGCTACTAGAAAATTTTTAATCCTAAGAATCTCACATTTTACTTCTACTGTACATCACTGGCCTAAAGATAGTCTCTCAGTCTTACTTTGGATATACAAATGAATTGCCTACCTGTAATTTTTAAATTGCAAATTATTTCAAGATTATTTTGAATAAGAAATTTCTTGTAATTCACTAAGAAATACATCTTCCACCCACCATCAATATTTATCGACTATATATCCAATCTATCTTGAAATTTTAAAACCTGGCCTAAAATTAACTAAAGCTTGTTTGTTGTTTTTTTTTTAATCCTGACAGAGTGTACGAGGAACTGAAAAGTACCTGGATTCAAGACACAAGTACTCTTATAATGGATCAAAACAGTATTTATACCCCAAAGTATCTTTTATAAATATGCTGAACATTTTTAATATCATAGCATCCATCCTACAACATGAAAAAATTCTGCTGTTTAGAATTTGGTACATCAAAAATATTTCTCACATTTGCCTAAAGAAAATGAGGCAAGATATGTTTTCAGACAATAAAACACTTGTGTTTTTATGAAATGTGTATTAACATGAGCAGAGGGGAATCATACAAGACAGCTCTCTTTCCTATTATATTTTTACATACTGAAAAAGCAAAACAAATCAATTTATAATGGAACATAAAGGCTAATAATCTAAAATTATATCAGGTACAGTAACATTATTGATAAACTGCTAAAACTGAATGAAAATGTACTTTTAAAAAATATGTACAGTTGTAAGAAACACCAAATTTAGCCTGTATGGGACCAACTGAAGTAAAATGCTCAAAAAATCATATAAATTTACATGAGTCTTTAGTTTATAACATTGAATCAGTGAAGTTGCTCAGTCATGTCCGACTCTGTGACCCCATGGGCTGTAGCCTACCAGGCTCTTCCGTTCATGGAATTATCCAGGCAAAAGTACTACACGGGATTGCCATTTCCTTCTCCAGGAAGATCTTCCCAACCCAGGGATCGAACCCAGTTCTCCCGCATTGCAGGCAGACGCTTTACTGTCTGAGCCACCAGGGAAGCCAGGGAAGTTTATAACATTATATGTACCACAAAATACCCAATTTATAAGCTCATCTTATATCAAATCATTTGGTTTTCCTTTGAAATACAGACTTCAGTTCAGTTCAGTCACTTGGGCTTCCCTGGTGGCTCAGAGGTTAAAGCGTCTGCCTCCAATGCGGGAGACCCAGGTTCAATTCCTGAGTCGGGAAGATCCCCTGGAGAAGGAAATGGTAACCCACTCCAGTATTCTTGCCTGGAGAATCAAGAGTCAGAGATGACTGAGCAACTTCATCACCTTCATCACCTTCGTGACCCCATGGACCGCAGCACGCCAGGCCTCCCTGTCCATCACCAACTCCCAGAGTTTATTCAAACTCATGTCCATTGAGTTGGTGATGCCATCCAACCATCTCATTCTCTGTTGTCCCCTTCTCCTCCTGCCCTCAATCTTTCCCAGCATCACAGTCTTTTCAAATGAGTCAGGTCTTCACATCTGGTGGCCAAAATACTGGAGTTTCAGCTTCAACAACAGTTTTTCCAATGAACACCTAGGACTGATTTCCTTTAGGATGGACTGGTTGGATCTCCTTGCAGTCCAAGGGACTCTGAACAGTCTTCTCCAACACCACAGTTCTAAAACATCAATTCTCCAGTGCTCAGCTTCCTTTACAGTCCAGCTCTCACATTCATACATGACCACAGGAGAAACCATAGCCTTGACTAGATGGACCTTTGTTTGCAAAGTAATGTCTCTGCTTTTTAATATGCTATCTAGGTTGGTCATAACTTTCCTTCCAAGGAATAAGCGTCTCTTAATTTCATGGCTGCAGTCACCATCTACAGGGATTTTGGAGCCCCAAAAAATGAAGTCTACCACTGTTGCCCCATCTATTTGCCTTGAAGCGATGGGACCAGATGCCATGATCTTCGTTTTCTGAATGTTGAGCTTTAAGCCAACTTTTTCACTTTCCTCTTTCCTTTCTCAGGGAGATATATTCAATATCTTATAATAACCTATAATGGAAAAGAATCTGAAGAAATATACATACATATATTAATAAAGATTGAGGTGCAGGAGGAGAAGGACGAGACAGTTGGATGACATCACCAAATGAGTGGACGTGAATTTGAGCAAACTCTGCGAGATGGTGAAAGATGGAAAAGCCTGGTGTTCTGCAGTCTGTGGGGTTGCAAAGAGTCAGACATGACTGAGCAACTGAACAGCAACAACATATATAATGTGTGTGTGTGTGTGTGTATGTACTTATAACTGAATCACTTGAAAGTAACACAACATTGTAAGTTAACTATACTTCAGTTAAATAGGTATACACGGCAAGCATCAACTACTTCTCACCCCACCTGCTGTGATATAGTGGCATTCTACATAAAACAATCTATTTAGAGATTTTACTATTTTAGATTTTGCTACTTAAAAAAAAAATCTGTCTTCTGCTTCCAAAATGAGTTGAGATTCCATCCCTCCCTTCAGCTGCCTTCACACAGTGTCAGAAGGCAGGAAAAAAGAACATGTTCTTTTCCTCTGCTGAGACTGAGTGCTGTGAACTGAACTGTGTCCCCACAAAACCTGCATGTTGACACCCTGTCCATCAACGTGACAGTATTTGGAGATGGCTCCTTCAGGAGATAATTAGGTTCAGATGAGATTATGAGTGTGGAGTCTTCATAATGGGATTAGTGTCTAGGAAGGGACCAGAGACCTCTTTCTCTTTGAATGTATGGTCTGAGAAAAGGCCAGGTGAAAAAAACAGCTACAAGGCTGCTGCCTGCCAGTAAGGAAGAGGTCTCCCATCAGTACCCAACCAAGCTGGCTTGCATGGTTGATCTTGCATGGTGGCTTGCAACCACCTTGATCTCAGATTTCCAATGTATGGAACTGTGAATAAACATATGTTGTTTAAGCCATGCAGTTCATAGTATTTTCTTATGGTAACCCAAGCTAACTAGTACACTGAATAAGCCCTAGAGTGGCAGGCAGACAAAGAAGGCTACACATATACATGGAAGAGAATTCTCTGACGATCATTGGGGGAGAAAATGAAATGGATATTTAAGTCCAATTAATGAAAGGTAACTATTAGACTTAACGAAAATAAATAATGGGCTTCCCTGATAGCTCAGTTGGTAAAGAATCCTAGGTTTTAAAAAGATGCTAAGGGATTACAATTGGAAGGAAATAAACCAAGTTGTTAACTATGGGAAGGGTGGAAGCATAATGGACAAGTTTTTCTTTTCTCCAAATGTTCTTTAATATAACTGATTATATTTATAACAAAAAGAAATGAAACCTAAAAATTTGCTAGTGATCTTAATATGAGTCTAATGGCAAGGGTTTTATCTTAAGCCATCTTCACAGGGGAACAAAAACTATTTATAAAGCATTTTTTGAGTTTTCATATGTCCAACACTTTCTATCGGCTATTTTTAAAGGGGGACTGATGTCCTCAAAAAAACTTCATTTTACTGAGAGAAGACTGCATCACACTAATTAGATAATAATACCATATATAACTCCCAGTGGCTCAGTGATAGAATCCACCTGCAAGGCCGGAGATACAGGAGACATGAGTGCAACCAATGTCTGGAGCTTCCCTGGAAGAGGAAATGGCAACCCATTCCAGTATTCTTGTCATGAAAATCCCATAGACAGAGGAGCCTGGTGGGCTACAGTCCACTGGGTCATAAAGAGTCGGACACGACTTAGCAACTAAATGCACACACACATCATATATAACAGAATGTAGAAAGTGTTCATTATCAGGAAGAACTTCAATGAAGGTTTTTCATCAGAGTTGACCAATATGAAGATCAGGAAAATATAGCAATTAATTATAAATTCATCAAATAATAATGCACTATAGAAAAAATTGGTATGGTTACAATGTTGGTTTGAATTTAAAAAATAAATAAAGTGGACTGACTTTTAGCAAAACTGACCGAAGAGAAAGAGTGAGGAAGGGAAGGAGAGAAAGAGATAACACGTGTGCCTAAATAATAAATACCAAAAATTAAAAAGAATACATCAGCAAAAATGTTATTATGGACAACTTTATGGCAATACTCTTGACAATTCAGACATATCCTTATAAACATAACTTACTAAAACTGAAAGAAGATGAAAATAGCTTCATAAAGACATTTTATCCATTTAAAAAAATGTCCAGGTCAAGTAACTTTACTAGTGAGTTTCTCCCAACATTTAAGAAAAATATACCAGTCTCATACAAATTCTTCTAGACACCAGAAAAAGAGGAAATGGTTTCCAACTTACTGTATATAATGTCATCACCTCAATACCAAATCCTGACAAGATCATTACAAACAAGAAAAATAATAGGCCATTTCTCTCTTCAATAAAATTAAAAATCTCTCAACAGAGTATTACCAAATTGAATTTGTATTAGGTTTATTCCAGGGTTAAACATTAGTTTGACATCTGAAAACCAATAAGTTAATTCACTACATTAAAAAACAAATGAGAGAAATCATACAATCATCTTGAGATAAAAAGAAAATTAGTTGATAAAGTTCAAAATCAGTTCATGATAAAAACTCTTAGAAACCTAGGAACTTTTAGTATAATAAGGACAGTGTATAACAAACACTATATATACATTATACTTAATGCTAAAGTATATAATACTTCCTTTTGAGACCGGGAATGAGACAAGAAAGCTTCTCATCGCTTCTATTTTACATAGTACAGGGGGCGTTAACCAGCACAATAAAGCAAGAAAAAAATAAAAGCTCTAGAATAGGAAAGAAAGAACCAAAACACTCATCACTTGTGGACAATGTGATTGTGTATATAGGAAGTCTAAAATGATCAACATATAAACCAGATAAACCACTAGGAGTAGTAAGACAATTTTTAAAATGTCACAGGGACATAAGGTCCACACAGAAAGATGAACTGTATTTCTATATTCCAGAAAAGAGAGTGGTGGTGAAATAAAATTTTAAATACCATATAAAACAGCATCAAAAACATCAAATGCATAAAAATATATCTTTCTCAAAATGCAAAAAACTATAAAATACTACTGAGACCATTCTAAAAGGCCTAAATAAAAGGATATTTCACATCCATCTGTATTTCATTCTAAAAATTTCTAAGGTTTTCTTAAATCTTAATCTACGTAGAATCAAGGAAATCTTGTATGGATCACAATAAACTGTGGAAAATTCTTCAAGAGATGGGAATACCAGACCACCTGACCTGCCTCTTGAGAAATCTATATGCAGGTCAGGAAGCAACAGTTAGAACTGGACATGGAACAACAGACTGGTTCCAAATAGGAAAAGGAGTATGTCAAGCCTGTATGTTGTCACCCTGCTTATTTAACTTCTATGCAGAGTACATCATGAGAAACGCTGGGCTGGAAGAAGCACAAGCTGGAATCAAGACTGTCGGGAGAAATATCAATAACCTCAGATATGCAGATGACACCACCCTTATGGCAGAAAGTGAAGAAGAACTAAAGAGCCTCTTGATGAAGGTGAAAGAGGAGAGTGAAAAAGTTGGCTTAAAGCTCAACATTCAGAAAACTAAGATCATGGCATCCGGTCCCATTACTTCATGGCAAATAGATGGGACAACAGTGGTAGACTTCATTTTTGGGGAGCTCCAAAATCACTGCAGATGGTGACTGCAGCCATGAAATTAAGAGACACTTACTCCTCGGAAGGAAAGATATGACCAACCTAGATAGCATATTCAAAAGCAGAGACAGTACTTTGTCAACAAGGTCCGTCTAGTCAAGGCTATGGTTTTTCTAGTGGTCATGTATGCGTGTGAGAGTTGGACTATAAAGAAAGCTGAGCACTGAAGAATTGATGCTTTGAACTGTGGTGTTGGAGAAGACTCTTGAGAGTCCCTTGGACTTCAAGGAGATCCAACCAGTCCATCCTAAAGGAAATCAGTCCTGGGTATTCATTGGAAGGACTGATGTTGAAGCTGAAACTCCAATACTTTGGCCACCTGATACGAAGAGCTGACTCATTTGAAAAGACCCTGATGCCGGGAAAGATTGAGGGCAGGTGGAGAAGGGGACGAGATGGTTGGATGGCATCACTGACTTGATGGACATGGGTTTGGGTAGACTCCAGGAATTGGTGATAGACAGGGAGGCCTGGTGTGCTGCAGTCCATGGGGTCGCAAAGAGTCAGACACAACTGAGTGACTGAACTGAAACAAACATTAGGTTTAATAATTAATGATAATTATGGTATGGTTTCTGAGATTAAAGTTTTAAAAAAGAAAAAATTAAAATAATGGACAATGATAGTATAAAATTCAAAATGGAGGCAGAGCAAACCTAAAGTGCTTCATAGCCCTGTTATTACCCCAAGAAGATAACATTTTCCCTCATTTACTGTATTTAAATCAATATTATTTGTTTATCAAAGACACCTCAGTAAAAAAATTAGTCACAACAAAACTAACAAAGGATTACTAGCAAGAATTTAAGAGAATTCCTCCACATCTGTGGTGGAAGCAAAGGAATAGGATTTGCACAAGGCACACAAGTAGATGATAGTTGCCATCAATATTATAGTCTTTTGGTTGTGGGATGATTTTGTTTGTGTTCATTATAATACTAAATAAGACAAAAATAAATTGGAAGGCAGTTCATGGACAAGTGAAGATAATGCATCATGAAACAAGGATTTCTATTAATTTAATTCTAGATACCTGAGGTTGGACAACAAATACATGCACATATAATTGTTGATAGATAGACAGGTAGAGGAAAGTGATGCTGTTTTTTGCTATATTTTTTGTTTTTTAATTAGGAAAGCTGTAGACCACCAGGAATAAGTAAAAGTCCTAAATACAAATTCAGTTCAATTTAGTCGTTTAGTCATGTCCGACTTTTGCAACACCATGGACTGCAGAAAACATGTACACAGTCACTGAGTTGGAGGTGTTAAGTTCATAATGCCTAATGACAACCTAGGCAGAAATGCTGACTAAGCTGTGGAGGTGAGCTGGAGTTGAAGAGAATAACCAGGCTGGAGATATAGATTGGAGTCATCTGCATATAAATGGTAGTTAAAACTACAGATTGAATAAAATTACCAAGAGAATGATTATAGCTGAGAAAAAATTCCAAAAGTGATCTCCTGGCCTAGGAACATTTTATCTAGGGAACTGTAGCTAAGAATGACTACTCTGTTAAGCACCAGGATGCATGTTATACATTTTACGAGCATTATCTGAAAAATTCTAGGTAGGTATTATTATTATTCCCCATTTAAACAATGAAGAAACTGAGTCACAGAATGATTAACTTCGATGAGGTTTTCCAGCTAGAAACTGGGAGAGCCAGAATTCTAACCTCATTAGAGTAATTGCAGTAACTCCAATGCCTTCACTCTTAATCACTGTGCTATATGGCTTTAAAGGGCAAGACTTCAGGTGGTACAAGGTACATACATTTATATATATATATATAAATACTACTATTATGTATTCTACATTTTATAAGTCAAATGGATTGAAATCATGACTTTGCCTTAATTCCTATGTTCTAATTTCCTGTCCTTTTTCCTTTAAGAATAATTTTTTATCCTAAAAAAAATTAACTGGGCAACTTTAAGAGCCCAGTAAATTACCACACACCCCAGAGAAACCACAAGTTCTACATTATTTCACAATTTAAGCAACATTCTGTTATTAAACAGATCTCAGTGGCTGTTTTCAGACATTCAATGAAGCTGTCACTTACGAGAGTTATATGTGGAGAAAAAGCTTTGTTGTGCAAATGTTTAGACTATAGCCTCAAAATGAACTAAAAAATTGACAAGCATAAAAATATATTCATTATTTTTCCATCCAAGACACAAAGCCAGGACCATACCTCAGTTATGGTAAAAACTCATGGTAAAAATCAACATTTTCCATATTTTGCTAATAGCTTACATAAAATAAGTTTATGACCAGAGAGCTTCAGATATTTCTGCCCTTATTTTTTTTTAATGTTGCAATTATAAAAGAGTGGTTTAGCTTAAAACAAAATAAAACAAAGACTTCACATACAACAAAACAGGGATGAAATTTCCATTCTTATTGGATTAAAAATACATTTCAATTTAAGGGAAAAAAAGAGCTACCCTGCGGCATTTGGAAATAATGATTTTTATTGCAATTTTTACACTTTTAGCCAGTTCAACCTTTAGATTTCCCATGATGTTTATGGGTATTGAGAGACTTAGATCATGAAACTAATAATCTACCCAACAATTTGCTTTTAAAACATATGAAAAACACTGTATAACATTCTACTTATTTTTATGGTATCTGTGCAGTCTCCATGTAATTCTGATTAAACAAGAACTGTAAAAGTACTGGGTCCAGTGCTATCCTTTTGTATGTTTATATTCACTGCTGTTATTATTATATTTTCCCAAGTTCTTTTTTCTTTTATCAGTTATCAAGTTTTAGCCTACTGTGTAGAAACAGACACATAGAAATATATAGAAGGATATTCCATTCGAGTAGCTTCCCCTTTTATCTTCACTTATTTATTCATTTAACAAATGTTTGTTAATGCCCAATATGTGCCAGTCACTGTGATAAGCATAGGAATTCTTTAGCTTCCAAGAAGTTATAGTTCTATTAGTACTGATAAATATTTTAGATATTTCAGAACATTTTTGCACAGATAGAATCTTTAGCAAATCTCAAATTCCATCATGTAGGGATCTGCCCATTCTGCAAACCCTCTAGTCACAATTTCACAATAATCTATAGCTAGTAACTGGGATTCTCTCAACAAATGTTTTAGAAGAAAGGTCTTCCATCTTTTCCTTAGCACTAAACAAACAGTGGTTGAGCCCCTGTATAGTAAGCTCCACAGGTACAGAGAAAGAAGACTCATTTCTAATTTCAGATTAGAGCCATGAGAATTACTGAACCCTTCAATGGACTGATACGCCCCCTACAAAATGGAAAGAGACATGTGATTTACCTGAGGTGGATGGTATTTGAAAACAGAGGCTTTCATCAACTTTTAGGATGATCCTGCTGTTGCTGCTGCTGCTGCTGCTGCTAAGTCACTTCAGTCGTTTCTGACTCTGTGCAACCCCAGAGACGGCAACCCACCAGGCTCCCCCATCCCTGGGATTCTCCAGGCAAGAACACGGGAGTGGGTTGCCATTTCCTTCTCCAATGCATGAAAGTGAAGAGTGAAAGTGAAGTCGCTCAGTCGTGTCCTAGTCTTCGCGACCCCAAGGACTGCAGCCCACCAGGCTCCTCTGTCCATGGGATTTTCCAGGCAAGAGTACTGGAGTGGGTTGCCATTGCCTTCTCCGAGGATGATCCTGAATAAACGCTAAAGTAAAGTGAAAGTCTCTCAGTTGTGTCCGACTCTTCGCAACCCCATGGACTATACAGTCCACGGGATTATCCAGGCCAGAATACTGGAGTGGGTAATGGTTCCCTTCCACAGGAGATCTTCCCAACCCAAGGATTGAACCCAGGTATCCCTCACTGCAAGCAACTTCTTTACCAGCTAAGCCACCAGGAAAACCCAAGAATACTGGAGTGGGTAGCCTATCCCTTCTCCAGCTGATCTTCCTAACCCAGGAATCAAAGCCAGGTCTCCAGCATTGTAGGCGGATTTTTTACCACATGAGCTACCAGGGAAGCCCTGAAGAAACCCTAAATGTCACACAATTTGTAGAACTTCCACTGTGTAGAAGCTTTCAAGGGTTATCACATTTCAAGATCACTATCTATTAAAACTATTTCACCCACTGGATCCTATATCATAAGAGGAATTTTTGACAGCATTTATCTCTTCACATACATACTCAATTCTAGACTCAACTGAGACCTACACATTATTCTACTACTCTGAGGCTTCAAATTATCTGATCGAGCCTTAAAAGAATTTAAGCTATGGACAAATACAAACAAAAATTTTAAACAGGCCTATTATGTGTTCAAGATTCTGATATTATATTCACAAATACTAATAGTTTGGTTAAACACTGGTTGGATTAACAAAAATGCATTTGATGAACCTCCAGTTGATGCTTAAATTCTTTCTAAAGTAATTCAAACAAATAAAGGCTAGTAAAATTATTGTTGGATAAAGCAAATTTTAAACAAGAGCGCCTTGAGAACCCAATAGAGTTTATCCTGCAAATTTCAAAAAATGTATTCCAACATCAATGCTCCACTCTACAAGAAAAGTTTTCTCTTAATGACAGCCTGAAGCTCAAGACATGAGTAACAAATTAAAAAGAGGGAAAACTACAAAATAGCTTTCTTTGAATCAATAGCCCCCAAGTCATCACATAGCTGACCATGTTCCAAACAGATTTTCAGTCACATTTAACAGACTTTTAGAGGTTCATCTATATTTTCTTTTGAAGAAATCTTAATACATATTTTGGTAAACAACAATAACTCAACTATAGAGAAACATTTAAAATTCTAAGAATGTATCCTTATAATTTTCTAAAACCTTCAATATTTACACACATTTAAAAAATCCAATCTCTAAAGTTCAAATAAAGGAGCTGAACATTAGTTAGTACTAGTTGTTTCTGAAATCTCTATCTTGTGATACATTATTTGAAATGAAATATAAAGGAAATGACTGTTCAATACTAGCTGTGTGCGTCTGCTTTTTAAATGAATACTAAACAATGAAGAATCACCATGTTGCTACTGCACTTAGGCAGTGAGACTCACCATGCTCTTTCAGCTGCCCCATGGAAGAGGAGGTCATGGGTCGTAAATGCAGGCCAAGGTTGAAGACCGGGAAGGCAGAAAAGGAGTCCAGCTTTCTGTTTCCAAAACATGAAGTGAGAGCTTTGAGTGACTGACTAGCCCTTATTTTGTAACACAAACTCCAGAATAATGTTGCAAGATTAGATACTAATCAGAGAGAAAAGGACTTCTCTCCTATCAACAGAGACTCTGACTATGCTATCCTTGTGCCCTCACTGCAGAGTAAGGAGCACACAGAGTAAGGAGCACACAGCTGGCCCTCTATAAACAATCACTATTGAATGAAAGACAAAGTAATACCAAATGTTGCTGCCCCTGAGCAAAGATAGTATGTAACTTTTGCTTTCTAAAAGAAAAACTCTAACAAAAATTAGAAAACAACACACATCACATCTATTTCTTCCATTTTGCAAAGATTTTAAGTAACATGTTTTCCTATTATGACTTGGAGAGCTTCAACCAAGTCAGCTGAATCAAAAAATGAGTAGCATGCAGAAACTTTGGAAAATGGAAATAAACAAAAGTAAGAAAACAAAAATTACCCCTAATTCACTACCCTAGTAGTGTGAATAATAATTGCAAAGCTTTAAATTCTTCCTAAGAGTTGAGCACTATTCTAACTTTTTATATGTCTTATATTTAATACTCAAAACAAGCCTCTGGGTATTTACTATTATTATACCCATTTTATAAAGGAAGAAACTAAAAGATTAGGGGTTAGATAGGCTACAGTTCAGATTACTCCAGTTAGAAATGGATGGAGTCAAGATTTGAATCAAGGCAGTGGGATTTAGGGAACTAAGTAAACACCTTATTACTATCTATCACCAACTCCATTTGTCACAATTAACATGTATAATATACTCCACACTTATGTTTAGGTGTACCTAAATGTACATGAACGTTTTAGCTTATTTCTTATATTTGACAAAATACAATTAATGTATTTCCTTGTAAATGTACAAAGATGCACACCATTATTTTGGCCTAGAAATTCTAGACCAATTTGAATCCAATTTGAACAATTGGATTGTTCAAAATCCAATTTAACTGAATGGTATTGAATTCAATTTGAATTCAAACTGAATCAATTCAATTTGAACTGGAATTGCTAGTTCAAAAATTTTAGAAATGTTAAACACGAATTTTTAGAATTTTTTTTTAATGTTTTCCTTTTTTTTTTAATTTTATTTTTAAACTTTACATAATTGTATTAGTTTTGCCAAATATCAAAATGAATCCACCACAGGTATACATGTGTTCCCCATCCTGAACCCTCCTCCCTCCTCCCTCCCCATTCCATCCCTCTGGGTCATCCCAGTGCACCAGCCCCAAGCATCCAGTATCGTGCATCGAACCTGGACTGGCAACTCATTTCATACATGATATTTTACATGTTTCAATGCCATTTTCCCAAATCTTCCCACCCTCTCCCTCTCCCACAGAGTCCATAAGACTGTTCTATCCATCAGTGTCTCTTTTGCTGTCTCGTACACAGGGTTATTGTTACCATCTTTCTAAATTCCATATATATGCGTTAGTATACTGTATTGTGTTTTTCTTTCTGGCTTACTTCACTCTGTATAATAGGCTCCAGTTTCATCCACCTCATTAGAACTGATTCAAATGTATTCTTTTTAATGGCTGAGTAATACTCCATTGTGTATATGTACAATAGCTTTCTTATCCATTCATCTGCTGATGGACATCTAGGTTGCTTCCATGTCCTGGCTATTATAAACAGTGCTGCGATGAACATTGGGGTACACGTGTCTCTTTCCCTTCTGGTTTCCTCAGTGTGTATGCCCAGCAGTGGGATTGCTGGATCATAAGGCAGTTCTATTTCCAGTTTTTTAAGGAATCTCCACACTGTTCTCCATAGTGGCTGTACTAGTTTGCATTCCCACCAACAGTGTAAGAGGGTTCCCTTTTCTCCACACCCTCTCCAGCATTTATTACTTGTAGACTTTTGGATTGCAGCCATTCTGACTGGTGTGAAATGGTACCTCATAGTGGTTTTGATTTGCATTTCTCTGATAATGAGTGATGTTGAGCATCTTTTCATGTGTTTGTTAGCCATCTGTATATCTTCTTTGGAGAAATGTCTATTTAGTTCTTTGGCCCATTTTTTGATTGGGTCATTTATTTTTTGGAGTTGAGCTGTAGGAGTTGCTTGTATATTCTCGAGATTAGTTGTTTGTCAGTTGCTTCATTTGCTATTATCTTCTCCCATTCTGAAGGCTGTCTTTTCACCTTGCTAATAGTTTCCTTTGATGTGCAGAAGCTTTTAAGTTTAATTAGGTCCCATTTGTTTAGTTTTGCTTTTATTTCCAATATTCTGGGAGGTGGGTCATAGAGGATCCTGCTGTGATGTATGTCAGAGAGTGTTTTGCCTATGTTCTCCTCTAGGAGTTTTATAGTTTCTGGTCTTATGTTGAGATCTTTAATCCATTTTGAGTTTATTTTTGTGTATGGTGTTAGAAAGTGTTCTAGTTTCATTCTTTTACAAGTGGTTGACCAGATTTCCCAGCACCACTTGTTAAAGAGATTGTCTTTAATCCATTGTATATTCTTGCCTCCTTTGTCAAAGATAAGGTGTCCATATGTGCATGGATTTATCTCTGGGCTTTCTATTTTGTTCCATTGATCTATATTTCTGTCTTTGTGCCAGTACCATACTGTCTTGATAACTGTGGCTTTGTAGTAGAGCCTGAAGTCAGGTAGGTTGATTCCTCCAGTTCCATTCTTCTTTCTCAAGATCGCTTTGGCTATTCGAGGTTTTTTGTATTTCCATACAAATTGTGAAATTATTTGTTCTAACTCTGTGAATAATACTGTTGGTAGCTTGATAGGGATTGCATTGAATCTATAAATTGCTTTGGGTAGTATACTCATTTTCACTATATTGATTCTTCCAATCCATGAACATGGTATATTTCTCCATTTGTTAGTGTCCTCTTTGATGTCTTTCACCAGTGTTTTATCGTTTTCTATATATAGGTCTTTAGTTTCTTTAGGTAGATATAGTCCTAAGTATTTTATTCTTTCCGTTGCAATGGTGAATGGAATTGTTTCCTTAATTTCTCTTTCTGTTTTCTCATTATTAGTGTATAGGAATGCAAGGGATTTCTGGGTGTTGATTTTATATCCTGCAACTTTACTATAATCATTGATTAGTTCTAGTAATTTTCTGGTGGAGTCTTTAGGGTTTTCTATGTAGAGGATCATGTCATCTGCAAATAGTGAGAGCTTTACTTCTTCTTTTCCAATTTGGATTCCTTTTATTTCTTTTTCTGCTCTGATTGCTGTGGCCAAAACTTCCAACACTATGTTGAATAGTAATGGTGAAAGTGGGCACCCTTGTCTTGTTCCTGACTTGAGACGAAATGCTTTCAGTTTTTCACCATTGAGGATACTGTTTGCTGTGGGTTTGTCATATATAGCTTTTATTATGTTGAGGTATGTTCCTTCTATTCCTGCTTTCTGGAGAGTTTTTATCATAAATGGATGTTGAATTTTGTCAAAGGCTTTCTCTGCATTGATTGAGATGATCATATGGTTTTTATTTTTCAATTTGTTAATGTGGTGTAGTACATTGATTGATTTGCGGATATTGAAGAATCCTTGCATCCCTGGGATAAAGCCCACTTGGTCATGGTGTATGATCTTTTTAATGTGTTGTTGCATTCTGATTGCTAGAATTTTGTTAAGGATTTTTGCATCTATGTTCATCAGTGATATTGGCCTGTAGTTTTCTCTTTTTGTGGGATCTTTGTCAGGTTTTGGTATTAGGGTGATGGTGGCCTCATAGAATGAGTTTGGAAGTTTACCTTCCTCTGCAATTTTCTGGAAGAGTTTGAGTAGGATAGGTGTTAGCTCTTCTCTAAATTTTTGGTAGAATTCAGCTGTGAAGCCGTCTGGACCTGGGCTTTTGTTTGCTGGAAGATTTTTTATTACAGTTTCAATTTCCGTGCTTGTGATGGGTCTGTTAAGATTTTCTATTGCTTCCTGGTCAAGTTTTGGAAAGTTGTACTTTTCTAAGAATTTGTCCATTTCTTCCACGTTGTCCATTTTATTGGCATATAATTGTTGATAGTAGTCTCTTATGATCCTTTGTATTTCTGTGTTGTCTGTTGTGATCTCTCCATTTTCATTTCTAATTTGATTGATTTGATTTTTCTCCCTTTGTTTCTTGATGAGTCTGGCTAATGGTTTGTCAATTTTATTTATCCTTTCAAAAAAACAGTTTTTGGTTTTGTTGATTTTTCCTATGATCTCTTTTGTTTCTTTTGCATTTATTTCTGCTCTAAGTTTTAAGATTTCTTTCCTTCTACTCTGCCCATCAAAAAAGTATAGTCTAAAAGGAAAGTCTGTGACTGTCCTATTTTGAGTTTTATAGTTGGCATAGAGTAGATGCTCACTAAATTAGTAAATCAATGAGTGATTTATAGGATCCATTAGTCTAGTTGTCACTCATGTGGTTCACGATTATGCAGTTGGCCAAAGAACTGAGATATCCCTTATATGACAAAATCATATTGTCAATGGAAAATATGAGAGGTTTGAGTATGCAGGCAGCTTTGCCAAACTCCATTTGAAATTCTAGAATTTTATTTATATGCTACCAAGAATGGGGCCAAGGTACATAGTTGTAGTTTGATTTGCTTCCTTAAAACTGCTGCTGCTGCTGCTAAGTCACTTCAGTCATGTCCGACTCTGTGCGACACCAGACATGGCAGCCCACCAGGCTCCCCCGTCCCCGGGATTCTCCAGGCATGAACACTGGAGTGGGTTGCCATTTCCTTCTCCAATGCATGAAAGTGAAAAGTGAAAGTGAAGTCACTCAGTCGTGTCCGACTCCTAGCGACCCCATGGACTGCAGCCTACCAGGCTCCTCCGTCCATGGGATTTTCCAGGCAAGAGTGCTGGAATGGGGTGCCATTGCCTTCTCCTTAAAACTAGACCCTGGCTAAATATTTTTACATAAATCTCCAAATTAGAACTATTAATTGCATTTTTCAATGATTCTCTATTAATGAAAGATTCTGATAGAAGCAGACAAAAATTCATCCACTAAGCAAAATATTTTATAAACATTAAGATGAAATGCCAGAGTTGTTTAACACAAATGTGAAATGACATGAGGGAGTCTATCATTATTTTATAATATCCTCATTCTGTTATTAATTAGAATAACCTAAATACAAATACTCATGTAACACATAAGAAACTCCCACTGATCACAAAACTAGGGGAAGAAGTTGAGGCTCATTTGCCTAAAATCATAGAAAACATTTACAGAAATGCAGTTGTCATACCTTCAAATGTATCAAATATTATCAAGTAAAAAAATTAGCTCTAATAGATAAATGCATAATAAATTTCCTTGATGGAAAATTAATATTTAGAATGCACTCACATTTATCATTGTTGTTGTAAGAGTATTTAATGTATAATTAATCTTTGAAGTTAGGATTTAAAGGTACATTGAAGAACTTCATTTCCTTAAACCTAAATTTGAATATGCAGAAGTATTCAATTGTGTTTTCCTTTGCAAGTTAAACATAGAGAAATTTGGGGGGGAAATAGACATTTATAAGATTCTATCATATTTCTTCATGTATTTCATAAGGAATTTCTTTTGCTGGGCCGATATTTTTATGGTCCACCTAAAAATATTATGGTTCATCCTTAAAAGTTAGTGTTTTCTAAGGCATCTTCTGGGGAATTAGAAGTAATTCACATACAACTCCTGTCACAGGACTCTGTTGGAGCAGAAACTTTTCCAGAGTCTTACAAAGGGTTATACAATTTAGCGCCTTCTCTGCATTGTTAACAATCTCCTACCGGATTTCCTGACTGATTCTGTTTTCCTTTCTGTCCTTTATAGCCTCGTGGCTCAGTTACTTCTAACGTTTGTGAATGAAGCTAGCTTCAGCGGGTAGGAAACACATTACCCCCACTTGTCAGCTGTAAATAAAGTCAAGGCACCTCCGGCGGATTGATGATACTCAGGGTCTGTGTGCCCCAAGCTGTCACTGAAGCACTTTTAGTTTCAAAAGGTGTTGACCTTCCTCATTAAGCAAGACATGTTTTCATTAAACATGGAATGTTAGAATGTCAAGAGACCTTTATCTTTACCAATTTCAGAAGAAACAGTTCTTAAGGAAATACTCAACTCTCTTGAGAAGACATGCTGAAAGATATTAAATGATCAGATTTATTGTTAATGAGTGCTCCAAGTATCCCTAAATTCTTCTTCTTCTTCCTTGGATCACAGCTCCATCTAATATACTAAAAATGGTAGCTTTTCAAATTAGCTCCATTTAGCTTTTCTAGTTTTAAAGTTTACCTGAAATTCTCAACTCTGGTTAAATTGCCATATTAACTACTCTTTTATCAGGCAACACTGTGCTACTCTAACCCAGGTCTTGGGTTAACTCAAGTAAAGGCAAAAGCTTTAAACTGGTAAATTTCCTATATAAATCATTTATTTTCTTTTGTAATTCATATCTTCTCTTACCATGGGTAAAACCAAATCCTCATTATTAAAGCTATGCATATATTTCACTCTTCCAAATTCCCATAGTATTACCTTTTACTTCTGAGTAAGAAACTTGTAGTGCTAAGCACATCATGCAGGTAAGTTTTAGAAGAGCCAAGACATTCCTTACAGCCATAGCAACATTTTCTTAAACTTCTATTACCTAATACCCCACATTTCTGATCATGTTATATAACGAATTAACATAAAACAAGCCACTGAAATATACATCTTAACAGAACAGCATTTACGTTCTACAAGTATAAATGTTCTTACAAAATGTGCTGAAGAGCCTTTAAAGTTTCTATCTGTAGCTTCAGAGCCAAAACTTATGTACACAATTGTAACATTATCCCAAAGGTGATGCTGCTATTTAGTGGAATAATTCAGAAAAGTAACTGACCCATCTCCAGACACCTTTGGACAGCAGAAGCAATGCTCAAAATTCCTGCCTTCAAAGTATGCTCTGTAGGATCAGCCTCATCTTCTGTTAGAAAACACACTAATTTTAAATTATTATATTAAAAAGGAAAAATTATCTTAACTCTGCTTCATAATTGCTGCAGATTAATTATTAAAATTCCAAACTTATGTAATATTACCATAAAATATGGCATTTTTCTCAAGAAAGCCACAAACTGGATTTGAGCTTATGCACTGTAAAACCCAGATGGTTTGCTTAACTATTCAGACATCCTCCAGTTCAGTTCAAAAGTTAATTGAACTGAAAACTAAAATTTTGATAATTGATGTTCTTCGAGGTACTAAAGCAGAAGGATAAATTAGCCTTATGTACGGGGTGTTAAAAAACTTGAGAAACCATGACAATTGGTCAAGAAATACTAGCAAAGAAGAAAAGTGCATGTTGTTTATAGGTTAGCCAACTACACCTTCCTTACCTGGTCTTTCCATGGTGCAACTGCTTCTCTTTCTCCATTTTTTTACTCACTGACTCAATATTAGTAACTATTTTATCCAGTTTAACTTGTTCTTGAATTTGAAAGAAAAAAGAACATTTTAATTGTATACTATTAGTTTTCAAGGTCTAAGTGCATGTTTTTAATTAAATTGCAAATCACAGATTTTTTAATAACAGGTACAGTATTTTTCAAAAAAATTACTAATAAAAAGATAGCCTAAAAACACATTTGAGTGTCTTTTTTCACCCCATGCTCCTCAGATGTTTTGCAATTACTAAAATTTAGGACTGCAAGTATAGAGTAAATGAACTGCATATATCAGAAAGGAGATCGCTCCCTTTGTAGAGAAATGTCAGCAAGAATACAGCACAAACCAAGAATACAGTCTCCTTTATACATATCAGTATTATGGTCATCCTTATCTTCATAAGGCTTAGCTTTTATAGGAGAGCCTGCTATTTCAAAATAATTTAGCAATCATTAGTTAATGTAATAGGAACACGGAGAGCTCCAGAAATCTCCTCCATTTGCTAGAAAGACTTAAATCCACAAAAGCAAAGGTTCTGCATTAAAAAAAAAAAAAAAATTAAGTTCTTAGAGTCTAAAAAGAAACTTAAGATAAATATTTTTAAATACTTATTACTTTATATTTTATTCAGATAATGGGACTAACATAGTCCTAACATATGGGGCTAACAGTTTGAAACTGTGCAACAAAATATTGTCATATCTATTAAAGACCTTCTAGTTAACTAGTTCAGGTATATTAAAAAGATATTAAAGATACAGAGAACATATGAGATTAAACCCTGTTTCAGAAATATTTACAAATTAGTTGGTACATCAATGCTAATGAATAAAAGAGCACACTAGACAGCATTATATAATTTAGATTTAAAATGTATAACAAAGACCATACAAAATTCGGAGAAATGGAAAACAGAATGCTAATATTTACTATTCATAATATATTAGGGGTGTTGGTTAGCACTTCTGTGGATTATCTCACACTTAAACCTGAAAATTGGATTTTTGGTGAATTTTTGTGATTATTCTCTTTTATTCATCAGGAAAGCAGTTTACCCAAGATCTAAGTTTTAAAAGTGCTAAACCAGGGATCAAACCCATTATCCTTGACTGTAAGTTCACCCTTCTTCACTCTGCCCTACCACCTCAGCAGGTTTCATGAGGGTGCTTAATTATTGATTATTAACAGCAATTATTATCCTAATTATTAGTAATTATTTGTGTTACAACAATTATTAGGTGCCTAGTAATGGGAAAAGGATAATCTCTGCCATGCTTACATTGGAGGGTGATATAGAGCTCAAAAGATACACTTCATACAAAGATAAATGGCAAGTTGAGAAATACATTAAGGTGAAAAAGAAAAAATTAAAAGTTTGAGTCTTAAAAACATAACATTTAAAAATATTTGCCATACATCAAGTGTGCTAATTGCTGTATATGGATTATCATTTTTTATTCTCACAACCACCCCGTAAGTTAGTTATATTATTGTCTCCATGTTTACAGATGAGGAAACTGAAGCAGAGAAATAGAGATGAACTTTTCTAAGGTTATACAGCTAGTAGTAGGCAGAGACAATATTCAAACCCAAGCAGGCAATTCCTAGAACCTGCATTCTATCCATGGTATCCAATGGGTATGTTTTTATTGTACTTATTTAAGGAATACCTACTGAGTGTAAATTGCCATACTAACTCATAGAGAGGCGAGATGTAGAATATAGTGTTAATAAAACACTGCCATTCTCAGTGGACAACATGACTAACATGAAAATCACTGCAGAAAAGTGAAAGAAAGGAAAGGTCATGAGATGTGCAACCCATAGATCTAGAGGGTGAATTGTAGACGGTATGGGAACTAAGCCTGTGCTACTACAATAATTAATAAAGCAAAAGATATGCCTATTTTGTGAAAAAATATTAAAAACTTAGGGAATTATCCATTTAATCACTAAAATGAAAGCCTCTATAATACCATTAAACTAAGTCATGTTAGTTCTGCATCCCAAATAGAAAATAAGTACAATTATACTGCCTAAAAAAAGTATAGAGTTGTCTCTCTGTTCACACTGTCAGCTACGCCAGTAATCTCATTGTATCTCACCATTCATTTCACCCAGGGTAGGCAAGACGAGAAGGGGGACGCTGGAAGAAAATTCAAGGCGCCTTAGAAACTGCAGACATGTTTGCTCTCTCCTCACTGGCGTGGTAGCTGTAGGAGCTGCTTCTGCTGCTAAGCCGCTTCAGTCGTGTCCAACTCTGTGCAACCCCATAGACGGCAGCCCACCCGGCTCCCCCGTCCCTGGGATTCTCCAGGCAAGAACACGGGAGTGGGTTGCCATTTCCTTCTCCAATGCATGAAAGTGAAGAGTGAAAGTGAAGTCGCTCAGTCGTGTCCGAGTCTTCGCGACCCCAAGGACTGCAGCCCACCAGGCTCCTCTGTCCATGGGATTTTCCAGGCAAGAGTACTGGAGTGGGGTGCCATTGCCTTCTCCGAGCTGTAGCAGCAGACATGCTGTATTCTCTCACAACCGACCCAGAGAACACAGCCATAACGCAGCCTCAAGGGCTTTTCAGGTGAAGCTTATATATGTTTACAGAACAAACGAGGCCTGTGCCAAAGCGGGTACACCATGATGCACATGCACAGTGCTATAAGTGATCTCAGCTGTTACATAACCATGAATTTACAACACAATGGGGTGAGAGCGCAAGGTCATGGGGCAAGAGAGCCTTACCACCGCCATCTTGAATAATTTGCTCTTTCAAGACAAGAGCTAAAGGAAATTTCTAAAAAGACAACTAAAGCATATGAAAATCCTACAGTAGGTAAACCTTTAGATGAGGAACAAGACTTACTGTATGACTTGGGGCAAATTATAACATCTCTGCTGTGCAGAATTGCTTCAGTAGTGTCCAGCTTTATGTAGCCCTATGGACTGTAGCCTGCCAGGCTCCTTTGTCCATGGAATTCTCCAGGCAAGAATATTGGAGTGGGTTGCCATGCCCTCTTCCAGGGTATCATTCCAACCCAGGGATCAAACCCACCTCTTCTGCGGCTCCTGCTTTGCAAGCAGATTCTTTACTGCTGAGCCACTGGCAAAGACCATAACTTCTTTGAGTTCATAACTATTCCCTCTATGTAAAATCTAGTCTCTCAACTCTAGAATTTCACTTCTGAAACATAAATTTAAATCACTTCTGTAAAACAATTAGCAAGAGACAGGGAGACTAGGAAAAGAAAATACTTGTAAAGTGGTGAATATTTGGGGTTTCTGTAATGAAAGCAAACAAATGAAATATAAGGCATTAACACTTACAACCAAAGGCCTCTAGTCCTCAACACTATTTTCCTTGCTCTCCTCAGAGTTCACCTGAAATCAATCATCCATTCAATTCACTTGTGACTACTTCACTCGCCTCCTTCACAGGCTCATTCTTCTTTGACCACATCCAGCTGTTGTGTATGCCCTACAGCTCGCTCTTTGGCTGCCTTCTAAGCCTTTACATGAAGGGTATGGTCACTCCCAAGCTCTATTTATCATGGAAACGTGGATGCCTCACAAACTCTCAGTATCCTGCTCAGACCACTCTCAAGTGCCAAATTTCAATAACTTACCATGTCTATATGCATGTCCCAAAGACATTCCAATTGACATGTTCCTCTCACGATTGATGACACCACCATCCATCCAAAAACCCAGAAGTCACCTCTACTGTCTACTCGCCCTCAGCTTCCTAGGACAATCAATCATCAAACCCCTCCTACTGTTTCCACTCACATTGCCTCAACATAGACTTTGACCATCTCTTCTCTGGGACACCAATAGCTTTCTCACTTGGATTCCGACTCCCAATCATAATACCCTCCAATTCAGCCTCCATACTTGCCATAAATAAGCTTTGATTTCCAAATAATTGGATTTTAAATTATGATAGTTATTATTTTAAAATTTAATTTTGCTGTAATCAGGGAACATGATTTATATAATTCTAAATTCTTTGAAATGTATTGACTCTTTGACCAATGTGTAGTCAGCATCAATAATGTTCCATACTTGTCTGAAAATGAATATCCTCTCATTGTTGTTCTTTACTCATCTGATAAATAAAGATTCTTAACTTAGTTGTTTAAATCAAATACTTTGTAGCCTCACTAATATATGTGTATGCACACAGTTATGTACATATGTGTGTATACATTATTTTTTGCTGGACAATTTGAAAGTAAGTTACAAACAGCATGACATTTCACCCCTAAACACATCATATAGCTCCTAAAAACAAGCACATAAACTCAAATCTAATATGCTTCCCATATTGCATATGCCATAGTATTTTCTCTGCTTACATGTGTGCTAAGTCATTTCAGTCATGTCCAGCTCTGTGCGACCCTATGCACTGTAGCCCATCAGACTCCTCTGTCCATGGGATTCTCCAGGCAAGAATACTGGAGTGGGTTGTCATGCCCTCTCCCAGGGGATCTTCCCGACCCAGGGATCAAACCCACATCTCTTACATCTTCTGCATTTGGCAGGTGGACTCTTTATCGCTAGTGCCATCTGGGAAGCCCTTAGTATTTTCTCTGAGCTTACTCATATAAAGTCCAATAAAAAATTTAAAAAATTAAAGCTCAAGGCCACTAAAGATATGCAGAAACTGCTGGGGTCTCTCCCAATTACCTCTTTATTCTTCTATTTGTGTGTTTTATTTTTCTATTCTTGATTCTCAGAGGCTCTATAGAAATGTGGTGAATAAGGAATACCATTTTGCTGTGTGTGTGTGTGCTCAGATGCTCAGTCATGTCCGACTCTGTAATCTGCCCACGAGGCTCCTCTGTCCATGGGATTTTGCTAGTCATTCACATTTCAAGACTCAACTCAGGGGACACTATCTGGTCTATCTTAATGCTGAAACAATTTGCAATATTTCTTGTGTACTTGACCTACCTCCCTCTTATTAGTCTGCAAAATCTGTAACCATGCCCCTAGCAAAAGTGAGATAAGTTATACAGATCAATAAATAAAATGTTCAACACCTCTTAGTCAGTTACATAGAATTTTGAATATTACAAGTTTATGCTTGCCAGGGACATTGATTAATTTATTTCCTTTTTTTCAAATATGATACATTCTATATACATTCCTCCTTTAACTGATTCCCATTTCTCCCCTGACAGTTATAAAGTTTCCCACCTTCCACAAAACAAAACAAAAAAATTAAACAAACAAAGCAGGCACTCTAATCCAGGTTGCTAAAAGCAGCCAATCTTAAATAGTTAAACTGGACCAATGTAAGTTACTAGGAACTAGCTTTCCAGAATCTAGAGTTTTAATAATTCAGAAATTGGTTACCATAAAAGAGGTGTGTTCCCTACCACAGGCATCTCCTGTAGAGATTGGATAGGAACTTTCCATAGAACATTATATAGGGGATTTTATATCATGAAAATAGTTGGGCTGGAAGAGTGCTAAGTTCTCTTCTAGATAGAGACTTAATGATACTATGAAAAGGCTTCACAAGGGTAAATCCAGATCCTTTTCATTCAAAAAATGAGATTTTAGACTTATACTGAATGATTATAAAATACTTTCTCATTTTTCAAGACCTACAATTTAAATTCTACTCAGTTTGATATGAGGTAATTATTATAAAATTTAAAACTTAGTTATAAATTTATAGACAGGCTCATTAGTCAAGAATGACAGATTGCAATTAACTGACATTTCACATTCTAGTGTGTGGGCTGGGTGGATGTCATACGATTTTCTACTGTTGGAAATTCCAGCACATGTGTGTTATATAGAATGCCAATTCCTCACTAAATAGTGAACTCTTTCATGGTCTCTTGAGGACAGGGATTGTATTATAATCCATCATCCACTTATTCAGTCATTCAACAAATATTTACCAAATGCCTATAATGTGATAAGCAGTCTGCTTGGCACAAGGGATGCAAACCATAACCTGGTGATTATGAAGGCTATATTCTAGGAAATTAAATTGATTAAATGATAGTTACACAAATAACTGAGTAACCCCACGTGCAATGCTCTAAAAATTTATTTCCATTATCTCCTAAATTTAAGACAAGGAATAAAATGCATCCTTTAGCTTTTGGAATTGGGAGGTTATGGATAGAAAACTGAATGAAAATATGGAAATAGAAGCAAGATTTCACTGCTTGAAGGCATAAAGTTATTGGAGGTAACAAAAGAAGATTCTCTTTTAATGATGCGTGGTTCAAAGAGAAGAAAAGAGACAAAACATTGACTATAAAGACATAAGTTTCAGAAAGAATGTTTGGGTGTCATTATATTTTAAGACACTTAATATATGAAAGAAGAAGGTGAAAATATAGAAGAAAGTAAATAATATGTGGTAGATGAGGTAGGTTTCTTGCAGAGAAGAGAAGTAATGGGATAGAATTTAGCCAAGATTTGGAGAAAATAGGCATTTTCTTCTCAAAGAAGAAGGTAGATAAGGTTTTGCTAATGCTGCTAAGTCACTTCAGTCATGTCTGACTCTGTGCGACCCCATAGATGGCAGCCCACTAGGCTTCCCGTCCCTGGGATTCTCCAGACAAGAACACTGGAGTGGGTTACCATTTCCTTCTCCGAAAAGTGAAAGTGAAGTCGCCCAGTCGTGCCTGACTCTCAGCGACCCCATGGACTGCAGCCTTCCAGGCCCCTCCGTCCATGGGATTTTCCAGGCAAGAGTACTGGAGTGGGGTGCCACTGCCTTCTCCAAGATAAGATTTTAGATGGCTATTAACACATTTCCAGTGAGTTCACCATTCAAGACCTTTATTTTCTCTCCAAAGTAGGAACTGAGGTCTATTATTGACAGAAGGGGAGAGAAGTTTAAGAAGGGTCTCCAGGAGAGTGGCAGATATTTGAATAAATAGCAAGTAGGGCGGGTAAAAGAATGGACCAAGATAACATAAAAGGTTGTACTATGATTACCACTGAATGCAGTCACCATTACAGCTAACACTGCAAAACAAAACTTCTCACTTCTGTTCAATTCCTCTCTGCTTTATAGAAAAATGTTTAAACTGATTGTCTATACATCTGATGCGTACTTCCGCATCCCATTTACTCTTCAGTCCACTGGCAATCCAGCTTACACAGTCACCCCTCTGATCAAGGATACAACTTCCACGCAAGCACACACACTGGACACATCAGCAGCACATGGTGACAACCGTGGCTTCTGTGAAGGGATTCTCTGACAACAGGTTTTCCTGGTCTTCATCCTATGAATACCCGGCTGCTGATTTTCAGCCTCCTTTGCTGACTCTCCTCCTATCAGACCTCTAAAAGCTGCAGTGCCACGGACCTCGATCGTAAGCCCTTTTGTATGGGTTAACTTTTTTTTTAATGTGGGCCATTTTTAAAGTCTGTATTGAATTTGTTGCAATATTTCTTCCATTTTATATTTTTTGGGTTTTGTGCCATGAGGTATGTGTGATTTTAGCTCCCCAGCCGGGGATTGAACCCGCATCCTCTACATTGGAAGGTAAAGTCCTAACCACTGGACCGCCAGGGTAGTCCCTGGGTGAACTTCATTTGTTCGTTACGAGATTTCACCCAGTTCCTCAAGTAAATACGTCCACTCACCAGTGACTCTAAATCTTTATCCTCCAGGCCATACCTGTCCTCAAAATTTCAGACTCATATACAGCACTGTCTCACATATGAAGTTGCATGCTAATAAGCATTTCAAATATAATACATTTAATAGAGATCTTGATTTTCTCTTCCAAATACTGTTCTTTCTTGTCTTTCCTGTGTCAGTAAATGACATCATCACACAGCCACTCATTCAAACCAGAAATTCATTACCTATGACTAAAGTATACATCAAAGTTGCCAACTCCCCTCCAATTTCACTAACACCTCAACAATAATGCTACATACCAAACCAAACCCAAACTCAGTGGATTACAAGTTTGGAAGAGTCATGCTCATGTTTCTTTGACTTGGCCAGAGTATCTCTGCTTCTCCCCTCTCTACACAGGTCACTCTGGAGTCGGAGACAGCTACGTGGGGCATGGTCTTCTCATGGCAGACCAAGGAGTAAAATAGACAACTTAAGCCACAAAATATTTAAAACTATTGCCTGTGTTGTATCTTCTTACCCTCTACTGGCCAAAGCAAACATATGGCCAGTCTCAAAGTCAGTTGTGCAGGGAAGACTATTCTAACCCAGGGTGGGGGACGAAGAGTGGATGTGTCTTGAACAATAACTCAATCTAAGCCAACATCGTCTTCTGCTTTGACTGAAAAAATAGCTTTCTAATCAGTCTCCTGTTTTAGCTCTAGCTTCTGTTTAGTCTACACATATAGTCAACATATCTTTTTACAGTCTGATAATAACATCTGCCTTAAAAACATTCAGTGATTTTATATCACTGTAAAAAAAATCGGTTCCTTGACATTACCTATAGGGCCGTACATCATCTGATTCTTACACATCTCTTTCAGATGGCTTCACAGCACTGCCTTACTTTCCTGCCACTACACTTGAGCCACATTGGTTTCCTTTTAGGACCTTGAATAAGTCGATTCCTGCCCCTTCTCAGGGCTTTCTCACTGCCTGGATTTCCCTTCATACTGCTCCCAGTGATGTGCAGCAGCTGAGTTGGATCAGCTTTCAAAAGTCAGTTCTTAAATTTCTTAAAGTTTTGCAATCTAGATTTCAAACCCTTGGTAGGCTGAAAACACCCACAGCGCAAGTATTTACAGCATGACAGTGCGGGTGTGTCATGGCAGGCTTTTCCCAGAGAAGCAGTGCAACAGTACACCACTTCCCTTCAGACCTCAGACCAAATATAAGCTCCTCAGAGAACCCCTCATGACAGCTACATCTCAAGTATGCTTGATTTTGCTGTTTAGTCGCCAAGGCACGTCCAACCCTTTGTAGCTCCATGGACTGTAGCACGCCAGTCTCCATGATGTCCTCCATTATCTCCTGACGTTTGCTCATATTCATGTCCACTGAGTCGGCAATGCTATCTAACCATCTCATCCACTGCTATTTTTCTTCTCCTTTTGCCTTCAATTTTTCCCAGCATCAAGGTCTTTTCCAATGAGTTGGATCTCCCCATCAGGTGAAGTCCAAAGTATTGGACTTCAGCTTCAGCATCATTATGCCCAATGAATATTCAGGGTTGATTTCCTTTAGGAAATCTAAAGTAAGTCCCCAGTCTATTATATCCTTCTGTTTTCTTCATTGTTATCTTCACATTTGGTGATTATCTTGTCTATTTATTTGCTTTTTCCTAGTTTCTCCCAGAAGAATATAAGGTCTATTTTCACAATTATATCATCAGTGTCAAAAAGAGTAATTGGCATATAACAGATGCCTAGTAAATACTGAATGAATGAATGAATTTTTGTTCTGATAGGTTATGAGCTATTTAAAAACAGAACATTTTTATTCCCTTTCTAACTCACACATAGCATTATAAATCAGCAGTCCAATACATATCTATTGAATAAATGAAGTCATTAATGTGTTTACTAGGTATACATGTATAAATTTCAGATTTCATGTCAGAAAGTGGAATAAAGACATTTGTGATAGGCAGGTGGTCTGAATACTTCAGATTTCACTTATAATTTTCTATGCCACCCTCATATAGCTATTATTGTCCAGTATAATACCATCAATTAATAAATTGCTATTAACTACCTCCTATCAGCCATGTGGTCTTATAACAGAGGTTTTATATCTTATTAATCTCACAGTAATATTAATTAATCTCACATTCATTCATTGTTGAACATATACCTCAGTGCCTAGCCAAGCATACATTAGGTACTCAATAAATGCTGAATGAACAAACAGAAGTCAGTCAGGCATCAAGAGCAGAGTTGAGTTAAATGCATGAAAATATGGAACTCCCTACAATTTCATCAGAAGAGTACTGGAAATTAATCTGTGTGTTGTCAGCAAAAATTAACTCCACTACAAGGCCTCCATGTATACAATAGTGTGAAATTATTTTAAAACACTTTTTAATTTTTTAAAAATAATGAATAGTTAACTGTTTTCAGGAATATAAAAACGTAATAGTAACAAAAGGAAGACAAAATTGTACAACTAAAATAACCTTTAAGACATTTTACTCAAGTATAATCAATTCAATATCCACTGGTACAGATTATTAAATTAACTGATATATTTATTTGTTATATTTATCCTCTAGGTGGCTATATTGTATTATTTATGAGTGATAACACAGAGACGTGGTTAAGAAAGCAGATACACTCAAGGGGATATAAATTTGAATTTTATAATCAGTATAACCCTCAGCAAGTTACATTACATCACTGAGTTCAGCTTCTTCATTTGTAAAAATATGTATGATGATCTCTTTAAGAAAACTGGAGATACCAAGGAAGAATTTCATGCAAAGATGGGCACAATAAAGGAAAAAAATGGCAAGGACCTAACAGAAGTAGAAGAGATTAAGGAAAGGTGGCAAGAATACAGAGAAGAACTGTACTTACAGTTCTTAATGACCCAAATAACCACGATGGTATGGTCACTCACTTAGAGTCAGACATCCTGGAGAGTGAAGTCAAGTGGGCCTTAGGAAGCATTACTATGAACAAAACTAATGTAGGTGATGGAATTCCAGCTGAGCTATTTCAAATCCTAGAAGATGATGTTGTTAAAGTGCTGTACTCAATATGCCAGCAAATTTGTAAAACTCAGTAGTGGCCACGGGACTGGAAAAGGCCAGTTTTCATTCCAATCCCTAAGAAAGGCAATGCCAAAGAATGTTTAAACCACCACACAATTGCACTCATTTCACATGACATCAAGATTATGCTCAAAATCTTTCAAGCTAGGCTTCAGCAGTATGTGAACTGAGAACTTCCAAAGGTACAAGCTGGATTTAGAAAAGCAGAGAAACCAGAGATCAAATTCCCAACATCCACTGGATTATAAAAAAAGCAAGGGAATTCCAGAAAAACATCTACTTCTGTTTCACTGACTATGCTAAAGCCTTTGACTGTGTGGATCACAACAAACTGTAGAATATTCTTAATGAGATGGAAATACCAGCCCACATTATCTGCCTCCTGAGAAACCTGTAGGCAGGACAAGACGCAACAGTTAGAACTGGACATGGAACAACAGACTGGCTCAAAACTGAGAAAGGAGTAAGTCAAGGCTGTATATTGTCACCCTGGTTATTTAACTTATATGCATAGTACATTATGAGAAATGCTTGGCTGGATGAATCACAAACTGGAATCAAGATTGCTGGGAGAAATATCAACAACCTCAGATATGCAGATGATACCATTTTAATGGCAGAAAGCAAAGAGGAACTAAAGAGCATCTTGATGAAGATGAAAGATAAGAGTGAAAAAGCTTAAAACTCAACATTCAAAAAACAGATCATGGCATCTGGTCCTATCACATCATGGCAAATAGATGGGGAAAATGTGGAAACAGTGACAGATTTTCTTGGGCTCCAAATATCACTGCAGATGGTGACTGCAGCCATGAAATTAAAAGACACTTGCTCCTTGGAAGAATAGCTTATACAAATCTAGACAATGTATTAAAAGCAGAGACACCACTTTGCCAATAAAGGTCTGTGTAGTCAAAGCTATGATTTTTCCAGTAGTCATGTATGGATGTGAGAATTGGAGCATAAATAAGGATGAGTGCCAAAGAATTAATTGATGCTTTCAAACTGGGGTGTTTGAGAAGACTCTTGAGAGTCCCTCGGACAGCAAGGATATCAAACCAGTCAATCCTAAAGGAAATCAACTCTGAATATTCATTGGAAGGGCTTGTTGTAAAGCTGAAGCTCCAATACCATGTCCAACTGATGCGTAGAGATGACTCATTGGAAAAAACCCTGATGATGGGAAAGACTGAAGGCAAGAGGAGAAGGGGGCAACAGAGGACGAGATGGTTGGATGGCATCACTGACTCAATGGACATGAGTTTGAGCAAACTCAGGGAGATAGCAAAGGACAGGGAAGCCTCATATGCTACAGTTCATGGGGTCACAAAAAGTTGGACACGACTTAGCGACTGGACAACAAAAATGTGTATGATGATCACAGATTCCTGTGAAGACTGGGTGAATGATACATGCAAAGTACTTAGCACAACTGGTACATAGTAAGTGCTCAGTAAAATTAGTTAAGGTAATGTTTACAATAGTGAGAATTATAAGAACATGGCATTGATTACAGTCTATATAGGAAATGGAGCAGACACGTAACATGTTATAAATACCATAAGATAAAGCACTACCAAATATTATATCAAGCATATAAACTTGCAGTAATAGCACAACATATGGAAAATAAAACACAACGTCACATTATACTGAATAATTACGCCTATGCCTAAAACATCTCCATCAAGCATTCATTTCTCTCTCTCCAGTAAAAAATACAACAGTACTCATCAAGCTTTTGGCAAGTAGCATACACTATTCCCCTGCACAGAAAATAAAACCAGTTATATCTTAGTGAAACAGCTGAATCTCTACTAAGTAAATACCATGGCCAAAGGCTTAACAAAACTGCCCAGACAAAATGAGTTTATATTGATCGTCTTCATCCACCCTATCCAACAAACAAACCAAAAAACTTAAAAACAAACAACAAAAATGACTCTCCAAAACAGCTTGATGGAAAGACACTGGTATACAGCCCTAGTCAGTTTATCCCTTGATCTTTCTCTTACACAAAGTTAATACAAGTGTCAAGAAACAATCCTCCATTAATATTTTCACATTTTTGCACTGTCAGGGCTTTCTGAGCAACTCATTCTGGCACCTGAGTTAAAGGATGTTCAAACAGCAAACAAGCCATGGAAGTTAAAGACCCAGGAGAGATTCAGAGTCACCTCTGCTGAGAGATGACTTGTAAGTAAATGTAAGCCATTTACTTACATTCCAAAGAGTAACAGACTTAGGGACTCCCACTTCTCCTCTTTCCAGAATGGATGTGCTTACATTTATAAAGCACTTCTAGAGAAGGGAATGGCAACTCACTCCAGTATTCTTGCCTGGAGAATTCCAAGGAAAGAGGAGCCTGGCAGGCTACAGTCCATGGGGTTACAAAGAGTCGGACATGACTGAGTGACGAGCACACACACATACACATAAAGCACTACTCCCTCCTTTTCCCTTCTCCTTCTTTCTCTCTACAGAGGAGAGGTAAATGTGCCAAATACTGTGTGTGCATGCATGTGTGCACACTGTCGTGTCCAACTTTCTACTACCCCACGGACTGTAGCCCACCAGGCTCCTCTGTCCATGGAGTTTTCCAGGTAAGAATACTTGAGTGGTTGCCATTTCCTTCTCCAGAGGATCTTCCCAACTCTGGGATCAAACCCACAGTCTCTTGCATCTCCTACTTTGCCAAGTGGGTTCTTGAGCAGCTGATCCACCAGGGAAATCTGCCAAATATCCTACATAAGTGCTAAAATTCCTAATCTCAGAATTCCTCTTCTGTGGCACTTCATCCCATCTACATGAGGCAATGAGGAAACAGAGGTAAGATGCTCTCTGAATATTAAAAGGTCTGTCTCCAATCCAGAAACCTTATAGGGATTACAAATGCAAATGGATAAATATATGGGAAATAGACAGACAGATAGATAGATGGAACTTAAGATAAAAAGGGCAGACACACTCCTAAAAACTCATCTCTCCTTCCCACTGAGTCTGATCTAGGAAATCTAGTAGATGTGATAACAACTCCAAAACCCTTTGAACATGCCTCCCCAAGGTGAGACATACAAATAAACAGCAAGAAGCAAGTCAAGCATAAGGACATGCTAACATAGGACCTGAATCAGATTTTGAAAACTCAGCAAACTCCTTCGACCCGGGCTAAAATACTGTCTGAAGAAACTTGGGAAAAGGATAACTATTAGGAGGGGTGACAGGTGTAAAGACAAACCAACATAAAACTAATGATATTCATGTGTCAGGTGGAAAAAAATACAAGCACTCCCAGAGAAGCTTAAAACTTTTATCATAACCATTTAAACTTTCTAATCCTAAAGAAAGGCAATGCCAAAGCATGTTCAAACTACCTCCCAATTGCACTCATTTCACACAGTAGCAAAGTAATACTCAAAATTCTCCAAGCGAGGCTTCAAAAGTACATGAACCAAGAACTTACAGATATTCAAGCTGG
This sequence comes from Bubalus kerabau, assembly GCF_029407905.1. NCBI lineage: Eukaryota > Metazoa > Chordata > Mammalia > Artiodactyla > Bovidae > Bubalus > Bubalus kerabau. Next base: position 12,270,010 of record NC_073639.1, on the reverse strand, counting down.
ATTTAGAAAAGACAGAGGAATCAGAGATCAAATTCCCAACATCTGTTGGATCATAGAAAAAGAAGAGAATTCCAGAAAAACATCTACTTCTGCTTCATGGACTACACTAAAGCCTTTGACTGCGTGGATCACTACACACTGTGGAATATTCTTAAACAGATGGGAATACCAGACCACTTTACCTGCCTCCTGAGAAATTTGTATGCAGGTCAAGAAGCAACAGTTAGAACTGGACACGGAACAACAGACTGGTTCCAAATTGGGAAAGGAGTATGTCAAGGCTGTATATTGTCACCCTGCTTATTTAACTTGTATACAGAGTACATCATGCAAAATGCCGGGCTGGATTGCTAGGAGAAATATCAATGACCTCAGATATACAGATGACACCATCCTTATGGCAGAAAGTGAAGAGGAACTAAAGAGCTTCTTGATGAAGGTGAAAGAGGAGAGTGAAGAAGCTGCCTAAAAACTCAACATTCAAAAAACTAAGATCATGGCATCTGGTCGTATCACTTCATGGCAAATAGATGGGGAAACAATGGAAATGCTGAGAAACTTTATTTTGGGGGGCTCCAAAATCACTGCAGATATTGACTGCAGCCATGAAATTAAAATAAGCTTGCTCCTTGGAAGAAAAACTATGACCACATAGACAGCATAATAAAAAGCAGAGACATTACTTTGCTGACAGAGAACTGTCTAGTCAAAGCTATGATTTATCAAGTACTCATGCATGGATGTGACAGTTGGACCATGAAGAAAGCTGAGCACTGAAAAATTGACGCCTTTTGAACTGTGGTGTTGGAGGAAGGCTGTTTGGAGTCCTTTGGACTGCAACAAGATCAAACCAGTCAATCCTAAAAGAAATCAGTCCTGAATATTCATTGGAAGGACTGATGCTGAAGCTGAAACTTCAATACTTTGGCCACCTGATATGAAGAACTGATTCATTAGCAAAGACCCTGGTGCTGGGTAAGATGGAAGGCAGGAGGAGAAGGGGACGATAGAGGATGAGATGGCTGGATGGCATCACCAACTCAATGGACATGAGTTTGAGCAAGCTCCGAGAGTTGGTGACAGGGAGGGAAGCCTGGCGCGCTGCAGTCCGTGGGGTCGCAAAGGGTCAGACACGACTTGAGTGACTGAACTGAACTGAACTGGACTGAATCTTGACATAATGAGGAGGATATTCATTTGTGATTTTATTCCTCACAGCAGATTCTTGTGGGGTGAGAAGGGAGTAATTACTAGGGCAGGGCTGCTCAACATAGAAGGTGGCAATGTGAACACATTAGGGGCTATTTGCAAATGGAGATCTTTTTATTTTATTAATTTTTGGTGGTGTTAATCACATCGCATCATGCGGTAGTGTTGTCCTTCCTCTAGCATGCACACAGTGAATTACTGAGCGGCTCTATGCAATGTGTCTCACACGCTCTGGCACTTCCATTTCATACTTCACAGTTTTAGTGTCACTTTGAGGTTTGAAATGCTTCACAGTTATTTGCTATATGTGGGTGCCAGAAACAAAGTCAGCCTATATCACTGAAATCTCTGAAAAAGATACTGCAAGATTAGAAAATGGTTAGAGTCAGATGGGAATTTTTGTGCCACTAATATTCAGAACTTTATCAAGAATCAATTTATTTTTTATCAAAATCTAATTTATGTTTTACAGATGCATGAGTGCATACAATTGTTTTGCTCACCACATAGAGTTCTTATGAAGTTAAATATAAACTTTTATTGATGTAGATAAGATTCTATAATTAAAAGGAAACTGAAAACACCATACATCTTTTCTAGCCTACAACTTGCCCATATGCTCTAACATAACAAGTCCAAAAGTCCCATTCAGTCACCTGATCTAATCCAGTATAAACATTGAGTGAATTTCTATGTATATATCTTGAGGCATATTTCAGTTTAATGTGTTAAAGTGAATCTATTTAAACAAAGATAGAATAAGTTGTATCTGCTGCAAATAAAAATGAATTAAGACTGATCATACACTGAACAATATATTGATGAATATCTCCAAATATTGACAAACTTTTACCATCAATCTCTGTAAACACACACTTGATGATCTACTTCTGCCTGTATACTCTTACTAGGCATGACTGACTTCACACACATCCATGGAAGTTTGGCATTTGATCACCCAAATAATACATGAATATTTTTATTAAAATAATCTGTCCAGAAGTAAACCAAAAAATTAAATAAATACAAAAATAAATAATGATAAACATGTTAAGACGCACAAAAGAGGAAGCTTCCCTCACAAGAGAAGCATCTAGAATGAGCATTTGTCAGAAATTAAGCACTAAGTCAAGGTTTATCCTCTTCCTCCCCTTGTCTTTCCAACTGCACAAGATGCCTCCTCAAATTTAAATATCTGGTTTGTTTCATTACAAACAACATGAAAAGAAAGCAGAAAAAGAAATAAGCAAATACAGATGGAAATTCAAGCAGTGACATGTTCAGGCATGCTCTGAACAAGTTTTTAATATCTGAAATGATTTCCCTCTGATACTTAAAAAGAAATTTTTCCTTGTGGGAAGAGGGAATTTATGCTTACAATGTGGCAATCTGAAAGATTACAGTTAATTGCTAGAAAGTAAGAGAATAACTTTTCCATAAAGGGCTTAACAAACAAAAATGACCAATAATGCCGACATGTTGCCAGAAGTACTAAAAGTTTGAAGGAGCTGCTCTTCAAATATTCCCTCAGGAACCTATGGAAATCCTAAAAGGGGGTAGTGGAGAGAGGGCCAACCTCCACAGAATGGGCAGTGGCTGCAGGGAGAGCTGATCAAGACAGAATGCTAGCACGGTCTGGACTGTGTTCTCTACTTAACCCAAACTCTAACTTGACAAAGCCACAATAAAAATGCAAAGCATTTTTATTGATTTATATACTGATTATATCTCACACATATATACTGATTATATCTCACATTTGCAACCATCTCTTTAAATGCACACACAATTAAATGTTTAGCGATAACAATAACAGACTTAAAACATACAACTTTTCAATAGGAAGGATAAAAGTAGGTAACTTAGAAAGTGATAATGTTACCCTATTTAAAAGGTTTTTATTTAATTTGGCTACCTAGAGTAGCCACTTGTACAATCTGACCCTAGCTCTCTTATAGCCCCAAAGTCCTAAAATTAAGCCAAACAAGAAATTGACAAAAAGTTGTCAAAACAAATGAATTGTAATTCATGCTAAGGTTAAAAGTAACACTTCCCAGAAGAGGTTTAAAACCAGGTGGGGGAGGAAGTGGCAGAAATGGACCACAAAATACATGCAAAACTTTATGACTATCACAACTTCTCCCCAAAAGGTCGGCAAGTATCCGTGTAAACATAGGCCAGCACATCTAACCGTGGTCTCCAAAGAGATATATAGGGCTTGAGGTCAATTATGTTTGCATATCCTTTATTTAAAATTAAGAACCTGTTGCCCTTTGTGGATCAAAATTTTTGTCAGATGCCAAGGTGTGGCAAAAGCTAGAAAAATTATGTCTGAGACATCAGTAGAATTAGAGAATTAGAGAATAATACCTTATGCAGAATAAGAAGTCACTGTAATCCTGTTAAGAAAATAAAAATTCAGAATATTCTTGAGACAGCCAAAGAGTAAATGACTACTGTTAAAAGGAAAATCAGACTAATAGCCAACCATAAGTTCACTGAGGATGTTTCAATAAAAATGTGAGACAATTTATAAGCGCCTCAGACAATCTAGAATCCTCTCCCTGTTTCACAACTCCACACTCACCACTTCCTACACTAATAATGCCTTTCTCGTGTATAAACATGAGAGGTATATTTCCAAATGCCTAATCTTTGTAAAGAATGAGAAAAGCTCACATAAAAGTCTCTAATTTTCCAAACATTAATGTCAGTACAAAATTTCTGAGCAGGTGTTTCAATATGTGCCATTCTTTATGTATAGATTATATTTATATTGTAATTTACTAACATATGTACATTATAAAACAAACAAAAATAGAATTAGACTCTGAAGATAGAAATGTAAACAAGAGCTTTGAACTATACAATTGGACAACACTTGAAGTAAGCACTCCTTATTAAGAGTAGAGCAGGAGTTGGCAAACCATGCCATTGTTTAGTCATTAAGTCATGCCCGACTCTTTTCGACTCCATGCATTGTAGCCTGCCAGTCTCCTCTGTCCATGAGATTTTCCAGGCAAGACTCGAGTGGGTTGACATTTCCTCCTCCAGGGGATCTGCCCAACCAAGAGACCAAACCCATGTCTCCTGCATTGCAGGCAGATTCTTTACTGCTGAGCCACTAGGGAAGCCCTGGCAAACCATGCTGCTGCTGCTGCTGCTAAGTCACTTCAGTCGTGTCCGACTCTGTGCGACCCCATAAACGGCAGCCCACCAGGCTCCCCCGTCCCTGGGATTGTCCAGGCAAGAACGCTGGAGTGGGTTGCCATTTCCTTCTCCAATGCGTGAAAGTGAAGTCGCTCAGTCGTGTCCGACTCTTAGCGACCCCATGGACTGCAGCCCTCCAGGCTCCTCTGTCCCTGGGATTCTCCAGGCAAGAGTACTGGAGTGGGTCGCCATTGCCTTCTCCTGGCAAACCATGGCCAGGGCCAAATTCAGCCTCTCACCTGCTTCTGCAAATAAAATTTTATTGGACACAATCAAGCCCATATGTTTACCTATTATCTATGACTGCTTTCATGCTACAAAAGCAGAGATGAGGACTTGTGACCACATGAGCCACTAAGTCAAGAGTATTTACTATCTGACCCTTTGCAAGAAAAGCTTGTCAACTCTCATATCAGGCTTGATTTCAAAGTACCTGAGAAGGGAGAGCTCTGAGGCTGAGTATCTGAGATGGAAAGAAAGAAAAAGGTGGAAGTGACCAAACTGCTAGGGATGCCAACCAAGTTCCACAAAGGCATGGGAGAGGAATCCCCTCCCAGGATAAAGCTATCAGGGAGGGACTGGCCACAGCATCACAGAGTGAGAAAACAGAACATAAACACGGGTGAAAACAAAAGATCTGTCAAAAGGCGTAGCGGGACACAGCCGTCTTTCTAACTGGTATTTTTTATAACACCTCAATCAGAGGGTAGCTATCTCTCTCCATCCTAGCACAACTTTAGTTAGCACACCTTTTATTATCTATGTCAGCACTTGCCATTAACTTCAAAATAGGAGTCAAGGAGATATTTAAGGTATCAGTGGACACGATTTAATGTGAAGAATGAATAGCACAGATTACCATTCAGTCTCTCTCTCACTTACTCACACACACACACACACAATTCTAGTACTGGCATTCTCTAGCAAATATCATTATATTCGTTTGGCTCTGACAGAGCATTTTCTTAAATATGCTACTAATCGTCAGAATATGGAGAATTAAGACCTTCAAGTCACCAATATCTCTTCTTTCCCAACTTTTCGTATACTTAAAAGTCAATGCCAAAGATTCTAGCCTTTATTATTCTCCAATATTAGTTTTGACTTTCCCAACTAGAGCAGACCTAAATGAACCAAGATGTCTGATATACTTTTGTATGCCTGTGTCACTTAGCATGGGCATGTGGTAATACACTCAATAAATAACAATTGTTCAATAAATTGTTCAATAAATAACAATTGAGTTTCAGAGAGGTTATACACAAGAAATGTTACTAAATATCAAAATAGATTGGCCCATTACTTTTTCTTTCAAAATTATTTTTTTTTAAAAAACTGTTTCAAGATGAAGTAGAAAGAACACAGGACTAGGAGTTTGGAAATTTGATTCTAGCCACAGGTGGTATAATAGACTAGCTTTACTGAGTTGAGCAAATCACTGCATCTTCTCTGCTTCTCTTTCAGCATAATGATGGGTGAGAGCATCTGACAACTAATATGCTATTGAGCTCTGAAAGCCTATACAACAAAATCACATTTAAAGATATAGTAAATCTTTTAAAATCATGTTATTCAAATCATGTTTTATAAGTGGCAGCTGGATGACCAAGTCCAGAAGCAGAAATAGACTGGGGGGACATAGGATGCTCACAAAATGCTGGATCAGAGTGTCTGATGCGTATGCCTTCTCCAGTTTGTTGTCAGCATTTCTCTCATTGATCACACTGGCTAGTTCTCTGTTACCTGCTGATCTGAGAAGGGCATTTAAGCTTGCGGTCCATGATTTAAAGAATTTATAATTCTGTTGTTATTTCAATACCTAGATTGATTATCCTATATTTGAAAAACAGAAATATACACTATTGGTACTAAACAGAATTTTAGAACACATAATAAAGGTCCACCAATATCCTTGAATTCTTTTTCTTTTAGAATGCAGTTGCCAACTGCAGATGGCACTTGCCATCTACCTCTACCAGGGCTTCCCACGTGGTGCTAATGGTAAAGAACCCACCTCCCAATGCAGGAGATGTAAACGACAAGGGTTCAGTCTTTGGCTTGGGAAGATCCCCTGAAGGAGGATGTGGCAACCCACTCCAGTATTCTTGCCTGGGAAATCCCGTAGACGGAGGAGCCTGGTGGGCTACAGTCCATAGAGTCAGACACAATGCAGTGCCTTAGCACTTTCGAACACATCTACCTCTATAAGGATTAAATCATGAGCCCCTACAGCAGCTGACCTTTGACAGCAGCTGAAAGTTCAGGGGAGATCAGGAATGAAGCACTCTGTGCTCCAGGAAAAACTGGCAGAACAGATCCTCAGGATTTTTATCAGACCAATTCTCGCATCGCCTCGTATCTATAATAGAAAAGGACTAAAATCATTAAGGGTGACACGTGCTCCTTATGACTAGCAGCGAGCCTCTGCCAAAATGGGTGCTTTAATACACATAACACTCCTTCACTAAAATCATAACCCTGACCTTGCCCTGCAGCTTTGGGGTGGTTTCTCAGAACTGAGATGCTGTCTCCCGGGCTACAGTCCTCACTTTGCCCCAAACAGCACTTAACTCACAGCTCTCACATTGTGCTTTTTCCCCCCCATGGAACAAAACATAGTGCAGAGACAAAAACACTGAATTTTATACACAAAAACCTTGAGTTTAGTCTTCTCTTTAATCACCAAGACCTTTGACCTTGGGTGGCAATTCACTGAGACTCTCTGGACCTCTGCTTCCTTATTCATAAAATGGAGGTAGGGTAGTTAGACTAAATTGTGTCTGATGTACATTTTGTCTCTACACTCTGCATTTCTATGATAACAGACAATTTGATGGTTTTGACCCTATTTCCTAAAAGTGTGAAAGCTATGGGTCTTTAGAAATAAAGAGATCTATCTAAGCTAAAGGTGGGGGGTGGGGAGTGGGTGAGGAAGATGTAGAAACACACTAGACCAACAGAATCAAAATACAGCAATAGATCAGCAAAGGAGAGTTAATTTCCTGAAATGTACATGGTAGTAAATAAAATAATGGAAAAGCCCTCACCACAACACGCTTTAGCAGTAACGCAAAACAGGGTAATGGTAACAGCGTTAAGACTATGAATTAAAAATGCTGTGTTGCACTGCTGTTGTACCATTTATTTGTGATTTTTGCTTCTTAGTTAAACACAGCCTCAAATTCCTCGTTTGCTCAAAAGAGGGAATAATAATGCTGTGAAACTACAAATTCATGTGTGTAGAGTTTATGCATGTTACAACAGACACACATGGCTTGGAAGACAATTTGTCTTGAGTTCCTTTGTGTTGGAAGAGGTAGCCTACCATGGGTCCTGAGCATGCCTAAAAATCATACTGGGTGCCAAGACTGAGATGCTCTGGCTGCTCTTCGCTCTTTACCCAGATTGTTCCCCAGGGTGGTATTCACAGCAGGTAACCCTGAGGACTGAAATAACACCTCCCCCAGGACAAGAGCACGTTCATTTTGAAAGTCATAGACTCCCCAAGCTCATATTTTTAGCCATAACACAAATCCACATGCACAGTGTCCACCTGAACCCCACCCCACCCTGCCATGTGGCCCCAGGGAACTGGGGGCAGAGGAAAACTGACTTGGACCTGAAGCTCAGCCTGCATGCTGTGCCATGTATAATGAAGTCCTTGTTTCTGACAGGTCCTGACTCTGTGTCTGCCATCAGACAGCATCCATGAAGCTGTGGCAGGCTAAACATTTACCTGTCAATAGGAGGAAACCCCACAGCCTTCACAGGCCCTGTGAAGATGCTGAGTAGATGCCTGATCATTAGATGAACGTACCAGCTTCAAAAAATGCACCATATGCTGGGAATATGCTGCTGCTGCTGCTGCTGCTGAGTCACTTCAGTCGTGTCTGACTCTGTGCGACCCCATAGATGGCAGCCCACCAGGCTCCCCCATCCCTGGGATTCTCCAGGCAAGAACACCTCAGTGGGTTGCCATTTCCTTCTCCAATGCATGAAAGTGAAAAGTGAAAGTGAAGTTGCTCAGTCATGTCTGATTCTTCGCGACCCCATGGACTGCAGCCTACCAGGCTCCTCCATCCATGGGATTTTCCAGGCAAGAGTACTGGAGTAGGTTGCCATTGCCTTCTCCTAGGGTATATGAGATAGCCTAATTTTACATTTGCCAACTTGAAGTTAAAGCACATGAGAGTTGTGAGTTAAGCTTTATTTGGGGCAGAAAGAGAACTGTAGCCCAGGAGACAGCAGTTTCTCTGAGCTGTCTGAGATGCTCTCTCCAGAGTTACAGTTCTCTTGCATGTGTATTCAATCACTCAGTTGTGTTCAACTCTTCATGACCCCATGGACTGTAGTCACCAGTCTCCTGTGTCCATGGGATTTCCCAGGCAAGGATACTGGCGTGAGTTGCCATTTCCTACTCCAGCTATAGTCCTCATTTTGCCCCAAATAAAACTTAACTCACCACCCTCATGTGCTTTCACTTTAAGTTGGCAAATATAAAATTTGAGTATCCATATATACTTCAGGGCTTCCCAGGAGGCACTAGTGGTAAAGAACCCACTTGCCAAGGCAAGAGACATGAGGGATGCGGGTTGGATCCCTGGGTGGCATGGCAACCCACTCCAGTATTCTTGCCTGGAGAATACCATGAGCAGAGGAGCCTGGCGGGCTATAGTCCATGGAGTCACAAAGAGTGGGACATGACTATTGCGAGCTAGCACACAGGCATGCATGAATATATATTTCACTACCTTTTCTTAGTAGAGATCTAAGGTAAGTTCATTAGTCTTAGTAGAATAAAGAGTTCTATGTTTTCATCTAGAAGCATGAAGACAATGTTTGTGGTGTTTGCAATCTTCCTGGTTTTCACAGCCTGTCATCTGTCAGCACATTCACTGCACTGCCACCCGTGACCCATCCTACCCATTGCTCAGCACTACTGAAGGCAAGCGCCAGCACCGCAGCCCCTTTCTTCCTTCCTCACACAAAAAAGCAGAACTCCCCCCCACTCCCCTATATTCAAAGCTAAGCGCTTATAGCCTCACTTCTGAGGTTCTGATTCTGAGCGAATTCTAGAACTGCCAAACTAATTATAAAGCTTGTAATTGTGATGTTATCTAGCACCAAAACCCAAAATACATTGTCTTTGTGGAAACTTTATAAATGATATTTCTGTGCCTTAATTGCACTTGAAATTGTTACAGAAAATAGGCAGAGCTGAAAAGACAGTAAAATTGCTTAGGATTAGAGACAGAAACTGGGAGATTTAAGTGCCACCTCTACTATATTTTGTCAGAATGTAAATATAACTGCAGGTGCTTAAAAAAAAAAAAAAAAAGAAGACAAGTATACCAATAAAAATCTTACATGCTGAACGCCAAGAAAGCAGTAACACTTCTATTATAAGCCATTTTATGTGATAATTGCCTTTTGAGAAATAGGGGTAGGGATATTATCACCAACAGAAAAGCTTTAATGAAATGCAAATTCCTGATTAGGATCATTTTCAAGGGAGGTAAACAGCTATTTGTAAATGATTATTTCTTTCTTTGTTTTCTCACCAGCTCTTATTTTTCCTCACATTTCATACCATTATTTGTTTTAGGTAAAATATCTCAAACACCTTGACATACTTTTTCACTTTGCATCAGGAGTTGTATTTTCCTCCTGCCTAAAACTAAGTCAACACGAGAAGACAAAGGATCATTGAGAAACCATGATCTGCTGTTTGTCCCCCAATGGATTTGGCACTCGACCCTTGTAGCTCAGCAGGTAAAGAATCTGCCTGAAATGCAGGAGACCTGGGTTCAATCCCTGGGACAAGAAGAACCTCTGGAGAAGGGAATGGCAACCCACTCCAGTATTCTTGCCTGCAGAATCAATGGGCAGAGGAGCCTGGCAAGCTACCGTCCATGAGGTCACAAAGAGTTGGACACAACTGAAGGACTAACACTTTCACTTATTGTTTATCTACAGAGACTTTCAATGGTATTATCCACCTCCCAGAACAGGAATCTGACTCATGTGCAGCCAATCATGAAGCTCTAGGCTGTAAAGCTGACCAGCAGAAACCAAGGCCAACTAGAGAACAGAACCTGGCCTCACTCCTAATGAAGACGCTTTCTACTGAAAACCGTATTTCCTAGTGTATCTGATGTCAACACTTGTCACAGGTGTTCCCTAGCAGTTTACTCGGAGAAGGCGATGGCACCCCACTCCGGTACTCTTGCCTGGAAAATCCCATGGACAGAGGAGCCTGGTGGGCTACAGTCCATGGGGTCACACAGAGTCGGACACGACTGAGCGACTTCACTTTCACTTTTCACTTTCATGCATTGGAAAAGGAAATGGCAACCCACTCCAGTGTTCTTGCCTGGAGAATCCCAGGGACTGGGGAGCCTGGTGGGCTGCTGTCTATGGGGTCGCACAGAGTCGGACATGACTGAAGTGACTTAGCAGCAGTTTACTAAGTAGTTAAGGTTTTATTAACTTTTGAAAGTCACATGATACACGAAACTGTAAAACCAGATGACACCCTTGGTCACCAGTCACTTGAACACATTCACGTAAAAGTATAGCATTAGTTTTCAGATAACCATGAGCAAATGTATCATACTAAGCTTAAGACTCCCTCCCCGTGTCATGATGAAATATGACCTTTTGACTGAAGGGAAGGAAGAGAGGGGAGGGAACACTGTCAACCCACTCATATTCCCAAATAAATTTTCTTTTGCAAATGCACTTTGTAACTTCTTTAACTCCATGGACCAACCATCAGCTTTTCTGTATCAACACATATGAGTCTTTCAAGTCATTAATAATGTGCCTGCTATTTTCTGGTTTACCTTATGTTTTCACACAGGAGTCTCATTTGGACCTTGTAGCAATAATAGTTAGCAGTTAATTTTTATTATCACCATTTAACTGAGGATCCAATGCGTTAAATAATTTGACCAGATCATGCAGCAAGAAAACCAGACTTTGATTTTTTTTATTTTAGCTTCTATACTTGGATTCCTTCCCAAGCAGATACAGAGAGTTTATTAAGTATGACGTGCTTATTAGACTCCCATTTTCTTTCAAGTACAGATCATCATTCTGGACTATGGTCATCATATGGACACACAGATTCAAGGTCTCATCACCCACCCTCTCCAGCCACAGAAGCTGCCCCTTTAAGCAGTGCAAGTATTCCCTCACGGATGGGGTGTTTATTTCAGGGCTGAAGACATGGGAACAAACCTAGGAAGATGTGAAATTCACTCCAGGTTCAAGAAAATAAAACTGGAGGTCAAACAACACTTGAAAAACATTCCTTTTGCAAAGACGAAAGTGGCCCGAATCTTTAGATCGGGATGATTAAAATTTCTGTAGGGGAAAAAATGATCAGAAAAGCCACAAACTCTTGATTTTACAGCAGATGCCATAAAACCTCTTCTAGTATAATATGCTTGTAAGTAAATAAAGTCAGCTGCAAAAGGCAGATTTGAGGAAACTGGGGTTCCAGCTATTGTGATTCTTTTTTTCTTTTAAACGAGGCAAAAGCACTATGTTCAAAGTTTTAAAAGTCTTCATTTAAAAGCCAGGAACTAAATGGCTTGGGCAGCATAAACCCAAAGCCTGGGAAACTGTAGTTTGGGATCCTCATATTTTAAACACACAGTGTCACTGCTAAATTCTATCTGCTCACACAGCGATTTTGAAACTGTCCAGGAACACCAAGAATATGTTTATGGTCATTTTGGGCAGTTCATTGTTTGCTCAGCAAAGCAGTCACGCCCTCATCTCTTTTCCAGAAACAGTCCATCCTCTGTCACCTTCTTGCTGCTGCCCCTCCCACTCACAGAAACTATCATCTCCTTCCATCATTTACTGTCAAAGAATGTGGTATTGTTAGAAATGAGTCTCTGGGTAGATATGGAATGGTTACCATTTTCACGGTAAAAAGAAAAGAAAGCAACTGCCAAAGTTCATCCAGAAGCTAACAATCTAACATATGAACTATCTGTGTTACTAGCTATCTTTTCATATTTACTGTCATATATATATGTGTGTGTGTATGTGTGTGTTCATTTTCTTGAGCTTTCCATATCATAGCCTGTTAAGCCCATCAGATGTCATTTCTTTTCTGGGGTGATTTCTAAAATGCATCATGTCTCTGTGGCTTTGGTCATACAGGAACTCAAAAGCAGGAGCCAGACGTCAAACACTTCACTGCAGACCCATACAAGCAACCAGGGCTGAATTACCTGGTGGCCACCACTCCCTGCATGCTTTTCTTTTTATCCACGGGATGCCTCTATAAGGACTTACTGAAAAACGACACTACCACTTGAGACCAGCTTTGGAAGAACTGGAAAATCATTCGATTGCTACAGGATGTAAATGACAAAGGTGTCATTTTCATTATTACCTAAGAGTGAGGTTGGGCACTTTCAATGTCACCTTTCTTCTGAAAGATCAAAGTTCTTCGTGACAATAGAACAGTCTTCCAAAGCAGCAGGACGAGATGAGTTTAGTGAGGCCATCTGAGACACAGAGAAAACTGACTTGCTCAAGGGAGCCACGAATTAAGGAAAAGATTCAGAACCACTTCCACACAACCAGAGCACTTGGGAGACCGTCAGTCCTCCAAGAAACTCGGACTGCTCCTAATGTCACCGAGAAAGAAGATGTAGCCCAGCACAGAAGTGGAAGGAGTTTGCAAGCCTTGGTTAGAGTCAGAAAGATCTCAAATCCTGGTTCTGTCATTACCATCCATGCAAGGAGTTGGAAAACTCTCCGAGCCCGAGTTTTCTTTTCTGTGGAACACAACTAACAATCTGCCTCTCTTGCAAGACTTTAGATAGTGCATGGCTTAACATGCTGCTGCTGCTGCTAAGTCGCTTCAGTCGTGTCCGACTCTGTGCGACCCCATAGGCGGCAGCCCACCAGGCTCTGCTGTCCCTGGGATTCTCCAGGCAAGAACACTGGAGTGGGTTGCCATTTCCTTCTCCAATGCATGAAAGTGAAAAGTGAAAGTGAAGTCACTCAGTCGTGTCCGATCTTAGAGACCCCATGGACTGCAGCCTACCAGGCTCCTCCATCCATGGGATTTTCCAGGCAAGCGTACTGGAGTGGGTTGCCATTGCCTTCTCCAATGGCTTAACATAGTGCCTAATAATTAGTGATGAAAGTGAAAGAGGAGAGTGAAAAAGTTGGCTTAAAGCTCAACATTCAGAAAACTAAGATCATGGCATCTGGTTCCATCACTTCATGGCAAATAGATGGGGAAATAGTGGAAACAGTGTCAGACTTTATTTTGGGGGGCTCCAAAATGACTGCAGATGGTGACTGAAACCATGAAATTAAAAGACGCTTACTCCTTCGAAGGAAAGTTATGACCAACCTAGATAGCATAGTAAAAAGCAGAGATATTACTTTGTCAACAAAGGTCCATCTAGTCAAGGCTATGGTTTTTCCAGTGGTCATGTATGGATGTGAGAGTTGGACTGTAAAGAAAGCTGAGTGCCGAAGAATTGATGCTTTTGAACTGTGGTGTTGGAGAAGACTCTTGAGAGTCCCTTGGACTGCAAGGAGACCCAACCATACCATTCTAAAGGATACCAGTCCTGGGTATTCATTGGAAGGACTGATGCTGAGGCTGAAACTCCAATACTTTGGCTGCCTCATGGGAAAAGTTGACTCACTGGAAAAGACCCTGATGCTGGGAGGGATTGGGGGCAGGAGGAGAAGGGGACGACAGAGGATGAGATGGCTAGATGGCATCACCAACTTGATGCACATGAATCTGGGTGAACTCCGGGAGTTGGTGATGGACAGGGAGGCCTGGCGTGCTGCGATTCATGGAGTCGCAAAGAGTCAGACACAACTGAGGGACTGAACGGAACTGAACTGAATAATTAGTAGATGTTCCACATATTATGTTCCTTAGCTCCTCTGTGCTATTTTCCATTAATCAGCTTCCAAGGAAACAACAGTGGAAGCATTTTAAGTTTCTCAAAATCAGTGTGCAGAGATATATAGAGATTGCCAAGCATTCACTGAGAAATTAAAAAGCAAAGGTCATTAAGGGGTCATTTATTAATAGAACTACAACCAAGTATCCAAATCTATTTTTGAATACTACTTAAAGGTCACAACTTAGGGTTTAGTGTGGCTGGAAATAAAAAACTTCAGTAGAATCTGCCATCAACTCCATTACATTGGAAGCACTTGTGAGCACCTATTAAACATGTGATAACACTTTATGTGTGTTCATGAATGTCTCTACCGTGACTACATGAAACACTTTTCTAATCCATCCTAAGTATAGTCAGAGTACTCACTGGACTTCTGGAATAGGTGAAAAAAAAATAAAATAAAATGTCTCTAAAAAAATGTTTTGACTCATTAAGTGATATGGGATCAAAACCAGATGGATTTGGCAGTGGGCTCATTGCCCTGGTTCTCCGGCTGCTTCAGAGCAGTGCCAGCTCAAAGAGGGGATGATCAATGTCACACACTCCACACTTCAGGCACTAATAGATCTTTGGCTCCAGATTTCCTGGAGTTTGCAGGGAATGCCAGAACACACATGCTGTGAGAGAAGCATTTTGGAAGCATCCATGCAGGCCAAAGAAATGAAGAATTGCCCTGAGCACCAAATAGCTCAGGCAACAGCTGTTTCATACCGGACCGTGATTAGGATCAACCTCTTTCTTCTGCACATGATTACCACAAGTCACACACACACACACACACACACACACACACACACACAGAGTCATCTTAAGGTGTAACATGGGCATCAGCATCCTATAACAGAGGTTATATAACAGAAGTATCCATTCAACATTACATGGACTTTGAAGAATCAACAGGCTTGCTTAAACCTGGTTAGAAATTTACACACACACTTAACACTTACTCACACCCCCTTCACTGCACTAGTCAACAAATGTTTATAGGATATCTTTCAGGCTCTAAATGAGCCTGTCATTCTGCTGCTTAGGCACTGGGAATACAAATGCAAATAAGACATAGAGGATCCTTGCCTTCTAAAGGCTTATTATCCATCAGGGAATCCAGATCAATACAAAGGTAAACTATCCAGTAGATATTTTTGGAGCTACAAACAGGAGGACCTAATGCTCCTCCAACATGGAACGAAAGACACTTCCACCTCACCCTGCGAGGCTTCACATCTCATGAGGCTACTGACCAACCTACTCTTACAATGCCAGCTAAATCAGTATCACTGCAGTAAGAGCTATGAAGATGGCATTTTTATTTTAAAAATTATTTGACCCTATGGACCTACTATATAGCACAGAGCACTATATTCAATATTTTGCAACAATTTATAAGTGAAAAGAATCTGAAAAAGGATATATATATATATGTATATAAAAACATATCTGAATCACTGTTATACATCTGCAACTAACACAACATTGTAAATCAACTACACTTCAATTTTTAAAAATATTTGATCTGAAATATAAATTATCCTGGTATGTTCTCTTAAAAATCAACTGATTAAGTCAAGGTACATATAAGTGGCATCATCAGAGGAATTGAAAGAAGTTTTTGAAGACACTGACTGGCCAAGGTTTGCTAATAGTAATGGCAGTTAGCAAAATAAGGAATATTGACTTGTTGATAATATGATTATCTTGTACTGAACTTCTACTAAAAGAAAGAAAATTATGGAAGCTAAAACGTATGTTCTTATAAATAGAAGAATATTTTTGCTTAACATAACAGGTCCTTGTTTCTTCTGCCTGATCCCCGCCCTCACAAAAAGATGATTTATATGGGGTTGTTTGTCCCATGCAGCCCCATTCCCCCAAACCCCTCTTGTTAACAGACTTTTCTGTGAGCTTGGCTTAAACGGCCATAAACGGTACCTTATCACCATCACTCTTGTCCTGACTGGCTTTGGGGTCACCTAATCCAGTCTAGGGCCATCGTGTCCTTCTTCTGGAAACCAGAGCATTAAGAAATGAGTTAAGTGTGTGTTAACTTAACTCATTAAGAAACGAGTTAAGTCAAAAGTTTATGTCAACTTGAGATTGAGGTGCCCTTGTTTGTGTGTAAGATGAGAAGAAACCCATGTGTGAGGAAAAGCAGAGGGAAGCATCCTATCCAGAGAGGCAGATGAGAGATCTCAGTTCCTGGGGGATTTCAGTTCTCATGAGGCCCTGCTGTAGTTTATGCTCTTATTCTTTGCATTTGGCAAGATCTGAAACTTAACATAGGCTCCCTTTACTGGCTCAGGTCTACCCTGTGTACTGCATAAATGCATAAGGAGAGCTGTAGCGGATGATTTAAAATTGACTCACAATGACCTACCTTCATCACCTTCCCTCCATTCTGATAGTCAGTTTTTCCTCTGAATTCATTCATAAATAATATTTATTGAGTATCTATCAGTCTGAGGTATGAGTTATTAAAAACAAACTACTGTCAGTCCTTAAGGAGCCTTACATGCTCATGTTCACACCTTAATCTTCATCGCCAGCCACTGCTCCTTTCTGAGTCCATTTGAAGCTGCCTACTCTCTAATTGTGCATGCCCCATCACTGAGGCACATCTGACTCTTTGTGACCACATAGACTGTTGCCTCATTGGCTCCTCTTTCCATGGGATTTTCCAGGCAAGAATACTGGAATGGGTTGCCATTTCCTAATCCAGGGACTCTTACCAATCCAGGGATCAGAACCTCCATCTCCTGAGTCTTCTGCCTTGCAGGCAGAGTCTTTACCACTTGAGCCATTAGGAAAGCCCTGGATGGTCCAGTGGTTAATAATATGCCTTGCAACGCAGGGGACATGGGTTTGATTCTTGGTCAGGGAATGAAGATCCAACGTTCTGTGAGGAAGCTAAACCCATGTGCTGAAATTGAGACTTGATGCAGCTAAATAAATAAATATTTGGCTACCTGCAAAACAGGAGACATAGGATACATGGTTCAATCCCTAGGTCAGGAAGTTCACCTGGATGAGGAAATAGCAACCCACTTTAGTATTCTTACCTGGAGAATTCCATGGACAGAGGAGCCTGGCGGGCAACAGCCCATGGGGTCACACAGAGTCAGATATGGCTGAGTAACTGGGCATGCACGCACTCTCTAATCACGTCCTTCTATTTATTCCCCATGACTAACAATTTTTGACCTCTACCAGACCTGCAATTCATTGATATGACCACCTCTTCACTCTCCCTTGCTACCTTCATATCTTAAGCCAGCTTAAATTCCATAGTCAACCCTTATGATCACTCTGTCATAGACTCCCAACTCCATTGTCCCTTCCCATCATTCTGTCATCTTCATTTGATAAAAACACAAAACCCTAGTTGAATCTAAGTTTACACCTATTCTGTGGCATTTATACCCAAAACAACTGATTTGATGGGAGAAACAAACACACAATTCTCTAATTTTCCATTCATTAACAAGAACCCAAGTGGACTTCAATGTCATCCAGTATTCACAGAACACTCTTTAATCCATTCACTCTGCCCTTTCTAGTTCATATTTTCTGCTCTCTCTTCAAACTTTCAGGACTTTCCCCTGACCTTACCTAGAGCTGATATCCTTACTTTCAATTTCACTGGGAAAACAAAAGCAATGGCAAGATGCTGCCTTCCTGACAGCATCTGTGTCCATATACCCTGTGCGACCTTTCATTACTGCAGGTGAAGATCACCCACAATCCAATCCCTCTTCTTGCACAAACAGCTCCCACCCACTCTCTTTCTCAAGGACACTGCTCTGGCAATCCTCCCTTCTCTTTCCTTTATTAGTGATTTTTCTCCCTGCTCTTGATTGTTCTGATCAGAAATGTCATTCCTCCTATCTGTCTTGATCTCACCTCCCCCAGCAGGCACCCAACTTCTGTGACCTCCTCTACAACTCCTTGAAGTAGTTCTTATGCTTGTTGTCTAATTTCTCTCCACCCATTCTTTGTAACTGACCTCTCTTAAAACAGCAGATGTAGAGGTCATTGCTAAGCTCAGTGTGAATTTTCAGTCCCCATCTCACTTGATCCATAAGCATAATTTGGCATGGTTGATTGATCACTCTCTACTCCTAGAAACACCCTCTTAGTCGCCAGAACACCTTGGTGTCCTGTTTTGGGCTTGTCTTTTTTCTTTCCTCAGTTAATGTTCCTTCCTTAGGCATCACTGCTAGTTTCCCCTCATGTTCCTGACCTCTAAATACTCCACAGCTTAGTCCTTGGGCTCCTCTAACTCACTCCCATGGGTTTATCATCTAACCTCTGGACATTAACTACTATCTGTAAACTGAAGTATCACAAAGTGACACCTGAGTCTAGTCCTCTGCCATGAACTCCAAACCCAAATGCCAGCTTTCTATTCAATATCTCCACCCAGATGTTTAACAGACATCTCAGATGGTAAATGACTGAAACCTCATAGGAATCAAATCTCTTCCCCCATACACTTCCTCATTTTGGTAAATGGCAACTCCATCCTCAGTAATGGGGGAAAAGCATTTATGTTCGGGATTTAATTTGAAGGTAAAAACTTCAACAGAATTTCTTGATAGATTGGTCATTTTTGACTCTTCTTTTTCTCTCCAATAACATGCAATAACCAACTCATCAGTAAATCCTTTGGAAGATTCTATCTTCAAAACAAACCTGAAACCTAAATGCTTGCCATCACCCAGTTCACCACCTCGCTATTTCTATCTTGCAACAGCATCCTCCAACGGTTCTGCTTCTGGCTTTGCCTCTCCATCAGTGATAGAGTCATATCTTAGGGACTGAAACATAATACTTGTGGGGACATACTAAAGAAAATACATATAAAAAGCATGAATACAAAATGAGGCATGACAGTCAATACTAGAATTAAAGAAGTGGGATTTTTGTGGTTATCAACACAAATGACAAATTCTAAAAAACTGGCAAATAACCACAACATTATAAAATCCAGAAAAATAACAGTAACTTTGTTAAATAATGATCATATACACTATATACTTTTTTCTACTTTCTGACTTTATAGTTTTTGGTTACTTCTTAATGCAACAAAAATTTCTTATCTTTCATAAAAAGTTTAGAAAGATAATTTAGTCTTTCTTCTATCATGGTTGATCAATTTTTCAAAAAATACTCATAGCTGGGATGCATAAAATATGTAACTTCATTTCTTTTATCCTGTAGACTCTGGGGGAAACATCAAGGGATTTTAGAGAAAAAAGAGTGTAGGATCTGTGTTTTACAAAAAAGAAAAAAAATCATTCTGGCATTACTTTATTTAAAGATCAAGTTAGGTTTAGACCAAAGGCAGGGGGAAAAGTTAGGGGAACACATTAATAACATAGGGTCAAAATGACAAAAGACTTTCTATTACTATAAATGGGTTACAGTCTTAAGACTCCTTAGCTGATGCGGATACCAAAGAAAAAAACTCCATTTCAAAATTAGTAAAAAGAGAAGTAATTTAAGTTAGCTTCCAATGATTTCTTTTATGTAAACATGTATCCATCTCAGAAAAGTATGTCTCAGAAAAACAACTAAAATTCTAATAAGAAAATCAGCCTCAACTGTTCAAAGTTATTAACTTTACTCGATTTACTAGTTAAGATGTGATGATCAGATTTGTGACTGAAAAATGTTAAAGTAATACATATGTTAGTGGTTGGGTTTGACTAACTTCTACAAAGTAGGACAGAAATAATTATGGGTCCCTACAATGTATAACACATTAAAAGGAAGAAAATGTTCCATGGCTTACACTTTTTTTTTTAACATCCCAGAGTGCCCAGCACTGCTAGGAGGAAATTACATGCCACTCAGTAAAAGATTTTATTACCTTAATACCCAGCTCATGACCATTCCTCTTCTAAACCCTCCAAAAGGTAGGTAGACCTCAGATTCTAGGAAAATCTTACAAGCAGCACTGGAGAAGGAAATGGAAACCCACTCCAGTGTTCTTGCCTAGAGAATCCCAGGGACGGCGGAGCCTGGTGGGCTGCCGTCTATGGGGTCGCACAGAGTTGGACACGACTGAAGTGACTTAGCGGCAGCGGCAGCAGCAGCAACACAGTGGCCTCTGATGATAGGAATCTGTTTCACAGAGCACAGAGAGATTTACTCTTTCTCTTCATTCGGAAGTACAAGAAACAGGAGGGCACACCTAGAAGGAACAGTTCAAAGCTTTGGCTGGTGAGAGTAGAAAGCTTGTAACACTGCAGCCCCTTCCTCACTCTGATTAGCAGGGTCAGGCTGGGCTCAGTCCTTCTGGAGTTTTTCCAGCCTGCCAGCACGGAGCCAGCAAGCATACTCTCCTATGTGCTACCAGGTTGAGTCAGAGGACACGTCCTACTCTGTGTAGAGGAGAGGAAGGGCAGGTGGCTACTGGCAGAGCTGCCTGGAACTGAGAAGGTGAGTTTAATTCTGGATAAGCTACGGGGCTGCTTATCCAGAGCAAGGGTCTCTCAACAGCTTTCTTTGTAAGAAAATAAACATCTGAATCTCCATTTGCCCAATTCTTGCTTCCTAGGTGGCGCTAGCGGTAAAGAACCTGCCTGCCACTGCAGAAGACATAAGAGACCTGGGTTCGACCCTGGGTTGGAAAGATCCCTTGGAGGAGGTCATGGCAACCGACTCCAGTATTCTTGCCTGGAGAATCCCATGGACAAGGAACCTGGTGGGCTACAGTCCATACGGTTGCAAAGAGTTGGACACAACTGAAGCAATTTAGCACACACACACACAGATGCATCTTTCATTCAGTTGGTTATAAATTCAGATGAGAAAACACAGTGTAAATTATAACCCTGGTTTTCATTTCCACTGCCAGAAGAAAAAAGAAAAAAAACAAAAACCTACAATATCTATATTTTTTGAAAGAAAAAAAGGCTAGTTCACTGCTACTAACCCAGAAGTTCCATGAGAGTAGGACCCATGACACACAGTATCTAGTTCAAGCAGGAGCTTAACAGAGACTCCTCATTCATGAATGAGGAAATTAAAGTTGAAACAATCAGCTCATTGATCACACTTCAGTTCTGTTCAATCACTCAGTCATGTCTGACTCAGCAACACCATGAATTGCAGCATGCTAGGCCTCCCTGTCCATCACCAACTCCTGGAGTTCACACAAACTAATGTCCATCGAATCAGTTATGCCATCCAGCTATCTCATCCTCTGTCATCCCCTTCTCCTCCTGCCTCCAATCCCTGCCAGCATCAGAGTCTTTTTCCAATGAGTCAACTCTTAGCATGAGGTGGCCAAAGTACTGGAGTTTCAGCTTTAGCATCATTCCTTCCAATGAACACCCAGGACTGATCTTCTTCAGAATGGTATGGTTGGAGCTCCTTGCAGTCCAAGGGACTCTCAGGAGTTTTCTCCAACACCACAGTTCAAAAGCATCAATTCTTCGGCGCTCAGCTTTCTTCACAGTCCAACTCTCACATCCATACATGACCACTGGAAAAACCATAGCCTTGACTAGATGGACCTTTGTTGGCAAAGTAATGTCTCTGCTTTTGAATATGCTATCTAGGTTGGTCATAACTTTCTTTCCAAGGAGTAAGAGTCTTTTAATTTCATGGCTGCAGTACCATCTGCAGTGATTTTGGAGCCCTCCAAAATAAACTCTGCCACTGTTTCCACTGTTTCCCCATCTATTTCCCATGAAGTGATGGGACCGGATGGCATGATCTTAGTTTTCTGAATGTTGAGCTTTAAGCCAACTTTTCCACTCTCTACTTTCACTTTCATCAAGAGGCTTTTGAGTTCCTCTTCACTTTCTGCCATAAGGGTGGTATCATCTGCGTATCTGAGGTTGTTGATATTTCTCCTGGCAATCTTGATTCCAGCTTGTGCTTCTTCCAGCCCAGCATTTCTCATGATGTACTCTACACATAAGTTAAATAAGCAGGGTGACAATATACAGCCTTGATGTACTCCTTTTCCTATTTGGAACCAGTTTGTTGTTCCATGTCCAGTTCTAACTGTTGCTTCCTGACCTGCATATAGGTTTCTCAAGAGGCAGATCAGGTGGTCTAGTATTCCCTTCTCTTTCAGAATTTTCCACAGTTTATTGTGATCCACACAGTCAAAGGCTTTGGCATAGTCAATAAAGCAGAAGTAGATGTTTTCTGGAACTCTCTTCCTTTTTCAATGATCCAGCAGATGTTGGCAATTTGATCTCTGGTTCCTCTGCCTTTTCTAAAACCACCTTGAACATCTGGAAGTTCATGGTTCACGTATTGCTGAAGCCTGGCTTGGAGAATTTTGAGCATTACTTTACTAGCGTGTGAGATGAGTGCAATTGTGCAGTAGTTTGAGTATTCTTTGGCATTGCCTTTCTTTGGGATTGGAATTAAAACTGACCTTTCCCAGTCCTGTGGCCACTGCTGAGTTTTCCATATTGGCTGGCATATTGAGTGCAGCACTTTCACAGCATCATCTTCCAGGATTTGAAATAGCTCAACTGGAATTCCATCACCTCCACTAGCTTTGTTCGTAGTGATGCTTTCTAAGGCCCACTTGACTTCACATTCCAGGATGTCTGGCTCTAGGTCAATGATCACACCATCGTGATTATCTGGGTTGTGAAGATCTTTTTTGTATAGTTCTTCTGTGTATTCTTGCCATCTCTTCTTAATATCTTCTGCTTCTGTTAGGTCCATACCATTTCTGTCCTTTATCGAGCACATCTTTGCATGAAATGTTCCCTTGATATCTCTAATTTTCTTGAAGAGATCTCTAGTCTTTCCCATTCTATTGTTTTCCTCTATTTCTTTGCATTGATCACTGAGGAAGTCTTTCTTATCCCTCCTTGCTATTCTTTGGAACTCTGCATTCAAATGGGAATATCTTTCCTTTTCTCCTTTGCTTTTTGCTTCTCTTCTTTTCACAGCTATTTGTAAGGCCTCCTCAGACAGCCATTTTGCTTTTTTGCATTTCTTTTCCATGGGGATGGTCTTGATCCCTGTCTCCTGTACAATGTCACGAACCTCCGTGCATAATTCATCAAGCACTCTATCAGATCTATTTCCTTAAATCTATTTCTCACTTCCACTTTATAATCATAAGAGATTTGATTTAGGTCATACCTGAATGGTCTAGTGGTTTTCCCTATTTTCTTCAATTTAAGTCTGAATTTGTCAATAAGGAGTTCATGATCTGAGCCACAGTCAGCTCCCTAAGAGATCACACTTAGGTACTCATCAAAAGGGGGGGAAATGTAAGTAATGTCTAGAGATGAAATCTAGTTTGGGAAGTACACTATATTAGCTATCTATTCCCATCATATGGAGAAGGCAATGGCACCCCACTTCAGTACTCTTGCCTGGAAAATCCCATGGGCGGAGGAGCCTGGTAGGCTGCGGTCCATGGGGTCGCTGAGGGTCGGACACGACTGAGGGACTTCACTTTCACTTTTCAATTTCATGCATTGGAGAAGGAAATGGCAACCCACTCCAGTGTTCTTGCCTGGAGAACCCCAGGGACGGGGAAGCCTGGTGGGCTGCCGTCTATGGGGTCACATGGAGTCGGACATGACTGGAGTGACTTAGCAAATAGCAATAGCAATTCCCATCATAACCCATTACCCAAAACCTGTTGACTTTAAATGACAGAAATGTATTCTCTCTCAGGTTTGCAGGTCAGAATTCCAAAACCAAAGTGTCAGCCATGCTGTACACCTTCAGAGGCTCAACAGGTAAATCCATTCCATGACTCTTCCTGCTTCCGGAGCCTGCCCACAATCCTTGGCTGCTGGACATAATATTCTAATCCTGCCTCCGTGGTTACACTGTATCTCCTCTCCTGTGTCTACAATTTCCATCTGACTTTCTCTTATGAAGATAACTTGCGATGGCGTTTAGAGCCACTGGAATATCTAGGTAGTCTCTTTAACTCAAGATCTGTAACCTAATCACACCTGAAAAGATCTTTTTCCCAAATAAGGTAACACTTACAGGCTTTAGGAATTAGGCTCTGATATTTTGGGGTGGTTATTTTTCAGCCTACTACATACACTTTAAGTGTAATTTTTCCTTTAAAGACTAGATAAGGAAGATGTTTCCAAGAGACTATCACTGAAAACCAACAGGTAACCAAAGAAATAAAAGAAACAATAAAGAAATAAAAGAAACAAATGAGTGAGAAAGCTGAGATTTTTTTTTACTTTATTTATTTTTTATTGAAGGATAATTGCTTTGCAGAATTTTGCTGTTTTCTGTCAAACTTCAATATGAATTAACCATAGGTATACATATATCCCCTCTCTTTTGAACCTCCCTCCCATCTCCCTCCCCATCCCACCCTCTAGGTTGATACAGAGTCCCTGTTTGAGTTTCCTGAGCCATAACAGCAAATTCCCATTGGCTATCTATGTAAGTTTCATTTTACTCTTTCCGTACATCTCACCCTCTCCTCCCCTCTTTCTATGTCCATAAGTCTATTCTCCATGTCTGTTCTCCATTTTTGCCCTGTAAATAAATTCAGTACCATTTTTCTAGATTCCGTATATATGTGTTAGAATACGATATTTATCTTTCTCTTTCTGACTCACTTCACTCTGTATAATAGGTTCTAGGTTCATCCATCTCATTAGAACTGACTCAAATGTGTTCCTTTTCATGGCTGAGTAATTGTCCCTTGTGTATATGTACCACAGCTTCTTTATCCATTCATGTATTGATGGGCATGTAGGTGCTTCCATGTTCTAGCTCTTATAAATAGAGCTGCAATGAACAATGGGATACATGTGTCTCTTTCAATTTTGGTTTCCTCAGGGTATATGCCTAGGAGTAGGATGCCAGGTCAAATGGTGGCTTTATTCCTAGTTTTTTAAGAAATCTTCATACCATCTTTCATAGTGGTTGTATCAATTTACATTCCCACCAACAGTGCAAGAGGGTTCCCTTTTCTCCACACCCTCTCCAGCATTTATTCTTTGTAGACCTTTTGATGATGGCCATTCTGACCGGTGTAAGGTGATATCTCATTGTAATTTTTATTTGCATTTCTCTAATAATGAGTGAAGTTGAGCATCTTTTCACGTGTTTGCTAGCCATCTGTATGTCTTCCTTGGAGAAATACCTGTTTTGGTATTTTTGCCACTTTTTGGTTAGGGTGTTTGTTTTTCTGGTATTGAGTTGTATGAGCTGCTTGTATATTTTGGAAATTAATCCTTTGTCACTTGTTTCATTTGCTATTATTTTCTCCCATTCTGAGGGTTGTCTTTTCACCTTGCTTACAGTTTCCTTTGATGTGCAGAAGCTTTTTAGTCAGGTCCCACTTGTTTACTTTTGTTTTTATTTCCATTACTCTAGGAGGTGGATCTTGCTTTGATTTATGTCATCGAGTGTTCTGCCTATGTTTTCCTCTAAGATTTTTATATTTTCTGGTCTTACATTTAGGTGTTTAATCCTTTTTGAGTTTATCTTTGTGTATCATGTTAGGAAGTGTTCTAATTTCATTCTTTTACATGTAGCTGTCCAGTTTTCCCAGCACAATTTATCAAAGAGGCTGTCTTTGCCCCATTGTATATTCTTCACTCCATTGTCAAAAATAAAGTACCCATAGGTGCATGGGTTTATTTCTGGGCTTTCTGTCTTGTTCCATTGGTCTATATTTCTGTTTTTGTGCAAGTACCATACTGGCTTGATGAATGTAGCTTTGTAGTATAATCTGAAGTCAGCAAGATTGATTCCTCCAGCTCCATTCTTCTTTCTCAAGACTGCTTAGGCTATTCAGGGTCTTTAGTGTTTCTATATGAATTGTGAAATTTTTTGTTCTAGTTCTGTGAAAAATTCCATTGGTAATTTGATAGGGGTCACATTGAATCTGCAGATTGCGTTTGGTAGCATGGTCATTTTCACA
This sequence comes from Bubalus kerabau, assembly GCF_029407905.1. Lineage (NCBI taxonomy): Eukaryota > Metazoa > Chordata > Mammalia > Artiodactyla > Bovidae > Bubalus > Bubalus kerabau. The sequence goes on along the minus strand of NC_073639.1, from coordinate 12,243,730 downwards.
ATATTGAGTCTTTCTTCCCAGGAAAATGGAATATCTTTCCATCTGTTTATATCATCTTTGATTTCATTCATTAGTGTCTTATAATTTTCTGTGTACAGCTCTTTTGTCCCCTTAGGTAAGTTTATTCCCAGACATTTAATTCTTTTTGTTGCAGTGGTGAATGGGATTGATTCCTTAATTTCTCTTTCTTATTTTTCATTGTTAGTATATAGAAATACAAGTGATTTCTGTGTATTGTTTTTGTATTCTACAACTTTTAAAAATTCACTGATTAGCTCTAGTAATTTTCTGATACTATCTTTGCAGTATTCTATGCACAGTATCATGTCATCTGCAAACAGTTAGAGTTTTATTTCTTCTTTTCCAATCTGGATTCCTTTTATTTACTTTTTCTTCTCTGATTGCTGTAGCTAGGAATTCCAGAACTATGTTGAATAATAGTGGGAAAAGTGGGTGCCCTTGTCTTGTTCTTGATCTTAGGGGGAATGCTTTCAGTTTTTCACCATTGAAAATAATATTTGCTGTAGGCTTACCATATATGACCTTTACTATATTGAGGTAGGTACCTTCCAAGCCCATTTTTTGAAAAGTTTTAATCATAAATGAGTGCTGAATTTTGTCAAAGGCTTTTTCTGCATCTATTGAGATTATCATATGGTTTTTATCTTTCAGTTTGTTATTATGGTGTATCACATTGATTGATATGCCTATATTGAAGAATCCTTGCATCCCTGGAATAAACCCACTTGATTATGGTGTATGAGTTTTATGAAGTGTTGCTGAATTCTGTTTACCAAAATTTTGTTGAGAATTTTTGAATCTATGTTCATCAGTGATATTGGCCTTTGTTTTCTTTTTTTGTGTGTTGTTTTTGTCTGGTTTTCATATCAGAGTGATGCTGGCCTCGTAGAATGAGTTTGGAAGTGTTCTTTGAAATATTTTGAAAGAGTTGTAGAAGGATAGTCATTAGCTCTTCTCTAAATGCTTGATAGAATTCTCCTGTGAAGCCATCTGTTACAGGGCTTTTGTTTTTGGAGAGATTTTTGACCACAGCTTCAATTTCAGTGCTTGTAATTCCTGATGTTCAAGCTGGGTTTAGAAAAGGCAGAGGAACCAGAGATCAAATTGCCAACATCCGCTGGATCATAGAAAAAGGAAGAGAGTTCCAGAAAAACATCTATTTCTGCTTTATTGACTATGCCAAAGCCTTTGACTGTGTGGATCACAATCAACTGTGGAAAATTCTGAAAGAGATGGGAATACCAGACCACCTGATCTGCCTCTTGAGAAATTTGTATGCAGGTCAGGAAGCTACAGTTAGAACTGGACATGGAACAACAGGCTGGTTCCAAATAGGAAAAGGAGTTTGTCAAGGGTGTATATTGTCACCCTGTTTATTTAACTTATATGCAGAGTACATCATGAGAAATGCTGGACTGGAAGAAACACAAGCTGGAATCAAGATTGCCGGGAGAAATATCCATAACCTCAGGTATGCAGATGACACCACCCTTATGGCAGAAAGTGAAGAGGAACTCAAAAGCCTCTTGATGAAAGTGAAAGTGGAGAATGAAAAAGTTGGCTTAAAGCTCAACATTCAGAAAACGAAGATCATGGCATCCGGTCCCACCACTTCATGGGAAATAGATGGGGAAACAGCGGAAACAGTGTCAGACTTTATTTTTCTGGGCTCCAAAATGACTGCAGATGGTACTGCAGCCATGAAATTAAAAGACGCTTACTCCTTGGAAGGAAAGTTATGACCAACCTAGATAGCATATTCAAAAGCAGAGACATTACTTTGCCAACGAAGGTTCATCTAGTCAAGGCTATGGTTTTTCCCGTGGTCATGTATGGATGTGCGAGTTGGACTGTGAAGAAAGCTGAGTGCCGAAGAATTGAGGCTTTTGAACTGTGATGTTGGAGAAGACTCTTGAGAGTCCCTTGGACTGCAAGGAGATCCAACCAGTCCATTCTGAAGGAGATCAGCCCTGGGATTTCTTTGGAAGGAATGATGCTAAAGCTGAAACTCCAGTACTTTGGCCACCTCATGCGAAGAGTTGACTCATTGGAAAAAACTCTGATGCTGGGAGGGATTGGGGGCAAGAAGAGAAGGGGACGACAGAGGATGAGATGGCTGGATGGCATCACTGACTCGATGGACGTGAGTCTCAGTGAACTCCAGGAGTTGGTGATGGACAGCGAGGCCTGGCGTGCTGCAATTCATGGGGTCGCAAAGAGTCGGACACGACTGAGTGACTGATCTGATCTGATCTGAATTGGGTTGTTCACGATTTCTATTTCTTTCTGGTTCAGTCTTGGAAGATTGAACTGTTCTAAGAATCTGTCCATTTCTTTTATTGCCATATAGTTGCTTATAATAGTCTCTTATAATCCTTTGCATTTCTGCATTGTCTGCTGTAACCTCTCCTTTTTCATTTCTAATTTTGTTGATCTCATTCTTCTTTTTTTCTTGTTGAGTCTGGCTAAAGGTTTGTCAATTTCATTCATCTTCTCAAAGAACCAGCTTTTAGTTTTATTAATCTTTATTACTGTTTCTTTCATTTCTTTTTCATTTATTTCTCCTCAGATCTTCACGATTTCTTTTCTTATACTAATTTTGGGGGTATTTTTTGTTCTTCTTTTTAAAGTTGTTTTAGATGTAAAGTTACGTTGTCTATTCAATGTTTTTCTTGTTTCTTGAGGTAGGATTGTGTGGCTATAAACTTCTCTCTTAGAACTGCTTTTGCTGCATCCCATAGGTTTTGAGTTGTCGTGCTTTCGTTGTCATGTTTCTAGAAATTTTTTGATTTCCCTTTTGATTTCTTCAGTAACCTGTTGGTTATTTAGAAACATGTTGTTTAACCTCCATGTGTTTGTGTGTCTTACATTTTTTTTTTCTTGTAATTGATGTCTACTCTCACAGCATTGTGGTCAGAGAAGATGTTTGATATGCTTTCAATTTTCTTAAAATTACTGAAGTTTGATTTGTGACCCAAGATGTGGTCTATCCTGGAGAATGTACCATGTGCACTTGAGAAGAAGGTGAATCATTCTGCATTTGGATAGAATGTCCTGAAGATATCAATGAGATCCATCTCATCTAATGTATCATTTAAGACTCGTGTTTCCCTATTAATTTTCTGTTTTGATGACCTGTCCATTGGTGTGAGTGGGCTGTTAAAGTCTCCTGCTATTATTCTATTTCTGTCAATTTCTCCTTTTATGTCTGTTAGTATTTGTTTTATGTATTGAGGTGCTCCTGTGTTGGGTGCATAGATATCTACAATTGTTACGTCTTCCTCTGTATTGATCCCTTGACCGTTATGTAGTGTCCTTCCTTATCTCTTGTAATATTCTTTATTTTAAGGTCTATTTTGCCTGATATGAGGATTGCTACTCCACTTTTCTTTTGCTTCCCATTTGTATTGGATATATTTTTCCATCTTCTCACTTTCAGTGTATATGTATCTTTAGGTCTGAAGTGGGTTTCTTGTAGACAGTATATATATGGGTCTTGTTTTTGCATCCATTCAGCCAGTCTGTGTCATTTGGTTGGAGCATTTAATCTGTTTACACTTAAAGTAATTATTGATATCTATGTTCCTATTGCCATTTTCTTAATTATTCAGTCTTAATTTTGTGGATCTTTTTTCTTCTCTTGTATTTCTTGACTGTATAAGTCCCTTTAACATTTATTGTAAACCTGGTTTGCTGGTACTGAATTCTCTTAATTTTTGCTTGTCTGAAAAGCTTTTATTTCTCCATCAATTTTGAAAGAAATCCTTGCCAGGTACAGTAATCTTGGTTGTAGATTTTTCCCTTTCATAGTGGTTTAAATATATCCTGCCATTCCCTTCTGGCCTGCAGAGTTTCTGCTGAAAGATCAGCTGTTAAACATATGGGGTTTCCCTTGTATGTTATGTGTTGCTTTTCCCTTGCCGCTTTTAATATTCTTTGTGTTTAGTCTTTGTTAGTTTAATTAGCATGCGTCTTGGCATGTTTCTTCTTGGGCTTATCCTGTATGGGACTCTTTGAGCCTCTTGGACTTGATTGAATATTTCCTTTTCCATGTTGGAGAAATTTTCAGCTATAATCTCTTCAAAAATTTCCTGACACCCTTTCTTTACCTCTTCCTTTCTGGGACCCCTATAATTCAAATGTTGGTGCATTTGATATTGTCCCAGAAGTCTCTGAGACTCTCCTCAGTATTCTTCATTCTTTTTACTTTATTCTGCTCTTCAGAAGTTATTTCCACCATTTTATCTTCCAGCTCAATGATTCATCCTTCTGCTTCAGATATTCTGCTATTGATTCCTTCTAGAGTAATTTTAATCTCAGTAATTGTGTTGTTTGTCTCTGTATGTTTATTCTTTAATTCTTCTAGGTCTTTGTTAACTGATTCTGGCATTTTATCCATTTTTTTTTCAAGGTTTTTTGATCATCTTTACCATCATTATTCTGAATTCTTTTTCAGGTAGTTTGCCTATTTCCTCTTCATTTATTTGGACTTCTGTGTTTCTAGTTTGTTCCTTCATTTGTGTAGTATTTCTCTGCCTTTTCATTATTATTTTTTTTAACTTATTGTGTTTGAGGTCTCCTTTTCCCAGGCTTTAAGGAAAGTTGGATTCTTTCCTTGAAGAAGGTTGAATTCTTTCTTCCTTTTGGTTTCTGCACTTCTAAGGTTGGTCCAGTGGTTTGTGTGAGCTTCTTATGGTGAGATTTGCTGAGTTTTTGTTTGTTTGTTTGTTTGTTTTTCCTCAGATGGACAAGGCTGAGTGAGGTGGTAATCCTGTCTGCGGATGATTGGGTTTGTGTTTTTGTTTTGTTTGTTGTTTAGATGAGGCATCCTGCACAAGCTTCTACTAGTGGTTGAGTGATGCTGAGTCTTGTATTCAAATGGTTTCCTTTGTGTGAATTTTCACTATTTGTTACCCCCTAGAGTTAATACTCTGGTAGTCTAGGGTCTTGGAGTCAGTACTCTGACTCCAAAGGCTCAGAGCTTAATCTCTGGTCAGGAGTGAAGATTCCACAAGTGGTTTGTTATGGCCTTGAGATTAAAATAAATATCTAAAAACGAGAAACCAAAGATGAATGCCAGACAAATGGCAGTTACAAAATCAGGTAAATAATAATTAAAATAATGGACTATACACATATACATATACACCCATGAGCAAAGTCAAAACAGTCCAACAAAAATAAAGTATAGTAGATTGACCTGGTGAACAAAGGAAATAAAAAATTATATTTACCAGTTAAGAACAAACTAACTAAAGCACAAACTGGAAAATAAAACTAAAGCAAGGTGCCAAGTGGGGAATAAAGCAATGAAAACAAGGTGTTGGAGAAGACTCTTGAGAGTCCCTTGGACTGCAAGGAGATCCAACCAGTCCATTCTGAAGATCAGCCCTGGGATTTCTTTGGAAGGAATGATGCTAAAGCTGAAACTCCAGTACTTTGGCCACCTCATGCGAAGAGTTGACTCATTGGAAAAGACTCTGATGCTGGGAGGGATTGGGGACAAGAAGAGAAGGGGACGACAGAGGATGAGATGGCTGGATGGCATCACTGACTCGATAGACGTGAGTCTGAGTGAACTCAGGGAGTTGGTGATGGACAGGGAGGCCTGGTGTGCTGCGATTCATGGGGTCACAAAGAGTCGGACATGACTGATCTGATCTGGACAAATATGTTAAGAGGAAAGGAAAGAAAGAATGGATTTGCAAAGTTAAATAGAGGTAGATGAAGAAGATTTATATACATTAAAGATTAACTGCAAGGGGGAAAGAACAGTAGGAAACACAAAGGAATAAATGTAGAAAAATATAATAGGTTTAAAAAAATTAAAATTATAAAAAAGAGAAAAGAAAAAAATGGAAGAAAAAAAGAAAAAAAAATAGAAGGAAAAAAAAAAGGAAAACTCCACAGAACTGTAAAAGCCCAACTTAGAGGCAAAGGTTTATAACAATAAAAAGTGTGACTGAATATACACATATAGATATATATCCATAAGCAAAATCTAACCTCTAACAGTCCAAAAAAAAAATGAAGTACAATAGATTGACCCAGAAAACAAAGGAAACCTAAAATTATATCTACCAGAACGAAAGAAATAAATGTAGGAAAATAATATCAGGTTTAAAAACTTAAAAAAGAGACAAGAAAAAAAAAAAAGGAAAACTCCACTGAAAAGCAAAAGCCCAACGTAGAGGCAGAGGTTTATAACAATAATAAAAAATGTGACTGAGAAAAAAAAAAGCTCAAAACCTTAATTGGATTTCTTAGTGCCAATAAAATTGACAACTACAACAGAGGGGGGAAAAGGAAATCAAAAAAAGGAAAAAAAAATCCAAAAGAATCTGCAGAACAAGTCAAAAGATAAGAATAATAAATGTTTTTCTTGAGTCACTGCTGTGAGAGTCCTTTCCTCCCTGGGAGTCACAGTCCACCTTACCTCCCTCGGATGCCCTCCAACACTGTGCTGATCTCTGGACCTGTTATAGGGGCAGCTCAGATTCTAATCTGGTCCTACTCCTGTGTGTTCTTGCCTCCCATGCCCACAGCTATCAGAGCTAGTGTGTTTTCTTTTGCGGGAGCTCTCAATGGCCTTCCATAGACACAGAGTCTGCCTAGTTTGATCATGTGGATTTAATCTACAATTTAATTGTACAGCTGGTGGGAAGGTTTTGGGTCTTCTTCCTTAGCAACAGTGCCCCTGGATTTCAATTGTGGTTTTATTTCCACTTCTACCTGTGGGTTGTCCACTGGGATTTAGTTCCTGAGGCTGCAATGGAGGACTTGGGTTTGCCCCTGTGAAAACCAGGTGAGGAGGTGGTGCAGCTGCTTGCGTTGCAGGGGTTCTGGCAGCACCAGGTACTCAGGGAGCTTGGCAGCTAGGGGAGCAGGAAATACAGTGCTCTAGAAGGGGATGGTAACCAGTATTGGCCAATACACTCCAGTGGAAATGGCAACCTATGCCAGTGTTCTTGCCTGGAGAATCCCAGGGACAGGGGAGCCTGGTGGGCTGCTGTCTATGGGGTCGCACACAGTCGGACATGACTGAAGCGACTTAGCAGTTGCCTGGAAAACGCCCCTCCCTGACAGAGAAGCTTGTCAGGCCACAGTCTACAGGGTCACAAAGAATCAGAAATGACTGAAGTGACCCTGTGCGCATAGACGCAAGACTTTTTTTTGCCTGTGGCAGCTCTGCCCCAGTGAGAGTTGACCATGAAGGTGGCACAGCTGCTTGGCTTGCGGGGACCCTGGCGGGGCCAAGTGTGCAGGGACATGGACTGCCTCTGCTGCAGGAGTTATGGCCCTATCAGAGTCTTTTTTCGAGCCTCTTGTACCTGGTGATCAGAAGGTCTCTTTGGCCAGGCTTTCTCTGTAGCTCTGCCTGTTCAGGCACTTAGAGGACTCCCTTGCCTGGGGTCCTTCTCTGTTGCTTGGCACATGAGGCACATAGAGGGGCCTCCCTGGCTGAGGTCTTACTCTGTAGATCAGTACATCAGTCACTGAAAGGAGCACCCGGGTGCGGTCCTGCTCTGTAGTTCAGTGCATCAGGCGTTTGATGATGGGCCAGCCTCTACTGCTCAGCTGCCCGTGCTGGGGTGTGGGAAAGAGGCTGTGGTGCTGGCTCCACCCCCTAGTGTGGCTCAGCAGTGTCGCCTGGTTTTCCTCCACTGGCATTTCCCACCATGATCTCCTCCCTGACATCCCCTCAATCCGTCTCTCCAGTCAGCAGCGGCCCTCTCCCTGGGATTGCTCCACAATTCCTAAACTCCAGCTCCCAGCTGCTGCGCCTTCCAGGGGACCCTCGTCCCTGTCAAGGGTATGTATGGCTGCAGCAAGGACTGTCTGATTCTCATTCCATGTAGGCTGCCACAGATCAGCTGTTTCACTCTCAGCCTTAAATGTTTCTCCTCTGACTCAGACAATTGCCCTGATGTGGAGATCAGAGCCCTCCTTCAGTTCCCCTACATGCCAAGGGCAGGTCCAGTCCTATTAACACTCCCATTTTTTTCCCCTAGTTCCTTCGTCCTACAAAGTTTTGCGTGGTTCTATATATTCTTTTCTACTGATCAGGTACTCCTGTCCGCTCTGCATGCACTTCTGTGTCTGAAGGTGTATTCCTGATGTATCTATCCATGGAGAGAGATGTACTCCACATCTACCTACTCTTCCGCCATCTTTACTTTTTGAAAGCTGAGATTTTAATCTAGGTCATTGAACTCCTATGTCCCATGGAGTCACTAAACTATGCTGCTTTGTCAAAAGGGAAGAAATCACAAATTTATACAAACTGAAAAATCCAAGTAACATTTGTTTTCAGCAAAGCTTAGATAAGAGGCTCATACAATGTCATCAGGGTTTGATGTCTCTGCATCATTCAGCTCATTCTTCCATACTGACTTTATTCTAGAATTCCTTGCTGTGTTCTCAAGTACCTCAAGCTCTTATCATCCATGCTGATTTAAATCCAATCACTCCACCTCTCCCTGCAGCCAGGAGAATCAGTTCTTCTCACTGGCTGTGCCCGAATCACATGCCAGCTCTGGAGTTAGAGGGCAGAGGGACAGCCTTCCCCACTCTGCACAAACTTGTAATGGGAGGGGCATTTCTCCAAAGTCAAATCAGAGTTCTGCTACCAGAGGTCAGTTTAAAGGATGTCAAGAGGCCCAAAACGATGAATGTCTACTGAAGGAGGATTTCACTACAAATAGGAAACCATTTCTAGGACACCATGAACTGCTCTCACTGTACTTCCTCAGAGAAGCTGGTATTATTTACTTGTACACAAAACTTTATGTACAATGACCTAGGGAGGACCCCAGGTATGCTAAGTCATTTCAGTCGTGTCCAACTCTTTGCAACCAATGGACTATAGCCCAGCAGGCTCCTCTGTCCATGAGATTCTCCAGGCAAGAATACTAGAGTGGTTTGCCATTTCCTTCTCCAGGGGATCTCCCTGACCCAGGGATTGTCCCTTAAGTCTCCTGTATTGGCAGGCAGGTTCTTTACCACTAGTGCCACCAGGGAAGCTTAGCCCACTGGAAAATAGGTCAGTAGCCTCTGAACTCTTCTCTGCCTATGTTCCTTGTCAAATGCAAAACATGGGACAAATGTACTTAATCAGAAAATTTCTGAAAGTCACTACTGTAGCCTAAGATTTCTGGTCTCCCTAAGTTGTCCTCTGGACTCGTAAGAAAATTAGTAGAAGGTAGATGTTTAGAAGAATGCATTTCTACTGTCTCTAAATCCTTTATAATGTTTTAATAATTCTCCTAGTAAGATGCTATTAACTTATTAAAAGTTATGAACTGTGGCTATTTCAATGTGGTAAGCCATGTTACTCCAGAGGCATGGAGTAAGTCTTCGGTCTTACTTTAGGTCTCCATCCTGCACCTTTCCATTTCAGAGATCCCCGGCCAATCCAAAGAGAAAAAGCATAAGTTAGAATGGACTGTGATCAAGACATTGGTTGCACAATTATATAATTATAATCATTTGCTAATATTAAGAATTCTGTTGAACTTCTTTCTTCAATAGCATAGACAAGCAAAAGAAAATTCCTGACAAGAAATGGAAGAAGCATAGATATCTGAGGCAGGAAGAAATGAAGAGAAGCAAAGAAATACTTACAAAATGCTCTGTATAATGCTCTCTAAAGATATTATCCAAATTTATTCCCTCATTTAGAAATTACTGAGTCTGTTTGTATACAGGGAGGAAGACTAGTATATTTCAAGTTTCAAAGCTTCCAAAATCAAATTATTTTGTAATACCAAATTCAATTTAATTTTCCACTTCATTAAAAAATCTCTAGTTTCCACGTTTCTTATAAATTGTTATGGAACCTGGTCTTCAGTTCCTCCAAATAATTTTGTGGGAACACGTAAAAAATCCAGTTTTAATATATTTGTTAACATTCTATGTATACTTAAAATCATCAAAATACAAAATAAAAGATATCCTAAACATTGTTGATCAAAATACTGTTTGGTAACTTGTCACCACTACGGGCAAACAAACATGACACTGAGTCCCTTTCCCTTATGGTTTCCTCCAGTACTTTCTAGCCTTCGTTATTTTAAAGCACTATCAAAATTTACTATTCCTTCATTTTATATTTAAAGGAATAGATTTGCGATCTGACCAAAGAACAAACACACACGCACACACACACACATCTATTCCTTTCCAAGTTGGCTAAGGAACAACCCAATGTTCCCTAAATATACTTGTTTGACATGAATATGATGAAATCTTACTGAGATTAACTGAAATCTGTTTTCAAATTTAAATGACTCAAATTAGACCTCAGTATTTTTTGCTCCCAAGGGAATGCGTAAGCAGATGAATATAATGTAATATATGGGAACTATATTTACATTAAAAAAAAGTGACTTTTACATGTGACTTTTAACGATCAAGACCCATAAGCTGCTGGCAGTATGACAACAGAAACTGGTTAAGCAGCGCTATAGAGTATGTATGTGCTCAGAAAGAAAATCATTTCATATTTTTTATTTTGCTCTGTTAAGAAAAATACAAGCATGCAGTACAAGCAAGCACAGGGAACATATTTACTAAAGATATGTGACATTATAATTGCTGCAGTGTATTTTTAAAGTTGATATCCTTGGATCAAATTCAAGGGATGTGTGGCCTGTCCTCACGTAAGATGTTCAGCTTCTCGAAGGTAACACAACCCAATTCTTCAGTGCAGCATGAGTGAAAGGCACACAGACGCCACACACAGGACTCACTTTTCTTTCTAATCTCACAAACTTTAATCAAGTTCTAGAATTAATGTGACTGATATCTTCCATCATGCATCCATTCACATCGAAGTGAATATTGGCAATGTGTTTAAAAAATAGATCCAAGTTACAGACTTAATATACATTTTTGAGATAAGAACCTGGAGAAATAGATTGCAATTTTAATTCAAATACAAACTCTGAGATCAGCACTTCACAGCTGTATGGTGGGACACATGCAGACTTTCCTAGTAAAATGTCTCTGATTTCACCATAGCCTGTAATAAAAAGTCAAGAGGACCAGTGTCCTCCTTCACTTCTTTCTCACACTCTCCATCCCTCAAAAACTTGACCTCATGATGACAACCAGTCCATCCTAAAAGAAATCAACCCTGAATATTCATTTGAGGACTGATGCTAAAGCTGAAACTCCAACACTTTGGCCACCTGATACGAACAGCTGACTCATTGGAAAAGAGGCTGATGTTGGGAAAGATTGAGGGCAGGAGGAGCAGGGGGCAGCAGAGGATGAGATGGTTGGATGGCATCACTGACTCAACTCCGGCAGATAGTGAAGGATAGGGAAGCCTGGCATGCTGCCGTTCATGGAGTCGCAAAGAACTGGGCACAACTGAACAACTGAATGATAACAAAAAAGACAATCCCCCAAAGAGACAGACCATCATAAGGAAGGCTTACTCACCTTCTCTAAGAGATCCTGAGAACTCTTCTTCCTTTGCTCCTCCTGTCTAAGCCTTCCTCCTCCCTGACTGAACCATGAATAACATATTTCACACTCTCTGACCTCCCTCCTATCTGTTCATTCCCACTTCTTTGCTGGGTACTCCTCTTTCTGATCTCCAAATACTGGAAACTGCCAGGACTTAGTCCTTGGATTTTTTTTCTCTACCTACATTTACTTCTTAGATGATGTCTCTAAGTCTATGATTACAAATAAAATCTACACCTCTATTGTCCAATGCAGGAGCCACTCATCGTCTGTATCTACTGAATAACTAAAATGTGGTTAATCCAATTTCTATAACACACACTGGATTTAGGAGAATTGGGGTTAAAAAAAAAAACAAAATATCTCCTTAATAATTTTTATGTTAACTATTAAATGATCATATTTTGATATATTAGGTTAAATAAATCTATTATTGAAATTAGTTTTACCTGCTTCTTTTTTACTTTTTAATGTGGCCACAAGGAAATTTTCAATTACAACTTTTGTAGCTCTTATTACATTTCTATTGGACATAGATATCCACGTTAATGACTCCAATCTTTCTTGGAAAGTGAAAATGAAGTCTCTCAGTTGTGTCCGACTCTTTGTGACCCCGTGGACTGTAGCCCACCAGGCTCCTCTGTCCATGGGATTCTCCAGACAAGAATACTGGAGTGGGTTGCCATTTCCTTCTCCAGGGGATCTTCCCAACCCAGGGATGGAACCCAGGTCTCCCGCATTGCAGGCACATGCTTTAACCTCTGAGCCACCAGGGAAGCTTTCTTATGCACCCACAATTACATAACAGACTATCTATTAGACAGTAGTCTAGAGCACAGTAGTCTAGTCTAGTGGACATTTTCATTTATATATGTGTACACTAAGAACCTCAACATAACGTGCCTAAATCTCAACTCTGGGTTTCTGCCTGTTCCAAAACTACATCTCTCTCTCCCCCCATCTCAGAAAATGGCGATTCTTATCTTTCAGTTCATCAAGCCTAAAGCCTAAGAATCACCCTTCATTTTTCTTTCCCTCACACTCCACCCCTAATCTTTTGACAAGTACTGACAACTTGCCACCAAAATATTTTTAAGAGATCATTTTAAGGATATGAGTTCAGGGATCAGGAATGAAAAGTGGGGGTGAGGGGGAGGAAAAAAAGGAGAACTAATGTAAGAATCCTTTTCTGAGTTGACAACCACAACAAGAATCTGGGTGCTTAATTATTTGGGACCTTCTGAGAAGGTTTACAGAATGTAACTGAGACAGGGCAGACTCTTCTGCCCTGGCAAAGAAAGGAGGAAGTGTTTATCCACCGGCCCTCACCCTCCCTTCCCAGCTCCTCCTGTGTGACAGGTGAGCCCATTCTTGTAGGTGTCTCAAGCCAGGAAGGCGCTGGGGAAGCCTGGGGCAGGAACCTCACCACAGCAGGAGCGGACACAGGAAGTGAGCCCAGAGGAGCTCAGACTGTGTGAACAGGGTTTGCCAGAAATGCTCCAGAGAGCAAATGGTATGCATCTCGTCCCGACTCCCGTGATCAGTGGTATCACATCAGTGGCTTGAAACTGGCTACGTGAGAGTACTTATACATGGAAATGGGCAAAAGCTGCACATGGAGCTTCCTCCCTCCTCCCCCACACCAGTTGCTGAACATTTCCTGGCACGTCACTGACAAGGTTCTGCTTTTCTGACAGCCGAGGCTGACCTCTCTTCAGCTCCGCATCGGAACTATGAGGAGAATAGGTGTGGCTATTCTTTCTGCACTTTTTGAAAGCACTTCTGTGTTTCCCTCACTTGGGCCATTGCATATAGACCCAGAACTCCAAGCAGGAATTACTCCTTGTCTGAGAAATTCTTTCCCATTTCTCATACTTAGTTCAAATGACATTTCCTCTAGGATGCCTTTGTTGATCCCCAGACCTGGTCCAATTCACGTGTTGTATACTCTCAATCCAAATACAGGTGACAATTTAATTACTATCTGTTTTTCCTAGACTACAAGTTCCGTGAGGGAACAAGTTATGATCATTTTTTTCTCACTCATCAACCTCTGTATATTTACACCATGTCTGAGGAAAAGCTTTTTGATCAACAGATACTAAAAGCACTTTGATCACTCTCCCATGAATGAAACTGAAATTGTTTTAAGAATGTTGAAAAAGAGACCTTATGCTTGAAAATGGGGGGAGTCATGTTGAGAGACAAACACCAGAGAGACATTTTTTATGGATGTGCAGCACTTCCAGCTATAATCCATTGAGCCAAATCTCAATCAGATAGCTCCTCCTAACTACAAGGGAAGTGAGGAGTGTATCAAAGCCAAGTACTCAGGGAAAAAAGGATATAATAAGCATCTAGCCAGTCTCCACATAGTCTGTCCTTTTGCACATCAAATATCCATTCATTTTTATACCTTGACAGGACACAAAGGAGACAACCCAAAGTTTCAACAAAGCACTGCATCCAGCTCAGAGCCCAGGAACTCTGGCTGTTTGTAATCTTCTCCATCAGGCCCAGATGTGGCTCCTTCTGGTCTAGTAACAATGTGTACCAAATTCATAAATTATTTCCACCTTTCCCCGGAAGCACATAAAATCCAGCAGTGGAGCAATCATTAGGCCAAAGAAAGTTATAGAATCCTGCTGGGGAGGCGCTGAGAAGTCCCCTGAGTAGACAAGGATTCTGTTCTGAGAGGCACTCCCTTGTTCATTTGCTTAGTGCCCCCTGGATCCACTCTGAGAAGTTTTTCTTTGCACCTGGGCCACATATTGCTGTTATTCTCCTTGGAGACTGTATAGCTTTTGTGATACACTTTCAGATAAAGCCAGGCTACTTTACTCTTGAATATTCAATTAAATCAAGGTTCATGGTTTCTTCAGCAATGAAATTCTCTAAAATATTTGGTAGATATTTTAACCTATTTTCATCCAATTCTGCACACCAATAACCGCATTCAAAGCTCTTTTTTTAGACATAGTTTTAAAATCTCCCTTGTATCTTCACTTCTCTATCTCCTGATTTAGTCTCTCAACTTAATACTTAGTGCCTTTGGATTACCTGCAACAATGGCCTGGGTTGGTAAAAACATATCATTAATCTGATTTTTGCTACAATGATAAATCTTAGTATGTACTTTCTCAAAACCAAGGGCCCAAATACTTGGTGCCTCTCTATGCTCTCTCATTTCTGCTTGCAAACCAGCCAATCGTTTTCTCAGTTCATCTCTCTTTTATAATAAAAACTTCCCAAAGGCAACCAAAACCACCAACACATTTTAGTAATGCTATTTCCTCCTAACTTCTTCACCTAGAGCTACAAAGCTCGGTATGTACACAGTTTAGATTTCAACTTATTGCTGGTGGCAGTTTCACCATTACATAAGAATGCATCTCCAACTCTTTAATTCAATCTGTTTCCATGGTGCCGCTTAGTATCACTAAGCCCATGAATCCCACAGCCCTTCTCTATGTCTGATGTTCCACCTTATTGTTGACCAAATCTAGATAACTCTACTTTTCAAATATGTCTAAAATCTCTCCCCTCACTTCTATCCCCAATGCCACTAATGTAATATAAATCATCCTTGCTTATGAGAATTACTATCTCCTCATTGGTCTCTGTGTCGTCAAAATTCATCCCACCTCACCTCTACTGCCACGATATGTTCTCAAATGCAAATGTGATCACTGCAACTGTTCTGTAAAACATCTGGATTACTTTTAGGTTAAATTTCAATGTTCTGCTGGTCTCATCTCTAAGTCCCCAAGCCTCATATCAGTTATTTAAAATTATTTTAGTTCCCTCAAGTACATTATCATCACTTTCTCAGATACTCATTATGATGTAGATGCTTGACTCTCATAGTACCTTTCTTCCTTCTTGAGTTAACACTTATTCATCCTTCAAAATTTATCAGACTTTAAATCTCCTGGGAATCCATCCCTATTACTAAATCTGAATCAGGTATATTTCCAATTGACTTCAAACAGTAGCACTGGTTTGTATTACAGTCAGTCATACTATACTATAATCACCTATTTATCCTCCTTCATCCAACTGCACACAAATTACATATATGAAATTTGAAATTCTTGACGGCAAGTAACATCTTTTATCTCTATATCTCTCCCAGAGTAAATAAATGTTGGTTGAACAGTGCAGAACCCCACAATGGTTCATGTATGGCAGTGATCCCCAACATAAACCTTCAGTCTTAACCTGGTTCTTTCTAAGTAGCTCCATTTCCAACTTCCAACTGTTTATCTCCCAATGCATGTCTATTGAACAGGTCTACAACTGAATTCAAGAAGGCAATGGCACCCCACTCCAGTACTCTTGCCTGGAAAATCCCATGGGCGGAGGAGCCTGGTAGGCTACAGTCCATGGGGTCGCTAAAAGTCGAACACGACTGAGTGACTTCACTTTCACTTTTCACTTCCATACATTGGAGAAGGAAATGGCAACCAGTGTTCTTGCCTGGAGAATCCCAGGGGTGGGGGAGCCTGGTGGGCTGCCATCTATGGGGCCACACAGAGTCGGACACGACTGAAATGACTTAGCAGCACAATTGAATTGGTTATCTTTCCCATTCCTGTCTCCACCTGCCCTAAATCTGCTTTTCCCTCTGAATTCCCTTAATGATACCTGTTAGGTTTTCCCATCTAGAAACCTAAGTATCTTTCTTGGGGAATTCTTTGGTTAAACAAATTGGTGATAGGCAGGTTAAAAACATTAAACAGATTTCTTTCCTGTAGTATTTCTTAGAGCTTTCAATATATTAATCTTCAATATGAATCTCCAAGAAGCAAATGCATTTTTCAAACTTATCTAACCAAAGAACCCTTGTGTCAAGGTGAATCACTCACAACTAGTGTTCTGAACACTACACTGAGAAACACTGCAATAAATCCCTGGACACTTCATGCATCACTCCTGCTCTACTTTAGGCCCTGCCATCTCTTACGTGGACCATCTCTTTCCTGTGCAGCCTCCTCTCGTCTCTCTCTGCCACCATTCGCTCCACAGGCTCTACTGCCAGTTTTATTTTTCTTGACAGAGAGAAGTAGTCATACTTCACTCCTTCCCCATCTCCCAGCTTTAATATCATGATTGGCTCTCGAATACACATGGGTCAACTCCTGGGTCTGCTATTATAATCACATCAAAACCTAGTCTCACCCATCTCCGCAACTTCATTTCTTACCAAATCTCTCCTTCCCCAAGACATAGCACTTTCTTTTGTCCTTTGGCTCTTCCACGGATCCAAATGGCCTCTCCTGTTCCCACTTACCTTTAATGACCTTCTCCTTAAAACCCATTTCTAATGAGATCTCGCCTGAGAAATTTTCCCTCTGGCATCTGGTTGGTTACTCCTCCGTAATCACTTGCACCAACTATATTCCAGCAGTTGTCAGAATAATAAATTACCCAAGTATCTGTCCCCGCCACTACTCTCTGAGCCTTTTAAGCTTCGTGTTTTCAACTCCTAACACACTGCCTGACACAGGGCAGGCACTCATTGAGTGAAAAAAATTCAAATGAAGGAATAACATAATAAGCAATAGCAAAACAGGGAAATGTAGATGAAGTTATGAAAGTTTATAACTAGAAATGTATTTTGAGAGGTCATTTATTCTGGCCAGGAAAACACATTAGTCTCAGAAAACAGTATTACTCTGCTTAAATAGACCTCCAGGTTCCACTTTACTGAAATCTTGATAAAGAAGAAACCTTTACCACAATAGGTCCTAAAGGAAACTCTATACCTCCCCCAAATCCTTTTACGGTCTTGGGGTAACAGCCTCATGAATAGCTCACCTACGCTAGCTACCCCACTCAACAACAGACCCCAGAGCCATGAGCCTCTGCCTGCTCTAGGAACTGTGTCTACTGGAAGAAGTGGTCAACCCATTCTGTTCCTCTGCATTCCTCTTTCCACGAGGATGCCTTCTTTTCACCTTCTGGTGGCTCTCAGAGGTTAGCAGCTCTTCCAAACATGCCTCCCTACCTTTCAGTGCTAGCATTTAAAATGTGGGGTTTTGTTTAAAGGTAGAAATTTCATTACAAGCACACCATAAGCAAATAATTCTGCCTGATGGCTTGCTGAACTTCTTTGCCCCACCAAAAAACTTACCTTTCACAATTAGATCTATAGGCTCCTTGTGTTTCTTTTTTATATTAAAAATGTATGGCTCATTGAAAGCAGTCCATTGTGGAGGCTCCTCAGAAGGTCCACTTTTGGAACGGTCCTTGGGAAAACAAATCCTTTTGTATGCTGCCTGAAGTTCTTGGACCGCATCAAGTGTTTCCTTTTTTTTGATCTCCAAAGGTATGAATTTGGTAGATTTTGGTTTCTGATGTTTATTTCTAAAGACATTTATAGAAGTACCTGGAACTTTATTCTATAAACAAAAATAAATTTAATTAAATTTAACTGTATAAAACTAGGTAATAAATTTGGCAATAAATTAATAAAATTATATCCACTAAATATATTTTACAAAGTACTTTACTGTATAAGACATTTACTTAAAGCACATGACAATACTCAGATAAAGTAGATGTTATCTTTCATTGTTCTCTAAAAGCCCTTTACGAGCGTGTTATATTCCATTTAAAATATATATATAAATTTTTAAATAGTGATGCTTTCCTCAAATGTGATATTTTCTAATACAGCTTTAAAGTCAATTTTAAAATAGAAATTTTCAAATAGACAAATAAGAATTCATTTTCAACCATCTTTGGAGAATCTCCAAATGTCAGAAAAAAAAAATGGTAACATCCTCAAAATTCTCTGTTGAATCAGAAATAACTGCTTACACATGGACATAGGTTCTTAATGAAAGCATATTACTAATTGGATATGTATTTTAGATCCTTGCAATCACTTAATTGCTTACTAATTTTGACTACCTGAGCAATAGAAAATAATATAGTCCCAGGTCTCTGAGAGGCAGTTATCCAAACAATTACAATTGTTCTAGTCTAGTAATTCTCTAGCCCATAGATAGAGCTAAGGCTCTTCTCCTCCCTACAGGAAAAGGTTCATACAAAGTAAACAGATGCCAACTCAAAATGCCAATAAGGAAGTTTCAGTACACTGGTATTATATTTTATCAAGCAACCAAAGGTAGGATATTGTCCTGTTATTATTAGACAAAATTCTAAAAGTAGGTGAAGGTTCTAAGGCACAGCTATCTAACTCTGAAGAGTGTAAACTTTTCACATGCCTACCACTGAAATCCATACAATTTATGCTGCTAAGTCACTTCAGTCGTGTCCGACTCTGTGCAACCCCAGAGATGGCAGCCCACCAGGCTCCCCCGTCCCTGGGATTCTCCAGGCAAGAACACTAGAGTGGGTTGCCATGTCCTTCTCCAATGCATGAAACTGAAAAGTGGAAGGGAAGTCGCTCAGTCGTGTCCGACTCTTAGCCACCCCATGGACTGCAGCCTATCAGGCTCCTCCGTCCATGGGATTTTCCAGGCAAGAGTACTGGAGTGGGGTGCCATTGCCTTCTCCATACAGTTTATAAGTACTTCTAATTGATTAGAGGCAAAAATTAGTAACCAACGTTAACAATGTTGATTACAAGATTAAAATTACCTATGGTCAGTCTCAACCTACAGGACCATTAAAAACAAGCATGTGTAAAAATTATAACCCTTCATGTACTGGCTATTTTAAATGATGCTGCAGTGAACACTGGGGGTGCATGTGTCTTTTGGAATTATGGTTTTCTCAAGGTTTATGCTCTGTAGTGGAGTTGCTGAGTCATATGGTAGCAACTTAAATGTCCATCGACAGATGAATGGATAAAGCTGGGATACATATATACAATGGAATGTTACTTAGTTGTAATAGGCACAATATTGGGTCATTTATAGAAACATGGATGAAACTAGAATCTGTCATACAGAGAAAAGTAAGTCAGAAAGAGAAAAACACATATATTAATGTGCAAATGTGTAATCTAGGGAAATGGTACAGATGAACCTATTTTCAGGACAGGAATAACCCAGAAGTACAGCACGGACAGGTGGACACAGAGTAGACAAGGAGGAATTAGTTGGGAGATTAGGACTGATGTGTACTGCCATGTGTAAAACAGACGGCTAGTCGGAACGTGCTCGATAGCACAGGGGGCTCAGCTTGGTGCTCTGTGGTGACCAAAGGTGGGGATGGGATGGGAGAAGCTCAAGAAGGAGGGGATATATGTATACCTATAGCTGATTCTCTTTATCATACAGCAGAAACACAATTTTTGAAAAATATATAATCCTCTTCCCCCTCAACAGGAAACGTGGAAAAAGTTAAAATCTTTATTTAAAAGTATGGGGTGTTTTTTTCTTTCATGTATAATATCATATATGAAACGAGTCACCAGTCCAGGTTCGATGCAAGATACTAGACGCTTGGGGCTGGTGCACTGGGACGACCCAGAGGGATGGTATGGGGAGTGAGGAGGGAGGAGGGTTCAGGATGGGGAACACATGTATACTTGTGGCGGATTCATTTTGATATATGGCAAAACCAATACAATATTGTAAAGTTAAAAAATAAAATAAAATTTTAAAAAAGTGAGGGAAAGATTAAGTCAATTGCAAGCACCAGGACCAGGACAAAACAAAAAGTTATATACAGAAAAAAAATGTGTTATAGTACACTACTTGACTCTTCAGTGGACAAAATTTACAAAGAAACAATGATGTAAGAAACGTATTGCTTTACAACTTTTCATATTAGCATGATTTTGTTACCTAGCCTTTAACAAACATTTTGTTGTACATGGAAGTTAATTTTGGGAGTTCCCATTTACATAGACAGCCCCCAACAGCATGCAGGTTCAGCAACATGCATTTCTTCAAAAGTAAGTTTGTAATGGTTCAGAACCATTCAGGACTGCTTGAGCTCACTTCAAGTGAAGTTTGTGTTTCCAACTCCTATGGTTTATTCCTCAATTCATACTGTGTATTTGAAATAAACAATGATATCACTGTGATTATTAATAAAAGTTAAGCAAAAGTTTAAAAAAAAAAAAAAAGAAGTCAGCCTGCCAATGCAGGAGACCCAGGTTTGATTCCTGGTCTGGAAAGATTCCACATGCTGCAGAGCAACTAAACCGACACTCCACAACTACTGAAGCCCGTGAGCCCTAGAGCCCACGCTCCACAGCAAGAGAAGCTGCTGCAACGTGAAGCCCACACTCCGCAACAAAGAGGAGCCCCTGCTCACCACAACTAGAGAAAGCCCACGAGCAGCAAGGAAGACCCAGTGCAGCCAAATGCAACTAAAATATTAAAAACTAACTAAATAAAATGTGTCCAACATAAAAAAAAATATATTCAAAAGAGAGAACAGTGTGGCACACAGCAATCCATCCTAGATCTCCTTCTCTCACCTGTCTCTCCAAAGGGCCATCCTCACAGCCACTGCTCCCCAAAGTTCCCATCTCCTCTCTGGGTGCTCTCCTCCAAAATTTCATCCTGTACCCTTTTCTCCTATCTCTTTGCCACCCCTTTCCCTTTCATTCCTCCCTACCAGTCTATGCCAGTAAGCAATTACTTTTCGAGCCAGGCACAAGACTCATTGCTAGGGATGCAACAGTCAAACAAGACAGCTACTGCCCTCAAGGAACAATCAGACTGGTACACAGTGCTAATACAAAGTGATGTGGAAAAGATACAGGTAAGTATGTCATGCTGGTGGCGCAGGAGGGACACATCTCAGTGTGTTTTCTAGTTTAGCTTCATCCAACAGTGTTTAAAGAGGGATCTTTACTTGAGATATTTAATCCAAAAACTTCCATTGTAATTCAACAACAGCAAACATTAAAAATTAAATGTACAAACTGAACATATATGTAATTAAATAACCTGTAGAGCTGAAAAATCTTTTATTTTTAAATGCAATATGAAATCAATTTTTATAGCTAGTAAGGATTTCATTTTCTCTTCTGTTCAAAATCTATTAGGGTTCATGCAATCATTTGTAACAATTGTTGTAGTATACAAAAATTGTTATTAGTTTCCTGGAAAATACGATGTTAGCTAAATTCAAAACACTAACCTCATTTATTTTCTTATAATGTTGAGCAATGAGAGTTTTTGCTTCTTGAAAAAAATCTTGCTTGGGAATCTCTAATATAGAACCTGAAATAGAAACAGAGAAATGGTTTACTTTTTTTAATGTAATTAATGTACTTTCTTAACCAAAAATGGCAAAACTATGAAACTGAAATTTGGAAAGTTATGAATCTTGCAGGATATTATAAAATGTGAATTATATAAGTGAATGTTATAAGATAATGCAAAAAAAGTTAACGTAATGTTCCTTCAATGTAATATTTTACTTAAATTAGCTTACAATGGTCAGAATGTTAGATTATCCTAACCAGGGAGACCAAAGAAAACACACAGAACTGAAATCTCCTATATCTCTGAAAGCTTTGAAATATAGAAGACACAAATGATTTGAATACGAAAATTATTAGTAAGTCTATCCAAGTTTCTATATCTGATGACTAATTAATATGACTGTACATTTCTTCGAGAGTATTTACCTTATAACTTGATAACATTATAACTGAAAAATAAAACTCAAAAGTTTAAGCTAATTTAGTATAAACAGCTGCTGCTACTTCTAAGTCACTTCAGTCGTGTCCAACTCTGTGTGACCCCATAGACGGCAGCCCACCAGGCTCCCCCATCCCTGGGATTCTCCAGGCAAGAACACTGGAGTGGGTTGCCATTTCCTTCTCCAATGCATGAAAGTGAAAAGTGGAAGTGAAGTCGCTCAGTCATGTCCGACCCTCAGCGACCCCATGGACCGCAGCCTTCCAGGCTCCTCCATCCATGGGATTTTCCAGGCAGGAGTACTGGAGTGGGGTGCCATTGCCTTCTCCGAGTAGAAACAGCACTGAAATAAAAAATATATGTACCTTCAAGTCGGTAGCATTATAATGATAACTATTTTCCTAAGATTCTTATTCATTTTACCCAGAGCTATGTATAGAATTCTATAGCATGTACATAAAATATATCATCTTAATTTAGTCTTGTCTAAGATTTCCTCCTTATATATTTCCTTTACTGTTAGCTGATTTTGATGTTTATAAGTGCTTCTTGGCTTTCTTCTCTTACCCTGGACACAGAAAAATTTCAATATATTACTTATCAAATCAGCTTTTCAGTCTGGCCAGTATGCTCCCCATTTCTTTAACAATACCTCCTTTAAGTAACCATAGGATCAAGATTTTCTCTCTCTTCTTTTCACCTACTCAAATTTTAAGCATTTAGAAACTCCATCTTCATGCAGATTAAAACCATAATAAGATACTACCTTAGTCTGTGTGGGCTGATACAACAAAGTATCAGAAACTAGGTAGCTTGTAAACAACAGAAATTTATTTCTCTCCATTATGGAGGCTGGAAGTCCAAGATCAGGATTGGCAGCATGGTCAGGGAAGGGCCCTCTTCCTCATCAAAGACATCTACTTGTATCGTTACATGGTGGAAGGGAGTAGGAAGGTCCCCAGGGCCTCTTTTATATAAGCACTCATCATGACCTAATCACCTCCCACCAAAGACCTCAACCCCCAATAACAGCATCACATTGTGCATTAGGATTTCAACATATGAATTTTAGGGGGACACAAACATTGAGACCATAGCAGACACAACCACATGCTCACCAGTATGGCTAAAATTAAAAAGACTGGTAACAGCCAATGTTGATGAGGCAGTGGACCTACTGGAGCCTCATGTGTCATCAGTGAAAGTGCAAAATAGGATAGTTTGGAAAAGCTATGGCAATTTCTTATATACACCTAATATACACCTTCCCTGTGACTGAGTGATCCCACTCTTAGGTATTTTCCAAAGAGAATGAAACACATATTTACAAAAGACTTGTACAAGAATGCTCACAAGCAGCTATATTCTTAATAGACTCAAATTGGAAACAGCCAGATGGGGATCAACAAGAGAACAGCAGACAAACTGGTATATCATACACTGAAATACTACTAAGCAACAAAAAAGGATCAAACTACTGACATACATCACAACATGAATGAATCTCAAAATCATTATGTTATATAAGCAAAAACATTATGTCAAAAAAGCAAATACTATATGGTTCTATTTAAATAAAGTTCTAGTGGAAATACAGCTAATATATAGGAGAAAAACCCAGAACAGTGATCTTCAAGACTCACTGAGAAGGGACATGAAGGAAATTCCCAGGGAGATGACAATGTTCTATATCTTGATACACAGTAGATTACACAGGTACATTATCATAACTCAGTGAATATATATTAAGATCTCTGCTTTTCATTGTTCTACATTTTACATTAAAAGAAAACTATTTAGAAATACTGAATTCTGACTAAGGCTATGTATGTTGCTTGATGGATAAATACGTGATAAATCAGATAACGTAAAATATGGGCAGTGAGCACTGGGTTGTAGGCCTATGGGTATTCCAAATTAAAAAAAAAAAAAAGGAATACCCATAGGCCTACAACCCAAGCTTGCTATATGTTTGAAAATTTCATAATGAAACATTGGAGTAAACTCTTTATTCCTTCACAAAATTTCCCCTTGTTTTTCACCATGCAAACTCATGGGCCACTGGCCACTGTTACTTTGGGGCAGTGATATCCTGAGGAGGGAGATCCAAGCAGTGAATGGGAGGAACGGCTAGACTCTTAACCCACTTTAACAGTGCTGGGTTAGGAGAGAAAGCATCGACTAAGATATCCCATCATTGGGATGAGGCTGTCACTCTGCAGTTATTAAAGAAAGGGCATCTCCCTTTGCTCCTTATCTTCTCCCCTCCACTTTCTCTTACCCATGGAAAGTATGTAAAGTCATCACCAAATTCAAATCTCCCTGTGCTCCCACATTGGCCACTGTATCTGCTCACATTCAGGGCTGCCTACATATTTCTAAGGACAACGATTGATGGATTTTTTTCTTCTTTGCAAAAGTAGTTGCCAAGACTTCATGCACACACTTGTGAAGAAGTGGATATACTCTTCAAATAAATTGGAACACAAAGTCACATGTAAATCACAAAATGGTTCATATAAATCTCACCATTCAAAGTCACAGGATGCACCATTCTCACATCAAAGAGATAGGAGTTACGGAATTAAAATTGTCTCTTACACCAAATTTCAACTGAAATCTATTTTGAAGGGGCTTCTAACCAGACCACTTAGGCCCCAGTGCAAAGGCAGTGATCTGTTGCAAGGTGTGACTCCACAAACTGTCCTCTTTTTTTTCCCCTCTCAAGACAACCTTTCCTCCTTTAATTTCCTTCCTCTAACTAATCAAAACTCCCCTACAACTACTTATAATTACAATATTGTCATGTGTCATACATGACAAACAATATTCATATATTAATATGTAAAATGATTAAGTCATTAGTTTTTGGTGAAAATGTATATTCATAAAAGCCATTGCATTTTCATTCCACAGAAGACCTTAGAGATGATCTCATCTTCATTTTCAGGGAAAGCTCTGAGACACAGGGAGGCCAAACGCCTTCTAAAGTCAGTCATGCTGGAAGCCCACAAGGTGCTGATCTCCAGAATTGCTTGCTGCTTTTTGGTTTGGGGTTTTTTTTTTTGTTTTTTTTTTTTTCACACATCTGCTACTTTTCCTAATTATCACACAGTCCTTGTGAGTTCTGGAGACTCCTCTGAGGTATGGCTAGTCACCCTAGTGGAGTACTCACATTTCATTGACATTTTCTGCTAAAACTGAGTATATACATCCACCCAAAATTGATATGTTGAAACTTAATGCCCAATGAGATAGTACTAGGAGGTGGGGCTTTGGATAAGTGATTAGGGCATGAGAGTGGAGCCTCATGACTGAGATTAGTGCCCTTATAAGAGAGACCTGGAGAACTAGATAGCCCCTTCCACCATGTGAGTGTTATGGTGAGAAGACACCCATTAATGAGGGGGCAGGCCTTCACCAAACCTCAAATCTGCTGATGCCATGATCGTGGACTTCCCACCCTCCAGAACCATGAGAAATGAATTTTTATTATTTATAAACCACCCACATTATGATATTTTGCTGCGGCATCCTGAACAGAGTAAGACATTTTCATGTCAAGCCAGCAATCATTCTGCCCCTCTTGTAATGTGCTGAGAGAGCCATTCTGCT
Organism: Bubalus kerabau; assembly: GCF_029407905.1. NCBI lineage: Eukaryota > Metazoa > Chordata > Mammalia > Artiodactyla > Bovidae > Bubalus > Bubalus kerabau. The sequence continues at coordinate 12,218,039 of NC_073639.1, read as the reverse complement.
TTCCCTTTCATGACTAAAATTTAGCCTTTGACAGCAGAGCTTAAATTCCCAAGGCAGCATTTTCTTCCTCGCTGGGTTCCTTGTTGACCAGTGTGTTCAGTATTCACCATCAGAACAAGGCCTGGGATCTTCCTAAAGGGGCAGAGAAGGATAGCCACCGCCAGATGAGAACGTCTTCACACAGATCTAGAGATCGTCCTACCGAAGATATGGGCAGCTTGACTCCAAATGAGCAGCCCTGGGCCCTCATTGTCATCTAAGGTCCTGAGGCAGCTGTTATGATCTTCTCACAGCACGAACAAGTATCCTTTGAACCAAAGAGTTAAATATTGAAGGCATCACAAGACAAGTCATATCTCAAAGCCTTGGAAAAGGCAAAGATAGTGTGTTCTTTGTCTTTATAATATCCAAGGATAAGTATATGTTCAACAAATGAATCTAAAATTGAAACAAATTAAACAACTTTGATGTTAAGAATTCATCCAGTTAATAATCTTTGAGGCTTTTGTTTCTTTGTTCTCAATGGGATAAGTATGTAAGCATGCAGCTTTTACATGTTCAAGTGTGCATTATAACTTCAATTATTAAAAGGGAGCTGTCAAGGTCTCCTCCCTCTCTGTTAAAAAAAAAAAAAGTCTGTCATTAAAGCTCTATTTGAAAATACATATCCACAGCATATAAAATGATTTTTAAGAGCTCTCATTCCTGAGTTGTACTATTTTGCTCTGAATTTCAATTTGTTCATGAACTATATTTTATTGTCCTTAAACCTTCATTTTCTCACTTGCAAAATAGAGATAATAATAATAATACATATTGCACAGAATTGTTTTGAAGATTACATTGGACTGGGTTACAACACATTTAGCACAGGGCCTGATACATAATAAACTTTCAAATGTGACCAATTATTATTACTGTAGTTATAGTTGTATCATTTACTATCATTGGGCTAAATTTTACCCAACAGTGTTTATAATTTCATTAATCAATCCTCATTACTTCAATAGTACAAAGATAAATTTCAACTTTCTAAATTAGTTTGAAAGAATCTGGTTTTATTATAGTCCTTTTTATCCAAAACTAATTCATGAATAGGTTTGCAAATAATGAAATCTCTTCATACTTTGGTTTCAAGTTACTAAATCCCCAAAATGCAATAAAAAGTCATTATAAGTAATAATTAATATTTTATGATAAAGTTCATGAAGAGGTTGAAACAGTCATATTAAACTGATATAAAACATGAGTGTAAATATTAATATCACCATAAAGAAAGAAAATGAATCTCTAATGCCAAGTGATTTCACTAGCCTAAAATATTTTCTTACACTTATTTTATCTTTTTTTAAACTCACTCTTCATATATCACCAGTTTAATGCTATTGTGATTAATAGTTCATAGAACTTCAGATTTCTCTCAATGCTTTATAGAATCTGTATAGTTGCTCTAGTTAATTTGAAGTGAAGACACCGGAAACTATGACAGAGAATGAGCCACTGGCCATCTCTTGATTAAGCAAGTCTTTCATTAAGCAAGTCTTTCCTGCATCCAGAAAGACCGAGGGCCTAACAAACATGTGTTTCTTATAATCATAACAAAATAACTGCCCTTAATCACAGGATTCCCATTTTTTTCTACAAACAGGCTGCATTCTTCAGAGACTTCGCAACAGTTTACTAAGAAGGTTGCCTGCACAAAGATGTATGGCCATATGGCTAAGGCCCCCATGCTTGTGTAGTCAGAGTCAGTGTCTGAACACCTGTGCTGGATTTCACAGGTGTTAAAAAAGCAAGAAGGAAGCAAAGAAAGAAGAGTGAGTGCCAAAGAATTGATACTTTCAAACTGTGGTGCTGGTGAAGACTCTTGGGAATCTTTCAAGGAACAGCAAGGAGATCAAACCAGTCAATCCTAAAGGAAATCAACCTTGAACATTCATTGGAAGGACTGGTGCTGAAGCACCAATACTTTGACCACATGATGCAAAGAGCTGACTCAATGAAAAAGATCCTGATGCTGGGAAAGATTGAGGGCAGGAGAAGAGGGTGACAGAAGATGAGATGGTTGGATGGCATCACCAACTGAATGGACATGAGTTTGAGCAAACTCCGGGAGATGATGAAGGACAGGGAAGCCTGGCATGCTGCAGACCACGGGGTCACAAAGACTCAGACACGACTTAACGACTGAACAAAAACAAAAAAGCACTAACTCACATTCAATGATTGAGAAGGAAATGGCAGCCCACTCTAGTATTCTTGCCTGGAAAACCCTTGGAGAGAGGAGCCTGGAGGGCTACAGTCTATAGGGTCCCAAAGAGTTGGACATGACTGAAGCAACTTAGCACGCATATTCAATGAGACTCAGTTTAGTACATATTTTCTAAGCATCTACTAAGTCCTAGGTGCTGTTTTGGTGCTAAACACCTTGAAATAAATAAGACAACTTAGTATCCCAGCCTTCCAGGGGCTTAGAGCCTAATACCAGAAAAACTGAAAATGAGTATCATGACATTTAGCATCATACTGTCACAGAGGCCAACATACATCACTAACACCTGCTGTTGCCAGTTCACTCAGTATGAATTTCCCTTTAAAGATATAAGGCTTTTTACATTGTATTAATAGAGGTAAGATTTAAAACAGGAAGTATCCCAAGAGAAATAACACAATGAATCAAATCCAGACTCAGGCAGCAGTTTTAAAGTTGTGCTTCATCAATTTCACTGCCTTGGGGGTTCCTCTTTACTCAGAGCAGCTTAGACTTTATCTGTTTTACATATCTGAGCTCCTCCTAAGTTTTATTTTGTAGGAAAAAATTCCTTGGCTAAAAATAACAAACACACAGCAAACAATTACAAAACAAACAAAGGGCTGGGGGACCAGAGAAACTTAGGAGGAGAGGGAGAGGGAAGCTAGAACTAGGAGCCTTTAACTTGCTCTTACGCAGAGCTGTAGAAACTAGAAAGTGAAGAAATGCCCTGAGAGACACCTGCAATAAAATAGTTTACATTCAATTCCATGACTCTTAAGAAAACAAAATTTATTTCTAATTTCTTTTGAGAAAGAATCTTAAAACCAAGCAAAATCTAAATTTCAAGTGGCATACAGCTTTTCATCACCTAAAATCTACACTCAACAATTTTTTCCACAACCCATACTGCATGAAGACTCAACTGTTCAATTTTAACTTAAAGGCATTCTGTTGTCTCTTATAGATACAAGGTTACTCACTTCCCCAATTATATTCTCCTTAAGCAAAGTGTCTTATTCTCTTTGCAACCATAAATGATTAATAACTTTCTTATGTACCTCAGGGAGACTTTACAATTTACCCCTCCCCCCAAAAAAAATCACTACAGTAGTATTTCTCAGACTGGGGTTAGGTTGCTAAGAAGATGTAGAGGAATTCCAAGCTCATAGAAACAACCCTTCAAATCTAATTTAAGTAATTACGGGCATGACCCAAAGACAAAATTAAGCTCAAGAACATTCCTCCTCCACTTCCTTAATTGTCCTCCTTTTCCATCTTTAAAAATGTGCTGTATTATCCAAATAGGAAGAGTGTTAAAGTGATTCACACTGCACTCTATATTTGTAACCCTGGACAGATGTCAACTGGCCTATATCACAGACTGCCTGGATATAGGAGCCAAGTGAAGGTAATAACAAAACAGAAAATCTTAGTCATCCCAGCTCCATGTTCAGCACCAAACGTTTCTCAATCAGGCCACATAAGCCTAAATTTAAGATTACTTGAAATGTTGCCAAGTCCAGTGGTGGCTTAGTGGCTAAATGTCCAACTCTTGAGACCCCATGGACTGTAGCCCGCCTGGCTCCTCTGGAATTTTAGGTAAGAATACTGGAGTTGGTTGGCATTTCCTTCTCCAGGGATCTTCCTGACCCAGGTATCGAACCCAGGTCTCCTGCATTGCAGGTAGATTCTTTACCAACTGAGGTACCAGGGAAGCCAAACCTAGAGCAGCTCTAAATGAAGTATATTGTGTACCCCAGTTCTAATTTAAAATTTTCTAGTAGTCACATTTTCAGAAGTGAAGAGATGAAATTAATTTTAATAACATATAATAACTGTTATAGGATACTTTAAATAAAGCATATACAAATACTATCATTTTAACATTAATCAATATTAAAAATTAACAAAATATTTTACATTCTTTTTCTTGTTCTGTCTTTAAAATCCTGTAAGTATATTGTACTTACATACATCTCAATTCAGACACCAAATTTATATCAGAAATACTTTATCTCTATTTATAAAATGTCCACTTAGAAACAGACTCACATGCCCAACCAAGTTGCTCCAAATGTACTTAAAAGTGTTCCAATAACTGAATTATCAGGTTTTGTATTGAAAGTAAAATGAATTAAAATTAAATACTCAGTTGCTTACTTTCACTAGCCACATTTCAAGCCGTTAATAGCCATACATGACTACTGAAGACCACATCAGTCTATTCAGTTAAGATGAATATATATATATGTAGAATATAATATATATGTAGAGCAACACACGCTCTACATCTCTCGAGTTGCTCTACATCTCTCAAAAGTTGGTTACATTTAAATAAAGGGAATGAGATGGATTCTTAAAGGTTTGCCAATAAAGTTGGCACTCTGGGAGTTCATAACTAATAGAGTTGTTAGGCACCGGTCGCCGAGTGGCGAGGTAAGTGCTGATGATACTCACTTCCCGCTTTGTCTGGTGCAGCCTCTGCAGCCATGGTGGGCAGCTAGGGGGCCCTTCTCTTTTGAAGGTGAGCCTCCAATCCCTAAACACAATGACATAAAGTAACTCAGTGATGATGAATGCTTATTTTTAGCTATTTCTTGTATTCATTTATGAACAGGATGAATGACTAAATTTTTTAACACATTACTCCTCTACTCAATACCTTCCCTTCCCAAAGACAATAATAAAACATCTAGCACTGTGTAGGGCTCTGGATTTTATCAAGTGCTTGTATACATATTTCCTCACTGGTTCCAAACAACCCCAGAACTCTTGTCCCACTTTCAGCAGAGGTGGCAACTGGAGCTCAGAGAAGTGAAATACCTTGTCAGTGAAAAGGTACTCAGTGGTAGTATAGAACTCAAAGTCAGATCTTTGGGCCCAAGTTCTTATGCAGGCCCACCTGATTTCTCACAATTTTCAAACTAATATCAAGATAATACTTGGCACATACCTTACACCTTCTCACCTTGAGCTTACACACTTAAGCTGAGGTTTATGCTAGTTTTCCACTCAAAATGTCCTGTTCTCACATCAATGTTTATTTATAGCGTACCTATTCTTAAAGCATAGATTCGAATCCTATCTCCAGCCTCTAACTATCTGTTCCTCCTTTAAACTCGATAGTTACGTTGTCCACGCCTCTCACTTTAAATGCATTATAGGCTTCTGTGTAAGGAGCTAAAAAGTCAGAGTAATAGATGTAAGTCCATAAATAGGTATGAGTTAGACTCCTACTGCCTTGCACCAAACTATACTTTATACCAAAGGTACTCAACCCAAGATGACAATTGCCTGGAAAGATGGTAGAGTTGTTTGGTCACTCAGTCGTGTCTGACTCTTTGCAACCCCACAGACTGTAGCCAACCAGTCTCCTCTGTCCTGGGATTTCCTAGGCAAGAACACTGAAGTGGGTTGTCATTTACTTCTCCAGGGGATCTTCGCGACCCAGGGATGGAACCCATGTCTCCTGCATTGGCAAGTGGACTCTTTACCACTGAGCCACAGAGTGGGGCTAAGCATCTATATTTTTTAACATTTCCCAAAAGATTGAAATGTTCAGTTGGAGGAGTGAACCCCTGCCTTGTTCCTTGAACTTCATGGTTGTAAGCTCAGTGCATCGCATTGTGGATGCTCAATGAAGAGCTGATTAATGGGGTGACTGAACTGAGTTATTCTTCTTACGTTTGAAATTGTCCTTTCCTTCCAAAGGATTTCCCTGGTGGCTGAGATGGTAAAGAATCTGCCGACAATGCAGGAGAGCTGGGTTCAATCCCTGGATCGCGAAGAAGCCCTGGAGAAGGAAATGGCAACCCACTCCAGTATCCTTGTCTGGAAAATCCCATGGACAGAGGAGCCTGGTGGGCTACAGTCCATGGGGTCTCAAAGAGTGGGACACAACTGAGTCACTAACACTTTGACTTCACTTCCAAAAGATTACCCAAGATGCATCACTGTTGCCCCTACAGCCAGAAAGTCAGTTCCACCGGTGTACTCTGCTTTATGCTCACATGACTTTAGGATTAGAGCAGGAATATTGAAATAGGAAATACTACTGGAAATAAAAATAGGAAGAGTAAATGCTTATGGAACTCCATGGAGACACTTGTTGCAAAACTCTAAGTTAGTTGCTCGGGTAGCTGACGAGACCATCAAACTACGGTGAAATATTCGAAATTTGTTAAATAATTGGGGGGTTATTTGAGTAAATCTGTCCACCAGCTTTACCATATGGTAGTCATGACTCTGTAGTCACATGCTCTTAGGTAAAAGGCGACAACACTTTTCCTTTGGCTTCTACCCAGAGGGGAAAAACTACTGGAGTCACAGTTTTAAAATGACAAATCTGGAACATCCAAAAATGATTAATTCTCAAATTTTCAGCCTTGTATCATGGGCAAGAGCAAAGAATATGTACCTCGTTTGCCTAGTTCTACAAATGACTGGGTTAAATTAAAATACTGCACCTCACTTAGCAATTAACAATCAGAGCTCATCCTCTGCCCTGGCTTAAGTACTGCCTTCTCGCCATCTAAATATAAGTTGAAAATAAAGGTGTTCCGCACTCCGCCATTTTCTTGTTTTAACCTCCATAGGAGTGGGCTCTTCTCCGCGGCAGCCAGCTCCTCCACCTTAATTCAGTGTGCCAGCAATGTCAGCCTGCATTAAACTGGCTGGCAAGCAAGATGCCCCACTGTCCTCTTAATGCAGAAAACCAGCCAAGTATCCTAAGGGGTGCTGGCATGGCAATGCCCCACAAGAAAAGGTGATGGGGGATGGCTCTGAGACAGGAGCTGGGGGCAGAAGAAGGCCCTGGAGGATGGAGCTGCTTAAAGATAAGCACACTGACACAGAATATCAGCAGAGAGCTCCCTCTCCACTGCACATCCCCAGCAGACAGTTATGAGATGCTGAGTCCAGCCTGATGCATTGATCAATTACAAAGTGCAGATTTAGCATCTGAGTTGTGCAAGGAGCATGTTATCTATTTTGGAAGAAAAGACAAAAGCCTAAGTCAATTTTTTAAATAAAATGCAAACAACTCTATGTCAGATGTCATAAGAAAGTCTGTGAGCTTTGTGAAATAAGTGGGATAAACCCGTGGGTACCAGCAGTTCACAGGAAGATGAGATCACTGAAGACAGGAAGGAGCCAGAAAAGGCTGCAGAGAGGCTTGAGCTGCACCTGGAAGGGTGGGTGCAGGGCTAACAGTGAAACGGTGAATAACTGGTCTAGCACAAGCATCAGCCAGTTAGAACTGGCTGCTGACCAGCATCCCCCTGTAGTAACACCAGTCCTGCGTGGGTCAGACTGGCCCACTCAGAGGAACAGAAAAGCAGGCGGGTGAGAGACTGAGCAAAAGCAAATGAAAGGAAGTGAGAATGTGTGTGATTTGGGAAACAGCAAGTAGTAGGTGTGTTTGATTTAAGCAAAAGGCTAAATGTTACGCTGCTGAATTACAAGAGTAGCGCTGACATATATACACTACCATGTGTAAAAACAGATAGCTAGTGGGAAGCTGGTATAAAGCACAAGGAGCTCAGGTGGGTGCTCTGTGATGGCCTAGAGGGGTTGGGTGGGGAGGGTGGGAAGGAGGCTTAAGAGGAAGGGGATATATGTATACATATAGCTGACTCACTCCATTGTACAGAAGAAAGTGACACAACATTGTAAAGCAATTACACTCCAATAATAAAATAAAATAAATTTTAAAAAAACTTTTTTTAATGTTATGCTGCAGAAATGGGCAACCAAATTTGTGAAGAGGGAACTGACATAGTTGATGTTCTGGAATTTAACTCCCATAAAGGCAAGGATTTGGTCTTTTTCCCTGCTCTATTCTCAGTGCCTTCATGAGAGCCTGGCATGTAGAAGGATTTCAAAAAATACTTCAAATTTCCTTTCCTTACAGAATGGGAAGAGATAATTGCAAACCATGTATCTGGCAAGAGTTTAATATCCAAGATACATAAAGAATTCATACAACTTATTAGGAAAAAAAAGACAACTAACTCAACTAAAAAATGGTCAAAGGACCTAAATAGACATTTCCCCAAAGAAGATATGCAAAAGGCCACCAAGAACATAATAAGATGTGCAATACCACGAGTCATTAGGGAAATGCACATTAAAAGCACTGTGAGATATCACCTTAGAATGGCCATATCAAAAATACTTTATGGATGTGGAGAAAAGGGACCTCTGCAGTTGTTCGGAGGGATTGTAAATTGGTAGAGCCACTATGGAAAATAGTATGGAGAACCCTCAAAAAATTAAAACTACCATATGATCCAAAAGTTCCATTTCTGGGACTATAGCTAAAGGAAATAAAAACACTAACTCAGAAAGATATTTGCACCCCCATGCTCACAGCAGCACTATTTGTAATAGCCTACACAGGGAAGTAACCTAAGTGTCCATCAGTGGATGAATAGATAAAGAAGTTATAAATAGTGAAATTCTATTCAGCCATAAAAACTAAGAAACCATTTGTGACACAGATGAACCTTAAAGGCGTTATGCCAAGTGAAACAAGTCAGGCAGAGAAAGAGAAATACCATATGATTTTATTTACATGTATATGAAATATTAAACAAAAAGTTTCAGAAAAATAGATCGGACTTGTGGTTACCAAATGCTGGGGGTAGTAGGGGGGAATGAGACGGGATTGAAGGAAGGTGCTAAAAGGTATAAACTTCCAATTATAATATAAATAAGCACTGGGGATACAAGGTACAACATGATTATAGCTAACTGTTGTAGGATATGGGCTCCCCAGGTGACTCAGTGGCAAAGAATCTGTCTGCCATTGCAAAAGACGCAGGAGACATGGGTTCCACCCCTGGGTTGGGAAGATCCGCTGGAGGAGGAAATGGCAACCCACTCCAGTATCACTGCCTGGAGAAGCCCATGGACAGAGGAGCCTGGCGGGCTTCAGTGCATGGCATCGCAAACAGTCGTGTACCACTGAGTGACAGAGCATACACGTTGTAGACTACATAGGAAAGCTATTACAAGAGTAAACCTTGAGAGTTCTCATCACAAGGAGAATGTTTTCCCTTTCTTTCTTTCTTTTCTTTTTTTTGAATCTATAAAAGAAGACAGATGTGAATGGAACCTATTATGGTCATCATCTCACAGTATATGTGAATGAAACCATTACAGTACATGCCTTAAACTTATACAGAGATGTATGTCAATTACTTCTCAATAAAACTGGCAAATAAATAAAAAAAATTTGTGAAATGAGTAACTATGACAATAACATGCTAGACAGGGATGCCCCACCTTCCCATGTCTCCTTGAGCATATCTGTAATACAACTTAAGGCTCTCATAAATCAGGTTACAAGGATGCCAAGGATTTCTAACTCCATTTCTATACAGATATAAGGCAAGCAGAAGGAGCAATGGTATTTCCCTACCTCATCTCCTTAGCTTGTCCTTCCAAAGATAAAGCTTATGACTTCATTGTGATATCCTATATAATTAAGTATTTTGTTGTTGTTGTTGTTTAGTCACTAAGTCGTGTCCGACTCTTTTGTGACCTCATGGGCTGTAGCTCACCAGGCTCCTCTGTCCATGGGATTTTTCAAGCAAGAATACTGGAGTGGGTAGGCTTTTCCTTCTCCAAGGGATCTTCCAGACCCAGAGATTGAACCCACATCTCCTGCATTGCAGGAGGATTCTTTACCACTGAGCCATTGGGGAAGCCCATAATTAAGTATCATGGTGGGTGAAAAACTACCCTATGGAGCTCAGTAGGACTTGGGGAAACAGGTTTAGAGATTTATGTTGGTAGTTCCGGCAGGTGATATATAAACTAATGAGAGAAAAATCTCCATTTTCTACCCCAAATTTTCTCTCCACTGGCCCTCCTTCCAAATCCTAGCTGTCAAGCACATGTTGACTCTCTGCCCACTTCTCCAAATAGAAATTGTCCCTATATCCACCCAGTTGCTTAAGCCATAAAACTTTTGATTTCTCCTGTACTTTTACCTTACATATCCAATCCATCAAGTTTTCTACATTTTAACTTCAAAATACATCTCCCCATCTCCCCCCTCTCCTAGCCACCCGCTGTCAAATATGCTGGCAGCAAACCAAAGGAATGAGAAAAGAGGAAGGAGAGGGGCAAAGAAAACAAGAAAAAGTCCTAACTACTAATAGGTCCAATGTAACAAGGCCAATATTAGGCACCTACAGTGGGTAAAACGGTATACCAGAGAGTAGGAGAATAAAAAATACATAATTACTTAAATAAAACTATGAACCAAATTAGTCAGAGGGCCATAAGATGAGTTGGAAAGGAAATACTCTATTAATTCATGATCATGAATATCAGACAAGCTGGGATCTCCCAGGGACGCATACAACAGCAGGAAGCATGTGGAGCAACACTCCTTTCCTGGCACAGACCCTCCCTCTGCTTCTCTAATTAACTTGGATTAATATATTTCTCAGAGTCAGGAAGTGGGAAGGAAGAGGACATAACTGACTCATTAGGATCTTACTGCAGTTGATGCAAACATCAGAGTCTTGGACCATTTCAGAGAGGGCAGACTTGGATATCAGTCCTGACAGTTCCTTGGCGGTATGTGGCCTCCATCAAACCACTGAACCTCACCGAATCCACCGTCTTGTCCAGAAGTGAAGGACTTAAAATAGACACACCATTTTACATTTGTTTTCTATGTCTGTGTCTATATGCTTTGTAAATAAGAGTGGCTATACCAATTTTTTCAGATTTCACATATATGTGTTAATATATTTGTTTTTCTCTTTCTGACTCACTTCACTCTTTATGACAGCCTCTAACGGGGAAAGGGGGGGTGGGATGAATTGGGAGATTGGGATTGACATATACACACTATTGATACTGAGCCATATCCAATAAGCTATGGAGATTTTCTGTAATCTTAAAGTTTCAATCTAGAGAATTACAAAGTATAAGATAGATAGGGCTTCCCAGGTGGTGCTAGTGGTAAAGAAACCTTCTGCCAATGCAGGAGACATAAGACTCAGGTTCAATCCATGGGTTGGGAAAATCCCCTGGAAGAGGGCATGGCAATCCACTCCAGTATTCTTGCCTGGAGAATCCCATGGACAGAGGAGCCTGGTGGGCTACAGACCATAGGATCACAGTCAGATGTGACTGAAGCAACTAAATACACACACATAAAATAGATAACTAATGAGAGCCTACTGGATAGCATAGCAAACTCTCCACAAACTTCCTTGTGGGCTCCATGGGGACCTAAATCTGAAGGAAATTCAAAAAAGAGGAGATATATGTATATGTACAGCTGATTCACTTTGCTGTACAGCAGAAACCAACACAAGATTGTAAAGCAATTATACTCTGATTAAAAAAAAGTTTTAAATAAAGCCAAAAAATAAAATAAAAATAGATACACAATTTTAAAAGAGTAGCTTCAACCTATGTTTGAAGGAACTTTTTCTGAAGCCAATGAGGACAACAGAGGAAAGCCTGGCTCTCCTCATGGAAGAGGGTCTCAGAGCCTCTCTGACCTGGCACGGCACCCACCCCAACCCCAACACTCCAGGATTCGAGAAGCCCAGGCAATGACTTCACAGATGTCTTCTGCCTGTAGGATTCAACTGCTTCATAAACAGACATTATGTTCTACTTCCTTGTGGGCTTGTACCAACACAGACACTAACTAAGAGATCCCAAATATCCTGGCTTTACATAAAATATTTCTTTACAAAAGAAAGCTATTAATTTCACTGAAGTTCTCAAGTCATTAAAGAGAAGCTAAACTGAGAAGCCTCTCATATTATAATGTTTTCAAATATTTTTTCCCTAAAATATAGTAACTGTTTCAACTTTTGCCTCAATGTGTAAAAGAAAACTGGTCCTTCCGAGCCATATCCAATAAACGATGGCGTTTTTCTGTAATCTTGGGGTTTTAATCTAGAGAATTACAAAGTAAGATTTGGCAATACATGAAAACATACACAGAGTGTTACTGAGAGTCAGTACCAGCAGGAGACAATGGGCTGGAGAGGGAGAGAGAAGACTGTGGTTTCATGGGGGTAAAGTGAAGTAACTTTGGGGGGCGGGGTCTGAAAGGGAAACAAAGTCACATGGAGCCACTCCCGGAAAGGACCAATTGGGAGAGCAGCATTGATATATATGTACACACACTGGGCTTACCTGGTAACTCCAATGGTATAGAATCTGCCTGCAATGCAGGAGACCTGGGTTTGATCCCTGGGTCAGGAAGATCCCCTGGAGAAGGGCATGACTACCCACTCTAGTATTCTTGCCTGGAGCATTCCATGGACAGAGGAGGCAGGCTATGGTCCATGGGATTGCAAAGTCATACATGCCTGAGTGATTAACACACACAAATACCCAGGAGGGACAAATTGGGAGAGTAGCATTGATATATATACACTGCTGCTGCTGCTACTGCTAAGTCGCTTCAGTCGTATACGACTGCGTGCGACCCCACAGACGGCAGTCCACAAGGCTCCCCTGTTCCTGGAATTCTCCAGGCAAGAACACTGGAGTGGTTTGCCATTTCCTTCTCCAATGCATGAAAGTGAAAAGTGAAAGTGAAGTCGCTCAGTCGTGTCTGATTCCTAGCGACCCCATGGACTGCAGCCTATCAGGATCCACCCCGTCCCTGGGATTCTCCAGGCAAGAACACTGGAGTGGGTTGCCATTTCCTCCTCCAAATATATACGCTGCTGCTGCTGCTGCTGCTGCTAAGTTGCTTCAGTCGTGTCCAACTCTGTGCGACCCCATAGACGGCAACCCACCAGGCTCCTCTGTCCCTGGGATTCTCCAGGCAAGAACACTGAAGTGGGTTGCCATTTCCTCCTCCACATATATACACTACCATATGTAAAACAGATGGCTGGTGGGAAGCTGCTGTATAGAACAGGGTGCTCAGCCTGGTGCTCTGTGGTGACTTAGAGGGGTAGGATGGGAAAAGGAAGCTCAAGGCGGACAGGATATATGTATACATATGGTTGAGTCACAATGTAGAGCAGAAACTAACACACATTGTTAAGCAAGTATACACCAATAAAAATAAATTAAAAAAAATTTTTTTAATGAGTTCAGTTCCCTCCAACTACTAGAGGGAACTGAAATTTTGAATTTTAGTCCCTGTGTTTTCTAAAATCATAAGCACAAGCCAAATATATACAATATATATTTTGCAAATCAATGAAAAAGACAAATCTAACGTGAAAGTAAGCAAGCAAGGTAATAGACTCTTTGCAAATGGAATTTCCTAGTAGGAAATCAGCATGTAAAAAAGTAATGTTTCAAATTCATCAGTCATCAAGGAAATACGAAGCAAAGCCACAATCACCACATACTCTAACAAATAGCTTTAACAAAATGCTAAGGGTTGACAAGAATATATAGAAATATTCATATACTACCTGTCAAAGCATAAATTGGTAATCTTTAGAAAACTATTGGGCAGTATCTTCAAAATCTAAATTTGTACCTAAGTGAGACCCAACCCTCCCACACCCAACAGAAATACTTTTTAACATATACAGAAAAACATATATAAGAATGATCATAGCAGTACCATGTTGTCACAGCTAAAAACTGGAAGCAACTCAAATGTCCACTGACAGTAAGTAAATTGCAGCTTTTTCACATGATGGAGTGGTTCACAGCACCAAGAATGAACTGCTATACACAAGATATAACTGGTTCTCACGTACATTATCTTGAGAGAAAGAAATCAGCATAAAGAGGACATAGCGGGCTTCCCTGGTGGCTCAGTGGCAAAAAATCCACCTGCCAGTGCGGCAGACAAGGATTCGATCCCTGATCCCAGAAGATACCACATGCTATGGAGCAACCAAGACCATGCACCACAAATATTGAGCCTGTGTTCAAGAGTCCAGGAACCACAACTACTGAAGCTCATGCGCCCTACGGTGCGTGCTGCAGCAAGAGAAGCCACTGCAACGAGAAGCCCGCCTATCACAGCCAGAGTCGCCTGCCGCTCGTCACAACCGGAGGAAAGCCCACACAGCAACGAAGACCCAGCAGAGCCAAAAACAAATAAATAAATAAGACTGTACTTTTAAAAAGAAGACACATGCTGTGTTTTCATTAACACAAACTTCAAAAACAGGCACAATTTACTAACAGAAAAACAAGGTACTGGTAGCCTTTGGAGGAAGACTTGTGTCTGAGGGTGGCACAGGGGGTGAGGCCTCCAGGGTGCTGGAAATGCTCATCACTGCATGGCAGTCATACAGGTGTGTTCACTTCCTGACTGCACCGTGAGCTGTGCACTTAGGAACAGTGCCCTTCTCTGATTATTTGCTACATATCAGTAAAATTTTAATTTTAATTCTTAAGTGTTAGTTTTTCAAAGTAACCTATTAGAACTCAAAACACTACCTTCGGCATTATGGGAAGTTTCATTACTCCTCTTTTACTCTTCCTCAAAAGAAATATGAAGCATAGAGCTTTGCTAAAGGCCAACAATATGCTAGATTATAAGCCCCAATAGAGGAGAAATTAGTTTTTTTAATTTCTTTTATGTCTTCCATAAGACTGAGCACATGGTTAGCCAAGCAACAAGTACCACAGAAAAAGCAGCTGATTTGAATTCTGTAGGGAAGTCCTGCAATATGACACTCTATTTAGTTTTCAGAGTTCTGAATATTTATTTAGAAATGTCACTTCTACTAAAGTTTACATATAACTTGTCATGATCTTCTGCAGTGTGGTTAATGGACTTTGCTTGTTTAATCTTATGTACCTAGTTATCTCGATTGGAAGACCATAACTATCCAAATGAAAAAAGGAGTTAATTGCTTTACTTTGGCCCAAAATGAGTGCCAGTCACACACACACACACACACACACACACACATACACACACACACAGCTATGCCTTCCAAGATAACTGAGCCATGTTGCAACTCTTTTTCTTCTGATTTTCATAGATTAAAACAGTGCTGTTATAAAAGTACATTCTCTCAGCTATTAATCACACATGCCTTAAATAGGAGCCATTAACATTTTATAAATAACAATAAAGAGTGAAAACTTGATTCATAAAGCAATTCCTGCTGAGATGCTTGGGACATTATATAAACAGTTAAAGACAACAATGAAAACACCATAAAGTTAATTACCACAAATTAAATAAGATAAATTAAGGGCAAAAACTGTTAAACTGCTGCATTGTAATTTTGCTGTGCTCAGAAATACTAATTGATGTTAAAGAGCAAGATCTAGAAATTTGAGAAAAAGCATGAAATATTGTAAATCCTTGCATACATTTCAGATATTCTCTTTCTCAATGACCTTACAAAAAACAAGATAAACATTGGACTTCCCTGGTGGTCCAGTGGCTAAGACTCTAAGCTTCTACTGCAGGGGTGTGGATTCCATCCCTGGTCAGTGAACTAAGATTCTGCATGTCTCATGACATAGCAAAAAAAAACAACAAAAACAAAAGAAAACAAAAAACTAGCTAATATTAACAGACAATGAAATGATTTTGGAGAGCTTACATTTAAGGAACAGGTTTCAGTAATACAATTTTTAAATTGGAAACAATTTTAGGACTTTTCAACTTGTTGTTCAGTCACTCAATAACATCAGACTCTTTGCAACCCCATGACTGCAGCATGCCAGGCTTCCCTTTCCTGCACTATCTCCCAGAGTTTGCTCAAATTCATGTCCACTGACTCGATGATACCATCCAACCATCTCATTTTCTGTCTCCCCCTTCGCCTCCTGCCTTCAATCTTTTCCAGCATCAGGGTCATTTCCAATGAGTCGGTTGTTCCCCTCAGGCGGCCTAGGTATTCAAGCTTCAGCTTCAGCATCAGTCCTTCCAGTGAAAATTCAGGGTAGAATTGCTGTCCAAGGGACTCTCAAGAGTCCTCTCTAGCACCACAGTTCGAAAGCATCAGTTTTTCAGTGCTCAGCCTTCTTTATGGTTCAACTCTCACATCCATACATGACTACCGGAAAAACCATAGCTTTGACCAGATGGGCCTTTATTGGCAAAATATTTCTGCTTTTTAATATGCTGTCTAAGCTTGTCATACCTTTTCTTCCAAGGAGCAAGCATCTTTTAATTTCATGGTTTTAGTCACCATCTGCAGTGATTCTGGAGCCTAAGAAAATAAAATTTGACACTGTTTCCATTGTTTCCCCATCAATTTGCCATGAAGTGATGGGACCAGATGCCATGATCTTCATTCTTTGAATGTTGACTTTTAAGCCAGCTTTTTCACTCTCCTCTTTCACCTTCATCAAGAGGCTCTTTAGTTCCTCTTTGCTTTCTGCCATAAGGGTGGTTCATCAGAATATCCAAGGTTATTGATATTTTTCCTGGCAATTTTGATTCCAGCTTGTGATTCATCCAGCCCAGCATTTCCCATGATGTACTCTGCATAAAAGTTAAATAAGCAGGGTGACAATGGAACCAGTCTGTTGTTCCATGTCCAGTTCTAACTGTTGCTTCTTGACCTGCATACAGGTTTCTTAGGAGGCAGGTAATGTGGTCTGGTATTCCCAACTCTTAAAGAATTTTTCATAGTTTGTTGTGATCCACACAGTCGGTGTTTTTTTGAATTCCCTTGCTTTTTCTATCATCCAGAGGATGTTGGCAATTTGATCTCGATTCCTCTGCCTTTTTTAAAGCCAGCTTCTACATCTGGAAGTTCTCAGTTCACGTACTGCTGAAGCCCAGCTTGAAGGATTTTGAGCATTACCTTGCTAACATGTGGTGCAATCATGCGGTAGTTTAAACATTCTTTGGCAATGCCCCTCTTTGGGATTGGAATGAAAGCTGACCATAGTCCTGATGCCACTGCTCAGTTTTCCAAATTCACTGACATACTGAGTACAGCACTTTAACAGCATCATCTTTTAGGATTTTGAAATAGCTCAGCTGGAATTCCATCACTTCCTCTAGCTTTGTTTGTAATGATGCTTCCTAAGGCCCACTTGACTTCACACTAGGATGTCTGATTCTAGGTGAGTAATCACACCACCTTGGTTATCTGGGTTATTAAGACCTTTTTTGTACAGTTCTGTGTATTCTTGCCACCCCTTCATAATCTCTTCTGTTAGGTCCATAGGTTCTATTTCTGTCCTTTATTGTGCCCATCTTTGCATGAAATGTTCCTGTAGCATCTCTAGTTTTCTTGAGGAGATCTCTAGTCTTTCCCATTCTATTGTTTTCCTCTATTTCTTTGCCTTGAGCACTGAGGAAGGCTTTCTTATCTCTCCTTGTTATTCTTTGGAAATCTGCATTCAGATGGGTGTATCTTTCTCTTCAACTAAACTCCAATAAAAACTTCAAAAACAACAAAAAAGAAAGAAAGTGTTTCAAGGTCATGTTGGTCAACATAATGAAATAAGAAATGAGGAATTCCAAGGAATTCTTGATTCTATACATATATGTAGATTATATTCTATAAAGGATTAAAATAAAAGTAAGAGAGAGGAAGTGAGGGTAAGGGATAAGTAGGTATACTTTGTCTACTACATGGGATGACTTTAGAAACTTTAAGAATCTCCCAAAGAGCCAAAAATGTCCACCATTACCACATCGTTGATGCATACCACATTTAGCAATTATATCCTTCCAGAAATAAAGCTCTGAGAGAGGTTTATTTCTCACAATATGTCTAACCTCTGAGAGATACATTGAAAAACAAATATCAAAACATATTCCTTTTGCTCACAAATACCTAATTGAAAGCTTTCCCCTATGGAATGAAATAGGCATAAACAAGGTAGAGATGTACTTGCTGTCATCTTTGAGAACCAGAGATAGAGATAAATATAGAGTGGTAATGGGACTAAAGCTATAGATGTTGTCCAATTCCTCAAGACAGGCAGAAGCAACCTGGAGTTCAGCTCCACTGGGCCCATCAGAACTCAGTGTAAGTCCTGTGTGAGAGAGGGGATCAGGGCCAGGCCACTCAAAACCACCAACTGAGAAGAGACAAAATACAACATCCAACTCTCACTTGGGGCAGGGGCTTATTATAAGTTCCATACTCAGAAGAAGGGTTTCCATTGTGGTTCAGCTGGTAAAGAAGCTGCCTGCAATGCAGAAGACCTGGTTCGATTGCTGGGTTAGGAAGATCCCCTAGAGAAGGGAAATGCTACCCACTCCAGTATCCTGGCCTGGAGAATTCTATGGACTGTATAGTCCATAGGGTTACAAAGGGTCAGACATGACTGAGCGACTTTCACATATATACATATATATTCAAGAGAGGCAAAAGATACCCACATGCATGTGCATGCATGCTAAGTCACTTCAGTTGTGTCCAACTCTTTGCGACACTATGGACTAAAGCCCACCAGGCTCCTTTGACCATGGGATTCTCCAGGCAAGAATACTAGAGTGGGCTCCATGCCTTCCTCCAGTGGATCCTCCTGGACCCAGGAGTGAATCCATGTCTCTTACGTCTCCTGCGTTGGCAGGCTTGTTCTTTACCACAAGTGCCACCTATGAAGCCCAAAACATACACACGTATCTCACCATTAGGACCCAACCACACCAGACACTGGTTTGAGACAGGATTTGAAATGTCAGTATCATAGGAGTCCCAAAGGACCAATAACGGACCTGGTTCCAGAATAGGAAATAGTAGCAACTATAATACTGTGAATCAGAAAGTAGTGAAAGTATAAGTAAATAAGACATAAAAATACAATAAAACTTCCTACTTCACATAAGCCTGAAAATCATTATTAAATAATTTTGAAATTACAAAACACACATCCAAAACTAACACTAGGAAAGACAACCAATAATATCAACAATTGGGATAGTAACTAACTCCACAGAATATGAATGTGAAATAAAAATGTAAACAATAAAAGAATATAAAAAAGAATTTAAAATAAATGGGTTAAAACTCCACCAAGAGACAGAGGAGAAAATAATATTCCTTAAAATGACATAAAAATATGAAGCAAAGTAGCCAGAAATAAAATGGGGATATATAAAAAAGAAACAATCAGAGTACCTAATATAAAAATAGAGGGACTTCCCTGGTGGTGTAGTGGCAATCCCTAGATCAGGAACATCCCATGGAATAGGAAATGGCAACCAACTCCAGTCTTCTTGCCTGGAAAATCCAATAGACATGAGAACCTGGTGGGCTACAGTCCACAGTGTCACGAAGAGTCAGACACAACTGAACACACATGCACTTTTTAAAAGATTTTCTGTGTTTGGTTCCTACAAACCTCCACTGCCCTAGATTTTCTCGTTACCTTCCCTTACCTCCTCTTCAGTCTCTTTCACTAGACACTCATCTCACTGACCTCAAAACATCGAAATGTCCCAATCAGATCTTGAATCTCTTTTCCACCACAAATACTTACTTTGTCAATTCATCCAGCTTCATGGCTTTATACACCAATCTCGACATTGATGACTCACAAATATTCAAAGTGGTCCTGTCCCCTTGACTTTTTCACATGTTCATTCAGATGTCATAAAGGCATGTCTCATTTTATTTACCAAAACTGAGCTCCTACTCTTCCTTGGACAATTTTCCTGAACTCAGCAAATGATAACATCACCCCTCTTCAGGTACTGAGGCGAAACTAGCAAACTTGACTCTTCTCTTTTTGTATATCCCACATCCTATTCATGAACATGTCATTTCAGCAATACTTTAAAATATATTCAGAAATCTGAGGGCTTCCCTGGTGGCTCAGTGTTAAAGAATCCACCTGCCAATGCAGGAGACACAGGTTTGATCCCTGATCCAGGAGGATCCCACACGCCAAGGAGCAACTAAGCGGGTGTGCCACAACCATTGAGCCTGTGCTCTAGAGCCCCTGAGACACAACTACTGAAGCCTGCAATCCCTAGAGCTCGTGCTCTCTAACAAGAAAAACCACTACGGTGAGAAGCCTGTGCGCTGCAACTAGAGAGTGGCTTCCGCTCACAACTAGAGAAAAGTCTGCACGCATCAAGGAAGACCCAGCACTACCAAAAATAAATAAAACTTTTTTTAAAAAGAAATCTGATAGTTTCACACCACCTTCACTGTGAACACTCTAGGCCAAGCCATCATTGTCTCTCACCTGAATTATTAGCCTGTACGTCTCTAACTGACCTGTTTGATTCTACTCAATATCCTCCATGTCTATGCCCTAGCCCATATCCTACTCTACTGCCACCGCAGTAACCAGAGTTACCCCACTAAACATTAAGGCAGATCACGCCCTCCATTCAAAGCCCACTGATGACTTCTAGACTCAGAGTAAGAAGGGAAGTTGTTACAATGGCTTACAGAGCCGTACATAATGTTACCCCGCTGACTTCCTAAAAATAAAGTTTTTCATGAAAATGAGCCCCTTGCTCATTTTCTGCAGATATGCTCTCTTCCTTGGGGCTCTGATTGGGCCAGGATGGCCCCCACCTGAAGATATTTGCATTTGCTATTTGCTGTTGTGAAATATTCTTCTTTCAAACCTCCACCAGGTACCAACCACTCACTTTGCAAGTGTATACCCTCCCTAGCCCTCTCTTTGGTATGTTTTCCTCCTTAGCACTATTACTGCTATTTAGCAGACTGTGTGTTTCACTTATTTACTATCTGTCTCTCCATAGCAGAGACTACTAGCTGATCCCCAAATGTGTTTTCTCTTCCTCCTGGGCCCATAGCCAAACTAGCTTTCCCAGGCAACCCTGAAGTTAAATGTGAAAAAGTGACTAAATTCTAATCATGAGGACATGGGCCAAAGTGAAAGTACCACTTCCAGGCCTGGTCCATGAAAACCTCTCATGCAATCCTCCATGCTTTTCTCCCTCTCTCTGGCTGCTGTTAACAGAATGTTGGGGCCCCAGGACCACACTGGAACCACAGATGGCATGGTCACTGGGACTTCCCTGGTGGTCCAGTGGCTAAGAATCTACCTTCTAATGCAGGGGACTCGAGTTTGATCCCTGGTTGGGGAACTAAGATCCCATATGCCCCCAGGCACTGGCGTGCTCCAAGCCTGCATGCTCTAGAGCAGACATGCAGCAACAAAGACCCAACACAGCCCAAGATGGCACAACCACGAAGAACAAGAAGCCTGGATCTTGAGCGATACCTAACTATCCACAGGAGATAGTTTGATAAATAGAAAATAAAACTGCAAGGCACTGAGTCAGTAATAATCAGGGGTTTAATATGACAGTAGCTAACTTGATCTTAGCTAATACATTCACTTGCTGGCTAAAAGATCAACAAGTGCAGGGATTTTTGATTGCTTTATACACTGATGAATCCCCAGTGTCTAGAACATTGCTGCTGCTGCTGCTGCTGCTAAGTCGCTTCAGTTACATCCAACTCTGTGCGACCCGATAGATGGCAGCCCACCAGGCTCCTCTGTCCCTGGGATTCTCCAGGCAAGAATACTGAAGTGGGTTACCATTTCCCTCTCCAATGAATGCATGCATGCTAAGTCACTTCAGTCGTATCCAACTCTGTGTGACTCCTATGGACAGCAGCCCACCAGGCTCCTCTGTCCACGGGATTCTCTAGGCAAGAATACTGGAGTGGGTTGCCATCTCCTTCTCCAGTCTAGAACACTATCAATCAATAAATAAGTATTTGAATAATAATGGATAAAAACTTAAATTCTCACACAGAGCAAAGAGAGGCCGTCTACAAAAGGGTGAAAACTATGACAAGACTTCTCAGCAGCAGTGACTGTTGATGGAAGACAAATAGTATCTTAAAACAGCTGAGGTAAAATAGCAATAAATATAAAATTCAGAATCAATCTACACTATCTTGCAAAAGTGAGAACAAAATAAAGACTTTAGAAATACTATGTCTAAGAAATCTCTCTCTCTCTCTCTCTCTCTCTCACACACACACACACACACACACAAACACACACAGATAAGATGTTATAGGATATACTTCAGTAAGAAAAAAGTAAACCCAAAAGGAATAAATGGGATGCAAAAAGAAGGGAAGCAGAGAAATTTGACAAATTACACTTATAAATTCAAATAACTATTACCTATAAAAGCATGTAAGAGTAGTTAATATGATTTTTTTTCATGTGGAACTAAAATTTGAAATACAATAAATAGGAAGAGAAGGGAAGACACAGAATGGAGCCATTTTCAGGGGACTAAGAGTTCAGTGTCCTGGTTTTGCTTGGGAAAAGAACAAATACACTGAGTAATTTTTAAGAAAAAAAAAATGTAGAGACAAATATTTCCATTAACATGTTAAAGCTAACTCTAATAATAGACATATAATGTAATAAATAGACATATAAAATATAGCTCTCAAACTAAAAGAGGAATCATATAGTAACTATTGAAAACATCAGGACAAAGAAAGCAAAAGATTAGAAAAAGAAGCAAAAAAGGGGGAACTATAAACAGAAACCTAAAATAAAAATGCTACCATATTGTTACCAAAATGTTACTATAAATATAAATTGCCAATGGTAGTTTCCTCAGTGGCTCAGTGGTAAAGAATCTGCCTATGATGCGAAAGACATGAAGGAGGCATGGGTTTGACCCCTGGGATGGGAAGATTCCCAAGAGAAGGAAATGGCTACCCACTCCAGTATCCTTGCCTGGAAAATCCCATGGACAGAGGAGCCGGGCAGGCTACAGTCCACGGGGTTGCAAAAAAGTCAGACATGACTTAGTGACTAAACAAAAACCACCATAAACAGATTACATTCATCTATTAACAGATAATGATTGTCAAATAAGATAATGTAAATAAAATTAAAGTGTCGACTACAAAAGACATATTTAAAACCAAAGAATATAAGAAAGATTGAAAATTCATGAAAAAATACTTGCTAGTAAATAAGAATTTAAAAAACTGTTGTAGTACTGGTGAAAGTGAAAGTGAAGTCGCAGTCATGTCTGACTCTTTGCAACCCCATGGACAGTAGCCTACCAGGCTCCTCCTTCCGTGGGATTTTCCAGGCAAGAGTTCTGGAGTGGGTTGCCATTTTCTTTTCCAGGAATCTTCCCAACCCAGGGATCGAACCCGGGTCTCCTGTGTTGGAGACAGAGGCTTTACTGTCTGAACCACCAGAAAAAAAAAAAAAAAAAACAGACACCAGATCAAAAATCATTAATAGTAATAAGAATGAAGAGGTACATTAAATCATGAATAAGGGAACAATACTTCAGGAAGATAGGCAAACCATGAATCTATGTATACCTAACAAAACAGCTCCAAACTTTTAAAATTTGTATTGCAGTATAGTTGACTTAGGGCTTCCCTTGTAGCTCAGTTGGTGAAGAATCTGCCTGCAGGGCAGGAGAAACTGGGTTCTATCCCTGGGTTGGGAAGGTCCCCTGGAGAAGGAAATGCAACCCACTCCAGTATCCTTGCCTGGAAAATCTCATGGACAGAGCAGCCTGGTGGGCTGCAGTCCATGGGGTCACAAAGAGTCAGGCATGACTGAGCAACTAACACTTACTTACTTACAGTTGATTTACAATGTTGTGTTACTTTCAAGTGTACAGCAAAATAAATCAGTTATACATATACATATATCCACTCTTTTTACAATTCTTTTCCATATAGATGATTACAGAGTACTGAGAGAGTTCTCTGTGCTACACAGTAGATCCTTATTAGTTATCTATTTTATACATAGTAGTGTATATATGTCAATCTCAATCTCCCAATGTATCCCTTCTTCCCTTCTCCCCCTAATAGCTCCAAACTTTTAAGTAACAGAATTATAAAAAAGAAACAAACAAAATGGCAATTAGGGAGATTGGACCATACCACTACTAGCAACATAGGTCAAGTAAGTAAGGACAGAAATGTAATATTAGACACATGCTTGATCTATCTTGATAATCCAACAGAAATAGAGAAAACACATTCTTTTCAAGCACATATAGGGCATTAAATATTTTTCTGTCACATGAAATGTCTCAATAAGTGTTTGAATAATACAATTGTTTAGTTCAGTTCAGTCACTCAGTTGGGTCTGACTCTTTGCAACCGCATGGACTGCAGCACACCAGGCCTCCCTGTCCATCACCAACTCCTGGAGTTTATTCAAATTTCATGTCCATTGAGTTGGTGATGCCATCCAACCATCTCATTCTCTGTCGTCCCCTTCTCCTCCTGCCCTCAATCCTTCCTAGCATTAGGGTCTTTTCAAATGAGTCAGCTCTTTGCATCGGGCGGCCAAAGTATTGGCATTTCAGCTTCAAAATCAGTCCTTCCAATGAACACCCAGGACTGATCTCCTTTAGGATGGACTGGTTGGATCTCCTTGCAGTCAGTCCAAGGGACTTTCAAGAGTCTTCTCAAATACCACAGTTCAAAAGCATCAATTCTTCATTGCTCAGCTTTCTTTATAGTCCAGCTCTCACATCTATACATGACTACTGGAAAAACCATACCCTTGACTAGACAGACCTTTTGTACAATTGTTACAAGTTAATAAGAAAGATTTTAAGTGTATTCCTGAATTTATTAAAAGTATATCCAATTGGATATCATAAAATATTTAGAACAAGAGTAGATAAAAACAACAAATTAGACCTGTGGGAATGCAGACCAAGTAGTAACTTTTGTTTCCTTAAATATATTTATTAAACAAAATAAGTATTTATTATAGTTAAATAGTCAACTTTAACAGATATAGAACAAAAAATTATTAAACTCAAAGAAAGAACAAGAAACTAATAGAGGTATGAGAAAAAAAAAAAAAAAACAGAAAACAACTGCAAAAAAAAAAAATGAAAAAGAGAGGGATCGGTCTTAAGATGGTGGAGGAATAGGACAGGGAGAACACTTTCTCCCCCACAAATTCATCAAAAGATCATTTGAATGCTGAGCAACTTCCACAAAACAATTTCTGAATGCTGGCAGAGAACACCAGGCACCCAGAAAGGCAGCCCATTCTCTTCAAAAGGAGGTAGGACAAAATATAAAGGACAACGAGAGAGACAAAAGAGTTAGGGATGGAGAGCCATCCTGAAGAAGGAGTTGTGAAAGAGGAGATGTTTCCAAACACCAGGAAACCTTCTTACCAGAGGGTCTGTCGGGAGTTTCGGAATCTCAGAGGGCAACATAACCAGGCGGGGGTGGGGGGGGGGGGTTGGGGCAGACCCACAATATATGCACCTAACCACAATTCCTAGTGGAGAAGTGGCCCAGATGCTCGCGTCCACCACCAGTGAGCAGGGACTGGGGGCTGAACAGGGAGGCGCAGGTTGCATGCTTAGGGTAAGGACCAGGCCTGAATGCCCTGAGGACAATCTGAGGGAGCTAACGTGAGATAGCAACCCAAACTGTAGGATAGCCAGAGAGAGGAAAAAAGAGAGAGAGAACTTCCCCACGAAAATCTTTAACCTAAAAGGCATAGCCTGGCCTGCTCACAGAAAAAAGGATTGAGCAAATACCAGAGGAGAGCTATCCGGCTGCAGACTGGCCCATCCCCCCGCCGGAGGCAGAGAGGCAGGCAGGCGACAGCCAGAGCTGGAAGGCACGGGGCAATCTCGGCCCCAGAGACAGCATCCTCCACCAAACTGTGAGCAGGCTCCCAGTTGCTAACCAAGTCTTCCTGGGATCCTGGACAGCTGACATCTGCCAGGAGGGTCGCAGCCAGAGATCAGCTCCCCAAAGGAGACACACAGCATGCCTGAGATGGCACTCTCATGGTGCACCCAGGAAACTGAGCAGCTGGGACTAGGGAGGTGATTAAGAATCACAGACCAGCACCTGGTCACCTGAGCTGCTCGAATCTGGGCACAAATGCATGCCCAACCAAGTCTATGCCTTTGTGGAGTACCTGAGAACCTGAACCTGAGCAGCTTAGACCTGGGAAGTGCACACAACCCAGGGCCGGCTTTGAACAGTTCCCCTGAAGAGCAACCTGGAGCCTAAGCAGTGTAGACCAGGAAAGCACATATGCCATGAGTGGGGGCAAACCCAGTGTGGCCCAGACACTGTGAGCACTTCCCACACATGCCAGTGATATTTGTTTGCAGTGTTCCTCCATCCCCACAGCAGAACTGAACGAGTGAGCCTAAATAAGTGACCATCTTCACTCCCTTGTGTCAGGGCAGAAATTAGACACTGAAGAGACTTGCAAACAGAGGAAGCCAAAATAAACAAAGAAGAGGGAATCACTTTGGAAGTGACAGGTGCAACAGATTAAAAACCTGTAGTTAGCATTGACTAAGCATTGGAAGGGGCCTATAGACCTTGAGAAGAAGTATAAGCTGGAACAAGGAACTATCTGAAACTGAACTGACCCCACACTGCCCTCAAAAGCTCCAGAGAAATTCCTAGATATATTTTACTATTATCATTTTTAATTCTTTTAATTTTTTTATTTTTAACTTCTTTGTTACTCCTTTAATTTTAATTTTTATAATATTCTATTATCTTGCAAAAAAAGACCCTATTTTTAAAACAAATTTCATATATCTATTTTTTATAATTTTTGTGATTTTGTCTTGTATTTGTAATATCATATTTTTGAGAGTCTAATCTCTACCCTAGATTTTTAAACTTTCCTTTTGTTATTTGTTATCAATTTTATACTTTTAAGAGTCTAATCTTCAGTACCCATTTTTACTTAGGGGTGTGATTACTGGCTTGATTGCTGTTTCCCCTTTTGATACTCCTTTTTCTCCCCCAGGACACCTCTATCTCCTCCCTTGCCTTCTCTTCTCTACTTAATTCTGTGAATCTCTTTGGGTGTTCTGGGCTATGGAGAACACTTAGGGAACTGATTACTGGCTAGATTGGTTTCTCTGCTTTTGACTTCCCCTCTTCCCCTCCTGCTGCTGCTAAGTCACTTCAGTCGTGTCCAACTCTGTGCGACCCCATAGATGGCAGCCCACCAGGCTCTTCCGTCCTTGGGATTCTCCAGGCAAGAACACTGGAGTGGGTTGCCATTTCCTTCTCCAATGCAGGAAAGCGAAAAGTGAAAGGGAAGTCGCTCAGTCGTGTCCGACTCTTCGTGACCCCGTGGACTACAGCCCACCAGGCTCCTCCGTCCATGGGATTTTCCAGGCAAGAGTACTGGAGTGGGGTGCCATTGCCTTCTCTGCTTCCCCTCCTAGTCACCTCTGTCTCCTTCCTCCCTCTTCTCTTCTCTATATAACTCCATGAACCTATCTGAGTGTTCAGACTGTGGAGAGCACATAGGGAATTGATGACTGGCTAGATTGCTCTCTCCCCTTTTGATTCCCCCTCTTCTCCTCCTAGGAGAAGGCAATGGCACCCCACTCCGGTACTCTTGCCTGGAAAATCCCATGGATGGAGGAGCCTGGTGGGCTGCAGTCCATGGGGTCGCGAAGAGTCAGACACGACTGAGCGACTTCACTTTCGCTTTTCACTTTCATGCATTGGAGAAGGAAATGGCAACCCACTCCAGTGTTCTTGCCTGGAGAATCCCAGGGATGGCGGAGCCTGGTGGGCTTCCGTCTATGGGGTCACATAGAGTCTGACATGACTGAAGCGACTTAGCAGCAGCAGCAGCAGCTTCTCCTCCTGGTCACCTCTATCTTCCTCCTCCTTCTCTTCTCCATGTAACTCTGTGAACCTCTCTGGATGTCCGTCATTGTGAAGAATCTTTTCACCATTAACCTAGATGTTTTATCATCAGTGCTATATGGATGGAGAAGTCTTGAGGCTATGATAAGACTGAAAGCCAGAGGCAGGAGGCTTAAATCCAAAACTTGAGAATACCATAAAATGCATGACTTCAGGGAACATTGATCGACAAGAGCTCATCCAAAAGCCTCAATACCTACACTGAAACCAAGCTCCGCCCAAGAGCCAACAACTTTCAGAGCAAGGCATACCACACTAATTCTCCAGCAATGCAGGAACATAACCCTGAGTATTAAAATACAGGCGGCCAAAAGTCACACCAAATGCATAAACACCTGAAAACTCACTACTGGACACTTCATTGCACTCCAGAGAGCAGAAATCCAGCTCCACCCACCAGAACACCAACGCAAGCTTCCCTAACCAGAAAACCTTGACAAGCCACTCATCCAACCCCACCCACAGGGAGGAACCTCCACAATAAAGAGGAACCACAAACTTCCAGCATACAGAAACGCCACCCCAAACACAGCAATTTAAACAAAATGAAAAGGCAGAGAAATATTCAGCAGGTAAAAGAACATGATAAATGCCCACGAAACCAAACAAAAGAGGGAGAGATAGGGAGTTTACCTGAAAAATAATTATGATAGGAAAGATGATCCAAAATCTTGAAAACAAAATGGAGTTACAGATGAATAGACTGGAGACAAAGACTGACAAGATGCAAGAAACGTTTAACAAGGACCTAGAAGAAATAAAAGAGTCAATAAATAATGAATAATGCAACAACTGAGATCAAAAGCACTCTGGAGGGAAGCAACAGTAGAAACACTGAGGCAGAAGATAGGATAAGTGAGGTGAAAGATAGAATGGTGGAAATAAATGAAGCAGAGAGGAAAAAAGAAAAAAGAATTAAAAGAAATGAGGGCAACCTTAGAGACCTCTGGGACAACGTTAAACACCCCAACATTCGAATTATAGGAGTACCAGAAGATGAAGACCAAAAAAAAAGGCCATGAGAAAATACTTGAGGAGATAATAGTTGAAAACTTCCCTAAAATGGGGAAGGAAAGAAACCTAGAGAGTTTCTTTCACCCTAGTCCAAGAAACCCAGAGAGTCCCAAATAGGATAAACCCAAAGCAAAACACCACAAGACACATATTAATCAAATTAACAAAGATAAAACACAAAGAACAAATATTAAAAGCAGCAAGGGAAAAGCAACAAATAACACACAAGGGGATTCCCATAATGATAACAGCTGATCTTTCAATAGAAACCCCTCAGGCCAGAAGGGAAGGGCAGGACATAAGTAAAGTGATGAAAGAGAAAAACCTACAACCCAGATTACTATACCCAGCAAGGATCTCATTCAAATATGAAGGAGAAATCAAAAGCTTTACAGACAAGCAAAAGCTGAGAGAATTCAGCACCACTAAACCAGCTCTTCAACAAATTCTAAAGGATCTTCTCTAGACAGGAGACACAGAAAAGATGTATAAATTCAAACCCAAAACAACAAAGTACATGGCAATGGGATCATATTTATCAATAATTACCTTAAATGTAAATGGGTTGAATGTCCCAACCAAAAGACAAAGGCTGGCTGAATGGATACAAAAACAAGACCCTTACATATGCTGTCTACAAGAGACCCACCACAAACCTAGGGACACATACAGACTGAAAGTGAAGGGTTGGAAAAATATATTTCACACAAATGGAGACCAAAAGAAAGCAGGAATAGCAATACTCATATCAGAAAAAATAGACTTTGAAATAAAGGCTGTGAAAAGAGACAAAGAAGGACACTACATAATTATCAAAGGATCAATCCAAGAAGAAGATATAACAATTATAAATATATATGCATGCAACATAGGAGCACCACAATATGTAAGGCAAATGCTAGCAAGTATGAACGGGGAAATTAACAGTAACACAATAATAGTGGGAGACTTTAATACCCCACTCACACTCATGAATAAATCAACTAGACAGAAAATTAGCAAGGAAACACAAACTTTAAATGATGCAATGGACCAGTTAGACCTAATTGATAATCTATAGGACATTTCACCCCAAAACAATGAATTTCACCTTTTTCTCAAGTGCACACGGAACCTTCTCCAGGATAGATCACATCCTGGGCCATAAATATAGCCTTGGTAAATTCGCAAAAACTGAAGTCATTTCAAGCATCTATTCTGATCACAATGTGGTAAGATTAGATGTCAACTACAGGGGGGAAAAAAAAACTATTAAAAATACAACATATGGAGGCTAAACAACATGCTTCTGAATAACCAACAAATCACAAAAGAAATCAAAAAGGAAATCAAAATATTTATAGAAACAAATGAAAATGAAAACACAACAACCCAAAACCTATGGGACACTGTAAACGAAGTGATAAGGGGAAGGTTCATAGCAATACAAGCTTACCTCAAGAAACAAGAGAAAAAATCAAATAAATAATCTAACTTTACACCTAAAGCAACTAGAAAAAGAAGAAATGAAGAACCCCAGGGTTACTAGAAGGAAAGAAATCATAAAATTAGGGCAGAAATAAATGAAAAAGAAACAAAGGAGACCATAGCAAAAAACAACAAAGCTAAAAGCTGGTTCTTTGAGAAGATAAATAAAATAGACAAACCATTAGCCAGACTCATCAAGAAAAAAAAAAGGAGAAGAATTAAATCAACAAAACTAGAAATGAAAATGGAGAAATTACAACAGACAACACAGAAATACAAAGGATCATAAGAGACTACTATCAGCAACTATATGCCAATAAAATGGACAACTTGGAAGAAATGGACAAATTTGTAGAAAAGTATAACTTTCCAAAACTGAACAACAAAGAAATAGAAAATCTTAACAGACCCATCACAAGCACTGAAATTGAAACTATAATAAAAAATCTTCCAACAAACAAAAGCCCAGGACCAGATGGCTTCACAGGTGAATTCTACCAAAAATTTAGGGAACAGCTAATACCTATCCTACTCAAACTCTTCCAGAAAATTGTAGAGGAAGGGAAAATTCCAAACTCATTCTATGAGGCCACCATCACCCTAATACCAAAACCAGACAAAGATACCACAAAAAAAGAAAACTACAGGCCAATATCACTGATGAACGTAGAGGCAAAAATCCTTAACAAAATCCTATCAGCAGAATCCAACAACATATTAAAAAGATCATACATCATGACCAAGTGGGCTTTATCCCAGAGATGCAAGGATTCTTCAATATTCATAAATCAATCAATGTGATACACTATATTAACAAATTGAAAGATAAAAACCATATGATTATCTCAATAGATGCAGAGAAAACCTAGCCATATATGATAAACCTACAGCAAATATTATCCTCAATGGTGAAAAATTGAAAGCATTTACCCTAAAGTCAGGAACAAGACAAGGGTGCCCACTCTCACCACTACTATTCAACATAGTTTTGGAAGTTTTAGCCACAGCAATCAGAGAAGAAAAATTTTAAAAAGGAATTCAAATTGGAAAAGAAGAAGTAAAACTCTCACTGTTTGCAGATGACACGATCCTCTACATGGAAAACCCTAAAGACTCCACCAGAAAATTACTAGAGATAATCAATGAATATAGTAAAGTTGCAGGATATAAAATTAACACACAGAAATCCCTTGCATTCCTATACACTAACAATGAGAAAATAGAAAGAGAAATTAAGGAAACAATTCCATTCACCATTGCAATGAAAAGAATAAAATACTTAGGAATAAATCTACCTCAAGAAACAAAAGACCTATATATAGAAAACTATAAAATACTGATGAAAGAAATCAAAGAGGACACAAATAGATGGAGAAATATACCATGTTCATGGATCAGAAGAATCAATATAGTGAAAATGAGTATACTACCCAAAGCAATCTATAGATTCAATGCAACCCCTATCAAGCTACCAACAGTATTTTTCAGAGAAATAGAACAAATAATTTCACAATTTGTATGGAAATACAAAAAAAAAAAACCTCAAATAGCCAAAGCAATCTTGAGAAACAAGAATGGAACTGGAGGAATCAGCCTGCCTGACTTCAGACTATACTACAAAACTACAGTCATCAAGACAGTATGGTACTGGTACAAAGACAGAAACATACATCAATGGAACAAAATAGAAAGCCCAGAGATAAATCCACACACCTATGGACACCTTATCTTTGACAAAGGAGGCAAGAATATACAATGGAGAAAAGACAATCTCTTTAACAAGTGCTGCTGGAAAAACTGGTCAACCACTTGTAAAAGAATAAAACTAGAACACTTTCTAACATTATACACAAAAATAAACTCAAAATGGATTGAAGTTCTAAGTGTAAGACAAGAAGCTATAAAACTCCTAGAGGAAAACATAGGCAAAACACTCTCTGACATAAATCACAGCAGGATCCTCTATGACCCACCTCCCAGAGTAATGGCAATAAAAGCAAAAATAAAAAAATGGGACCTAATTAAACTTAAAAGCTTTTGCACAACGAAGGAAATTATAAGCAAGGTGAAAAGACAGCCTTCAGAATGGGAGAAAATAATAGCAAATGAAACAATTGACAAAGAATTAATCTAAAAAGAAAAAAAAAGAAGTGGCTCACGCTGCTCAATACAGAAAAATAAATGACCCAATCAAAAAATGGGCCAAAGAACTAAACAGACATTTCTCCAAAGAAGACATACAGATGGCTAACAAACACACAAAAAGATGCTCAACATCACTCATTATCAGAGAAATGCAAATCAAAACTAAAATGAGGTACCATCTCACGGTGGCTAGAATGGCTGCTATCAAAAAGTCTACAAACAATACATGCTGGAGAGGGTGTAGAGAAAAGGAAACCCTCTTAAACTGTTGGTGGTAATGCAAACTAGTACAGCCACTATGGAGAACAGTGTGGATATTCCTTAAAAAACTGGAAATTGAACTACCATCTGACCCAGCAATCCCACTGCTGGGCATACACACTGAGGAAACCAGAATTGAAAAAGACACGTGTACCCCAATGTTCATCTCAGCTTTGTTTACAATAGCTAAGACATGGAAGCACCCTAGATGTCCATTGGTAAATGAATAGATAAGAAAGTTGTGGTACATATACACAATGGAATATTACTCAGCTATTTAAAAGAATGCATTTGAATCAGTTCTAATGAGGTGGATGAAACTGGAGCCTATTATATAGAGTGAAGTAAGTCAGAAAGAAAAACACCAACACAGTATATTAATGCATATATATGGAATTTAGAAAGATGGTAATGATGACCCTATATGTGAGACAGCAAAAGAGACACAGACTTAAAGAACAGACTTTTGGGCTCTGTGGGAGAAGGTGAGGGTAGGATGATTTGAGAGAATAGCATTGAAACATGTATATTACCATGTGAAATGGATTGCCAGTCCAGGTTCGATGAATGAGATGGGGTGCTCAGGGCCAGTGCACTGGGATGACCCTGAGGGATGGGATGGGGAGGGAGGTGGGAGGGGAGTTCAGGATGGGAAACACATGTGCACCCATGGCTGATTCATGTCAATGTATGGCAAAAAACACTACAATATTGTAAAGTAATTAGCCTCCAATTAAAATAAATTAATCAATTTTTTAAAAAATGAATAAGAGACTGTCAATGAAACCAAAAGCAAGTCCTTTGTAAATGCTGACAAAATATACAGGCTTCTAGATGCCACATTAAGCAGAGAGCAAGAGAAAAGAAGGCAGGCAGGCAAATAAGCAATCTTAGGAAAACTTAAAGGCTGAAGAAGGTGGGGAGAGAAGTCTAGACTTGTCAGAGTGTTGGAAGGACCCAACAGGCCCAGATAAGGCAAGACAGGGAGGAAGGAACAGACATCCAAGAGCAGCATGAAGGCACTGAGTAAAGAAGAAGAAATCACAGAGAATGAGGGAAAAGGACACGAAGAGCATGAAATGCATTAAGAGAGAGACATATGAAGAGCAGCATTAAGATAACCATAGACTAGCTCTTCAAGTGAGTTTCTAAGGCAAAAGCTAGCATTACATAAAATAAAGACAATTTAGAATAAAACTACTTTATGAAAAACTGTTCATTTAGAATTAAAATAATGCAGCAGAAGGTTGGGAGTGAATATAATTGTTCTTTCACACATCTGAATAGCTCATTAACAGAAATCAAGGTAAAGAAATCAAGGCAAACATAGCCGATCTTTCTCCAGAGAAGAATCCCTAATCTAACTACCCATCAAGGTCTGTTTCCTAATTTAATGTGCTCAGGAAACACCTTTTAGGTATGAAACGCTCAAATTATATTAAAAACTGCCAATGAACCCCGTGTATTGCATTTACAGAGTTAATTGTGCTAACTTCCCTGGTGGCTCAGATGGTAAAGCATCTGTCTACAATGCAGGAGACCCTGTATCAATTCCTTGGTCAGGAATATCTCCTGGAGAAGGAAATGGTAACCCACTCCAGTATTCTTGCCTGGAAAATCCCATGGATGGAGAAGCCTCGCAGGCTACAGTCCATGGGGTCGCAAAGAGTCGGACACAACTGAGCGACTTCACTTCACTATGTACGTGATGAAGCCAAAGCTCCAATATTGTCAACCTGATGCAAAGAGTCGACTCACTGGGAAAGACCCTGATGCTGGGAAAGATTGAAGGCAAAAGGAAAAGGAGACAGAAGAGGATGTGATGGTTAGATAGCCTCACTGACTCAATGGACATGAATTTGAGCAAACTCTGGGAGATAGTGAAAGACAGAGGAGCCTGGCAAGCTGCAGTCCAGTTCTTCCACTTTGAGATATCTTTTCCCTGCATAGGGCTCTCAGTCTGCATCCCAAGACTTTGTATTTTAACAGGGGAAGATACATTAAGATATTGATAATGGGGAGGGGGGGTTCAAGAGGGAGGAATATATGTATACATATAATTGATTCACTTCTTCGCATAGCAGAAACTAACAAAACATTGTAAAGCAATTATACTCCAATAAAAAATATATTGATCACTTGCCTTTAAAGAATATGCATAAAAAATATATTAGCAGAGAATCTCGTTATGCCTTTGTAAAACAAGCTTTCATAGCATCCTTAAAATCACAAAATATAGAATCACTACTGTTCTTTCAACCCCTTGGCCCAAAAATGCCTATGATATATAGACTACGATGTGCAATTGAACAAGGATATTTACTGCCAAATAAAATATAATTCAGCTCTTTCTTCACACATGACCTTATTTCTCACTATCAAAAAAAAATCACAATCTCCTTTAACTATGGATCTATTCGTGTGACTCTTTTGATCAAAGTGTATCTACAAAATAAATAACCCAAAGTCACAAATCCAACTCTAAGTTCCAACATCTCATTTATGCAAAATAAGCAAGCTTCTCATTTATTGTTCCCACCAGCACCAAGGTGATTTCCTTCATCCTCAGTTTTGCTAATGTTACATTCTCCACCCAGATATCAACTCTTCTATTTCCCAAAGAACAAGTAATCCCAACTTTCCTTAGAGGTACTGACCAAATGCCTCCACAAAGTTTTCTCCTGATCCTCCACATCAGAAGTACTCCTTCTTTCCTACCCTCTCTCTCATTTATGACAGCTGTTCTTATAAATCTTGTGTTAGGATCATTTGTGTGTAAATGTTATTTCCCCTACTACACAGCAAGTCTTAAGGATAATATTCCTTTCTGAATTCTCATAATATCCCTCACAGTTCCTTGGAAAATTCTCTCAATGTAAGTATTCAAAAATTATTTGTAAAACAATTAAAATGTAGCAACAAGTTACAATGATTATATTACTAGTACAAAAATCCAGTTTCCTAGGAATATATGTACCAAAAAAAGGTTAGTTACTGACGACTTGTATAACAATCTCTTTTCTGGGGCCTCAATTTCTCAAATACATACCATTAATTAACCACAGAAAAAATTTAAACATAAAATTTATGAGAAAATAGTTATGTGCCACATAATGTAAAAATTAAGAACCTTAGAACTAAGGTAAATGTTCTTTATAAGAATTCCCAAGAAGGAGCCTAGCAGCTTAGAGTAAGGAACAAAGGAATTGATCTCCATTAATAAAGCTGATTATCATTTGGGACAATATATATACATAATGATATAAATGAAAGTGTGAGAGCAAAATCTCAGGAATTTTTAAAAATTGATACTAAATCAAATTTAGGAAGAGCAGGCTACAAAATTAATCAGTCTAGGCAAATAAGAAGTAATTCCAATAGCATTTTTCATTAGAATAGAACAAACAACCCTAAAATTTGTACGGAACCATAAAAGATCCCACAAAGCCAAAGAAGAACAAAGTTGGAAGCAAAATGCTTCCTGATTTCAAACTATACTATAAATCTATAGTAATCAAAACAGTATGATACTTGCATAAAAACAGACACATAGATTGATGGAAGAGAATAGACAGCCCAGAATAGAGAGTCCAAGACTGCTATCAAGGAGCCAAGAATATACAATGTGGAAAGAACAATCTCTTCAGTAAATGGTGCTGGGAAAACTGGATAGTCATATGCAAGATAAAGAAACTGGACCATTATCTTACACCATAGACAAAAATTAACTAAATTTTTAAGGCATCAAAGACTGTATGACCTGAAATCATAAAACTCCAAGAAGAAAGCATAGCTTTCTTGGAAAAGATTTTTTGAGTTTGACTAAGCAAAAGTAACAAAAGCAAAAATCAACATGATGGACTACACCAGCCTAAAGAGCTTCTGCACAGAAAAGGAAACCATCAACTAAAAAAAGACAACCTACCGGATATTTGCAAATCATACATTTTAATACATAAAGAATGCCTACAACTCAATAGCAAAAAAAACAAAATCCAAATATATATTGGACAGAGGATCTGACTAGACATTTTTTACAAAGAAGACAAACAGATGGCCAACTGGTACATGAAAAGGTGCTCAGCATCACTAATCATCAGGGAGATGTAAATCAAAATCACAGTGAGATACCTCACACCTATTCGGTTCAGTTCTGTTCAGTCACTTAGTTGTGTCCGACACTCTGCAACCCCATGACCACAGCACGCCAGGCCTCCCTGTTCATCACCAACTCCTGGAGTCCACTCAAACCCATGTCCATTGAGTCAGTGATGCCATCCAACCATCTTATCCTCCGTCGTCCTCTACTGCTAATGCCCTCAATTTTTCCCAGCATCAGGGTCTTTTCCAATAAGTCAGCTCTTTGCATGAGGTGGCCAAGTATTGGAGTTTCAGCTTTAGCATCAGTCCTTCCAATGAACACCCAGGACTGATCTCCCTTAGGATGGGCTGGCTAAGAGTCTTCTCCAACACCACAGTTCAAAAGCATCAATTCTTCAGCACTCAGCTTTCTTCACAGTCCAACTCTCACATCCATACATGACCACTGGAAAACCATAGCCTTGACCAGACGGACCTTTGTTGAAAAAGTAATGTCACTGCTTCTTAACATGTTGTCTAGGTTGGTCATAACTTTCCTTCCAAGGAGTAAGTGTCTTTTAATTTCATGGCTGAAATCACCATCCACAGTGATTTTGGAGCCCAGAAAAATAAAGTCTGACACTGTTTCCACTGTTTCCCCATCTATTTCCCATGAAGTGATGGGACCAGATGCCATGATCTTCGTTTTCTGAATGTTGAGCTTTAAGCCAACTTTTTCACTCTCCTCTTTGACTTTCATCAAGAGGCTCTTTAGTTCTTCTTCACTTTCTGCCATAAGGGTGGTGTCATCTGCATATCTGAGGTTACTGATATTTCTCCTGGCAATCTTGATTCCAGCTTGTGCTTCTTTCAGCCCAGTGTTTCTCATGATGTACTCTGCATAGAAGTTAAATAAGCAGGGTGACAATATACAGCCTTGACGTCCTCCTTTTCCTATTTGAAACCAGTCTGTTGTCCCATGTCCAGTTCTAACTGTTGCTTCCTGACCTGCATACGGGTATCTCAAGAGGCAGGTCAGGTGGTCTGGTATTCCCATCTCTTTCAAAATTTTCCACAGTTTATTGTGATCCACACAGTCAAAGGCTTTGGTGCAGTCAATAAAGCAGAAATAGATGTTTTTCTGAAACTGTCTGGCTTTTTTGATGATCCAGTGGATGTTGGCAATTTGGTTCCAAAGATGTTGGTTGCAGGAGATTGGCAATCTCTGGTTCCTCTGCCTTTTCTAAAACCAGCTTGAACATCTGGAAGTTCACGGTTCACATATTGCTGAAGCCTGGCTTGGAGAATTTTAAGCATCACTTTGCTAACATGTGAGATGAGTGCAATTGTGAAGTAGTTTGAGCATTCTTTGGCATTGCCTTTCTTTGGGACTGGAATGAAAA
Source organism: Bubalus kerabau (assembly GCF_029407905.1). Lineage (NCBI taxonomy): Eukaryota > Metazoa > Chordata > Mammalia > Artiodactyla > Bovidae > Bubalus > Bubalus kerabau. The sequence continues at coordinate 12,179,838 of NC_073639.1, read as the reverse complement.
CTGACCTTTTCTAGTCCTGTGGTCACTGCTGAGTTTTCCAAATTTGCTGGCATATTGAGTGCAGCACTTTCACAGCATCATCTTTCAGGATTTGAAATAGCTCAACTGGAATTCCATCACTTCCACTAGCTTTGTTTGTAGTGATGCTTCCTAAGACCCACTTGACTTCACATTCCAGGATGTCTGGCTCTAGGTGAGTGATCACACCACTGTGGTTATCTGGATCATGAAGATCTTTTTTGTACAGTTTTTCTGTGTATTCTTGCCACCTCTTCTTAATATCTTCTGCTTCTGTTAGGTCCATACCATTTCTGTCCTTTATTGAGCCCATCTTTGCATGAAATGTTCCTTTGGTATCTCTAATTTTCTTGAAGAGATTTCTAGTCTTTCCCATTCTATTGTTTTCCTCTATTCTTTGCACTGATCACTAAGGAAGGTTTTCTTATCTCTTCCTGCTATTCTTTGGAACTCTGCTTTCAGATGGGTATAACTTTCCTTTTCTCCTTTGCTTTTTACTTCCCTTCTTTTCACAGCTATTTGTAAGGCCTCCTCAGACACCCATTTTGCTTTTTTGCATTTCTTTTTCTTGGGGATGGTCTTGATTCCTGTCTCCTGTACAATGTCACAAACCTCTGTCCATAGTTCATCAGGCACTCTGTATATCAGATCTAGTCTCTTAAGTCTATTTCTCGCTTCCACTTATAGTCATAAGGGATTTGGTTTAGGTCATACCTGAATGGTCTAGTGGTTTTCTCCACTTTCTTCAATTTCAGTCTGAATTTGGCAATAAGGAGTTCATGATCTGAGCCACAGTCAGCTCCTGGTCTTGTTTTTGCTGACTGTATAGAGCTTCTCTATCTTTGGCTGAAAAGAATATAATCAATCTGATTTTGGTGTGGACCATCTGGTGATGTCCATGTGTAGATTCTTTTATTGTGTTATTGGATGAGGGTGTTTGCTATGACCAGTGTGTTCTCTTGGCAGAACTCTATTAGCCTTTGCCCTGCTTCATTCTGTACTCCAAGGTCAAATTTGTCTGTTACTCCCAGTGTTTCTTGATTTCCTACTTTTGCATTCCAGTCCCCTATAACAAAAAGGACATCTTTTTTGGGTGTTAGTTCTAGAAGGTTTTGTAGGTCTTCATAGAACTGTTCAACTTCAGCTTCTTCAGTGTTACACATATTAGAATGGCTACTATCAAAAAGCCAATAAATAACAAGTGTTTTGAGGAAAAGAGACCCCTTGTGCACTGCTGGTAGGAAGATAAATTGGTGCAACCACTATATAAAAGAGTATGAAGGGTCCTAAAAAAGTTAAAACAGAACTGCCGTACAATCCAGCAAGTCTATTTCTGGGTATTTGTCCAAAGGAAATGGAAACACTAACTCAGAATGATATATATACCTCCATATTCACTGCAGATGATTTAAAATAGCCAAGATAAGGAAACAACCTAAGTGTCCATCAGTGAATGAATGTAAACACAATGGAATCTTATTCACCCCCAAAAAAGGAACAAAATCTTGCCATTTGCAACAACATACATGTGCCTTAGGGCATTATGTTATGTGAAATAAGTCAGACAGAGAATGATAAATACCATAATCTCATTTATAGGTGTAATCTGAAAAAAAAAATTGAACTCATAGACAGCAGACTGGAGGTTGTCAGAGGCTGAGTGGTGGAGGTAAGGATGTGGGTAAAAAGGGTGAAAGAAGTCAAAAGGTACAAACTTTCAGTTATAAAGTAAGTCTTGGATTGTAATGTACAGCATACTGACTATAGTTAATAATACCATATTATATATTTGAAAATTGTTAAGAAAGTAGATCTTAAAAGTTCTCATCACAAGAAAAAACCTGTAATTATGTATGGTGATCACAATACTTATGTGATCATTTCACAATATATACAAATATTGAATCATTATATTATATACTTTAAACTGCTATGTTAATATATATTTCTCAATTTTAAAAGGGAAATAATAAAGTTAGATACACTAAGACAATTTTAAGCAAATTACCTAAAAAATTGCATTGTGATTAATTTTAAATTGTTTCTGATAGCTTCAACACCATGACAGGAAATGCAGAAATATATGAATTGAAAAGTGGTGAACAGAACAAGATTATGTTTGCAAAACAATCCTTCATTGTGAGCCTCACAAACTTCACTTCAATGCCAAGGTGGATGGAGGAGGTTTACTTTAAGATAACACCAGGATCCAGTCTGGGAAAAAGTTGTCTTCTTCCAGGCTTCATCTCCAGTTCACCACATAATTACAGTGTTGTGTTTCACACACACACACACACAAACTGTATCAAATTCTTCATTTTAAAAAGTTATCAAATATTTTATTCCATCTTCTGTGAGGTAGCACTACAGAGAAATTGACAGTTTATTCATGGAGCCCGTTCAGTAAGGAGACAGAAGCATGAGGACAAAGGCTGCAGTTTTTATATATATCATATGTGTATGTTAGTCACTTAGTCATGTCCAACTCTGCGACACCATGGACAGCAGCCCATAAGGCTCCTCTGTCCATGGAATCCTCCAGGCAAGAATCCTAGAGTGGGTTGCCATTTCCATCTCCAGGGGATCTTCCTGACCCAGGGATCAAACCCAGGTCTCCTGAACTGCAGGCAGATTCTTTACCATCTGAGCTACAGGGAAGTATATATATATAAAATAAAGGTGCCTTGATCCCATAGACTCTGTTTATCTAACCCTCTCTATAAGACCATCAATGCCAGTAAGAGAATTATGTTTAATTGAATTATTTAATAACTTTTAGGTACAGTTGCACATGAGGGATTAGAAAAAAATAATCTCCAGTTCAGATTAATTTATAAAAAGCCTATTCAGTTATAACTCAGGGATAAGGTTCTCTACAGATCTCTACAAACCCCTAAGAGACAAATCCCCAAATAGTTTCTAAATCACTTTTCCTAATTACTCCCAGTATGGGTTCCCAGAGATCTTAATCCATTTGCCATGCAGTGATTTTCAGTAGCAGCTTTAATAAAAATATTAAATTTAAATAAATTGTGTACATAGAGTGTTTGTACAAACACAGAGAGCCTGGTTCATGCTCTGATAACACCATCTGAATAACAAAATAACAAAAGCTTTCAAGTACATTCAGTGAGTGAGGTTTAAAAATAATTAACTACACCCTAATACTGGCCTTTATCCTAAAAATACAGTGGCTTCCTAATTATGCAGAGTCCGTCATTATCACTGTCATCAGAAAGCAGTAATATGGACAATACATGATCCTGCTCGTGTAGAGTACAGCATGATGCATACAACAGCAGGAACAAACAAAACCATTTGCAATCACTGCAGAAAGTCATATTTTTACGTGTTGAGTTTGGCCATACATGAAAATACATGGAAGAGATGAGATTTTACAAAGCTGGTGAAGGATGAGGAAAAGAGGCTTGGAAAAGCACAAAAGTCAAACTGTTTCCTAAAATGGAACATCAGAGAAAATCTCACAAAGATTTGTAAAATAAAAATAATTGATGGCGGGAGTGGAAGAAGGCTCAAGAGGGAGGGGCTATATGTATAATTATGGCTGATTTGAGTTGTTGTATGGCAGAAAGAAATGGCAACCCACTCCAGTACGCCTGCCTGGAAAATTCCATGGATGGAGGAGCCTGGTAGGCTACAGTCCATGTGGTCACAGTCAGACACAACTGAGTGACTTCACTTTCTTTCTTTCTATAGTTCCTTTTGCAGAGGGAAATGGCAACCCACTCCAGTGTTCTTGCCTAGAGAATCCCATGGACAGAGGGGCCTCGTGGGCTACAGTCTATGGGGTTGCAAAGAGTCAGACATGACTAAGCAACACACACACACACACACACACACACACACGGCAGAAACCAACACAACGTTTTAAAAATTAATAACAAAAAATGAAAGTAATTGGTGTTTGATCATCATCATGCTAAACCCTCTAAAGCATGATTCTACTGAAGAGTCACACAATACTCTGCCCTTACTACCACTAATCTCAATTTCTTAGAGAAAGACACTGGGGCTTGGAGAGGTCCAATAACTTGTTCAAGGCCAAAAAGCTATAGATGGCAGTGTCAGGGTTCAAACCACGACCCTCTGATCAAAACCTCAAGCTTTTAACCAATGGGCATGCTGCTTCTTATTATGAAAGGAATGAAGAGAAACTCCCACAGAAAAATCGGATGCCTGAAGAGCCAGGAACATTTATCCACCTTGTAAGAATCTGTGCAATGAGGAAAAGGAGTTGAGAACAGAGACAGTACTTAGTGGTGGTGGTGGTGGTGGCGGTGGTAGTGGTAGAGTTGAGAAATATGCCATATTTGCCAGTGGAAAACAATGTATTTTCCTTAAAAAAAAAAAAAAAAAGAATCCCCAGCAGTGGGATTTCTGGGTCAGTGTACACCCGTGGCGGATTCATGTTGATGTATGGCAAAACCAATACAATATTGTAAAGTAAAAAAAAAAATTTTTTTTAATAAAAAGAATCCACATTTACCTTCTGACCACAATGCTTGATTCCAGCACCTTGGTCACATTAAATAAGGATGCTGTGATATCCCTCAGTCCAGAAACAGGTACCACAAACATAAGAGCTGGATAAAAGCACTACATCCTATGAGTAGTTTCTTTTTTAAAACTTTTTATTTTGTATTGGAGTGAAAGTGTTAATCATCCAGTCATGTTCAACTCTTGTGTGAACCCATGGACTGCAGCATGCCAAGCTTCCCTGTTCTTCACTATCTCCCAGAGCTTTGCTCAAACTCATGTCCATTGAGTCAGTGATGCCATCCAACCATCTCATCCTCTGTCACCTGCTTCTCCTCCTGCTCTCAATCCTTCCCAGTATCAGGGTCTCTTCCAATAAGTCAGCTCTTCACACTGGGGTGGGTGGCCATTTCCTTCTCCAGGGGATCCATCTGACCCAGGGATCTAACCCAGGTGTCCTGCATTGCAGGTAGATTCTTTACCATCTGAGCCACCAGGGAAGCCCATGTATCGGAGTATAGTCAATTAACAATATTGTGATAGTATCAGATGCACAGCAAAGCGACTCAGCCATACATGCATGTATCCATTCTCCCCCAAACCCCACTCCCATCTAGGCTGCCACATAACACTGAACAGAGTTCCCTGTTCTATACAGTAGGTCCCTACACAAATGGTTTCTTAACAAAAATAACAAGTCCCAAACCACACTGCTCTTGTCAGCTGTGGTTTGGACTATTTACTTAATTTTTTTTTAATTAGAGGCTAATTACTTTACAATATTGTATTGGTTTTGCCATAAATCAACATGAATCCGCCACGGGTGTACATGTGTTCCCAATCCTGAACCCCCCTCCCACCTCCCTCCCCATACCATCCCTCTGGGTCATCCCAGTATTTCATACTGAAGTTTTTACTACCGTAACCTTAGCTCAAGTGCAGTAGAGACACTGCTTTAATATTCATTTCAAACTGAACAGTACAGGAATGATGAAAGAACACAGGAAGAGGGCCACGTAGTGATATTTGGGTCTGTCACCAACCAGAAAATGATGAAGAGGAGAGCAGCTGATAGCTGCAAAACACAGGGAAAGAAAATAATGTGTCCTCTACCTAACCACTTCAAAACCCTTTCAAAAATACGAGAAGTACCAAGAAATAGATTTCTCCACAAGATTTTCCTATAAAATTTAGATTACGATTGAACACTTAGGCATTTTATATGCTGGCAAATGCTGCTGTCAGGGAAACCAAGAGATCAGAATCTTTCTATTAAAGTCTTAGCCCTCCAGGAAATGCTCTCAAGGAGATGAAGAGTAAGGATGGCATTCATTGGTTTGAAGCAGGAGACAGCAGAAACTGACCAAGATAACACAGTGTGAGAACAAGAAAAAAAAAAGGAAGATGAAGGAATTTTGAAAACAGTTAATCACTATTTCTGTGTTTCTATGATTTGCTGAAAAGTCACGGAACATTTACTATTTTGCAACCATTACCGCATAACTGGCAGAATTGTTACAAATAAATCTTAGCCTAACAAAGATGTTTGATGAAAATAGGAAATTCAGTGGGTATCCATAGGAACAGGATGTGGTTCCCAGGTTTGCAAGTCAAGAAACTCACTACATATAACTTTCAGATTTTTATACTTATGCTACTCTTTCCACATTAATGGGAAAATGATATACAAGAGATCAATGTTGACCCTAATAATGATAATCACATTTTTGTTACTTTACCTACAGCTAATTGAAATGTTTCTGCCTGAAGATATTAGTGAAAACAAACTAGGAACTGTAATAAAATAGTATGTAAATAATGAACATATTTTGTAAAAAACACAGATTTGTGGTCTGATCTCATGACCCTTAATCTTATCTGCAAATTTTCCTAAAAGCATATACATTGCTCATATAATTTTTTAAAAGATGGTATAGGAAGAAGTAAAATCTAATGAAACAATTTTCATTTGCCAAAATCATCTATCACTAAAATGGCAGTTTATCTACTTCTGACAGTAACTGTCATGAGGATTTTCATGGGGACAGGCACTGCTCAGCGTAATATGCAAACTGGATGCCACCTTGCCTGAGGATACCCAGAGGTTTGTATTGAAATTCTTATTCTGAAACTGAGTTTTCAAAGATCCATGAAATATTGTTTCCTTTTTTTCAAAATACCTCCCTAATATACTTTTTCTTCTATTGTACGCAGTTATATTTTAGTGTGGTTTGTTCCTGGTGTCATATTTAGCTCTTGTCATTCCAAGCTGCATTAAGTCGCTTGTGAAAGAGACAGCTGTAAACAGCAAATTCCACCCATGCCTGGGGTCACTGTCAGTCTTAGAGGATAATACTTCCTGAACTTGACCCAAGGTTCAAGAATGCATCTTGCTTGATAGCCTGCAGTCTTCTCTCAACTGACTGTGTTGGCTAGAGTGCAAGTCTCAGTACTATAACTACACATTTTAGCCTGGACTAGTAAACGCTTTGTTGAGCTGTATCAGCATTGCTGATCATTAGTCTCTGTCATGAAGATGATAAGTTAAAACTCGTTCTGTGAAGAACTGAAATCTTTATGTGCAAATGTTCTTATTGAAATAGGAGAATGAATAGGACTGTAGGAGGGACTATGCGGTTTAGTCACTAAATCGTGTCTCACTCCTTTGCAACCCCATGGATGGTAGCCTGCCAGACTCCTCTGTCCATGGGAGTTTCTAGGCAAGAACACTGGAGTGGGTTGCCACTTCCTTCAGGAGATCTTCCCAACCCAGGGATTGAACCTGCGTCTCCCACGTCTCCAGCACTGGCAGGAGAATGCTTAACCTCTGACCACCTAGGAAGCCGTAGAGGTACTTAAAAGAGAGAGAGAGACAACATGAAATGGCCTTTTATAAGTATGTATGTTCTAAGGACATCTGTTTTCAAGTTTAGGGTATTTACTATTTTAAAATTACATATACGGCCTAATTTTAATTACATGAGCCTAGAAAAATCTATATAAAATCACTGTGAGTACCAGTCTCATGTCTCAAGGAAATTAACTCACAGCCCTCGTATAAATAATTTTATCACCTAAGTTCCTAGGAGGATAGCTAGATAGGAGGTGACATTCCTTCCCCAGTGGCTCAGACGGTGAATCCGCCTGCAGTGCAGAACACCTGGGTTCAATCCCTGGATTGGGAAGATCCCCTGGAGGAGGGCTAGCAACCCACTCCAGTGTTCTTGTCTGGAGAATCTCTGTGGACAGAGGAGCCTGGCAGGCTACAGTCCATGGGTTCGCAGAGTTGAACATGACTGAGCAACTAAACACACATTTTGCTTCAAATTAAATTTGTATTTCACACACACCAAAAAATGTGAAGGGCTAGGTAGATTAATTAGTAATCATGCTTTCAAAAAGGGAAAATTTCATAATCACTGTGAAGCCTTTTGCAATTTGGAGACTGGATTAACTGCAACACCAGGAGGTAGAATGACCTTATCCACTTCACAGCCTCTGTGATACAAAGGCAGGATTAGAAACTGAAAAGTTTACTCACTAGATAAATGACTTATAATGAATGAAATCATTTTCTAACCTCTCTGTATTGTTACAGGCATCATAATTTACACCAACAATAAACAACAGTTAATAAGAAAAAATTTGTAAGTAGAGATATCATATCAAACCTTTAAAAAATGTTTTAATTTTTAAATTTTCTATTTAAAAATTTCTGGACAAGTATATTTTAAAGTTAAAATAAATTCTTGTTTAGGATCAATTTTCTGAACAGCCCACACACTGCTTAGGAACTTGAATATCTGCTGACAAGAGTTCTAACATGTAGAATCCAGCCTGTGACATTTCTATCTGTAATGGAATTATCCCAATGTTTTCCCCACCCCTAATCAGGGTAAGATTACTCAACAACAGGAGCACATAAATAGTGACCAAGGATCATTAAGGAAAACACTCACAAGATTTGGCAATTGAATCACATATTTACTGGTGGCTTAAAATATGTGAATCCTCTGTGGTATTACTTGGCAGTAAGAGTTAAGAATGAAACAGCTGACAAACTTGAGTCTTTGGGCATTTTATGTAACTTGTTGACCAAGACAATTCAATTCTTTACAGCATCTGAGACTAAATTTAGAAAAATATTTATGAATAATTAGAACTATTTATGGTATATTTAGATCAAAAACTTAAGAAGGAATATTAAAACCTCCACAGATAAGAGAATGAAATATCAAAATTATTTTTCATGATAAAGGATTCACTTTCATTTGCACTTAACAATTCATAGATATAAGAAATCTTCATTACCATAAGTAATACTGCATTAGAACTTACCTAAACAACAGACTAAATACCCCTCTTAGCCAGGTTTTCATTTTGGTTCTTCTCTCATTCTGAACAGCTTTCTTAGGGGAATTCATTTCTACCCAAGAATTCAAGAAGTTCCCATGAGCTGGCAGCTCTAAGTCATAAAAGTGTACAACCAACTGCCTGCCGGACATGTCCTTCAAGGTGGTCCATCAGAAATCACAAACTACTCTTGACCAGATAAAGTCCATGTACTTTTATATCCAAAATGCATCCCTTTCTGAATCTCTGCAAATAAAAGTACCAACCTCTCAGATGCAGCATTTTAATGGGGCATACATATGAGAAAGAAGACACAGTCCAGAACTCTAAAAAGTGCAAAGTGAGATCAGAGACCAACATCACATAAAACCTAGAGCCCAAAAAATCTGTGGTCCTCAAGAGCTAAAAGAACCTAAAAATAAAAAAACAGACCATGCTATACTGGAAAAGTTCAGTTTTCAGTCCAATCCCAAAGAAAAGCAATGCCAAAGAATGTTCAAACTACCACACAATTGCACTCATCTCACATGCTAGCAAAGTAATGCTCAAAATTCTCCAAGATAGGCTTCAATAGTATGTGAACCGTGAACATCCAAATGTTTAAGCTGGATTTAGAAAAGGCAAAGGAACCAGAGATCAAATTGCCAACATCTGACGGATCATGGAAAAAGCAAGAGAGTTCCAGAAAAACATCTACTTATGCTTTATTGACTATGCCAAAGCCTTTGACTGTGTGGATCACAATAAACTGTGGAAAACTCTGAAAGAGATGGGAATACCAGACCACCTGACCTGCCTCTTGAGAAATCTATATGCAGGTCAGGAAGCAACAGTTAGAATTGGACATGGAACAACAGACTGGTTCCAAATAGGACAGGTTCCAAATCAAGGCTGTATATTGTCACCCTGCTTATTTAACTTATATGCGGGGAGCCGGTGGGAGGCACTCCGCCCGTGGCAAAGGTCATGAGGAAGGAGGCTCGACATACGCAAAGGCGGGATCAAGCCTCAGGAGTCCCCCTGGAAATCCTTGAGCATCTACCCCCATAACCAGAGCCTGCCTACTTTACTACTTTGTGCTCTTACCTACACCTCTGACTTTACGGGGGGGCTGTCCCCCACCACTTCTTTCGGAGAAGGAGTTAACTTAGAGCTCCAGTTAATAATAATTCCTGGGTGTGATAGGAGTGTTTCAACCTACAAACTCCTCTGAAGGTTCTCTAGCCTGCCTGACAGTCTTGTCCGGCCACATGTGATTGCTCACAGCCTCCCAACCGTGAGAGGCACGAGGTGCTTTAAACCTTCTAAAAACAGGTTCCTTAGAAAAGTTAGAAAACCATTAGTATAAGTATAATGGGCTGATTAGAAATTGTATTGGTGAAGGGTTTTTCATTTGTTGAGCCAATGTTTGCTGCTAAGTCTCCACATCCCCTGCCCTTATACACATTAATGAATATATAGAAGAAATAAGTATTAACCTTTGATATAAATCACGTTAGACCTTAGGCTAAGTAAATTCTTTCCTTAACTAAAACCCACTACACCCTCACCCTATAGGAATGTAACTTTATTTGGGTGGCGTCTGTTTTAAGAATAATCACCCCTGGAGAAATAAGTGTCCTGGTTGACTGACTGCTGTCACAAGGAGAGGGTCATAAATTGTCAGCAGGCCCCCTGGCCAGAAGATGATGTAACACCCCTAAGACCTCTGTATACATTTGTATGAAGCACCTGACTTTGATAAAAGTCAGGACTGCTGACCCCACGTGACTTTTGCATAACATCTCAGTGTATAAAAGTAGACCATGGAAAATAAAGAATTGGGATCAGTTTCTCGAAATACTGGTCTCCCCATGTCGCTCTCTCTCTCAAACTCTGGCTGAGTCTCTATCTGGAGCACGGAACCCGCCATGCTTACTAATTATGCCTGGGCTTCTAAGATCCGACCGGGGAGGCCTCAGTGTCTCCTCTCCTTCGGGAGAACGGAAGGACGCCTGCGGCCTACGTAAGTGGTGCAAGCTTCTTGTCTTGAAGTTTTATTGGTCTCCTGCGTAAACCAAGCTACTCAGCCTCTTTTCTCCACTGAATTTTCCTGCTGAGCTATCCTCATTCTATTACTCTTTATATCTCTAATTAATATCTAATTGAAGCTATTGTTTCCTGATCCTCACCAACGCCGTCCCCACTTTGAACTCCCTGGATCAGCCAGGGCTGGACCCCAGCACTTATATGCAGAGTACATTATGTAAAATGCCAGGCTGGATGAAGCAAAAGCTGGAATCAAGATTGCCAGGAGAAATATCAATAACCTCAGATATCTAAATTATACCACCCTTATGGTAGAAAGTGAAGAAAAACTAAAGAGCCTCTTGATGAAAGTGAAAGAGGAGAGTGAAAAAGTTAACTTAAAACTCAACATTCAGAAAACTAAGATCATGGCATCTGGTCCCATCACTTCATGGAAAATGGATAGGAAAACAATGCAAACAGCAACAGACTTTATTTTCTTGGGCTACAAAATCACTGCAGAGAAGAAGCTTGTTCCTTGGAAGAAAAGTTAGGACCAACCTAGACAGCATATTCAAAAGCAGAGACATTACTTTGCCAACAAAGGTCCATCTTCAGTCAGTTCAGTTCAGTCACTCAGTCATGTCCAACTCTCTGCGACCCCATGAATTGCAGCATGCCAGGTCTCCCTGTCCATCAGCAACTCCTGGAGTTTACTCAAACTCATGCCCCTCGATTACATGATGCCATCCAGCCATCTTATCCTCTGTCGTCCCTTCTCCTCCTACCCCCAATCCCTCCCAGCATCAGAGTCTTTTCCAATGAGTCAACTCTTCACATGAGGTGGCCAAAGTACTGGAGTTTCAGCTTTAGCATCAGTCCTTCCAGTGAACACCCAGGACTGATCTCCTTTAGGATGGACTGGTTGGATCTCCTTGCAGTCCAAGGGACTCTCAAGAGTCTTCTCCAATACCACAGTTCAAAAGCGTCGATTCTTCGGCACTCAGCTTTCTTCACAGTCCAACTCTCACATCCATACATGACCACTGGAAAAAACATAGCCTTGACTAGATGGACCTTTGTTGGAAAAGTAATGCCTCTGCTTTTTAATATGCTATCTAGGTTGGTCATAACTTTCCTTCCAAGGAGTGTCTTTTAATTTCCTGGCTGCAACCACCATTTGCAGTGATTTTGGAGCCCAGAAAAATAAAGTCTGACACTGTTTCCACTGTTTCCCCATCTATTTCCCGTGAAGTGATGGGACCAGATGCCATGATCTTCGTTTTCTGAATGTTGAGCTTTACGCCAACTTTTTCACCCTCCTCTTTCACTTTCATCAATAGGCTCTTTAGTTCCTCTTCACTTTCTGCCATAAGGGTGGTGTCATCTGCATATCTGAGGTTATTGATATTTCTCCCAGCAATCTTGATTCCAGCTTGTGCTTCTTCGAGCCCAGCATTTCTCATGATGTACTCTGCATATAAGTTAAATAAGCAGGGTGACAATATACAGCCTTGACGCACTCCTTTTCCTATTTGGAACCAGTCTGTTGCTCTATGTCCAGTTCTAACTGTTGCTTCCTGACCTGCATACAGGTTTCTCAAGAGACAGGTCAGGTGGTCTGGTATTCACATCTCTTTCAGAATTTTCCACAGTTTATTGTGATCCACATAGTCAAAGGTTTTGGCATAGTCAATAAATCAGAAATAGATGTTTTTCTGGAACTCTCTTGCTTTTTCAATGATCCAGCAGATGTTGGCAATTTGATCTCTGGTTCCTCTGCCTTTTCTAAAACGAGCTTGAACATCTGGAAGTTCATGGTTCTAGTCAAAATAAGGTTTTTACAGTAGTCATATATGGATATAACCGTTGGACTATAAATAAAGCTGAGTGCCAAAGAATCGATGCTTTTGAACTGTGGTGTTGGAGAAGGCTCTTGAGAGTCCCTTGGACTGCAAGGAGATCCAACCAGTCACTCTTAAAGGAAATCAGTCCTGAATAATCATTGGAAGGACTGATGTTGAAGCTGAAACTCCAATACTTTGGCCACCTGATGTGAAGAACTGACTCATTGGAAAAGACCCTGATGCTGGGAAAGATTGAAGGCGGGAGGAGAAGGGGATGACAGAGGATGAGATGGTTAGATGGCATCACCGCCTCAATGGACAGGAGTTTGAGTAGGCTCCAGGAGTTGGTGATGGACAGGGAAGCCTGGCGTGCTGCAGTGCATGGGGTCACAAAGAGTTTGACACGACAAAATGACTGAACTGAACTGACTGATATTAATCAAAAAGACAAAAAAGCTGAAATGGTTATACTAATATTAGATAAACTAGATTTCAAGCAAACAATATACAAAGGATAGAGTAGAACACTTCATAATTACAAAAGGGACAACTCATTTAGGAGGACATAATAATCCTCAATATTTATGTACCTAATTACATAACTGAAAACTAAACAAAGCAGAACCCTGACAGAATTATGAATTATAGCTGGAGACTTCAACATCTCTTAATAATTGATAGACAAAGTATGCAGAAAATCTGTAAAGATATAGGCACCTTAAATAATACTATCAAGCAACTTGAAAGAATTGACACTCACAGAATAAAAAAATAGCCAATTAAACCTAAAGTAAGCAAAATTAAAAAATCATAAGAGTAGGGCAGAAATCAACAAGAGAAAAAAAATTTAATTCAATAAACTTAAAAGCTAGTCCTTTAAAAAAAAATCAATAAAATTAATGACCCTATAGCCAGACTTATGAGAAAAGGAGTGTGAACATACAAATTGCAAATATCAATTAAGAAAGAGGTGTCAAAACTATATATTTTACAGGAAGTAAAATAATAAAGGTCTATTTTCAACAACTTTATGCCCATAAATTCACTCAGAAAAAACGGTATCCTTGAAAGACACAAACTTGTAGGGTCACTGAAGAAGAGTTACCTGTATAACTACGTATCTATTTTAGAAACTGATATATAGTTTAAATTTTTCCACAGAGAAAACTCCAGGCCCAGATGGCCTCACTGTTGAATTCTAACAAATATTTAAGGAAGATATACCAATTCTACACAAGCTCTCCCAGAAAAGTGAAAAGGGCAAAAAGACTGCCACTCATTCTATGAGGTAAGCATGAAGACAAAACCAGACAAAGCCATTATAAGGAAAACAAAATAAAAAAAAAAAAAACAAATAATATTCCTCATGAACATAGATGCAAAACCCCTCTATGAAATATTAGGAAATTACATCCAGCAATATACAAAATAATTAAAGGGACTAGATCTGATAGACAGAGTGCCTGATGAACCATGGACAGAGGTTTGTGACATTGTACAGGAGAGAGGGATCAAAACCATCCTCAAGAAAAAGAAATGCAAAAAGGCAAAATGGCTGTCTAGGAGGCCTTACAAATAGCCGTGAAAAGAAGAGAAGCAAAAAGGAAACAAGAAAAGGAAAGATATATGCATTTGAATGCAGAGATCCAAAGAATAGCAAGGAGAGATAAGAAAGCCTTCCTCAGGGATCAATGCAAAGAAAGAGGAAAACAATAGAATGGGAAAGCCTAGAGATCTCTTCAAGAAAATTAGAGACACCAAGGGAACATTTCATGCAAAGATGGGCACAATAAAGGACAAAAATGGTATGGACCTAACAGAAGCAGAAGATATTAAGAAGAGGTGGCAAGAATACACAGAAGAACTGGACAAAAAAGATCCTCATGACCCAGATAACCATGATGGTGTGATCACTCACCTAGAGCCAGACATCCTGGAGTGCAAAGTCAAGTGGGCTTTAGGAAGCATCACTATGAACAAAGCTAGTGGAGGTGATGGAATTCCAGTTGAGCTATTTCAAATTCTAAAAGATGATGCTGTGAAAATGCTACATTCAATGTGTCAGCAAATTTGGAAAACTCAGCAGTGGCCACAGGACTGGAAAAGGTCAGATTTCATTCCAATCCAAAAGAATGGCAATGCCAAAGAATGCTCAAACTACTGCACAGTTGCACTCATCTCACATGCTAGTAAAGTAATGCTCAAAATTCTCCAAGCCAGGCTTCAGCAATACATGAACTGTGAACTTCCAGATGTTCAAGGTGGTTTTAGAAAAGGCAGAGGAACCAGAGATCAAATTGCCAACATCCACTGGATCATAGAAAAAGGAAGAGAGTTCCAGAAAAACATCTATTTCTGCTCTATTGACTATGCCAAAGCCTTTGACTGTGTGGATCACAATAAACTGTGGAAAATTCTGAAAGAGATGGGAATACCAGACCACCTGACCTGCCTCTTGAGAAATCTGTATGCAGGTCAAGAAGAAACAGTTAGAATTGGACATGGAACAACAGACTGGTTCCAAATAGGAAAAGGAGGACGTCAAGGCTGTATATTGTCACCCTGCTTATTTAACTTCTATGCAGAGTACATCATGAGAAACGCTGGCTGGAAGAAGCACAAGCTGGAATCAAGATTGCTGGGAGAAATATCAATAACCTCTGATATGCAGATGACACCATCCTTATGGCAGAAAGTGAAGAAGAACTAAAGGACCTCTTGATGAAAGTGAAAGAGGAGAGTGAAAGAGTTGGCCTAAAGCTCAACATTCAGAAAACTAAGATCATGGCATCCGGTTCTGTCACTTCATGGCAAATAGATGGGGAAACAGTGGCTGACTTTATTCTTCTGGGCTCCAAAATCACTGCCAATGGTGATTGCAGTCATGAAATTAAAAGATGCTTACTGCTTGGATGGAAAGTTATGACCAACCTAGACAGCATATTAAAAATCAGAGGAATCACTTTGCCAACAAAGGTCCATCTAGTCAAATCTATGGTTTTTCCAGTAGTCATGTATGGATGTCAGAGTTGAACTATAAAGAAAGCTGAGCACCAAAGAAATGACGCTTTTGAACTGTGGTGTTGGAGAAGACTCTTGAGAGTCCCTTGGACTGCAAGGAAATCCAACCAGTCCATCCTAAAGGAGATCAGTCCTGGGTGTTCATTGAAAGGACTGATGTTAAAGCTGAAACTCCAAAATTTTGGCCACCTCATGCGAAGAGCTGACTCATTTGAAAAGACCCTGATGCTGGGAGGGATTGGGGGCAGGAGGAGAAGGGGACAACAGAGGATGAGATGGTTGGATGGCATCACTGACTCAATGGACATGAGTTTGGGTAAACTCTGGGTGTTGGTGATGGACAGGGAGGCCTGGCATGCTGCGGTTCATGGGGTCGCAAAGTGTCGAACATGACCTAGTGACTGAACTGAACTGAAGTGAATATACAAAAAGGATAATACATAATGACAAAGTGAGGCTGTCCCAGTAATGCATGATCAGCTTAACAATCATGTATCAGGAAATGTAATTCCCCATACTAACAAACAAAAAGAGAAACAAATTGATGTTTTTAACAAATTCAGAATAAACTTTTAAACAAAATCCAACATCTATTCTCAATAATAATAATAATAAATTCTCATCAGGCTATGAGTAGAAGAGCATTTCCTTGACCTCACACAGAGCATATATGAAGACTCTGTAGGGCACACCATATTTAATGGCAGAAGACTGAAATTTTTCCCCCAGTATCAGGAACAAGGCAAGAAGGCCTGCTCTCTCCCTCCTGTCCTGGAGGTTCTTGCCAGTGCAGCAAGGCAAGATAAATGAAATGAAAATCATCCAGATTGGAAAAGAAGGGCAATTGCCTTTACTGTCTAGTGCTTCCTAGAATATCTCTAAATTGATAATTAAAATTCTTTCTTTATATATCTATTTTAAAGGTTTTTAAGTCTTTATTGAATTTGTTACAATATTGTTTCTGCTTTATGTTTTGATTTTTCTGGTTGCCAGGAATGCAGGATCTTAACTCCTCAATCAGGGATTTTATCTGCAAGCCCCTTCATTGGAATGCGAAGTCTTAACCGCTCAACATCAGGGAAGTTCCTATATATTTTAAATAGTAAAAGAATCCCACAACTCAATTAAAATTAGAATAATAGTGTATACAACAAATAATTATATATTTCCTAAGAAGAACAAATTTTTTTATCAGATGACCCAGGGCTTCCCAGGTGACTCAGTGGTAAAGAATCTGCCTGCTAATGCACGAGACACAGGAGATGTGGATTTTTCCTGGGTCAGGAAGATTCCCTGGAGGAGGAAATGGCAATCTACTCCAGTATTCTTGCCTGGAAAATCCCCTGGACAGAGGAGCCTGGAGGGCTGCAGTCCATGGGGTCACGAAGAGTTGGACATGACTTGAGTGACTATGCAGAAGACCCAGGTAAACTGCTAAACACACTGAATATCACTGTGTGCCAAGAACCCTCTTGGTAACCACTTTGAAATGTGCAGTTTTTTTTAATGTCCTACTTACTTATTGTCTTAAAACTATCCTTTAAATATCTACCCTGTCAAACACAATGCCTTACTTGCACATGATGCAAGTACAATAAAACGAAGGCAGAAGAACAAAGGCTAAAGACAAAGACTGCCTTAAAATAGCTGTGTCACACTTAAATGTCATACTGCGTCTTAAAATTTCCTCTTACAAGCTAATTAATTCATTCCCTTGCATTGTGAAAGTTATCTCTTCAAAATAGTCCACTGTAGAGTGGAACTTCTTTCTCTTTTTTTGGGAGACAAGACTTATAGACTAATAAATTTCCTTCATCCTTCTTTATTACTTGGCTGGTTACTTGGTTCTGGTTTGATAGTAATACTTTAAAAATGTGTTATGTTCAGATATCTTTATAATTTTATAATGGAATTACACTGTCAGTCCTAAATTGTGTGTGTGATTTCTAGCATGCAGTGTAGATTCATATTCACTCACAAGCAGAATTCTGATGAATAAGAAAGCATAAATTCTTGTACTTGATAATGAGTTGTTATGACAATAGGTATATTGTTATTACCTTTATCAAAAATCAGTCATGCAAGGGATGTTTCTTATTCTAATAGGGTAACATCAGAGGAATTTAAAAGGAAATAATCATATTTTCTTTTAGTATAATAGGATGACTGACCCTAGATCCTTTTTCAATTAGCTAAGTCTTTGTTTGTATCTATTGTTCCAGTTCTATCTTAGCATCTGTTCTGATGAAAGTGGTTTGGTTGATCAGCTATATGGTCACCCTATCTTTTAGAGAGATTACTCTGAGACCTGAGAAATGTTTGTATCTTTTGATCTAATAATTCTTTAAGAAATCTATTCAAAGGAAATAATCACAGATACAGAAATATACATCTGTATGTAAATATGTCCATTATGGGATTATTCATAGTCACAAATGTTAACAACTTAAAGGCCAACAATAGAATTGTTGAATAAGTAATGGATCATAAACAAATGGGCTTTCCAGGTGGCACTAGTGGTAAAGAATCCACCTGCCACTGCAGAAGACACAAGAGACTAGGGTTCAATCCCTGGGTTGGGAAGCCCTGGAGTAGGAAATGGCAACCCACTCCATTATTCTTGCCTGGAGAATTCCATGGGCAGAGAAACCTGGTAGGCTACAGTCCATGGGGTTGCAAAGAGTCAGACATGACTGAGCAACTAAGCACAATTCATAAATAAATGGGATATAATGCAGTGCTTAAATGTTTCTGAAAACAGTTAATGACTGAGAAAAGTTCAGAATGTAATTTCAATATTAAAAAAATAAAGTACAAAATGTATGTACAGTATAAGCCCCACTCAATTACATATATCTCATATATAAACACATATGTACCATTCATAAAAAAGAAACATACAAAATGATAAGTGATTATCATTGGATAATGATAATTATTTTTTCTTCAAATTTTGCCATATTTTAAAAATTTTCTTTACTAATGTGTCACTTTTATAATCAGCAAAAAATAAACATTACTATAAAAGCGCAAAAGAAAGAAGCATCTTTAAAAACAAGTCAACATTGGTTAATAACATAAGTTATTTTCTCTGCCTGACATTCTTTTCGGGCATTACTAAATCAAATAGTAATTTAAAGAGGAAAACTTTCTAAAACTGAACTAGTATATAGTGTGTGCATGCACTCAGTCACTCATTTGTGTCCAACTCTGCGACCCCAGGGACTGTAGCCTGCCAGGCTCCTCTGTCCATGGAATTATCCAGGTAAGAATACTGGAGTGGGTTGTCATTTCTCCTCCAGGGGATCTTCCCAGCCCAGGGATTGAACCTGCATCTCCTGCATTGGCAGGTGGATTCTTTACCACTGAGCCACCTGGGAAGTAATAGCAACTAAAAATCTTTGCTTGCCATCTAGTTCTAGAAGAATGAAGTACCTACTGCAGTCGCTGACCTTCGGTACTCCTTGAAACAACTTCAGAGTGGAGATCAGGAATGAGGCACTCTGTGCTCTGGGAAAAACTGGCAGAACAGACCTTCAAGGAGTTAGATATTTTTAGGAGAAGATTTTATGAGCCCAATTTCTTGCATCTCCTATCTAGGAAAGCACTAAAATCATTAACAGAGACATCTGCTCCTCATGACTAGCAGCAACCTTCTTGTGACTAACAACAAGCCTCTCTCAAAATCTGTGCATGATTGCACGGATCCCCTTTCACTAAAATCACATATACACTGACCTCCCTCCTTCCTGTTTGGAGCAGTTCTCCAGAGCTACCTGAGGCTGTCTCCCTGGCTATAGTCCTTATTTTGCCCCAAATAAAATTTAACTCACAACTCTCACTTTGTGCTTTTTTTTTTTCAGTCCACAGTGGTCTTATTTAAATTTAAACTACCCCATTGTCACCTTGAGTATTACACTGTGAGCATTTTAAAATAAACATTTTTTAAATGGAACATATTTAAAGGATAACAACTAACATTTTAAAAATCTGACTGTTATATGAAGGAGACTTAAAGATATCCACACTGCTTTCAAAAGAAGTGAAAAGTTAAGCAGACAAAGGTTCTGCATCATCTGATGAAGAAGCAGCTAATGGATAGAGCTAACTTATGAAGAAATAGGAGCTCTCATCAGGCAGTGAGTTCCCCCTTCCTAACTATTTGAGAACTGCTGTTACTGGCCAAAAGTCTTACATGACAACCACATAGGAATCTGCTGTTGTTTGTAAAAATACCCTTCTTAATCTGGTTTTGGAGAGGCTAGGCATCAGATGAGTACTTAGACTGACTATTCTCTAATGATCCCTCCAAATCCAGCATGGTATATAAGGTTAATGATCCACATTGCTCACACCTAGTTTTACATCAAATTGTAAGATATAGCTGATGTTCTATCATTTAATAGTCAGGGAGTAATTATTCTCAGCCACTTCACTATTCATCAGCACTCCCACTAGAGGTGGAGGGGTGGAGAGCAATTCATTCAAATGGGTTGACTCTTGTGCACAGAAAAAGTTAAAATGAGAGACTGCATGCAAGCATTTAATGTGTGTGTGTGTGTGTGTGTGTGCGCGCGCTCAGTCACATCTGACTCTTTGTGACCCCGTGGACTGTACCCCACCAAGCTCCTCTGTCCGTGGAATTTTCCAGGCAAGAACACTGGAGTAGGGTGCTACTTCCTTCTCCAGGGGATCTTTCCAACCCAGGGATCAAGCCTGCGTCTCCTATCTTGCAGGTGGATTCTTTACCGACTGAGCCACCTAGGAAGGCTGGGAAGCCCCACACCATTGCCAAAGCGGTAAATTAGTATTCTGAGTGTGCTCCCTCAATTATTTATCCCTATTATCTATTTCCCATGCATTAGGTGCTTTCTGTTTGTTAACTAAACATACAATCAAGGATTTAGAATATAATTGTCATCTCGACTTCTCTTAAGTGCCAAATCTGTAACAATAATGACATGATAATACTGAGCTCATCTAGCCTAACTCAAGAGTTCTGATTTTATCACAACTTAATAAACATGGTGCAAATGACAGACCCTTTTATCCTCTGTCCTGCTCTACCATGATTTCTAAAGTGAAAAGTGAAAGTGTTAACCAAGACTTCTAAGGTAAATGATAGTCATTCTAAGAGGATGGATCATAAATGTCTCTAGGATTCATTATTGTAGATTTCAAGTGACTTCTTCACCCAGAAAGTTTATTTACAGAAAATAGACTACAATGATGAGGTAAGACTTTACTTCTATTGTTATTACAACTACAGTAAAAAAAATAACATCAAATTTACCATCCTTACCATTTTTAAGTGTACAGTTCAGTAGTATAAAGTGTATTCTCATCGTTGCAAAACAGATCTCCAGAAATTTTCCATGTTGCAGAACTGAAATCTATACCCATTAAACAACTCCCTAATACCCTCTCTACCCCCATCCCTTATAATTATTCTATCAATATTTTCTGTTTTTAATAATTTGCTTCTTGGGTTCATTTTGTCCAATTTTCTTGTACTTTTATGTTTGTGAAAATGAGGGAGAACATGCAGATGTTCCACTTCACATCTGTTTTCTGAAAAAATCAATCATTGTATTTGTATCAGGTTTTCCTGAATGTCATAGGATATACTGTTTTAATGCCACGGAAACTATAAAAGCAATTTGAAGAATAATGAGCATTTTTCTTGTCATACATAGAAAGTGATTGTTTGAAAAATGTAAGAGGCATTTAAGCAGTTTTTCTCCTTAGTTTTGCTCAAATATAGCAAGAGTATAATTAGCTGGACAATCTGCCTAACTCTGTAAGATATGTTACCTCAACTTCCAAACCTGAAGAAGTGACAAATCTTACAATAAAATTAAATTCTCTACTTCCTTAAAAAAATTACTTTCAGAGAAATTAAATAAAACACCTCCTATTTTCTCTTTCCCAAGAGGAAAGTACGTGTGTGTGTGTGTGTGTGTGTGTGTGTGTGTGTGTATAAAAGCAAGGTTAGAAAGAATTTTCAGTTTTTTTTTTAATTTAGCAAATTAAGATGCTACAATAATGAGGAGACATTCATTTTCTC
This sequence comes from Bubalus kerabau, assembly GCF_029407905.1. Lineage (NCBI taxonomy): Eukaryota > Metazoa > Chordata > Mammalia > Artiodactyla > Bovidae > Bubalus > Bubalus kerabau. Next base: position 12,158,028 of record NC_073639.1, on the reverse strand, counting down.
ACCATCAACTAATCACTTCCACATTACTGGACAGCTTCACGGGTTTGACTACTTCATTACCACTTAATGATCCTGGAAATAAGCCAACATTTTTCTTGGGTTCTTTTTGCTCAAAAACAAACAAACAAAATCTAAGAAGTTATTTTGGCAATGAAGCAATTCAAGTCTTTCACTTTGGATTATTCCTCCTTTCTAGCAAATATTTAAAAGATAAATTACCTTCCTACATTCTACCCCTAAACTCAAAGCATCTAAAATATAGATCTCTTGGTTTTACCCATGTTCCTGAAATGAGTAAATGTAAAATCTTCTCTGAAATAAGTATCTTAATGTTGCTTCTTCAAATACAAAGGTCACAAGATATGACCCAGAATATATATTTCTACACCAGACAAAGAAGTTAATGCCTAAAATGTTTAAAGATCTACAAAGGGAAAGCTAATAACAACCCAGCAAGTAATGTATTGATAGCTCAGCAGAGCCTTAAATCTGCTGACAAAGAGACAACCAGGAAAAGGATCCCCAAAATGACTAAAACTAGAGTCTGAGATAAAACTGTAATCTCTTCATTTTTGATCTTGTAATGTTTTCAGTTTTATTTATCAGCATAGGTCAGAGACTCACCATGTGTTTCAATTTTAACCAAATCCGTGATTCTAAAGTGCATATTTTCTAATTAATTGCTTGTACATCTCTTAAATTATACTTTTTTTTTTTGCACAAATTGAAAGAGTTAGTCACTCAGTCGTGTCCAGCTTTTTGTGACCCCCTGGACTGTAGCCCACCAGGCTCCTCTGTCCATGGGATTCTCCAGGCAAGAATACTGGAGTGGGTTGCCCTTTCATTCTACAGAGGATCTTCCCAACCCAGGGATCAAAGCCGAGTCTCCTGCATTGCAGTCAGATTCTTTACCATCTGAGCCACCAGGGAAGCCTACAAGTTGAAAAACGTTGTCTATTATATAGTTTTAAGTTCCTCCCACTGAACCTATTTTAAGTCAAGATAAGGATGTTCGTAATGAAACACTATTCCATGCTTAAATACCTATTTTCAAAATACTCATTAACTTAAGAGTTAAGAGCACTCTAAGTAAAAGGCAATGAGCTAGGTGTTATATATGACATGAAGATGTATAACTATCCCTGTCCTGTTTTCAATCTTCCTTGGATGAGAGTATAAAGAGAACATTATATTTTGTGTGACAAATCTATTATTCAAGCTATGACACCTCTGAGAGTGAAAGAGAGGTGGTCTTAAAAAATTAAGCCAGGATAACAGGCACAAATAAGTCTGTCCCAGGAAAATTAGGACATTTAGTCCCCCTAACTATGTATACAATGCTTTGCAGTTTATTAAGTGATTTCCAGAAAATCTTATTTTATTTTTTTCCTGGAAACAAAACTATGAGATAAATTACGCAACACTATCCCCACTTTTAGGTGGAAAAACTAAGGTTCAGAAAAGTGAAATGATTTACCTAAGGACATACAGCTAAAAAACAATTGATTCAAGGTTTGAGCAGAAGTTTTATGATTCCAAATCTAATGTCTTTCCAACATAACACACTGACTTGTCAATAACTGTAACCACTAGAAATATGCTGCTGCTGCTGCTGCTGCTGCTGCTGCTGCTGCTGCTGCTAAGTTGCGTCAGTCGTGTCTGACTCTGTGTGACCCCATAGACCTGGTGGGGGCAGCCCACCAGGCTCCCCCATCCCTGGGATTCTCCAGGCAAGAACACTGGAGTGGGTTGCCATTTCCTTCTCCAATGCATGAAAGTGAAAGTGAAGTCGCTCAGTCGTGTCTGACTCTTAGCGACCCCATGGACTGCAGTGCACCAGGCTCCTCCACCCATGGGATTTTCCAGGCAAGAGTACTGGAGTGGGGTGCCATTGCCCTCTCCGAATATAGCTACCTTCTATAATTACAAATCATGGGAAGCATAGTTCTTCTGATTATAAGATCCCTAAAGAAATATAAGAAAACATTTATGAATACAAATTGGACAATATTATCATTTTCATGGTAAAATTTATGTGGATAAATGAAGTCAGATTGATAAAAGGAAACTATTTAACATAAAGTCGACTTACCAAAAAGTAAGAACTAAAACAATTTCAAGTAAAATCAGAATGTAAGGGGGATGGTTTCACCACCATTCAGAATTGTCTTGAAAGCTGGAATGAATAAATACTGAATAAGAACAAACTTATGGTTACCAGAAGGAAGGATGGGGGAAAGGGACAGTTAGGGAATTTGGAAAGGATGTGTATCCACTGCTGTATTTAAAATGGATAACCAACAAGATCTTACTGCACAGCACAGGCAACTCTGCTCCGTGTTATGTGGCAGCCTGGATGGGACGGGAGACTGGGGAGAAAGGAAACATGTATATGTTGGCTGAGTCCATTTGCTGTCCACCTGAAACTATTACATTGTTAATCAGCTATACTCCAATATAAAATAAAAAGTTTTTTAAAATGCAGTGGATAAGAGATAAGAACACCTCTTTTGCTAATAAGATTGTACAATACTAGTGATACTGACTAGAATTTTGAAAGATAGCTAGATACAAGGTAAACATTTTTTAATTGTAAAATTTTTCTGTGTTCATCAATCAGCTCCCCTTACTACCAAGCGCAGCCTCCTCCAGACCACTTCTCATTCTGTGCATAGACTTCTGTCCTGGTTACTTCAGGTATTTACCATCTTGAACAGAATATTTAGCATCATACTCTGAATATCTATGAGTAACAGAATTTACTAAAATCTCCCCTTTGAGGACAAAGCAGGCTTAGTTGCTCATTCATGTCCATCCCTTTGGACTGTGGCCCACCAGGCTCCTCTGTCTGTGGGATTTCCCAGGCAAGGGTACTGGAGTGGGTTGCCATGCCCTCCTCCAGGGGATCTTCCTGACCCAGGGATCAAACCCACATCTCCTTTGTCTCCTTCATTACAGATGGATTCTTTATCCTCTGAGTTATTAGGGAAGCCCTGGAGGATAAAGACACTACCTCTAAGACAAAATTCTACCCCATTCTTCAAGCCACTGGCAGCAAATTCTTAGACATTTTTGGGGACACTTTTAAATTTGCATATTTGTCTCTGTAGTTTTCAAGAATTCATAACTACTGACATCCAGTATCAGATCATCTAACTCAGATAAGCAAAAAAAAAAAATTAAAAATGCCCATGATAAAAAGACATGCATGTGATTTTTATGGAGACTGTCCAGTTCAATATTAGCTCCCTAATAAATTGATACAATCTGTTTTATATGCCTCTCTTTCAGACTTTAAAATCTTTTTTTTAATAAAAATAGCAGTTCCTACAAAACTCAAAAAAAACTAGTTGATTTATCAATGAGATTCGCATGTCATGCCTTTAAAGACTGCTAGTAACATTAAAGGAAATTTCATTTTATTGCTGTGTTGAGATTTATTCCCTGAGCTCTTTCATCTTTTCTGCCTATAATAGGTATATGGGACTCTCCTTGTGAGTTTGATGAATGAGCAGCCATATGGAGAAGCCTACAGGGCAAAGAATTGCAGTACCCTCAAGGGCTCCAGGGACTGTAGGCTGCCTCTAGGACCTGAGGCCATATCTAGTGAATAATCAACAGAAAGTGGGCTCTTCAGTTATATAACCACAAGAAAATGGATTCTGCCAACAACCTGAATCAGCTTGAAAGTGGATTCTTCCCCAGTCAAGCCTCCAGTTGAGAATGCAACCTGGCCAATAGAGTGAATGAAGTTTTCTGAGACCCTGAAATACAAGATAGATTCAAGTCATGACAAAATCCTGGCCCACATAAAGCAAGATGATAATTTGTGTGTCATTTTCAGCCACTGAATTGGTGATAATTTGTTACACAGAAGGAAACTAATATACTTTCCAGTGGTTTTCTGTCTTAAGAATGAAATCCCAAGTCATTTCCATAATTTGGGCCCTTGCTACTCCCTCTAACTCTATCTTCCTCCATTTTTGTTACTGCACAATGGCCTATAAGTTCATCAAATACGAGAAAACTGCCACTAGCTCGAGGCCCTCAAACATTCTGCCTGGAATGCTATTCCCAGATTTCTACTTAGCTCACAGCTCACTTCTTCGCGTATCTACTTAACTGAGTCTCTTTACAGCAAAGGCTGGCACAACACTGTAAATCAACTATACTTCAGTGTTAAAAAAAAATTGCAACACCTTCCCTAAAAACAAAAGGAATTCCTAACCCAACTCAACACGCACTGCTAACATCTGACTGCTTTAGTTTCTCTACAGCACTCATAGTGCATCACCTGATACATATTTATTCATTTATCTGCTTATTGTATTTCTCCCTGCACCAGAATGTAAGTGCAAGGGGGCAATGACTTTGTTTGTTAACTGTTGTTAACCTATGTATCGGAAAAATTTGTTGAATAAACAAACGAATATATGGATAGATAAGTTAATGAATAAATCAAAGCAAATCACAAAGATATTGATGAAATTAGAGAGAAGTTAATATAATGAAGAGTAAATAAAATAATTTATAAAGATAAACTTTACCTAACAAGTGGAACAGAAAAAACATTTAGAGCTCTTATAAATAATTTCCCAATTCCACATTATTCAAGTAGGAAAATAATATAATTTTTCTAATCATGGGAATTAAGCTAACTTCATACTTCTTCACAGCAACTTCCAAAAAACAATGGAGCAATAACTAAAATGTTATAAGGGAAAGAGAGTATGGCCTAAGGGTTTTACATTCATTGATCTTTTCCTCTGAAATTCAAGCAACTGACTTTATTAATCTCACAAAATCTTAAGAAATATACTTTCCATTATAGCTTTATGAAAAGTGAAATCCTACAGTCAAGAAATACATGAAATAAGGGATGAAAAATGAAAAAAAAAGGATGAATAAAGTAAGTGTTGGTGGGCACTGAATCAATTTAAATATATCTATTTAAATAACTACAATTATTTGTTAGAATATATGATTTGAATGTTTTCAAACCTTAACAAAGAAAAATAATATAACCAACAAAGCTGAAAGATTGGTAGAGATGAAACCATGTATAAGCCCCTGTGTCCTGGTTTTTTGAAGTAAAATGCTGACTCAAGAGTTAATGATTGGGAAATGTGAAGATGTTTCCCAAAAAACCAAGATTAGCTGTTGGGTTGCAGAACTTGTAAAAATTTAGCCTGTACTTCTGCCTCATAACAGAATCATCAAACTCCCAGTTCCCTGAAAGATATAGATAAAGGCCTGACACATATTCCTCAGTTGTTTTTACAGGAAGCAGACTGCCCTCCAGATGAAAACTGCTGACCACAAGAAGACCCTCAACTGGTCAAAACCAGAAGGTTGATGATGCTTGAAAGTCCACCTGGATGCCAACCAATCCTAGAATTATCCAGGAACTGATCACGCCCTGCTTCTCAAGCTCTGCTACACTCTAAAACTCCTCACTACCCTCTCCAGGGTGAGTCACACAGTCTTCAGGGCATTAACCCCTCTGCCTGGAAAAGCAATAAAAGCTACTCTTTTCTACTTCACCCAACTGTGTCCATGCTTCTATTCGGCACCAGTGAATAGAGGCCGAGTTTTGACAACAGAGAGAGAGAGATGGTTAGAAGGAAAAGAATAATTATTTCCTCATAATTCACATCAGGGAAGAAACTTACATTATCTCAAGAACAGACACATGAAATTTTTTAATTACCCAAACAACTTAATTTATGCTTCATTATAATTTTTATAACTTTATAATTTTACTAACTTTAAATCTTTGAGGAATTTTTTTATAAAATTTTTTATAGATAACTAGAAAGTAAATATTTAGGCTTTGTGGGCCACATACAATCTCTGTTGTGTTTGTATTTCTTTGCTTCTTTTACAACCCTTTAACAATGTAAAAACCAACCTTAACCCCCAAACTTCACAAAACCAGGCCAGGGGCTGAATTTGGCCTGTTTACTATAGTTTGTTGACTCCTGGCTAATGACAAAGAAACACTGAGCTAAATTCTGCTGTTCTTTCTCTCTAGAATTTTCACTCTAGAATTCCTTATTCTGTTAAATTTAAGTAAATTAACTGTGGTATTTTATATTTCAAAATTTTATGATAACGTATAGGCCTTTCACTTTTGGTCAAGACGTACCTAACAGGTATGATCTACAATGTTTGACATCCAATAAAAAATTATAAAGCATGCAAAGAACCAGGCCAATAAATCATATGATCATCACAATAGATGCAAAAAACATTTGACAAAATTCAATGTTCATTTGAGATTAAAAAAAAAAACTCTCAACAAGGTGGGTATACAGGGAAAGTACCTCAACATAATAAAGGCCATATATGGCAGACCCACAGCTAACATCATACTCAACAGTGAAAAGCTGAACACTTTTCCTTCAGAATCAGAGACAAGATGAGGGTGCCCACTTTCATCACTTTTATTCAACATAGTATTGGAACTCCTCACCACAGCAATTAGGCAAGAAAAAAAAGGAAGAGAAAGAAAAGGTATCCATTTCAGAAAGAAAGAAAACTGCCACTATTTGTTGATGACATGATAACCTAAAGTCTCCACCAAAAAAGACTCAGAACTAATTAATGAATTCAGTAAAGTCACAGGATATGAAATCAATATACAGAAATCTGTGGCATTTCTATGCACTAATAACAAACTACCAGAGATAGACACCACCCTTATGGCAGAAAGTGAAGAGGAACTAAAAAGCATCTTGATGAAAGTGAAAGAGGAAAGTGAAAAAGTTGGCTTAAAGCTCAACGTTCAGAAAACTAAGATCATGGCATCTGGTCCCATCACCTCATAGGAAATAGATGGGGAAACAGTGGAAACAGTGCCAGACTTTAATTTTTTGACTCCAAAATCACTGCAGATGGTGATTGCAGCCATGAATTAAAAGACGCTTACTCCCTGGAAGAAAAGTTATGACCAACCTAGACAGCATATTGAAAAGCAGAGACATTATTTTGCCAACAAAGGTCCGTCTTGTCAAGGCTATGGTTTTTCCAGTGGTCATGTATGGATGTGAGAGTTGGACTGTGAAGAAAGCTGAGTGCCGAAGAATTGAGGCTTTTGAACTGTGGTATTGGAGATGACTCTTGAGAGTCCCTTGGACTGCAAGGAGATCCAACCAGTCCATTCTAAAGGAGCTCAGTCCTGGGTGTTCTTTGGAAGGACTGATGATAAGCTGAAACTCCAATACTTTGGCCACCTTTTGCGAAGAGTTGACTCATTGGAAAAGACTCTGATGCTGGGAGGGATTGGGGACAGGAGGAGAAGGGGACGACAGAGGATGAGATGGCTGATGGCATCACCGACTCAATGGACGTGAGTTTGAGCAAACTCCGGGGTCCTGATGATGGACAGGGAGGCCTGGCATGCTGCAGTTCGTGGGGTCGCAAAGAGTCGGACACAACTGAGCAACTGAACTGAATTGAACCAGGGATAGAAACTAAAAAACAGCTCCATTTACAGTTGCATCAAAAAGAATAAAATACCAAGGGATAAATTTAACCAAGGAGATGAAAGCTCTGTACACTGAAAACTATAAGACACTGATAAAAGGCATTAAAGAAGACACAAATAAATAAAAAGACATTGCATATTCATAGGTTGGAAGCATTAATGTTGTTAAAATGTCCATACCACTCAAAGCAATCTACAGATTCAAGGACTGACAGAAGGACTGGTGCTAAAGCTGAAGCTCCAGTACTTTGGCCACCTGACTTAAAAAGCTGACTCATAGGAAAAGACCCTGATGCTGGGAAAGATTGAGGACAGAAGAAGAAGGGGGCAACAGTGAATTAGACAGTTAGAGAGCATCACTGACTCAATGGACATGAATTTGAACAAACTCCAGGAGATAGTGGAGGACAGAGGAGGCTGGTGTGCTGCAATACATGGGGTTGCAAAGAGTGGGACATGACTTAGCAACTCAACAACAATGGTTAGAAAACATCAATGGATAAGCCAGTATCAGGGCAACATCCACTGAAGAGGAGAAGGAGTTTCTGTCCTAATGGAGGGAGCTAAAGATTAAGATGAGACAGAAGACAATTCTATTTCCAGAGGGACTACACTTGTCCTAAAAGTAAGTAAAGTTTTTTTTTTTTTCCCCTGCAAAATAAAATTGCTAAAAAGGACAAGAAAAAAAGACACCTTAAAAGCAGTCAATTAAATGTAGAGAACAATGTGATCAAATTAGTCTTACTATATCATTAAGATTTTATATTCCTTACAAAAGTGCTTTGCATACATTACTTAAATAACTAAAATATGTCTTCCAAAATGTATCTAAAGAATTTCAAATTGTTCTTTAAATATGTTCCTGTAGATAAAATGCAAATCATATCCCCCACAACATCCTTAGGAGTGATTATCCTCTGGCTTCACTTTTTAAATGAGGAAATCAGTAGGCTGATTCAATAAATGTAAAAAATTCTCAGGTGTCTCATATTAAAATTCAGATCCTATAGACATTTTTAAGATGAATTTTCAGTTGCCAAGCTACATAGACTCTTTAAAAACAAAACTCCTGAATAACTAATAAATTTGTATTAATTATCAATGAAAATATACACTGTTATATTGTCATTTATCTACTAGAATAAATCAGAATTTACCAATTGAATTTTCCCTAAGGAAACTTTTCAATGTAACCATGCATTGGAGCTGAAGTGAAAAGAGGCAGACGATTCTGGTGGTTTCATATTTTTAGTCTACTTAAGGTTTTCTGCTGGGAACTGAATGAAGAGAGCCAAATGAACCCCTGGAGTCTTTCTGTTATACTCTATATAGTTCAGGGACAAAACTTCATGCAGTGTGCGGGCTCTTGGTTCTACCCTGGCATATGTGCTCAGCATATTTAGCTGGGCTCATGCCCTTAGTATATATAGTATTAAAATACAAAGGTGACACAACGTATCAGTATCTATATTTCTTCATTAAAGAGCTGGCTGTAGTGATAAGCATTTTAGTCAGTAGTCAAAATACTTTCTGGTCATTGATATTTCTCAGGCAAATATCTGCTCAAATTTATCAATCACGTGCTACAGCAAAAGACAAAATTTCAGATCAAGAAATAAACATCTTATTACATATGAATCTTAGAAAGTCTTTTTTTCACTGAAAAGCAAAATATTCTACTGTAAAAAGCCACTGATTATTTTTACATACCTCAACAAAACAATAAGGTCCTTTGTGTCAATTATCCCTTTGTTACCTTAGATTAACCATACATAAAGAGTGTTATTTTAATCATTCAGAAAATACATAATTCAGCATCTAATGTAATTTTATTTCACCCTCTATCAATGTTTAATATTCAGCATTTACTAATTTTGTATTGCTTGCCTTCCATAAATGAAAACAATTGAATCTCTTTCTGTAGCAAATTTCAGAAAGTAAAGTAAAACTCGAGCTAAACCAAAGGGAATATATAGGCTCATGCAATTAAAAAGTCCAAAGTAAAACCTTTCAGGCATGGATGGACTTAAAGGCTTGAAAATTTCATCAGAACTCATTTTCTCCTTTTTCACCTCTCAGCCTCTATCTATGTTGGTTCTCTCCCCAGCAAGATCCCCATACAGTGAAAAGATGGTTTCAGCAGTTCTAGGCTGGCATGGTCAAAGCTCAGTATACTCTGGTTGCTTTAATTTTAGCAAAGGTCAATGGGTAAATTATCACTGGCTCCAAAGGCCTTGGCTTGGGCCACATGTCCACCTGGGAACAAATCACAATATTCTCATTGGTCAGGAGTGGGTTATACCCTCTTTTGGAAATACACCCAAATCACATGGACTGAAAACAGATGACATGCAGTTCTAAGGAACATCAGAGAAATCTTACTAAACAAAAATTTTTTTTGATACCAGAAACTTTGAAGTTCACTATCCAAGGCTAATTTCTTTTATATACAGATCAAACCATGGTCTCTGCAAAAACACTGGGATCCTAATATCGGTTCATTGGGGACTGTCTGCAATTCATGTGGTAAAATACCCATTAGAGACTAATGAGTTCCCACCTGATAAACCCTGTCAGAAGAAACCAGGCTCCCTAACAAAATATTCTGTGTTAAACATTAATCTGAAGGAGGTAAAAACACACGTATATGCTCCACCAGCCCAATAAGTAGAACTTGCAAGAGATATAAAAGTATCTAGTACAAGCAAGAAGTAAAATAAGACAAAGTGAAGTCACTCAGTCGTATCCGACTCTTTGCAACCCCATGGAGTGTAGCCTACCAGGCTCCTCTGTCCATGGGATTTTCTAGGCAATAGTACTGGAGTGGGCTGCCATTAATGAGTTAACAAAAACAAGTAACACTCTTGCTGATTCAAACAGATAATCAGTTTAGGAAGAGGTCTGCTACATTGAAGGCTCACTCCTTCATCCTTTTAATTCTTAAATCTGAGACCTCTTATGTAAACTCAGTTCTACATCAAGATTTCTAATCCTGAATAATTTAAGGACCCCAGATCAGGAATTATGTTTTGATTGTTGGCCCCTTCCTGACTTTGTTCCCTGAACCTAATAACTGGATTCTTGCTGCATTCCTCAAAATAAACACCCCAATGGTACTGCAGTTCCAAAGCTTCCTTGTTCCTGAGTTTGTTTTTCTGTATGACCCCAAACTTGATCACCTCCACTTCATTCATTCTTTCAATAAAATTTTATTGAGCACCCAAGAATTTCTACACATTGTGCTAGGTGCCATGGATACAGGCATCATCACGGTCCTCGTGTTACTATTGCCTATTCCCAGACTCCCCTGGTCCCATGCTTTCCCCATCCAGTCAGGTAAGAGTGGCTTACCAGTATCCCTTCTAACACCTATCATCTCTGAAAGTCAGAAAGTCTTCAAACTCTTACCAGTTTTACAACCCCATATAAATTTGAGTTGGTTATCTAATTTCTTAAACCTTAGTTTCTTCATTTTTATAGTAGAAATAATCTAGCCTAACCATACTATAGATTAATTGTAGAGATTAAAACATCATATAGTAGGCAAACATAAATGCCCATTTCCTTCTCATGGCCCACCACCATTCAAATATACAATTTATATTTGGAAAGGTGAACAATGCTTTGAATTAATTAAAGAGTTCTGTTAGTAAAATCACTTACGTATAACCTCTATTATGGATCAGGTACCATCAAAGGATAAACTCAAATAAAACGTGTTCTCTGATGCAGGAAACCCTACGTGTTAGTGGAATGAATAGCTCATGTAACTCCTGGGAGCAATTAGAAATTGATAATCTGGCCCCTAAATTCAGGAATAAATTAAAGATTAAAAGGGAGGGTCCCTGCATAATTAAGGATTAAATTCTTCCTAGAATATAGGCTAAAATTGTAATATAATATCAAAAGCAACAGTGAAACAGCACAGCTCAGCAACTATAAATTTCACTGGTGAAACAGCCCAGGGGTCAGGCCACTGTCAAGGAAAAACATACACTCACTCACATGTGCACTTCCCTCCAAGCATCAATTAAATAGACACCAAATGTAGCTCTTACACATTTATGCTAATAAAGTCTGATGATTTGAAGTAAGTAACTCAATCATCCAATTTAATGGTCTTTATCTTTGAAATTTATCATTTCAATATTAACATAAAGAGAAATATGAATTTATAATCCTTAATACTCTCTTATATGTTAAATCATTGACTTCATTTTAGAAAGTGCAATAGTTTTCTTAATTAAACATTCAGTAATTAAAAAGCAAAGTAATATAAAGTATACATAATTTTATCCAGGCACCAAAAATTCCAATAAGAGAATTAATAATAAGATTTGATGCTTCATATTTCATTACACATAAATAGCTTTTGTAGATAACACTATTTATTGACTATACTTCATTGCTGTCTTTTGCTGTTTTTCTCCATCTTTCTTTCATTGACTCTAATTATCCTCTTTTTAACCTAGAAAAAAATTTTTAATTATACACTCTGCAGTCATGCTATTGAATAACTGAAAATTCTAAACAGTTCACATACATGAGAAACATAACCATACTTCATATAATGTCCTTATTTTACACTACAGGGATGTAGTGTAGAAAAACAGTTAGAGAAACAGCCTACAACAGAACAAGAAATGAAACTCCAGAATCCCACTCGATTACTTGGAAACTGTCATTATTGTAAACAGTATACATTTAAACTATCACAATGGAATCTCAAATTTTAAACTCAACACAGAAGGTTAAATACCAGTAGAAAAATAAGTATGGGTTGAGAACTAAAATTGTTTTAATTCCACAACATGATGAGAGTGTGTATACAACTGACTTCAAGAACAACCTAACCAGAGAATAAACTGATGCAAAGAGCATGCCAACCAAAAATCAGCTTTCTGCCAAAGGTTTTCCCCCAGAGATGAATAAAATTTTCTGTAAGTCCATGGAAACTGCAGAATTGGTTTGGTAATGCAATACACTTAGCCACTTTTTATGAATGATTCAACATTTCTGTTCTCTACTAGATAGTATCAGTTCAGTCGCTCAGTCGTGTCCAACTCTTTGCGACCCCATGAACCGCAGCACACCAGGCCTCCCTGTCCAGCACCAGCTCCCAGAGTCCACCCAAACCCATGTCCAGTGAGTCAGTGATGCCATTCAACCATCTCATCCTTTGTCATACCATTCTTCTCTTGTCCTCAATCTTTCCCAGCATCAGGGTCTTTTCAAATGAGTCAGCTCTTTGCATCGGGCGGCCAAAGTATTGGCGTTTCAGCTTCAAAATCAGTCCTTCCAATGAACACCCAGGACTGATCTCCTTTAGAATGGACTGGTTGGATCTCCTTGCAGTCCAAGGGACTCTCAAGAGTCTTCTCCAACACCACAGGTCAAAAGAATCAATTCTTCAGTGCTCAGCTTTCTTTATGGTCCAACTCTCACATCCATACATGACTACTGGAAACACCATAGCCTTGACTAGACGGACCGGCAAAGCAATATCTCTGATTTTTAATATGCTGTCTAGGTTGGTCATAACTTTTCTTCCAAGGAGCAAGTGTCTTTTAATTTCATGGCTGCAGTCACCATCTGCAGTGATTTTGGAACCCCAAAAAATAAAGTCTGTCACTGTTTCCAGAGGGTTTAGACGATGATATAAAAGCTGGCTCCACACTGGGGCCCGTGCAGCTAAGCACTGGTGCAGTGTGCACTTGCAGCAGGCTATCCAGAAAAGATAAACTGTCTGTGCCCTTGACTGGGCACCTGTGACTTTGGAAAATTAAATTTCACATTCCTTCTTTATGAGGTCAACAGAAATCCCTTGATGGAATTTCAGCCTAATTAAGAAGTGTTAAGAGAGGTTCACATTTCCTTACAAGTTCACATAAACACTCCACTGCTATAAAAAGTAGACAGTTACCCTCTGATTGAAGAAAACTAATGAATCCACAGCATTGATCTCCAAGATCATCAAGAGAAACTCAAATGTGTTTTCCTTTTGTAGTTTTGAGCTATAAAGTGTTCAGGGTCAGAGCTACACAAAGCTTTTTCTGTACCCAAAGGGAGTGAGAGGCAAGAGACACGTATTTTCCTTTTTCACATTTTACCACCAGGCACATCTTTCCCCACCAGCTGTCAATTCTTTTCCTCCATGCCTCCTGGTGCCCCTTTCCTCTAACTTCACCAGCTTCTAGTTCACTCCTGTCCTTTCCTGCTTCATAACTATAAAATCAGACAAAACTAAAGGCTATTTAAGTAAAATTCATTCAAAGTATAAATATATATATATTTAAATAAGGATGCAATAAGTTGGTTTTTAGTTTTTCTACCTTTGCCAAAACACAAATTTGTCACAACAAAACTTTCACGAGCTCTGTTATAATACTTTCAGTTATGGTTCCATGCTAGGGGGCTTTAAGAATTAGTCATTCAACAGATATTTACTAGCTTTGTGAAATATCCAGTTACTGACAGAATCTATAAGGATAAATGATGGGGAAGGGAATATCTATAAGACACTTAAACCTACCTTCAACGCCCCTAAAACTTTTTAAAAACAAGAAAAAAACAAGGCAAATACCTAAATATTTAAATAGCAAAATAACATTCAAACTACATAATACTACTGAGGCAAGGTGGCACAATTACCTTTCTCCTTTCAAAACACACTGAAATGAATCTAAAAATGTAGAAATGGGAATATAAAAACAAAAGTGAGTGAGGTAGGACAGCTAGTGGACTGTAAACTCTAAGCGGTCTACAATGTTTAATGACTTCAGAGAAGACAGGACACCAATAGGATTACTGTAGCGACTCTGTGTGACGACAAAGCCTGGGAGCGGATAAGGGCTGCACAGAAGATAGGTCTGTTTCACCCAAGAGAGAACTCCAGAAAGGTTCTAACAACATAAGCTGGAGGCCTAGGAGACAAGAGTAGGTTTTACCACAATACTGAGGGTACTTGAATAAGGGACTGACCACTGAACAGCTGAACAAATCTCTCCCACTTTCACTTTCAGACAGCAGGCAGAAATGCCATGTGACAGAGCCCATCGCCAAAGAATTTAAATGATTTTTCTTGGAAGGGCAAGACTCCAATGGACACCACCAGACTGTCAATTATACAGTACTTATCTTAAGTTCAGTGCACATGTATTTACCAGTTATCATGCCTATTCAAGTACACACAGACTCTTTCCTTCATGGGAAACAAGAGGTAAAAAATAACAAAAGAAAGCAGTGCCCACAAGTTATGAGCATCACACTTCCCCAAAAACATGCATCACCGGTCATCTGAGAAAAATCAATAGCACAAGAGAAAGTCTAAGAACTATCCCACCCATATAATAAAAACAGGTGGCTGGGTTGGAGAGCAGTGATTAGAGAACAAGATTTTAAGGGAAATTAAAAGTATTAATTTAGTTTTAATTAATTATTAAAAGTATTAATTATTAAAATTCAATGGAAGAACTATAAAATAAAGTCAAAAAATCATAGAGTAAGAAGAAAAAGATAACAAAGAGGTAAGGTAGGTAGAGATGTAGATATTCCAGCCTTTATTGTTCTTTACTACTGCTGCTGCTGCTGCTGCTGCTAAGTCGCTTCAGTCGTGTCCGACTCTGTGCGACCCCTGAGACGGCAGCCCACCAGGCTCCCCCATCTCTGGGATTCTCCAGGCAAGAACACTGGAGTGGGTTGTCATTTCCTCCTCCAATGCATGAAAGTGAAAGGGAAGTCGCTCAGTCGTGTCCGACTCTTAGCGACCGCATGGACTGCAGCCTTCCAGGCTCCTCCATCCATGGGATTTTCCAGGCAAGAGTACTGGAGTGGGGTACCATTGCCTTCTCCGGTCGTTTACTACAGGGGTCCCCAAATGAGGCTCCTGGCCCCAGACCACTAGCAACCTGTGGCCTGTTAGGAACAGGGCCACACAGCAAGAGGTGAGCAGCAGGTGAGCGAGTGAAGCTTCATCTGTGTTTCCGGCCGCTCCCCATCACTCCCCATCACTGAGCTCTGCCTCCTGTCGGATCAGCGGCAGCATTAGATTCTCTTAGGGGCATGAACGCTACTGTGAACTGCGCATGTGAGGGATCTATCTGGGTTGCCTGCTCCTTCTGAGAATCATCCCGAAACCATCCTTCATCCCCCAGTTCATGGAAAAATTGTCTTCCATGAAATCGGTCCCTGGTGCCAAAATGGTTGGGGGCCATTGCTGTATATACTTTTATATATTTTATGTACTTTGTTTATATACAGTGGGCCCCAACCTTTCTGGCACCAGGGACCAATTGCGTGGAAGACAAAATCTGCAAGGAGACAAGAAACTCATAATCAGGAGAATGTATATACAGCAGAAGCAAGATACAATGGTTGAAAAGATAGGAGTATTCAGGAAATAAATGGAAACTCTAAAAAAAAACTAAAGAAAATCCTAAAATTGAAAAATATAATTATCTGAAATTTTAAAATTCATTGGGCAGACTTAAATTCAGATTGCACACTGTAGAAGAAATAGTACTGAAACTGAAGAGGGGTCAAAATGATACAATTTAAACTGAGTATAAATAAGGACAGATGGACAACATTTTAATTATTTTGAACATCACCTTTCATTCCAAAAATTATCTCAATTTGGATTCAATGATACATGATATGGTCACCCTAGCTATAAGATATGAAGCCGTAGCTTCTGACTTTCCAGATTTGATTTTTTTCTAAACTGGTACAAATGAGATCATTTATTTCCTCCCAAGTAATGTATCTGTGTAATTACAGGTTATAGGTTATAATATTATAGGTTATTACATTATAAGGTTAAAAGCTCTAACATGGTAGGTGATGTCTGGACTCCAATGTGGTTTTCAGTTTTCCATGGGTGTGATTGACCAAAAATATGTTAGCTTGCTTTTCTACTCACATATGTTGTTCTATAAGAAGAACAAGTCTAACAATTCCTAAAATAAGTAGATTATATTTCAAAGGCTTTACAATTTAGAGCAAGATTAAAAAAAAAAAAAAGAAACACCTGCTTAAGCTAAAATATTTTCCAAGCCTACCAAGGACACAACTACATTGCACTATCCCTGCCATGTAGCAAACATTTAAAAAAAATGTATCTGAAAGAAACATTTCTTTCAACCAA
The DNA here is from genome assembly GCF_029407905.1 of Bubalus kerabau. NCBI lineage: Eukaryota > Metazoa > Chordata > Mammalia > Artiodactyla > Bovidae > Bubalus > Bubalus kerabau. The sequence goes on along the minus strand of NC_073639.1, from coordinate 12,141,394 downwards.
TAGAGCTGCAAAATTGCTTTACTGAATAATTCTGAGACCTCCTCTCTGCTTTTGACAATAATTAGTCTTACAACACTGATTATTTATTCCCTGAAGCTTAAAATATAAATAGTTTAATTAAATTGCTTTCCTCTAGTTAATGGAAGTTTAATGAATAATGTTTAATTGAATTAAACATTTGTTTAATTGCTTAAACATTAAGCAATTGTTTAATGAATAAAATATAACAGCACTGTATATGTTTTATGGCATTTTTCGAATACAGCTTGTCTGTTTTTAAGGTCTATATTTTCTTTCCCATATATTAAGATATATATTACACAAAACATAACACAAATTTAAGACAAAAATACAAAACCATTTCTCCAGAGTGCCCAGTACTATTGACTTAAGGCCTTCATTATAGAGAAAGAACTGGCCCACAACCTTTCAGAGCTGAAAGTTTGTCTTTGCCATTTTCCCACTCCTCTTTCTTCACTCACCTCCTAGCGCCTGTCTCATCTTCCCGATCCCAAATACCCAGGGCCCTCACACTCTCCTTTGGAGGTCAAAAGTGAGCCCACTTCAATGTCCTCTGCTCAGGCTTGCCTTACACTTTAGAACTCCGGGGAATAAGTTATTTCCCTCTTCTCTCTTCCTGACCCGCATCAAAACTTCCATCAACTAGAGAAAAGCAATGTAACTAAACTAAGCTACATTAGATTGTGAATGATTGATTAACAGACTACTCAACCCTCCTCCCTGGGATATTTTTATTTTAAAAGAGGACACTGTAATCTAAGTAAATCTGTAATAGGCAAAATTTGAAACAGTTCATAAAAGTAGTGAGAAATATACAGGCTTCTCTCAGAGAGAGATGTTTTAATACAAAACCTTGTGAGGGTCCTTAAATTATCTCTGTTGTTGGCCACCTACTCACCTTCAGCTCCTGACTTGGAGAATAAAGTGTTGACTGAAATGCCCTTTTCCAGTTGTATAAGTGAACAGAAAAGTACTCTCAGAGGAGAGGATTTGACTTTGAAACAGACTTCAGAAATTGAAGTATGGTTTATTACTCCTCTGGGTGAACTGAGAAATACAAATGCTTCTTTTAACTTGGAGTCAAATTCCTAAGAACCATCCTTAAATAACACATATCACTATGACAAAGGTCATATCCCCTGTCATGTAGAAAATACCCTACAGATACTCTTTTTATACTGATGACACTTTTTTTAGGACTTCCCTGGTGGCTTAGTAGGTAAAGAATCTGCCTGCACTGTGGGAGACCTGGGTTCAATCCATGGGTCGGGAAGATCCCCTGGAGGAGGGCATGGCAACCCACCACAGTATTCTTACCCGGAGAATCCCATGGACAGAGGAGCCTGTTGGGGTACAGTCCATGGGGTCACAGAGTCAGACATGGCTGAGTGACTAAGCACAGCACACGTTTTTAACTTTTAATTGGAAGACAGGAATGATCCACAGAAGTATATGATACAACCCTGTCTTACAAAAATGCAAATGAGAATATTATGATAAGTGAGCCTCTACAAACTTCATGGTAAAACTCAGCTTCTCATCTCATCTATCCTGCCTTCCAGATCATACACATCCACATCCACACACACACACACACCCCCTCAAGTGACAATAAAAACTCCTATTCCCCAACTATTATTTATAGTGTTTTCTATTAAAAGTCAGCTACATTTCACCTAAACATTTTGCAATAATATTGATAATTAAAATTACTAACATATCTCTATTGTTTATAACTAGGTTAGAAGTTATTACAACATCCTTTTGGTTTCAATTGACAATGTACTTTTTTCTGTCTTGTCCCAGGTATAAAATGCAAGGAAAAGAACTGTTTATACTTTGCCTCCAGTTCGAGTGATGTAAACTGAAGAAAGATCTACTCTGTCGCCTTCCCCTACAAGGTGATGACACAGACCTCTCTGGTCACGATAAAAGCCTCTAACATTTTATTGTAATACTTGTAAAAATCGACAACTTGACTCTGGTTATGAAACAACTGCATTAATATCTCAGAGTTTGTGGTATCTTTCTGCAGAAATAGCAGGCTATACATAGCCCATGACAAATTTTTTCACTGCGGTAAAATATGTACTTAGCCTTTGGTCAACCTTTTCACTGCAGTTTACTTTACTCTGTCTTAATTTTTTAAATTTACATGGGTGGTTACATATAATACTTTCACACAAGAAAGACATAGTTGCAGTATCCATTTTTCTTTTTAGCTCAAAAAATAAATCCTTCAGAGGTAAGTAAACTTTCTACAGTAGACCCTGGTGCACTATTAGTATAAGATCTGCCTTCTGAAAGCTTCCCACTCAAAGGAACATTTTCATTAGGTACATTTAAATATATTGCCCTATTCACAGCAAGATAGTGTATTAAACAAAAGATTCTAATTTGGTCTTTTTTTAAAAAAAGGACATGAACTTACAAGAACAGAAAGAACAGGAAAGGAAACATGGTAACGAAGTTTTAGAAGAAGGAAAGCAGGCACACAAGTAGTAACTGAACCACCAAAGACAAGAAAGCTCAGTCTTGAGTGGGCAGTGGGAACAGCCAAGAAGTAACTAGCTACATTCGGAGAAGGCAATGGCACCCCACTCCAGTACTCTTGCCTGGAAAATCCCATGGACGGAGGAGTCTGGTGGGTTGTAGTCCATGGGGTGGCTGAGGGTCGGACACGACTGAGCGACTTCACTTTCACTTTTCACTTTCATGCATTGGAGAAGGAAATGGCAACCCACTCCAGTACTCTTGCCTGGAGAATCCCAGGGACGGGGGAGCCTGGTGGGCTGCCGTTTATGGGGTTGCAAAGAGTCGGACACAACTGAGAGACTAAGCCCACCACTACCCAACTAGCTATACAACAGGTTCCCCAAATGCTCTGCAACTGGTAGCATAAGTTTCTCTAAAATGGGAGAAAGGTGGGGGAGCCAGGTGAGAAGCTAAAATGAGCGCTGGGTAAGAGCTATTTGAGAAGTGGTTAAACACCTACATATCTTCCCCTACTCTCCTGAGTTAAGCCCCTCACCCTGCTCCATCTCCACCACACCCACTGAAGAGTCTGGAAAAGGGGAAAACAGAGGGTCATTGAGTTGGGAGGATCCCAAGAAACTGAGGATACAGTAACTCTACAGAAAACAAGGGGATTGAGTAACCGCACATATGGGAGGCTAGGTGCTGAGACACTGTCTTTCCACCCCCACAGCCCATTTCCTAGTGTCAGAAGACTGGCAGCAGAACTTTTCCTTCCAGAAAAGGCAGAACACATTTCTCTGTGCTTAGTTGCTCAGTCATGTCTGACTCTTTGTGACCCCGTGGTCTGTAGCCTGCCAGGCTCATCTGTCCATGGGGTTCCCCAGGCAAGAATATTGGAGAGGGTTGCCATGCCCTCCTCCAGGGGAATCTTCCCAACCCAGGGATCAACCCATGTCTCCTGCATTGCAGGCAGTTGCTTTATTGTCTGAGCCACCAGGGAAGCCCAAGAATACTAGAGTGGGTAGCCTATCCCTTCTCCAGGGTATCTTCCCAATTCAGGAATCAAACTGGGGTCTCCTGCATTGCAGGTAGATTCTTTGCCAGCTGAGCTACCAGGGAAGCCTTTCTCTAGGGAGTTTAAATGCCTAATTTAAATATTCAATGGCCCACCTAGATAACTCACAGCTGGAGGAAGCACAAGCTGGAATCAAGATTGCCGGGAGAAATACCAATAACCTCAGATATGCAGATGACAACATCCTTATGGCAGAAAGTGAAGAAGAACTAAAGAGCCTCTTGATGAACGTGAAAGAAAAGAGTGAAAAAGTTGGCTTAAAGCTCAACATTCAGAACACAAAGGTCATGGCATCTGGTCCCATCACTTCATGGCAAATAGATGGGGAAACAGTGGAAACAGTGGCTGACTTTATTTTTCCAGGCTCCAAAATCACTGCAGATGTTGATTGCAGCCATGAAATTAAAAGACACATTCCTTGGAAGGAAAGTTACAACCAACCTAGACAGCATATTAAAAAGCAGAGACATTACTTTGCCCACAAAGGTCCTTCTAGTCAAGGCTATGGTTTTTTTCAGGATTCATGTATGGATATGAGAGTTGGGCTATAAAGAAAGCTGAGTGTCAAAGAATTGATGCTTTTGAACTGTGGTATTGGAGAAGACTCTTGAGAGTCCCTTGGACTGCAAGGAGATCCAACCAGTCCATCCTAAATGAGATCAGTCCTGGGTGTTCATTGGAAGGACTGATGTTGAAGCTGAAACTCCAATACTTTTGCCACCTGATGCCAAGAGCTGACTCATTGGAAAAGACCCTGATGCTGGGAAAGATTGAGGGCGACCCTGATGCTGGGAAAGATTGAGGGCAGGAGGAGAAGGTGACGACAGAGGATGAGATGGTTAGATGGCATCACCAACTCAATGGACATGTGTTTGGGTGGACTCTGGGAGTTGGTGAGGGACAGGGAGGCCTGGTGTGCTGCGGTTCATCAGGTCGCAACGAGTCAGACACGACTGAGCGACTGAACTGAACTGAACTGAGCTGAAAGCTCAAATTTGACACTGCTAAAATGCTGTGAGCTCTCAAGCAGCTTTTTATTTAGGGAATATAGGCCAAAACCAACTACTTATTTAAAATACAACATTTAGAACACAGAGATTTATTCAGAGAGGAGAAAACTTTTCTTTAAAACCAGAGTAAGACATCAAGATACCTCATTTAAGATTACAAGAGACCAAGCTGCCACAAATGAGAACAACCACAAAAAGAACTTTTAGAAACCAAAAAGCATAATAAAAGAAATTTAGAAATCAATATGAGTTAGAAGATAAAACTGGAGATAGCTCACAGAAAATAGATCAAAAGGATAATGAGATTTTTTTTATAAACGGGAAAGGAAAGATATGAAAGGTAGGTGAACAGTCCAGGAGGTCTACCAGTTGTAAAGCAGGATCTCCAGGAAGAGAAAGATCATCACACAGTTCAAGAATATTTGTTCAACTCTCTAACCAGATCAATTGAGGTTTGAGGAAGAACCAGGTACCCGTTGGTGCAGTTTCTCTACATGTTCAATTTCAAGCAGAAAATAAATCTAGACAGTACCAGATCCCTGGAGCCAAATAGAAGATTTTTTTTTTTTTCATTACAAGAATACTGTTTAAATCATCTTTTTACTGAGCTGGAGCAAAGGGATAAATCTTTCAATAAGGGATACCTTGAAAGAACTCTTTCACTGATTAGTCATCAACAATGTTCTTCTTTCCTTTGAAAAACAAAGAAATCAGTGGGTGCCAAAATTATTATTCCAGAGTCTTTAGCACAGATTGCCTATTGAATATTCTCACAACCAGAGAAAGTACAAAATCTGTTCTGACCCATTTAGAGCCCAAAGCTTCATTACGAACCTCCCAAGAACTGGAAATCTGCACTTCATTAGGAACAGGCTGGGATCCTGGGCTTCATGAGGAAGTTGCCCGAATAGCAGGAGGCAGTTGGAAGAAATCTTCTGGATTCCTTTACATTTCTAAAAATAAACAGGAGACTCTCTTGATGAGCTTAAGATACAGAAAATCAAAAAAGCTTAGGCCCTAGGTTCTTTAATACTCATCAAAATAAAACCTGTTCTAAAGTTATAATGATCTTAGTTGCATGATAAAACCTAATTCCTATACCTTTTTAATTCTTTTTCAATCTTTTATTATCCAATTATACATTGTTTTAAAATTTTAAAACTAATTCCAAATAAGTAGTCAATAATCGAAATAGTTTTCTAGATCATGGCAACCCTGTGATCACTTCCTCCTCTCACATATGCCTGTCTTTGTTAGACACCAGAAAAATTCTAGAATCAGAGTATTTCCTTGTGATATACTTGATGATGATCACTGGGTGTTACTATCACATTACTTGTATCAAGGTAAGCTTTTCTAGTCCAGACAAGAGTACAGGCTCCTTTGTGAAGAACACCAAAATTGACCACAGAAAGCACAAAATGCCTCACAGAAGAAAGTCTCTACTTTTAACATTTAAGATTTAAAAGAATCAATAAAAGTTCACTGAAGGATGAACATTCTCAGATATGGAAAATGATATTTAAAAACTGCAAGACATTCCAAGAGGAAATACTGCAATGCAAATTTCCATCAGATACTGATTAAGTAATTTCACTCCAAAATGATAATTTGTGTTAATATTTCCATATTAGAAATCATGTTGGAAGCCTGTAATGTCCTCTCCTGGAAAACAAATAATTACCTATACTATTTTGAAAACAGCTCTAGAAAATGATGAGCTCTTATCACCAGAATTGTATTCGTAAGCTGTTCTTAAAGAACAATCCAGTCCTTATCAAACTAATTACCTAGTTATTTTGAGTCTATAGAATAATTACTCAAGATGGAAAAAAGTGACATTTTTACACTTAACCACTCCAAAAGAATAGACTGATAATATTTCTTAGTATGTTTTCAGAGATCCATGACAGCTTTTTTCTTAACAAATCACAAATATCAACAAGGTATACAGAATAATTATCCCAAAAATCACTATTTCTGTTCCATCTCATTAGCAACAGTTAAGAAGAATATCTCTAAATAATTTCTTTGACCTATCATTAGCATTTGACCCAATGGACAAAGACCATCAATAGCAAAAATGTACAAAGTTTATATAAATCCTATATATTAGTTGCCATTTAGGAATCTAAATCATATTACTACAGTGAAAATCTGGGGTGTTTCTCATGCATCACTCAACACAAATATTTCAAGACAGTAAACAAATTTATGTCCAAGTACATTTTAAGAATCCATATTTGAACAACATGATTTAGCAATAGAGTTGACTTTTTAAAAGAAAGTAACAAAAGTAGTGTGCTACTCTCTGAGGAGGGCATGATTTTATCTTCTCTTTGTAAGAAGGCTCTCAAAGCAGTGTTAGCTCTGCTACAACAGTCCTGGCAGCTCGACATTATGCTCAATGCATTTAATTTGCTAACGTTCTTCAGCTTATAAATGGCAATGTTTAAGTAGCCCAAGTAAGGAAGTCTAATCAAAGCTCTATGCAATATAGTTTATAACTCAGGTTGCATGAGGATGCCATACTATCTAAAAATCTAAAATCAGACATTAACCAGGAAGGCTTTAATTGCTTTTTATACACAATGTGGTACAGTAGTAACCTCCACGTTGATTTTTTTCCCTCTGAGTCCACTTGCTTTTCTTCCTATGAGACACAGAACTCATAGCTAACTGATAACATTCCCCTGTCTGGAAAAACACGAAACCTTGTTGACTACATATCTCAACGTCTTTAGGCATAAAAACTATAAATTTTGTCAAATCCTAAGAAAATTTAGTTATTTTGACATATCCTACAAAAACAAAAATGTGCCTTACAGAATAACTTAGAAGCCTTTTTTAAAAAGATAATGAATACTACTTAATTGATATTACTTAACCACTTACCTTGTTGGCTAAGCTCCAATAAAACGTCAAGAAACAAACTCAGTGCCCCAAAGTTACAATGATCTTAGTTGCTTGATAATATCTAATTCCTGTATGCTTCTTTTATTCCTTTTTAATCTTTAATTATCCAATTGTACACAGTTTTACATTTTTAATGCCAATTCCAATAAGTAATGAATGACTGAAATAGTTTCCTACATTATGGCAGCCATATGATCATTTCCTCCTTCTCACTTATGCCCACCTTCATCAGACACCAAAAAAAATTCTAGAATCAGAACATTTCCTTGTGATGTACTAGATGATGATCATTGGTTGTTACTACCACATTACTGAGCTATCTGTAAAGAACACCACAATGAATCACAGAAAACATAAATTCCTCATGGTCTCTACTTTTGACATTAAATATTTAAAAGAATCAATAAAACTTGAGTGAAGGATGAATATTCTTTATTTCTTAAAATACTTAACATTATAGTAACAGTATAAAATTAGTGTTGTCCATGATGATTAAAACTTCAGTATTCATAAATGCCAAATATTCAATTACATCAAAAGCTTTGATCATTTTCAATGTTGGATTCCAATGCAATATCAAATGTAAAACTATCGAATGTCCGGTTGCTAGATCTAGGATACTGAAATAACACTGCAGCCATTTCTGACTGGTTTAAACTTAAAAGACTTAGCTCAGTTTGACTGAACTTAGTGGCAAATGGACTAAACATTGTGATCTGTACCTTATTTTAATACACACACACTATGATGTCTTCAAGATGGATACCCTGACATTGATCATTTTTCTCTTTATTGCATCATCAAATGGTGGACCTCAGCTGGGGTGATTTTTGTCCCTCTGGGGACATCTGGCAATATCTGAAGACATTGATGGTTGTGACAACTGGGGGTGGTGCTACTGGTATCAAGCTACCTACAAAGCACAGGACAGCCCCTTACCCACCATAAGGAAGTGACAGCCCCAAGTTACAATATTGTGCAGGCTGAGAAAGTTACAAGGACTGCTGCTGCTGCTAAGTCACTTCAGTCATGTCCGACTCTGTGTGACCCCACAGACGGCAGCCCACCAAGCTCTGCTCTCCCTGGGATTCTCCAGGTAAGAACACTGCAGTGGGTTGCCATTTCCTTCTCCAATGCATGAAAGTGAAAAGTGAAAGTGAAGTCACTCAGTCGTGTCTGACTCTTTACGACCCCATGGACTGAAGCCTACCATGCTCCTCCGTCCATGGGATTTTCCAGGCAAGGGTACTGGAGTGTGTTGCCATTACCTTCTCCAGTTACAAGGACTAACATTCAAAAATTCATACTAATGTGCTATTCCTCAGGTCACAATAAAGAAGGAGAACTCAGGCTGACAGTTCATAACTGCTTCTATGGTCAATTTAACCCTGGAATTTATTCCACATTTGGGCACTCAGAGCCCATATTCATTAAGTTCTGATTCTAGTCACATCCTTTCATTCATTCAAAAATCTTTTTTATGCCATTTCAGGCCAATGCTGGAAGATTCCTCTGTATAATTAAAATTAAGTACAAGGTTTAATAAAAGCCCTCAGGGTCATATCTGTTTTGAACAAAAGCTCAAAGAGAAGCTAAATAGAATACATTTAATCTATCGCTAGCTCTTCAATATACTCCCTTTAAGCCATTTAACTTTTACTCCCCAAATGAAGCTGATTGTTCACCTGTAATTTTCATGTTTTTATTACAGTTCTGACAGTTCTTTAAAATTTCAGCCCTAATCACAAAGAGAGATGCTCTAAAATGCAAATGAGATGTCCTCATCATATTAAAAATTGAATAGTGTCACACAAGAAATAACCAAAGCTGAAGTTCTGATAGATGCTTTCTATGAAATATGAAATAGCCAAGTAACAAACTTTAAGATATGCCTTAAATTTATATGCTTCCAAGCTATTCAGATATAAAGCAAGCACTAACAAATGGGCAACCTTGTCCACTGCAAGGCTAATAAATCAAAACCACCAAGGTAAGTTAACTGCATTTCCAGTGGGTGCAGATTTATCATCAGAGGCCTGATAATCATGCAGCAACTAAAAAAAGCTATGTGTTTTCCACGACCTTGGTCATAAGTCACCAACAACACTGACTTGTAACTTTTCACTGGTATGTCACACTAGGCACACTCTAAAAAAGATTTCATGATTTTGGGACTTCTGAATGAACACACATGTATTCATTTCGTTATATCTTTTTTTTTTTTTTACATTAGAACTCGGTATAAAAACTGTGAACATCTAATATATGAAAAATAAGATAGTGGATAAGAAAACTAAAAAAAATCAGGACGTAAATGTTCAGAATTTTTATGAAAATATAAAGCTAGCTAGAAGCTTGAAGTTTTCAAAATGCAGAAAGGCTCCAAATTTTCACCTTTTCAGCAATTACTGTATCTCTTATGTCTGGCAATTCCTCTTCACTGGATTCCCAATACCAAACTGGTAATAAAGTAAGCAGGAATGTCATCAAGGTTGAAATGAAGTCAGAGAAGCTTTGAAGCATTCCATTCTGTAAGTAGTTTTATTTTGATCTCTACATGTGGAGAAAGGCCCAGCTGCCACAAATGTTTCAAAGAGGAGGAAAGTAGTTAAGAGATGCTGATAACTGTCTAGGCTTTTCAAAGATTAACTCAAATAGGGCAAATCCTTTCAAGAACACAAAGGGACAAAATAGGGAATAAATTGTTGCAACAACAGGCAACAAGTCAAGGTATGTTTATCAAACTCAGATACTGGCTCCCAAGTTTTGAATGAAAGAGAACAGAAATGATTAGATTTTTTAATATTTAAATAAAGATTTTTTGTTTTTGCCTTAGGACAATAGGCCAAGTAGCCAGAAGAGAAAATGTTGAGGAAGTGCATCATCTGAAGAATTGCTTAAAATTAAAAGCCTGAATTAGAATCTTGATAGGAATCCTTACAGCATGAATAGCTTTAGGCTAGCCAGGTAATCAATCACTCAGAGCCTCTGCTTTTTGCTGTTGTTCACTTCGCTTTATTTTGCTTTGCTTTAGTGTTGGTTCTGATTTGTTTTAAGGTATAAAATAGAGATTATAAAATACATCCTCCAGAAGGATTATGTGGGCTAATGTATGTAAAGAGCCTGAAATACATATTATGTAAAAAATTAAAAGTGGCAAAGTAGGTTATGGAGAAGGCATGTCTCTATGTCAGAAGACAAAGAGCAAAGACAGAGGGTGGGGAGGAGTCAACATACTGGATCCCACACACCTTGCCAGCCCTCACTCTAAAGACAGCCCAGAGATTTTCTGACAGCAAGCGGGGTAACCAAGTCGGTCAGGAAACTCGAGATTCTAACAATAATAGTAGTTAATGTGCCAGACCACAATCCAATTCAGGTGGTTCTATCATTTTTTCTTATAAGCTATTTTCTTCTTAGATTTTTTTTTATGTGGACCATTTTAAAAGTATTTATTGAATTTGTGACAATATTGCTTCTGTTTTATGTTTTGATTTTTTGGCCACGGGGCATGTGGGATCTTAGGTCCCTGACCAGGGATCAAACCTACACCCCCTGCATTGGAAGGCAAAGTCTTAACCCTAGACCACCAGGGAAGTCCCTATCATTTTCAATTAGTATTCTATAGCTGCTGCTGCTAAGTCACTTCAGTCGTATCCGACTCTGTGTGACCCCATAGACGGCAGCCCACCAGGCTCCCCCGTCCCTGGGATTCTCCAGGCAAGAATATTGGAGTGGGTTACCATTTCCTTCTCCAATGCATGAAAGTGAAAAGTGAAAGTGAAGTCGCTCAGTCGTGTCCGACCCTCAACAACCCCATGGACTGCAGCCTACCAGGCTCCTCCGTCCATGGGATTTTCCAGGCAAGAGTATTCTATAGCAGCAGGACCCAAAGATCAAAGAAATTAAGGAACCTGCCCAGGTTACAGGTAGCAAATGGGAGGCGGGGACCCTCAAGAAGTACTAGAACCAAAAGCAAGCTCAAGAACAGACGGCCATTAGTGTAGAGAGGGTGCCATCCATGATGAGTCCTGGATGCTGGCTTCTCACCAAGTGTCCCTTTTGGGCCTGCAGCTGGGACTAATTATTCTTCCAGACACAACTCTCCTATAGTACCCTACCTTCCCTCATGGGTACAGGGTCTGGTGCTTAAGCAGGGATTTGGGAGAAGACCAACGTTTTAGCAAAGAAGCGAAGATGAACAACAGAATTGGGTTCCAGGAGAGTCAAGCTTGAATGAGTGGTATGGTCAGAAACAAGTGTACAACACCAAGACAATATATAAGATTGTTCTTGGTGCTTGCTATACAGTGTCTGAGAGAATGCAAAGGTAAAAACTGAAGAAGCCAATTTTGACAACAGCAGAAAGGGCAAAAACAAGGTCTGGAAACAGCAGGCAAAGACAAAAAGTCAAGAACTAAATATATTCAGGAATGAATCAGAAAACCAGGAGCAAAAGCAGAATGAAAGCAAAAGGCTCCAGACATTTTGCCTTGAACAGGAGGATTCAATGGAGCGGAGTCAAATGAGTGGAGGGGAGTCAACACCCCAGGGGTCACCCTCAACCACTGGTTGATGGAAGCCCACGGATTCACACTCCAGCCTCCTGTTCTTAGGGCAGACAATCCTGAGAAACACTCTGCGCTGTTCTCAGAGGTTCAGATGGAATAGCATGCCCACTTTCGATAGTGGCAACCTCATTCAGTTCAGTCACTGAGTCGTATCCAACTCTTTGTAACTTCATGGACTGCAGCATACCAGGCTTCCCCGTCCATCACCCACTCCCAGAGCTTGCTCAAACTCATGTCTGTTGAGTTGGCGATGCCATTCAACATTCTCATCCTTTATAGTGCCCTTCTCCTCCTGCCTTGAATCTTCACCAGAATCAGGGTCTTTTCTAGATTTTCTTCTAACACGCTTTTATATTAGTTTTCTATCCCTACATCATGCTCCCCACCTTCTCAGTCTACATCTCAAGTGAGATAAGAAATTTATGTCTGGATGTCCCATGAGCCCATAACTGTGACTGGTAAGGAAAAGTTATAAAAGAGACTATTATTCGTACTTTACCAGATGGCCCTACCCCTTAGTATAGTAGTCTGGTAAAAGTCTGAAAAGCTCAGCCAAAAAACAAAGGAAACCCCATCATCACCTACCTTGTCCCCAAAGAAGGCACACATCTCTGAGTGACTCAAGATAACTGCAAATAATATCAGAGTCTAGGCCCAATATGGTTACTGTTTGCACATTGCTCAGCATTGCATTGACTGCTACTGCTACTGCTACTGCTGCTAAGTCGCTTCAGTCGTATCCGACTCTGTGCGACCCCATAGACAGCAGCCCACCAGGCTCCTCCATTCATGGGGTTTTCCAGGCAAGAGTACTGGAGTGGGGTGCCATTGCCTTCTCCGATTGCATTGACTAGAGAATGAAAAAGAGGAAATCATTTTGGTTTATTCTATAAGCCTGCAATTATTGTATCAGTTCAGTTCAGTCGCTCAGTTGTGTCCAACTCTTTGCGACCCCATGGACTGCAGCACGCCAGGCCTCTCTGTCCATCACCAACTTCTGGAGTTTGCTCAAACTCATGTCCATTGAGTTGGTGATGCCATCCAACCATCTCATCCTCTGTCATCCCCGTATCCTCCCGCCTTCAATCTTTCCCAGCATCAGGGTTTTTTCCAATGAGTCAGTTCTTCATATCAGGTAGCCAAAGTATTATATACCACAGTATACATTGCAGCAGGTGGCAATTATTGTATACCACAATAAAATAGAATTTGGAGTTCTATCTCCATAACGTAGATCTTTCCTAGAGAAGAAACACCTTCTCAAAATTGACAAGTCCATGGAGAAGCAATTCAACTGGGACAACCATGAGGGAACCCGGTGTGACAAAAGCTGTGTGTGACTAGAGGAGGAATACAGGTCTAGAGCTCTATGGCTCTGATGACCATGGTTGTCCTCAAGACCACTGTGAACACCATCAGAGTGCAGACCTGATGCCTCTCAGTCTGCAGAGAGTCTAGAATGATGAGTCAAATCAGAAGACATTCTTGGCCTTGCCTCACCTTGGCCTCCTGACAAGTGGCCTGGAGAGCCTCTCCATGGGGCAGAAAAGGTGCCTAAGTGCTGTTCAATGAAAGCTGCAGAGCTGACAGCAACAGGAGATGGACACATCATCAGGTCAAGGAAAACTCAACCTCCTTGAAACTGCACAGGCAGAGGATTCCCCGACAGGTCTGAACTATGGCATTTGTGATTCTGGGAGAGAATGCTGACATTTCTATGATCTCCTATGTACATTGTGTTTGTTTATACCTACTGCAAAGATAGATCATACACAACTTTATAAGTATACTTAAATACAACAAAGCATTTGTTATCAAATTTTTAATAATTTTAAAGCCTTTATTATCAAATGCTTTATTACATTTGAGGTAATTTATAAAAAAAATATTTTTTAATATCTTTTAAAAATTTTTAAAAGATGCTTGCTCCTCGGAATAAAAGCTATGACAAACCTAGACAGCATGTTAAAAAGCAGAGACATTACTTTGCCTACAAAGGTCTGTATAGTCAAAGCTATGGTTTTTCCAGTAGTCAAGTACAGATGTGAGAAAGTGAAAAGTGAAAGTGAAAGTCACTCAGTCATGTCCGACTCTTTGCGAGCCCATGGACTATCTACAGTCCATGGAATTCTCCAGGCCAGAAAACTGGAGTAGGCAGCCTTTCCCTTCTCCAGGGGATCTTTCCCACCCAGGGATAGAACCCAGGTCTCCCTCATGGCAGGCAGATTTTTTACCAGCCAAGCCACAAGGGAAGCTCACAGAAGTGAGAGCTGGACAATAGAAAAGGCTGAGCACTGAAGAACTGATGCCTTCAAAAGGTGGTGCTGGAGAAGACTCTTGAGAGCCCCTTGGACAGAAAGGAGATCAAACCAGTCAATCTTAAGGAAATCAACCTGAATATTCATTGGAAGGACTGATGCTGAAGCTGAAGTTCCAATACTTTGGCCACCTGAGGCAAAGAGCTGACTCATTGGAAAAGACCCTGATGCGGGGAAAGATTGAAGGCAGGAGAAGAAGGGGACGACAAAAGATGAGATGGTTGGATGGCATCACCAACTCAATGGACATAAGTTTGAGCCAACTCCAGGAGATGGTGAAGGACAGAGAAGCCTGCTGTGCTGCAGCAGATTGGGTCGGACATGATTGAGTGACTGAACAACAAATAAATATATATGGTAGGGACTTTCCTGACGGTTCAGTAGTTAGAACTTTGACTTCCAATGCAGGGGGTGTGGGTTCAATCCCTGGAGGGGTAGCTAAGATCCCACACGCCTCATGGCCAAAAAACCAAAACATAAATAATACTGTAATAAATTCAAAAAAGACTTAAAAATAGTCCACATCAAAAAAAAATTCTTTAAAAATACACATATATGGTAAATGACAATAAAAAGAGGAAATCAGGACAGAGGGTAAACTAGGAGACAATAAAAAGACAAAACTGATGGAATATATATATTACCAGCCAGCCTAATATTTTTAAGGGAGAAAGGGGACATCTTCAAAATTAGGGCCAGGCAACTATAAACTCTTAGAGAATATTTATATATGCCAGTCACTGTTCTAGGCACTTTTCATAAATATTGTCTCATTTCACTTTTACCCTTTCTCCATTTTATAGGTGGGGAGGCAGGACAAATAAAACATAATTTATCCAAAGTCACACAGCTTGTAAATAGTGGAGCTAGGATTCAAATCCAGGCAGTGTGGCCCATGCTCACATCTACTAACTAATGTTCTGTCCCCAAATGGAAGGAACCAGGAACACAAAGTAATTGATAAGCGTGGAAGAGCCTAACATTTTTGAAAACCTTGGAATAATGCTTACAGGAAAATTTCATACTACTAAAAGCAACAACTAAAAAGGAGACAAAAACTAAACTAAAACCATGGGGAATAAATGAGGAAGTCGTCACAGACCTATCCTCAAAAAACTGCCAGACCCAAAGCTTTCTACGTTAATTATTTCAAATTTTCAAGGAAGATACAATTAAAATATTATCTCAAAAATTTCACAGCATAGAAAAAGAAAAGAAAGATATGTAAATTTGTTTTCTGAGTCTTGTTTTTGGTACCATAAACTTGGTGCCAAAACCCTATGAAAAGACAGAAGCAGGAAGCAATGGGTCAATTTTGCTTAGAAATATAAATGTAAACCTCCTGTGTAAAATATTAAAAATTCATATCTACTGGTTACTTAAAAGTAACATCAAAAACATGCAGTCTTTATACAAAGTGTGCAAGAAAGGTTCAACCCTAGGCTATAAATGAGGAGTGCTAAAGAATTTGCCTGACAATGCAGAAACTGCAAGAGACTTAGATTTAATCCCTGGGTCAGAAAGATCCCCTGGAATAGGAAATGACAACCCATTTGAGCATTCTTGGCTGGAAAATTTCATGGACAGAGGAGCCTGGTGGGTTATAGTCCACGGGGTCACGAAGAGTCGGACACAACTGAGTGACTGAGTATGCACACGTATGTCTCTTAATGGAAGTCACTATAGGGAGGGAATAAATGAGAGCAACAACGGGATTATTCCAACAGATCCTGAAAATGCATCTGAAAAATATGAACATCCACAATGATATATTTTTTAAAACTTTTAGTCAAGTAGGGATAAAAAGAAATTCCTTCAACATGATCAAAATATTTTTCAAATAGATACAAATATCCTTCATGATGAAACATTAGACTCATTCTCCTTGTGATGGACGTTATTAAATCTTTCCTTATTCTACGGTAAACATACGTATTGAGAAAGGAGAATAAGAAATTCAGATACATCTATAGAGAGTGGGAACTGAGTGGAAAATAAAAAGATAAATTAAAATAAATGGAAAATAATGAATTATAAAATAAATATAATTGGGAAAATGATTTTTATTTAGGAAAAAAGAAATTCTACCTCACACCACAACTCACAAAAAAATAAATTCCAAAAGCAATAAAGTTTTATATACAAAAATCTTTTTAACAGATACATAAACATTAATTTTTTAGACCCATAAGCAGGAAACCAATGTGTTTTCATAGAATACTGTCCTTTGCTATTATGGCAAAATATATCAACCTTCCTAGTATTTTTTCATATTTAGCACATGATTACTTGCTTCTAAAATATATAAAATCAAGGAACACTGCTAATACAAAATATTTGATCCAACACCTCATAATTTCAGCCTTTCCAAAGTACAATTACATTTCTTCATAGGTCAGTTTGCTTTTAATGTAACACAGGGGTGACTCAATTTTGGTATCCAACATATGCTGTTGATTGGCTGGTTCATTTTCTACCAATCTAGAAAAATGTCTACTGACACACTATAATATGATGACAGATTATTTACTGGGTGAATTACAATTACAGAAAAGAAAATAAACAGGGGGAAAGTAAAGGATTCTGAAATTGACCAAATCATGAATTTTGTGTAAACTGAAAGACAACAGCTTCTTCTGTTCATAAATGATATTTGGAAACTTCTGCAATTCAATCTCAAATCATGTTCCAGAAGCGCTCTGTCTCAAAATAAGTTTGTTATTTTGGTCTCCACAGTCATTGAGTCTTTCTCCAAAGAAGCTGCCAAACCAGCACCAGCTGGCCCCTTGGGAACAAGTCTAGGCTAACAGCAGGTATTTCTTTTTGAATCATTAATAGAGATTAAAAGAATAGAGTTGAACTAATCTAAACCTGTTAAGTTGGAATAAAGGGTTACAATCAAGAGAGTTTGAATTGTGCAGTAAAACTTTCAAACATATCCATTTTCTTCCCTATAAATGCTTACCTCTTTTAAATGTTCTGGTTTTTCTGAAATATCAACTGTAGATAAAGTGCCTAGCAATTCTCCTGCTCCCTTATGCCTGGTTCTTTCTTGGTGTCATCAGAGAAGTCCGTGGAGGCATTAGTGAAACCTGGGTAAAAGCATGCACAGCAGCATAGCTTGTGATACCCACCCCCCACTTCTTTCCCTACCTTGCCGGACTCTACCTACAATAGCAAAAAATGTACTGAGTTTCAAGTTAATACAAAAAAAGTAAATGTATAAAATTGCTAGATTGCTAGTGAGAATATAAACTGGCCCAACCACTCTACAGGCAATCCATGGTGATGCTCTTTAATATCTTCATGCCCTTTAATCCAGTAATTTGCCATAACTATTTATATTCAAATGGGCTTCCCAGGTGGCCTTAATGGTAAAGAACCTGCCTGCCAATACAGGAGAAGAGATATGGGTTCAATTCCTGGGTCAGGAAGATCCCTTGTAGGAGGGCACGGCAACTCACTCCAGTATTCTTGCCTGGAGAATCCCATGGAGAGAGGAGCCTGGCGGGCTATAGTCCATAGGGTTGCAAAGAGTGGACACGACTGAAGTGACTTCATACATTTACATTCAGCTAGGTTCAGCACAACATTATTTAGTCACAATAGGTTCACTCTTTACTGGATCTTTTTTTAGTTTGATCAGGCGGTACTCTAATCCAGAAACAACAGTGTTAGAGCCATAGACACTGAGCAATGAATGCTTCAGCCTAGCACTCTCCTTTGATTTCTCAACCAGGGGCCCAAGGGTTCTTCAGAAATGTGGGAGAGTGTTTGATGGTCGTATTAGATGGTTAAGAATGCTGTATGCCTGCCATGCCTGGATTATTTCCATATAACAAAGAACTGCTGTGCCCAAATCCACCAGTAATACAAACTGGTGCTCTGCTCAGATCCCCTCTTCAGGGCCAATGCACCCACCCTCGAGTTGCAAGGACTGTTGTTTTGCTTATATTTCACAGCCATGTCCTTCACTGAGCATTGCCTCTGCTGCGGAGAACTACCTTACCCAAGGTTGTTCTTCCTCCCAGAAGGAACCCACAGGTGGTGTCCGGCTGAGAGCTTGGAACAAAGCGTCCGTTTCCCTACAGCTTTCTTGAGGACTGGCTGAGAGGCCTCGCTTGCTATCCTAAATGCAGGTCAGCTTCTCCCTCAGCCCAATCTTGCTTCCTGGTTTCATCACAGGAGTGTCTCCTGTGAACACATATACACCAGTAGAACTGATGCACGCCATTCTCCCTCTAAGACTCTGCTTCCACAGAACTCAATTTATGACAGTCCTTGCTGCACGTCACTGCCTAGTCTATCCCCGCATCTTCCAGATGAGTGAAGACTCGCTCAAGGCACAGGGGTAGCTAGTTCAGCACTCCCTGCACATGCTGTGCATTAAAAACCGTGGGAAGCTTGAGAAATAATTGGGAGAGAACTGAATGAAAAAGGGAAAAAAATGTTAAAATATTTACTTTTTTTAAACTTTTAATTTTGTATTGGGATATAGCCAATTAACAACGTTGTGATAGTTTCAGGTGAACAGAGAAGGGGCTCAGCCATACATATACATATACATGTATCTATTCTCCCCCTTATTGCGGGAAATAGTAAGTACCCAAGGAGAAAAAAAGCAGAATGAGAATTTTTAAAAGCATTGAGATTTAACTATATGGGTAATTCTAAATAATGATACAGACCGAGATTCAATATTCCCAGCTCTTTGCAATCACAGAAATCTAAAGAAGACTGCCAAAATATCTCAGTTGGAGAAGACTACTTAGTCTGGATCCCATAATTACCATCCGTTTGTCTAAACAACTTAAGATTCAGTATTGATCATCATGATGGAGCCAAAAAAGTTATAATGAGACATTTTCCTCCTAACAGTAAACAGCTGCTATCATGTGGAGGTCATTCATGGAGGTGAGAGTGAATCAACATGAACTGATCAATCAAATCCCCTTCATTTACAACCCTTATTCCTCTTTTCTCAGCAAGGGTTGCCAGTTCTAGATGCTGTCCACCAAAGGAGTCTTTCTTAGCTCCAGTTATCTCTTCTAAGGCATATGTCAATCTTGGAAGACACATCTCTACCATGGTCAATTCCTTCACTCTTATTTTAACACAGCTCTTAAGTATGGTATTACAACATGTTCATTCTGCTCCTAGTGCAGAAATTCCCCCTATTTTTTTCAAGAATCAAATAGAAAGAAATATAGTGTCGCTGAAATTCCCAATTATGGCATTAACAACTACCCCTTTCCACACACAAAAAAGAAAAACAAAATAAAAGATTTTGAAAGATTTTGTTTAATGCAACTCCATACCTGGAATACAAAATTAAGTTTAAAATTACTAAGACTTCTCATTTTTTACATAAAAGAAAAATAATCTTTATCACACTGGAATTCTTAATTTTCTCAGAGTCAAAATTAGTTATTTTATAAGGCAAGGAATAAAGCACACTGAATGAATGGAATTATAATCAAAGCCAAAATGATCAAGATAATTTTCCCCAAAGCCTCATTTGAAAAGAATTTGACATTTTAATGTGAAAACTCACAGAAGTCCTTTGCGTTTAACTAAGCTCATCAAAATATTGTGCCAAATACTTAACATTTATTTTAAAACATTTTAAATAGTACTTTTACCATTTACATGTCCAAAAACAATCCTGAAAAGAATGATTTTTCTAACTTACAATAAAAAACTTCTGCTTTTCAAAGTCTGATAGGTCATAATCATAAAATACTCATTTCTGTTTATCAGCTCATGATACGAAAAGAATTATGTCCAATAGCTTTGGTCAGGGGGAGTACCAACTAGAATTTACTATTAATAATTTCCTCAGTGTCTTGGTCATCTATGTGCAGTACCAGAAGAAGGAGTCAAATATTAGGACTTCCTCTTTTAAAAGGTTGAACAATGATAGGAGTTACTGCCAAATCCTGCTCTGTTATACAAACTCCAGGTTTATATCAAAGATCACCATGGTCTTGTTTCAGTCATACTCTGATTTACTGGCCCCGTCGTCTTCATATTGCATAGGACAATCGTATGTTTAATTAAATCTGGGGGAAATAATAAACATTCCACATTTAGGGGGTGACAATATGGGCCCCCTCCTGTGTTGAACATGTCCCAGTTTATAGCTAAGTTGACAATTCAAAGGCTAAACTAGAAAAGTCAGGACAGCTTGACTTTGTTGGTTTCCCAGTTGTACAGCTTGCAATCTATTTCATTGAGGTAACAGGGCACCATAACAGGAACAGATTGTTCCATCAGCAGAACAAAAATTGAACCGGAGCAGCTTTCTCCAAAACTGTAACTGTTTTCCAAATGTGCATGCTCTAGTAAGGGCTAAGGTTATTTATTCAAATGCTAATAGAAATTACTGTGGCCACTAGCACTCTAAGTTGAAGTTAGAAACTTCTTTTCTCTCCTGCTAAAAGATTTAGTTATCTTCCTAGATCTTTTTCCTCATTGAACCAGATATCCTTTCGTATCTATGTGAAATAATGATTTGATGTTGATCACTCTGTTTACCTTGGCATCATTCCATAAATACTCATACATTTAGAAAATGAAATTTCCTCCATATCTTTCTAATTATGATTTACTTCTTCTCTACTGGGTTACTTTTAAGATCAATTATGATCAAGGTAACAAAAAAATTGGAAACCCTTAGGTCATGGAAATAGCTTTCTAGTAGATACTCTCCGTTAAATCTCTAATCATCCCCAGCTTTGCAATGTCCTTGCAATGAAATCAAAACTCCATAATTTGACTTACAAGCCCTGTACCATCTGCCTTCTGCTCATTTCTGCCAATGCCTCATTTCCCCCTTGAAGTTTAGCTTCAGCTTCAGTAAACTTCTTTCCATTCTCAAAGGCACTATAGTCTTCATGCCTTGCAGTCTGCACACCCACTTCTTCCTGCCTAAACACTCTTACTAGGAGTACTCCCGCCCCTTTTGCTTCCCTACCTCCTCATCCTTTCTTTGTCACTCTTCTTCACAAATCATATGGAATATGTCAATGCTGAATAGAATTAGTGCTGCCATCAAAAAAAGACTTTTCTGTCTCAAAACATCTCCCCTACTAGGGCATTTTTTGTGAAGATTCAAATACAAATTTTAAAAGAACTGACAAAGAATTATTTGCATGTAATGAACTTACTGAAATTAATAATATGGTTTGTTATGTGAATAGGCCAAGCAGAGAACAGAGCCCCTAGGTAAGAAATGGAGGCCTGAATGGGGAACTCCCTTGGATGCCCTGCTCATCTGCTTCAGTGCTACCGAACAGGGGACCATGGATTGGTACTTGTCTGTGAACTCCGTCACAGGAGGATGAGGAGACAGGAAATTGCACTAGAAAGTAAATTAACACACTGCTCCCTTCATTGAGAAAGTCTTGTAGCCAATAAAAAAGTTAGCTGAACTAAACATATTTAGTGACTTTGTGTAGCTCTGATTATAACACAATCTGAAAGTCCTAGAAAAAGAATTAAACATAATAAAAAGGATCATAAAAGCAAGAAGAAGCTTACTACATAAAAATTTTGTTATCTGTCAATTCTTCTTAAGGTCTGGCCTTAAATTGTATCCATATCTGTATTCTGTTTTCCCTTACCTCTGGGCATACTAGATCTAGCTATGATGGTGACTAAGGAGGAAAATTCAGAACACATGGGTAAGACATTAACATTATTTTACAGTGAAAGGGTTGCACTAAATCAATGGTTCTCAACTAAAGGTGATTTTGACCCTCACAGAACATTTGGCAATATCGAGAAATTTTGACTATTACAGGTGGGACCTGGGGGTGGGAAGGGAGGGAACAAGTGCTACAGATATACCACTGGCATTTTGTGGGCAGAGAATATAGGATAGTGGTAAACCTGCTATGATGCACAGGGCTGTCCACTCCACTCTCACAAACAAAGGATTATCCAGTCCAAAATGCCAATAACACTGATGCTGAGAAACCCTCTACTGGTAATCTCTAAAGTCCTTCTCATCTCTAACATTCTCTGACTCTTTAATGTTCACAAGAATTGTATACATTTTAGTGATCTAAATGACAAGTGAGCAAAAGTAACTTATTTGGCTAATGTCCGTTCCTTCAGTGAAATACATTTAGGCTATAAAAAATAGGGTAACATAATTTCGGTATAAATTCAAAACCTGAAATAGCTTAATGCTCAACAAACTTCCATAATAGTGATAATTTATCTAATTGAACTTTTTTTATTGACAAGAGAAAAAAAGCCAGAAACTTCTGCCCAAAATGATGTATTTTTCTCTATCAGCTAATTGTTTAATCCACTTTATAGAAAACCAAAAACATTCAAGAAATGGTTAAGTCAGCACCTCTGTCCTGATCTAACATAGAGCCTTAAGCAGGGTTCTATATTCTGAGCTTTTGGCTTTTGTTACTTTGTTTTTACTGGAAAAGAGATACCACTTGAAGGCTACAACCAAGAATGGCACAGAAATAAGAAGGTTTATTGTATTTCTTGAGGCCTTTAAACTTTCCTACAGTTAAAAAAACATACTACCATGAACATAGTTTTATTCTAACATTCTATTTGAGTACTCTGCAAATTCCTTACCTCTAAATCAAACCACTATTCCTTTTAGGTACATTTTATAGTATACTGCAAATTTTCTTTGTTAAGTTAAAACACTAATTCAAAAGGATATATTTCTTATTGCATATAAAAATTATTTCTTGTTAATTTCTAATGCTTGCTTAATGATATCATTGTGACTGTAAGATTCTCCAGGGCTACTATGCTTTGGTGAAAGAAAAGATCCAAAGATTCTCACAAAAGATGTCAGTTATGCCCCTGGAATTACACCCTTCTGTTTGATCTGTTCCAACTTTTTCAGCTGGCACATGCATACTTGAAAAAACGAAAACCTCAAGTTCCCAGGATGGTCTTTTGTCTTCAGTCCTTTCTGCAGAGAGAAGTGATCTTGTCTCTGCATCTCCCACTATATTGTGTCGAGTGGTTCCAAAAGCACTTATCCCCGAATACTTGGATGTGACTCTTAAGTGTTCTTTCAAGTCATTAGATCTTTTATGTTCATAGCCATAAACAAATAGGGTTTTGTAAGCCTTATATAAATATTAATGACTACATGCTAAGCATCAGATGCAAAATGGGCAATCAGGATTTTTATATGAATAAAGATGTAGGATAGAAATATCAAGCCTGTAGGCAAAAACTGCAGACTAGATCTCACACGGCAATTTGGATAAGTGAAAAGGTAACAAGGAAGTTTCCAAGAGTATCATGGTTTTAACACAAATAAAACACACTGAGGGACTTCCCTGGTGGTCCAGTGGCTAAGACTCTGTGCTCCCAGTACAGGGGGCCCAGGTTTGATCCCCAGTCAGGGAACTATACCCCACATGTCACAACTAAGAGTTTGCATGCTGCAGTTAAAGATCTCACATATTGCAACTAAGACCAGGTGCAGCCAAATAAATAAGAATAAAATTAATAAGATATTTTTCTTAAAGTACTGGTATACTTAAAAAAACAAGTAATCTTGTTCTGACCTATTAGTAAAATGTAGCATTTAAGAGCAAAGTCTCTGAAGTCCTAGTTCTGCTTATGACATCTATAAGTAACTTAATCGCTATACATTTCTATTTCCTCATTGGCCAAAAAAAAAGGATTTTAAACACACTTAACTTCAAGAGTTAGCATGAATTTCAAATGAATCTGAGTGTTAACGTGTTTGCCCAGTGCCTAATACAAAGCATGCACCTTAATGTACATTGGCTATTATTCTGAAAAATAATACAGAAATACTCAAAGGTCTAGACCAATGGTTGGCAACTACAGTCTGGCCCACAAGCCAAATCCAGCTAGCCACCTGTTTTTATGAACAATTTTCCAGGGACACAGCCATGCCCCATTCATATCTGCACTGTCTAGGGCTGTTTTCACCCTTCCATAGCAAAGTTGAGTCCTTGTCACAAAGATCATATGGCCTGCAAAGCCTAAAATAGTTATTATCTAGACCTTTACTGTTTCTGAGGATCTATTGCCTCTGGTGGGTGGAGGGGAGACAATAAACACACATCAAGAAGCAGAACACAAGTTCCCTCTGCTTTCACATGCCCAGAGATTTTTTGGAAGTTCTTCCCCTAAAGGGTTTTGATTTGAAAGGGGCGGGGGGGGGGGGGGGGGAACAGAACTAGTGAGGAGGTGAGAACAAGCACAGCCTATAGGGATGAAAGGGGGTGGGGGGAGCTTTCTTTCAAATAACTGGGTTCTTGCAACTGAAAGCCACTGTCATGGTTGCTCTTTTAAGGGGTTAAAATAAAACAATTTTGAAAGCATTCCCGAGAAACTATATTGAATTGTGATTAAGATCACAAACCCTGGAGTTCGCTCCTTGGGTTCAAATCCTGGTTCTGCCAATAACTAGCTGTGTGACCTTAGAAAATTAACTAATCTCTCTGTAGTTAAGTGTTAAGTAAATTAGTAAAAAGCACCTCTTACTTAACATCAATAATCCATTCCTAAAAATTCAATGTTATATACACAAATGCTAACCAGACTACACTATTTATAAATAAGAAAACCCCTCTGTTTGTGTGTCCCACCTCTGCACATCCCACCCACTACTTAACACATATCTGTTTAACCACTCCATCCTGACTCCACAATAACCCATTACATGGAATGCTAATCCTTCTTATGTGTGTGCCAGTCCTGGCTGGGGCTTTCAGCAGTATGCTGTCCTTCCTAAAATTAAATAAGAATAATAATAAAACACTAAAGCAGTAAAACTGTGCCCATTTATAAAGTATCATTTTAGGATTTAAATGTTCAAAAAAATCTCCTGACCAGTAAACATCATTAATATGTTTGTTAAGAACAGTTGCTTTGTATGAAGTAACATCTTTTTCATTTCACCGCTTTTCTCGCTCTACTATGTCACTACTTTCTTCACGTTTTCAGTGTACCTTTTAGGCAAAACGAGATGGTGGTTTAGTCGCGAAGTCATGTCCGACTCTTGTGACCCCATGGACTGTAGCCCACCAGGCTTCTCTGCCCATGGGATTCTCCAGGCAAGTACACTGGAGTGGGTTGCCATTTCCTTCTCCAAGTTATCTTCCCAACCCAGGGATCAAACCTGGCTCACTTGCACTGCAGGCGGATTCTTTACCAACTGAGCCACTAGACAAAAAGAGACCTCAATACAAAAGGCATTGTGGAATCGACCTTCAGAACCAGCGCACAATGACAGAGAGAAGTGAGCCAGTGAAGCCTGTCTTCAGGACCACAGCCTCCAAGATGCCCCACATCTTGGCTTTGCAAGACGTCCCCTCGCAATTCCGACTTCCCATCCTCTGGGAATAACTCCAGGATTTTTCCACACACTGGGTTTTTTTGTTTTATTTTTTTAACATGTATGCAGTTTGAGGAATGTAAAAATAAACTTTTCTCATGTAAACACTGCCTGAGAGGTACCTACACGATGTATGAATACGAAAAACCAAAATATAAGCTCCTAAACCGCCCCTTAATCCTCTTCCAACTCCACCCCACACCTGCAGCTCACCCGTCTTCCCGCCTTTATGGTCTCCACACTGGTCTCCGCTCCTCAGTTCCCGGTCTCGCCTTCCAATCTGACCAAGCCCCGCCCCCAGGACGGCCCCTCCCCTTGCGCCCTCACGCGTCAGACCCCTCCGCCCTTCAGCCAAGAGGGCAGCTTTCCCGCTGCAAGCCACGGAGAGCTGAGCGGTCAGAGCTTCCTGGGGCTTAACCCTACAGTCACCGCCCAGGATGGCCCAAGATTCCGGAGCTTTACAATGTTTACAAGCTTTCTCAGTGTTCCTGAGAACACTGTCTCCTGTTTGCCGGAGCTTTGTCAAACCCCGGAATGGTGCTTCTCCAAAGCAAAGCGGGCTTCCACTGCTTTTGAAAAGGCACAGAGCTTCAGCTCAAAACAGGGGCCACTGCCAAACCTCAGATGTAGCTGTAGTTCACCAAGATGATGAACGGAGGTCTTTACAAACTTCAGAGGTGGCCTGGGTAACGCAAAAGTCTTTGTAGGCCTGCAGCTTCTTTATCTGGTAACTCTGGACTGATAGAAAATGGATGCGAAGAATTTGGTAAGCGCTGGAAATAGGAACCCCAGATATATGTATCGCCTGGATATCAGAGCTCCACCTCTGGGTTCCCGCTTTTAGCTGTGCATTGGAGGACAGCTTCACCGCTCTGAACTCCCATGGGCACCGCTTGGGGTCATGCATGAGGAGATGGCCAAAGAAAACGTTGCAGGAACAGACTGGTGCTCTCCAGTACTGGGATGCTCTGTTCTCTGCCTCACTGACCAACTCCTCAGTGATTGGGAAGTTGGGAGCCCAGGAGAAGCCAGACACACTTTTTCATTGCACTAGGGACCCCAGGCCCCACCTCACACACCCCACCTGCTAGGAACACTTGCCTGCACGATTGCCATAAGCTGACTCTACAATAACTAGCTACATAGAACACTAACCTTTCCTCTATGAGTATGGGTCTTACCTGGGGCTTCTTTCAGGACTAGCTCCTGAAAATTTGAGTTGTTCAAAGGTGAGAATATATGAGCCTTTCCTGGCTAAGACTTCCACTTCCAATGCAGGGGGTACAGGTTTGATCCCTGGTCATGGAGCTAAGATCTCATATCCCTCCTGGCCGAAAAAAACAAAATGTAAAACAGAAACAATATTATAACAAATTCAAAAAGACTTTTTCAATCTCCACATCAAAAAAAGAAAACTTTGAAAAATAAAAAGTCGGGAATACAGAATTAGATTTGAATATTTAAATAATATGTATAAATATATATTCCATTAGACCTCTCGAAGCTACCATGATATGTGCCATCTGTTATTGGTCTAGAGTTGACACAGAAGTGAGAGAAATACCTTTCAGAAAATAATGGAGTCAGACCACAGGTATTGGGGTCTTAAGAGACCCTGAGCCTCATCTCCATCAGGAGTGTCACTTTCCTCATCACTCCCTGCCACTCCTCCCCAACCACTGACATTGCCCTTCCTATTCCCATATTTATAAACTCAGCCCCAGAACCTGATTCAGTGTCAGCTCTGGGGCGCTTGGGGCTGGGATGTCCAAGGTCTCCCTAAATGCCACGTGCCCACTTCTGGAAGGAAGAAAATAGAAAAGGCTGAGACTTCATCTCACATTCTCCTTTCCTCAATAGTTACCTTTTGCCTTTTTGAGAACATTCCCAAACAGTAAGTAAAAGGTGATATGAAACAAAAATTTCTTTTCATTCACAAAGAGCATTTTAATGACATATTTATAGTACTTGATATTTCAGCACAAAATGACTTTTGCTCTTACTATGAGAATTAATGCATAATCAAAATTTTCTTTGTTACAGCACTCTTAGTGGCCCCATAATTTTTTTATAGCACATACAGGTCAAAGGAAATAGGTAATACTTTTGTTTGTTAAGAAATTACTGATGTGCTCAGTCGTGGCCGACTCTTTGCAGCCCCATGGACTGTAGCACTCCTGGTTCCTCTGTCCATAGAGTTTTCCAGGCAAGAATACTGGAATGGGTTGCCATTTCCTTGTCCAATTAAGTAGTTAGGTCTAATCAATTTAATAGGTATTTATATCCTAAGAAAATAGTAACCTTTGAAAAATAATAAACATGAATAGAAAGAAAATATTTTTATTTTATTCTTAAATACCAGTTCTTAAATATTTTATTCTTAAATAGGATGTGTGAGCTTCAGGGCACATAGGATTCTCCAGTCTTAAAATCAAATGGCACGCCACCACCTTCCTTTCCTGATCCATATGGGTTTACTTGTTAAATTCTTTTCTCAAAGGAACCACCAAAAATACAGCTCTGCAAAAACATGGCATCATCAAAAGAAATATAGCACTGTCTCCTGTTGAAATTGAGAGCTACTCAAGCTAATAGTCTGTGTAATTTCTGGACAGATGACAGATATTGCTATGTTTCCTTGAATGTTGTAATTATCTTGCAGTGACCTTGTGGGGTCATTCCGGTGCTTCAGGACGTTTCATCACCCAGTTTGGGAACCATGGGTTTGAAGTGAAAGTGAAAGCTGTTCAGTCATGTCCAACTCTTTGTAACCCCATGGACTATACAGTCCATGGAATTCTCCAGGCCAGAATACTGGGGTGGGTCACCTTTCCCTTCTCCAAGGGATCTTCCCAACCCCGGGATTGAACCCAGATCTCCTGCGTTGCAGGCGGATTCTTTACCACCTGAGCCACCAGGGAAGCTCAAGAATACTGGAGTGGGTAGCCTATTCCTTCTCCAGCAGATCTTCCCAAGCCAGGGATTGAACCAGAGTCTCCTGCATTGCAGGTGGCTTCTTTACCACCTGAGCCACCAGGGAAGCCCTGAGAACCATAGACTTAAACTCTATCATATGAGGCATAATAATAGGACAGTGTGGACAAATCTATCCGACAGGAGAATATATGTGTGTAACAGTTCACAGTTACATTTATGTCTACAACTTTGGGTGCCATGTTAATTACAGGAAAATTTCTTACACCTTCACAGTTAGTTGATGCTCTCAGAGTAAAATGTCCATCACATCTTTTATAGATCTAAGATCATTTTACTCCTCCGGGTGGGCACATTTCCTAGATCCCTGGTTTCATTTTCTAACTCAATTAAGGAAAAGAATATTAAGGAAAGATATTATTAATTACTAAGTGCAGGATTACTCCTTGCAGTTAACTAAAGTGTGGGATTGTTTTGTCATTTGTGCCAATCAATCTGAATTATCAAATTAAAACAAGGCTACGATGTCAAAACTGATTTTAGAATTCTATTGCAGCTTATTTTGAAGAGAACCATGAAAGCAGAAGAAATATATGGACATTTTTATTAATTCTGAATTATATATGTCCCTGATTCATATGCAATTATGTGACTGTCTTATACATAAAAAGGAAACATGATATTTATTTTAAACTATAACTCAGAGGACATGATGCCATAGCTCTTCATGCTGTCATCATTCACATACTCAAAAAATATACATTGCTCCTTTTCAGAGACACCAAGTACATTTAAATTAAATGTGTTTACATTATGACTAGATCACGTATAGCAAGTACAAAGCTAAGTCATAAGTAATTCAAAGAGGTGTTAAGTTTCTTGTCTCTGAGTTGATCCAAACAATTGCACCTGCATTTTAATGAATAGGACTTAACACAACTCCCCTAGAAGGCTTGTATTTCTTCTCAATCCTTCAAATGATCTTTTGAAGCATTTGCTGGTTGATACTGCAAACAGATTTTATATTTATCATTTCACTTCAGGCTTAAACGTGATTATTTTTCTGTTTATTCTCCAGTATGACGCTAGCTCACTGGTACTGACTAATTCTTTGAACAAGTAAACAATCCAGTTATGTAATTTCCATTATTCTTACATGTAAAAAAAAGTGACGGGATTTAATTTGTCCTCCAGTATGCAGTTATGAAACCTGACATCAGTAGAATCTGTATTTATAAGCATTTTATTGAAGACAGTCTGAGAAATGTCTGCTAATGTGATTCACTTCACTGTACCTTCTTTTAAGCCCTTTGAAATCTTGTTCTGGGCTCTTATTTCTCCTCCAGAGCTGCTGCATGTTCAGCCTGCCCACCTCACCCTGGTCAGGAACCGAGGCCTCTACCAGAGACTGTGCTGTAAATGAATGGAAACAGGGATTCAGCCCAATACTATTTAATTTCTAATATTTGAAATCAGAAGTGTAAAGTGAGGGCTTCCCTGGTGATCCAGTGGTTAAGAATCCGCCCACCAATGCAGAGGACACCAGTTCAGTCCCTGGGTCAGGAAGATTCCACATGCAGCAGGGCAACTACCCACAACAAGCCTGCACACCTAGAGCCCATTATTTGCAACAAGAGAAACCAGCTCGTGAGGAGTCCATGCACCGCAACTAGCAAGTAGCCTCCATTCGCCGCAACTAACGGAGAAAGCCCGCATGTGGCAATGAAGACCCAGCGCAGCCAAAACAGCAACAAAGTGCAAAGTGAAATTGGAAGATTCCCGAAGAACATCACCTTGCTTAAATAAATTGAAAAAAAAATCACACAATAACCACCAGAAAGTAAGTATCCTGCCTGTAAAATGCTCACCCAGGAGACTTTCTGTAAAGTTCTTAGATCAGTGTCTGGCATATAGTAATTAGCACTTATGTAAGTGTGTGCTATTATCATTATACTTCATTGTTACTGCTGGTCTGCCTCCCTTCAACGTGTGAAAGGCTGAGATGGCAAGAATTAAGAGGAGTGGAAAATAGCTCAGATTATTTCAAAATAGTATCTCTGCTATATAGATAATGGTGGAAGGAAGATAGGGTGAATCAAGAAAGAAAGTTGTTCCCTATATCCCTCCCTCTGAAAACTTCTTCATATTCCTTCATAAAGATCACTGCCTTTTCTAATAATTACTGTGTGGAGGCTGAGGGAAATCACAGTGGTCTGGCTGTTGATATACATATGTACTTCTTCAAGGGTGGGATCCAAGAAACAAAGTCACCATGAATACTTTACTTATTTGGATGGCTTTCAAACCTAGCCCCCCAGGAACAGCATGACATGGAAGACAGATCCATGTCTTATCGTGTCCTGCCAACACTCTCTCCACTGTCACCCCCATCTAGAATATTCCACTAATTTCCTAAGGTCCTCTTCAGAGTAGGTGTTTCCCTCTGTATTTAGTGGCAGTTCCTTTTCCTGCAGGTGAAATGTCCTTCATGTCTTCCAGATAAAAGGACACTGGGTAAGACTCACAAAAATACATAGGCCAACTTCCAGTGTGAGATGCCAGCGGTTCCATCTTCATCCCTTGAATCTCTGCCTCATTGTCTTCTCTCTTTCCCATAGGGTCAGGGCTACTGCCCAGCAAATCTTCACTGGGTAAGAGCCTTCTTCTCCAGTTTTGATTTCTATCAACCAAAATCAGGAGCAGAGAATCAACAGTTGGCACTAATCATCTTAGTGACTCACCCCAATGTGTCTTATCTTGTTTCAAACAGTGTCTTTATGGTAAGTGGTAGTTGGCTTTCCAGGTGGCTCAGAATGTAAAGAATCTGCCTGCAAAGAAGGAGACGAGGGTTCGATCCCTGTGTTAAGAAGATCCCCAGGAGAAGGGAATGGCAACCCACTCCAGTATTCTTGCCTGGAGAAGCCCATGGACAGAGGAACCTGGCAGGCTGCAGTCCATGAGGTTGCAAAGAGTCAGACATGACTGAGCAAGTAGCAATAGGTGACAATGGAAAAGTAGTATTCCTATGATTTACTGGGCAAGCCCAAAATTTCATTGCTCTTGGTCCCCTTCTTAGCAAAACATGTGTATATCTGAGCAATGATTTGCCTGTCTATATCACTGTAAGAAACAGTAGTATCTAACACAAGGATTCTCAGAACTTTTGGTCTCCTTAAAGCCATTGCATAACCAAAGACTTTTGTTTATCTGGATTATATTTATTGATATTTATCATATAAAAAATTAAAACAGAATTTTTTGAAACAAAAAAGCATAGGCCTACATTCCATTAGCCACCACAGCAAAGACATCATCACTGCACACTTATGAAGAAAAGTAACTGGGGGCTTTAGCAGTGTTCTCATACTAAGAATTTGATACATCCTCAGTCACACAACAAAGGGCTGGTCTGTTTAGAAATCCTCAGGGCTAAATATAAACATTGAATAAGTCACTTCCCATGTGTCTCCATCTTCCTTATATATCTTTGGGAATTATGGAGAATTTATGTTATTTAGAAAATTCTAGTAAGGCTGCAAACTAGAATCTTCCTTCATGAGTATATGAGACTTCAACTGAGAACTTTCAAAGATGCAAACGTGGTGTTCGCATGTCCAATCAGTTAAGTTAGTTCACATGTCTGGCGTACGTTGTCATATACGTGCATCCTCTACACGTAGTTGTGCTTTTGTGTACTTTAATGTATAGTACTATATAGAGTATAGTAGTACAGTACTTTATTTCAAGCCCAGGATGTCTGGAAGCAAACATAAAAGCAGCAGTGATATAGCCGGTACTACTGTACTTTTCAAAGTACTTTGCTGCTGCTGCTAAGTCGCCTCAGTTGTGTCCAACTCTGTGCAACCCCATAGATGGCAGCCCACCAGGCTCCCCGTCCCTGGGATTCTCCAGGCAAGAACACTGGAGTGGGTTGCCATTTCCTTCTCCAGTGCATGGAAGTGAAAAGTGAAAGTGAAGTTGCTCAGTCGTGTCCGACTCTCCGTGACCCCATGGACTGCAGCCCACAGGCTCCTCCACCCATGGGATTCTCCAGGCAAGAGTACTGGAGTGGGCTGCCATTGCCCTCTCCGTTCAAAGTACTTTACTGTACTTTAAAGATTACAAATGTTTTCTATCTTTGTGTTGGTTTTTTATGTATGATTTGTCTATGTATATTTGTCTATCATTTTAGTATTTATTTATCTATTATTATTTATGTATTTATATTATGTATTATTTAAAATTATGTATTATTTTTATGTATTATTATTTTATGTATTATTTTAGCCCTATACTGTACTTTAAAGATTACAAATGTTTTCTTTGTGTTTGTTTGTTTTTTATTTTTTATGTATTATTTGTGTTAAAAGTATTGTAAATGTATTACAATACATTACTATATAGCCAATTGTGTCAGTTGGGTACCTAGAATAACTTTGTTGGACTTACAAACAAACTGGACTCAGGAACGCACTCTCAGATGGAACTCATTTGTATAAGGGGACTGCTATAATCAATTCCCAAAACTTGAAGGCCGTCTATGAAAAGCTCTCCTCACCCAGCTCTACTTCAGTTCACTAATATCCATCAAGCCAGTCATGATCTCTCTCAGTCCTCATCCATATTCCATGTGCCAATTCCCCAAAAAAGACACTGACATTGTCTGAAGCTCAGGCCCTCTCCCAATATTTTCAGGGCCTGCAGTAAAAGCATATCTGGACAACCTAGCTCCATGGCCCATCACCCTACTCTCCACTCACAGCTTTTTCTTACAGTATTGATGTTGTTCAATCTCCCAGTCATTTCCAACTCTTTGTGACCCCATGGACTGAAGCACGCAGGCTTCCCTGTCCCTCACCATCTCCCAAAGTGTGCCCAAGTGCATGTCCATTGCATCAGTTAATGCCATCCAGCCATCTCATCCTCTGACACCTTCTTCTCCTTCTGCCCTCAATCTTTCCCAGCATGAGGGTCTCTTCCAATGAGTTGCCTGTTCGCATCAAATGACCAAAATACTGGAGCTTCAGCATCAGTCCTTCCAACAAGTATTCAGGGCTGATTTCCCTTCATATTGACTGGTTTGATCTCCTTGCTGTCCAGGGGACTTTTAGGAGTCTTCTCCAGCACCTCAGTTTGAAGGCATCAATTCTTTGATGCTCTGCCTTCTTTATAGCCCTGCTCTCACAACAGTACATGACCACTGACTGGGAAGACCATATAGTCTTGACTATACTTTTGTTGGCAGAGTAATGTCTCTGCTTTTCAACACACTGTCTAAGTTTGTCATAGCTCTCCTGCCAAGAAGTCCTTACAGTGTATGGGACACAAACACATCCCTATGCACATTACAACCTACAAGGTCAACCTGCAGAGTCTATAAACACTATTAACCTTTGAGAGCTCAGATTTATTCTAGGATTTTTGTGGAAAAGAAGAGAATGCCATCCTGTCCAACTCTGTATCACATGTTGTCAGTCACCTGAGTCCCCAAGCATCTCTGTTTATTCTCCAAATCTCAAAAAAAAAAAAGTCTCTCTTGCATCATTTTGAAAATTTCTGAAACTCTCTTCTCTGACTATAATGCTCAAACCCAAAGCCATACACTGAAATAGGGCAAACATCATACTATATGTCCCATTCATTCATTTCAACCCCACGTTTCATATAAAACAAAATTTGTCTTCATGTGAATGAATGTAAGTAAATATAAAGTTCAAGGAATGAAATAAATAGAGTCTATGTGCCTTGTTACAAAGACGTGCATGCATGCTCAGTCATGTTCAACTCTGTGATCCCACGGCCAGGCTCCTCTGTCCATGGGATTTTCCAGGCAAGAAGACTGGAGAGGGTTTCCTACTCCAGGAGATCTTCCCGATCCAGGGATGGAACCTGCATCTCTTGTGTCTCCTGCGTTGGTAAGAGGATTCTTTACCACTGGCATTTATAGAGCACAATTTGAAGCCTGGTTTTGGAAAAATGAAACCAATGTAATACATAATAACAATGAATCAAAAGCCACTTGTTCAAGTGTTTGAACTGTGGTGTTGGAGAAGACTCTTGAGAGTCCCTTGGACTGCAAGGAGATCCAATCTGTCTATTCTGAAGGAGATCAGCCCTGGGATTTCCTTGGAAGGAATGATGCTAAAGCTGAAACCAGTACTTTGGCCACCCCATGTGAAGAGTTGACTCATTGGACAAGACTCTGATGCTGGGAGGGATTGGGGGCAAGAGGAGAAGGGGACGATAGAGGATGAGATGGCTGGATGGCATCACTGACTCGATGGACGTGAGTCTGAGTGAACTCTGGGAGTTGGCGATGGACAGGGAGGCCTGGCGTGCTGTGATTCATGGGGTCGCAAAGAGTCAGACACAATTGAGCAACTGATCTGATCTGATCTGATCTCAAGTGTTTTAGGCTTGAAAGAGTAAGAAGAATGTCCAAATGTGAAGAGATCACTGACCAAACAGCAAAACCTTCAGAAGTACATGCCAAAGCAAGATGAAATATTCAAGAAATTTACCAAAGGAAATATCAACAGAGGTTCCCAACCTCCAGGATCTAACGCCTGATGATCAGTGGTAGAACTGATGTCATAATAATACAAATAAAGTTCACAATAAATATTGTGTGTTTGAATCATCCCAAAACCATCCTCTTGCTCACCTTGTCTGTGGAAAAATTGTCTTCCACAAAACTGGTCCCTGGTGCCAAAAATGTTGGGGACTGCTGAACATTGGTGAGGAAAAAATGTAGAGGACTTGAAGGAGACTGAGAGAGCCTCAGATTTTGATGTAGATCTGACTGCAGTGCAGGAGAGGAGGAAGAAAGGGAGGAATTACCCTACCTCAAGCCACGTCCTCCTGAGCCCCCTCCCCATGCTGATAATATTAGAGGTGCCTGACTGTTTTTTGTTCAGTCTTATCTCTGTCAATGAATTCTCTCGTATCCACACCCTGACATTCATTCTCTCCTCTGGAATCTTTGCTCTGGTCACTCTTAACTCCTGGGTAGGACATGCAGAAACCCTCTAGACCCTTCTCTGCAGCAAGAGGAGGACAAACAAGGGTATGTTAAATGCAGTAAAATAGAATGAGATGAATAAATGTGCTTCCATCCACAAAATGATATACAACTTACTAATACCAATTTAAATCACTTTTACATGGATCTAATTTAGATGATCCAAGACTCTGATCTCCTTCCCTTAATTCTAGTAATAAAAATAGTTAATTAGAAGAAAATATAATAAAGTGTTCTAAGTCCCCTTTACACTAGACTGAATGCTGTATATGGGATGATCACTGATGGCTAGTACATGGGAATCAATAAGGTAATTAAAACTTAGAATCATTTCATATAATGTGTGTCAGGGTAAGAACAATAATCAGCAATGAATCACCAGTTCTGAATCAGAGAAAACCAAATTATAACACTGCTTAATTCCTAGTGCTTTGACCAGGGCCAGAGTCATCTGTGGTGAAATGACAAATAGGTTACAGGAGCTGGTCACCCTTTAACAGGTTGGCAGCTCTAGCTATTGAGTCATAGAGAATAGTACATAAATTCCAGAAAAGCCCTAGATATAAACGCTTTGGATCAATTTATTTTATATGAACTTGCAGAGCCCTGTAAAAGAAAATGGATTAAAATGATCATGAAGAGATTTTTTAAAAAAAATGAAAAATTCCTTTAAGCTGTGCAATTTGCCTATCACCAGAAGTGAACATCAAAAAGATTGCCTCTCTCAACAGGGATGATACAAAATGAAAGAAAGATGAACAAGCCACACATTTTTAAAAGCAAAAACCAAAACAAAATAACACTATTTAAACTGGACTTTAGATGTGGTGAAGTCACTGTTTTACTAAAAAAGTGGAGAGAAATTCCAAAGTGAAAGCTTTTGGTTCTGTAAAGCAGGCTGTGTGAAAAACAGCCTGCACTTTGCAGCAGAAAAATGCACTTTGCAGCAGAAAAAAAGATTCTTGTATTTACTCATAAGTGGAGGCACAGATATTTTCTTGTCTGGATGTAATCAGTGTTTTGTACCACTTCTAATATATTGACTTAAACAATAAGAACGTATACCTATAACATGTCTACCAACTAAATTTTTACATTTTAAAAAATAATTTAGTGTTTTAATAAAAAGCCAGTTTTTGTGAACCAATTTAAAATTCCTAGAATTTAAGCAGTGAGCCTACTCAGATACTTATCTTTTCTACCATTGCATTTTACAACCAATTACTTAGGGAAAAAAGTTAAACTCTTTTCTTTCCTTTTACTATTTGGTTGGCCAAAAAGTTCATTTGGGTTTTTTCTGTAAGAGGTTATGGAAAAACCCAAACAAACCTTTTGGCCAACTCAACATTTCCATAAAGTTTAGTTTTTGTGTGTCCGCTTACAAGCCCTTGCATACGATATATTTTTTCTCTAATATATTTGGTAAAGGTCTTTGTTTGTTTCTAGCCAATACATGTTAAACTGTTCAAATAGTCACTTTTACTAGTAACAAATTTTGGATACATAGAAACAACTGTGGAACATAAATTCTGAACCTGTAGCACCAGTTAGAGGTGAAGCTGCAGATTTTGTCAGCACTCCCTCATCAAGCCTAAGGGATGATTTCTTCAAATAATTACATAACTGGGAAGAGCTGTTATTGAAAGACCTCAAACATGTGCCCACATTTCTTAGCCACCTATTAAGCTTCTGGTTTATATTCTTCTTCCTGAAAAGATTAAGAATCTCAGCGTCCAATTTGTATGGGTCTTAGATTGTCTAATACTGAAACTATGGAACATAGGAAATAGACCTTGGGAAAATAATTCCCAAAGTAATTAAGCCCAAAGAAATGTTGAATCACCTTTTGTCTTCAATAAGATTCCAAAGGCATTGCATTAAAAATAAGAGTTGAATTGCACAGCCACTAAAATGGACAAAATAGGGTCATTGGTAGAGATGTGGATGGACTTAGGGTCTGTCATACTGACTTAAGTCAGAAAAACAAACATCATATATTAATGCTTATATGTGGAATCTAGAAAAAAAAATTGATACAGATGAACCAATTTCCCAGGCAGTAATAGAGACCAAACAAAGAGAATGGACATGTGGCCACAGTGGAAAGAGGAAAGTGGGACAAATTGGGAGATAGGGATTGACATATATTTACACTTTGTTCTTGTTGTTTAGTTGCTAAAGTCAGGTCC
Organism: Bubalus kerabau; assembly: GCF_029407905.1. Taxonomy (NCBI): domain Eukaryota; kingdom Metazoa; phylum Chordata; class Mammalia; order Artiodactyla; family Bovidae; genus Bubalus; species Bubalus kerabau. Next base: position 12,103,493 of record NC_073639.1, on the reverse strand, counting down.
AACTCTTTTGCAACCCCATGGATTGTAGCCTTGCCATGCTCAACTGTCCATGATATTTCCCAGGCAAGAATACTAGAGTGGATTGCCATTTCCTTCTCCAGAGGATCTTCCTGACCCAGGGATCGAACCTGCATCTCCTGCATTGCCAGGTGGGTTCTTTACCACTGAGCCTCCTGGGAAGCTCTATATATGCACTGCTGCTGCTGCTGCTAAGTCACTTCAGTCGTGTCCGACTCTGCATGACCCCATAGACGGCAGCCCACCAGGCTCCCCCATCCCTGGGATTCTCCAGGCAAGAATACTGGAGTGGGTTGCCATTTCCTTCTCCAAATGCATGAAAGTGAAAAGTGAAAGTGAAGTCACTCGGTCGTGTCCGACTCCTAGCGACCCCATGAATTGCAGCCCACAGGCTCCTCCAATATATGCACTACCAGGTGTAAAACAGAGAGCTAGTGGGAAGCTGCTGCATAACACAGTGCTATACAGTGGTGACCTAAAGTGGCGGGATGGGGGGTGGGAGAGAGGTCCATGAAGAAGGGGATATATGTACACATATAGCTGATTTGTGGTGTTGTACAGCAGAAACCAAGAAAACATTTTAAAGTAATTATATGCCAATTGAAAAATGAGTAGAATAAAATGTCCAGGCTGTTTCTTTATTATACTCATATCTCCCCTACTTGGGAGATGGGCTTCCCAGGTGACTCAGTGGTAAGAAATCCGCCGGCAGTGCAGGAGATGCGAGTTCAACTCCTGGGTCAGGAAGACCTCCTGGAGAAGGAAATGGCAAACCACTCCAGTATTCTTGCCTGGAGAATCCCATGGACAGGGGAGCCTGGTGGGCTACAGTCCAAGAGGTCACAAAAGAGTCTGACACAACTTAGCAACTAAACAACAGCACCTGGAAGATACCCTTAGTTCCTGAATGCAAACTCTTCCTCCGTAATCCTACAGCCACTCCAATACTTGCCCAATGACAAGACTATGAAGATACTTGTTCCTAAAAACCTTCCCAGATAAGTCCTTAAATCGGTAAGTCTCAAGTGAAACCAAAAGTAACTTCAAAAGATAAAAGTCAGAGGACTCCGAGCTTTAAGACAGCAGAATGAAGACATCAGTGTCTGTCCTCCTCTGAAACCACCTGAAAACAACAAAAAATGAGAAACAGAAGTAGATAGGACAAACCACAGTGCGTTTGAAGAAGAGTTGCAAGAAAAATTGGACCAGTATACAAAAAGATACTGAGAAGGGACACAGAAAATCTATGTGGAAAATATTAAAGGAAAGAAACACGCATAAATAGAAAGTAAACAAAGAAGGGACACTAGAAAAATTTTCCCACAGAACGGGTGAACGTCCTGCCAAGCTACTCTTTGTTGTTTAATCACTCAGTCGTGCCCAACTCTTTGTGACCCCATGGATCACAGCATGCCAGGCTTCCCAGTCCTTAGCAAATTCAAACATCAAAAATGGCCTCTATGAAATAAGATGTCAAAGCATATTAAAAAAGTCAAGAAAGAAATAAGAAGGCAAAAGAAGTTTTTTTCCTAATGAGCTGAAAAAAAATCAGCAAAGAAATAGAAAATTAAAAAATCATCATAGAATTTAAAAGTAAGTAAATTAAAACAGTTTGACAGTGTGAAATTATATATAGTCCAGAAATAGGATTATATGCATTGGTTGTTTATTATTCAGTAAAGTGGCATTTAAAATTAGTAGAAGAAAAACATATATATAAAAAAATAAATAAATAAAATTAGTAGAAGAAAGAAAATTCAATAAATGATATCGGTAAACTGGCTAAATGTTATTGTTAGTCGTACAGTCATGTCTGACTCTGCAGGCTACTCTGTCCGTGGAATTCTCCAGGCAAGAATATTAGAGTGGGTTGCCACTCCATTCTCCAAGCGGTCTTCCTAACCCAGTGATCAAACCTGGGTCTCCTGCATCGCAGGCAGATTCTGCACCATCTGAACCACCAGGGAAGCCCCAAAACTGGCTAGCCATCTGGCTACGCTAAAATGTTACAATTGATCAACTGTTGAAAAATAAAAGTAAAGTAAAAACCATAAGTTACCAGAAGGAAATGAATTTCTAAAATTATTTCACAGATGAAGGTAATATACAAACCCATAAACATTATAAACTATGCTTTCAAATTTCAACATGACAAAAATAATTCCCTTCAAGCCATGTCAAACCCCAAGTGACCAATTAGATAAGAAATCTGTAAGTAAATATAGCAACTAATAGGAAGCATTTCCTTAATATGTAAGCTCTTACTAATCATTAAGAAAAATATCAACAGTCAACAATGAGAAAAAGATAAAGTCATGATTATGTAGTTATTTAAAAATAAGTACAAATATTATTTAAACACATTAAAAGTGTCTAAACTCAATCCAAATTAAAGAAATAAATACAGTGGGATGAATTGGGAGACTAGGATTGACATATACACACTACTATGTATAATATAGACAAATAATGAGAACCTGCTGCATAGCACAAGGAACACTTCTTAATGCTCTGTGATGACCTAAATGGGAAGAAAATCCAACAAAGAAAGGATATATGTATACATATAGCTGATTCACTTTGCTGTGCAGCAGAAACTAACACTGCATTGTAAAGCAACTATATTCCATTAAAAAAAAAAATACAACACTGACAGATTCTTATTCTTTAGTTCAGTACTATTTTTTAAAATATATATATATTTTATTGAAGTATAGTTGACTTACAATGTTTCAGATGCACAGCAAGGTGATTGAGTTATACAAGTACACATATATTATTCTTTAAATTATTTTCCATCATAAGTTATTACAAGATATTGACTATAGTTCCCTATGCTATACAGTAAACTTTTGTTGCTTATTCCATATCTATTTTTTAATTAGAAATCTAGGATTCTATTCATACTAAGTCAAACAAGTGGAATCAAAATGTCACAATTATTTAGTTAGACAAAAATTCATAAGTTTTCTAAAATATATATATTATACCTTTTTACATATATATGTGTGTACCAAAGCTTTTCTACTACACTTGATAAAGGCTTGAGAAAGAACATTAAAAAAAACAAAAGGAAGAGATGGAGAAACTGGAAAACAGAAACTAAATGAAACGGGAACACTGAATATGAAATAGAAAAAGTGAAACAAACTAGATGAAAGTAAAAGACCATCATATAGTCCAGTTGTTTTTAAACATGACTAATCATTAGAAACATATCTGGAGCTCTGGAGGGAAAAAAAAAAAAAACAATACCTGAGCATTTGTATTTTTCAAAACATTTCAAGATAGTACTGATATGCATATGGATTTTAAAAAGTGATTACAGGTTTTTCTATTAGATTCTAGTTTTGGTTATATAGACTTCTACTATTTTTCTGTTGACCAATCATGATGCAATGATATTAAGAGAGTAATGGTTCCGTAATCACAATAGTAAAAGATGTGTATCAGCTTTCATAGTCAATAGCCGAACAAAAAAATAAAAGATAATGACAATTGCAAGCCATAATTGGAACATGATTAACCTAACAATACAATTGCATACAATTTGGGGTGGCAGGGGCTCGAGCAGAGTGATGTGAAAATATACACATGCACGTGTTTCCATTCACCCTGCCAGTCTATGTCTTTTGGTTGGTATTTAATCCATTTACAGTTAAGGTAATTATCAATATGCAGGATCCTGTTACCATTTTCTTAATTGTTTTGGTTTATTTTCTGCAGGTCTTTTCCTGCTCTTGTGTGTCCTGCCTAGAGAAGTTCCTTTAGTATTTGTTATAAAGCTGGATTGGTGGTGCTGAATTCTCTTAACTTTTGCTTGTCTGGAAATCTTTTGATTTTTCCATCAAATCTGAAGGAGAGTCTTGCTGGGTAAAGTATTCTTGGTTGTAGGTTCTTCCCTTTCATCACTTTAAATATATTATGCCATTCCCTCTGGCTTGTAGAGTTTCTGTTAAGAAATCAGATGGTAGTCTGTTGGGAGTTCACTTGTTTGTTATTTGTCATTTTCCCTTGTTGCTTTAAATATTTTATCTCTGTCTTTAATTTTTGTCAGTGTGATTACTGTGTATCTCAGTGTGTTCCTCCTTGGATTTATCCTGCCTAGGATGCTCTGTGCTTTCTGGACTTTGTTGACTATTTCCTTTCCCATGTTCAGGAAGTTTTCAGCTATTATCTCTTCAAATATTTACTCAGGTTCTTTCTATCTCTCTTCTCCTTCTGGGACCCCTGTAATGTGAATGTTGGTGTGTTTAATGCTGTCACAGAGGTCCTTAGGCTGCCTTCATTTCTTTTCATTCATTTTTCTATATTCTATTCTGCAGCAGTAATTTCCAGCATTCTGTCCTCCAGATCATTTATTCATTCTTCTGCCTCAGATATTCTGAAATTGATTCCTTTTAGTGTATTATTCATCTCTGTTTGTTCTTTAGTTCTTCTAGGTCTTTTGATAAACATTTCTTATGTCTTCTCAATCTTTGCCTCCATTCTTTTCCCAAGATCCTAGATCATCTTCATTATCATTATTTTCCATTATTTTTCTGGAATTTTGACTATCTCCACTTCATTTACTTGTTTTCCTGGGGTTTTATCTTATCCCTTCACCTGGGACATAACTTTCTTCTTTTTCATCATGATTAACTTTCTGTAATATGACTGTGCTTCTTCTTGTTTCTCTCTGCCCTCTGATGGATGAGGCTAAGTGGCTTGTGTAAACTTCTTGATGGGAGGACTGGTGGTGAGAAAACCTGAGTCTTGCTCTGGTGGGTAGGACCCTGCTCAGTAAAGCTTTAATCTAAAGGAGCAGTGGCTGCGCAGGCGCAGGAGGGCCGAGAGGAGCTACTCCACATTCAAGGTCAGGAGGGGCGGCTGTGAGGAGATACCCCTCAGCCAAGGTAAAGAGCAGCGGCTGCACTTTGCTCAAGCAGCCGTGAAGAGATACCCCACATCCAAGGTAAGAGAAAACCCAAGTAAGATGGTAAATGTTGTGAGAGGCATCAGAGGGCAGACACACAAACCATAATCACAGAAAACTAGTCAATCTAATCACACGAACCACAGCATTGTCTAACTCAATGAAACTAAGCCATGCCCTGTGGGGCCACCCAAGATGGGCGGGTCAAGGTGGAGAGGTCTGACAGAAGTGGTCCACTGGAGAAGAGAATGGCAAACCACTTCAGTATTCTTGCCTTGAGAACCCCATGAACAGTATGAAAAGGCAAAATGATAGGATACTGAGAGCGGAACTCCCCAGGTCAGTAGGTGCCCAAATTGCTACTGGAGATCAGTGGAGAAATTAACTCCAGAAAGAACAAAGGGATGAAGCCAAAGCAAAAACAATACCCAGTTGTGGACGTGACTGGTGATAGAAGCAAGGTCCGATGCTGTAAAGAGCAATATTGCATAGGAACCTGGAATGTTAGGTCCATGAATCAAGGCAAATTGGAAGTAGTCAAACAGGAGATGGCAAGAGTGAACATCGCCATTCTAGGAATCAGCAAACTAAAATGGACTGGAATGGATGAATTTAACTCAGATGACCATTATATCTACTATTGTGAGTAGGAATCCCTTAGAAGAAATGGAGTAGCCATCATGGTCAACAAAAGAGTCTGAAATGCAGTACTTGGATGCAATCTCAAAAACAACAGAATGATCTCTGTTCGTTTCCAAGGCAAACCATTCAATATCACAGTAATCCAAGTCTATGCCCCAACCAGTAATGCTGAAGAAGCTGAAGTTGAATGGTTCTATGAAGACCTACAAGACCTTTAGGAACTAACACCCAAAAAAGATGTTCTTTTCATTATAGGTGACTGGAATGCAAAAGTAGGAAGTCAAGAAACACCTGGGGTAACAGGCAAATTTGGCCTTGGAATACAGAATGAAGCAGGACAATGGCTAATAGAGTTTTGCCAAGAGAATGCACTGGTCATAGCAAACACTCTCTTCCAACAACTCTATGCATGGACATCACCAGATGGTCAACACCGAAATCAGATTGATTATATTCTTTGCAGCCAAAGATGGAGAAGCTCTATACAGTCAGCAAAAACAAAACTGGGAGCTGACTGTGGCTCAGATCATGAACTCCTTATTGCCAAATTCAGACTTAAATTGATGAAAGTAGGGAAAACCACTAGACCATTCAGGTATGACCTAAATCAAATTTCTTATAATTATATAGTCAAAGTGAGAAATAGATTTAAGGGAGTAGATCTGATAGATAGAGTGCCTGAACTATGGACGGAGGTTCGTGATATTGCACAGGAGACAGGGATCAAGATCATCCCCATGGAAAAGAAATGCAAAAAAGCAAAATGGCTGTCTGAGGAGGCCTTACAAATAGCTGTGAAAAGAAGAGATGCGAAAAGCAAAGGAGAAAAGGAAAGATATACCCATTTGAATGCAGAGTTCCAAAGAATAGCAAGGAGAGATAAGAAAGCCTTCCTCAGCGATCAATGCAAAGAAATAGAGGAAAACAACAGAATGGGAAAGACTAGAGATCTCTTCAAGAAAATTAGAGATACCAAGGGAACATTTCAGGCAAAGATGGGCTTGATAAAGGACAGAAATGGTATGGACCTAACAGAAGCAGAAGCTATTAAGAAGAGGTGGCATGAATACACAGAAGAACTGTACAAAAAAGATCTTCATGACCGAAATAATCACTATGGTGTGATCACTGACCTAGAGCCAGACATCCTGGAATGTGAAGTCAAGTGGGCCTTAGAAAGCATCACTACGAACAAAGCTAGTGGAGGTGATGGAATTCCAGTTGAGCTATTTCAAATCCTGAAAGATGATGCTGTGAAAGTGCTGCACTCAATATGCCAGCAAATTTGGAAAACTCAGCAGTGGCCACAGGACTGGAAAAGGTCAGTTTTCATTCCAATCCCAAAGAAAGGCAATGCCAAAGAATGCTCAAACTACCGCACAATCGCACTCATCTCACACACTAGTAAAGTAATGCTCAAAATTCTACAAGCCAGGCTTCAACAATATGTGAACCGTGAACTTCCAGATGTCCAAGCTGGTTTTAGAAAAGGCAGAGGAACCAGAGATCAAATTGCCAACATCTGCTGGATCATCAAAAAAGCAAGAGAGTTCCAGAAAAACATCTATTTCTGCTTTATTGACTATGCCAAAGCCTTTGACTGTGTGGATCACAATCAACTGTGGAAAATTCTGAAAGAGATAGGAATACCAGACCACCTGACCTGCCTCTTGAGAAACCTATATGCAGGTCAGGAAGCAACAGTTAGAACTGGACATGGAACAACAGACTGTTTCCAAATAGGAAAAGGAGTATGTCATGGCTGTATACTGTCACCCTGCTTATTTAACTTATATGCAGAGTACATCATGAGAAACGCTGGGCTGAAAGAAGCACAAGCTGGAATTAGATTGCCGGGAGAAATATCAACAACCTCAGATATGCAGATGATACCACCCTTATGGCAGAAAGTGAAGAGGAACTAAAAAGCCTCTTGATGAAAGTGAAGGAGGAGAGAGAAAAAGTTGGCTTAAAGCTCAACATTCAGAAAACGAAGATCATGGCATCTGGTCCCATCACTTTATGGGAAATAGATGGGGAAACAGTGGAAACAGTGTCAGACTTTATTTTGGGGCTCCAAAATCACTGCAGATGGTGACTGCAGCCATGAAATTAAAAGATGCTTACTCCTTGGAAGGAAAGTTATGTCCAACCTAGATAGCATAGTAAAAAGCAGAGACATTACTTTGCCAACAAAGGTCCATCTAGTCAAGGCTATGGTTTTTCCTGTGGTCATGTATGGATGTGAGAGTTGGACTGGGAAGAAAGCTGAGCACCGAAGAATTGATGCTTTTGACCTGTGGTGTTGGAGAAGACTCTTGAGAGTCCCCTGCAAAGCAAGGAGATCCAACCAGTCCATTCTAAAGGAGATCAGTCCTGTGTGTTCTTTGGAAGGACTGATGCTAAAGCTGAAACTCCAGTACTTTGGGCACCTCATGCGAAGAGTTGACTCATTGGAAAAGACCCTGATGCTGGGAGGGATTGGGGACAGGAGGAAAAGAGGTGACAGAGGATGAGATGGCTGGATGGCATCACGGACTTGAAGGACACGGGTTTGGATGAACTCCGGGAGTTGGTGATGGACAGGGAGGCCTGACGTGCTGCGATTCATGGGGTCACAAAGAGTCGGACACAACTGAGTGACTGAACTGAACTGAATTATCTGCTGATGGGTGGGCTTCACTCTCTCCTTGGTAGTTGTTTGGCCTGAGGTGACCCAGCCCTGTGGTCCACAGGCTCTGTGGTAGGGTTAATGGCAAACTCCAAGAGGGTTTTATGCCAAGGGGGACCCTCCAGTGCCCCCATTCCTGTGGTGAGCCCCTGCTGACCCACCCCACACACACCCAGGAGGCCCTCCAACACTAGCAGGTCGCTTTTGTTCAGGCTAGTGTGGGATCACGGCTCCTCTCCTCTGTGTCTTGGTGCACATAAAATTTTGTTTGTGCCCTCCAATATTGGAATCTCTATTTACCCCAGTCCTCTGCAAGTCCTATAATCAAATCCCGCTGGCCTTCAAGGCCAGATTCCATGGGGATTCCCAGTCCCTTTGTTGGATCCCTATGCTGGGAAGCCTGACATGGGGTTCAGAAACTTCATAACAGTGAGAGAACTTCTTTGGTATTATTGTTCTCCAGTCTGTGGCTCACCCACCCAGCAGGTATGGGACTTGATTTTATCATGACCCTCCTACTGTCTGGCTACAGCTTCTTTGTCTCTGGACGTGGGGTATCTTTTTTGTGTGGTTTCCAGTGTCCTCCTCTCAATGGTTGTTCAACAGCAAGTTGCAAATTTGCTGCTCTCGCAGGCGGAGATGAGTGCATGTCCTACTCTGCCTTCTTGAACCAGAAATTGTTAGTTTGGTACTATTGACAACATGCTATGTCAGCCAGTATGTAGAGAAACAGACACTCTTACATTATTCTTATGCAGATATAATGAAAATAATTTCTCTGGAGAAAAAACTGAAATCTATCAAATTTTAAATGAACATCCATTACACCAATCTCACTTCCAGGAATCCATGTTACAATTATGCACACCTAAGTTTGCAAAGATATGAATGAGGGTAGTCACTGAAAAATTGTTTATAATTTTTTTTAAAAATTTGGAAGCAATCTAAATGTCTGCCCATTTAGAAATATGCATATACTAATTCATATATAAATGATAATATCTATAATACTGTTTTATATATTATCATTTTCTTTAAAAATACATCTTAAAGATTGCTTCCTTTCAGGACACATGTGTAGATCTGATTTATTCATTTTAACAACTACATAAACCATCCTTCCTATTTTTGATACCTTTCTTTCTGCATTTCACAAGCTGTTCCACAGAGCTAAGTCCACACTCTCTCCCTCATTAAAAAGAGAAAGGAATAAAGCCCTCATTCACCCTTCATTTCTCTTCATCTGTAGCCCTGTCTCTCAGTTCCCATAAATGGATAAGCTTATCAAGAGAGTATCACCAGCCATTCTTCAAATCTCTCATCTGTCCCCACTCCCATCCTTCCAACAAAAGAGCCCTACTAAGATTATCAGGATCATTCACAACTCTGGATACAAACGATGTTTTTTTCTCCAATCAGTGATCTTGTTTATCATGTTTACCACTCAGCTGGCTCTCCTTGGCTTCTGTGATGAAAGGGTCTCCTGTTTTTCCTCCTACTTTTATAACCATTTATTTCCCACCTTCTGTCTGGCCATTAAATCTTAGAGTTGCCCCAGTCTCAGTCTTAGGTCATCTCTTCTCCTCACTCTAATCTCTCTATTGGCAAAAATAAACCCAAGGGTGGGACTTCCCTGGCAGTGCAGTTGGTAAGACTCTGCCCCCAATGCAGGGGGTGTGAGCTGAACACCAATCTCTGGTTGGGGAGCTAAGATTTCACATGCCTCCTGGCAAAAATACTAAAACATAAAACAAAAGCAATATTGTGACAAATTCAATAAAGACTTTTTAAATGGTACACAGTAAGAAAAATCTTCTAAAAATAGGACCCAAGGCATCAATTTATCAATCCCCCTATATATCCAGCCCTCATCTCTCCTCTAATTTCCAGACTTGCTTATACAACTGCCTGTTTGACCAGCATCTTTCCTCAATGGTGACCTTTTGGAAGTACCTCAAATTCAGTATGTTCAAAGTTAGCTCAAAAACCCCTCCAAAATCTAGGTTTAATTTCCAATATTCCCTATGTCACTGGATGCTACGTTAGTAGTATGTGACTAACATGCTACTCGATGTTAGTCACTCAGTCATGTCTAACTCTTTGTGAGCTTGTGTACTGTAGCCCACCAGGCTCCTCTGTCCAGGGACTTCTCCAGGCAAGAATACTGGAGTGGGCATCCATTCCCTTCTCCAGGGAATCTTCCAACCCAGGAATAGAACCTGGTCTCCTGAATTGCAGGCAGATTGTTTACTATCTGAGCCACAAGTGGTAAAAGCTGGATACCTCAGAACTATCTTGAACACTTTCCTCTCTCCCTGAATCCATCACAAAAGCATGCCTACTTAATCTTTTAAAGCTCTTACAAATATGTCCACTGCTTGTCCATCTCCACCCCAGCCTAGAATGCCATGGACCCTCATCTTTCACGTGGACAACAATAGAAGCCTCCTAAGTGTATCATCCACTCTTCCTAATTCAGTCTCACAATAGCTAGTTATTTGCTCAGTATCCAAGAATGTCATATCCCTGCCTAGGAACATGACTGGTCCTCATGGAAAAAGAGCCAAAAAATGAATTGATGATTAAAGTGATCAGCTATTAGAAGAAGTAAGAGGGAAAACGAAATCATCTGGGGCTAGAAGTTGATAAAGGTTTAAAGAAACAAGTTACAGCTGGATCTTGTCAAGTATTGGGTTGGCCAAGAAGTTTGTTCAGGTTTTTCTGTAAGATGTTATGGAAAAAACAGAACAAAAATTTGACCAACCTCGTATGTAGGCTCTAGAGTATAGAAAGGTAAAGTAAGCCCTTTCCAGATCATGTGAATAGCTATCGAAAAAAAAAAAAAAACCCACAGAGGAGACAATGGGCATATCAAGTGAGAAGATCAGCCAGGGTGAAACAATAATATTAAACCAGGGGGTGGAAGATGAGAGATACTGCAAAGCCTAAAAAGAGTTTGCAACACAGAGCACAAGAAAAAAAACAGACAAGTATTGTTCAGACAGAATTTAGAACCAGAATTAATCCACAGGACAGACCATAGTGAAAAGAGTCTTTGTTATTTACATGAGTGTCAGTGGGAATTCTATGTGGTTCTGGTAGACCTGTCCATTTACAACAGGAAAGACTTTTTAAAACCTGGAACTAAGACTAAAGGAGCCATAGTATAGCTCTCCAAGGTAAACAGGAGTAGAAAGAGACATATGGGCTGGAGACCAGAGCAGCACTAGTAACCCTGAAAGAAAACAATGACATCCTGCAAAACACCTGGCTGGTGTATGGCCTGGGGTCGAGGCATAAGCCCAGACAAAGCTGCAATGTTGTGACTCGAGGGCTTGTCTAGGTACCCTACATCTTGGGGTCTGGTAGGCAACAAACTTAATTCTGTAAATTTTCAACTTTATTGAGTTATAATTGACAAATAAAATTATAACATTTAAAGCATAATTGAAACAATTAAAATTATAACATATTTAAATCTATTTATAACATTTAATACACACAATAAGACAATTCTATTACTCAACCACAAAAATGAATGAAACTGTGTCATCTGTAGAGATATAGATGAACCTAGAGAGTGTCATACAGAGTAAAATAAGACAGAAAAAACAAATGTCATATATTAATGTATATATGCAGAATCCAGGAAAATGGTATTGATGATCTTATCTACAAAGCAGAAATAGAGACACAGACGTAGAGAACAAATGTAGGGACAGCAAGCAGGGAGGGAGAAGGGGGCAATAAATTGGTAGATTGGGATTAACATATATACACTATTGATACTATGCATAAAACAGATGACTAAAGAGAACAGACTATACAGCACAGGGAATTCTACTCAGCATCTTTCCTCAACTGTGATCTTTTGGAAGTACCTCAAATTCAGTATGTTCAAAATTAGCTCAAAAACCCCTCCAAAATCTAGGTTTAATTTCCAATATTCCCTGTGTCACTGGATGCTACTTTAGTAGCATGTAACTAACATGCTACTGGATGTTAGTCACTCAGTCGTATCTGACTCTTTGTGACCTCGTGTACTCTAGCCCTAACTCAATGACCTACATGGAAGGAAATCCAAAAAAAGAGGGGATGTATGTATTTGTTGGAGAAGGAGATGTATCCTTGTATCCCATATCCTTGCCTGGAAAGTCCCATGGACAGAGGAGACTGGTGGGCTGCAGTTCATAGGGTCACAAAGAGTCGGGCAAGACTGAGCAACTAACACACACATATGTATATGTATAGCTGATTCACTTTTCTGTTCAGTAGAAACCAACAAAACACACAATATTCTAAAACAACTGTACTCCAATAAAAATTAATTTTAAGAATTTTTTGAAAACCTTAATTCTAAAAAAATATATATATGCTTATAATTCAAAACTGACCTGTTTGCTGCACTGGCTGCTGCTTTGTCTGGGGTGATATATCAGAGAGCTTGAAAAGTTCAACAATTATGTCCATCATCAGTCTTCTTGCTAAGGATCTGCCTCAACAGATTTGCTAAATAGTGAAAGCACTTCTACCTCTGACATTAGCAATGGTGACATCTCTGCCTAAGTTAGAGAAAATTCTAGATTTTTTCTGCCCAAGTCTGCTCCTTCCCTGGTCTTCACTCTTGTAGTAAATGACATCACTTTCCACTTGTCAAGCAGGATATGTGAAATATATGTGGAAGTCATTTTTGACTACTCACGACATCTGTCATCTCACATTAAATCTATTATCAAGGTCTTGTTCGCTTTTTTTTTTTCCACATCATAAATCTGACCACTTTTCACTACCACTATCTCTACACACCCTCATCCGAGATCCATCATCTCTCACTGTGGTTCCTGAAGTAGTCTGCAAAGATGACAGCTTGCTTAAATCTTTCCCCCTGTGATAGATACTGCTAGTTGTCTGCAATATCCATTCTGCCATTATTTCTTACTAATGGACACCTGATTTTGATCAGGGATACAAAATAAGAAACTCAATACACACCTTCTGTGTTTCTCTTGTAGCTAAAGATAGCCATTTGACCCACTTCTTGCCAAAGAGAAATACTCAGAATAATCCCAAGTACAGCTTCCAAAAGAGCTTTTTGGAAAGAACAGACCAAAAAGTACACTTTTCTCTCCTTCTACTTCCTTCCAGGAAAGTGGTCATGATATTACAAAATGAAACAGCTATATTGCAGCCAAGAGATAAAAGCCACATGCTAAGGATGGTGCACAGGAAAGTGGAGGAAGCCTGGTTCCTTGAGGACATCCCTGAACCCAACGAGGATGGACACTTGCTTTCAGTGTTCTAATTGTGTGAAACAAATAAAACCCTGGCTTGTTTTAGGTGTTGTTTGTAGGTTTCTCTTCTGTTTTCACTAAAAGCATTCTTAATAGATAAAACTCCTTTTTGTTCAAGCCTCCAGATAATAATCAACATGAGCTTTGCAAAGACTAGGTTCCCATCAAACCCAGAAAAAATTCCAAAGGCCTTATAAAGTCTTTATAAAGATAGCCCCTGCCTATCTTCCAGTATTCTTGCCTGGAGAATCCTGTGGACAGAGGAGCCTGGTGGGCTGTTGTCCATGGGGTCGCACAGAGTTGGACACGACTGAAGCGACTTAGCATGCATGCATGCATTGGAGAAGGAAATGGCAACCCACTCCAATATTCTTGCCTGGAGAATCCCAGGGACAGAGGAGCCTGGTGGCTATCTATGGCGTCACACAGAGTCGGGCACAACTGAAGCTACTTAGCAGCAGCAGCAGCAGCTGCCTATCTTTCTAAACTCTTCTTTACTTCTCCTATTGTTATGTAGCCTTTCTGCCACTAAAACAGTGTATGTGGTTTTTAAGTAAAGGAGATTATTATTAGAGTAGAACTTATACCTCTCTCCTTTAAGTATCTTACATTCATCTACCAAAGGACTAACATAGTCTTAGCTCCCTTATTTTTATTTTAACAGTCTTGGCACCGATCTATGCCCTCCTCACCCATACTGGGGAGACCAGGAGTTAGACAGGACCATTGTGACACCACCTCAACTTCTTTCCCCTGGCTTCCTCCACCTCTACAACCTTCCTCTCCATCTTTATTACAACCTCTGCTGGGTCATCCTATTGGGTAGATCCTCAAAAAGCTTGAATGTAAGAGGCCTATGTCTGATTCCTTAATTTGATTAATAGATAATTTGCTTATTCAACTTTTCAGCTTCTAATCTTTGGATTTGCCCCAAGAATGTCTAAAATGGCACTCAACTTAGATGATACAGCTCCTAAATGTATGAAAAAATCTCCTCACTGGGCTGCTAAGGCTACTTGTGAAATTTATATCTCTGAGTTGGAATGATTATGCCACTAGATTGTACCTTCAATAATCCTATGGGTTTATTAAGTATCACTGGGTTCATTGAAATAAAGCTGAGGAAATTTATTATGATATACTGAGTCTCACAAGCTTTAAAGAGCACAGCACAATTCTGATTAAGACTCTCAAATGATTTTGCTTCAAAATAGAATCAAAGCACATGAATCCTAAAAATTAGATTGTTGTTTGCTTAGTTGTGTCTGACTCTTTGCAACCCCAAGGAAACCTGTCACCATCGCCAGGCCCCTCTGTCCATGGAATTTCGAAGTCAAGAATACTGGAGTGGGTTGCCATTTCCTTCTCCAGACGATCTTCCTGACCCAGGGATCAAACCCACATCTCCTGTGTCTCCTGCACTGGCAGGCTTTCTTTACCACTGAGCCACCCTGCCTGAGATCAAACTCTTCAGTACTCTTCCCAAATAGCCATTTTGCATACAAAGCTTCTCAAATCCAAGATGGGAGGTGAATTC
The DNA here is from genome assembly GCF_029407905.1 of Bubalus kerabau. Taxonomy (NCBI): domain Eukaryota; kingdom Metazoa; phylum Chordata; class Mammalia; order Artiodactyla; family Bovidae; genus Bubalus; species Bubalus kerabau. Next base: position 12,088,419 of record NC_073639.1, on the reverse strand, counting down.
AATACCACAGTGTACTTGACCCACCTCCTACAGTAATAAAAATAAAGCCAAAAGTAAACAAATGGGGCCTAATTAAACTTAAAAGCTTTTGCATAGCAAAGGAAACCATAAAAACCACAAAAAGACAACCCTCAGAATGGGAGAAGATATTTGTAAATGAAGCAACTGAAAAAGGATAAATACCCAAAATATACATGCAGCTTATGCAGCTCAATATCAAAAAAACAAAAAACTCAATCAAAATGGGGCAGAAGACATGCAGACTGCCAACAAACACATGAAAAGAGCCTCAATATCACCAATAACTAGAGAAATGCAAATCAAAAGTACAATGAGATAACATCTCACACCCATCAGGATGGCCATCATCAAAAAATCTACAAACAATAAATGCTGAAGAGGGTGTAGAGAAAACGGAACTCTCTTGTACTGTTGGTGGGAATGTAAATTGATACAGCCACTAAGGAGAACAGTATGGAGCTTCCTTTAAAAACTAAAAATATGACTACCAAGTGACCCAGCAATTATACTCCTGAGCATATACATGGTGGTGGTGGTGGTTTAGTGGCTAAGTCATATCCGACTCTTGCGACCCCATGGACTATAGCCCGCCAGGCTCCTCTGTCTGTGGGAGGGATTCTCCAGGCAAGAATACTGAAATGGGTTGCCATTTCCTTCTCCAGGGGATCTTCCCAACCCAGTAATCAAACCCGGGTCTCCTGCATTGCAGGCACATTCTTTATCGACTGAGCTACAAGGGAAGCCTTGTGGCTTTCAGGTTTCTTAAAGGGGATGCACCCAGATTTCCATGGACTGGACTGTAGGTCCTTAATTCTGTACACTCTCTTCCCACTTAGCCAGTTCCTGGAACACAAGCCTGTTTGGAAGGGGCTTATCCATTCTACAGTGCTGCAATCTCCCCTAGTCCCTATTAACCCAGTCGCTCTTTCTGTACACAAATGGTTCCCACCCTAGGCCTTCCTAGATCTTAAGTCCTTGGACATATACCTACATGAGCTTTTTCTTCAGGACACATGGCTCCTATGGTGGGTCTCAGAAGACAGCTATCTCTCAATGTTGCCATGGTACATCCACTAAGTACAAGGGCCCCAACTCAGGCTACTGCCAAATACTGCTGTTTGCAAACCATTTGCCCCAACTGATTGTGGATCCACAAATAATCTTCACATCCAGGGCATGAGATCCTGGTGCAGGGGCCCTTCAGAATTTTTCAGGAAGCCTCAGGAAGCAATACAAGAAGGCCAGATTTATACTGAGAGCTGTTTGTTGTCCTGATATTTCCTTTAGGTCACACAAAGTTAAAGAGTAAAGGTAGCTTAAACAGTAAGACCTATGGAGGACAAAAGTGCAATGTTCTGCAGCCTCACGTGACAGTACAGAAGTCTCGGAGCCTCATCAAGAAGTCCCTACTCCCCCTGGGAGAAATGTATGGCCACGTCCTCAAAGACCACAAGGCCCTGAGCCAGCGTCATCGCCGAGGCTTCTGTCGCCAGTCATAGGAAGAGCGAGGATGGACCAGGGGCAGTGCGGTCAAATACGGTCTCAGGGGGCCCCACAGCCGCCACTAGGCAGCGGGGCCAACACCTCTCCTCTCGTATTTCAAAAAAAAATACATGCACTCTAATGTTCAGTGCAGCACTATTTACATTAGCTGGGACATGGAAGTGATGTAAATGTCTATTAACAGAGACTAGATAGAGAAGATGTGGTATATACATACAATGCAATATTATTCAGCCATTAAAAGGAACAAAATTGGGTCATTTGTGGAGATGTGGATAGACCTAGAAACTGTCATACAGAGTGAAAATGAAAGTCATTCAGTCGTGTCTGACTCTTTGTGACACCATGGACTATACAGTCTGTGGAATCCTCTAGGCCAGAATACTGGAATGGGTAGTCTTTTCCTTCTCCAGGGAATCTTCCCAACCCAGGGATTGAACCCAGGTCTCCCACATTGCAGGCAGATTCTTCACCAGCTGAGCCACAAGAGAAAACCAAGCATTCTCCAGTGGATCTTCCCAACCCAGGAATCGAACTGGGGTCTCCTGCATTGCAGGCGGACTCTTCACCAACTGAGCTATCAGGGAAGGCCCTATAACAGAGTGAAGTTAAGTCAAAGAAAGAGAAAAACAAATATCATATTATATATATGGAATTCAGAAAAATGCTATAGATGTTCTTATTTGCAAAGCAGAAATAGGGACAGACATAGAGAAAAAAAACATGGATACCAAGGGAAAAGGGGTGGGGTGGGATAAATAGAAATATTATGATTGACATATATACACTATTGATACTATGTGTAAAATAGATAACTAATGAGAACATACTGTGTCCACAGGGAACTCAACTTAATGCACTGTGATGTCCTAAATGGGAAGGAAACCCAAAAGGGAGGGTGTACATATATATGTGTATATATATATATATATATATATATATATATATATATGGTTGATTCTTCTTTCTGTGCAGTAGAAGCTAACACATTATAAAGCAACTATATTCCAAAAAATTAATTTAAAAAAATACCATAATGGATTGTCATCAAGGAGCCATGTACTCCCGCCTTTTTGTACACTTTCTTATCAGTTGAACAGCACCTTCACTGCCCAAAGACACATTAGAGTAGTGATAAATTTGGAATGAAATAAGGTCTTCAACATTCCATCACTGGGGTTAAAAGCATTCTCACTCACCCAACCATGAATTACTCACTACAATAACAAAGCAAAAGGTGAACTGGCATACTTGCAGAATACTAACAAAGAGCTGGATCCTATGGTACTCCAGGTTTCTACATGCATTTTAATTCACTTCTAAAAACATATGCAACTATTTTTAAAACCATAATCTAAGCCACATGGACACTAGAATGTATCAAATAGAAATGTTTAACACGTGAAAAAATCCGACTAACTAGCTTCAGCTGCCTGATTCGCTCATTTTATCACGTTTAAGAGTTCCGCTTCCTTGAGGTCTTACTTACATACAGTTACTTTTACCACTTTGAATAATTTGATAGATTTTGACAAAAGTACAGTCACATTACCAGCACAACAATCATGATGTGGAATGTCTCCATCACCTTCCAAACTTCCCATGTGTCTGTCTGCAAATCAACCCCTACTCCCGCCCTCTGGCCCTTACCAACAGCTAATTTGCTTTTTATCACTATTGATTTGCCTTTAATGGAATTTCATATTCATGAAATTTCACAGAATGTAGTATCTTGTGTTTAACTTCTTCTACTTAGCAAACTGTTTTTGAGATTCAAGCTTATCTTTGCATGTATCAGTACATTTATTTTAATGCTGAGTAGTATTTCATTGTCAGGATATATCACTGGTAGCCTATCCATTCACTGAAGCTATTACCCATAAAGCATCTATAAGTATCTGAGAATGAGTATTTGAGTGGGCATATATTTTGATTTTCCTTAAGAAGATACAATGCTTTTTATAAAAATATAGTCCTATCCATGTCTATGCTTGTAACAATTTTTGTACAAGTACTCCACAATAATATGGGTGCATCTGCTCTCATTGGTGCAAAACATGCAGTTTAGCAATAACAGGTGAATGCATTAAGATGGAGCATTATAGAGTCAGTTGCTTCTTACCTGACTTGTGCTTGTGTTAAGGAAGGAGCATATTTAGTTAATAGTGCTAGTCATTTAGCCTCAAAAAATTCAAAATAATTTCTTCTTTTTACCTGCTTTATCAAGTGTAATCTCTCTACAATAAACTTTGTGTATTTAAAGTATAAAATTTGATCAGTTTTGACATATGCATGCATTTATGAATCCAGCACACAAGTAGGACGATGAACATATCACTACCCAAATTATGTTTATGTCCCTGTATAATCCTCTTCCCTGCAACTCCCCAAAGTGCCCAGGCAATCACCAGTTTGCTTTTGGTCACTAGAGATTAACTTAAGTTTCCTAGAGTCGTACCTAAATAAAATTATACATATATATTATTTTATCTGAACTTCTTCACAGTATAATTAACATATCCATATTTCATTCCTTTTGTTATTTTCTAAAAATTTTCCTTGAAGCATAATGAATATATAACATATTAGTTAAAGGTATGCAACACAATGGGCTTCCCAGGTGGCTCAGTGGTAAAAAACCCACCTGCCAATGCAGGAGCCACAGGACACAGGTTCAATCCCTGGGTCAGGAAGATCCCATGGAGAAGGAAATGGCAACCCACTCCAGTATTCTTACCTGGACAATCTCACAGACGGAGGAAACTGGTGGGCTGCAGCTTGTGGGGTCACAAATAGCCAGACATGACTGAGTGACTGAGCACCTTGCAACAGAACGATTTAACATTTGTATACATTGTGAAATGATCTCCATAATAAGTTTAGCTAACATCCATCACCTTATCTAGTTAAACACATTTCTTTCTTGTTATGAGACCCTTCAAGAGCTACTCTTTTAGCAACTTTCAATGTGTGATGTAGTATTATTAACTATAGCCACTATCCTGTACATTAAACCCCTAGCACTTACTTATTTTACAACTGAAAATGTGTACCTTTGGATCCCCTTCACCCATTTCTCCCACTCTCCACATTTTCCTTTTAATTGATGATATATAATCCACTGTATGTGTATACCACAATTTGTTTATCCATACACTTGCTCATGGACATTTTGTTTTTGCCAAATAAAAACATATGTAGCTATTCTTAAAACCATAATCTAAGCCACATGGACACTAGAATGTATCAAATAGAAATGTTTAACACATGAAAAACTCTGATTAATTTCAACTGCCTGATTCATTTTATCATAATAAAGTTGAGCTATCATAAATAAAGTTGCTATGAACATTTCTGTGCAAATCCGTGAACATATGTTTTCATTTGATAAATACTTAGGAGCAGAATGACTCCATTACTTAGATTTTTATGTTTAACATTTTAAGACAGTAATAAAATTTATTTTCACCATTTTCTATTGCCACAAGCAGTAAATGGAAGTTCTAGTGGCTACACATCCCACCAATACTTGGGATGGTAAGGCTTTTGTGAATTGTAGCCATTCTGGTGAGTGTATAGTTGGTCTTAATTTGAATTCCCTGAAAACAAATGATATTGATATGTCATTTTTATGTCAATATGCCATCCATATATCTTCTACAGTAAGCACCTTGACCTACTTTTATGGCACTGATGCCTTCTTATTGATGAGTTGTAAGAATTCTTTCTGTATTCTAGAAACGAAGTCTTTGTTGGATATATTTTTACAAATATTGTCTTCTTGTCTGTGGCTTTTATTTACACTTTCATCAACATTTTTTGAGGAGTAAAATTTTTAATTTTTATGATGTCCAGTACATTGAATTTTCATTGAAATTCAAAAAAACTTCCTAAAAATCAAAGTCACAAGTATCTTTTCTTATGTTTTCTTTTAGATATTTTAGAGTTTTGCTTCTTACACCAACTTCAGTTAATGTTATGATATACTGCAGTTAAAGGTCAAATTTTCTTTGTTTTTGGTTGTCTTGTTTTGTTTTTACATGGCTATCCAGTTGTTGCTCGGTTCACATACTGTTGAAGCCTAGCTTGGAGAATTTTGAGCATTACTTTACTAGTATGTGAGATGAGTCCAATTGTGTGGTAGTTTGAACATTCTTTGGCACTACCTTTCTTTGGGATTGGAATGAAAACTGGCCTGTAGCCACTGCTGAGTTTTCCAAATTTGCTAGCATATTGAGTGCAACACCTTCACAGCATTATCTTTTAGGATTTGAATAGCTCAGTTGGAATTCCATCACCTCCACTAGCTTTGTTTGAAGTTATGCTTCCTAAGGCCCACTTGACTTCACACTCCAAGATGCCTGGCTCTAGGTGAGTGATCACACTTAGTGGTTATCTGGGTCACAAAAATCTTTTCTGTATATTTCTTTCCCTGGTGGCTCAGATGGTAAAGAATCTGCCTGCAGTGTGGGAGACCTGGGTTCAATCCCTAGTTTAGGAAGATCCCCTGGAGAAGGGAAAGGCTCCAACTCCAGTATCCTGGCCTGGAGAATTCCATGGATTGTACAGTGCATGGGTTGCAAAGAGTAAAACATGACTGAGTGACTTTCACTTTGACATTTTCTGTGTATTCTTGCTACCTCTTCTTAATATCTTCTGTTTCTGTTAGGTCCATATGATTTCTGTCCTTTATTGTGCCCATCTTTGCACTATACGTTCCCTTGGTATCTCTAATTTTTTTGAAAAGATCGCTACTCTCTCCCATTCTATTGTTTTCCTCTATTTCTATGCATTGTTCACTAAGGAAGGCTTTCTTCACTCTCCTTGCTATTCTTTCCTTTGCTCCTTTGCCTTTCACTTCTTTTCTTTTCTCAGCTATTTCTAAGACCTCTCCAGACAACCATTTTGCCTTTTCGCAGAGAAAATTGAGATCAAATTGCCACATCCATTGGATCCTAGAAAAGTAAGAGAATTCCTGAAAAACATCTACTTCTGCTTCATTGACTACGCTAAAGCCCTTGACTGTGTGGATCACAACAAACTGTGGAAAATTCTTAAAGGGATGAGTATACCACCTTGCCTGCCTCCTGAGAAATCTGTATGCAGCTCAAGAAGCAACAGTTAGAACCAGACATGGAAACAACCAACTGGTTCCAAATTGGGAAAGGAGTACATCAAGGCTGTATATTGTCACCCTGCTTATTTAACTTATTTCCAAAGTATATCATGCGAAATGCCAGGCTGGATGAAGCACAAGCTAGAATCAAGATTGTTGGAAGAAATATCATTAACATCAGATATGCAGATGACACCACTCTTTTGGCAGAAAACAAAGAACTAAAGATCTTCTTGATGAAGGTGAAAGAGGAAAGTGAAAAAGCCGGCTTAAAACTCAACATTCAAAAAATGAAGATCATGGCATCTGGTCTCATCACTTGATGGTAAATTGATGGGGAAACAGTGACAAATTTTATTTTCCTGGGCTCCAGAATCACTGCAGATGGTGACTGCAGCCATGAAATTAAAAGACACTTGCTCCTTGGAAGAAAAACTATTACCAACCTAGACAGCATATTAAAAAAGTAGAGACATTACTTTACCAACAAAGATCCATATAGTCAAAGCTATGGTTTTCTCTAGTAGTCATGTATGGATGTGTAAGTTGGACCATAAAAAGGCTGAGCTCAGAAGAATTGGTACTTTTGAACTATGGTGTTGGAGAAGACTCTTGAGAGTCCCTTGGACTGCAAGGAGATCAAACCAATCAATCCTAAAGGAAATCAGTCTTGAATATTCATTAGAAGGACTGATGCTGAAGCTGAAGCTCCAATACTTTGGCCACCTGATGTGAAGAACTGACCTATTGGAAAAGAACCTGATGCTGGGAAAGATTGAAGGCAAGAGGAGAAGGGGACAACAGAGGATGAGATGGTTGGATGGCATCACTGACACAATGAACATGAGTTTGAGCAAGCTCCAGGAGATGATGAAGGACAAGGAAGTCTGGTGTGCTGCAGTCCTTGGGGTCGCAAGGAGTCAGACACGTTGAGCAACTGAACAACAACAACAAATCCAATTGCTCCAGTACGATTTGTTGAATATGTGTCTTTCCCCATTAAACTGCCTTGAAAACTGGAAAATGGATTGATCATTTATGTGTGGGTCTATTTCTGATGGTCCACTCTACACTAATAATCTGTCTCCATGTGGTAATCATACTGCCTTGGTTACTGTAGGTTTATGATAGGGCTGTCCCCCAATTTTGAACTTTTTCAAAGCTGCTTTGGTTGTTCAAGGTAAAATTTACAAATAAAATTTAAAGTCTGTTTATCAATTTATAAAAAAAAAACTAATTAGAATTTTGAATAGGATTCAACTGAATCTATAAATCTGGGGAGAATTGGTATCCTAATAATTTTGAATCATTCAGTTCAGTTCAGTTCAGTCGCTCAGTCGTGTCTGACTCTTAGCAACCCCATGAATTGCAGCATGCCAGGCCTCCCTGTCCATCACCAACTCCCAGAGTTCACCCAAACTCATGTTCATTGAGTCGGTGATGCCATCCAGCCATCTCACCCTCTGTCGTGCCCTCCTCCTCCTGCCCCCAATCCCTCCCAGCATCAGAGTCTTTTCCAATGAGTCAACTCTTTGCATGAGGTGGCCAAAGTACTGGAGTTTCAGCTTTAGCATCAGTCCTTCCAATGAACACCCAGGACTGATCTCCTTTAGAATGGACTGGTTAGATCTTGCAGTCCAAGGTACTCTCAAGAGTCTTCAACACCACAGTTCAAAAGCATCAATTCTTTGGCACTCAGCTTTCTTCACAGTCCAACTCTCACATCCATATATGACCACTCAAAAACCATAGCTTTGACTAGATGGACCTTTGTTGGCAAAGTAATGTCTCTGCTTTTGAATATGCTATCTAGGTTGGTCATAACTTCCTTCCAAGGAGTAAGTGTCTTTTAATTTCATGGTCGCAATCACCATCTGCAGTGATTTGGGAGCCCAAAAAAATAAAGTCTGAGAGTTTCCACTGTTTCCCCATCTATTTCCCATGAAGTGATGAGACCAGATGCCATGATCTTAGTTTTCTGAATGTTTAGCTTTAAGCCAGCTTTTTCACTCTCCACTTTCATTTTTATCAAGAGGCATTTTAGTTCTTCTTCACTTTCTGCCATAAGGGTGGTGTCATCTGCATATCTGAGGTTATTGATATTTCTCCAGGCAATCTTGATTCCAGCTTGTGCTTCTTTAGATGCATAAATTCAGTATAATTCTCCATTTATTTGATTTTCCTTTTATTTCTCTCAGGAATGCCTTACAGATAGAGAGTACAGGTCTCCCGCATTTTTGTAAACTTTATCCCTAATTGTTTCATTTTTATGATATTAGAAATGATAGTTTTTTTCTTTTCAATTTCTGAATATTGTTTGCCAGTATAGAAAAATATAATTGATTTTTGTTTATTGCTCTTGAATTCTCTATGTTTGCTATAGGGCTTTCCTAGTAGTTACTGGAAAATGTTGAATGAAAATACTGAATACTTCTGTAGTACTGGCTGAAAAGTACCAAATCATCAAAGAACAGGTGAGAATGGATATCCTTGCTTGGTTCCTGATCAAAGGGAAAGCACTCAGGTTTTATCAATAAGTATGATATTAGCTGTGGTTTTTTAATAGATGTTCTTTATCAAGGTAAGGAAGTTCATTTATATTCCAAGTTCTCTGAGAGTTTTTATCAGGAACAAAGTTCTTGGAGGAAAACATAGGCAGAACACTCCTTGACATACATCACAGCGCGATTCTGTGTGATCCACCTCCTAGAGTAATGGAAATTAAAAAAAAAAAAACTAACAAATGGGACTTAATTAAACTTAAAAGCTTTTGCACAGCAAAGGAAACCATAAACAGATTTAAAAGATAACCCTCAGAACAGGAGAAAATAATTGAAAATAAAACAACTGACAAAGGGTTAACCTCCAGAATATATAAGCAACACAGTCAGCTCAATATTAGGGAAACAAACAGCCAAATCAAAACATGAACAGAAGACCTAAGCAGACATTTCTCCAAAGAAGACACACAGATGGCTAACAGACACATGAAAAGATACTCAACATCACTAATTATTAGAGAAAAGCAGATCAAAGCAACAATGAGGTATCACCTCACAGCAGTCAGAATGGCCATCTTCAAAAAATCTACAAACAATAAATGCTGGGAGAGGGTGTGGAGAAAAGGGAACCCTCCTTCGTGGATAGTGAGAACATAAACTGATGCCGCCATTATGGAGAAGAATATGAAGAGTCCTTTAAAAACTAGGAATAAATCTACATATGACCCAGCAGCCCCACTACAGGGCATGAAGTGAAGTGAAGTTGCTCAGTTGTGTTTGACTCTTTGCAACCCCATGGACACCAGGCTCCTCCATCCATGAGGTTTCCCAGGCAAGAGTACCGGAGTGGATTGCCATTTCCTTCTCCAGGACTACTGGGCATAAACCTTGAGAAAACCATGATCGAAGAAGACACATGTAACACAATGTTCATTCATTCTCAATGTTAAACATCCAGAAAATTAAGATCATGGCATCTGGTCCCATCACTTCATGGGAAATAGATGGGGAAACAGTGGAAACAGTGAGAGACTTTATATTTTTGGGCTCCAAAATCACTGCAGATGGTGACCACAGCCATGAAATTAAAAGACGCTTGCTCCTTGGAAGAATACCTATGATCAACCTAGACAGCATTTTAAAAAGCAGAGACATTACTTTGCCAACAAAGGTCTATCTAATCAAAGCCATGGTTTTCTCCAATAGTCATGTATGGATGTGAGGGTTGGACTATAAAGAAAGCTGAGTGCCGAAGAATTGATGCTTTTGAACTGTGGTGTTGGAGAAGACTCTTGAGAGTCCCTTGGACTGCAAGGAGATCCAAACAGTCCATCCTAAAGGAGATCAGTCTTGAATATTCATTAGAAGGACTGATGCTGAAGCTGAAGCTCCAATATTTTGGCTACCTGCTGAGAAGAATTGATCCCTTGGAAAAGACCCTGATGCTGGGAAAGAATGAAGGCAGAAGGAGAAGGGAACGACAGAGGAGGAGATGGTTGGATGGCATCATCAACTCGATGGACATGAGTTTGGGTAAACTCTGGGAGTTGGTGATGGACAGGGAGGCCTGGCGTGCTGCAGTCCATGGGGCCACAAAGAGTCAGACTGAGTGACTGAACTGAAAAAAATAAAGAGCTACAGTGTCCATAGCAGCACTGTTTACAATAGCCAGGATATGAAAGCAACCTGGACGTCCATCAACAGATGAATGGATAAAGAAGATGTGGTACATATATACAATGAAATATTACTCAGCCATAAAAAAAAAAACAAATTTAAGTCAGTTCTAATGTGGTGGATGAACCTAGAATCTGTTATACAGAGTGAAGTAAGTCAGAAAAAGAAAAACAAAGACAGTATATAAACATCTATATGGAATCCCAGGGACGGGGGAGCCTGGTGGGCTGCCATCTATGGGTCGCACAGAGTCGGACACGACTGAAGCGACTTAGCAGCAGTAGCATATGGAACCTAGAAAAATGATATTGATGAACCTCTGTGCAAGGAAGGCATGGAAATGCAGATGTAGAGAATAGACTTGTGGACACAGTGCGGGAGAGAGAGTGGGACAGATGGAGAAAGTAGCGTCAACACGTACACACTATCAAGTGTGGGATGGATAGCTGGTGAGAGCTTGCTGTGTAGCGGAGAGCCCAGCCTGGTGCTCCGTGATGCCCTGGAGGGATGGGATGAGGGAGGGGAGGGAGGCTATCGAGGGAGCAGATGGATGTATAATTATGGCTGATTTGCGTTGCTGAATGGAAGAAATCAACACAACACTGTAAAAATTAATACATATATACATATATATATATTTTTTTAAAGAAATAACATGGTGGAGGGGGAGGAAGAGCAGGAGGAAAGAGAATCAACAAAAGCCAATGTCATATACAGAGTCTAAAATATTTACTATCTGGTATTTTGTAGAGAAAGTTTGCCAATCCCTAGTCTAAGGATAATCTTGCTCCATTCTAGAGGCAATATCCTAATGAATGATAAGAATTGCAAGGTCATCTGTGTGGGCTTCTATAAACACAAACTATTCCTGGCTTAGTTCTTAGGATTTCCCTTGTGGTGCAGCTGGTAAAGAATCTGCCTGCAATGTCGGAGACCTGGGTTCGATCCCTGGGTTGGGAAGATCCCCTGGAGAAGGGCATGGCAACCCACTCCAGTATTCTGACCTAGAGAATTTCATGGACTGTATAGTCCATGGGGTCGCAAAGAGTTGGACACGACTTTCACTTTCCCTTTCTTTCATTCATGGCTGTGCAATATGTTCCGGTTGTTTCCTCTGCTTCTTTCGGCTTGTTCTTTCTTCAGGCTTGCACGGTTTTCTCACAGGCATATTCTGATAGCATTCAGCTGAAGGCTCAGGGAAGTCCACTGTATACTTCTGGAGCTATCTCTCAGTGCAGCTCTCTGTATTCCAGTACTCTCTTTTATAAACATTAGCCTTGTTGGCTTTTTCTGACTCAATTACATCTCAACTTAGAGACTGCTGGGACTCCTTACGGATCCCCCTTCCCAGAATTTGGAAGCTTGGAAATTCTCTCCAGACTGTGACCTGGGTTCACTGTAGTCTTATCATGGTTGTTTCCTGCCTCCCAAGCTCACTGTCCTGCACTGCTTCACATCCAATGACTAACAACCATTGTTTCATATATTTGTGTCCAGCTACTCCAATCCTGCTACAGATGATGGTTTCTATTGTTCTCTTTCAAATATCTGGTTTTCCTGAAGAATATTCAAAGATTGCAAAACAAGTATTTAAATAAAATGAATAGTTAGTTACTCTTTTATTCTTTGTAACTGCTAATCTGAATGCCATTATTTTCTCAGTACGGTACAGTCAAAAAACAAATCAATTTGTTGCTGATAAATTGAAACTTTTACCTATAATCTCCAATTGAAAATTTTCTTTTTGCCTTCCTAGAAAAAGAGATCAGATTTATAATTATCAGACACAGGTGTGGGAGACTGAAAGCAGTCAAAAGGTACCATAAACTTCCAGTTACAAGATACCTGTAGAGATGGGATATATGACGTGATAAATATAATTGGCACTGCTCTATGCTATATACTAAATTTGTTAAGAAAGTAGGTCCTAAGAGTTCTCACAAAATAATTTTCTATTTCTTTAATTTTCTACCTATATGAGATGCTGCTGCTGCTGCTAAGTCACTTCAGTCGTGTCCAACTCTGTGTGACCCCAGAGACAGCAGCCCACCAGGCTCCCCCATCCCTGGGATTCTCCAGGCAAGAACACTGGAGTGGGTTGCCACTTCCTTCTCCAATGCATGAAAGTGAAAATTGAAAGTGAAGTCGCTCAGTCGTGTCCGACCCTCAGCGACCCCATGGACTGCAGCCTACCAGGCTCCTCTGTCCATGGGATTTGCCAGGCAAGAGTACTGGACTGGGTTGTCATTGCCTTCTCCTGAATATTCATTAAACTGTTAGGACAATCAGCTCACGGTGTGTGTAAGTCCAATCATGCTGTATTTCTTAAACTTTTACAGTGTTGTATGTCAGTTATGATTCAATAAAACTGGAAGATAAATAAAAATTTTTCATGTAGCCTCATCATTCTCATTGAATCCTTTTTATAAGTAAATGTCATTAAATTTGAACTCAAAATAAAAAGGTTTTCTAATAACTTTAATATATTGATGGATTTTGAGATTTTTTAGATGAAAAGAAAGTTCTGATGTCAAAAAAAGAAAAAGTTTGAAAGCACTGATTAGGCAGAAATAGTTTAGCTTTGTAATGTTAATATCCAAAAATTTTATAAACATAAAGGATCAAAATCCAAATTAGAGTTCAAGAATCACCATCCAGGAGAGAAACACTAAATTCCAACACCAAAAGGGAAAATTACTGTAGCTCATTGTCTTTCAGGTACAAATATTCTTCTCTTTATAACTGTAGTTTGCATTGAGGAAGTTCTGGCCACTCACTATTTTAGCCTATTTAATAATATGAAACGCAGGGCATTCTTTGCCAGTGTTTAGCAAATGTCTGAATATTGTTGATCCTCAGCAGGACATCTTGCATTTGATCTCCTATTCCAACTTCCCATCTTTTGTCTTTTTTTCAAGATAGAATTAGACCACTAAGGACCTAAATCAGTTCAGTTCAGTTGCTCAATCATGTCCAACTCTTTGCAACCCCATGAATCACAGCACGCCAGGCTTTCCAGTCTATCATCAACACCCAGAGCTTACTCAAACTCATGTCCACTGAGTGGGTGATGCCATCCAACCATCTCACCCTCTTTTGTCCCCTTCTCCTCCTGCCTCTCAATCTTTCCCAGCATCAGGGTCTTTTCCAAGGAGTCAGTTCTTCTCAGAAGGTGGCCAAAGTATTGGAGTTTCAGCTTCAACATCAGTCCTTCCAATGAACACCCAGGACTGATTTCCTTTAGGATGGACTGGTTGGATCTCCTTGCAGTCCAAGGGACTCTCAAGAGGCTTCTCCAACACCACAGTTCAAAAGCATCGATTCTTTGGCACTCAGCTTTCTTTATAGTCCAACTCTCACATCCATACATGACTACTGGAGAAAACCATAGCTTTGACTAGATGGACCTTTGTTGGCAAAGTAATGTCTCTGCTTTTTAATATGCTGTCTAGATTGGTCATAGCTTTTCTTCCAAGGAGCAAGCGTCTTTTAATTCTCCTATTCCAACTTTTTGGAATAGGAGAAGTTGGGCTTCCTATTCCAACTTTCCATCATTTTTTTTAAAGACAGGATTAGACCACTAAGGACTTAAATACATTTGGCAAAATTAACATTTGTCCCACACTCTGGGTTGCCTCTCTGTCCACCAACAATGAAATGAACAGCATAAAATTGCACCCAGAGATTGATTTACAGGGTCAGTAAATTTGCTATCTCCAGGGAACTTCTGACTACAAAATCATTATCTAATTAAATTAAAAGGTGAAAGCTCAAAAGGTTTCCTAATTCAGGCCACAATCAACCTGGTGATGAAGACAGCAGTAAGAGTCCATTACTATCTCACTGGGAAAAAATTCCAAGGTCCTTGTCTGCTCTGATTAGGTCGCCCTAAAGCTATTGTACGTATTACTGTGGGCTTATAATTTGTACTTTTTTTTTTAACTATTGAAAAGATTTTATTTCTAAAACATTCATCAAAACGTGAATAATTAAACTTCTATATGAAACAATCATTTGAAAATAATTGTATTGCCTTGCACAATAGAAGGGATACTTCCTCAGATATGGAAATCCTAAAAGCTGCATTTTGAAAAGTTAATTTAGAAATTTAAAATATAAATCTCTAGCTATGTACATGTACATCAATTTATATGCACTGTAGTCTCTAAGCATGAAGTACATTCACAAAGTAGCTCTGTTTATGAATGATTTTTCATCATAAAATCTTATAAAGATACAATATATTGTTCTGATAAAAATTATAAACACAGTTTTCATAAGGAAATCCATAAAAGCCTAAATAAATATTCACAAAAGAGAGACTAACTAAATAAATAAATGCTTTTAAAGAGAGGGCTTAAAATTACAGTTTATTTAAAAATTAACACATGAGATGAGTTGAATTCTTTGAGGAATTTTCATTTTAAAACTTTTCTTTTCTACTACATTCTGATGAACCAAAGCAATCCAAAGCCAAGAAAATTACAGTAAAACTATAAACATAATACAGATTTTTATGAGTATAAATTAGCAAAAATTTTTAAATTTTTAAAATATATATCAGGATGATACTCAGCTTATTTGCTGAAAGTTGCCAAACAAATTTCTCTATGCTGTTAGTTCTCTCAAAATTCTCTAGAGATACCAGCAAAAAAAAAAAAATAAAATCTTTTTTTTAAAATTAAGTAAAACACATAGCTTAGAACTATTTATGATGTGTCATTTTTGACCCTTAAAAATAAAAGAGAGTATAGAATGATGAATTTGTCAATTGCACCAAAAGGATCTTGCAAAATAATCCTTTATAGGTTTTATCACCAATAGTACCTGGAACATCTATATTTTCAGGGGAAATTTTCTGAAACACAAACATGAATAAGCTACATTTCTGTAGTCCAACAGTTTCTAGCAACCAATTTTGTATAAGAAGTTTCATATCTCTATGTTTGCTTGTTTACAGCTTGAAAAGCATATAGCCCAGTTCCAAGTGGAATGGAGGATTTCTAAATGCTTTTGGAACAATTTGCCTGGCAATAATTTTTAACATCTTGGAAAAGAAAAATTACTGATTCTAGCTATCTTCCCAGGATCATTATAATCATAAAAAATTCACGAGAAGTGCCTAAATCAGTGTATGTCTAGCAGAAAAGAGATGCTCAACAAATATAATTTTCTCTCCCTTTCCCCCACCCCTACTCCTCCCTACCACATGCCAGGCAGGAGCCCCAGCCAGTGATGGAGCAGGTTGGGGGAAGTCAGGCCCCTGGTCTTGTGAACACTTCTGTTTTTATCTGCCTTATATCTGGGCATCCAGTTAAGAGTTTGAATAAAGTGTTCCAATTTCACTACTGGGTGAAAAAGATGATGATCTCTGTCCTTTGGAAGTGAAATTCTGTCCCTAGTTTTCTCTTTCTAGGGTGGTCTCTGGTCTTCACACAAGCTTCAATTACTCCCTCCACAATGACACCCGGATCTCTGTCTCAAGACCTTCATCTCCATCATCCCCAGGACCCAATCGGCCACAAGAGTATATGAAACCCAAATATCTCTTACTCCTCTCCCTCCAACCAACTTCTATCATTAATACCTACGTTCACATCCAGATTATTTTCTGTGTGAGCTAGTGCAAGAGAATAGAATAGGATAGAACAGGAGTTCATTGCATCAGCAATATGTAAGCTGCTTTGGGAGGAGGAATACTGGGAAGCAGTGATCCAGACAGGAGGTGATGAAGACATAGATTAGAGAGTGGTATTGAGAAGAAAAGGGTGAATGTGAAAGACATCACACAGGAAGATTCAAAAGGTTTTTTTTTTTTTAATTTTTAAAAAATTTTGGCCACTCCCTACAGCATGTGGGATCTTAGTTCCCAAACCGGGGATTGAACCTGTGCCCCTGCATTGGAAGAACAGAGTGTTAACCACTGCACCACCAGAGAAATCCCTCAAAAGATTTAAGTGACTAATCATGAGGAGATGAGAGAGAGCAAGGAGTCGAAGTAACTCTAAAATTTCCAGGCTAAGTATATTGGAAAATGCCTACTGAGAATAGACTGCAGAAAAAAGTAGAGTCCTTTAAAAAGATGCAGGAAATTGACTTGAAAGAAGGAAAACCAGAGCTTGGCAGCATTAAGAATTAAAATAGTGATAAATATTATAAAGTATATATTATATAATTTAGAATTGTGTTAACATTTCAATATCATTTTTATTAATATAATAATTATGTTGATCATTTTAATATTACTTTTCCTACAAAGTAATGCAAAGGCACTGGGGAATGATCAATCAAATGAAATGATGTTGACATTAAAAGACATGACTGCAGACAAATGTTCGTTCACCGGATTTGCCAGTGAGGAATCCATTAGGGACTCACTCAGAGAAGAGGGTGGGGATAGAAGCCAGTCTACAAGGGACAGACAACACGAGTGAGTAATGAAAACTGCAGGCTGTGATAGATTTTAAGAAGTATGGCAGAGAAAGGGAAGTATTAGGATAAGATGGCTGCCAACAGGGATCTTCAGCCATGTCAAGTTTGCAACATTTGCGAAGAGAGCTAGTAGAAAAGAACCATCCATTTTATAAAGGAGGAAAATTGGTCTCCGGTGCTTCCTTTATGAAGAAATCACAATAGAAGAGAGTAGACTCCCATATCTTTCTGCCTTTTCATACTATTCATGGGGTTCTCAAGGCAAGAATACTGAAGTGGTTTGTCATTCCCCTCTCCAGTGGACCACGTTTTGTCAGAATTCTCCACCATGACCCATCTGTCTTGGGTGGCCCTACGTTGCCTGTTTCATTGAGCTAGACAAGGCTGTGATCCAAGTGATCAGTTTGGTTACTTTTCTATAATTGTGGTTTCCATTCTGTCTGCCCTCTGATGGATAAGGATAAGAGGCTAATGGAAGCTTCCTGATGGGAGGGACTGGCTGTGGGGGAGTCTGGGTCTTGCTCTGATGGGAGGGGCCATCAATAAATCTTTGTTCAATAGATCTTTAATCCAATTTTCTGCTGATGGCTGGGGCTGTGTTCCCTGGCTGTAGTTTGGCCAGAGGCCAAACTATGGTAGTGGTAATGGCAGTCCTTCAAAAGGACTTATGCCAGGACTGTTGTCTTCAGTGCTCCTGACCCCACAGCAGACCATTGTCAACACATGCCTCTGCCAGAGACTCCTGGAAACTCACGGGCAAGTCTGGCTCCATCTCTTGTGCAGTCACTGCTCCTTTCTCCTGGGTCCTGGTGTGCACAAGGTTTGGTTTGTGCCCTCCAAGAGTCTATTTCCCCAGTCCCGCAGACATCCTGTAATCAAATCCCACTGGCCTCCAAAGTCAAATTTTCCCTGGGGTCCATGGGGTCACAGATAGTCCGACACAACTGAGTGACTGAACTGAACTGAGGCTCCCATGTTCAAGAAGATAGGTACAGAAATCTGCTGATGTGACATGGATCCGATCCCAGCTGCTGGTACCTTTTGAATATCTGATTCTGAGTCATTCACTGGCCAGAAGGGAAAAGGTAGGGATATTGCAAAGATATCTGTCATCTTACTAAACAAGGCAAATAATGTTATAGGTCTGCCACCTTTCAAGGTAATTTTTTCCTTCATACTTTCAGTTTAACATTTTAACATCTTTTTCCAAAAAATAGTTGCTATAATGACGGTACTTGGTGACACAAAATATTTAGAATAGGGCATCCATCAAGTAGGGCTTCCCAGGTGTCTCAATGGTAAAGAATCTGCCTGCTAATGCAAGAGACGCAGGTTCGATTCCTGGGTCGGAAAGATCGCCTGGAGTAGGAAATGGCAACCCACTCCAATATTCGTGTCTGGGATATCCCATGGATAGAGGAGCCTGGAGGGCTACAGTCCATGGGGTTGCAAAAGAGTTGGACACAACTAAGTGACTAAACAACAACAATCAACCAAATAATCTATGTTAAGTCAAATGTCAGCACAGATTTTAATCACGAACGTAGCCAGACGACCGATAGCATATCTGATAGCCAGCATTTATGAATTTACCTCCTAAAAGAAATCACACACTCAAATTCACCAGAAGTAAAAATGAAATTAAAATAAAGGATTGTAATTCCCAAAGTATGCAGTTTACTGACAAGTCTTCTGCTTCTTATAAATAGAGGGTGCTTGAAACCTGTCCTTCAGTTCATAATAAGAGCCTGCCAAGAGCTTCTAAAGCAAGTAAGAAAGAGTGGAGGAGTCAATTTGTTCTGAAGAAGAGATACTGTATATTTGGAAAATTCCATTTAACTAACTCAGTTGTAATAAATCTCCTTCCCAGAGCGCCATCCTAGGAGACTGAAAAGCAGTAATTAGAACAGGTGGGCAGAGAAGGACGACTAAATGCAGATAGATTGACAGACAGGCCTACGAGAAGAGGCATCCCGTGAACTTCATTATTCCAACAATAGTGTCTTTATTTACATACTAAAGCGGGTATATTGTGTTCAGTAAAGCTTTTCAATAAGTAGAAACATGCTGCTGAAAGAATGGCCCACCACCACAAAGAAGTGCTAATTTAAAGATACAAAAACCAGGGTGATAATTATTTCTATAATCCCACAGAAAACAGTGAAATCGCTTTCTTCCTGAGTCTTACAAATCACAACCATAGCAACTTAACACATGGGGTCCCATATGGGTGGACTGCTTCACAGGATGTGGCCAGGAACTTGGGAATTTAAGCTCTTACACCAGAACTAGAGAAAAAGTGGACATGGAACTATTTTGTATCAAAGTGAAAACTCAGAAATTCTCAGGGGAAATCTCAAGGAATAATTATAAATACTCTTGCTCCTTCTGATACTGTTCATTGGGTGCTCTTAGAATTGTCTGGCCTGTTCTACATCCCAACAATGATCGAAGAGCCTCACTGATTAAGAATGGCATTGCAAGGGATTTCCCTGGTAGTCAGGTGGTTAAGACTTCACCTTCCAATGCAGGGAGTGTGTTTGATACCTGGTCAGGAAGCTAAGATCCTACCTGCTGTATGGCCAAGAAACCACAACATAAAATAGAAGCAATGTTGTAACAAATTCAATAAAGACTTGAAAAATGGTCCACAGCAAAAAAAAAAAAAAAAAAAAAATCTTTAAAAAACTGGTCATTGCAAGAGTGTGCATGTGTGTGTATGTCTTTTATCTGGGGTTTTTTTCTGATCCTGAAGAGAATTTTCAAAAGAAAATTATTTTGTTGCTGTAAATAGCCCACTGAAGGAGGCTAACACTGGTTAGGGAAAAGCACCAGTTCCAACAATCTGCTACCAATTTGTAACACATGCCCTGAATAAATAAAAAAGCACTGATGAACTACCTGAATCCAAAAATGTAGGAATGGATCCTTGTAATTAAGCACGTGCCCTTGGTGGGCGTTATTTTCCTCATATGTCAAAGAACCGATTAAACTGCTGCTGCTGCTGCTAAGTCGCTTCAGTCGTGTCCGACTCTGTGCGACCCCAGAGACAGCAGCCCACTAGGCTCCACCGTCCCTGGGATTCTCCAGGCAAGAACACTGGAGTGGGTTGCCATTTCCTTCTCCAATGCACGAAAGTGAAAAGTGAAAGGGAAGTCACTCAGTCGTGTTCGACTCTTAGCGACCCCATGGACTGCAGCCTTCCAGGCTCCTCCGTCCATGGGATTTTCCTGGCAAGAGTACTGGAGTGGGGTGCCATTGCCTTCTCCACAGATTAAACTAGATACATTCAAATCCTGGCTTTACCACTTAATTTCTAGAACCTTGAACAAAGTACTTAAATTCTCCATGCCTCCGTTTCCTCTTCTGTAGGAATAACAGTGCATACCTCAAGAAATGAATTAATACATGAAAGCAACTAAAACTACCTGTCTGCAGAAACTGCTCAATAAACATTCTCTGCGATCCTCAAGCGGAGAAGGCAATGGCACCCCACTCCAGTACTCTTGCCTGGAAAATCCCATGGACGGAGGAGCCTGGTGGGCTGCCGTCTATGGGGTCGCACAGAGTCGGACACGACTGAAGTGACTTAGCAGTAGCAGCAGCATCGATCCTCAAGAGAAGACTCAAATGCCTCCCAGATCCTTGGTCTGTGATCATATGAAAACTGTGCACATGTGCTCTGTTGGCTTCCCTTAAGAACTGAATATCAGAGCCAAAGGGGAAATAATTCTGATAAGATATTGCTTTCAAAGTATTTTGAAGTATTTAATGCCATCATTTTGGAAAGATCAAATAAATTAGTGTTCATCGGGTGTTTTTTAATCAATACCTTCTGACCACAATTATAGACTTAAATGAAGATTAAATGTTATTTTCATTAGATGAAAAGTAGTCGTGAAATGGAGCAGGACCCTGTGGTGCTTGCAGCCTATGTCCTCAGCCTGCCTTTTGTCTGTAGAAAAACTTTAGTCAAAGAATCAGTTTAGTCAGAGAAGTGAGAAAATGCAGAAACAAAGACCAAGTAATAGCAGTCATTAAGCAAAGTCAAAGACCTTTGGTCCCTCCTCAAGGGCTATGGATAAAGTTCTGAGCCACCCCCTTTGAGCTGCTTTGTAGGTACTGAAACTCCCACCAGGTGGAAGATGTTAACTGTATGACCACCAGACTGTAGCCACGACATGTGATAAGTCACTTCATTCATGTCCAAATCTTTGCAACCCTATGGACTGTAACCTGCCAGCCTCCTCTGTCCATGGGATTCCCCAGGCAAGAATACTGGAGTGGATTTCTTTGCCCTCCTCTACAGGATCTTCCAGACCCAGGCCCTGAACCTGCGGCTCCTGCATTGTAGGTGATTCTTCACTGTTGAGCCTCTGGGGAAGCCCTAGCTATGACATAAGGTGCCATAGTTTTGAGAACTGGCCTCAAAGTAATGGGAACAAACCGACCCTGGAAGTGAAGACTAACTTTACTGAAAACAACCAAGACGACGCTGCTCAGACTACTACATGACCCGTTTCAATATCCCTGTCAGAGCTGACTGTGCTGTTTCTGCATAGAGCCCCCTCCCTCCATCTATGAAAGCTCCTACTTTCTGATTGTTGGGGGAGTGGGAAAAGTCGGCCTTAGGATAGGAGTTTGCCCTCCCTTCACCAGGTTGCCAGTCTCCAAAATAAAGCAAAGTTTCCATTCCACCAATCTGGCCTCTTTATTGACTTTTAAGCAGAGAGAAGCCAGATCCCCACTTTGAGTAACAGGCAGAGCCATATTTGGGGTTTGCTTTTCTTCCTGATCACTCCATCTTTTGTGGCCTCTATCTTTTTACTGGGTGTCCATAACTGTGGAACTACCAGAGTGATTTTAAAGAATATAAAATGAGTCAGTTTAGTTCAGTTCTTTCACTCAGTCATGTCTGACTCTTTGTGACCCCATGGACTGCTGCACGCCAGCCTCCCCTCTCTATCAACAACTCCCAGAGCTTGCTCAAACTCATGTCCATGGAGTTGGTGATGCCATCCAACCATCTCATCCTCTGCCGTCCCCTTCTCCTCCTGCCTTCAATCTTTCCCAGCATCAGGGTCTTTTCCAGTGAGTCAGCTTTTCACATCAGGTGGCCAAAGTATTGGAGCTTCAGCTTTAGCATCAGCCTTCCAATGAATATTCAGGACTGATTTCCTTTAGGATTGATTGGTTTGATCTCCTTGCAGTGCAAGGGACTCTCAAGACTCTTCTCCAACACCACAGTTCAAAAGCATCAATTCTTTAGTGCTCAGACTTCATAAAATGGGTAGGTCTTGCATATGATTACTGAAGACAAGGTCTTTATTAAGAATGTACATAGAGGGATTAGGGTAAAGAACTAGAGCCTTAGCCTCTGTTGAAGGGTCTAACCCTTTTAGGAAAAAAAGAAAAACACTTTTTATGCATTTCAAATGCACAATTTACATTCATTTATTGAATAAATATCTAATGAAAATGTTAAGCATTGTTGTAGAAACCATGGACACATAAAGTAAATACACAGTCCCTTTCCTCAAGGAGCTTATAGTTTCACAGGAAGACAATCGTGTAAACCAACAATTACAATACAGTACAACAAGAGAAATAATAGAGGTATTAATGTAAGGGGTCCCGTGGGAGTGTGAAGGAGAGAGGACCAGCGTCTGCCTAGAAAGTGCCAGGCAGAAATTTACAAAGGAAAATAACGCAATTTTTTTCTCAGCCTGAAAATGATCAGAGGGCACCCCAGGCAAAAGGAATGGCATTTGCCCAAACCTGGAGGCATAAAAGAGCCTGTTTGATGTGCTGCAAAGAGACTGATGTTGCCATCAGGAGGTTGAAGTTTGGATGGAGAATCAGAGCTGAGAGAAAATCAGAGTGGGTGAGAGGAAATAGACCAACCATACCTGGCTACAGAACTCAGACTTTAAATGTATATTGCTGATCCTGTTCGTGACACCAGTTGTCTTGCTGTATCTCACTGTGCACCCTGTTCACTCAACCCATGGTAGGCGAGGCACAAGCAAAGAGGCTGGAAGAAAATGCAAGGAGCCATAGGAACTGCAGCCAAGAGAACTGCATTCTCTCTTGGCTGACACAGCAGATGTAGCTGCAGACATAGCATAACACAATATAACTGCACACAACCCTTCAGGGCTTTCCAGGTCAAGCTTATATATACTTACAGAACAAAAGTAGCCCATGGCCAAGCGAGTACCTCGTGAGGTGCATGCACAGTGCCATAAGCAAACTCAGCTGTTACACACAATCGTGCAAATCGTTGTTTACAGACCGTGGGGCAAGAGGGCATGAGAGCATGGAGCGAGAGAGCCTGGCTGGCGCCATCTTTTTAATTCCCCCACGACAGGTGATACAGAAAGAAGCATTACAAATGCGACCAAAACTAACTGATCTCAAAACTGGAAAGGTCACGCTAGCCACAGAATAAAGACCAGTTCAGAGGAGAGGCAGAAAAATCCCAGGCTGGCAATGGTGAGGGCCAAAAATAAAGTAGGCATCAGAGTAGACAGAAATGAGGGCTTGCTGAAACACAAATTTAGGGGAATGGATTTACAGAAGTTGATCATTGATTGGATTTAGGCATCAGAAAGAGGCAGGAAATGAGAATAACTGCAAAGCTTATTTCTCTCTTGATTAAAACAGGTGAGAGATGAGGGCAGGAAGAGAAGGTTTATGACTTCAGGTGAGTTCTCTGTGGAATTTCCAGGTGCAGATGTTGAATGTGGTGGAGTTCAGGAGAGAGATTGGGATTAAAGATAGAGCTTTGGGTCTGATGAAAACAGAAGCGATGGCCATGAGTGAGTTTGCTCACCTAGAGTAAAGAGATGAAAGGAAAGGGGACCAAAAAGGCAGCAGTAGAATTCTCAAGGAGAAGCTGAGTCACGGAGATCAAACAGAAAGTGCAAGTGGTCACCAGTACCAAATGTCCCCACCAGCATGTACTTCCCTGAAAAGTACAGGGAAAGAAATGTCTATCATGTGTCATAACTGAGGAGTCATTAGTCACTTTGAGGGGAATGGAGAGGAAAAGGAGTTGGGTTTTGCAGGCTGAGGATTAAATAGAAACTGAAGCAAGTAGCCATAAGCTGACTCAGCTTTCTCTAAATGAATGCATGCATCTTATTCCACACACGGTGCATACACAGTCACACTTCCAGTCCATGTGTTAAATCCATGCTGGCTTGAGTAGAGTAATCTACTCTCTATGTGGTGTGATAGTAAAGATGCCAAGGACCTCCCTGATGGCACATTGGATAAGAATCTGCCTGCCAAGGCAGTGGACATGGGTTCGATTCCTGGTCCAGGAAGATTCCACATGCCAAGGGGCAAATAAACCCATGCACCACACCTACTGAGCCTGTACTCTAGAGCCTGTGCTCCACAACAAGAGAAGCCCCCACAGTGAGAAGCCCACACACCACAACCAGAGAGTCTCCTCCACTCATCACAACTAGAAAAAGCCTGCATTCAGCCACGAAGCCTCATCACAGCCAAAAATCAAATGAATTATTTTCAAATTTTTTAAATAAAATAAAGATGCCAGGAAGCTCCTTTTTTCCCCAGGAGGATCTTTTCGCTAATTGACTAATGCCTGAAAATCTGACAGAACACAAAGCCATTCTTTCACACAATAATTAAAAATAAAATTTTAAATGTAAATTGCTTCAGGAGATGTAAAACATGGAAAATTTCAAAGTAGGCTGGAAATTATCCTTACCTGACCCTCTTCTGAAGAGGGGTTTGAGCAGGGCAAGCTTATACTTTCAGAAATAATCTGAAAGTCCTGAAGAAAGAGACTAAAAAAGAGGCCCTGAAAGTACTGAAAATAAAATTTTACCAAGTCCAAAGCTGTGCTGAGTATCACCCCATCCACAATGTCATAAACACAGGAGGCAGATCCCGAACTGTTGGGAGAAGAATTCTTTCCTTTGGTTATAGAAGCGAGGAATTATCGTCATTAATAATTGCATTGTCTAAACTCGAGAGAGCTTTAAATAAAAAGTCTGCCCTCATTCTCCAACCCACATATTCATTTTCAACTTCTACCTAATAATCTTGACATATTTCATTGGTTTTATGAGTTTTTTTTTAATATCTCTCTAACATTAGTTAATTTTTAATTGCCAAGAAGGTTTTTAAAATCTATTATGGGTATTAGGATATGGAACTATTAAGTTTATATATATATATTTATATATATACATTTATCTGACTTTGAGATATTTCTGAAGCCTGTCATAAAGTCTTAACTTTTAAAAAGACTCTACTACTTTCATGAGCTTTCTGCAAAACCACTCATCAGAGCCATTTAGAAAGGAATATGACATTAAAAGGAGGTAAATTTTCCTCATGTTATATTGTGATTTAGTTGTGCTTGCCCATTAAGTCTAAATCTGTCTTCCAACCAGTGTGAAGTAGGCATGATTTATTTAACCCTGATGGTAAAGGTCTATTAAAATAATAACTTGAACATAGTCATTGGAGAAGGGAATGGCAATCCACTCCAGTATTCTTGCTTGAAGAATTCGATGGACAGAGGAGCCTGGTAGGCTACAGTCCATGGAGTAACAAAGAGTCAGACAATGACTGAGCAGCTAACACACACACACACATAGTCATGGCTAATACATCACTCATCAAAAAGAGCAGGGCAGGGATTCCACGGAAGGCTGTGGGTCTCTCCATGTCAAGGGAATGAACAACCAAAGGGACTAAAGAGATCAACCCCTCAGGAACTTCTTTGGTGGTCCAGGGGTTAAGACTTTTCCTTTCAGTACAGGAGGTGTGGGTTTGATCCCTGGTTGGGGAGCGAGGATCCCACACACCTTGCAGCCAAAACACCAGAACACAAACAGCAGAAGAAATATTGTAACAAATTCAATATAGACTTAAAAAAAGTGATGTCATGAACAGAGAATCTCATTCTCAGAGGGTCTCAAGGAGCCAGGAAGCAGCCTATTGGAAGTGGGGGGTCTCCAAACCTGTGCCTGACACAATCATGGACCATCATCACAGACCAGCTCTGCATTTAACAAAGGAAATGTTTGCAGTTGGATAAGGAAAACAACAAAAATCACGGTGTTTAAATCTTTAAAATAACATACAGCAGTGTTGCTTTACAATACACCTTGTTGATGAATGGATTTAGACGTTCTAAGGATCAAATTCACGTTCCTAGAGTGTTTTCACTATGACTACATCTACAAACTTTCTCACAGTCCTTTAAAATGTTAGGGCTTTTTAGGTACTTGAATCCAACAATGACTTTAATCAGTCATTCCACTTTTTCTACAGCCGTACACTTATTTCATCACTAAAATTCTCAAAGACAAGTTCTATCCTTATACTATCTACTTCTTGCTCTGTCTTAACTATCCACTTCTTCTCAATATAAGGACATAAATCAGTTCATTGCCTCAACACTCTCCTAAAACTGCTGTAGTTAAAATAACCAGTCATACACACAAAAAACAACAGTCCTAAGATATGAATTCTTTACTCCTATTCCCTGGAGGTAATCACCTTTATCAGTTCTACTCTCAGAAATAAGTCCATTAAATGTTATGAAAATAGCTTGTAATAGCAATAGATGTTAATTCTGCTCCATCAGAAATTAATGAAATGGCTAATACTCAAGAATATTCTCTGATGCTGCCACAAGAGTTAGAACTTTTGATGGGAAACTGCACAGGTGATTTTTTTCCTCCAGAAAGCTTTTCAAACAATGAAAAGTTTGAGCCCAGAATCAGAATTGTAGGAGCGATGGAGCATGATTTTATGGCTTTCTTTCCAGCCAACCTACATAAAATTCTTATCAGATAAAATTCAACTTACCTGCTTTTTGAAAGAGTTTCTGATTAACTTATTTATTTAGAGTAATTAAATAAGAGCAGAATGTTACATATTTTTGATTCTCTGGTATAAACCTGAAAAGCATTCTTCTTTGAATAAAATAGCAAATTAACATGCAGAGAAAGAAGACTGGCTTACTTCCTTTTATGTGGAGTGGTATTTGGCTTTTGTTAAGATCCATTACCAATTTCACTCATCACGTAGTAGGCCAAGCTGAGTTCCAGGTGGAGACCCTGAACATTTCTAATGGGCAAGTAAGTCTTGGAGCAAAAGACAGCAGAACTCGCCCCACTCGGAAAAGGGAAACACATCAGAGGCTTCCTCGAGGTGAACCAGAAGTCAAAGAGAGTTAGTCCATTTGTGATTCTGAACAGATACTGCTGCTGCTGCTGCTGCTGCTGCTGCTAAGTCGCTTCAGTCGTGTCCGACTCTGTGCAACCCCAGAGACGGCAGCCCACTAGGCTCCCCAGTCCCTGGGATTCTCCAGGCAAGAACACTGGAGTGGGTTGCCATTTCCTTCTCCAATGCATGAAAGTGAAAAGTGAAAGTGAAGTCGCTCAGTCTGTTCGACTCCTAGCGTCCGCATGGACTGCAGCCTACCAGGCTCCTCCGTCCATGGGATTTTCCAGGCAAGAGTAC
The DNA here is from genome assembly GCF_029407905.1 of Bubalus kerabau. Taxonomy (NCBI): domain Eukaryota; kingdom Metazoa; phylum Chordata; class Mammalia; order Artiodactyla; family Bovidae; genus Bubalus; species Bubalus kerabau. The sequence goes on along the minus strand of NC_073639.1, from coordinate 12,060,654 downwards.
TGGAGTGGGGTGCCATTGCCTTCTCCATCTGAACAGATAAGAGTAAGTCAAAGAGTAAGCACAAGGAGTAGTAAAGAAATCAAGTACCCACTACAGAACAAGCACTTCAGAAACAAAGGATGTGAAGCTGAAGATCAGAGTGAGAAGCAAAGTTGGAATCGTTAAAAAGCAAAGCTCCAGAGGGGAGCTGGGGAACTCCAACCGGGGAGGACTTCTCCAGTGGTTCAGTGGTCGAGAATCCACCTGCCATTTCAGGGAACATGGGCTCAATCCCTGGTCCAGGAAGATTCCACATGCCAGGGAGCGACTAAGCCCTAGCGCCACACGCCTGCGGGCGCCTGGAGCCGGGGCTTCTTAAGAAGAGGAGCCGCTGCAGCGAGAAGCTGCGCATCACAAGTAAAGCACAGCCCCCGCCCACTGTACCTGGAGAAAGCCCTCGCGCAGCAACAGGAGACCCGGTGCGGTCAAAAATAAACAAAGAAGATTCAGCAGCTGGGACTCAAGAGTCAAAATCAGACAATGAGAAGACCGCATCTTTTAAGCAGCCTGGAAGAATCAAGCGTGGCCTCATAAACTTTGTGAAAAGCCTGTCTTATATTCACTGTACTAGACAATCTCTGCGCACCTCTGCTTGGCAACTCTTCCCACAAGTGGGCCTAGCAGTTAGCAGCCATCTATATTTGTGTGGATTCCCATCAGGACCCATTTCCTTGCCTCCTCAGGGGAGGTCAAGGGTATTTTTTTTCCCCCAAAGTAGTACGTGAATCCTGAATCACCATCATCAAAGCAATCTTAGTTTTCTTTTCTCCTGCCAACATCTGTGTTAGCCTGTTGACCAATACAAAAAATAGCAGCCTTGTCTTCATATGTGATCATTTAGTACCATTTTGAAAAACCCAGTTGCTGTCTCCCTTTTGAAGGACTAAGATGCAACATTCTGGAAAGAGAAGAAAAAGAAAAGAAGGGTAACAGGGGGACCAGTAGCATGCCAGAGGAGAGAAAAGAAGGAAGTCATTTATTTGACTCATTTCCTGGCAGGATTAATTTATAATTCTTGGAAATTTTTGGCAGGAAAGTGGGAGGAAAGATTTCAAAAATTCATAGAATCATTAAAAAAAAGTAGCATGCGGGGGTATACATTGCCTCTAGTCCAGTTCTATCATATCACAGATTTGGAAAAATGAAGAAAAGAGGAGCAGAAACAAGATGGTATTTACTTCCATCCCAGTATTTGTCAATTACTTTATACTTGTCATTTCATTTATCCTTTTTTAAAAAAGTATGAAGTAATGATGTCTCCGTTTTATGAAGAATAAAACTAAGGCTCAGAAAGGTTAACTACATTTTCTAAGGGCACACAACTAGTAAATGAAAAACAAAACAAAACAAAAGATTTAATTCAGATTATTCTGGATCCAAAGCTTCTTTCTACAAAGAGGTATTAGAAGGTTAAACGATTGTCCCATACAATGTAACCAGTTAACAGGGGGCAGCTGGGTCTCCTGACTCCCTCCCTCCTGACTCCCAGTCTCTGTTACACTGCAATTTCAATTTTTTTAACGGAAGACGGATGACACTGTGAATTAAATTATCCCATTCATTCAGCATGGTGTCCATTATGTTCACCTGCCCAAGACTTGTCTTCCCCACCTTCCCTCCAGCCCCTTCTTGGTATCTGTGCCCAATTCACAATTTTGCTGACTGGCCACGGACCCTTACTTTACAATTTCCCTTCTCAGTTCCTCCCCTCAAAAAATAGCTTTCCTTTCTCTTATTCCCTGAGGACTCAAGGGTCCTTTTAAGGAACTGACACATCCATGTAAGGAATACGTTAACTGATAATGGCTCCATGCCTTACTGTATTATAACCACCCAGACATTAATTACATGTCAATATCCAGCTACAATGTAGCAGCACCAGGGATTCCAGTGCAGGAAATTTCAAGGGAGGAAAGAGGCTTGGGGCTTTTTGTCAGCAATTTTAGAGTTAGGCCAGTACCACCTTCCCCTAGATCTGGCTCCAAAAGCAATATATATCATCAATTAATATGTATTTCCTGAACACCTACAATGTGCTCAGTACTGTGGTAGCGGCCTGGGAGAGGTGACAGGTGAGAATGAAAGACTTCAGACACTGCTTCTCACAGTAAGTGGCTCCATAATAGCGCTCTTGAGGTCAGACATCTGGTACACAATAACCTCTGAGATACTCAACCTCCATGCCTCCCTGGAAGCACCTTAGACCTGACACGTCCTCCCTTCCCCAGTTAAAAGCTGCCTCACCTTCAGTATACACGAACACCTACGTACTTACTTTACTTAATGAACATCCTCCTCCCTACAACTAGACACAATACCTCTGCCCTTTCCGGAACCAGTTGATGCCTGGTCCTGTTGGTTCTAGCTCAGCCATGTCTTAGTCAGTTCAGTCACTTTGCGATCCCATGGACTGCAGCACACCAGGCTTTCCTGTCCATCACCAACTCCCAGAGCCTACTCAAACTCATGTCCATCGTGTCAGTGATGCCATCCAGCCATCTCATCCTCAGTCGTCCCCTTCTCCTGCCCCCAATCCTTGCCAGCATCAGGGTCTTTTCCAAAGAGTCAGCTCTTCGCATCAGCTGACCAAAGTATTGGAGTTTCAGCTTCAGCATCAGTCCTTCCAATGAATATGCAGGACTGATTTCCTTTAAGATGGACTTGTTGGATTTCCTTGCAGTCCAAGGGACTCTCAAGAGTCTTCTCCAACACCACAGTTCAAAAGCATCTGTTCTTCGGTGCTCAGCTTTCTTTATGGTCCAACTCTCACATCCATGCATGACTACTGGAAAAACCATAGCTTTGACTAGATGGATCTTTGTTGGCAAAGTAATGTCTCTGCTTTTTAATATGTTGTCTAGGTTAGTCATGGGCTTCCCTTGTAGCTCAGTTGGTAAAGAATCTGCCTGCAGTGCAGGAGACTGGGTTCATCCCTGGGTTGGGAAGATCCCCTGGAGAAGGAAATGGCAACCCACTCTAGTATCCTTGTCTGGAAAATTTCATGGACAGAGGAGCCTGGTGGGCTGCAGTCCATGGGGTTGCAAAGAGTCAGGCACGACTGAGCAACTAACACTTACTTACTTTAGGTTGGTAGTAGCTTTTCTTCCAAGGAGCAAGTGTCTTTTAATTTCATGTGTGCTGTCACCATCTGCAGTGATTTTCGAGCCCAAAAAATAAAATCATTAGACCATTCAGGTATGACCTAAATCAAATCCCTTACAATTATACAGTGGAAGTGAGAAATAGATTCAAGGGATTAGATCTGATAGACAGAGTGCCTGAAGAATTATGAATGGAGGTTTGTGATATTGTACAGAAGATAGTGATCAAGACCATCCCCAAGAAAAAGAAATGCATAGTCAAAATGGTTGTCTGACGAGGCCTTACAAATAGCTGTGAAAAGAAGAGATGCAAAAGGCAAAGGAACAAAGGAAAGATATACCCGTTTGAATGCAGAGTTCCAAAGAATAGCAAGGAGAGAGAAGAAAGCCTTCCTCAGCAATCAATGCAAAGAAATAGAGGAAAACAATAGAATGGGAAAGACTAGGGATCTCTTGGAGAAAATTAGAGAACCAAGGGAATATTTCATGCAAAGAGGAGCACAATAAAGGACAGAAATGGTATGGACCTAACAGAAGCAGAAGAAATTAAGAAGAAGTGGCAAGAATACATAGAAGAACCATACAAAAAAGATCTTCACGACCCAGATAACCATGATGGGGTGATCACTCACCTAGAGCCAGACATCCTGGAATGCAAAGTCAAGTGGGCCTTAGGAAGCACCACTATGATTAAAGCTGGTGGAAGTGATGGAATTCCAGTGGAGCTATTTCAAATCCTGAAAGATGATGCTGTGAAAGTGCTGCACTCAATATGCCAGCAAATTTGGAAAACTCAGCAGTGGCCACAGGACTGGAAAAGGTCAGGTTTCATTCCAATCCCAAAGAAAGCCAAAGCCAAGGAATGCTCAAACTACTGCACAATTGCACTCATCTCACACGCTAGCAAAGTAATGCTCAAAATTCTCCAAGCCAGGCTTCAGCAACATGTGAACCATGAACTTCCAGATGTTCAAGCTGGATTTAGAAAAGGCAGAAGAACCAGAGATCAGGTTGCCAACAGCCATGTCTATCATCTTTCTCTTCTCCACGCTGCTATTACGTTCACGCTTTGGTCATCTCTCCACTTGACCATTGCAATGACCTCTTCATCTACAGTTTCTTCCCTCTCAAAGCTATCCTGTGTGTTATTGTTGTTCAGTTGCTAAGTCATGTCCAACTCTTTGCCACCCCTTGGACTGCAACACACCCCAGTCTCCCCTGTCCTTCACCATCTACCGGAGTTTGTTCAAACTCATGTCCATTGAATCAGTGATGCTATCCTATGTACACACTGGTTTAATCTTTAAGTACAGCTCTGTCCTCGTCACTCTGTTGAAATCATCAGTGGTTCTCCATTTCCAGAAGTCTAAATTCCTTAGCCTGATACTCAAAACCCTTTGTAATTTGGCCAGGTCCCACCTTTCCAGTCCTATCTCTCATTAAACATTCTTTGACAAACTTTGTTGGGCTGTATTCATTGAGCCAATTACTATTTCTTGGAAGACTCCTGCTCCCATGCCTCTATCTCTCCCTTACCCTGGAAAGACATCCATTCCTCCTCCTTTCTGCCTCCCAAAGAGTGTCCATTCCTCAAGGGCTCACTCCCAACTCTGCCATGAAGCAGTCAGAAGTCACCGATCTGTCTCTAAATACTCATAGGGCTCTACCTGATTATCTAAAAAGGTGATTAATCAGCCTCTACCTTGTGTCAGAGTTATTAGCACATATGTCTCCCTCTTCTGCTGCTCTGCAAACCCCATGAAATGCAAGATTAACATCTAATGCAGATATAGTCAAAGTGCTTTGTGTGGAAAGAAGTTAGATAAACTTTCCATCTGAGAAAATAAGAGACAAAAATAAAGAAGAGGTAACCTTTGAATTGAGTCTTAAAGAATGAGGAAAGTATGAAGACAGAAAAGTCCTGCTGATGAGAAGGGGGATTCTTGGAATAAGGCTAACTTATATATGGCATTTATGTGGAAAAGACCTGATGCTGGGAAAGACTGAAGGAAGGAGGAGAGGGGATGACAGAGGATAAGATGGTAGGATGGCATCACCGACTTGATGGACATGAGTTTGAGCAAGCTCCAGGAGTTGGTGATGGACAGGGAAGCCTGGCATGCTGCAGTCTGTGGGGTTGCAGAGTCAGGCACAACTGAGCGACTGAATTGAACTGATGAAGAAAAGAAGGTTTTCCAGTTAGGTTAGAGTTCAGAGTGTCTGATAAACTGCTATCAGAATATCTTCAAGAACAGATTTTTAACTTACATAGCTCTTAAGCACAAAACTTGGGCAAGCACTTCAGAGGAAGCTTGACTAGTGATCTATAGACTGAGCGACTAACACAATCTGTACTTCAAAATGATTCTATTATTAAGCCTATAGAGTAGAAGATGAATTTAACTCTTATCTGGTTACATATTTTTCTGTAAATTTCTTTGTAAATAAAAATTTGTAAATAAAACTTGTAAATAAAAATTCTTATTATGAATACAAAGATTTTTGTAAAGCATTTTTATTATTTTACAATGTTGTGTTAATTTCTGCTGCACAACAAAGTGAGTAAGTTATATATATATATACACATATCCCCTCCGTCTTGAGCCTCCCTCCCACCATGTAAAGTGTTTTTAAACATCTCAGTTCAGTTCAGTTGCTCAGTCGTGTCTGACTCTTTGCGACCCCATGAATCACAGCACGCCAGGCCTCCCTGACATCGCCAATGCCTGGAGTTTACCCAAACTCATGTCCATCAAGACGGTGATGCCATCCAGCCATCTCATCCTCTGTCGTCCCTTCTCCTCCTGCCCTCAATCCCTCCCAGCATCAGTCTTTTCCAGTGAGTCAACTCTTCGCATCAGGTGGCCAAAGTATTAGAGTTTCAGCTTCAGCATCAGTCCTTCCAATGAACACCCAGGACTAATCTCCTTTGGGATGGACTGGTTGGATCTCCTTGCAGTCCAAGGGACTCTCAAGAGTCTTCTCCAACACCACAGTTCAAAAGCATCAATTCTTCGGTGCTCAGCTTTCTTCACAGTCCAACTCTCACATCCATACATGACCACTGGAAAAACCATAGCCTTGACTAGACAGACCTTTGTTGGCAAAGTAATGTCTCTGCTTTTCAATATGCCATCTAGGTTGGACATAACTTTCCTTTCAAGGAGTAAGCATCTTTTAATTTCATGGCTGAAGTCACCATCTGCAGTGATTTTGGAGCCCAAAAAAATAAAGTCTGACACTGTTTCCACTGTTTGCCCATCTATTTCCCATGAAGGGATGGGACCAGATGTCATGATCTTCATTTTCTGAATGTTGAGCTTTAAGCCAACTTTTTCACTCTCCTCCTTCACTTTCATCAAGAGGCTTTTTACTTCCTCTTCACTTTGTGCCATAAGGGTGGTGTCATCTGCATATCTGAGGTTATTGATATTTCTCCCGGCAATCTTGATTCCAGCTTGTACTTCTTCCAGCCCAGTGTTTCTCATAATATACTCTGCATATAAGTTAAATAAGCAGGGTGACAATATACAGCCTGGAAGCTTTAAAGTCATATATGTTGCCTCACTGAATTTGTGTTCCTTCCACTATTTTAAAGAAAATGAAAAAAAAATTTTATTATAGCTTGGAAAATTGAGGAAATTTGATTATATCTTCATTCAACAAATATTAATTGCACATTTCCTTTCAGCCAGGCACTTTTTCTAGGCACTGGAAATACAATAATGAACAAAACTGATAAAAAAAAAAACCCTGCCCTTATGAGGTTTACATCCTAGGATAGGGAAACAAGCAATAAACAAAATTAATAAGTAAGGCATATAGTTATTAGAAGACAGTAAGTGCCATGGTGAAAAATAAAATGGTAAACAGGAAGGGGATGCTGAGACATTGTGGAAGTGGAGGGAATAGCAATTTCAGATCGGATGGTCAGGGATGTCCTCACGGATAAAGCAATATTAGAATAAAAAGCTTTGGGAGCACTAAGCAAATTAGTCATGTAATCATCACAAGGACCAATGCTCTAGACAGAGGGGACCGTCACTATAAAAACCATGAGGTGAGAAAAGGACAAATACCATATGATATCACTTATATGTGGAATCCAGAAAAATGATACAAAGGAACTTATTTATAAAACAGATACAGACTCACGGACCTAGAAAACAAACTTCCGGTTACCAAAGGGGAAGTATGGGAAGGGGTAACCTAGGGATCTGGGATTAACAGATACATACTGCTGCTGCTGCTGCTAAGTCACTTCAGTTGTGTCCAACTCAGTGCAACCCCATAGATGGCAGATACACACTACTACACATAAAAAGATGGACAACAGGGACCTACTGCGTACTGTGTGAGCTTACTCAGTCACTCAGTCATGTCCGACTCTTTGCGATCCTATGGACTGTCACCTGCCTGGCTCCTCTGTCCATGGAATTTTCCAGGCAAGAATACTGGAGCTGGTCGCTATTTCCCACTCCAGGGGATCTCCCCAACCCAGAATCAAACCCATGTCTCGTGAGTCTCCTGCCTCTTCTTTACCACTAGCACCACCAGGATAGCTCTGGAAACTACATTCAATATCTTGTAATAACCTACAAAGGAAAAGAATCTGAAAAAGAATAGATATACATGCATATTTATGTAAAACTTTGAACCACTTTGCTGTACACCTGAAACATTGCAAATGAACTATACTTCAATTTAGCTAAAAAACAAAAAGCAACTTCCCTGCTGGTCCAGGGGCTAACATTTTGTGATCCCAAAACAGGGGGCGCCAAGTTTGATCCCTGGTCAGGGAACTAGACCTCACCTGTCACAACTAACAGTCCACATGCCACAGTGAAGGCTGACTATCCTGTTTGACACAACTAAGACCTAGCACAGCCAAATCAATAAATAAACATTTTTTAAATCCTGGGATGGGAACAGGTAATTGAGGAAGGGCAGAGAGGTCACTGTGACTGCTGCTGCCACTAAGGACTGGAGGCAGAGGGAGGGAGTCCCTGGCACGTCACCACGGGTAGGGGAATACAGGGTCTGGAATGATGGGATTGCGGTAGGGAAGCCAAGGCGTAGTGATATGGAGTGACTCTTTCCAGAAAATAATAGCCAAAGAGAGGAACTGGCCTCACACAGGAGAGGGGAGGGTGTTACATAAAATGCAACTCCAGCCTTCTTCCTGGAAGAGCCATACCAACTGGGGAGCCAGTCAACACACGTGGAAGCCATTGGCCCATCTCTGCAATGCCTGGACCCCACCCCCGCCCCACCCCACACACACACACTCGTTTCTCCCTGCTGCCTGTTGTGGAATCGACACAAACCCCAATCAAACAGGGCTTTATCAGGGTGCTAGCATTAATCTGCAATCTGCATGCTTCGTCTTTGCTGCTGCTGCTGCTGCTGCTGCTAAGTTGCTTTAGTCGTGTCTGACATCTTTTCTATGGCTGGTTATATTTTCCCTGATAGTTTAATATTCCCTAAAATTTTTGCGAAGGGACATAATGACAATTTAGGTTGTCAGTTTGTCTGTTTCATATAGTAGAAATTCCTAAAGATGCTGAGGGGGACAGTATTCCAATAAAAAGCACTATACCTAATCTAGGGAACTAAGGGGCCCTGGGGAGAGCCGTACCTGACCCAAGTATTAACAAAATATATAAAAAAACTATCTAAACAAAACCTTGATTTAACAAATGCCTTTACAAGAAGTTGCTTTATTGAACAGTATTCCTCTAGTATGTTCTGATAAACAATGAATCGTAAATTTAAACTTCATATTTAATCCCACTGTAAGCATTGAACTCTTACTAAATATTTTAAAATAGAGAACAAAGACCAAATTTTTAAATTCCATTAACAAGTGTTAAAGATAAGCTGCTAAAGCCATTAAAATATATATGCTCGAATGCCCCTTCATTTCAAAAAGTTGGAAAACAAAAAATGAAAAACTTCGCCTCACTAAAAATAACCATGCCAAACTGCAACTATGTATGGGGAAATTGTCAGTTAATAGAAGCCAGGCAAACACTTTTAAAATACCTGAAACCAATATAACAATAATTATCATTCACTTGAAAGTTCTGAGCTTAGCGTGACTTTCTATATTTGTGTGAGCTTTAGGTGATCACATTTGATTCTGTCTCATTTCACAGTAAAGCAATGTCATATATAATGATGTTATCAACTCAGAAAAAATGGAACTGTTGTAACAGGATATCTTAATCCTGCTAAATTTGTGGTTTGTCACTAATTTGCTACAGCACTAATTTTGTCAAAGTACAAACACCTTGTATAGCAATTCACCTGCATTTACTGGGATTGGAATGTAGGCCTTTTCTTCAACAACACTGCCACCTTCTGTTTAGTGTGGGTTTACTTTTATTTCTATGCCTTCAAGAGTCAGGAAACTTACTTTAGAATTGTATATTTTGGGGTGGTTTGGGGTTTTTGTTGTGTTTTTTTCTTTGTTATTGAAGTATAGTTTATTGCATTATGTTTATTATGTATACAGTTTATTATGAATACAACATTGTATTCATTTCAGATGTACAGCAAAGTAATTCTGTGACTGATCAGACATTCTTTATGGTCTCTTCCAATTTTTGGACTATACAAATATTCTATAGATGAGAAAACTGAGGCCCGAAGGTATTAAGTCACTTGCTCATTGTCCTACAGCCATTTTGTTCCAATTAAAATCCATAAGGTATCAATTCTGTCTGATTGCCTTGCCATCTATGTATCTATTAAATCGAACATAGTGGAAAAGTTTTATCAACTGCTTAATAATACTTTTCTCCAAGCATAGAACTTGCTTATTTATGTTTCATACATTTTGTACAGTAAGAAATACTGTACTTTCAATTCCAAAAGATTTATATTTGTTCAGTGTGTGGCTTCAAGGTAAAAAAATTACTTTAGGTCAGAAAAGCAGGACTAAAAATTTTTGTTTTACTCGCCTTCGTTTTTCTCCTCCTCAGTTATGAAAATTTTGTATAAGTAGGGCACAATACCAATGCTAATGGGAAGATTCTAGAAAAAAATAAAGGACAAGAAATATATCACATAGATTGAGAAGTAATTAAGCAAGAATTGTGTTGTTAAACTTTAAACCTGTAGATATATTTTAGAGTAAGCCATTTTAAATTTAGCAGGGTTTTTTTTTTTAAGTTTTACATCAATTTAAATATCTCATTTAGCTAGGTTGGATGTAACTAAGATAAGCATTTCTGGTTTAAACCCACTTAGTCATTCTAACATATTTTGCTATGATGTGCTAAGTCAATTAAGCCATGTCTGACTCTATGACTCAATGAAACGTAGCCGCCAGGCTCTTTCTCTTGATTTTCATATCTTCTTGGGTCCTCCCTTCACCCCAAATGACTTGATAGAAATTGGGTTTCAAATCTTTTCATCAAATCAGTATATGAGGATAAAAAGATGAAACTCTACTGCTCCTGGACTTTCCTCATAGCTCAGTTGGTAAAGAATCTGCCTGCAATGCAGGAACTGGATTTCCTAATTTCCCTCAAGGGGATTCCAGGCAAGAATACGGGAGTAGGTTGCTATTTCCTCCTCTAAGGGATCTTCCCGACCCAGCGATCGAAATTGCGTCTCATGTTTCCTGGACTGGCAGGCAGGTTCTTTACCATTAGTACCACTGGGGAAGCCAGACTCCTCTGTCCATGGGAATTCTCCAGGCAAGAATACTGGAATGGGTTGCCATTCCCTTCTCCAGGGGATCTTCCAGACCCAGGGATTGAACCTCGGTCTCCCCTATTGCAGGCAGATTCTTTACCATCTCAGCCACCAGGGATTCCACTCTAACATATTACATATTTGTTAACATTGGAAGTATTTTTGTGTTCATATATATAATATTTTTAAGTATTCTATATTTATTAAAAATATTGACCTGTAGGTTTTTCCTGTAATAAAGTTATGTTGGCCTCATAAAATAAATTTAGCCTCCTCCTCTGTTTTCTGGATGAGTTTGTAAGGTCAGGAAGATTTCTTTCCGGTATGTTTTATAGAATTCACCAGTAAAATTATCTGGGCCTAAAGCTTCCTTTAAACCAAGGTTTCTATTTATGAATTCATATTAATAAATATAGATATAGGTCTATTTTGACTTTCTATTTTTTTTACTTCATTTTGGTATTGATTGGCATTAAGTTGTCAATAAATACCCTCTACTATCTTCTCAAAGGATCTGTAGTGATATCCTGTCTTCCAATCTTAATATTGGTGATTTATTTCATTTTTTCATGATTAGTCAGGTCAGAGGAGAAGGCAATGGCACCCCACTCCAGTACTCTTGCCTGGAAAATCCTATGGATGGAGGAGCCTGGTAGGCTGCTGTCCATGGGGTCGCTGGGAGTTGGATACGACTGAGCGACTTCACTTTCACTTTTCACTTTCATGCATTGGAGAAGGAAATGGCAACCCACTCCAATGTTCTTGCCTGGAGAATCCCAGGGACAGGGGAGCCTGGTGGGCTGCTGTCTATGGGGTCGCACAGAGTCAGACACGACTGGAGTGACTTAGCAGCAGTCAGGTCAGAGGTTTATCAATTGCATTAGTTTTTTCAAAGGACCAGCCTTTGATTTTTATCTAATATTTGTCTGATCCTTATCTCACTGATTCTTCTCTTATTTTCTTCCTTCTGTTTACTTTTTTTGTTCTTTTTCTAACTTCTTACTGTGGACGCAGAGATCACCGAATTTAAACAGCTCTTATTTTCTAATATAAGCATTTAAAAATACATATATATCACTAACCCTTCTTTTAGCTGCATTTCATAAATTTTGATGTATTATATGTTCTTTAACATTCAGTTCTACTTTCTAATTTCCCTTGTTTTTTCTTCTCAGACCCATGTGCTTTTTTAGAGCATGTTGTCTCCTTTAAAAAATAGTTCAGAACTGTTTTATAGTCAAGCAAATCATATGTCTTACAGAATTTCTATGTGCACTCGGAAAGAATGCATATTCTGTGATTGTTTAGATGTGTATTCTATTAATGAGAGTTCAAGTTGATTTATTTTTTAGATCTGCCAACTCAATAGTCAATACCTTTACTTTCAAAATTTTGTTTCAGTAATTTTTAGATTATTGGGCTCACCAAGGAGGATTACCAAATCGGAGCTAAATAGCATTGCTTAAGGCAATTAATCAGTTTGAAATCTAGTGACCACATGATTTCCTATGGTGCCTCATTGCTCTGAATTTTTATGATTAAGCACAACACTGGAAAATATAGACTGCTTTATTGAGTGGTCACTGGAAACTTGTTCTAAAATAAAATAGTAGGGAAAAAACAAGGTAAAACTAATAATTATTCATACTTTTACAAAGTAAAATAAAATTTAACTGTACAGTGGCCAGCTAATTTAGCCTCAAGGGGTTAATTCTAATTAACCTAGGTTATATGATAACAACTTAAGAGCCTTTGCTCCAAAACCAGTGGATTATTATGATTCTTCACTTCATTTTCCTAAAGGCAGCTGAGCTTTAACTTCTTTATGCTGTGGTTTCTTACATATTACACTCCATAGAATCTAGAATGTAAATTAGGGTTAGAAATGACTGAGTTTCTCTGAGATAGCATAGAAACAGAGCTAAGTATCCTACTGGAAAAAATAGCTTCATTTCTGTATCACAGCTATAGTCAACTATTCTCCCCATTCTGCTAATCAACAATCATGGCAGGACAAGTTTTAATTAGGGTTAAAAAGCCAAGTGTGATTCATAATAGTAAGAATTGCAGTGTATTTACTCCTAGAATTTCAATCACATTTTAATCAAATTATTGCACACTAATGAGTCATTACAGAATTGAGGTAAGAATATTCCAGATATTCTTCCTGTGCATTACCCCTACTTATATGACTTTATTTCTGAGATGAAGTTTATCATTGTTTAATAGATAAAGCACTTTGTAGGCAAGATTTTACCTCTTGATAAATAATGAGGAACAATTAATAGCAGAGCAATAGAAATTGTAATTGGCTCTGACTAGTAACTTAAAGGAAAATGTATATATACAGTAAGATCCACAAGGCAACATGCAGCAGCTTTTTGCCATCTGCTATTTCACAGCTGAGAGGGGTAAACTTATCTCTAAAAAGGCCAAGATTTCTCAGTATAGAAATAATTGCTTTCTGTTGGAAATTGGTATGTCCTAACTAATAGAAGTGGTTTGGAGTAATTAAAAATTACTGCATAATGACATGGAGTAATTCATCAACTTTCAAACTAATGGAATACAGAAAAGTACATTTAACACCAAAACTCCACTGAACATAATTTAATTGTTTTCTGAATGTTGAAGAACTTCAAAATCTTGTGCTTCTCTGTCATTGTTATGAAAGCAGTGACCATTAGATTATTCATAAAGAAGGAATTAGAGATTCTAGACTAACTCATCTGGTCAGTCATGGTGTCGGCCATACCTGCAGCCCATTCAAGTGGAAACTTCCCATTCTTATAGCTTCTTAATCGTGGCGACTCAAGGTAGCTCGGTTTCAAAGTTAGCGCAGCGTCTGCTGCTTGGACCGAAGTGATCATTTTGCTCCTTAAGAAGCCAATTCAGAGTGTAGCCAGCAATCTATCATGTGCGTTGACATGAAAAAAAATCATCTACTTTAGGAAATTTAAATTTACTTTCTAAAATTACACATCTGTGTATAAATGACCACTTTGGTCCAACACACAGGGCTTCCCAGGTGTCTCAGTGGGTAAAGACCTACCTGCCAATACAGGAGACTTAAGAGATGTGGGTTCAATCCCCGGGTTGGGAAGATCCCCTGGAGGAGGGCATGGGACCACTCCAGTATTCTTGCCTGAAGAATCCCACGACAGAGGAGCCTGGCGGGAAACTGTCCATAAGGTCGCAAAGAGTCGGATACCACTGAAGCAACTGAGCACGCACGCACACACACACACACACACACACACACTTGTCAGAGAAAACCAGGGAAGGTTAATGGGAAAATATAGGGTAAAGAAAATTGTGACAGCCAAAATCACAAGTAAATCAAAATTATGACTAAGCAGAAGGCAGAACGTAAAGAAAAGATACATCGAGAGTAGAGGGTGATGAATATAGTAAACAGAGTGAGGAGAATGGAGCAGACATGAAAAGCAACTGAAGCACGTTAACAATAGAACCCTTGACTCAAAATCAATAAACTCCTATTGTCCAAATCTTTGGAGCTGCCTGGGATTCTGGGCTGACATCTAGTTCTGTTTTTCTCTTGATTTTCATATCTTCTTGGGTCCTCCCTTCACCTCAAATGACTTGATAGAAATTGGGTTTCAAATCTTTTCATCAAATCAGTATATGAGGATAAAAAGATGAAACTCGACTGCTCCTGGACTTTCCTCATAGCTCAGTTGGTAAAGAATCTGCCTGCAATGCAGGAAATCCCAGTTCGATTCCTGGGTTGGGAAGATCCACTGGAGAAGGGATAGGCTACCCACACCAGTATTCTTGGGCTTCCTTTGTGGGTCAGCTGGTAAAAAATCCACCTGCAATGGGGGAGACCTGGGTTTGATCACTGAGTTGGGAAGATCCTCTGGAGAAGGGAAAGGCTACCCATTCCAGTATTCTGGCCTGGAGAATTCCATGGACTGTACAGTCCATGGAATCAGAAAGAGTCAGACGCAACTGAGTGAATTTCACTACTGCCCCAATGACATTCTTAATTGTATTGAATAAGCCTCTGCTGGTAATTTGTCATTGGTCTTTCCCTCATAAAACATTACTACAGTGATAGTAATAATTTTAACTATTATTTTTTGGATTTCATTTTAAGTGGGATGTAGACTCTGTAAAGAGACTCTTGGGCAAAGGGCAGATTTTATCCAGAAATATATAATTTAGATTGAGAATCAAGGCTAAACTTTCCATGCAGACCAAAGCCAGCTCTACAAAGAAAGGAATTCCTGGTACTATTGTTATAATTACTTTCAAAAATTCAGGTACTATTGGTCTTAGATGTCCAGGAAAGAAATTAATTACATTTGCACAAAGTTTTATACATAGCTTATGGTAAGATCACATATCCCTAACTCTAATTCACAAAATAAAAGTGGATACATCTAATGAAATGGTATACAAGCACAATATCTAGATTATGAAATTTGAGAAAGAAATATGATAAACGAAATACAGCAGAAATGCCAAGAGAGGAGAGGAGAAAAAAGAAGAGCAGGGGAGAAAGGAAATTGTAGGAGGTAAAATTATGATCCAAAGTCTATATACAAATACACTTTAGACCCCACAAGGAACATTAACATTAACTGGGCACATTAACTGGACCAAGAGAAAGGCAAGCTGGAAAATGGAAAAGACTGAGGCTCCATTCATCCCTTACCCTTGCAGATTTTTTATGAATCAGGCAGTGAAAGTTTAGTTCAATGTTACATTTTGACTACAAAGAGAAATTAAAGGAGCATTTATGGTCAATGTTAAAAATAGAAGTATTTTACTCAGGGAATCTTAATTATATTGCATTGAATTATGTTAATACACCTATGTATTTGCTTATGGTATGTCTGAGAACCTTTATGCTCTCTTTTAATTTTCACTATAACTAGAGGTTCCTATTTGGCTTTGGTTTTCTCAGAGTATCCTACTTCCCCAGTATACATGATATTTTGTATTCTGTATACACAACAAGGAAAATCACCTCAATGTTATATGTAGCTAGCTGTGACCAAGTGAGATTTGGCTCAAGCATGTCTTCACCACGATCCTTTCACACTGGAGTCCAAGGTCATTCTGCAGGGAGATGTCAATGACAGGCCTTGCCTGCCCCACCTCCATAACCATCATCACTGCCAGATATCAGAATTGATGCTCATATAAGAAACGCTATCCAAAAAAAAGAAATATTATCAATGAATGTTAGACACAGAGATATAATACTGACATTAGGGCCAAATGAGCTTTAACAGAACATACCCACCACCCACTTTATGGTTATTATGGGGAAATGCATTCCATATCCTAGTCAATGAGCCAACATTTTAACTTCCAGAAGGTGCAAGTTGGTTGAGGCATGCATATGTGCATGTGTGTGTAATACATAAGAAAGACTTCAAGATTTTCCCTGGGAATACATGCAAAGGTTTTAGAAAATTTAAGGAGGGTCAGGGTGGGCGGGGGCAGGGGGAAGCTAATGTGCTAATGTTTTTAGCTTCTCTTCACTCAGAAATATTAACACATTTGCTTTGAGAAGTCAAAGATTTGACCACAATTAGTGAAATGCTGTTTTTATACATTGCCTAGAGCTCAGTACAAAAAGAAAAGTGCCAAGTGTTCATGTCATTTTAAATGTTTCAAGTTTTGAGGATATATTACAAAGTTTAGATGACAGGGTAAATACAGTTTTTAATGGCAAGAGAGGAAAAAAGAAAAAAAACTAGATTCACATTTTGGGAGTCTATTAAATTAAAGTGATTTTTACCACACTCTGCATTCTCCTTGCTTGAAAGAGAAATAATAATTCACAGATCAGCCCTTTCTTTTATTCCTCTGAGAGGCATAAAGAAATATGACTGAAATGACTTTGAGAGGAGAAAAAGAACCAACAGCCAGCAGGGAGAATGGATACTGCTGTGAAGAAAGGACTTAGAAGGAAAAAATATATCTTGGGTAAGGAAGTATAAGCAGAATGGAAAATAGAGAAACAAGATAGAAGAATGCATGGGTCAGGGGAAATCAGAAATACTACATAAGTTTTGCCTTCAAAATATTTAATATAATGGGCACCATATTGGCCAGAAATAAACTCTCAAAAAAAAAAGATTACTTTCAGTGCCCATAAAATATGTTCATATTATGAAATTTTATTTTATTAGTCTACTCATTATTTCCAAATCTAGTATCAAAATTAAATAAATTGTCAAATTTATTTATTCTTAACCTTGAGTCACATATTCTTAAATTGAAAACTCCAGGTTGCATTTCATTAAGGAAAAATAATTAAATGGGAACACAGTCTGGACTTCTTTTTAAAAAAACACATTTTCTTCCTTTTTCCAAGGCATTTCAAGAATTCTTTCATGAGCAAATCATCAAGCCTTGCGTTTCCTTCCTAAACTTTTTTCTTGAATATTATAGCCAATGCCCTACTGAACATTTGAAAGTTAATTAGCTGCCCTTATCTAGCAGCAGTATCTGATACACATTCTCTTTTTTTTCATGAAGTAATAAACTGAGAAAAAACATATCACAAGTTTCCTAAAATGCAACCTTAATGAGTCCTGTTTTATGTACTAAAAGGAATCCCGAAACTAAGCCCAACAATGTGGTTCCTCTCATTAATCGTAAAGGAAGCGTATCTGCATTAGAATGCTTTCTTTTTTTCCCTCAAAACTTTGCAATGCTGGTAGCTATTTGCAGCATTAAATGTCATCATACTGCGTAAATCCAGAGAAGCATCACTGACTTTGGGCCCAAATGAATGGTACTTCCTGGAGTGAGTGTGTATCCTCTTCAGGTTAATAAGTATTGTCCTAGCACAATTTTGCTAAGAGATTTTTGTTGTCATGGATAGGAAGAATGTTATCTAGTGCTTTTCCCCTCCGCCTATTGAGTAATCACATACATTTCCTCTTTTAATCTATTGATGTGATCAATTATACACAATCATTCTTGCATTACTGTTATAAACCAAACATGAGTTTTTTTAATACACTGCTGAATTTGAATTGATACTATTAGGCTATTTGACAGTACATGAACATCTTGGCAGTATTTACATTTTACACAGTCAGATTTTTCCAGAGACCTATATCATCTACGTGTTTCCAAAAGTAACAGCAATAAAATTTACTTATTACCAAAACTGATTCTCAGTCTTTGTCATCCATTTCCCAGTAAAATACTGTTAAAAGGACAAGAGCTCTTCTTCATTTAGTTTATATCTCAAATCTCCCACTCACTATCCATGAAATTTTGTACAAGTTATCCAGCCCTAGGTCTCACTCATGTCTAATAGGATTAGCCATCTCTCCAATAAAAATATAAGCATAGGTACACTTCCTGATACAGAATATGTACCAAACAAATCTTACTTGTTTTATCATGCCATCAACATACCACAGCTTATTTGTTTGGATTATAAAAAATTCCAAAAGCTAATGGTTTTTCCAGTAGTCATGTATGGATGTGAGAGTTGGACTGTGAAGAAAGCTGAGCAACGAAGAATTGATGCTTTTGAACTGTGGTGTTGGAGAAGACTCTTGAGAGTCCCTTGGACTGCAAGGAGATCCAACCAGTCCATTCTGAAGGAGATCAGCCCTGGGATTTCTTTGGAAGGAATGATGCTAAAGCTGAAACTCCAGTACTTTGGCCACCTCATGAGAAGAGTTGACTCATTGGAAAAGACTCTGATGCTGGGAGGGATTGGAGGCAGGAGGAGAAGGGGACAACAGAGGATGAGATGGCTGGATGGCATCACTAACTCGATGGACATGAGTTTGAGTGAACTCCGGGAGTTGGTGATGAACAGGGAGGCCTGGCGTGCTGCGATTCATGGGGTCACAAAGAGTCGGACATGACTAAGCGACTGAACTGAACTGAACTGAACTGAAGGGGTTCAGGATTTATGTTGGGGCTTAGAATTTAAAACTATACCCCTGGTTAGATATTTGTCATAAATAATATGCATGACATTATATATCTTTATATTTGTGTGTTATACATGTGTTATAGATTGGTGCATTTTCATCTTCACATGCACAAATAATTCTCTGTAACAAAAATTTAAGTTCAGGGATGTTAATATATGTAACAGTATCTATTAAAAGAAGTTCATTCATGAAAAATATAACCCTAGGTCCCATGGCAAGAGGTAAGTTGGAAGAGGTAAGTTCCACCAAACATTCAGAAAACACACAGTCTTATACAAATTATTTCACTAACTTATAAAGTGACATGGTGCTGGTATTCAACTCTTCTAATGAAGCTAACAATAACCTTGAAATCAAAACCAAGATATTTTAAAATAGAAATTACAGTTTAATATCACTTATGAGTATAGACATAAAATCCTAAACATAATATTATCAGTCCAAATACAGCAGTGTTTAAAAAAAAAAAAACCCATGTTTTATTTACTTAAGAATGATTGTGTGACAAATATATGTTTATGTAATTGATCACAGTAATACATTAAAAGAGGAAATTTACCTGATTATCTCAGTAGGTAGAAGGGAAAAGCATTAGATAATATTCATCCTACCTATGACAACAACAACAACTATAACAAAAAACCTCTTAGCAAAATACATTTTATTAACATAAAAAGGATATACCCCAAAACTTAGAGTGACTGATACACTTACTAACGGGAAGCCTGAGGCATTCCTTATCTTTAAGATAAGGCTATCACTATTATTAATTCTACTCAGCCACATCCTGGAAGTCTTAACCAATGCAGCAAAATTAAATAAAACAAAAGATTTCAGAACTGAAAAAGAGTAAGCATAAGTGCTTTGAAATACCATGATTTTTCGCCTAGAGAACTCTAAGAGAATCTACAGACAAATTATAATAAGAAACTACAGCAGACTTAGGAGGTAAAAAAAGCAATATATAAAGTTTATAGTATTCCCACACACCAGCAACAATTATAAAATGCAGTTTTTAAAAGACTTCATTTATAACAGTAACACACATTAAAGATACACAGAAATACCATTTTTAAAGACTTTTTAAAATTTTAAAGTTGGGTTGCATTTATTGAAAGGCAGAAAAGGATGGCAAAAATGGAAAGAAAAAATACATGATGTTCATGGATATAAAGAGTAAAACTATAAAGATTTTTATTTTGTTGAATTTCATACATTTATTAATGTAATTCCAATCAAAATTCCAACAGAGATTTTTGTGGAAATCGAAATATTGATCCTAAATTTTACTTAGAATAATAAAATCTAAGAGTTTTGGAAACAAAGAAGAAGCTGGGGTAACTTAACCAAGCAGCAAGAAAGCAATTGTATCACAAAACTCTAATAATTAAGATAATGCGATCTTGGCAAAATAACCCAGTGGTAAAGAACAAAGGGCTTCCCCTGTGGCTCAACAGTAAAGAATCCACCTGCAATGCAGGAGACACAGGCGGGAGACACAGGTAGGAGACCAGATTCAATCCCTGGGTTGGGAAGATCCCCTGAAGAAAAAACTGGCAACCTACTCCAGGATTCTTGCCTGGGAAAGTCCATGCACAGAGGAGCCTGGGGGGCTACTGTCCATGGGGCCACAAAGAGTCGGACATGACTGGGTGACTAAACAACAAGAATAAAAATCACACTCAAAAAACTATTCAATAAACAATCATGGGACAGATAATTATTTAGACATGTGGGAAATAAATCAGGCCACCATGTACAAAGATTGTGGTTTAGAAGATCAAAAAACGAAAAACAAAAGTTTACAGCATGTATAAGAAGGAGTAACAACCTTTATGTGTGCAGGATAGAAAAGCTTTCTGAAACAAGGAATCAAAAGTATAAACAATAAAGAAAATACCTCTACTACTGACCATATTTAAATAATAAAACTAAAATACAACAAAAGACAACTTGACATGAAAAGACAAGCCACAGACCAGAAGAAAATGCAGCAAATAAAGCCACCAGCAGATGGAATCCAGAATTTACCAAGAATTCTGAAAAATAAGGAAAAAAAATTTTTTTCAATAGAAAAATAGCCAAAGGATATAAAGAGACAACTCAAAGAGAAAGTAACAAGATTGACTAATGAATAAATGAAAACATGTTCCTCCTAACCAATAATCTGGAAAAGGCAGGTTAAAACCACAATTCAAAACCATTTTATACTCATCAAATTCACAAATAAATTTAAAGTCTGACAGTCCCAGGTGCTGACAAAAACATGGACCAATGAACTCTCATAAATAGCTGATGGAGTTATAAATTGGCATCTCCTTTGAGAAAAATTTGACAATATCTAATAAAATTGAAAACAAGCAGACTTTTTCATCTCAGCGATTTCACTCCCAGGTATATACTCTAGAGAAACTTTTTTTTTCTGGGGGGAGGGAGAGAATAGCTACAGAGACCTGTATACAATGCTCTTTATACTCCTATTTATAAAAACAAAATATTGAAAATAACCCATACACCTATCAGCATAAGACCGGGATTGTAAAATTGTTATGTAGCTAAACTGGAATAATATTTTCTTATAAGATTTTTTATTTTTTTCTCTATATTTGCAATATTTCCATTTTTAAAAACAAGCAGAGAGAGAGAGTGACTATATTTGAAAAAATAAAAGGTATTTCTAGATATTTCAAGTCTATGTGCCAGGCTAGAAAATTGCTAGAAGAAACCATTACACAATAAATTCACAGATACTTAAAAGGCATCAGACTGCATCATCTGTATGGACCAGTTCTCATCAGATTCACCTAATTTTGTAAGATGAAAAAATCAGAGATCTCTTGGATCCAGAGGAAGAGATAAATGCAATGTCCCAAACTTAGCATCTTAGCAAGAATTCTAAACCTGTGCCATATGGTATTCTCATTAAAAAAAAAAAAAAAAAAAAAACAGAGAGAGAGAAGAGGAAGAAAATTTAAAACAAAAGTGGGGCTAGCATAGTCTAGACCTAGACTCAAGTCAATAGGATAAAATTACACAGCACACAAGAAGATGGATAACTCTTTCTTCTTAATGATCATTATCAACCATTAGGAGCAAAACGAGAGGCAAATCTAGGTTCTCGTGTCTCTTGGCCTCAGTGGTAAAATAAAGACCACAGGCCCTCAATGTGCAGTTGACATCTATCTTAAGAGGGTTTGAGAATTTTGTCATCAAGAGAGGATACCAAAAGAGTAGCACATTTGAGTGAAAGAAATTGGTATTCCACACGTAAAAGATGAGAGCGAACTGACGCTCCAACTTGGAAGCACCCTTCATAGTCCTTCACAAGTGAAACAGCTTTGCCAAAGACAGTGGTGATTTTCTGTGAAGCAATTAATTTGGCGAGAGACGCAGGATAGTGCGGGAGGGCTGGGCGTCCATACAGGTACCTCTCACTGGCAGCCTGTTGAGGCCAGTCTACCCTCAGCGACCCACTGTGTGGGCAACCAGCCAGATGGCCTCATGTGTGGGGACAGGGCCATCGAGAGAAGAAATCCATGTAGAGGTCAGCCTGGATGGCAAATTGACTTCTCAACATCATGTCACTATGATCTAAAAATCAATCACAAGAACAGGAATCCTGCCCTGAGCATGAGTCCAGGAATTCTTCTCTGTTCCATAATGTGTCCACTTCCATCTCCACCACTTAGAAGAAATAGGGGGATAGGAAGATGGGCAGGGCGTGTGTGCGTGCTAAAAGTCACCTCTGGGCAGAACACCCTAGGCACCCACCTGGAGCCTGGGCCTAGGGGCCCAAACTGGCATTTTTCGCCCCAGGAGCCCTACCACGGGGCGGCCCAGCAACTGCTTGCAAAGGCCTCCCGTGGCTGTTTGCTTCCTTCTGCCAGAGCTAGCGTGTGTGCGTGCTAAAAGTCATTTCAGTCATGTCTGACTCTTTGTGACCTGGTGGACTGTAGTCCACCAGGCTCCTCTGCCCATGGGGATTCTCCAGGCAAGAATACTGGAGTGGGTTGCCATGCCCTCCTCTGGGGATCTTCCCAACCCAGGGATCAAACTGGGGGCTCCTATGTCTCCTGCATTGGCAGGCGGGTTACTTACCACTAGCATCACCTGGGAAGTCCCATAGCAAGTTGTTATTATAACATGCCTGTCAGAAAAGAAATGCTTCCGTTCATGTTGAGAGAATTTTAGCTGGCCATATAACACCCGTGAAAGGCCTTACCCAGAATGTGGTTCCTGGCTCTTCTTCATTTTAGGAAAAATAAAATAACAGCTTGGATGTACAACATGAGCTATTTAGATCAAAAATGAAAATTAACTTTCTGAAAGAGCAGCTGATAAACTTGAGCAAGGGTCCATAAGAGAAGTTATAGAATTTCCTTTTAAGGAGGAATTCTTTAATAAAATGTATTCCATTCTGCTCTGGATAATCCTCTCAAGCTTCTTTCAGTCCTGAAAGAGTCTTTCTAGAACACCCGGCACTCCATGAAAAATTACTAAAAATTATTTGAGGAAATATTTTAACAGAAAAAAATTCATTATAAATTAAGTACTTGGCAAGGTAAACTTTGCATTGTGCAAGGAAGGTGTTTTATCTTAAATTATACACCCACATCCCAGAAGAAAGATCAGCATTAATGCTTTTAAAACAGCTAATGCCTCACGGAAAAACATATAATTTCAGAAACCATCTGCCCACAGGTCTTATTTTCTTTGTTACTTCTTTCGGTTTTCTAAACTACTTGGTTAATATTTGCATAAAAGTGGGACCTTACTTTCAAGAAAGCACAGATATTCAATTGATGTTTATAATATTACACAATTGTTGAAATTACGTGGAACAAAAACCAGACGTGTAGTGCTGAGGCATTTGCATGCTGAAAGATTGAGCATTCCCAGAATAAGTGATGCGTGTGGACTCAACATTGTAATTGCTGGTGTTTCTCTATGCCCCCAGTATCTGCCCTCTGTCTGATGAATGGACTCAGCTCTTCCCCTTCTAAGGTGGAGTGGCAAAGAGGAGAGAAGGGGGAAGGGAGTGTACATGCGGTATGATGATGCTTGTCTCTGTCTGACCCCAACCTGCTCCCCTAAAGGAACCAGGGCTGCTCACTGCAGCACACGCACATTGAGCTGCAGTGGAAGGGGTTTTCCAGCTGACCGGGGTAGAGCACAGAGCATCCTGATGCCGTAGACTAAGAATAGTTCATATATTAATGCATGTATGTGGAATCGAGAAAAATGGTACAAATGAGCTACCAGGGCACAAATAGATATGCAGACATAGGGAACAACCTCGTGGGCACAGGCGGGCAGAGGGAGGAGAGGGAGGGATGAACTGAGAGAGTAGCATTGAAACATGTACTGATGCATCACCACCTATAAAATAGAAAACTAATAGGAACCTGGTGTATGGGATCTTTCTGTGAAAAAAGCCAGAATCCAGGCAGTTGAAGGACTTTAGGAACAAATTGACAATCCCTTTACAGCCACCAGGACCACCACCCTCGATCCTGAAGAATGAGTTCCAGGCCTGCTCAGCTGTCCTTGAGTCACTCAGGACAAAATGCAGATCAGGAAGAAGTGGACCTTGAGTTTGGGCTCGACCCGAGGACAGAGGGGCACCTTGAGATGCCCCTTTTTATTTAGTTTTTGTGGTGATTATTTCTGATTGGAGTATAATTGCTGTACAATGCTGTCCAACAGGAATCAGCTATAAGTATACATATATCCCATCCCTCTTGAGCCTTCCTCCCTGCTCCATCCCACCTCTCTGGGTCATCACAGAGCACCAAGCTGAGCTCCCTTTGGTATACAGAAGCTTCCCACTAGCTAGCTATTTTATCCATGGTATTTGTTTACCTGGCAATGCTGTTGTCCCAGTTCATTCCACCCTCCCCTCCCCCACCACTGCACGTCTGTTCTGTGTCTGTGACTCTTTCCTGCCCTGCAAATAGGTTCATCTGTACCATTTTTCTAAATTCCATATATATATGTGTTAATACATGATATATGTTTTTCTGACCTACTTCACTCTGTATGACAGACCCTAGGTCCATTCTCATCACTACAAATGACCCAATTTTATTCATTTTTATGGCTGAGTAATATTCCACTCTATATATGTACCACATTTTCTTTATCCATTCCTCTGTCAATTGACTTTTAGGCTATTTCCACATCCTGGCTGTTGTAAATAGTAAGTAAGACCACTTTGAGTGACAGTCCCATGACACTGAGTTCAGCAGGACAGGGGCCCAGATAAGCTGCTCTGAGAAGAAGTGGGAATGCATGGCAAGCAGACAGAATCAAAGGTGGTGTGGGCAGTAACAGGCTGCATCTGGGAGGGAGCTAAGGTGAGAAGGAGGTTAGGAGAACACGCATCAACTCACTGCAGAGGGTAACAGGTTCAGAAACAACAGGTTTACTTCTTCCCTCCTGGTGACTTGTTGGCAGTCTGTTGGCAGTCTAGAACATTCTTCAGTATGCAAAACTATTGCTCGTCTATCATTCTCCTTTCCCCTATTTATATTTCACCTCTCTCTCCATCCTCCTGCCTGCAATCTCATTTCAGTGGTAGATTAAGGGAGACTTCTTGGAGGACCCCATGCTCTTCCTCTAAAACAAATAGACCACTTTAAATATCACTTCCTCACTAATTCACTCCTTCATTCACTCAATAGCAACAGTCTTTAGTTTCAGGAAGTGTCACTTGGAAGTGCAATTATATACCTGGAGCAGCTGAAGGAGCTGTTTTTGCAGACTGAAAGAGAAAGGGAACGTGAAGTCGCTCAGTCGTGTCCAACCCTTTGTGACCCCGGGGACTGCAGCCCACCAGGCTCTTGTGTCCATGGGATTTTCCAGGCAAGGATACTGCAGTGGGTTGCCATTTCCTTCTCCAGGGGAATCTTCCTGACTCAGGGATTGAGTCTGCACATAAAACCCTTTCTAAATACTCCATGAAATTAAACAGGGTCATGCAGAACAGTTTCAGTTTGGAGACAGTTTATCAACTGTGGATCCGATCAAACATCACACCCAAAAGGAGCATTCAGAGACACTCTAAACAATAAAACTCTTGAAATTTCTGAAAAAGACAACTCTGGAGATTAATACATGTGTCTATGATACTTCCAAATAGACCCAAAATGAAATGTCTTTACAAAAAGTGTATTATTGGATCATTGTTTATGTGTAAGTATAAATACCAGCCCTATGCAGTCACTCAGTTTCAAGTAGCACCAACCTCACACAGACCACCCACTTTTATTTTTTCTGGCTCCTGTTTCTCTGTAGGAAGTGAATAGAGACGTGTGTTCACATACACATACACAGGTACTTACACGTTCACCTACATGACACCCAGCATGTTCTTACACCTGAGGTGGAGACCCTTACTTATAAACAATTCACTGAGTAATAAAGTCCCCTTGACCCTTTCTGCGCATAAAGAGCTCAGAAAAAAAGGAAGAAAATCACGCAAGGACTTGGCAAAAAGCTAAAAATAACAAGGGCTAAGAATAACAAGGAAAATTTAAGGAGAAAAAAAATTTAAGTATGGTTTAAAGAGAATAAAATTTTTCAACACCAGAGGAAAGACATATTTCTTCCTTAGATTTTCAAATCTGAGGTCAGTAGCCAAGTAAATATGAAGAAATATGATGGCTCCAAGGTGGTGTTGGTGGTAAAGAATCCGCCTGCCAGTGCAGGAGATGTAAGAGACACAGGCTCAATCCCTTGTTCAGGAAGATCCCCTGGAGGAGGGCATGACAACCCACTCCAGTATTCCTGCCTGGAGAATCCCATGGACAGAGGAACCTGGGAGCCTACAGTCCATAGGGTCGCAAAGAGTCGTACATGACTGAAGCGATTTGCACGCATGCGCATGCCTCAGCTTCTAGCAGCTGAGAAATCAATGAAATCTGGGTAGACTATCAGCTGGGACGTCTGCTCTGGAATAGGAATAGAGATAATTTTACTAAAACTTTAATGCTGTCAAATATTAATAATAATTCAAGAAGGCGAACAAATGGTTAATATGGGGAAAACTGGATTTAATGAAAAGAAAAGCAGAATTTCTTATCTAGCTCTCAAATATTCCTACTGAATATAAATGGATATCAAATTCATATGAAATTTTTAAAAAGGTATAACCTGCCACACTGTTCTTTTTTAAACCTAATCACAGAAAATCTATAGCATAAATGTTTTAAATCCCAAATTCTAATGAATTCAGACATTTGGAGTCACAACACTTTCAAAATTGTGCCCAAAAGATACCAGCTATTTTTGGTTTGAAGAGCTATGAAACACTATATCCCTCTACTGCCAGCCCTTGGACCATTACCACCATGGGAAAAAAATTGTCCAAAATACTGGAGCAGGGAAGTCAGAGGTCAGGCCTCCCTTTCTAGGAGATGATGCTATTGACTGAATTTAGGAAGAACAGGAGGTGTCAGACTTGCTTTAGCCAGGGTATAATTCAGCCCTAATTGAAGAGAGAGCTTTGTGAAACCAGAATGGGCAATGTGTGTTCTTTAATCCACATTAAATACCTCTCTAGATAACATTTTATTTCTCTAAAACTTCTTTTAGTCCTGAAAAAAAAAATTCTGGAGAAGTCTTGTTTTCTGCTCCCTCATTGTGGGTTGAGTTGGACAAATCTAATTAAGAATATGGCTTCCAGGTGTAGGAATTGGCTTTGATTGAATAACATGTAGAAACACCATATTTCACACAAATCTATGTTTTCCTGTTTTTCTTTTTTTTTTTTGCCTCTATCATTTTGTTTTTCCTTTTTTTGTAATTAAATATATGTTACAGAATTTGTCATTTTAATCATTTAAAACATGCATTTTAATCATTTAAAGTGTGACGTGGATAACCGATCCCTTCTCCAGCAGATCTTCCTGACCCAGGAATTGAACTGGGGTCTCCTGCATTGCAGGTGGATTCTTTACCAACTGAGCTATCAGGGAAGCCCATATATAACAGTATTTGTTACCTTAATCATTTAAAGAGTGTAACTCAGTGGCATTAGTTATAATATGCAGGTAGTGAAAGTTGCTCAGTAGTGTCCGAATCTGCAACCGCATGGACTATACAGTCCATGGAGTTCCCCAGGCCAGAATACTGGAGTGAGTAGCCTTTTCCTTCTCCAGGGGATCTTCCCAACCCAGGATTGAACCCAGGTCTCTGGCATGGCAGGCAGATTCTTTACCAGCTGAGCCACAAGGGAAGCCCAATATGCAGGTAATGCAGTGGTAAAGAATCTGCCGACCAATACAGGAGACGAGGGAGACATGGGTTCCATCCCTGGTTTGGGAAGATCCCCTGGAGTAGGAAATGGCAACCTACTCCAGCATTCTTGCCGGGAAAGTTCCATAAACAGAGGAACCTGACTCGCTACACTCCATGGGGTCGCATAAGAGTCAGACAACTTAGTGACTAAACAACAATGTTACACGATCATCATATTTACTTTCAAAACTTTTCATCATCTAAAAGAGAAACTGCCCCCATTAAACAAGAACTCTCCATTTCCCTTCCCCTCAGCCCCTGGTAATATCTAATCTATTTTCTGTCTATGAATTTTCATACTGTAGATATTTTACAAGTGTAATTGTTCAGTGTTTGCCCTTTTGTGTCTGGCTTATATCATGTAGGATTTTAAGATTCATCCATGTTGCAGCACTTATCAGAGCTCCATTCTTTTTATGGTTAAATAATATTCCATTGTATGACTAGATCTCATTTTGTGTGTCCTTTCATCTGTTGATGGACATTTGAGTTGGTTTACACCTTTGTGGCCATCATAAATAATGCTGCAATAAACATGGCACACTACTATCTGTTTGAGTCACTATTTTCAATATCTTTGAATTATATCTAATACCTGCTGCTGCTGCTGCTAAGTCGCTTCAGTCGTGTCCAACTCTGTGCGACCCCATAGACGGCAGCCCACCAGGCTCCCCCGTCCCTGGGATTCTCCAGGCAAGAACACTGGAATGGGTTGCCATTTCCTTCTCCAATGCATGAAAGTGAAAAAATAAAGTGAGGTCTCTCAGTCGTGTCTGACTCCCAGTGACCCCATGGACTGCAGCCCACCAGGCTCCTCCGTCCATGGGATCTTCCAAGCAAGAGTACTGGAGTGGGGTGCCATTGCCTTCTCCATCTAATACCTTGGAGTAGAATATTTGGGCCTTGTAGTAATTCTGTTTAACTTTTTAAGGGACCACCATGCCATTTTCCACTGTGGCTGTACCATTTTGCATTCCTACCAGCAGTTGTCTTCCGTTTTTGAGCAACTTTTTCTTATGCCTTGAAATAGACAAACAGAGAAGGAAGGAACGGGGCACTCGCTTGTATCACACGGAGGCCGCCTCTGTTATCTTGCGTCCTGTCAACCTGTCCTGCTGACTTGTATAAGCGGATTGTAAAACGGTTCTTATTTTAACACTTGGTTTTGTTTGTTTTTTTTACTGTTTTGTTTTTTATGACACGGGGATGTGTAATTAAGTGTGTATTTCTCCTTCTGGTTCACTAGCCCATCTTATTTCCATTTTCCATGATCAGGCTGTGGGAAAGCATGACTTTGGTTGGGTAGAAGGCAGCACGTCCAAGGCCTATTATTAGTTACCCCACAAGTACACTGGGAGTTGTTCTCTCTGCCCCCGATTACCCAGATCCTTCCACCTCACCAGATTGCGGTCACACTTTCCAGCCTTTTTCCTCCCTGAACAAGTTTTCCCATGTCATTGCCCAGAGCAATTGCAGGCAGCTCTTCCTGCTTCTGGCAGATTGATTGTCTCATTTAGTGGTGTGGTTTTCCTTTCCCTAGAAAAAGAATTTCTTCTGCATTAATCTTTTGTCTAAAAATTTCAAGAATAACTCCACTAAGTATACAATTTAATGGGTCCTCAGCATGTGAACTGCACATGATTGCAACCAAAAGGACCACAAATGGCATTTTTGAAAACTGCACTCTATTCATCTTTTTGGCCCATTACATGTCTCGAGCAGAGGAGTTTCAACTGGTTAATATATTAAGTTCTCAGAGAGTGAGAACCTCACTAGAGGGCACATTCTCAGTGTGCAACCGAAAGGAGACCCTCTTCTCACGTTGCCAACTACTTAGGAGACAGAGAGATCTCACAGACAAGAGATCATTACTGAGTGGCCAGCAGGCCCAGGGTAGGAGGAGTTGAGTCATGTACTCTCCTTGGTACAAAATTGAATGGGTTCCAAAATCTCAGTAATCAACCAAGAAACATAGTATTTTAATCCAATATGTTTTAAAAATAGAAATTAATACAAAATATACATGACAAACACTATATCAAAATTTTAAATAAAGATAGGATTAGTGTCACTGATTCTTCCTTCTTCCTCTGGCTCCAAATGGTTCAGCACAGTACTAGAAGCTAGAAAGGTTTTTATTATAACAACAACAAAAAAAGGTTGAATCATTGTAATATTTCTTTTTTTTTTAATTTTATTTTATTTTTAAACTTTACATAATTGTATTAGTTTTGCCAAATATCCAAATGAATCCGCCACAGGTATACATGTGTTCCCCATCCTGAACCCTCCTCCATCCTCCCTCCCCATTCCATCCCTCTGGGTCATCCCAGTGCACCAGCCCCAAGCATCCAGTATTGTGCATCAAACCTGGACTGGCAACTCGTTTCATACATGATATTTTACATGTTTCAATGCCATTCTCCCAAATCTTCCCACCCTCTCCCTCTCTCTCAGAGTCCATAAGACTGTTCTATACGTCAGTGTCTCTTTTGCTGTCTCGTACACAGGGTTATTGCTACCATCTTTCTAAATTCCATATGTATGTGTTAGTATACTATATTGGTGTTTTTCTTTCTGGCTTACTTCACTCTGTATAATAGGCTCCAGTTTCATCCACCTCATTAGAACTGATTCAAATGTATTTTTTTAATGGCTGAGTAATACTCCTTTGTGTATATGTACCACAGCTTGCTTATCCATTCATCTGCTGATGGACATCTAGGTTGCTTCCATGTCCTGGCTATTATAAACAGTGCTGCGATGAACATTGGGGTACACGTGTCTCTTTCCCTTCTGGTTTCCTCAGTGTGTATGCCCAGCAGTGGGATTGCTGGATCATAAGGCAGTTCTATTTCCAGTTTTTTAAGGAATCTCCACACTGTTCTCCATAGTGGCTGTACTAGTTTGCATTCCCACCAACAGTGTAAGAGGGTTCCCTTTTCTCCACACCCTCTCTAGCATTTATTACTTGTAGACTTTTGGATCGCAGCCATTCTGACTGGTGTGAAATGGTACCTCATAGTGGTTTTGATTTGCATTTCTCTGAAAATGAGTGATGTTGAGCATCTTTTCATGTGTTTGTTAGCCATCTCTATGTCTTCTTTGGAGAAATGTCTATTTAGTTCTTTGGCCCATTTTTTGATTGGGTCATTTATTTTTCTGGAGTTGAGCTGTAGGAGTTGCTTGTATATTCTCGAGATGAGTTGTTTGTCAGTTGCTTCATTTGCTATTATCTTCTCCCATTCTGAAGGCTGTCTTTTCACCTTGCTAATAGTTTCCTTTGATGTGCAGAAGCTTTTAAGGTTAATTAGGTCCCATTTGTTTATTTTTGCTTTTATTTCCAATATTCTGGGAGGTGGGTCATAGAGGATCCTGCTGTGATGTATGTCAGAGAGTGTTTTGCCTATGTTCTCCTCTAGGAGTTTTATAGTTTCTGGTCTTACGTTGAGATCTTTAATCCATTTTGAGTTTATTTTTGTGTATGGTGTTAGAAAGTGTTCTAGTTTCATTCTTTTACAAGTGATTGACCAGATTTCCCAGCACCACTTGTTAAAGAGATTGTCTTTACTCCATTGTATATTCTTGCCTCCTTTGTCAAAGATAAGGTGTCCATATGTGCGTGGATTTATCTCTGGGCTTTCTATTTTGTTCCATTGATCTATATTTCTGTCTTTGTGCCAGTACCATACTGTCTTGATAACTGTGGCTTTGTAGTAGAGCCTGAAGTCAGGTAGGTTGATTCCTCCAGTTCCATTCTTCTTTCTCAAGATCGCTTTGGCTACTCAAGGTTTTTTGTATTTCCATACAAATTGTGAAATTATTTGTTCTAGCTCTGTGAAGAATGCTGTTGGTAGCTTGATAGGGATTGCATTGAATCTATAGATTGCTTTGGGTAGTATACTCATTTTCACTATATTGATTCTTCCAATCCATGAACATGGTATATTTCTCCATCTGTTAGTGTCCTCTTTGATGTCTTTCACCAGTGTTTTATAGTTTTCTATATATAGGTCTTTAGTTTCTTTAGGTAGATATAGTCCTAAGTATTTTATTCTTTCCGTTGCAATGGTGAATGGAATTGTTTCCTTAATTTCTCTTTCTGTTTTCTCATTATTAGTGTATAGGAATGCAAGGGATTTCTGTGTGTTGATTTTATATCCTGCAACTTTACTATAGTCATTGATTAGTTCTAGTAATTTTCTGGTGGGGTCTTTAGGGTTTTCTATGTAGAGGATCATGTCATCTGCAAACAGTGAGAGCTTTACTTCTTCTTTTCCAATTTGGATTCCTTTTATTTCTTTTTCTGCTCTGATTGCTGTGGCCAAAACTTCCAAAACTATGTTGAATAGTAATGGTGAAAGTCAGCACCCTTGCCTTGTTCCTGACTTTACAGGAAATGCTTTCAATTTTTCACCATTGAGGATAATGTTTGCTGTGGGTTTGTCATATATAGCTTTTATTATGTTGAGGTATGTTCCTTCTATTCCTGCTTTCTGGAGAGTTTTTATCATAAATGGATGTTGAATTTTGTCAAAGGCTTTCTCTGCATCGATTGAGATAATCATATGGTTTTTATTTTTCAATTTGTTAATGTGGTGTATTACATTGATTGATTTGCGGATATTGAAGAATCCTTGCATCCCTGGGATAAAGCCCACTTGGTCATGGTGTATGATCTTTTTAATGTGTTGTTGGATTCTGATTGCTAGAATTTTGTTAAGGATTTTTGCATCTATGTTCATCAGTGATATTGGCCTGTAGTTTTCTTTTTTTGTGGGATCTTTGTCAGGTTTTGGTATTAGGGTGATGGTGGCCTCATAGAATGAGTTTGGAAGTTTACCATCCTCTGCAATTTTCTGGAAGAGTTTGAGCAGGATAGGTGTTAGCTCTTCTCTAAATTTTTGGTAGAATTCAGCTGTGAAGCCGTCTGGACCTGGGCTTTTGTTTGCTGGAAGATTTTTGATTACAGTTTCAATTTCCGTGCTTGTGATGGGTCTGTTAAGATTTTCTATTTCTTCCTGGTCAAGTTTTGGAAAGTTGTATTTTTCTAAGAATTTGTCCATTTCTTCCACGTTGTCCATTTTATTGGCATATAATTGTTGATAGTACTCTCTTATGATCCTTTGTATTTCTGTGTTGTCTGTTGTGATCTCTCCATTTTCATTTCTAATTTTATTGATTTGATTTTTCTCCCTTTGTTTCTTGATGAGTCTGGCTAATGGTCTGTCAATTTTATTTATCCTTTCAAAAAACCAGCTTTTGGTTTTGTTGATTTTTGCTATGATCTCTTTTGTTTCTTTTGCATTTATTTCTGCTCTAAGTTTTAAGATTTCTTTCCTTCTACTAACCCTGGGGTTCTTCATTTCTTCCTTTTCTAGTTGCTTTAGGTGTAGAGTTAGGTTATTTATTTTACTTTTTTCTTGTTTCTTGAGGTGTGCCTGTATTGCTATGAACTTTCCCCTTAGGACTACTTTTACCGTGTCCCACAGGTTTTGGGTTGTTGTATTTTCATTTTCATTTGTTTCTATGCAAATTTTGATTTCTTTTTTGATTTCTTCTGTGATTTGTTGGTTATTCAGCAGCGTGTTGTTCAGTCTTCATATGTTGGAATTTTTAATAGTTTTTCTCTTGTAATTGAGAACTAATCTTACTGCATTGTGGTCAGAAAAGATGCTTGGAATGATTTCTATTTTTTTGAATTTACCAAGGCTAGATTTATGGCCCAGGATGTGATCTATCCTGGAGAAGGTTCCATGTGCGCTTGAGAAAAAGGTGAAATTCATTGTTTTGGGATGAAATGTCCTATAGATATCAATTAGGTCTAACTGGTCTATTGTATCATTTAAAGTTTGTGTTTCCTTGTTAATTTTCTGTTTAGTTGATCTATCCATAGGTGTGAGTGGGGTATTAAAGTCTCCCACTATTATTGTGTTATTGTTAATTTCTCCTTTCATACTTGTTAGCATTTGTCTTACATACTGCGGTGCTCCCATGTTGGGTGCATATATATTTATAATTGTTATATCTTCTTCTTGGATTGATCCTTTGATCATTATGTAGTGACCATCTTTGTCTCTTTTCACAGTCTTTGTTTTAAAGTCTATTTTATCTGATATGAGTATTGCTACTCCTGCTTTCTTTTGGTCCCTATTTGCATGGAAAATCTTTTTCCAGCCCTTCACTTTCAGTCTGTATGTGTCCCCTGTTTTGAGGTGGGTCTCTTGTAGACAACATATGTAGGGGTCTTGTTTTTGTATCCATTCAGCCAGTCTTGGTCTTTTGGTTGGGGCATTCAACCCATTTACGTTTAAGGTAATTACTGATAAGTATGACCCCGTTGCCATTTACTTTATTGTTTTGGGTTCGGATTTATACACCGTTTTTGTGTTTCCTGTCTAGAGAATATCCTTTAGTATTTGTTGGAGAGCTGGTTTGGTGGTGCAGAATTCTCTCAGCTTTTGCTTGTCTGTAAAGCTTTTGATTTCTCCTTCATACTTGAATGAGATCCTTGCTGGGTACAATAATCTGGGCTGTAGGTTATTTTCTTTCATCATTTTAAGTATGTCTTGCCATTCCCTCCTGGCTTGAAGAGTTTCTATTGAAAGATCAGCTGTTATCCTTATGGGTATTCCCTTGTGTGTTATTTGTTGTTTTCCCCTTGCTGCTTTTAATATTTGTTCTTTGTGTTTGATCTTTGTTAATTTGATTAATATGTGTCTTGGGGTGTTTTGCCTTGGGTTTATCCTGTTTGGGACTCTCTGGGTTTCTTGGACTTGAGTGATTATTTCCTTCCCCATTTTAGGGAAGTTTTCAACTATTATCTCCTCAAGTATTTTCTCATGGTCTTTCTTTTTGTCTTCTTCTTCTGGGACCCCTATGATTCGAATGTTGTAGCATTTAATATTGTCCTGGAGGTCTCTGAGATTGTCCTCATTTCTTTTAATTCGTTTTTCTTTTATCCTCTCTGATTCATTTATTTCTACCATTCTATCTTCTAATTCACTAATCCTGTCTTCTGCCTCTGTTATTCTACTATTTGTTGCCTCCAGAGTGTTTTTAATTTCACTCATTGCATTATTCATTATATATTGACTCTTTTTTATTTCTTCTAAGTCCTTGTTAAACCTTTCTTGCATCTTCTCAATCCTTGCCTCCAGGCTATTTATCTGTGATTCCATTTTAATTTCAAGATTTTGGATCAATTTCACTATCATTATTCGGAATTCTTTATCAGGTAGATTCCCTATCTCTTCCTCTTTTGTTTGGTTTGGTGGGCATTTATCCTGTTCCTTTATCTGCTGCCTATTCCTCTGTCTCTTCATCTTGTTTAAATTGCTGAGTTTGGGGTGTCCTTTCTGTATTCTGGCAGTTTGTGGAGTTCTCTTTATTGTGGTGTTTCCTCACTGTGTGTGGGTTTGTACAGGTGGCTTGTCAAGGTTTCCTGGTTAGGGAAGCTTGTGTCGATGTTCTGGTGGATGAAGCTGTATTTCTTCTCTCTGGAGTGTAATGAAATGTCCAGTAATGAGTTGTGAGATGTCTATGGTTTTGGGGTGACTTTGGGCAGCCTGTATCTTGAAACTCAGGGCTATGTTCCTTTGTTGCTGGAGAATTTGCTTGGTATGTCTTGCCCTGGAACTTGTTGGCCCTTGTGTGGTGCTTGGTTTCAGTGTCGGTATGGAGGCGTTTGATGAGCTCCTGTCAATTAATGTTCCTTGGAGTCAGAAGTTCCCTGTAGTCAGGGTTTGGACTTAAGCCTCCTACTTCCAGTTATTGGTCTTATTTTTACAGTAGTTTCAAAACTCCTCCTTCTATACAGCACCATTGATAAAACATCTACGTTAAAGATGAAAAGTTTCTCTACTGTGAGGGTCACTCAGAGAGGTTCACAGTGTTACATGGAGAAGAGAAGTGGGAGGAGGGAGTTAGAGGTGACCCAAATGAGATGAGGTGGAATCAGTAGTGGAGAGAGTGGGCTAGCCAGTAGTCACTTCCTTATGTGCACTCCACAACTGGACCGCTCAGAGATGTTCACGGAGTTATACAGAGAAGAGAAGAAGGAGGCAGGAGACAGAGGTGGCCAGAAGGATAAAAGGGGGGAATGAAAAGGAGGGAGACAGATCCAGACAGTAATCAGTTCCCTAAGTGTTCTCCACCGTCTGGAACACACAGAAATTCACAGAGTTGGGTAGAGTAGAGAGGGGTTAGGGAGGAGATACAGGCGACCTGGTGGAGAAAACGGAGAGTCCAAAGGGAGAGAGAGCAGTCAAGCCAGTAATCTTGTTCCCTAGTGAAAAATGGGTCCTGAAGATTGGGTTCTTAAAGGTACAAAATTGGTAACAAATACATAAAAGCAAAAATTAAAAATCTAGAGTAGAGTTTGGAATTTCAAAAATGCAATGTTAATGAAAAGAAGAGGGAAAAGAAAGAGAGAAAAAATGAACAAAGAAAAACAAACAAGGTTGCAAAAATTATAAAGAAACTACAGGTACAAAATTGATAACTAATACCAAAAAGCAAAAATTAAAAATCTAGAGTAGAGTTTGGAATTTCCAAAATACAATGTTAAAAAAAAAAAGAAGAAGAAAAATAAGGAGAGTAAACAAACAAACCAACAAAAACAATGTCGCATAAATTATAAAGAAAATACAGGTACAAAATTTATATCAAATACCAAAAAGTATAAATTAAAAATCTTGAGTAGAGTTTGGAATTGCAGATATATGATGTTATATAAAAGGAGAAGAGAAAGAAACAGAGGGAAAAAAAAGAAAAAAAAGTCACAGAAATTATAAAAAAAAACTATAGGTACAAAATTGATAACATATACCAAAAGGCTAAAATTAAAAATCTAGAGTAGAGTTTGGAATTTCAAAAATACGATGTTAAAGAAAAGAAGAAGGAAAAGAAAGAGAAAAAACGAACAAAGAAAAACAAACAAGGTCGTGAAAATTATAAAGAAAATACAGGTACAAAATTGATATCAAATACCAAAAAGCATAAATTAAAAATCTTGAGTAGAGTTTGGAATTGCAGATATATGATGTTATACAAAAGAAGAAGAGAAAGAAACAGAGGGGAAAAAAAATCACAGAAATTATGAAAAAAAACTATAGGTACAAAATTGATAACATATACCAAAAGGCTAAAATTAAAAATCTAGAGTAGAGTTTGGAATTTCAAAAATACAATGTTAAAGAAAAGAAGAAAAACAAAACAAAACAAAACACGGTCAAAAACTTATAAAATATATATATGAAGTTTGCTGAAGAAGAGGAAAAAAAAAATAGGGTCTTTTTTTTTTTTTTTTTGCAAAGTAATAGTTATAAAAGTGAAAATTAAAGGACAATAGAGGACTTAAAATTTTTTTAAAAAATTAAAAAAAAAAAAGAAGAAAAAAGAAAGAAAGATTGATCGTAAAAATAGTAAAAATATATCTAGGTCTTTCTCTGGTTTTGTTGTGAGTATTGTGGGTTCAGTTCATTTTTGGCTAGTTCCTTGGTCTGACTTATATTTCTCAAGATCTATAGGCCCCTTCCTATGTAATCCGTAGTAACCACAGGGTTTTAATCTATGGCCTGTAGCTTCCAAGGCGTTTCCCTCTGTTATAGCTTCTTCTGTTTGCTGGTCTCTTCAGTGTCTGGTTCCCGCCCTGACACAAAGGGGACGGTGGAGGACACTATTTTTTTTTTATTTTATTTAGGCCCACTTGTTCAGCCACGCTGTGGGGAGGGAGGGAGGGATGCTGCAAACAGATAACACTGGCGTGCGCTCGCAGTGCCTCAGCCACACTGGGTCTGCCCCCGCTCACGGCGCGTGTAGCCTCCCTGCCCACACTGCTTGGGCTCTAGGTTGTTCCGCCGGGAACAATCAGAGGCCGGCCCTGGGCTGAACTCCCAGGTCCAAGCCGCTCAGGTTCAGGCACTCGGGTAGTCCTCAGAGGCGCAGACTCGGTTGGACCTGCGTTTTGTGCTCTTCCCAGATCCGAGCAGCTCAGGTGATGAGGTGTTTGGCCGGCGCCAATGCTGCGACTTATCGCCTCCCCGCCACTCGGTTATCTGGGTGTAAAACCGGCGCACCTTCTCAGGCAGCTGTTGACCGTCCAGACCCCCAAGAAGTTTTAGTTAGCAAAGAAGCCTGCTTACAGTTTTATAGATAGTGTCTCTCTGGGGCTGCAATTGCCCCCTTCCGGCTCTGGCTGCCTGTCACCCGAGGGGGAAGGTCTGCAGCCGGCTATCTCTGTTCAGTCCTTTGTTCTGTGCCCGGGCCTGGCGGTGTCTTAGGTTAGGGCTGGCTTTTCGCGTGGTAGATATCCCACAGTCTGGTTTGCTAGCCCAAATTATTTCGCTCAGATAGTGCTCAGGACATTCGGCCGGATTCTTACTCTAAGGGACACAGCCCGCGCCGCACTTCCCTGCCCAGCCCCCGCTTGCTAATGCCGTGTGCAGGCGTCTGCGCTGCTTCTCCGCTGGGGGAGTTACCGTAGGGCTCACAATCTGTGATTTTTAATTGTTTATTTATTTTTTTTCTCCCTTGTATGTTGCCCTCTGTGCTTCCAAAGCTCGGCACAGATTCGGCAGTGAGAAGGCTTCCTGGAAGTTTGGAAACTTCTCTCTTTTTAAGACTCCCTTCCCGGGACGGAACTCCGTCCCTCCCTCTTTTGTCTCTTTTTTTGTCTTTTATATTTTTTCCTACCTCCTTTCGAAGAGTTGGGTTGCTTTTCTGGGTGCCTAATGTCCTCTGCCGGCATTCAGAAGTTGTTTTGTGGAATTTACTCGACGTTTAAATGCTCTTTTGATGAATTTGTGGGGGAGAAAGTGTTCCCCCCGTCCTACTCCTCCGCCATCTTGGCTCCTCCTCTGAATCATTGTAATATTTCTGAGGTTGCACTATTCTGCTTCCTCACATTTCTCTCCCATGTAATAACTCACACAGCACGCTGGGCAAATCTGTGGACCAAGGAAAGCTTATCCAGTGGCTTCCATCTGATTCTTTTCCTCACCCCCACCTCCAGATACTCAGTAGGCTCATGCTATGCCCTGACAACTGAGAGCCTTTCACTTGGGAACCTTAGCTATGCCTACTGTCCCCCCAGGTAAGACAAACTCTGCATTTCTCCTAGCCTTGTGCAACCACACAAAACAAAGAGTCTATCTCAAATGGAAAAAAAAAAGTTTGGAATCAAAAGGGCCTAAGATTGTTGAGAGACAAAATTAGGGTCATGTATTTTTAGAATAAGACAGCACCCAAACCAATTCTTTTTATTTTACTAATAAAGTGAGCTTTCAAATGGCTTGTGCAATGAGCTACACTAGAGCATAGCAAACACGAGAGGCAAGGTCTAGTTGCTTGCAAAATTGACAGAGCTTCATCTTCACTCCATGGTTTTGACATTCACAGCAGAAGATTAAAAAAATTCAGAAATCGTTGAGATGTGAAACTATTCAATTTCTTAAAGTCTGTTGCATAATCACCATCTTTAATGACTTCAAACATTTATCCAGGGATGATTTTGTGTCTGGGTGCTATGCTAAGTCTTAATCACTTAATAACCAAAAGCAGAGAGCTCATGGAGAAAAGAAATGGGCAAACACAAATGGGGAGATTGAGCAAAATAAGCAGTATATAGGTTTCTACAATAAAACTGTTTGTTTTTTTTTTTAAGATGCAGCATTTAAGGAGGTTACAAAATTTGCTAGAAAACTTTTTTAAATATTTCAGTAATCAGAGCATCTTCAACGTTTGACCCAGGAATGCAGATGGATTTTCCAACAACTATGTCCCTTGTGCAAAAAAAGGTGTCACAGTATTAGACTTCTTTCTTTTTTAAGAAGCTTCTCATTATTCTCTAAAGTGAGACATAAAGTATGTTTACATACTTTACATATAACAAAGTCAGATGAGAGACATCAACTGTTAGCTCGAGAATGTTTGTTACTGCATTTAGTACAATAAACAACTGGGAGTGGGAGACCCTGAGTAGACTCAATCCCATACAGCAAAAAAAGTATCAAGTGCAGCTTATGGATTGGGGACAGAGGAGTAGGCATGATTCTTATTTTTCTGAGTTTTTGGTTTTCTTTTTCTGAAAAAGATTACTCTGAGCCCATGCATTTTAATTGACTTTTCTTTCTTACTATGATCTTGATGATTTTTTTCTCTTCATTCAAGTGGTTGCCTGTTTTCTGTTAACTGCCAAAAGCCTAAAGATTCTATATTGTTTGATGATCAGTGAGCAGAAGTTTCTATTATTCTGTTCAGTCAGTCAGTTCAGTTGCTCAGTTGTGTCCAACTCTTTGTGACCCCATGAACTGCAGCACACCAGGCCTCCCTGTCCATCACCAACTCCCGAGGTTTACCCAAACTCATGTCCATTGAGTTGGTGATGCCATCCAACCATCTCATCCTCTGTCGTCCCCTCCTCCTCCTGCCTTCAATCTTTCCCAGCATCAGGGTCTTTCCAATGACCAGTTCTTCACATCAGGTGGCCAAAGTATTGGAATTTCAGCTTCAACATCAGTCCTTCCAATGAATATTCAGGACTGATCTCCTTTAGGATGGACTGGTTGGATCTCCTTGCAGTCCAAGGGACTCTCAAGAGTCTTCTCCAACACCACAGTTCAAAAGCATCAATTCTTTGGTGCTCAGCTTTCTTTATAGTCCAACTCTCACATCCATACATGACTACTGGAAAAACCATAGCTTTGACTAGATGGACATTTGTTGGCAGAGTAATCTCTCTGCTTTTTAATATGCTGTCTAGGTTGGTCATAGCTTTTCTTCCAAGGAGGAAGCATCTTTTAATTATTCTATTACTATTTTATTATATGAATAATTCACTTTTTAAAGTCTTTAAAATGTTTGGAAGTAAACAACACTTTCTATATTATTGCTTCAAATGATACTTCTAAATTTAATATGATGATTGTAATAATTGTTGGAGCTGTCTAAAGCAATGTGTAATAAACTAACACAAGACAAGATCTGTGGAGGTACGGAAACCAATAAGCAATGCATACATTGAAATTCACCTCTCCAACTCCACCCCCACATCCTGACACCGCCACCAAAAATGGCCAAGACATACTTTTCCCACTCTGTTGTTTCAAAACATTTTCAAAATTCCTAGTTAGCCTGCATTTCTGCTTAGAATTCAGCCAATGCATTAGAAAGCAGTTGACATTGTTGGACCCTTTGTTTTACAATTTTACAAAGCATGTATTACTAATATGCTGCTTTGGTTCCAACCTAGTAGTTTCCTTGGTAGTAATTTTATCGGTTCTTCCTCAAGTTTAAGTCTAACATTATAACTGCTTATCCATGTCCAGTTTCCACATACTTAGTGGAAAGAAAAAAGCATCAGGCAGATGCCATATAACAGGACTGTTCATTACTAAATTGGTATTTCAAGGAACAAGTACAGAATATTACATACCAGCTTCAAAACATCACATTCAGCTTGAAAATACAGTTTATCATTCAGCTTGGCTTTCAAATATTTGATTTTTTCTTGGTGGGCAGGCATTTCCAATCATTATTATTGATATACACTAGGCAGGTGATAAGGTGGAGCTAAACACACTATAACTACATGCAAAATAGTGCTTGGACAACAGGCTGCCTGAGCTGTTAAAGAAAAACTGCTTCACATTTCAGTGCTCGTTTAAAGCAAGAATGTTAAAAGATGGCTCAGTGATTGTTTCTAGGCAATCAGTGTTCTCTAAACTGAACTCCAATAAACAGATATTGTGAGGTCAGTTCAAGAACACTTTGACTGGACTGAAAGCATTGTACAAAACAAAAATAAAAATGCATTTTTAGACCTTGGTTGACATGCTGATTAATTCTTATTCAGACAAAATGTTCCTGAAAGTTTCTTTCCAGATACTTAGTTCAGAAACTAAATACTGGAATGCTTGAATGATCTTTTCTGATAACACTTTTGCATGCTTATATAAAAGGAAGATAAGTATATCAAATAAAAATATGAAAATGTATATAATCCATCTTTGGACATGAAGGATTTTAGTTTTTCAGTCTTTAAATGAATTTTATTGTGACTATATTTGTCTCTATTCTCACCAAAGTTGAAGAAATATTGAATATAGTGGAAGTAATAACAATCTTGGAATTATGATTGTCATAATTTTTGATTGATATAAAATAAAAATAAGTAAATATCAAAATATCAAAAAATTATTATCATAATTGATGATAATTATGATTATCATAACTAGCTTAAGAAAGGAGTAGGGCTTCCCTGATGGCTCAAATGTTAAAGAATCTGCCTGCAATGCAGGAGACTCAGGTTCAATCACTGGGTCGGGAAGATGCCCTGGAAAAGGGAATGGCTACCCACTCTATTCTTGCCTGGAGAATTCCATGGACAGATGAGCCTAGCAGGCTACAGTCCATAGGGTTGCAAAGAGTTGGACAAGACCAAGCAACTAACACTTCACTTCACTTCAAAAAAGGAGTATTTGCTAAATGTGTCTTTTGGGTCCTGTGCCAAGGAACATGGTTGCTGCTGCTGCTGCTAAATCGCTTCAGTCGTGTCCAACTCTGTGTGACCCCAGAGACAGCAACCCGCCAGGCTTCCCCATCCCTGGGATTCTCCAGGCAAGAACATTGGAGTGGGTTGCCATTTCTTTCTCCAATGCATGAGAGTGAAAAGTGAAAGTGAAGTCGCTCAGTTGTGTTTGACTCCTAGTGACCCCACGGACTGCAGGCTACCAGGCTCCTCCGTTCATGGGATTTTCCAGGCAAGAGTACTGGAGTGGGTTGCCATTGCCTTCTCTGAAGGAGCATGGTTGGGTCTTGGGAAAACTGGGTCCAGGGACTCAAATCCCATTAGAATGTCCTGGTTGTAGTGCTTACTTTCTCTGTGTAGCAGTTTCATCTGTCTCTCTATCTCTGTCTCTGTCTCTCTGTCTCTCATCTCTGTCTCTCTCTCTCCCACTCTTTGGTTGCATTTACTCATGTCTTCTGCCTACCTACCTGCAGTCATGAACAACTCCCAACCTTCTTATTTTACAAAATTAGGCTCTTCAAGAGAACCAGTCACCTCTGTCAATTTCCAAAATTCTCAGGGAAGGATTCTGATGCTTTCAACATGTGTCAGGAGAACAACCTTGAACCAATCAAATATTACAAAGCAAGATCTCATTCAAGTGATATGTAATGAGAAGAGGCAGAAATGATAGAGAACATTGCACAGAAAAAAAAGAAGAAGAAGAAGAAAGGTGTCACTATGCAACATTACTTTGGCCACTTGATGCGAAGAGCCAACTAATGAAAAGATCTTGATGCTGGGAAAGATTGAAGGCAGGAGGAGAAGGGAATGACAGAGGATGAGATGGTTGGATGGCATCACCGACTCAATGGACGTGAGTCTGAGTAAACTCCAGGAGTTGGTGAGGGACAGGGAAGCCTGGCATGCTGCAGTCCATGGGGTCACAAAGAAACACAACTTAGTGACTGAACAACAACACGCAACATTACAAACACACACCTACACTCATAAACCTTTAGATAATAGCACAAAGGGACCCAAAAGTGCTCAGATGTGTGATACAAACAAGTATAAGCCAGAGAACTTAAGAAAGATTTAACTAGCTTGAAGTCAGTAGAGAAAAACTTTCTGAAGGATGAACGATACGAGTTTTCCTCTGAAAGAGGACTTATTCTGTTTTATTGCAAAGAGTCAAAAACTCAAAATGCTGAGCTGTTACAAAGGAAACATTCAAACCACTCAACAAAACTTTGTCAGGGACCTGTGCTGTGCTGTGTGAAGGAGTGTACAAAACACTAAGGGCCCAAGATGACTATAAAGGGTGAGGGAATAGCATGGTCATCCCTACTAAACTGTGGTTAGCTGAACAATGTGCTCAAAGAATGTGAGCGGATTTTTATCAACATTGAGAGAAGTCCCTAGTAGCATTTTGTAGAATATTATGTTAAATTCTGACTCAAACATTTTATCGACTTGAACAAAGGCATTTAAAGTATGCTTACAAAATTTGCCAAGAATACAAATGTGAGAAAATTTAATAAATCAAAAATACTTCAAAACACTAAAATATAGATTGAAACCAGCATCATAAAATGTAATAGGAATCACACACACACACACAAAAAAAAAACTACAGCAAGGAGCAAAGTGAAAACTGGTTTGATGCTCACAAGGTACAGATTGGGTAAAAGAGAAATCTTGGGGGTTAAAAAAAAACCTATAATCATATGTTAATTGAGACGTTGCTAAAAGGCAGCCTTCTGATAAGACAATAATGTACCAGATGAAACCTTTAGCAGAATTTGTAGAATTATTGTGTCGAACAAGAATATCTGCAGTACCACTGCTGGATCTGATTTACTATTAGATGATTCTATTCAACTCTGGATTCTGCATTTAAGGGAAGCATTGGCAAACACTTCCAATGAAGTGGACCAGAAACTGGAAGGGTCTGAAAACCATATCATAAAGAATAACTTTAAAGCATCTAGAAGGAAGGAAAAAATGGAGCCAAGCAAGAAAAGTTTTATGACAGCAAGAACTTAGACTAACTCTGAGGGTCTCTAGTGAGTGGAATAAGTACCAATGAAAGGAAATTACCAATACGCAGTGTTGGGTTCACTTGGAGAAAGACATCAGGAACAATTACTGCTGTCCCACAAAATTGCCTCTTAAAACAGTGAACAGGATAAATATCTGCCAAAGACCTTTTCCTTGCAGTGGGGAGGAGGTTGGGCTCAATGACCTAATAATCTCCCAACATTCTGTATTCCATGCAATTATTTTTCTCTACATATTTACATATAAAGGTGAGAGCAGCTGAATAAAGGAG
Source organism: Bubalus kerabau (assembly GCF_029407905.1). NCBI lineage: Eukaryota > Metazoa > Chordata > Mammalia > Artiodactyla > Bovidae > Bubalus > Bubalus kerabau. Next base: position 12,015,720 of record NC_073639.1, on the reverse strand, counting down.
CTAGCCCATGTCCTTCATCTTCAACATGTTAAGAGCTTAAAAGCTAACAAAGCTTAACATTTGCCAGACTTATTTTATCCAGAAAATAGATGTAATAATATCAAGTCATGGGCTACTTACATAGGAGGGGTGAACCTGAGGGAGCCAAATGTACCAGTGTTATAACTCATTTCAGAACAAAGTGAGGACTCCTACATGCTCTTCTCCGGAGCATCCGTGCGCTGATGGTGACGGTAGAGGCAGGAGTACCAGCTGGTTCGCCCACTGGCTACATTAACTAAGGCATGTCATTAGCCTGCCTGAAGTCGTTTTTCACCATGAAAACAAAGCTATTAATGCACTAATGCCTCCCAAATATCTTTTGAGGTATGTGTAGAGATCAAACTAGATAATACATGTGAATTCATAACTGTACCTATTAGCTATTATGACTTCCCTGGTGGCTCATACGGTAAAGTGTCTGCCTACACTGCGGGAGACCCGGGTTCAATCCCTGGATGGGGAAGATCCTCTGGAGAAGGAAATGGCAACCCACTCCAATACTCTTGCCTGGAAAACCCCACGGACTGAGGAGCCTGGTAGGCTATAGTCCATGGGGTCTCAAAGACTCGGGCACAACTGAATGACTTCACACATAGGGAAAACAGCATATATTCAATTATGAATTTCTGTAGCTGGAGTTTCTTGCAGTGAAACATTTCTAATGTTCCATAAAATCCCTCTTCCACCTACAAGTTTGCCTGGTTTTACTACACCAAGTTACATTTTAAAGATATAACCATTCTCTAATTACAATGGTTTCCTATATTGCAAGATTAACTGTTACACTTAAGCGCTGAGTTTAGCATCTGGCCCAACTTTTATGCTTTTTACTCAGACCACACACTGTGGCATAATATGCTTTGACTTTATTCCAGTGTTCCACATAAATTTTACACTTCTTAATTGTCCTTTACAGTAATTCTGTCTTTTTAAAAAATTGTGGCATCAAATGGAACACATTGTGGAACCACAGGCCACCACCCAATCAAAACTTCAATTTTTCCTAATGAGTCACCTAGCAATTTTATAAAAGATAAAATTCAGGAAAAGATAATGAAGTTGCTCAACACCAAAGCTGATATTTTAATATAAATTATTTATAAAGCAGAAGGGAAGAATTAGATATTGCTGAAACAAAAGGATTTTTGCACTTGACGTATTTTAAGTGATTTTTACATGCACAGTATGTTTTTTAAAGTGTTCTGATCCCACATTTAGTAATAAACTCCATTGGATGTCTGGCAGAAATTCCCTGCCACAACAGTTTACATCGACCATCTGTGTCTACAAGAAGCTTCCAGATATTCTGCCACCTGATTCACTGTCCCAACTCTTCTCACTTCTATTCACAGGCTTCTTTTCATTTTCATCATATACTGTATCTGCCCTGTGAGGAAGAAAATATTACCAAAACAATATAGTGTTACATATTCCTGAGCCCAAACTAAGATTGAAGAATTTTTAACAACCAATTTACTCTGAAATGGATTGATGAAGCTCCAGCTCTTGAGAATGAGGATATATCAGCATCAGAGACATTTATAGAAGGTGGGGTCTTTAAAACTTGGTTAGTCCTCTGCCTCCTTTTGCTAGATAAGGAAACAGGCCCAGAAAGTGAGAGGCTGGCCCAAGGCCCCACAGACTGTGGTAAGGGCAGAGAGAAGAACTCGGAGTGTGGCCTGTACCCTGCTCTACACACCACTCAAATCCAGCCATTCTTCATGACAAGTAACTCATCTGCTCCAGATCCAAAAAGCAGCCTCCCACTCACCAGTGCGGCTTTGAAGAGTAGACCTATTTAATAGGAAGGACAGATAGTCCAAATAGGTAAAGTGCAGCTGCTCTCAAAGACCTTATTCTGTTATTAAAAATAGAGTCCAGCTGCTCACAGCTCAAAAACCAGTACTCAAAAGGCAGGGTTGGTTCAAAGGTTTACTTTACTCTGGAAACCAGTAACTGAGGGAGAGGGTGGACTCATGTCCAAAAGCCAGCTCCCCCCGACAATCAGAGGCAAGAGCTTATAAAGGAGAGCTTCAGGGGTGAATGGGTGGAGGTGGTGGGGTTGCAGACAGCAGTCAGCCCTCTCTGTCTTCTTGAAGTTGGTGATGCAGTGGTCTGATCAGCAGCATCTTGATTGTTTTCCATACAGTTAGTCTTCAGTTCCAGGGTTAGTTTGTCCCTATTTCCTTGAGGCTAGTTCTCAGAATTTGGCAACTCATGTCATGGCTTCCACCTGGTTGGGGGTTTCAGCACCTACAAAACAGCACAAAGGAAATGGCTCAGCCAATAACCTCAGATATGCAGATGACACCACCCTTATGGCAGAAAGTGAAGAGGAACTCAAAAGCCTCTTGATGAAAGTGAAAGAGGAGAGTGAAAAAGTTGGCTTAAAGCTCAACATTCAGAAAACTAAGATCATGGCATCCGGTCCCATCACTTCATGGGAAATAGATGGGGAAACAGTGGAAACAGTGTCAGACTTTATTTTTTTGGGCTCCAAAATCACTGCAGATGGTGACTGCAGCCATGAAATTAAAAGACGCTTATTCCTTGGAAGGAAAGTTATGTCCAATCTAGATAGCATATTCAGAAGCAGAGACATTACTTTGCCAACAAAGGTCCATCTAGTCAAGGCTACGGTTTTTCCTGTGATCATGTATGGATGTGAGAGTTGGACTGTGAAGAAAGCTGAGCACCGAAGAATTGATGCTTTTGAACTGTGGTGTTGGAGAAGACTCTTGAGAGTCCCTTGGACTGCAAGGAGATCCAACCAGTCCATTCTGAAGGAGATCAGCCCTGGGATTTCTTTGGAAGGAATGATGCTAAAGCTGAAACTCCAGTATTTTGGCCACCTCATGCGAAGAGTTGACTCATTGGAAAAGACTCTGATGCTGGGAGGGATTGGGGGCAGGAGGGGAAGGGGACGACAGGGGATGAGATGGCTGGATGGCATCACTGACTTGATGGACATGAGTCTGGGTGAATTCCGGGAGTTGGTGATGAACAGGGAGGCCTGGCATGCTGCAATTCATGGGGTCACAAAGAGTCGGACACGACTGAGTGAATGAACTGACTGAACTGACTGAACTGAACTGAAAGACCCTTGACATTGCTGCTGCTGCTAAGTCGCTTCAGTCATGTCCGACTCTGTGACCCCAGAGACAGCAGCCCATCAGGCTCCACCATCCCTGGGATTCTCCAGGCAAGAACACTGTTTAGTGACCAACTATTATTCTTTTGTCCTGTTTGGCTGTTTTTCTTTGCTTCTGTATTTTCTCACTTCTCTGATTAAACTTACTCTTTAGCTGAAGTTTTTCCATAGACAAAAGGCAGGCAAGGGACGTGGTGGGGAAGGACCATAGGGTCCTATTCCATTTCAGTTTCATGACCCCCCCATGGCCCTACCTCCTTTCACTCAGTGTCCCCAGATATTTTTTTAATTGAGATATAATTGACAAATAACATTGTATTAGTTTCAGGTGTACAATACAATGATGTAACATTTGCATACATTACAAAATGATCACAATAAGTCTCGCTAACATCCATCACCATGCACAGTCACAAATTGTTTCTCTTATGATGAGAATATTTAAGATCTATTTACTTAACTTTCTAATATACGATACAGTGTTATTGACTTTAGGCACTATCCTGCATGTTATGTTCCCCAGAACTTTCATTCATTTCAATGAGACATGCTTTTGGATATCATATTGATATGTAGGTACTCTAATTACCTATAGTGGCTTTAATGGAACTGCAGGATTGAAATGGACATTAAGGAGGTGTCTGATCCAACTCTAAAAGTTCTAAACGTCTAAGAGAGTTCTAAAAGAACGCTAAGAGAGTTCCAAACGTCAGCCACAGTGCTCCATCCTGACACACAGAGACTTTGCAGCTTCACGTTGTTTTCTCACTACGTATCACTCTCTACTCCACTATTCATTTAGCTAAAGGAATTCTAGCCTATTATATGCCAAACATCTGTTTGGGAAAATAGCAATTCTTTGCAAGACTGCTTTTGTAAATAACCACCTCCATGTAGAAGGAGCAGATGAAGTCAATACACAAGTTCACATCTCACCTGTTACTATCTAGATATTTCCCACGCTACTCTATTATCTTAGGCTCTTGGTGCATGTATGCATGCTAAGTTGCTTCAGTCGTGTCTGACTCTTTGCGACCCCATGGACTGCAGCCCACCTGTCTCCTCTGTCCATGGGATTCTCCAGGCAAGAATACTGGAGTTGGTTGCCATATCCTACTCCAGGGGATCTTCTTGATCCAGGGATCAAAACTGCATTTCTTAGTCACCAGCATCTCTTTCGTCTCCTGCATTGGCACGTGGGTTCTTTACCACTAGTGCCACCTGGGAAGCCCAGGCTCTTGGGAAGCCACAGTTATTTACAGGTTGTCCAAGTTTATCTTAGGACCACATGTATAAGAAGGTAAGTCTTCCAATTCTCTATGTAATTTACACTGAAGTCTACAGTTCTTCACTTTAAACATCTAAGTAGCATGAGAAGGGGAAAAATAGTAATTGCTAAGAAAAGTAAACTTAACCTCAACCTGCCTATATTCAAAATAAATCTCACCCCATCACTCTAATATTCTATCTGAAGGTATGAGGGGCTTACAGGTTTAAGAGAAGCTGGGTGAAAAAGAAAAAGATGGATTTGGAAATAATAAATTAGCATCTGCTTCACATTGCATGGTAATTAAACATAGTATAAAGCAATTCTAACATTCTGCTGTCTTGAACTTTACAGGTCCCTGGATTTACTGATTAAGATTTAGCCACACTGAGAAATGTGGTAATGGTTGTAACAATTCCAAATTAAATTAATGCAAAGACAGTTAAGAGAATTGGGGAAAGAGCTAGCTAGCTAATGAATAATTTTATAAAGTGTCAAAAGCATCTGACAAGAAAATAGTAATACTAATTAATACCAACTGGCTTCTCAAAGAATATCTAGCAGCCCCTCTCAGGAAATGTGATTACTGGGTCACAGTTCACAGATTCAGTGGTATTTGGAGTAAGTCCTGCATCTCTCAACATTCTGGACTGTGAATAGCCCTCAAATGCAGGAGTGATCTCACCGAGCATAAATCATGCCAGGCCTTCAGTAACTCCCCCATCTTGGACTCTCTGGAAAGATATCGCTTCCCAAAAAAGCTGTGGGTTGTAACACATTAATGTCCCAGGAGGAGTGGAGTGGGGTGGGTTTAGGTTTTCTGTGTTAAAATGTTAATGTGAGTATATGAGTTTCAATGTTTAAAGGAAGGCAATCAGAACTTTTCAGTGCAAGTTGATAATCTCTTTTTAAAAAATCTTTAATTGCAAAAGTAATACCTATTTGTTACATAGAACTTGGAGATGATAGAAAAGCACAAAGGAAAAAATTAAATCCACAAAGAGTCCTCTGGAATGGGCACTATAACAATTGATGGTAAAGTTAACAACATAGATATTGTACCAGGACTATGACGGACTTCTCAGGTGGTTAACAGACCACCTGACATAACAGATTGAGAGAGCTAATTCTTAGGTAGGTTGATAAGGAATCCAGAGCCCTCAAGCAGAAAGGGCTCCATGGCCCTTGAGGAGTAGAAAGGGGTCCAGGACTCTCTAGGAGGAGAAAAGGACAAACTTATTTTCTACATTGCTTTGTCTTAATCACATAAGATGCTTTTTCTTAAATCGATGAGTTGTTAAGACAACAATCTTTAAGACTAACAATCTTTAAGGCCAGAGCTAATGATTCTACAAAAAAAATTTTCATGACCCAGATAATCACGATGGTGTGATCACTCACCTAGAGCCAGACATCCTGGAATGTGAAGTCAAGTGGGCCTTAGAAAGCATCACTACGAACAAAGCTAGTGGAGGTGATGGAATTCCAGTTGGGCTACTTCAAATCCTAAAAGATGATGCTCGGAAAGTGCTGCACTCAATCTGCCAGCAAATTTGGAAAACTCAGCAGTGGCCACAGGACTGGAAAAGGTCAGTTCTCATTCCAATCCCAAAGAAAGGCAATGTCAAAGAATGCTCAAACTACCGCACAATTGCACTCATCTCACACGCTAGTAAAATAATGCTCAAAATTCTCCAAGCCAGGCTTCAGCAATATGTGAACCGTGAACTTCCTGATGTTCAGGCTGGATTTAGAAAAGGCAGAGGAGCCAGAGATCAAATTGCCAACATCCGCTGGATCATCAAAAAAGCAAGAGAATTCCAGAAAAATATCTATTTCTGCTTCATTGACTATGCCAAAGCCTGACTGTGTGGATCACCCACAAACTGTGGAAAATTCTTAAAGAGATGGGAATACCAGACCACCTGCTCTGCCTCCTGAGAAATCTGAATGCAGGTCAGGAAGCAACAATTAGAACTGGACATGGAACAACAGATGGTTCCAAAAGGAAAAGGAGTACATCAAGACTGTATATTGTCACCCTGCTTATTTAACTTCTATGCAGAGTACATCATGAGAAACACTGGGCTGGAAGAAGCACAAGCTAGAATCAAGATTGCTGGGAAAAATATCCATAACCTCAGATATGCAGATGACACCACCCTTATGGCAGAAAGAAAAGAAGAACTAAAAAGCCTCTTAATGAAAGTGAAAGAGGAGAGTGAAAAAGTTTGCTTAAAGCTCAACATTCAGAAAACTAAAATCATGCATCCAGTCCCATCATGGCAAATAGATGGGGAAACAGTGGAAACAGTGGCTAACTTTATTTTTCTGGGCTCCAAAATAACTATAGATGGTGACTGCAGCCAAGAAACAAAAGACACTTGCTCCTTGGAAGAAAAGCTATGACCAACCTAGACAGCATATTAAAAAGCAGAGACATTACTTTGCCAACAAAGGTCTATCTAGTCAAAGCTATGGTTTTTCCAGTAGTCATGTATAGATGTGAGTTGGACTATAAAGAAAGCTGAGCACCGAAGAATTGATGCTTTTGAACTGTGGTGTTGGAGAAGACTCTTGAGAGTCCCTTGGACTGCAAGGAGATCCAAGCAGTCCATTCTAAAAGAAATCAGTCCTGAATATTCATTGGAAGGACTGATGTTGAAGCTGAAACTCCAATACTTTGGCCACGTGATGCAAAGAAATGACTCATTTCAAAAGATCCTGATGCTGGGAAAGATTGAAGGCGAGAGGAGAAGGAGATGACAGAGGATGAGATGGTTGGATGGCATCACCGACTCGATGGACATGGGTTTGAGTCAACTCCGGGAGTTGGTAATGGACAGGGAGGCCTGGTGTGCTGCAGTCTATGAGGTCCCAAAGAGTTGGATATAGCTGAGCGACTGAACTGATTGAATGATTACACAACAAAATAACTCATCTTGCTCAAGGGTATGATTTTCCTAAAGCTCTCTACTACTGATTATATAACAATGTATCTTGCTCAAGGACTTGTTTCTCCTTCTTAACAAGAACCTTTTGACTAATCTTGTTACCTTAAGATGTATGTTGCAGGAGTAGATCTGCTTCTGTTAAGTTCAGTTCAGTTCAGTCGCTCAGTCATGTCCGACTCTTTGCGACCCCATGAATCGCAGCACGCCAGGCCTCCCTGTCCATCACCAACTCCCAGAGTTCACTCAAACTCACATCCATCGAGTCGGTGATTCCATCCAGCCATCTCATCCTCTGTCGTCCCCTTTTCCTTCTGCCTCCAATCCCTCCCAGCATCAGAGTCTTTTCCAATGAGTCAACTCTTCGCATGAGGTGGCCAAAGTACTGGAGTTTCAGCTTTAGCATCATTCCTTCCAAAGAAATCGCAGGGCTGATCTCCTTTAGATTGGACTGGTTGGATCTCCTTGCAGTCCAAGGGACTCTCAGGAGTCTTCTCCAACACCACAGTTCAAAAGCATCAATTCTTCGATGCTCAGCTTTCTTCACAGTCCAACTCTCACATCCATACATGACCACTGGAAAAACCGTAGACTTGACTAGACAGACTTTTGTTGGCAAACTAATGTCTCTGCTTTTGAATATGCTATCTAGGTTGGTCATAACTTTTCTTCCAAGGAGTAAGCGTCTCTTAATTTCATGGCTGCAATCACCATCTGCAGTGATTTTGGAGCCCAAAAAAATAAAGTCTGACACTGTTTCCACTGTTTCCCCATCTATTTCCCATGAAGTGATGGGACCAGATGCCATGATCTTAGTTTTCTGAATGTTGAGCTTTAAGCCAACTTTTTCACTCTCCTCTTTCACTTTCATCAAGAGGCTTTTGAGTTCCTCTTCACTTTCTGCCATAAGGGTGGTATCATCTACATATCTGAGGTTATGGATATTTCTCCCGGCAATCTTGATTCCAGCTTGTGCTTCTTCCAGCCCAGCGTTTCTCATGATGTACTCTGCATATAAGTTAAATAAGCAGGGTGACAATATACAGCCTTGATGTACTCCTTTTCCTATTTGGAACCAGTCTGTTGTTCCATGTCCAGTTCTAACTGTTGCTTCCTGACCTGCATATAGGTTTCTCAAGAGGCAGGTCAGGTGGTCTGGTATTCCCATTTCTTTCAGAATTTTCCACAGTTTATTGTGATCCACACAGTCAAAGGCTTTGGCATAGTCAATAAAGCAGAAATAGATGTTTTTCTGGAATTCTCTTGCTTTTTTGATGATCCAGCGGATGTTGGCAATTTGATCTCTGGTTCCTCTGCCTTTTCTAAAACCAGCTTGAACATCAGGAAGTTCACGGTTCACATATTGCTGAAGCCTGGCTTGGAGAATTTTGAGTATTACTTTACTAGCATGTGAGATGCATGCAATTGTGTGGTAGTTTGAGCATTCTTTGGCATTGGCTTTCTTTGGGATTGGAATGAAAACTGACCTTTTCCAGTCCTGTGGCCACTGCTGAGTTTTCCAAATTTGCTGGCAGATTGAGTACAGCACTTTCACAGCATCATCTTTCAGGATTTGAAAGAGCTCAACTGGAATTCCATCACCTCCACTAGCTTTGTTCATAGTGATGCTTTCTAAGGCCCACTTGACTTCACATTCCAAGATGTCTGGCTCTAGGTCAGTGGTCATACCATCGTGATTATCTTGGTCATGAAGATCTTTTTTGTACAGTTGTCCTGTATATTCTTGCCACCTCTTCTTAATATCTTCTGCTTCTGTTAGGTCCATACCATTTCTGTCCTTTATCGAGCCCATCTTTGCATGAAATGTTCCCTTGGTATCTCTAATTTTCTTGAAGAGATCTCTAGTCTTCCCCATTCTGTTGTTTTCCTCTATTTCTTTGCATTGATTGCTGAGGAAGACTTCTTATCTCTTCTTGCTATTCTTTGGAACTGTGCATTCAGATGCTTATATCTTTCCTTTTCTCCTTTGCTTTTCGCATCTCTTCTTTTCACAGCTATTTGTAAGGCCTCCCCAGACAGCCATTTTGCTTTTTTGCATTTCTTTTCCATGGGGATGGTCTTGGTCCCTGTTTCCTGTGCAATGTCACAAACCTCAGACCATAGTTCATCAGGCACTCTATCTATCAGATCTAGTCCCTTAAATCTATTTCTCACTTCCACTGTATAATCAAGACCTTTTTATTGTTAGTAACCAACTGATAAAGAATATAAGGCCTCCATAAGACTAGCGAGTGGGGCACGCTCTCTCCCCTTTCTGATGTCTATGTCAGAAGCTTTCTCTGTCCTTTTTCACTGTAATAAAACTTCTGTCACAAAAGCTCTGAGAGATCAAGCCTAGTCCCCGATTCTGAAGCTGGATATTCTTCTTTGGAGATCATGAATCAGACATCTTTCACTGTAAGCTATCAAAATGCAGGTTTGATCCCTGGGTTGGGAAGATCCCCTGGAGGAGGGCAAGGTAACCCACTCTAGTATTCTTGCCTAGTGAATCCCATGGTCAGAGGAGGCTGGCAGCCTACAGTCCATACAGTCTCAAAGAGTCAGACACAACTGCAGCGAGTGAGAATGCACACACACACACACACACACACCAGGACTATGACAACTGGACTATTGGGAAAAGGGGAAATTTGGGCTAAGCCAGGTATACAATGATGCTCAAGGCAAGAAAAGGGGTTGAAATTTATTTTTAAAGAAAGCAAACCTTTAAGGGTTATCTTGACAACAATTAGATAGAATACTGCAAGAGAAATTTTCACACTGTGACTGTCACACTCAACCAGCTCATAGGGACAGAGACTGCTCACCTTTGTGTCCTAGCACACCTGGGAGGAAGGGAGGGAGGGAGGGAGGGAATCCTTGCTCTTCCTCACCCTGCAGGGCTACCCATGTGAGAAATCGCTTGATTATACATCAGTGAAGCAGAATGCCTGTCCTTGGGATTTTTCCACTTAAGAGTCATGCTATACACCATTTTTACCTTCTCAGGTCAGAGCATCTTGACAGCATGTCTGTCCTTAAAGCAGCCCCACTGCCCTCCAACCAACCCTCCGTTTGAGACAACAGCTCTCTCTTTGAGGTATTCCCCAGCAATCGAATGCTGAGTCTTCCCTGTAATTGAATGTTGTGTACATCACACATTCCTTATTTTCAGTCAGAAAAACACAAACCTACTCCAGAGTTGAGAAATATTTTTTCAGCCACTTTTTCACACTAGAGTAGCACACCGAGAGAAATAGTCAATGGTGGTTAAGCTCAGTTCAGGGCAACAAATATTGATTATGTGTTATGTGCTGGCAACTCTCCTAGTCACAAGCAGGAAAATTCAAGACGTTCTCCCTGCTCCTGAAAATCTCACAGTCTGAAGTGGGGAGAGGGGCACCACAATCCTTTCTGTGCAACCTGTTAAGTGTAAATGTCTCTGTACATGTATGATAAAGAAGGACACTGTTAAATACCTCCAATTAACTTTCTCCTGTTTCTACAACTTGTTCCTCAGGTTCTTTCACTTAGGAGGCTTTTTTTTTTTAACTTTTTTTGCATTTTTGAACTTTTTATGTTATAGTGGAGTATAGCTAATTAACAACGCTGTGATAGCTTCAGGTGGACAGCACAGAGGCTCAGCCATACATAGACATTCTCCCCCAAGCTCCTTTCCCACCCAGGCTGCCACATAACGTACAGAGTTCCCTGTGCTGTACAGCAGATGCTTGCTGGTTATCCATTTTAAATATAGCAGTGTGTACATGTCCATCCCAAACTCCCAAACTATCCCTTTACCCAGCTCCTTCCCTGATGTGGGGAATTTTGGTTTGAAATTAATTTTAATTCATTTAACACTTCTTACATCTAGCAGATACTGTGTTAAGTGCTTTATAGAAATTATCTCAACTCTTAACAGCCCTGTGAGATGGACATTACTTCCACATTTTAAAGATGAAGAAACTGAAACAGAGATTTAAGTCACTTTCCCCAGTAATAAAATTAGGAAAGTGAAAAGGTTGATATTAAATAGTAATCTGTGTCCAAAATTTCTTATCTTTCCCCAGAAACCTAATACTTGAGAGCATAGCTGCAGTGGATCATGATTATAACTGCAATTACCACTGTCTGAAAAAATGGCAAGTTTGACTCCAATATCACAGTCCTCAAAAATACTACTTTAAAAAAAAAAAATACTACTTTTTCAAGATTATGTTCATTTAGGTCCAACAAATGCTCTCATGCATTCCATTTCTGAATGTACACTCATGTTACAAAGGTGGTTAACCTTGGGGACATAAAAATAAATAATTTTAGAAGAAAAGTATGCATAGTTTCCTTTGATTATATGTGCTCAGTCACTCATTCATGTCTGACTCTTTGCAGCCCCAGGGACTGTAGCCCACCAGGCTCCTCCATCCATGGGATTTCCCAGGCAAGAATACTGGAGTGGCCTTTGATTATATAATCTCCCTTAATTTCAACAACTTACCATTGCCTTTAAGGAGATCCAATCAGTCCATCCTAAAGGAAATCAGTTCTGAATATTCATTGGAGGGACTGATGCTGAAGCTGAAACTCTAATACTTTGGCCACCTGATATCAAGAGCTGACTCCTTGGAAAAGACCCTGATGCTGGGAAAGATTGAAGAGGGAGGAGAAGGGGACGACAGAGGATGAGATGGCTGGATGGCATCATCGACTCAATGGACATAAGTTTGAGTAAACTCTGGGAGTTGGTGATGGACAGGGAGGCCTGGTGTGCTGCAGTCGATGGGGTCACAAAGAGTTGGACACAACTGAGTGACCGAATTGAATGGATTGAATGACCATTGCCTTTAAGAAAGATTTCCATCCCAAATATGAATTCTGGCATTCAAGGTCCTGCATAATATCTTCCACCTCCACTGTGGAGTCTGTCTTTACAAACCCCATGTTGAGCTTTCTTCCTCCTTAAATAAAACTATCAGGAATTTCTCGTTTATCAGGCACTGCCCAATAAAGACAAAGCTCTAGTATCCAATCATTGGAATTACTGATACCAATATAGAGGGACAATTTTTTTTGGTGATGTTACAAAATGACAAAAATTATTGTCAGCTTCATTCCAACCAACTATATTTAATTAATTTAAGAGGAAAAAATAAGACTCTATTATAATTCAATTTTGTTGTATTCTGCCTCCAGCCTAAAGAAGTTTTGTTTCTGTCTCTTAAGATCAAGTTCAATTATACAAATTTTTTAATTTGACTAGAACTACCATGTGACAACCATGTTACAACTGCTATGATTTTGATCTGATCTGCAGTTTTCTTTTATTACAAAATTTTTTTTCAAATGCTATATATATGCACTGGGGAACACTAGAAATTACAAAGAAGCAAAATTAAAATTAAAACATATGCTCCTACCACCAAGAGATTACTACCCTTGACCTTTCAGTGTATAACCATGTTTCAAGTGAGATATTTTTTCTTATAATTTGCTTTTTGAACACTCAGATTTTAAAAATGTGTTTTTTCTCTATTAAATGAAATCTGTTAACCATATTTTATGTTAAGCCTCTGTTAATGAGAAAGTACTCTCTAGCACTTCCCAAGTGGTTAAAGAATCCTTCTGCCAGCACAGGAGATGCAAGAATACATGGGTTCAATCCCTGGGTTAGGACAATGCCTTGGAGAAGGCAGTGGTAACCCACTCCAGTATTCTTGCCTGGACAGAGGAGCTTGGTGCTTCAGTGCATGGAGTTGCAAAGAACTGGACACAGCTGAGCACACTGCTGCTGCTGCTGTTTAGGCATTTCAGTCATATCCAAGTCTGGGTGACCCTATGGACTGTAGCCCATCAGGTTCCTCTGTCCATGGAAGTCTCCAGGAGTGCTGGAGTGGGTTGCCATGCCCTCCTCCAGGGGATCTTCCCAACCTAGGGATCGAACCCAGGTCACCTGCATTGCAGGCAGATTCTTTGCCACTGAGCTACCAGGGAAGTCCAACTCAGCGCGCGCACACACACACACACACACACACACAGACGCACACTCTATTGTAAAGAGAATGCCCCAGAGAGGGGACAGATGAGAAGAAAAAGAGTTGACCTTCTAAGGAGACACAAAATCACTTGAGAGCGAATTTCTGTCTTTTACAGATAATTTCATGACCATCCACAGCCAGGTTAGCAGCACGGCTGGAAGTGATTGGTTCAGACAGGTTAGAGGGGCGATGTCCAAACTGCTTCTCAGTCAAAATGGAAATGTTTCCCAATACTAAAAAATAGGAAGAAGGATGGAAAGGCATGAAAGCAGCAAGTCTAAAGCAGAAAAGGAAACCATTTATTCTCTAGTTCCAGTTTTTAAACAATAGAGTCAGATTTTGCCTTTTTGCCTGGCCTTGTACTAAGCACCTTAAAGCATTAATGCATTTTATACTCACTTAAACCCCCTGAGATCAGTACTATTATGTCTTCTTTCACAGATGAGGAAAATGAGGTATAGAAAAGGTAAATGACGTGCTGAAGTTCACTCAGCTAGTCAATAAAGGAGTCAGGGATCAAATTCTGGCAACCTGACTCCAGAGCCTAACCTTTGACAACTGCCCTATTTTGCCTTGGTCTATCATCAGATTCTCTGAAGATCAAATAGAGGAATGGGAAAAAGAAAATGCCTGCAGGGAAATAGGCAAAACCAATGGAGCTGTGTTCTCCAAACTAAGGGGACAACTTTGAAATGCAAACCCTACCAACATGTGGTAGGGCGCTTCCTGAACAGATAATAAACAGAGGAGGTGGTTTCAAATGAGTAATCTCACAGATACGTCATCTGTGCAAGCCTGCAACTCTGGAGCATAGCCTTGACTCCATCGTAGAAATCTCCCATGAAGAGCTGATACAAGGACATCTCTGGTAATCCAGTGGTTAAGAATCTGCCTGCCAATACAGGGGACACAGGTTCAAACCCTGGTCCTGGAAGATCCCACACGCCACGGGGCAACGAAGCCCACGTGTCACAACTATTGAGCCTGCATGCCTAGAGCCGGAGCTCGGCAACAGGAAAAGCCACAGCAGTGAGAAGCCTGCACATGGCAACTACAGAGTAGCCTGACTCGCTGCAGCAGAGAATAGCCACCCACAGCAGCAAGGACCTCACGTGCTCAAAACTTCATCCATTCATTCCTTTTTAAGAAAGAGGAGACCCAAAAATAATCTTCCTTATTCAAACTGTATCAGTAGTTAAAACGTGTCACCACAAGATCTGTACTAAGGTACCACATTTTTTAAAAGGAAGTGGCATGGGAGAAAGCTCAATAATATAGATAAACACAAAACACATGAAGCTAAATAATATAGATAAACCAAAATAGCATAGATAAACCAGATAAACATAGCCACAGAACAAATGGAAACTGTGACCGAAACTCTGTATGACATAAAAGGAATCTTAAATAACTAATAGAGACCTTTATAAAATAAGAACTCAAAGCAAAGACACAAGAGTTTAGAATAACTGGCAAGATACCAGAAAGAGATGAAAGTGACCTGGCAGATCTTAGAAAGGAGTAAAAGAAGAAAATAAATCACCATAGAAATAAGACTCATTTTGAGACAGTGAATCACTGCTGGAAATAATAAGGGACACAGAGAGAGGAATGAGAAAAAAGAAAAAGAAAAGAAAAATGCAAATAAAGAATAGAGAGAAAATGACTAATTTAATTATAAACACAAAAGAGATTCTACCATAGGTGTTTGGTGTCTCTAAATAAGAGAAATAAAGTGAATTTTTACAAAGTTATATCAAAAAAGCAAAGAATAAATCAAAGAAAATTTAAATCTAAAGATGGAGTGATATGACCACCTAAAAAAATTGACACACAATGCTTGACATCTAAACTTAATCTAAGTAAAATGCTGCTGCTGCTGCTGCTGCTGCTAAGTCGCTTCAGTCGTGTCCGACTCTGTGCGACCCCATAGATGGCAGCCCACCAGGCTCCCCCGTCCCTGGGATTCTCCAGGCAAGAACACTGGAGTGGGTTGCCATTTCCTTCTCTAATGCATGAAAGTGAAAAGTAAAAGTGAAGTCGTTCAGTCGTGTCTGACTCTTAGCCACCCCACGGACTGCAGCCCACCAGGGTCCTCCGTCCATGGGATCTTCCAGGCAAGAGTACTGGAGTGGGCACTGAAGTGCCATTGCCTTCTCCATGAGTAAAATGAGAGGACTTCAAATAAAGAATCATTTAGGCACTGAGGGCAAGAAGGAACAGGCCATCTATAAGGGTTCAGGATCAACTTAGACTTCTCCTCAGCAGCATTCAACACAAATACATAATTGAGAAACACCTGAAAATTCTTCAAGAAAGACAAGTGACCCAAAGACTTAATTTCGAACCAAACAAATCTCAAATGTAAAGGTAAGATAAAGCATTCTGGGGGGGTTTAAAACCCCAAAGCACGCAGCTCCAGCTCACAGGTGGCTCTGGCTCTCGTCCCTCTGTCTGCAGCCACGCCACCTGGACACTCCAGGGGGGGGTGGTGAGACTTGCGTTCACGTTAGATGTAGGCTCCCACCAGTGCCACTGGGCACACATGACTGCACAGAGATGCTGCCACACAAGGACGTCACACAAGGCTGCCACACAAGGACGTCACACCAGTGCCACGGGGCACACAGGACTGCACAGAGACGCTGCCACACAAGAACGTCACGTCGAGACAGGCATAGTAACTGCATCACCTGGTTTCACAGAGACAGAGCAAGTTAAAATGAGAAGACAGAGAAATTTGTTTCAAGTGGAAGAACAAGAAAAAAAAAAAAACACCCTGATAAAACAACTAATGAAACAGAAATAATTTACCAAAGAGTTTGAAGCATGAGTGATAAGAATGTTAATTAAATCAGGGAAAAGACTAGATGAACACAGTGAGATTTTCAATAGGGAACTAGAAAATATAAAGAACCAATCAGAACTGAAGAATTCCATAACTGAAATGAAAATATACTAGAAGGAATTAACAGGAGAGTAGGTGATATAGAAAAATGCGTAAATAAGCTAAAAAACTTTTGAATAGTAAAGAAAATAATCAACAAAATGAAAAGACAACTGATGGAATGGGAGAAAATATTTGCAAATGATATGATAAACAAGGGATTAATATCCAAAATATATAAACACCTGATACAATTCAATATCAACAAAATCCATAAGCCAACAAAGAAAAATAGAAGACCTAAATAGAGATTTTTCTATATCTATAAGAAGACAAACAGATAAACAGGGACATGAAAAGATGCTCAGTATCACTAATTATCAGAGAAATGCAAATTAAAACAATGAGATATTACCCCACACCAATCATGACTATTATCACAAAGTCTACAAACAGCAATGTTGGACAGGGTGTGGAGGAAAGGGAACTCCCCTACTCTGTTAACAGAAAGCAACTTGGTGCAGTCACTAGGGAAAACAATATGGAGCTTCCTCAAAAAACTAAAACTAGAATGATTATATGATCCAGCAAACCCATTCCTGGGTATATATCTGGAAAAAAAAACCTGAAAGCACTAATTTGAAAATATACCTGCACTAACAGCAGCACTATTTATAATAACTGATACATGGAAGCAACCCAGGTGCCCACCAACAGATAGATGGATAAAGAAATTGTGGTATATATATACAATGGAATATTACATATACATATACTACATATACACAAGTATATTATGTATACATATATATGCTGCAGTCCATGAGGTCACAAAGAGTCAGACACAACTCAGTGACTGAACTGAACTGAACTGAAACAAAAGCCATGAGAGCACAAAAAGAAAACATGATAAAACTATTTTAATAAGTCTGAAGAAGTGCTTTCTAAATGTAACACAAAACCTAGAGTATGTAAAATAAAAGGTTGTTAAGTTCAACTACGTAAAAACTTCACACAGCAAAAACAGAACTAAGTACCAAAACAAGGTTAAAAGACAAACAGCAAAGTAGGAAAAACTATTTGTAACATACTTTGCATTGTTGTTGGGTTCTGTCACCCAGCCGTGTCCGACTCTCTGTGACCCATGCACTGTGGCACGCCAGGCCTCCCTGTCCCTCACCAGCTCCCGAAGTGTGCCCAGTTCATGTCCATTGCATTGGTGATGCCATCCAGCCAGCTCATCCTCTGACCCCTTCTTCTCCTTCTGCCCTCAATCTTTCCCAGCATCGGGGACTTTTCCAGTGAGTCAGCTCTTCCCATCATATGGCGAAAGTACTGGAGCTTCAGTTTCAGCATCAGTCCTTCTAAAGAGTGTTCAAGGTTGATCTGTTAACATCAACTGGTCTGCTCTCCTTGCTGTCCAAGGGACTTTCAGGAGTCTTCCCCAGCAGCACAGTTGGAATGCATCAATTCTTTGGTGTTCTGCCTTCTTTACGGTCCAACTCTTAGAACTGTACGTAACCACTGGGAAGAGCATAGCCTTGACTATACAGACCTTTGTCAGCAGAGTAATGTCTCTGCTTTTCAATACACTGTGTAGGTTTGTCATAGCTTTCCTGACAAGAAGCAATCATCTTCTGATTTCAAGGTTGCAGTCACCATCTGCAGTGATTTCAGAGCCCAGAAGAGGAAACCTGTCACTACTTCCACCTTTTCCCCTTCTATTTGCCATGAAGTAGTGGGGCCAGATGCCATGATTTTAGGTTTTTTTAATATTTAGTTTTAAGCTGGCTCTTTCACTCTCCTTCTTTACCCTCACCAAAAGGCTCTTTAGTTCCTCTTTGCTTTCTGCCATTAGAGTGGTATCATCCACTTATTTGAGGTTGTTGGTGTTTCTCCCCCCATCTTGATTCTAGCTTGTGACTCATCCAGATCGGCATTTCTCATGATGTGCTGATCAGATCAGATCAGATCAGTTGCTCAGTCATGTCCGACTCTTTGCGACCCCATGAATCGCAGCACGCCAGACCTCCCTGTCCATCACCAACTCCCGCATACAGGTTAAACAATGGGGGGGACAGCAGACCGTCTACTTTGCATTAGACTAGGACTAAATTCCACTGCATACATTGGTCAATAATACCAATCAGTAACCCAGTAGAGAAGCTGGCGATGATTATGAACTGTTGGTTTATACACAAGGAAATACAAACAACTCTAAACATATGAAAAGATGCCCAGTCTTACTTAATAAGAGAAATACAAATAAAACTACTGAGAGGTATCATTTTCTACTTAGCAGCTTGACAAAAAATTTAAAACTTTGACAACACAGGCTTTGGTCAAGGTTTTGAGGAAAATAGGTAGTTACATACTACTAAGTGCAAATTGATACAACTTAGACCAAAAGAAATTTGACAATACATATCAAAAGTGCTGGGCTTCCCTGGTGGCTCAGACGGTGAAGAGTCTGCCTGCAATGCAGGAAACCTGGGTTCTATCCCTAAGTTAGGAAGATCTCATGGAGAAAGGAATGGCAACCCACTCCAGTAGTCTTGCCTGGAGAATCCCATGGACAGAGGAGCCTGGTGGGCTACAGTCCACAGGGTCACAAAGAGTCAGACATGACTGAGCAACTAACACACACATACACACACATCAAAAGTGCCATGGACTTCCCTGGGGTCTAGTGGTTAAGAATCTGCCTGCCAGTGCAGGGAACTAGGGTTCCAACCCTGGTCCAAGAAGATTCCACATGCCATGGAGCAACTCAGTCCATGCACCTCGACTAATGTCCCCTCGCACTCTAAAGCCCGCGCTCGGCAACAGGAGAAGCCACTGCAGTGAGAAGCCCACACGCCTCACCAGAGAGTGCCCCCACTCGCCACAACTAGAGAAGGCCTTCATGCGGCAAAGAAGACCCAGTGCAGCCAGAAATTCCAAAATAAACTTAAAAAATTTTAAAGTGCCAGTACATGTAACTTTGACCCAGAAATTCCACTTCCAGAATTGTATCTTACAATACATGTGAACATTTGCCAAATAATACATGTCCAACAATATTCTTCTTTGCCTCTCTTGGGAAGATTGGAAAGGACCTAAATATTCATCAACAGGAACTGGTTAAATAAAACACACAACATTTATATGCTGGAATCCTATGCAGCTATTAAAAGGAGCTCTCTAAGCACTGATATGGAATGAAAAGAGATACTTTTTTTGTGAGGGAAAACATATTTATCGTAATTCCTTTTGTGTTTGAAAAAGTAAAGAATATATAACTATATATGCCATATATAATTAAAATCAGATAGCTCATTGAAGTGCACCGTTGTGACAGAATGAATATTAAACTAATTTACTAAGCTTGAAATAAAGGGACAGTGTTTATTTCATTGTATGAAACCGAAAACTAGTCTTGGTGTTTTTTTTATTTTTAATATAAATTTATTTATTTTAATTGGAGCCTAATTACTTTACAATATTGTATTGGTTTTGCCATACATCAACATGAATCCACCATGGGTGTACACGTGCTCCCCATCTTGAACCCCCCTCCCACCTCCCTCCCCGTACCATCCCTCTGGGTCTATGGATGCAGCTGCTTTGCCTTGTTCCTGGCCTTTCTCAGAGCTCGTGACAGGACCTGACCCAGAATAGGAGTGTACCAAATATTCACAGAAGAAATCAAAGATTTAAATGGAATTATAATGAAAAGAAACCATGGGAAACGTAATGTTACAAGTGTCACTGAAATTCATGATAAGTTGCTAAAGTTGCTATTAATCCTAGTTTCTTCTGTTCTGATTTTCATGATTCTAGTGTCTCAGGGACTTTTCACCTGGCACATTTACTGTATTGTTAGCTCTGGAGAACAGACCGCAAAGTTTACAATTTCTTGGGCCATTTTCATATTGTGGCACTAGCTCTCTTTACTCACACACACACACACACACACACACTACTCTCCATTTTACTGTTGTCAGGCTGCTCACTTCTCACACCAGCTGCTCCTCCCACCTGCTCCCCCAAAACATAACATAAACCCTCCATCTGATGCACAGAAGGGACACCAACAAAGATAAGGATACATTTCCAAAGATGGTTCTCTTCTCTATGGAGGCAGAGGGTGTTGAAAGAGCTTCAGGTAGCTGCTGCTGCTGCTAAGTCACTTCAGTCGTGTCCAACTCTGTGCGACCCCATAGACGGCAGCCCACCAGGCTGCCCTGTCCCTGGGATTCTCCAGGCAAGAACACTGGAGTGGGTTGCCATTTCCTTCTCCAATGCATGATAGTGAAAAGTGAAAGTGAAGTTGCTCAGTCATGTCTGACTCTTAGCGGCCCCATGGACTGCAGCCTACCAGGCTCCTCTGTCCATGGGATTTTCCAGGCAAGAGTACTGGAGTGGGGTGCCAAGGTAGCAGCAGATAATATGATTTCAGTTCAGACACAAAAGTAGAAACACTCTGGCATCAAACAGGAAGTAGAGGAAGTTGTGGCCTTAGAGGAGGATTTTTCCTTTAAGTTGATGTTCAAAATCCCAAGCCTTCCTTAGAATGGTGGCATTTATTGAGGATGACTTCAGTCTCTCCTGAGAAAGCAGTGAGATATCTAAGAATTCTTCGCTTAATTTCAATGTCATTGTTTCCAACTAGCAATGAGGTTTAATAAGGACACCTTAGGCATGTTTCTCGTCACAAAAAGTGACAAAAATGTGGGCACTCTGGGGTCCTTGCAGAACATGATGTAGATGTTTTTTTCTAGAAAAGCCTTCAAAAGTTGCTGATAGTAGATTTTTTTTTTTTGAACCTCAAACTGGAGTATGAAATTAAAACACCAATTCATCTATTTGTAAAAATCTGCTTAATTAAGATGAGTTACTGATTTACAGTTACACTAGGATCTGCTTCTTGTTTTTCTTTGGTAAGAGTATAGCTTAATTTTATTTAATTAAATTATTTTTATTTTCATTGGAAGCCCTCTGCTATGGGAATTTAAAGCAGAAGAGATGAAGGAAGACTCAGCCACATCACTGACAATGTCAGGAGCCACTGCGAAGAATGGAAACAGCAGAAATTGGGAGAAACCAGGTTAAGTATTACTCTTGCCTAGAGAATCCCTTGAACAGAGGAGCCAGCAGGCTACAGTCCATGGGATCGCAAAGAGCTGGACACGACTGAAGCAATTTAGCATGAACACGGGGTTAAGTATTGAGAACCAAAGGCAAAAGCTGTGGTGGAGAACCAGGTTGACAAAGGACAAATAGGATAATCTACAGAGCTGAAACCCAGGGCTCAGACAAACCAAAATAACAATATGAAAAACACTCTCTTAAAGAGGTGATGTGAACATAAGCACAGAGGTGTTTATTCAAGAGCAGCACTGCCAAGTGGAGGAAAAAGAAATTACCATTATATACCCAAGCCGACTGTCTCCTGTCTTCTTTCATACACGATCCAACAAATATTAATTGATGACATTCTCTGTGCAAAACACTATGTGAGTGAGTACTGGAATAAATAAAACAAGCATGTCTCTCTAACCTTGTGGAGCTTACATTATGGGGAGGAGTGTAGGTCAAATAAATAAGTTAGTAACCTGATTAAAAGGTAAGCAAATTAAATATTTAAGATGGTACTAGAGCAATGAAGGGAACAAGCAGGATGCTGAGAGGCAGAACAGGAAGAGGGGACCTATTTTAGAAAGACTGGCCAGGAAAGGCTGCCTGTAGTGACACTGAGCTGAAGCATACAGGGTGAGAAGGAAGCAGCCGTGAGAAAAATGGAGGAACAGGTATCTAGACGAAGAGCTCAGCGGATGCAAAGACGCAGAGGTGAGATAAACTCCATCTCTTCAAAGAAAATCCATGTGGCTGCAAACTGGTGCTTCTTGTATAGCTACCCTCCCCATCACGGGTTATCCCACAGCTTGCAAGCATCTTGAAATCATAGCTGCCTGGAGGATCTAAATTATTCTTTCATTTCCCCTTGAGAAATACTGTCTAAACCACGATCTCAAATCTGGTGATAAATAGGGAGAAAATTTTGTTCAAAAGTTGTTCTTTGTTTTGTTTTAATGATATACTTCAGATACTAAAAACCCACCAGGAAGTTGTCTAATCAACACATATGTATTTGAATGTGTCTCCACCAAGACCCACCCACCTAACTCAGAATCACTGGCCTGTTCACATGGTTGCCATGGCACCACCTTCCTGGCGCTTGGAGCTCACTTAAACCACCTTGCTGGGATTTGCATATAGGTCTCAGGGGGGAGAGGTGTCTGTAGGGAACCACACGGCTGAGTCAGAAGGCACTCTAAACCTGACGAGAGAGGAAAGAATTAATCATGTGGTCTACTCCTATCTTGAAGTGGTGGTGCTAATGCTAATATTTAGAAAATAAATTATTTTATGTATGAAAGATGCTTGAATCTCGGTCTACAAGCCAGGAATATAAGAAATGTCACATTTCTTTCTTTTCTTCCTATGAACCTAAATAAAATTCAATTTCTGTCCCACCAGGTGGTGGGAAATTCAATTTTAGTCGTCATGGGGTTTCTTTTCCTCCTGCTTACTGCCACCTCCAACTCAAGGTCACGCAAAGGTCTCCCAGTCTCATTCAGAGAGGTCAGAAATGACATTCCTTGACGGCTCTGGAATACCACTACCTAGATCTGTATCTTGGTTCTGCCACTAAATACTATGTGACATTGGGCAGCTTGCTTGACCTCTCCGACCATTAATAGAGCTAATGATCGGAAGTACCTCATAAAGGTATTGGACAGTTAGATGTGTTAATATATGCAATTTTTCTTAGGATGATGTCTGGCACTTTAATATGCAGTAAATATTTGACACCATCATCATTATCATTTTTACATGATGTGAAAGTATCTGGAAATTTCCTCCAAGAACTTGCCCATTCTAGTTATCAGAGATGCCCAGTCTGTAAGGAGTATCCTCATATCTGGAGGCCCTGTTGCTTCTGACTGGAGGAATCTAAGCCCTGAAATGTTTTCCCCTCCCAGAACACCTTGAATAAGCCACAGGTCCCACCGATGTTTGAGATATTCCCCAGGAATCTCTCTGTAAGCATCTCCCCATCTTTCCTCTCAGGACCCTTGACGGTCTCTCCTTCTTCACAGAACACCCAGCAAAATGCATTCAGTGAGTTTGGTCTCATCAACAAAAACAGATAACCTTCAGAAAACTTTAATCAATTTTTGTGGCTTGTATAAGGGCTGGCTACCTGCTTGCAAAGGATTCAGGGAGATGGAACAATATAGAGAAAATAGATAGGCTTCCATGTTGGCTCAGCTGGTGAAGAACTGCCTGCAATGCAGGAGACCTGGGTTTGATCCCTGAGTTTAGAGAGAATAAACATGAATCTTTCTTTTCCTGCCACACTGACTGTGTCACGCTTGCTTAGATGATGCACACTCCAAAAGGTTGCAAATACGGGGCAGTTGATGGCAGTTTCACAAATGTAATTCCTCTGCCCTCCGTGATAGCTGATGGCTCAGGCCTGATTCTCATCTGGTGGTAGTCAGGATAGGTCCTAGTGATGCCCCTGGACAGAAAGACAAACAGACAATGAAGAAAGAGCACTCCAGGAGCTTGAGAAGCACCAAACGACTGGGAGATGTGGTTTGCAACTTCACTCCAATGTGGGTGCCATCAGAGTTTGCAGATTCACCCACATGCCAAACAAATCCTGAAACAACTGCAGTAAAGCTAATAATGAGATAAGCAGACCAGTAGGGGACAGGAGCACCTGGCAGATTCAGAAGAACCATGAAAACGGGGAGCTTAGGTTGGGGAATCAGCTAAGGGAGAGGAGACATGAGTTCTGCCAGCCTAGGCAGGACAGTCATCCCTGACCATCTATTTATGTGCAGAATCGGGAAGGGCAGCCGCTCGCGGTAGGAAGCAGAATGAACCACAACACTGAGAGAAAAAAGGAAGACACAAACCTAAAACAATGCCTAGAAATTAAATCACAGATGTAGAGAACAGATGTATGGATACCATGGGGTAATGAGGGCTGGGATGAATAGAGAGATTGGGGTTGACATATATACACTATTTATACTATGCTTCCCTGGTGGCTCAGATGGTTAAGAATCCATCTGCCAATCAGAAGACGGTTTGATCTCTGGGTCAGAGAGATCCCCTAGAGAAGGGAATGGCTACCCACTCCAGCATTTTTGCCTGGAGGATTCATAGACAAAGGAGCCTGGTGGGCTACAGTCTCTGGGGTCACAAAGAGTCAGACATGACTGAGCGACTAACACTTTCACATAAAATTGATAACTAATCAGAAGCTACAAGGAACTCTCCTCGGTGCTCTGTGATGGCCTAAATGGAAAGGAAATCAAAAGCTGATTCACTTTGCTGTGCAGCAGAAACTAACACAACATTGTAAAGCAACTATACTCCAATAAAAATCAATTAAAAATTTAAAAAAGAAACTAGATTAATCCACCTACAACATTGACACTTTGACGTCTGCTCTTATATTCTTCTGTTGATATTCAGCTCCAGAGACAGTCTCTCGTTTTCTCGTATGATTCAGTTCAGTTCAGTTCATTCACTCAGTTGTGTCCGACTCTTTGCGACCCCATAAATCGCAGCATGCCAGGCCTCCCTGTCCATCACCAACTCCCAGAGTTCACTCAGACTCAAGTCCATCGAATCAGTGATGCCATCCAGCCATCTCATCCTCTGTCGTCCCCTTCCCCTCCTGCCCCCAATCCCTCCCAGCATCAGAGTCTTTTCCAATGAGTCAACTCTTCACATGAGGTGGCCAAAGTACTGGAGTTTCAGCTTTAGCATCATTCCTTCCAAAGAAATCCCAGGGCTGATCTCCTTCAGAAGGGACTGGTTGGATCTCCTTGCAGTCCAAGGGACTCTCAAGAGTCTTCTCCAACACCACAGTTCAAAAGCATCAATTCTTCGGCGCTCAGCCTTCTTCACAGTCCAACTCTCACATCCATACATGACCACAGGAAAAACCATAGCCTTGACTAGACGGACTTTTGTTGGCAAAGTAATGTCTCTGCTTTTACCTCTAGCAATATCTTCAACAGTGCTGGGGACGCTGTTTTCCAGGTCGACACCTCCCTCACACATTTGGGGAAGACAGAGAAGGGAGAACAGAGAGAAAAAAATGGAGCTATGAAAAAGCAGGATCCCTGCCTGTTTCCATAGCTTCCAGGCACCGGGGTACCATTGTTCTCGGTACTTCTCTGAGCCTGGGCAGAGATCCATGCACCTGGAGAGGGAGATGGGGTTGGAGGAGGAGAGCCATCTGTTTTCTCTCCCTTCTTTCCTCCTCCCTGATTCCTCTCCTGCCAGGTGCCTCTACGACGATGACCCACTGAAGGCATGAGGTGTTGGCAGTGGAAGGACAGAAGTCCACTTCCTCAAGAGCCTATGCGTCAGGTGGGACAGGAAGGACTGGCTTCTGTTCTAAATGGCAGCTATAGAATGTGCCTTTCAACCTCTGTGGTGGCCTTGGTGCAGGAGTTCATGAACTCTGGGATCATACACACCTACAAGGCGTCAGCTCCTCCTGGGTGGAGAATAACTTCTTGCTCAACTAAGGTGACATGCCTTTTTTTAAATAACTGACTTCCAAAGTTTTTAAAATAAACTTTCATGTCCCTTCCATGCCCACACAGCTGCCAGATGAACCATGCTTGGTGGGACCCACCCACTGCTGCACCCTCGCCACACACACAGCACACACACACACACACACACACACGACACCACAGCACACAGCTGTGTGTTATGTGGAGGAAGCTAGCTGTGTGCCCCATCCCACATGAAGGCAGGCAAAGACTCACAGGCGTGAGCCCCACACACAGCAGGAAATACTAAGTTATTGGAGGACGAGGCACAGAGGCTTGTCTCTATTTCTCACAGCAGTAGTGCGCCTCACTGGAGCCCAGAAAATATTTCAGCTTTGCGACACCCTGAGATGTGGTGCAGAGAGTGCTGGTCGCACTTTACTGTTTGCT
Organism: Bubalus kerabau; assembly: GCF_029407905.1. Classification (NCBI taxonomy): domain Eukaryota; kingdom Metazoa; phylum Chordata; class Mammalia; order Artiodactyla; family Bovidae; genus Bubalus; species Bubalus kerabau. The sequence continues at coordinate 11,989,365 of NC_073639.1, read as the reverse complement.
CTTTTACCTTGAGGAGGTTACTTAAATGAGTTTTATCATATATAAAATCAAGATAATAACATAATCAAGGACTTCCATGGTGGTCCAGTGGATAAGAATCCACCTGCTCAATGCAGGGGACACGAGTTCGATCCCAGGTCCAGGAAGATTCCACATGCGGCTGAGCAACTAAGCCCATGCACCACAGCTACTGAAGCCCCCATTCTAGACCCCACATTCCCAACAAGAGAAGCCACCGCGATGAGAAGCCCACACACCACAACCAGAGAAAGACTGCACGCAGCAGTGAAGACCCAGTATAGCCAAAAATAAAGTAATTAATTTTTAAAATAATAATAATATAATCTATTTCACAGGGATGGTGTTTGGATTTAATGAAATCATGTATAATGCTTGCAGCAAAATTTCTAGTACAGAGACAAAATGTCTCGCACTCGAAAAATACCAGTTCCCTCTCTTCACTTTCCTTTTCTATAAAGAGACCACCATCTTTCATTCTTTCTGACTTAGTCTCGTAAAAATCACTCCTTTGAATTTGGGCAAAGGTGTGATCTGGAGAAGGCAATAATTAGATGCAATTGAGTAATTAGAGGCAATTAATGAGAGGCAAAAGGAAGGAAAGAGGGTGGGGGGTTTAGATTTGGTTTTATTAAATAAATGATTTGTCTACTATTTATCTTCCTAGTCAACGTTGAGGAAGTAACAAGAATTGCCCAGGGACAATGGGGCTTGAGACCTGAACATATATATACTTACATGCTGAGGAAAGGGGAACGGTCCAGTGGGCTCTAAGTGACAAATATCAATCCACAAAAGGGAGAATGAAGACACAGTTTTCTGAGTTTTCTGTATTCAGAATTCTGCCTAGAGTCAGCCCTGGTAACCTGCATGGGAACATGAAATAAAATAATAGAGATCACTAACTGTATCACAGCAAGTAGGTATTTGAATCCACTCTGCTCAAATATGTCAATAAGAACTTCCAAGCAATACTTCTTGTCTTATGAGAATTAACTAAATTCTCTTTCAATGACAGATTTTCTCTAAGACTAGAGAATTCAATTCAATTCAGCCAGCATCTATCATGCCCCTATTATATGCCCTCATACTACAAATCCTCACAGTGACAGAGAATCAATCTTATCTCCACTAAAAGTCAACTCTGAAAGGCCCACTCAAAAAGACCAGACAAGGGTTCAAGAGTAATGTACTGTTCACATAACTTTAGAGATATTTACACAGAATTCACTGGTTGTGTTCCACTCACAGTTGGCTTACACTATGACACACACTTAGAGTTGTGTGTCATATTGATAGGGAAATAAGCTCCAGTAACTAACACAGTGAGTTTTTTACATATTATTTTTTCTTGAGGTAAAGTTGGTGTAGACTATTATATTGGTTTCACGTGTACAACATAATAGTTCAATCTTTGTTTTCACTGTTAAGTGATCACCGCAACAAGGCTAGTTGCCATCTCCCAGCTTCCATGATGATTAACCCCCTTTACCCATTCACTCAACACCCTGCTCCCTTCCCCTCTGACACCCACCCATCTGTTTTCCACATCTATGTTTGTTTGGTTTGTTCATTTGTTCTGTTTTTATATTCCACATATAAATGAAATTGTAAGATGTTTCTCTTTGCCTGACATTTCAGTTTGTGTAATATCCTCAGGATCCTCAAGTTGTTGAAACAGCAAGATTTCCTTCTTTTTCACAGTTGAGTAATATTATATATACACATAGTGATTTCCATATCTTGGCCTTTGTAAATAATGAATACCGGGATGCATATATTTTTTCAACTAGTGTTCTTAATGTTTTTCAATTAGTGTTTCATTTTCTTCAGATAAATACCCAGAAGTGGGATAACTGGATCATAAGTTAGTTCTATCTTTAATTTTTCTGAGAAAACTCTATATTGTTTTCCATAGTAACTGTACCAATTAGCATTCTCACCAACAGTATACAAGGGTTCCCTTTTCTCCACATCCTCTCCAAAACTTGCTTATTTCTCATTTTAATAATGTGAATAAAATGTGTTATTTCTCACATTTTAATAATGTGAGAAAAGTATTGTATAAATTTAGTCATCCTAATAGGATGTGAGGTGATATCTCATTGTGGTTTTGACTTGCATTTTGATGATTACTAATGCTAAACATCTCCTCATGTCTGAATGTCTTCTTCAGAAAAATACTGTTTAGATCTTCTGCCGATTTTTAAATTGAGTCATTTGGTTTCTATGCTATTGAGTTGTTTGAGCTCTTTATATACTTTGAATATTAGCCCTTTCTTAGATATATGATTTGAAAATATTTTCTCCCATTCCATCCACTGTCTTTTCATTTTGTTGATCTGTTCTTTTGCTGTGCAAAAGCTTTTTTTAATTTGCTGTAGTCCCACTTATTTATCTTTGCCTTTGCTTTAGAAGTCAGGTTCAAAACTTCAATCCAGGACTAATGTCAAGAAGCTTACTGCCTATGTTTTCTTCTAGCGGTTTTATGGTTTCAGGCATTACATTCAAGTCTTGAATCCATTTTTAGTTAATTTTTGTGAATGGAATAATGTGGTCCAGTTTCACTCTTTTGAATGTAGCTGTCCAGTTTTCCCAACACCATTTATTGAAAAGACTATTCTTTCTCTACACACTTAGTCTCTAACATTGCCCAAAGCCAAGAGCATTCTCCAGGTAACTTATCTCTTCAACAGCAGATGGCTGATAATGTTGGGATGCTCTAAAGCCCATAATGCACTTCAAAAGAAAAGTCAACACTGTGATAACCTGAGTCTAGCAAACTGAAAAGCTGTGAAAAGGTTTGGAAGCTGAGAGTGCATGGAGAACCAGAAACAGGCATGAATTGCATGAACGTCTTCAAGAACAGGTGACCTATGTAATAACAAATGCAGAAGGAAAGCTTGTTGACCATGAGGGTCTTGGTAGTGGACCAGACCTTTAAAGACACATATCCAAGAAGTAAGTGCCTAGAAACTAATTCATTCCACCAGCCTACCTTGGGATCTTCACATTTTGATATCTTACGTTATACTTTGTTGTCATTTTGCCCCAGTACATATTATGCATTTCTTTTTTATATGCTGGAGTCTTAGTCTGTATTAATTTAATGGTTTGCATTTGTCTTAAAATTTTTATGTATACTGCTTCCAAGAGAGTGGCTTGCAGATAATAGGCTCTCAGTAAATACGTATGGGTTGATGACTGATACCCAATCACTGGAAGATGGATCATCAATTGCTTACCCTTACTCCTTTGCTAGTTTGAACCCATCCATTTTCTGTTCTCACCTGACTGTTGCTCTGAAAGTCATACTGCTAAACTTTACTTCATCACTTTACAGATTTGGTTACATTGGGATCACCTGAGATCCTGCAGCCTGGTTTCCACCCTCAGAGATTCTGATAATCAGGGCATGACCTGGGCATCGGGATTTCTGAAAGCTCCCAAAGTGATCCCTACCTGAGGTTGAAAACCTCAGCTTTACAAGCACATATGGGACAATACAGAACCAAGAAGACTAATAGGGAAAAGAGAGTCTGGAAAGTTGTCTTACCTGTCTAGAAGTCATTTATCACAATATTACACTGGCAAAATTTAGTAAGAAAACATTGATAGAAATGTCTTTTGAAAAATAGGATTGTGCAAGTTTAGGTCATTATTATTACCTATTAACACAAGAAATTTTCATGTTTTAGATTAAATGAAACATTTTCTATTGTTAAAATATTTAAATATACAGTATGCTGTTTTAGCAGTTGGGCCAGTTTAATAAAGAATATATGAAATTTTCAAGCATGAACTTTTTATGTCTCAATTGTTTCAAGAAATATGTATAGCATTATTACACCAATTAATTATATCTTATTATATATTATTATATCAACTAATTATACCCAATTTGTATAATTAGCTGGTATAATGTATATTATTATACCAACGAATTACACCTGCTTATTTAACTTATATGCAGAGTACGTCGTGCAAAATGCCAGGCTGGATGAAGCACAGGCTGAAATCAAGATTGCTCGGAGAAATATCGATAACCTCAGATATGCACCCTTATGGCAGAGAGCAAAGAGGAACTAAAGAGCCTGTTGATGAAAGTGAAAGAGCAGAGTGAAAAAGTTGGCTTAAAACTCAACATTCAAAACACTAAGATCATGGCATCTGGTCCCATCACTTCATGGGAAATAGATGGGAGAACAATGGAAACGGTGAGAGACTTTATTTTGGGGGACTCCAAAATCAGTGCAGATGGTGACTGCAGCCATGAAATTAAAAGATGCTTGCTCCTTGGAAGACAAGCTATGACCAACCTAGACAGCATATTAAAAAGCAGAGACATTACTTTGCCCACAAAGGTCCGTCTAGTCAAGGCTATGGTTTTTCCAGTAGTCATGTATGGATGTGAGAGCTGGACCATAAATAAGGCTGTGCCGAAGAGTTGATGCTTTTGAACTGTGTTGTTGGAGAAGACTCTTGAGAGTCCCTTGAACTGCAAGGAGATCAAACCAGACAATCCTAAAGGAAATAAGTCATGAATATTCACTGGAAGGACTGATCCTGAAGCCGAAGCTCCAATAGTTTGGCCACCTGATGCAAAGAGCTGACATTAGAAAAGACCTGATGCTGGGAAAGATTGAAGGCAGAAGAAGGGGGCGACAGAGGATGAGATGGTTGGATGTCATCACTGATTTGATGGACATGAGTTTTAGCAAGCTCCGGGAGATGGTAAAGGACAGGGAAGCCTGGTGTGCTGCAGTCCATGGGTTCACAAAGAGACAGACATGACTGAGCGACTAAACAGCAACAATACTAAGGTAGAATATCTCTGTATTATGCTTCAAGCTGAATAACCGTGCTGCTGCTGCTGCTGCTGCTGCTAAGTCACTTCAGTCGTGACCGACTCTGTGCAACCCCATGGATGGCAGCCCACCGGGCTCCACTGTCCCTGGGATTCTCCAGGCAAGAACGCTGGAGTGGGTTGCCCTTTCCTTCTCCAATGAATAACTGTGCTAGGTCAATAATAATAATAACTGTCATTTATTGATGTAAAGTAATAAGCTCTTTACAACCACTGTTTTATGTATATGTAACAAGAACACTGTTTAAAACAGAGAAAAGGTTTTAATTTTAATGAGGTCCAATTGATTAATTTTTCCTTTTATGGGTCATGCTTTTGGTGTCAAGTATAAGAGCTTTTTCCCTAATCCTAGGTCCCAAAGACTTTATCCTGTTTTTCCTAGAAATTTTATAGTTTTATATTTTACACTTAAGTTCATAATCCATTTTGAATTCATTTCTGTATAAAGTGTGAGGATACACTGCCTTTAGGATTTTCTTTTTTGCCAATGGATATTCAACTGTTCCAGCACCACTTATTGAAAAAAAACTGTCATTCTTCCATTGGATTGCTCTTGCTCCTTTGTCAAAAATTAACCAGTCATATTTGTGCAAGGAGATCCAACCAGTCCATTCTGAAGGAGATCAGCCCTGGGATTTCTTTGGAAGGAATAATGCTAAAGCTGAAACTCCAGTACTTTGGCCACCTCATGCGAAGAGTTGACTCATTGGAAAAGACTCTGATGCTGGGAGGGATTGGGGGCAGGAGGAGAAGGGGACGACAGAGGATGAGATGGCTGGATGGCATCACTGACTCGATGGACATGAGTGAACTCCAGGAGTTGGTGATGGACAGGGAGGCCTGGCGTGCTGCGAATCATGGGGTCGCAAAGAGTCGGACACGACTGAGCGACTGATCTGATCTGATCTGATTTCTGGGTTAACTATTCTGTTTCATTGACTTATATGCATCTATCCATACTGTAGTTATAAGCCTGAACATCAAGAAGAATGTTTCCTCCCACTTTATTCTTATTTTTCAAAACTATTTTGGTCAGTCTAGAACTTTTATTTTTCCATTTGGATTTTAGAATATGCTTGTTTATGTCTACCAAAAAAAACCTTGCTTGGATTGATAGGAACTGGGTTAAAAAGTATTTGATTTAGGAAGCATTGACATTTTTCCTCTGTTGAGTCTTCCAGTGTATCAATATAGTATGTTTTTCCAAATATTTAGGTCTTCTTTGATTTCTTTCATCAGCATTTTATCACATCCTTCACACCAATCCTGTACATGTTGTGTTAGATTTATACCTAAATCTTTAAATTTTTTGGTGTAAATGAAACAGTCCTGTATTTTTTTAATTAATTAATTTATTTTAATTAGAGGATAATTACCTTACAATATTGTGATGGTTTTTTGCCATACATCAACAAGAAAACTAAGATCATGGCATCTGATCCCATCACTTCATGGCAAATAGATGGGGAAACAGTGGAAACAGTGACAGACTTTATTTTTGGGGGCTCCAAAACCACTGCAGATGGTGATTGCAGCCATGAAATTAAAAGATGCTTGCTCCTTGGAAGAAAAGGTATGACCAACCTAGACAGCGTATTAAAAAGCAGACACATTACTTTGCCAACAAAGGTCCATCTAGTCAAGGTTATGGTTTTTCGAGTAGTCATATATGGATGTAAGAGTTGGACCATAAAGAGAGCTGAGTGTTGAAGAATTGATGCTTTTGAACTGTGGTGTTGGAGAAAACTCTTGAGAGTTCCTTAAACTGCAAGGAGATCCAACCAGTCCATCCTAAAGGAGACCAGTCCTGGGTGTTCATTGGAAGGACTGATGTTGAAGCTGAAACTCCGATACTTTGGCCACCTGATGCAAAGAGCTGACTCATTGAAAATACCCTGATGCTGGGAAAGATTGAAGGCAGGAGGAGAAGGGGACGACAGAGGATGAGATAGTTGGATGGCATCACCGACTCAATGGATATGAGTTTGAGTAGGCTCCAGGAGTTGGTGATGAACAGGGAGGCCTGACGTGCTGCAGTCCATGGGGTCACAGAGTCAGACATGACTGAGCGACTGAACTGGACTGAACTGAACATGAATCGGCACAGACACACTCGTGGTACTGTTTTTTAATCTTGGTTTCCAGTTTTTGTTGTCAGTGTATAGAAAAGCTATTGATTTTTACGTGCTGATGTATTCTGTGATCTTACTAAACTCACTTATTAGTACTAGGAGTTTTGTGTCAGTTTTTCTTCGTCTGTCTCAGATCCTGTGGGATTTTCTACATAGACAATCATCTCATCTGCAAATAAACACAGTTTTATTTCTTCCTTTCTAATCTGTATGTATTTTTTCTTTCTCATGCCTTATTTTATTTCACTCACTGGGACTTCAGGTACTATGTTAATAGGAATAGTGAGAACAGACATCCTTAGCTTGTTTCCTGATCTCAGAGGAAAGCATTTAATCTTTTATCATTAAGTATGATGTTAGCTCTAAGGTTTTTGTTGATGCTTTTTATGAATTTAAGGAAATTCTCCTGTATTCCTAGTGTACTGCAAGTTTTATTATGAATGACAGTCGAATTTTGCCTAACGTTTTTCTTGTACATTGGTATAGTCATGTGATGTTCCTTCCTTAGCCAGCTGATATGGTGTTTTACATTGAGTTTCAGATGTTGAACCATCCTGTATACCTGGAATAAATTCCACTTATATGTGATATATTATTCCTTTTATACATTGTTGTAGTTGATTTGCTAAAATTTGCTTGAGGATATTTATACTTAAGTTCATGAGACTTATCAGCCTATCATTTCCTTTTTGAAGACATTTGTCTAGTTTTTGATATCAGGCTAATATTGCCCTCATAAAAAGTTAGGTAGTTGGGACAGGTTCCCTTTTCTTATATTTCCTAGAAGAGATCACGTAAAATTTTTGTTACTTCTTGAATGTTTGATAAGTTTCTCCAATAAAGTCATTTGGGCCTGAATATTCAATTTTTAAGAGTTTTTAAATAATAAATTCATTTTCTTTTATTATTAAAAGTCTATTCAGGTTATCTATTTTATCTTAGTTGTATTTTAGCAGATGGTGGTTTTTTGAGGGAGTCGTTTAATTCTTCTCAGTTGTCATATTATGAGTGTAATGTTGTTCATAGTTGTCCCTTATTATCCTTTTAATGGCTGAAGGATCTATAAATTATATTCCTTGTCATTAAAGATATTGGTGATTTCTTCTCTATTTTTATCTTACTAAAGGTAAGATAAAAATAAGATTTCAAAAGTAAGATAAGATTTTAGTCTTACTAGAAGTTTATAGTTTATTAATTTTATTGATTTTTTTTTCCCCAAAGAACCAGATTTTCACTTCATTAATTTTCTCTAATGTTTTCCTATTTTGAATTCCAATGATTTCTGCTACCTTGACATGTGCTATCCATTCCTCTGCTTGTTCGGGATTTATTTTTATGTCATCATTCTAATTTCTTGAGGTAAAAACTTGGATGACTGCTTTGAGATCTTTCCTCTTCTCTAATGTAAGTCTTGAGTCCTTTCAATCCCACAAATTTTGATAAACTATGCTTTCACTTTCACTCAGTTTTAAGTATTTTTTAATTTCCTTTGTGATTTCCTCTTTGACCCAGGGATTATTTGGAAGTGTGTTATTTCATTTCTAGGTGCTTATAGATTTTCCTGTTGCCTTTCTGTCGGTGATTTCTAGCTACAGTGTAATGTGATCAGAGAGCACACTCTATGTGGTTTCTTTTTAAATAGTTTAATGTTTGATGACTCAGGATAGGATCTGTCTTGGTGAATGCCCCATGGGACTTGAAGAGAATGTATATTCTGCTTTTGTTGGATAGAATGTTCTACAAATGCCTATTAGTTCTATTGTTTAATGGTGGTGTTCAGTTCTATAGTCTCAATAAGGTCCTATCTAGTAATTCTATCAGTTGTGGAGAGTGAGATGTTGATGTCCCCAGTTATAAGCAATCTCGGTGTCAACAAGCCTTCCAGTGATTCAGCGGTGTGCTAAGGTTGGAGGACCACTGACTCAGAACAGTTACTCAATAAGGTTAGCTGAGTTGCATAAAACTTTCACTGTTTTATAAACTATAAATTAGAACTTTTTAATGAACTTGATATTGTTTTAAGTGAGTGCAAAAAAATTGTTCAAATTGAGTAAGGTAGAAATACAAGGGAAACTCTAACCCCAATTGTTTTCCCATTCATTCAAATAAGCAATAAGCTGTATCACGATGACCTACCACGAGGATAGGGTCACCATAAGCAGCTCCACACATGGGAGAGCGCCCGAAAACCTCTGGGGTTTTAACTAAAGCCCAGCTTTATTTTTAAAGCTAAATTTTAAACTTAAACAAAGGTCCACATAATGCATTAATTGATTATTTCTGAGGCTGGTTAATTTATTAGCATGTACATTCAATCATTGAATATTTACTGAAATCCTCTTATGATCCAAGAACTGTACAAGGTACTAAAAATAAAGCAGAGAACAAGACATAGAGTTTACTACGTATACAAATAATCACTTTAATTATAATTGTAATAAATACTATCAAAAAGAAGGGCAGAGTGCTAACACAGTATATAATAGCAGGCCTAGCCTGGTCCAAAGGGATCAGGGAAGTTTTCCTGATGACAAGTAATCTGAGATTTAAAGGATGAGTTAAATTTAGTCTAATGAAGAGGGAGGAAATGAGGTTAAAAATCAAGGGAAGTCTATTTGTCAAAAACTAAAAGAAATAGTTTGGTCTTATGCAGGCAGTAGAAGTAAAGATGCACTAGCAAGAAAATTGAGGGTGATGGTAGGAACCAGAGGGAGAACTCATTTACCTAAAGTGGCCCATATGGAGATCACAGCTTCCAGCCAACTCAAGTGCATTTCGACAATTCAGTGAGACTGAGGACCTGTGAAATAACGATAGGTGCCTCTTACCAAATCCTACAGTGTTCCGGAACAGTACCAGGAACCTCCTGAACGTTCACTCCTATAATTTCTTGGGTCCACATAAACACAGTTTGGTTTCTACTAGAATGAAAGCTGTTGGAGAAGGAAATGGCAACCCACTCCAGTGTTCTTGCCTGGAGAGTCCCAGGGATGGGGGAGCCTGGTGGGCTGTCGTCTATGGGGTCACACAGAGTCGGACACAACTGAAGTGACTTAGCAGCAGCAGCAGCAGAATGAAAGCCATTGAGGGGCCATATTGAAAAGGTAAATGGGGAAAAATCAAACTGGGCATTGAGAGATCTTCCTTCATCAGCTCCTAGGCATTGGGGAGGATAAGAAAGTAACATTATAGATAGGAAAGAAAATTAGCATTTGTCAAGGGTCTTGCTTAGTGGTCTGGTAGCTGAGACTCTGTGCTCCCACTGCAAGGGGCCTGGGTTCAATCCCTGGTCAGGGAATCAAACATGTCACATGCCATAACTAAGAGTTCACAAGCTACAACTAAGACCCAGCACTGCCAAATAAATAAACTTTTTTTTTTAATTAGCATTTGTCAAGGGCTTTCTGTGTGCTAAGCACCTTTTTGATTGATAATTTGGCACATGTTATCTGTGTTCATCTCTTCTAATATTCACAATAACTCCAGGAAAGAGGGGCATCATTTTTCTCATCTTAAGGCATAGAAAGCAAGACTCAGAAGTAAAGTAACTTTCTCATGATGAAAGCTACTGACTAGCCAAGTATAGTGCTGAATCCAGGGTCTAGTGATTTATACTTGGGGCAGATTCCCTGAGAGCTATGTTCCATCCCAGAGACACTTGTTCCATTTTTAATTCCAGTCTCATTGTTTCTTTGCCTTGCCCTGCTATGTCAGACCCTGGATTAACTCTAATCCCAGCCACCCTAGTCTCCATAGCCACCCATCTCTGACTCTTCCTCTTATATTCACCAAGACTCTTTCTGTAATACTCAATAACCAAAGCAAGATGTTTGCCCAATGCTTGAAAGGCTACTTTATAAGTATAATGTTGAGAATTTACAATGCAAGCCATATCATTCTAAGAAAGTTCAAATCCATTATTTTACCCTCCTTCCTTTATTACAGTGATGAATACAGAATCTTAGTACTCAAAGTCTAAAGGAACATTTTTAGCTCTGCTACTGATATTTTACTGTTTCAAGATCTTAGTGCTATCGTATTATTATGATTTTATATGGATTCTAATATGACTTTAGGGTACTGTGAGATCTGTAAAATATATTTATGCAGCATCAGAAAAAGAACTGAGATGGTTATGAAGGGAACAAAAGAAAACAAAACACCATAAGATGCTGGAAATCACTGTGGATATTCTATATCTGTTACCTGGTATGAGACTCATACAGGAACAATTTCCTATAGCACACAGATAACAATTGAAAAGCCAAAGTATAATTTCAGTTGGGAATCAGGTTGTGTGTAGTGGGCCTTTTCCTAATCTAGAGAAATAAAATATATATAAACTCCAGAAAACTATGCTTTCCAAGTTCTAGTGTCCATGTGAATAGTGAGTTTAGGTTTTAATCAATTGTAAAAACCACAAATGTAATTCATTAGGTTGTAATGGGAACAATAAAGTAGAATGAGAGTAAAAATATGTGAATACTGTTTTCAAGATAAGTAGTTAAGTTGGACAGAAATAAAAACTGAAAATCAAAAAAAAAAACTGAAAATCTGGGAAGCTCATGTATTTTTTTTTTTTTCATTTCTAGAACAAAGCACCGATCAGCATTAGCTTTTTAAAATTTTTTATTTTGTTTCAATTTTTATTTTATACTGAAGCATAGGTGAATAACTATGCCCATTTAAAAGAGATAACCAACAAGGACCTACCATATGGCACAGGTATTCTGCTCAATATTCTGTAATAACCTAAATGGGGAAATAACTTGAAAAATAATAGATACATGTATATATGTAACTGAAGCATTAGCTTTAAATAAGCTGATTTTAAATGTTGTTTCAAACAATGTTTCTTTATTCTTTTTACTCTTTGGATAAACACATACTATAGAAGTAGCAGCACTAGATTGGCATCACTGCCTAGGCAAGCAGAGGGTCCTAGAGAATCCAAGAAAAGGGAATAGGAAGCCAGCTCTAATTATCCACCCTAGTAGCTTCCTAGCAATACTGGAAGAGCCTAATATTGTTGAGAAGTAAATTGTTTGCCTTGCTATATGGTATTTAGTTTTTAATCTCCACATTATACTTAAAGGAGGTTTCCCTGATCTGCTTGCAATGCAAGAGACTCAGGTTCAATCCCTGGTTCGGAAAAATGGCTACCCACTCCAGTATTCTAGCCTGGAGAATTCCATGGACAGAGGAGCCTGATGGGCTACAGTCCATGGGGTCACAATGAGTTGAACATGACTGAGAAGATAGAAATTTTATCGAAGTATAGTTTATTTACAATATTGTGTTTGTTGCAGGTGTACAGCAAAGTGATTCAGTTTATATTCATATATACATCTGTACATAATATATATGAACATATGTGTGTGTATATATAAATATCTCTTAACATATGTGTGTGTGTGTATATATATATCTTTTCAGATTCTTTTCCCTTATAGATTATTACAAAAGATGGAGTATTGCTTTCTATGCTATACAGTAGGTCCTTGTTGGTTATCTATTTTATATATAGTAGTGTGTATCTGCTTGGAGAAGACAATGGCACCCCACTCCAGCACTCTTGCCTGGAAAATCCCATGGACAGAGGAGCCTGGTAGGCTGCAGTCCATGGGGTCGCAAAGAGTCAGTCACGACTGAGTGACTTCCCTTTCACTTTTCACTTTCATGCATTGGAGAAGGATATGGCAACCCATTCCGGTGTTCTTGCCTGGAGAATCCCAGGGACAGGGAGCCTGGTGGGCTGACGTCTATGGGGTCGCACAGAGTCCAACATGACTGAAGTGACTTAGCAGCAGCAGCAGTGTGTATCTGCTAATCCCAACCTCCTAATTTTTCCCTCCCTTCCTTTCTCTTTTGGTAAACATAAGCTTGTTTTCTACGTCAGTTTATTTCTGTTTTGCATATAAGTTCATCTGTATCATGTTTTTTAGATTCCACATACAAGCAATATCATGTAATATTTGTCTTAGTCTGACTTACATCACTTAGTATTGAAATGGAGCAGGACTCTGTGCTCCTTGCACCCCATGTCCTCAGCCTGCTTTTTGCCCGTATATAAACTTCAGCCACTCCTGTATTCTTGCCTGGAGAATCCCATGGACAGAAGAGCCTGGCAGGCTACAGGCCATGGGTTTGCTAAGAGTCGGACATGACTGAGTGACTAAACTTTGGTCAAAGAATAAGCTTAATCAAAGAAGTGATAAAATGCAGAAACAAAGAAAAACAGTTAAAGAAGACCAAATAATAATAGTTTAGTCCTTAAGCAAAGTTAAGGAAAGTCCCTCCTCAAGGGCTATAGATAATATTCTGAGCCATCTCCTTTGAGCTGCTTTGTAGATACTGAAACCACCCCCACCCAGGTGGAAGATGTTAACTACTTGATGACCAAACTGAAGCCATGACAAAAGCTGCCACAATTCAGAGAACTGAACTCAAAGAAGGACTTCCCTGGTGGTTCGGAGGTAAAGAATCAGCCTGCAATGCAGGAGTTGCAGGAGTCAACTGGTTCAGTCCCTGGGTCAGGAAGATCCCCTGGAGGAGGGCATGGCAGTCCATTCCATTATTCTTGCCTGGAGATTCCCATGAACAGAGGAGCCTGGAAATCTACAGTCCATAGATCGGAAAGAGTCAGACACGACTGAAGAGACACCACACATACACGCACGGCCTCAAAGAAATGGAAGCAAACTTCCCCTCACCACTCCCAGATTTCTGGCCTCTGAAATAAAGCGAACTTTCCTTTCCTCCAACCTTGCGGGGTTTTAAGGGGCGAGCAGTGTTTTGCATCCAAATAAGGCTGTGCTCTCGCGATATCTAGCTTCCAGGGGTTTTCCCAAGCGGAGCCATCAGCCATGACAACGTGCTGGGATGGTTCCGATAAGTCTGCTGCTCCTGACTAGCTTGCCCTGGGAGCAAGCTTTGGGCGGAACATTCCTAGCAGTTCCTGAAACCATTTGTTTCAGGGATCCTCCCCGTGTCCCTCCTGCTCGGCACTGGTTGTCAACTTATGCTTTTCGTCAGTGGAATGGAAAAATGGACCTGGACAAGCTGATGAACTCCAAGACCAAGTAAGTCCACTGGTGTGCAGCTGGGCAAACTTCTCTCTTTTGAGCACGAAGTTTTATTTTTGCATTTTCCAAATGGTTCTGATGTCAGTCTGCTCTTGAGGACCTTTTGTGAGCACAGAGAGTCATTTGGGCATTTTGACAACTGGTTCTGATGTGTGTTTATCATTGAGGATCCTTTTTGTTGGGGAAGAGTTTATTTGGGATACCATTTCAGGCATCCTACCAGTGGATTTGTGGCAATTCTGTCTTCTGGTGTGTGAGTGTGTGTTCCATTTGTGAGACTGGTATTCTTGTTCCCTTTTGCAAAATGGGAAATTCAAATTCAATTTATTAGAAAAATTTTATCTGTTGAACCTATGACTAAGACAAAGATAATTTTTTAACACTGTATGGCAATGGTGCTCTTTAAACTCTGGAGAAAACTGATCAAGATGAAACTCTTTTGAAACTCCAAAACGAGTTCTTTTTGCAAATGCAATTAAGACAAAGGTAACTTGATTAAAACACTTTTTTCAGAGAGTATAAAAATATACCTAGGAGAAAACTTGAAGTTAACTTTCATCATGTCCTTAAAATACAAACACAATCCACTTTGCCTGAGTTAATGAGTAGAACTTCAAGACAAAAGAAAAAGAAAAAGGAAGAAAAATGTTTTTAAAACTGAAGTCTATAAATTTAACTTATTCCAATTGTTACTTATAGATGAGTAAGTTTTATATTGAAATATTTGATTTATGATTAAATTTTAAGATGAAAGTATGAGATCTCTGGATATATATGTGTGAGATATTGTCATAAATGGGATAAAAACTTTTGGGTGAACATTTTGGATATAATTATGTTTCAGGGATGTCTACTTTAATTTTTACAGATTTTTGGTAATTTGAAACAGAGTTTCGCTAAATTAAGTTAAATGAAGAGATTTAATTTAAAAGTTTAAATCATTTTTAAGCTAATATACTGGAACTTTGATTGCCAGCCAGACAAGTCTGGTTTACCTGATTTTGTCTTCTTATGAAAAAAGAAAAAAACTAAAGATGTTTGGGTTTTTTAAACACACATATGGCACCACATTAAAGAGAAATTGTGCTACGAGAAAAATGTATGTTTTTAGTGGTTATGGAATATATTCTTAAGTTTGCCAATCATAACATTTTGATATAACAGTTCAATTACTTGTTTCTTGGTTCTGTTAAGGTCTTTTAAAGGTTAAAAATTATAATATGCAATTAAAGCTACTACAAATGATAAAGGATGCATTTCAGTGCGTAAACCAAGTAGGATGTGTGTTGTTGGCAGGAGAAGGTATAAAGAATGGAAATATTATTGTTGATGGATAAAAGGAGAAAATGTTGTTGTTTCTGGATGGGAAAAATATGGGACAAATTAATATAGATAGAGAAAATGATGATAGTTTGTGAAAAAGGAACTTTGAGAAAAGAATTCTGTGTGTTCTCAAACTGAATAAAATTGGATTGAATTTAATTAGATAAATGAATTTTGTTATTAATAGTAAGTTGGTACAAGGCTGGGATTTAATTTTCTCTCTGTGTGTTAAGAGAATAACATTTTCCTTGTATATTGAGCTGCTTTTGATAACAGATATGTTTCTTTCTCTACCTAACTTTGAGTTTTCCAGAAGGTTCCCTGAGACACTGCAGAGGGAAATATTGATAAGAACTTTAAAGAATTCTAATGGGAAGCTATTATTTTACTTGTAACCATATTTTTCAACGATGACAAAAACTGTCTAGTGAAGTTATCACAGAGTCCAAGTCCTTACGCTGTATACCATGCAGAGTCTAAGTCTGTTGCTAAAAGCACATGTATGTTTGTGTGTCAGTTGAATATAACTGATAAAATGTATAGCTTGTAAAGAGTTTCCCTGGCAGCAGAAGGGATACAGCTGTATCCCTGTCAGGGTACTTCCCTGTCAGAAGTACCTCTCTGTACTTGAGATGGAACAAAGACTGTTTGCAGAATGAAGACATAGGAGGGAAGCAGTAGTGGAAATGAGGTAATTTTTAAGAAATATGATTTACAAAACTGGCCCTAAAAAAATTTTTAAAGAAAAATTCAGTTAGAAGAAATACAAAACACTATCAAAGACCTACTCACTATCACCCCCTCATCATCCCTGGCCACACACACACAAACACACACACATACACAAATGATTTATAAAAGTACCTTGTTCAGATTGTTTCATAGAGGAAACCAAATTTTTAAAGGCAAATAATTCCAGTGCTAATTAAAATACTATATAAACAAAAAGCAATATAAATAAAACATTGCAGTAATACCTAATTCTGATGAAGATACATTAAAAGATACAAAACACATATTGGCTAATTAAACTAGCAAACCAAATCTTGAATTATATTAAATGAGTGAGACTTATTCTAGGAATAAAATACACATAGTTAGTCTTATATATTTAATTTATGAATGTGGTCCGCTGGAGAAGGGAATGGCAACCACTTCAGTATTGTTGCCTTGAGAACCCCATGAACAGTATGAAAAGGCAAAATGATAGGATACTGAAAGAGGAACTCCCAAGGTCAGTAGGTGCCCAATATGCTACTGGAGATCAGTGGAGAAATAACTTCAGAAAGAATGAAGGGATGGAGCCAAAGCAAAAAGAATACCCAGCTGTGGATGTGACTGGTGATAGAAGCAAGGTCCGATGCTGTAAAAAGCAATATTGCCTAGGAACCTGGAATGTCAGGTCCATGAATCAAGGCAAATTGGAAGTGGTCAAACAAGAGATGGCAAGAGTGAATGTCGACATTCTAGGAATCAGCGAACTCAAATGGACTGGAATGGGTGAATTTAACTCAGATGACCATTATATCTACTACTGCGGGCAGGAATCCCTCAGAAGAAATGGAGTAGCCATCATGGTCAACAAGAGTCCGAAATGCAGTACTTGGATGCAATCTCAAAAACGACAGAATGATCTCTGTTCGTTTCCAAGGCAAACCATTCAATATCACAGTAATCCAAGTCTATGCCCCAACCAGTAACACTGAAGAAGCTGAAGTTGAACGGTTCTATGAAGACCTACAAGACCTTTAGGAACTAACACCCAAAAAAGATGTCCTTTTCATTATAGGGAACTGGAATGCAAAAGTAGGAAGTCAAGAAACACCTGGAGTAACAGGCAAATTTGGCCTTGGAATACGGAATGAAGCAGGGCAAAGACTAATAGAGTTTTGCCAAGAAAATGCACTGGTCATAGCAAACACCCTCTTCCAACAACACAAGAGAAGACTCTACACATGGACATCACCAGATGGTCAACACTGAAATCAGATTGATTATATTCTTTGCAGCCAAAGATGGAGAAGCTCTATACAGTCAGCAAAAACAAGACCAGGAGCTGACTGTGGCTCAGATCATGAACTCCTTATTGCCAAATTCAGACTTATATTGAAGAAAGTAGGGAAAACCACTAAACCATTCAGGTATGACCTAAATCAAATCCCTTATGATTATACAGTGGAAGTGAGAAATAGATTTAAGGGCCTAGATCTGATAGATAGAGTGCTGATGAACTATGGACTGAGGTTCGTGACATTGTACAGGAGACAGGGATCAAGACCATCCCCATGGAAAAGAAATGCAAAAAAGCAAAATGGCTGTCTGGGGAGGCCTTACAAATAGCTGTGAAAAGGAGAGAAGTGAAAAGCAAAGGAGAAAAGGAAAGATATAAGCATCTGAATGCAGAGTTCCAAAGAATAGCAAGAAGAGATAAGAAAGCCTTCCTCGGCGATCAGTGCAAAGAAACAGAGGAAAACAACAGAATGGGAAAGACTAGAGATCTCTTCAAGAAAATTAGAGATACCAAGGGAACATTTCAGGCAAAGATGGGCTCGATAAAGGACAGAAATGGTATGGACCTAACAGAAGCAGAAGATATTAAGAAGAGGTGGCAAGAATACACAGAAGAACTGTACAAAAAATATCTTCACGACCCAGATAATCACGATGGTGTGATCACTACCTAGAGCCAGACATCTTGGAATGTGAAGTCAAGTGGGCCTTAGAAAGCATCACTATGAACAAAGCTAGTGGAGGTGATGGAATTCCAGTTGAGCTCTTTCAAATCCTGAAAGATGGTGCTGTGAAAGTGCTGCACTCAATATGCCAGCAAATTTGGAAAACTCAGCAGTGGCCACAGGACTGGAAAAGGTCAGTTTTCATTCCAATCTCAAAGAAAGGCAATGACAAAGAATGCTCTAACTACCGCACAATTGCACTCAACTCACATGCTAGTAAAGTAATGCTCAAAATTCTACAAGCCAGGATTCAGCAATACGTGAACCGTGGACTTACTGATGTTCAAACTGGTTTTAGAAAGGCAGAGGAACCAGAGATCAAATTGCCAACATCTGCTGGATCATGGAAAAAGGAAGAGAGTTCCAGAAAAACATCTACTTCTGCTTTATTGACTATGCCAAAGCCTTTGACTGTGTGGATCACAATCAACTGTGGAAAATTCTGAAAGAGATGGGCATACCAGACCACCTGACCTGCCTCTTGAGAAATCTGTATGCGGGTCAGGAAGCAACAGTTAGAACTGGACATGGAACAACAGATTGGTTCCAAATAGGAAAAGGAGTACATCAAGGCTGTATATTGTCCCCCTGCTTATTTAACTTATATGCAGAGTACATCATGAGAAACGCTGGACTGGAAGAAACACAAGCTGGAATCAAGATTGCCGGGAGAAATATCCATAACCTCAGATATGCAGATGACACCACCCTTATGGCAGAAAGTGAAGAGGAACTAAAAAGCCTCTTGATGAAAGTGAAAGTGGAGAGTGAAAAAGTTGGCTTAAAGCTCAACATTCAGAAAACGAAGATCATGGCATCCGGTCCCATCACTTCATGGGAAATAGATGGGGAAACAGTGGAAACAGTGTCAGACTTTATTTTTCTGGGCTCCAAAATCACTACAGATGGTGACTGCAGCCATGAATTTAAAAGATGCTTACTCCTTGGAAGGAAAGTTATGATCAACCTAGATAGCATATTCAAAAGCAGAGACATTAGTTTGCCAACAAAAGTCCGTCTAGTCAAGGCTATGGTTTTTCCTGTGGTCATGTATGGATGTGAGAGTTGGACTGTGAAGAAGGCTGAGCACTGAAGAATTGATGCTTTTGAACTGTGGTGTTGGAGAAGACTCTTGAGAGTCCCTTGGACTGCAAGGAGATCCAACCAGTCCATTCTGAAGGAAATCAGCCCTGGGATTTCTTTGGAAGGAATGATGCTAAAGCTGAAACTCCAGTACTTTGGCCACCTCATGTGAAGAGTTGACTCATTGGAAAAGACTCTGATGCTGGGAGGGATTGGGGGAAGGAGGAGAAGGGACGACAGAGGATGAGATGGCTGGATGGCATCACTGACTCGATGGATGTGAGTCTGAGTGAACTCCGGGAGTTGGTGATGGACAGGGAGGCCTGGCGTGCTGTGATTCATGGGGTCGCAAAGAGTCAGACACGACTGAGCGACTGAACTGAACTGAACTGAAAACCCATTATATACCCATATATACCCATTTAAATGCAGAGTTCCAAAGAATAGCAAGGAGATATAAGAAAGCCTGCCTCAGTGATCAGTGCAAAGAAACAGAGGAAAACAACAGAATGGGAAAGACTACAGATCTCTTCAAGAAAGTTAGAGGTACCAAGAGAACATTTCATACAAAGTTGGGCACATTAAATGACAGAAATGGTATGTACCTAACAGAAGCAGAAGATATAAAGAGGTAGCAAGAATACCTAGAAGAACTATACAAAAAGATCTTCATGACCCAGAAAACCACAATGATGTGATCACTCACCTAGAGCCAGATATCCTGGAATGTGAAGTCAAGTGGGCCTTAGGAAGCATCATATGAACAAAACTAGTGGAGGTGATGGAATTCCAGTTGAGCTATTTCAAATCCTAAAAGATGGTGCTGGGAAAGTGCTGCACTTAATATGCCAGCAAATTTGGAAAACTCAGCAGTGGCCACAGGACTGGAAAAGGTCAGTTTTCATTCCAATCCCAAAGAAAGCCAATGCCAAAGAATGCTCAAACTACCACACGGTTGCACTCATCTCACACACTAGCAAAATAATGCTCAAAATTCTCCAAGCCAGGCTTCAACAGTATGTGAACTTTGAACTTCCAGATGTTCAAGCTGGATTTAGAAAAGGCAGAGGAACCAGAGATCAAATTGCCAACATCCGCTGCATCATCGAAAAAGCAAGAGAATTCCAGAAAAACATCTACTTCTGCTTTATTGACTATGCCAAATTCTTTGACTGTGTGGATCACAACAAACCTTGGAAGATTCTTAAAAGATGGGAATACCAGACCACCTGACCTGCCTCCTGAGAAATCTGTATGCGGATCAAGAATCAACAATTAGAACTGGACATGGAACAACAGACTGGTTCCAAATCAGGAAAAGAGTATGTCAAGACTGTATATTGTCACCGTGCTTATTTAACTTATATGCAGAGTACATCACGAAAAATGCTGGGCTGGATGAAACACGAGCTGGAATCAAGATTGCCAGGAGAAATATCAGTAACCTCAGATATGTAGAAGACACCACTCTTATGGCAGAAAGCCAAGAAGAACTAAAGAGCTTCTTGATGAAAGGGAAAGAGGGGAGTGAAAAGCTGGCTTAAAATTCAACATTCAGAAAACTAACACCATGGCATCCAAGTCCCATCACTTGATGGTAAATAGATGGGGAAAAATGGAAACAGTGGAAACACCAAAATCACTGCAGATGGTGACTACAGCCATGAAATTAAAAGACGCTTCCTCCTTGGAAGAAAAGCTATGACCAACCTAAACAGCATATTAAAAAGCAGTGACATTACTTTGCCAACAAAGGTCCATCTAGTCAAGGCTATGGTTTTTCCAGTAGGCATGTATGGATGTGAGAGTTGGACTGTAAAGAAAGCTGAGCACTGAAGAATTGATGCTTTTGAACTGTGGTGTTGGAGAAGACTCTTGAGAGTCCCTTGGACTGCAAGGAGATCCAACTAGTCCTAAAGGAAATCAGTTCTGAATACACATTGGAAGGACTGATGTTGAAGCTGAAACTCCAATATTTGGCTACCTGATGTAAAGAACTGACTCATTTGAAAAGACCCTGATGCTGGGAAAGATTGAATAGGGAGAAGGGGATGATCGAGGATGAGATGGCTGGATGGTATCACCGACTCAATGAATTTGAGTATCAGTGGACATGAATTTGAGTAAGCTCTGGGAGTTGGTGATGGACAGGGAAGCCTGTCATGCTGCAGTCCATGGGGTCACAAAGAGTCAGACACAACTGAGTGACTGAACTGAACTGATATATAATATAATTTATATAAATACACATATTTGGTAAAAAGAAATTATCAGGGATCACTTATGATTTTGCTATAAAGGCATTTGATAAAATTCAGCATCCATCTGTTTATGTCTTTTGCCTATTTTTCTATTGGTTTATAAGACTTTTTAATTATTATAGAGTTCACATGGGAGAAATATTAATTTGTAGAAGGACTTTATATATTCTACATGTAGTTTCACTATGGCAAATATTTTCTTCTAGTTTGTGGTTTATCTTTTAATTCCACTATGGTTTCCTTTGAAGAACAGGGGTTTTTAATTTTAGTCTAATCAACTATATTAATATTTTCCATTTTGTCCCTTATTATTTAATCTAAGCATCATTCTCAAAAAAACTGATAGTTTGTATGCTTAAACATCTGCTGTTTATAAAATTAAGCTCTTAATAAAATGGAAATGCACAGACACTTTCTTAAGATAGTAAAATATGTTCATCCAGTTCCAAAGTTAGTTCCATGCTTAATGAAGAAACATAAGTATCACATTAAAGGCAAAAACAGAACAAGGATCTCTATCATCCCCACCATTATTCAACATTTTTCTGCATGTATTAGCCAAAGCAATTAGAAAAGGGAAGATTCTGTAAAGCTAAATAATTTTTTTAAAAGAAGAAAAGGGAAAGACATGAAGTACATAAACTGGAAAGGAAGAGATTAAATCATTTGTATATAGTAGGATCACATATCTGGAGAACCTAGGAGAGTTCACTCAAAAGCTATTTTTAACAAGAAAATACAGCAAAATGACTAAATGTGATGTTAATATACAGAAATTAATAGTTCATTTATAAAACCAAGAACCAGCTAGAAGCCATTTTATGATGGAAGTACAGCTTTTTCAGTGTGCAAGATCTACATGATTAAATGCTTTAAATACTGTAAAAGCCTAAGAGAAAACTTGAATAGCTGGAAAGTCATATTCTTTGAGAGCAAGATTCAATATTATGATGATGATATACCTGTGAATTTAACATAATCACATTAAAACTATCAAATCAATTTATTTTAATTAGACAAGCTGATTCTAAATCCAGATGTGAAATATTAGACAAGATCATTCTGCAAAAGAAGGGGAAGACTAGCCCTAAAGATCCTAAAACATAAATATTATATAGAATATAATAATGTAATAATAATCAAAAGTGAGATATTGAAGCCATAACCAAGCAGACACAGCAACTGAACAGAAAAGAAATGCCAGAAGGAGGTCCTAACACACCAAGAATCTGTTATGGAATAAAGGCACTATTTCAGATCATCAGGGAAATGCTGGTACTGAGAAAGCTGGGGGGAAGTGCCAGCAGGAGATGACGTCACCAAAACGAGAGCAGAGAGACCCCAGCCTCCATCCCCCAACAAAGATCAACAGTTAGACAACTATCCATGAGTGAAAAACAGCTCTGGGAGACCTCTAGAGTTCACTTAAGAAACTTCAACAACACAGCAGAACAAAATAGAAAACAACAAAACAAAAACTGAGACCAGCCACACATAAAGGGAAAGAGTGAGTGAGTGAGTGAAGTCGCTCAGTCGTGTCCGACTCTTTGCGACCCAATGGACTGCAGCCTACCAGGTTCCTCTGTCCATAGGATTTTCCAGGCAATAGTACTACAGTGGATTGCCATTTCCTGCTCCATTTTGCCTGCATTGCCCCATTCCCCAAGCTGCTATTGCTCTGCACCCACCAAGAGGGAGTTCCCCTGCCAGAAAGAGCTAATGTCAGCGGGAAAGATAACCAGGATGACTGACTGATGAGCTTCCCCAGACTTTAAGGGCACTGCACAAAGGCCCTGCTTCAGTTTCAACCCACCCAGACCAGCAAACTTGAGATGTGTATAGACAGGAGAAGGAAGGAAAGTAGGGCATACCAATAGCAGCCATGCAGAAGAAGTCATTGTTTTTCCCAGCGATTTGCTCTGCAAACAAGCCCAGCAATTTTTACCACTGAAAGTGTACACTTGCATACCACCGGTCTGATACCTCTCACTGGCCTCCTCTGCTCTGGGTTGTTCATTTTTTGATATTGAACTGCAAGAGCTGTTTGTATATTTTGGAGATTAATCATATATACAATGGAATATTAATCAGCCATAAATAGAAATGAAATTGTGCCATTTGCAGAGATGTGGATAGACCTAGAGACTCTCACAAAGAGTCAAGTAAGTCAGAAAGAGAGGAACAAATACCATACAATATTGCTTATATGTGAAATCTAGAAAAAGGATACAAATGAACTTATTTGCAAAGCAGATAGACATAGAGAACAAATGTATGGATACCAAGAGGGGAAAGGGGGTTGAAAAGGGGGGTGGGAATTTGGGATTGACTTCTATTGACTATTATATATAAAATAGATAACTAATGAGAACATACCATTTAGCACAGGAAACTCTACACAGTTCTCTGTGGTAAGCTAAATGGGAAAGAAATCCAAAAAAGAGGGGATATATGTATACATACAGCTGATTCATGTTGTTGTACAGCAGAAACTATCACAACACTGTAAAGCAACTATACTCCAACAAAAATTAATTTTAAAAAGGAAACTTTAAAAATTTTTGAATGACAAAAATAGAAACAACACAGCAAAACTCATAAGATGCTGCAAAAGCAGGTCTAAGTGGGAATTTTGTAACAGTAAATGCCTACAGCAGGAAAAAAAAAGAAATATTCTAATTAAAAACTCTAAATCTCAAGGAACTAGACAAAGAAGAACAAATCAAACCCAAAGTTAGCAGAAGAAAGGAAATAATAAAGATTAGAGCAGAAATAAATGAAATAGAGGCCAGAAAAGATAGGGAAAAAAATCAATGAAACTAAGATGTTTTCTTAAAAAGATAACAAAATTGACAAAATTTTAGCTAGACTAAGAAAAAAGTTAGAAAACTCAAATACATAAAATCAGAAGTGAAAGAGGAGACATTACAATGGATACCTCAGAAATACAACAATTATAAATAATAGTTATAAGAGATTGCTGCTGCTGCTACATTGCTTCAGTCGTGTCCAACTCTTAGCGACCCCATGGACTGCAGCCTACCAGGCTCCTCTGTCCATGGGATTTTCCAGGCAAGAATACTGGAGTGGGTTGCCATTGTCTTCTCCGATAAGAGATGATTATAAACATCTAAATGACAGAAATGGTATGGACCTAACAGAAGCAGAAGATATTAAGAAGAGGTGGCAAGAATACACAGAAGAACTATACAAAAAAGATCTTCATGATCCAGATAATCATGATGGTGCAATCACTCACCTAGAGCCAGACATCCTGGAATGTAAAGTCAAGTGGGCCTTAGGAAGCATCACTGTGAACAAAGCTAGTGGAGGTGATGGAATTCCAGTTGAGCTATTTCGAATCCTAAAAGATGGTGCTGGGAAAGTGCTGCACTCAATATGCCAGCAAATTTGGAAAACTCAGCAGTGGTCACAGGACTGGAAAAGGTCAGTTTTCATTCCAATCCCAAAGAAGGCAATGCCAAAGAATGTTCAAACTACCATACAATTGCACTCATCTCACATGCTAGCAAAGTAATGCTCAAAATTCTCCAAGCCAGGCTTCAACAGTATGTGAACCATGAACTTCCAGATGTTTTTTTTTTTTTTTAATTTTATTTTATTTAACTTTACAATATTGTATTGGTTTTGCCATATATCAAAATGAATCTGCCACAGGTATACATGTGTTCCCCATCCTGAACCCTCCTCCCACCTCCCTCCCCATCCCATCCCTCAGGGTCATCCCAGTGCACCAGCCCCAAGCATCCAGTATTGTGCATCAAACCTGGACTGGTGACTCATTTCATATATGATATTATACATATTTCAGTGCCATTCTCCCAAATCATCCCACCCTTTCCCTCTCCCACAGAGTCCAAAAGACTGTTCTATACTTCAGTGTCTCTTTTGCTGTCTCGTATACAGGGTTATTGTTACCATCTTTCTAAATTCCATATATATGCGTTAGTATACTGTATTGGTGTTTTTCTTTCTGGCTTACTTCACTCTGTATAATAGGCTCCAGTTTCATCCACCTCATTAGAACTGATTCAAATGTATTCTTTTTAATGGCTGAGTAATACTCCATTGTGTATATGTACCACTGCTTTCTTATCCATTCGTCTGCTGATGGACATCTAGGTTGCTTCCATGTCCTGGCTATTATAAACAGTGCTGCGATGAACACTGGGGTACACGTGTCTCTTTCCCTTCTGGTTTCCTCAGTGTGTATGCCCAGCAGTGGGATTGCTGGATCATAAGGCAGTTCTATTTCCAGTTTTTTAAGGAATCTCCACACTGTTCTCCATAGTGGCTGTACTAGTTTGCATTCCCACCAACAGTGTAAGAGGGTTCCCTTTCCTCCACACCCTCTCCAGCATTTATTGCTTGTAGACTTTTGGATCGCAGCCATTCTGACTGGCGTGAAATGGTACCTCATAGTGGTTTTGATTTGCATTTCTCTGATAATGAGTGATGTTGAGCATCTTTCCATGGGTTTGTTAGCCATCTGTATGTCTTCTTTGGAGAAATGTCTATTTAGTTCTTTGGCCCATTTTTTGATTGGGTCATTTATTTTTCTGGAATTGAGCTGTAGGAATTGCTTGTATGTTTTTGAGATTAATTCTTTGTCAGTTGCTTCATTTGCTATTATTTTCTCCCATTCTGAAGGCTGTCTTTTCACCTTGCTTATAGTTTCCTTTGTTGTGCAGAAGCTTTTAAGTTTAATTAGGTCCCATTTGTTTATTTTTGCTTTTATTTCCAATATTCTGGGAGGTGGGTCATAGAGGATCCTGCTGTGATGTATGTCGGAGAGTGTTTTGCCTATGTTCTCCTCTAGGAGTTCTATAGTTTCTGGTTTTACGTTTAGATCTTTAATCCATTTTGAGTTTATTTTTGTGTATGGTGTTAGAAAGTGTTCTAGTTTCATTCTTTTACAAGTGGTTGACCAGTTTTCCCAGCACCACTTGTTAAAGAGATGGTCTTTAATCCATTGTATATTCTTGCCTCCTTTGTCAAAGATAAGGTGTCCATATGTGCATGGATTTATCTCTGGGCTTTCTATTTTGTTCCATTGATCCATATTTCTGTCTTTGTGCCAGTACCATACTGTCTTGATGACTGTGACTTTGTAGTAGAGCCTGAAGTCAGGCAGGTTGATTCCTCCAGTTCCATTCTTCTTTCTCCAGATAGCTTTGGCTATTCGAGGTTTTTTGTATTTTCATACAAATTGTGAAATTATTTATTCTAGCTCTGTGAAGAATACCGTTGGTAGCTTCATAGGGATTGCATTGAATCTATAAATTGCTTTGGGTAGTATATTCATTTCCACTATATTGATTCTTCCAATCCATGAACATGGTATACTTCTCCATCTATTAGTGTCCTCTTTGATTTCTTTCACCAGTGTTTTATACTTTTCTATATATAGGTCTTTAGTTTCTTTGGGTAGATATAGTCCTAAGTATTTTATTCTTTTCGTTGCAATGGTGAATGGAATTGTTTCCTTAATTTCTCTATTTTCTCATTATTAGTGTATAGGAATGCAAGGGATTTCTGGGTGTTGATTCTATATCCTGCAACTTTACTATATTCATTGATTGGTTCTAGTAATTTTCTGGTGGAGTCTTGAGGGTTTTCTATGTAGAGGATCATGTCATCTGCAAACAGTGAGAGTTTTACTTCTTCTTTTCCAATTTGGATTCCTTTTATTTCTTTTTCTGCTCTGATTGCTGTGGCCAAAACTTCCAAAACTATGTTGAATAGTAATGGTGAAAGTCAGCACCCTTGCCTTGTTCCTGACTTTACAGGAAATGCTTTCAATTTTTCACCATTGAGGATAATGTTTGCTGTGGGTTTGTCATATATAGCTTTTATTATGTTGAGGTATGTTCCTTCTATTCCTGCTTTCTGGAGAGTTTTTATCATAAATGGATGTTGAATTTTGTCAAAGGCTTTCTCTGCATCGATTGAGATAATCATATGGTTTTTATTTTTCAATTTGTTAATGTGGTGTATTACATTGATTGATTTGCGGATATTGAAGAATCCTTGCATCCCTGGGATAAAGCCCACTTGGTCATGGTGTATGATCTTTTTAATGTGTTGTTGGATTCTGATTGCTAGAATTTTGTTAAGGATTTTTGCATCTATGTTCATCAGTGATATTGGCCTGTAGTTTTCTTTTTTTGTGGGATCTTTGTCAGGTTTTGGTATTAGGGTGATGGTGGCCTCATAGAATGAGTTTGGAAGTTTACCATCCTCTGCAATTTTCTGGAAGAGTTTGAGCAGGATAGGTGTTAGCTCTTCTCTAAATTTTTGGTAGAATTCAGCTGTGAAGCCGTCTGGACCTGGGCTTTTGTTTGCTGGAAGATTTCTGATTACAGTTTCAATTTCCGTGCTTGTGATGGGTCTGTTAAGATTTTATACTTCTTCCTGGTCCAGTTTTGGAAAGTTGTACTTTTCTAAGAATTTGTCCATTTCTTCCACGTTGTCCATTTTATTGGCATATAATTGCTGATAGTAGTCTCTTATGAACCTTTGTATTTCTGTGTTGTCTGTTGTGATCTCTCCATTTTCATTTCTAATCTTATTGATTTGATTTTTCTCCCTTTGTTTCTTGATGAGTCTGGCTAATGGTTTGTCAGTTTTATTTATCCTTTCAAAGAAACAGCTTTTGGCTTTGTTGATTTTTGCTATGGTCTCTTTTGTTTCTTTTGCGTTTATTTCTGCCCTAATTTTTAAGATTTCTTTCCTTCTACTAACCCTAGGGTTCTTCATTTCTTCCTTTTCTAGTTGCTTTAGGTGTAGAGTTAGATTATTTATTTGACTTTTTTTCTTGTTTCTTGAGGTATGCCTGTATTGCTATGAACTTTCCCCTTAGGACTGCTTTTACAGTGTCCCACAGGTTTTGGGTTGTTGTGTTTTCATTTTCATTCGTTTCTATGCAAATTTTTATTTCTTTTTTGATTTCTTCTGTGATTTGTTGGTTATTCAGCAGCGTGTTGTTCAGCCTCCGTATGTTGGAATTTTTAATAGTTTTTCTCCTGTAATTGAGATCTAATCTTACTGCATTGTCAGAAAAGATGCTTGGAATGATTTCAATTTTTTTGAATTTACCAAGGCTAGATTTATGGCCCAGGATGTGATCTATCCTAGAGAAGGTTTCGTGTGCACTTGAGAAAAAGGTGAAATTCATTGTTTTGGGATGAAATGTCCTATAGATATCAATTAGGTCTAACTGGTCTATTGTATCGTTTAAAGTTTGTGTTTCCTTGTTAATTTTCTGTTTAGTTTATCTATCCATAGGTGTGAGTGGGGTATTAAAGTTTCCCACTATTATTGTGTTATTGTTCATTTCTCCTTTCATACTTGTTAGTATTTGTCTTACATATTGCGGTGCTCCTATGTTGGGTGCATATATATTTATAATTGTTATATCTTCTTCTTGGATTGATCGTTTGATCATTATGCAGTGACCTTCTTTGTCTCTTTTCACAGTCTTTGTTTTAAAGTCTATTTTATCTGATATGAGTATTGCTACTCCTGCTTTCTTTTGGTCCCTATTTGCATGGAAAATCTTTTTCCAGCCCTTCACTTTCAGTCTGTATGTGTCCCCTGATTTGAGGTGGGTCTCTTGTAGACAACATATATAGGGGTCTTGTTTTCGTATCCATTCAGCCACTCTTTGTCTTTTGGTTGGGGCATTCAACCCATTTACGTTTAAGGTAATTATTGATAAGTATGATCCTGTTGCCATTTACTTTATTGTTTTCGCTTTGATTTTACACACCGTTTTTGTGTTTCCTGTCTAGAGAATTGGAGAAGGAAATGGCAACCCACTCCAGTGTTCTTGCCTGGAGAATCCCATGGACAGAGAAGCCTGGTAGGCTGCAGTCCATGGGGTCGCACAGTGTCAGACACGACTGAAGCGACTTGGCAGCAGTCTAGGGAATATCCTTTAGTATTTGTTGGAGAGCTGGTTTGGTGGTGCTGAATTCTCTCAGCTTTTGCTTGTCTGTAAAGCTTTTGATTTCTCCTTCATATTTGGATGAGATCCTTGCTGGGTACAATAATCTGGGCTGTAGGTTATTTTCTTTCATCACTTTAAGTATGTCTTGCCATTCCCTCCTGGCTTGGAGAGTTGCTATTGAAAGATCAGCTGTTATCCTTATGGGAATTCCCTTGTGTGTTATTTGTTGTTTGTCCCTTGGTGCTTTTAATATTTGTTCTTTGTGTTTGATCTTTGTTAATTTGATTAATATGTGTCTTGGGGTGTTTTGCCTTGGGTTTATCCTGTTTGGGACTCTCTGGGTTTCTTGGACTTGAGTGATTATTTCCTTCCCCATTTTAGGGAAGTTTTCAACTATTATCTCCTCAAGTATTTTCTCATGATCTTTCTTTTTGTCTTCTTCTTCTGGGACCCCTAT
Organism: Bubalus kerabau; assembly: GCF_029407905.1. Taxonomy (NCBI): domain Eukaryota; kingdom Metazoa; phylum Chordata; class Mammalia; order Artiodactyla; family Bovidae; genus Bubalus; species Bubalus kerabau. The sequence goes on along the minus strand of NC_073639.1, from coordinate 11,959,432 downwards.
GATTCGAATGTTGTAGCGTTTAATATTGTCCTGGAGGTCTCTGAGATTGTCCTCATTTCTTTTAATTCGTTTTTCTTTTTTCCTCTCTGATTCATTTATTTCTACCATTCTATCTTCTAATTCACCAATCCTATCTTCTGCCTCTGTTATTCTACTATTTGTTGCTTCCAGAGTGTTTTTGATCTTATTTATTGCATTATTCATTATATATTGACTCTTTTTTATTTCTTCTAGGTCCTTGTTAAACCTTTCTTGCATCTTCTCAATCCTTGTCTCCAAGCTATTTATCTGTGATTCCATTTTGATTTCAAGATTTTGGATCAATTTCACTATCATTATTTGGAATTCTTTATCAGGTAGATTCCCTATCTCTTCCTCTTTGGTTTGGTTTGGTGGGCATTTATCCTGTTCCTTTACCTGCTGGGTATTCCTCTGTCTCTTCATCTTGTTTAAATTGCTGAGTTTGGGGTGTCCTTTCTGTATTCTGGCAGTTTGTGGAGTTCTCTTTATTGCGGTGTTTCCTCACTGTGTGTGGGTTTGTACAGGTGGCTTGTCAAGGTTTCTTGGTTAGGGAAGCTTGTGTCGGTGTTCTGGTGGGTGGAGCTAGATTTCTTCTCTCTGGAGTGCAATGAAGTGTCCAGTAATGAGTTATGAGATGTCTGTGGTTTTGGGGTGACTTTGGGCAGCCTGTATATTGGAGCTCAGGGCTGTGTTCCTGTGTTGCTGGAGAATTTGCTTGGTATGTCTTTCCCTGGAACTTGTTGGCCCTTGTGTGGTGCTTGGTTTCAGTGTAGGTATGGAGGCATTTGATGAGCTCCTGTCAATTAATGTTCCCTGGAGTCAGGGTTTGGACTTAAGCCTCCTGCTTCCAGTTATCGGTCTTATTTTTACAGTAGTCTCAAAACTTCTCCTTCTATACAGCACCATTGATAAAACATCTAGGTTAAAGATGAAAAGTTTCTGCACCGTGAGGGTCACCCAGAGAGGTTCACAGCGTTACATGGAGAAGAGAAGAGGGAGGAGGGAGTTAGAGGTGACCCGAATGAGATGAGGTGGAATCAATAGAGGAGAGAGTGGGCTAACCAGTAATCACTTCCTTATGTGCACTCCACAACTGGACTGCTCAGAGATGTTCTCGGAGTTATACAGAGAAGAGAAGAAGGAGGAAGGAGACAGAGGTGGCCAGGAGGATAAAAGGAGGGAATGAAAAGGAGGGAGACAGATCCAGCCAGCAATCAGTTCCCTAAGTGTTCTCCACCATCTGGAACACACAGAAATTCACAGAGTTGGATAGAGTAGAGAAGGGTTAGGGAGGAGACACAGGCGACCTGGTGGAAAAAAAGGAGAGTCCAAAAGGGGAGAGAGCAGTCAAGCCAGTAATCTCACTCCCTAGTAAAAAATGGGTACTGAAGATTGGGTTCTTAAAGGTACAAAATTGGTAACAAATACCTAAGAGCAAAAATTAAAAATCTAGAGTAGAGTTTGGAATTTCAAATATACGATGTTAATGAAAAGAAGAAGGGAAAGAAAGAGAGAAAAAAAGAAAAAAAAAGTCACAAAAATTATAAAGAAAATATAGGTACAAAATTGATAACAAATACCAAAAAGCAAAAGTTAAAAAATCTAGAGTAGAGTTTGGAATTTCAAAAATACAATGTTAAAGAAAAGAAGAAAAAAAAAGAAAGAGAAAAACAAAAACAAAAACAAAGTCACAAAAATTATAAAGAAGATATAGGTACAAAATTGATAACAAATACCAAGAAGCATAAATTAAAAATCTAGAGTAGAGTTTGGAATTTCAGGAATACAATGTTAAAGAAAAGATGAAGCGAAAGAAAGAGAAAAAAAAAAGTCACAAAAGTTATAAAAAAATATATATAGGTACAAAATTGATAACAAATACCAAAAAGCTAAAATTAAAAATCTAGAGCAGAGTTTGGAATTTCAAAAATACAGTGTTAAAGAAAAGAAGAAAAAAAAAAAAACACAAGGTCACAAAAGTTATAAAAAATATATATGAAGTTTGCTTTTTTTTTTTTAAAAAAAAAAAGGGTCTTTTTTTTTTTTTGCAAAGTAATAGTAGGTTATAGAAGTGAAAATTAAAGGAGTAATAGAGGACTTAAAAAAATTTTTTTAATTTAAAAAAGAAAGAAAGAATGATCGTAAAAATAGTAAAAATATATATAGGACTTTCTCTGATGTTGTTGTGGGTATTGTGGGTTCAGTTCATTTTTGGCTAGTTCCTTGTTTGGCTTATATTTCTCAAGATCTATAGGCCCCTTCCTATGTAGTCAGTACTAACCACGGGGTTTTAATCTATTGCCTGTCGCTTCCAAGGCGGTTCCCTCTGTTATAGCTTCTTCTTTTTGCTGGTCTCTTCAGTGTCTGATTTCCACCCTGATACAAAGGGGGCAGTGGTGGACACCTTTTTTTTTTTTTTTTTTTTTTTAAGGCTCACTTGTTCAGTCATGCTGTGGGGAGGGAGGGACGCTGCAAATAAATAAGACTGGCGTGTGCTTGCAGTGCCTCAGCCACACTGGGCCTGCCCCCGCTCACGGCACGTGTAGCCTCCCTGCCCCCACTGCTTAGGCTCTAGGTTGCTCCGCTGGGAACCATCCGCAGCTGGCCCTGGGCTGCTTGCACCTCCCAGGTCTAAGCCGCTCAGGTTCAGGCACTCGGGTAGTCCGCAGAGGCACAGACTCGGTTGGGCCTGCGTTTTGTGCCCTTCCCAGGTCCAAGCAGCTCAGACAAGAAAGACAAGACATATACTTGTTTTTCAACAATGAGGTGTTTGGCGAGAGCAGTTGCTGCGACTTATCGCCTCCCCGCCACTCAGTTATCTGGGTGTACAACCAGCGCACCTTCTCAGGCAGATGTTGACTGTCCAGACCCCCAAGAAGTTTTAGTTAGCAAAGAAGCCTGCTTACAGTTTTGTAGATAATCTCTGAGGCTGCGATTGCCCACTTCCGGTTCTGGCTACCTGTCACCGGAGGGGGACGGTCTGCAGCCGGCTATCTCTGTACAATCCTTTGTTCCGTGCGCGGGCCTGGCGGTTAGGGCTGGCTTTTCGCGTGGTAGATATCCCACAGTCCAGTTTGCTAGCCCAAATTATTTCGCTGAGATAGCACTCGGGGTATTCAGGCCAGATCCTTACTCTAAGCGATGCAGCCCATGCCGTGCCTCCCTGCCCAGCCCCTGCTTGCTAATGGCGGATGCAGGCATCTGTGCTGCTTCTCCGCTAGGGGAGTTACCCTAGGGTTCGTAATCTGTGGGTTTTAATTGTTTATTTATTTTTCCTCCCTGTTATGTTGCCCTCTGTGCTTCCAAGGCTCAGCACAGACTCGGCAGTGAGAATGTTTCCTGGTGTTTGGAAACTTCTCTCTTTTTAAGACTCCCTTCCCGGGATGGAGCTCTGTCCCTCTCTCTTTTGTCTCTTTTTTTGTCTTTTATATTTTTTCCTACCTCCTTTCGAAGACAATGGGTTGCTTTTCTGGGTGCCTGATGTCCTCTGCCGGCATTCAGGAGTTGTTTTGTGGAATTTACTCGGCCTTTAAATGTTCTTTTGATGAATTTGTGGGGGAGAAAGTGTTCTCCCCATCCTATTCCTCCACCATCTTAGCTCCTCCCCCTCGAACTTCCAGATGTTTAAGCTGGATTTAGAAAAGGCAGAGGAACCAGAGATCAAATTGCCAACATCCGTTGGATCCTCATAAAAGCAAGAGAGTTCCTGAAAAATATCTACTTCTGCTTTATTGACTATGCCAAAGCCTTTGACTGTGTGGATCACAACAAACTGTGGAAGATTCTTTAAGAGGTGGGAATACCAGACCACCTGACCTGCCTCTTGAGAAACCTGTATGCAGGTCAAGAAGTAACAGTTAGAACCAGACATGGAACAACAGACTGGTTCCAAATTGGGAAAGGAAAGGCCATACATGGTTACCCTGCTTATTTAACTTATATGCTGAGTACATCATGAGAAACACTGGGCTGGATGAAGCACAAGCTGGAATCAAGATTACCAGGAGAAATATCAATAATCTCAGATATGTGGATGACACCACCCTTATGGCAGAAAGTGAAGAAGAACTAAAGAGCTTCTTGATGAAAATGAAAGAAGAGAGTGAAACATTGGCTTAAAGCTCAACATTCAGAAAACGAAGATCATGGCATCTGGTCCCATCACTTCATGGGAAATAGATGGGGAAACAGTGGAAACAGTGTCCGACTTTATTTTTGGGGGCTCCAAAACCACTGCAGATGGTGACTGCAGCCATGAAATTAAAAGACGCTTGCTCCTTGGAAGAAAAGCTATGACCAACCTAGACATATTAAAAAGCAGAGACATTACTTTGCTGACAAAGGTCTGTCTAGTCAAAGCTATGGTTATGGTTTTTCCAGTAGTCATGTATGGATGTGAGAGTTGGACTATAAAGAAAGCTGAGCACTGAAGAAATGTTGCTTTTGAACTGTGGTGTTGCAGAAGACTCTTGAGAGTCCCTTGGACTGCAAGGAGATCCAACCAGTCCATCCTAAAGGAGATCAGTCCTGGGTGTTCATTGGAAGGACTGATGTTGAAGCTGAAACTCCAATACTTTGGCCACCTGATGCAAAGAACTGACTCATTTGAAAAGACCCTTGCTTGGAAAGATTTTAGGTGGGAGGAGAAGGGGACAACAGAAGATGAGATGGTTGGATGGCATCACAGACTCAATGGACATGAGTTTGAGTAAGCTCCAGGAGTTGGTGATGGACAGGGAAGCTTGGTGTGCTGCAGTCCATGGGGTTGCAAACAGTCAGACACAGCTGAGAGACTGAACTGAATTGATAAACATCTAGACATCAACAAATTGTATAGCCTAGAAAAAATAGGTGAATTTCTAGAAACATACAACCTACCAACTGAATTATAAGAAAAAGAAATCTGTAGATACAATAACAAGTAAGGAAATTGAATCAATAATCAAAAATCTATCAACAACAACAAAAAAGCCAAGGACTAGGTGGTTTCACTGGTGAATTCTACCCAACATTTAAAGAATCAATGCCAGTTCTTCTCAAACTCTTCCAAGAAACTTAAAAAGAGGTAATACACACAAACTTATTTCACAAGGCCAGCATTACACTAACACCAAAGCCAGATGAGGAAAAGAAGACTTCAAGGAAATCACAGGCCAATATCCTTGATAAATATAAAAAATATGCAAAAATTCTCAGCAAAATATTGGCAAGTCAAATTCAGCCATACATTAAGTGAGGAAGTAGGATTTACTATTAGGCTGCAAGGATGGTTCAATATATGCAAGTCAATAAATATGATATACCACATTAATAGAATAAAAGATAAATATTATATAACCATCTCAGTAGATGCAGAAAAAGCATTTAACAAAATACAACCTCCATTCATGACAAAAAAAAAATGACTATTAGTAGAAATATATCTCAACATAAAAAAGGCTATGTATAACAAGCCCACAGCTACCATCATACTCAATGATGAAAGATTGAAAGCCTTTCCCCTAAGATCAGGAACAAGACAAGGGTGTCTACTCTCACCTTTCCAATTCAATATAGAACTGAACGTCCTAGCCAGAGCAATGGGTAAGAAAAAGAAATAAAATACATCAGAATTGGAAAGGAAAAAGTGAAACTCTCTCTCTTTGCAGATGACACAATTTTATACATAGAAAATCCTAAAAACTCCACCAAAAAAAGAAGCTGTTATATGTAATCAACAAACACAGTAAAGTTGCAGAATACAAAATTAACATACAAAAATCAGTAGCATTCCTATACACTAGCAATGAACTATCTGAAAAGGAAATAAAGGAAATGATTCCATTTACAATAGCATCAAAAACAGTGAAATATTTAGAAATAAACTTAACCAAGGAGATGAAAATCTGCACACTGAAAACGGTAAGACTTTGCTGAAAGAAACTGAAAAAGACACAAATAGAAAGATACCCCATGTCCAAGGATTGGAGGAATTAATATTATTAAAATATATATGGAACCACAAAAGTCCCTGAGTAACCAAAGCAATCCTGAAAGTGAAAACAGCTAAAGGCATCACATGTCCTGATTTCAAACTATACTACAAAGCTACAATAGTCAAAACAGTATGGTATTAGCATTTAAGAAGAATATAGACTAACTGAAAAGAATAAAGAGCCCAGAAATAAAATCCACATATCCAGTTAACTAATATTTGACAAGAAAGCCAAGAATACTCAATGGGAAAAGTATAGTCCCTTCAATAAATGGTGCTGGGAAAACTGGATAACCACGTGCAAGAGAATGAAATCCGACCCCGCTCTTACACCTCTCACAAAAATTAACTTAAAATATATTAAAGACTTAAACATAAGGCCTGAAACCAGTCTAGTGATGTTTGATAATAGAGCCAAAAATACTCAGTGGGGTAAATACAGTCCCTTCACACCTCTCACAAAAATTAATTCCACATGGATTAAAGACTTAAATGTAAGTGCTGAAACCACAGAACTCTTAGAAAACTTGGTGAAAAAACTCCTTGACATTGGTCTCAGCACTGATTGTTTGTATGTAACATCTAAAGCAGAAGCAACAGAAGCAAAAACAAACAAGTGGCTGTGAGACAGGCTGGGACTTGGGACCTGGGACCCTTTACTGCAGTGCTGCAATGCTTATACCTAGACGTATCTCTTTTCCAACAACAAAGTGCAAAGAAACTACATGGAGCTAAACATAAAGGTGTGCATGTGCAGCTGGGGCAAATTCAGGACAATAGAAAAAACAAACAAACCAAAAAAAACCAATCACGTCTTTTGAAGAGCCTGGAGTAAATAAAGTCCGGGGGTTAGGAGCAAAAGCAGGGCCCTGCACATGATCCCCTGCACACACCACACCACCTAAGGGGTGGGCAAAACACCTAAGCCGCCCCTTGACACAGCCCCTACCCTCATCCCACATAATGATCAGGCTCGCCCCACTCGGGGTGGACAACAAGGGAACTTGTTACTTGTTCTTACTCCCTACTGCTGCAGCTGGGGCCCCAAGAAAGCCTTGCCTGAATTTCTTGTCTGGCCTCTGATCAATCTCTATTGATTAAGGAGGCCAAGAACCCTAGTCAGTAACAGCTTTATCAAACTAAAAAGCTTCTGCACAGCAAAATAAACAATAAGATGAGAAGGCAAGCTACAAAATGGGAGAAAATATTTGCAAACCATATATCTGTTAAGAGGTTAATATCCAAATATATATAAGGAATTCATACAACTCAATAACAAAAATAAAATAATCCAACTTAAAATGGACAAAAGATCATGAACACATTTTTCTAAAGAAGATATACATAGATGGCCAACAGATATATGAAGATACCCAATATCATTAATCAACAGGAAAATGCAAATCAAAACCATGGTGAAATATCACCTTATATCTGTTAGAATGGCTACTATCAAAAAGATAAGCGATAACAACTGCTGGCAAGGTTAGAGAGCAAAGGAGACCCTTGTACACTATTGGTGGAATTGTAAATTGTTACAGTCATTATGGAAATCAGTATGAAGTTTACTCAAAAAATTAAAAATAGAACTACCATATGATCCAAAAGTCCCACTTCTGAGTATATATCCAAAGGAAATAAAAAAAGATCTTGAGGCGATACATGCACTCCTATGTTGGTCACAGCATTATTTACAACAGCCAAGCTATGGAAACATCCCTAAGCGTCCGCTGGTGGATAAATGGATAAAGAAAATGTGGTATGTAGACACCCATACACACAATTTATGGCTGAATACTTTTATTCAGCCATTAAAAAAAAAGAAGAAAATCTTGCTATTTGCAACAACATTGGACAGACCTTGAGAGTATTATGCTAAGTGAAATAAGTCAGACAAAGAAAGACAAATACTGTGTAATCTTACTTATATGTGGAATCTAAAGAAACCAAACAGAAACAGAGATCAAATTGGTAGTTGCCAGAGACAGCTAAGAACTGGGCTAAGGGGAAGGCATGGGCTGGGAGAAATGAGTGTCGGTGATGAAAAGATATAAATTTCTAGATACAAGATAAATAAGTTCTATGCATCTAATGGTGATTGTTGTTAATAATATTGTATTATATTCTCATCTATTGAAGTATAGTTGATTTACAACTTGTGCCAATAAATGTAAGAATTTAGATAAAATGGACACATTTTCAAATGATACAGACTACCACAGCTCATTGGTGTATATCAAAGCTCAATGGCCTAGATTATTTCACTGATTAATTTGTGTGAAAAAGTTAAGGAAGAAATAATACCAATCCTATACAAATTCTTCCAGAAAACAGAGGAATGCAGAGTCAGTAGATAGAAAGCTTGCCTCCAGCTTCCCAGTGTATCAGAAAGCGGATCTCTTATACACTTACAGAAGCACAGGTCTGCTGAGAATAAACGCAGATTGAATGAAAAGAAAGAGTAAAAACTAGTTCCACCAACTTGGCCTTATTCAGTTTGAAACCATCACTTCCAAACAGCTTCTTCAGTGTACCTTTTGGTAAACCGTACCAGGGTGACCGACCATCCCAGTTCGCCCCAGACTTCCCCAGCGGTGGCATGAAAGTCCTGCATTCTGGGGAACCCCTCAATTAGAGGAACATCAGAACGATGGACCCCCTCTCTGACCCTGAATTTCATTGCTCTGTAAATGCAAACCTTATTTTAAACCTCAAGAAAATGTCTGCCTCTTTCAGTTGACTTCCACAAATTCCAAATAAAAATAGAATTTAATTATAACGAATAAAATATCAACATAAGACTATCATTCTTATCCTTATTTTACAAACTCTCATCCCTCCTGTTTTCAAGTACTAAACGTGAATTAATTTTTTAAAAAAACTCAACGGCAAAAAAATAAAACCTATGCTTACACTTCAAAACTTAGAACCCAAAGAATTGTTTTTCTGTGACTTTAAGAATTTTATTTAAACAAGAGGCACCAGGAAGACAGTATTTACAGTCTTAAGAGACATTGATAAGGTTCATTACACTCAGTCCAAAAGTTATGACTGTATTTACCCCTTATTTCCACCAGATGGCAGGCATGAGCGCTACTTCTGTGCTTCTGCCTAAGATTCTGAATTGAGTTAGATTTTTCTGAGTTCAAAGTCATAAATTAGAAATGTCCTTAGAGTGACCTATGGATGTAAATTACCAGAATTTATCATCTGCTGTTACATATGTGGGATCTTTCCTGATGTCCTGCCTTAGAGAGTCATTTATTATGTGTGTTCAAAAGGAATTTTTCCTTTGAGGCCCCACAATGTGGTCACTGCAGTGGAAAGCCTGTTTCCCATGCTTAATGACATACCACTCTCTGAGCAAAGGACAAAGATGAAGAACACTTGGAGAGATATGAGAAGGAGCAAGAGGCAGGGGCTGCATAATACATTCCATGTCTCAATATCTGTTCTAATCTCTGAAATGAGTAAATTGAAAGGTACAAAAAGACAGCAGCATCTTAAGGACTTCCGATCTTTCCTGACTTTCTAAGTCATCAACTTTGAGTAACACCAATCTTTATCTGTTCTTGAAGCAAATTTATAAGCTCACTTCTTCCCATTTGACATATTATGGAGCTTACATGGGGCACAATTTATTCGCGCTACACTGAGATATACAAAGAAAATATAGCTTCTTTATTTTTCTATTATCTAGGCCACCAATCCCCACCCTCCTTAGGGGTAAAGCAAAACTTTAAACTTGCTTAAAGTGAATACCCAGTCACTTCTCATCACGCAGCCTATTTTCTGTTTGCGATAGTTCTTCTCAGATAAAAGTCAGCCTTTCCGAATGTTTTCCCCCACTGCCCTCCCTCTCCCTCCCCAAGGTGGCATCTTGTGATGCCATAAAGAACACCCCATCCTTCTGGAGACGCTGGGATGTCCCTAGGTCCTTGCCGGCCTCGGAAGTGTGGGTGTGTTTTACGCTCCAGGTCAGATTCACTGTGCTGAAGTCAATTCTCTGCATCCCCTCAGGACCAAACAACCCTCCCCGCTGATTTAGCAGCATCAGCTCCAGCCCTTTTCTCAGTTAAACATGCTTCCTGAGGGGGGGCTTTGATCCCCAAGCCAAATGGTCCACTGGGCAGCCTTTAGTTTCAAGATAACCTCCCCCCTCCCCAGTGCTGTACTGCAGCAACGTTCCTGACAGTCACCGCCTTTCTCACAGACCACCCCGGCCATCTAGATGTCGTCCACCATGCGTGGGAAGTAAGGGCTTTTCAAGATGCAAAGTCAGGCTTCTCCACCCAGCCGAGCTGCTCCCTGGACACCTACTAAGCTGGAGCTGCTCTTGGGATGCCAAATGGGAAAGAAGCCACGGACCCTCTGCATTTGGCTTCAGCCTCCATAGTACAGGGGCTTCTCTGCTGGCTCAGATGGTGAAGAATCTGCCCGCAATGTGGAAAAACTGGGTTTGATCCCTGTGTCGGAAGATCCCCTGGAGAAAGCAATGGCAACCCACTCCAGTATTCTTGCCTAGTAAATTCCATGGTCAGAGGAGCTTAGGGGGCTACAGTCCCTAGGGTTGCAAAGAGTCGGACACCACTGAGTGACTAACACTTTCCAGTCCTTAGTACAGTGGACACACACACATTTTGGGATTTCGTGGGCTGTGGTCAGGAGGCAGGGAGGCCTGGCACATCCTGGATGTCTGATCGATCGCCTCGCTGGCCCCTCCCTCTCGCCTCTCTTTGTCGTCGTTGCCCAGCCTCCAGGGGTGCAGGGAGAGGCGCACTCTTCCTCGTCTGCCCTGCCTGGGGCTTGCCAGCGCCCTTTTCAGTTCTGGGAGCTGTGAAGCCTCACTGCTCAGCAGTTGTGTCTAATCGTGACTCGAGGACTCCTTTCTCCTACTGGACCTCACTCTTGAAATGTAAAAGTCAGGTCTTTGGAACATGGAAATCCCATCTGTCTCAAATGCCTTACATCCGAGACCTTTGAGATGTTAATTCTTTGTTCTCTCTCATGTCATTTTTTCCTTCCTGGGGAAATAGCTTCCTAGTTCAGTGTATTCTCTGGGTTGAAGTAAAGGAAATAAGGTTTAAGGGACAAATTAATATAAATTATTTTCAGATTGAAAGTATTATCACTGTGATAAGGGCTAAGAACTCCAGGTGTAAAGTGTTTGAAACAGGACTTGGCACACACAGATATTTTTATTATATATAATATTATATAATCATAAAATTATATGTTAATAATACTGTAATTATATAATTATTACATTATGTGATATTTTATATGTTATTATTTGATTATATTTTATCAATATTATTACTGGATGCCAAGTAAAGCAGGCCTGCACAGCAGAAAAGAAAGTAAATTGTCATGTTGGGAATAATTATTAGAAAAACTTACTAGTAAGACATGAAATAGCTTTTAAATTTTAAAAATGTTAAAAATATGGAATGTGGAGGCCGGAGGTTAGGCATGAAATCAGAATATACTTTCCATTTGGGTTTGTGAAAACTTGATGGGCCAATTCAGCATCTGAAACATGTTAATTCCTATTTTTCATATTTTGATTTGGATCAGATGGCTAATGTTGTAAACTTCATAACAATACCAACACATGTCCTAGCTTCTCTCAGATCAGCGTAAACAAAGGCATTGCTTCATCACATCAGAAAATAGGGAACAACAAGAGGCATAAAGGGTGTCAAAGTGGCTGCCGCTGGCAGCTGAAACACGGTTGTAACAGAAAAGCTCTGACAGAAAACCACCGGCTCGTCGTGGTGGAGCCTGTTCTGGTGGAAAAGACGGAGGAAACCTATGCTGTCAGTGACAGTAAATAGAAAGTTGCTTCAGCTGTAAGTTTTATGATCAAAACATGCAAGTTGAAACGTACGTGTTGCTTCTGTTTTCTGTCCATGTGACGGCTGCCAGCCCTGGTCCATTAAGCAGACAGGCCCGTGTGAGAACCTGCTGGGTGAGGCGGTGTTAACCTCTTTGACACTGATTTTATTAACTAGTGGCTCCTGTTTCTTCAGTTAACGTCGATTTGGTGTTAATATTTCCAGCCTTCCAAGGGACATGATTATGGGTGCCTCCTAACCTTTGAGAATAATTACATTGTTTGCTGCAGAGCACCTGGTATTTTAGAAATCAATAAGACAATCTGAGTACATAAGATTAAAGTAAAAAAAAAACAATAGGAAAAGAAGGAAAAAGAGTTTCCAGCCATTTTGATATTTTGAAGGTTCTGTCATCTTATAATAACAGAACCGTTTGGGGGGGGGGGCTACTTTTTCAAGGTTTGGATTTCATAAAAGCCCTCCTAGTTTAATTGTTATGACATCTTTAGTCATCATTTCATCAACCCGAATGCCTCACAGGACTTCTTGGAGCCACAAAGCAGAAAACAAAACAGAGACCAACAGCAGTGGCCAGTAATTCAGCAGCAGCAGGACTCTCCCAGAAGCATGGCCAGAGCCCCAGGGAAGGCAGGATGCATAAGAAATACTATTCCCTGTTGTCTGTGACTGCAGAAAACGATTCTGGTTGGACTGATAGCTTCCTGTGTCCAGCTGTTCCTTCATAGTGCTTTTCAAGGCTCCACAGGGCCCAGAGGTTCTGTTGCAATGCCTCGGCGGCCATTGTGAGGATGTAGGTGAGCAAGGTTTATATGTCTGGCTCCTAGTTATTCTGAGGAAAATGGTCTTCTGTTTGGAAAACAGTTCCAAGCCATTATCTTAAGCCCTGTTGTATAATCACAGTACAGGGAAGGAAAACCAAGCATCTACCCTTCTCACGGTCTTTCCCATCCTCCAAGCTGGTGTGAACCAAAACCTTATGTTTTGAACCTTTAAAAGATACTGTTTTTCAGTTGCTCAGTTGTGTCCGACTCTGCGAGTCATTGACCTCATCATGCCAGGCCTCCCTGTCCCTCATCGTCTCTCAGAGTTTGCCAAAGCTCATATCCATTGAATCAATTATGCCGTCCAACTGTCTGATCCTCTGAAGGATCCTTGAAGGCCACCTTCTTCAGCCTTCAATCTTTCCCAGCATCAGGGTCTTTTCCAGTGAGTCAGCTGTTCCCATCAGGTGGCCAAAGTATTGGACCTTCAGCTTCAGCATCAGTCCTTCTAATGAGTATTCAGGGTTGATTTAAAAGATAACTGAGCTGTAAAAACAACTTTATCAGAGTGCACAGAAATGTCTTAATAAGCATATTTTTCAAATAAAAGTAATACCTAGAATACAAGAGGTACACACAATGTGCTTTCTGTCTCCTGGGCATATTTGAATAACTGAGGAACTAAAAAAAAAAAAACAGAAATAAACTAGGTTCCCAACAGAAATCAATCTGGAAAGGAGTCCAGGAATTAGCAAGTTTTCAGTTTCTCAGATGGTTCTAATATACAGTGGAGATTGAAACCAGGGTACTACAAATATACAGAGAAAGGTATGTTCACTGAGAGAATGGAGAACAAATATGCCTTTTAGTGGGTCCTGCAGCTTCCAGACATCCAGAGGTCCCCCAAGCACCTGCTCCACCTGAAGCCCACTGAGCTGGCACCGGTTGCTCCCCAAAGTTAACAGGAGCAGTCCCCATCCCTGAATCTGTCTGAACACTTTTATCTTTTGCTTTGCCACAACAGAGAGACTGATTCAAACTAAAGATTCCAGGCTCTCCTCTCCAGACTCCAATTCTACAGAGTCTGTGCTGCAGCCTGGGCAGCTGTACGTTCAAAACACCCAGGGGGGACTTCCCTGGCAGTCCAGTGGTTAAGACTTTGAACTTCCAGTGCAGGGAACATGGGTTCAATTCCTGGTCAGGGAGCTAAGATCCAAAATGCTACAGGGCATGGTCAAGAAACTAAAAAATTTTAAAGACAAAAAATACCCCAGGTGATGCTTAGGATTTGGCAGGCTGGGAACCCTGCTCTGGGATCTAAACTGCTAACCTGGCCTCTTATGCCAGTCTTCCAATTTCACCCAGTGTCAACCCATCACACACCTCGTTTTTAGAACAATCTTCCCACATCCTATATCTCCTATGCTATTCTGTGTGGCATATGCATATTCTGTGTCTGTTCATCTTAGGTTTTTTCATTAATTAATTAACCTAAATACTCAGTTCAGTTCAGTTGCTCAGTCGTGTCTAACTCTTTGCGACCCCATGAACCACAGCATGCCAGGCCTCCCTGTCCATCACCAACATCCAGAGTTCACTCAAACTCATGTCCATCAAGTCAGTGATGCCATCCAGCCATCTTATACTCCGTCGTCACCTTCTCCTCCTGCCCCCAATCCCTCCCAGCATCAGGGTCTTTTCCCATCAGTCAACTCTTCGCATGAGGTGGCCAAAGTACTGGTGTTTCAGCTTTAGCATCAATCCTTCCAATGAACACCCAGGACTGATCTCCTTTAGAATGGACTGGTTGGATCTCCTTGCAGTCCAAGGGACTCTCAAGAGTCTTCTCCAACACCACAGTTCAAAAGCATCAATTCCTCAGTGCTCAGCTTTCTCTATAGTCCAACTCTCATCCATACATGACCACTGGAAAAACCATAGCCTTGACTAGACGGACCTTTGTTCACAACCTAAATACTTCAATCTCATTGACTCCCTCTGGGAATGCAGGAAGTGGGACTGGGAATAGGGGACATCGGTCTGGTCTTAAAATCCCAGAACATGGAAGTTGGAAGGTCCAAAAAACAATGACCCAACAATGATGATAAAGGGGTGGAGCCGTATCTGGAAGTCGAGCAGACAGGCCAGCCCAGGGCCTGCTCGCGTACCCGCCGGGAAGAAGAGGTGACAACGACAAGTGAGGAGGCACCAACGCCTGCACACGCTGCTGACTGCTTCACGGGCATTAACCGTTGGATCCACGTAGCATGTGAGGGATGTGCTGCTGTGGTCCTGAGGTTCACAGGGGGAGACATCGCGAGTATTTAGATTCAGTAACTTGCCCAATGACACACCAGTAATACAGACCCGGGAAGCAGGCAGAGACCAGGCAGCCTTTGCACCCCTGAGCAGTACTGTCTCCCGCATACAGAGAACAAACCAGCTGCCAGGTTCAATTCCCTCCACGTCTTGTCCCTGCTTCCGGAGGAGTGAACATGTGACCCATAAAACTCCGAAGCTCGGGCTGGAGGCTGGTGTTTCAGGGAGGCACCCCGGTGTCTTCTCATGCTGCTCTACTGTTCCTTGTAGTCAGAGGTTCAGGGAAAATGATAATGAAAACCAAAACCAAAACAAACATGGCTGTTTCTACTTTTCTGAGGAGTGTGAAAGGAATCTTTTAAGAAATAGACTATAACATACGGTACAGTGGAAAACAAATGAGCTGGAAGCTGAACACCCCAAGATGTGCCTGACAGTGGGCTGTGGGATCTGGATTAAGTACTCCCCTCTCTAAACTGTGATACTTCGTCTTAAACGTAAGGATGGTATTACCAAAAATAGGGGTCAGCAAGTTGTAGCCATGGCCCAGATCCAGTCCCCTTGGAATATTTTTTAAGGATTCTTTGCAGATAATAAGTTTTATGTTTTTTGCAGTTGTTAAAAAGAGAACATAAGAGACAGAGAAAGGAACAGGATTCAGCCATGATCCTGTGTGGCCTGCCAAACCTAAAATATTTACTGTCTGGCCCTTTAAAGAAAAAATTTGCTAACCCCTGACCTAAAATTAAGATGGTGCCATCTGCCCAGCTATCATAAACAACAAAGCCAAGATGAGTTGCAGATCTGTATTTTAAAGTACGCTCTCTCACTAGCTAATTGACTATCTCCCAAGCAGCCTCTCAGCACTGAAGTTCAAATTTGTGCTTCAGCAAAATTTCAAATGACTACAGGGTCACTAACAAATAAGACAGACGTCAAAGACTCATTCTTCAAGAGGCAAAGATCTGTTCCGTGTTGAAACTACCTAAATGATTGCTATGCATGGGGTCTAACAGAGGTCTTAAAACAGGAGAAGAGAGAGGACTTGGAATGCATTATCCTTCAAAATGTCACACAGAAGCATAAACAAATAAAATAGGTAAACCTTGGTGGTAGGGTCTGCAATGAGACGAGCTGAACCCTCACTTGACCTGCTCCAGCAGAGCTGCTCTGAGAGCTCCTTGAAGGCCTGTTTAGCAACCACTGATGCAGAGGAAAAGGATGCACTAGCATCTGAAGGGGCTTCAGAGAATTCCCACCTCCCCAGCACTTTTAAAGGTTTTATCAAGTCCCATTCCCTCTTTAATCCAGTTTTCTCAGTTTTAAAAAGGTGATCTAAATATCTTCTAGAATTGTTTTTGACTAGTGTTGATGTCTATAATGAATATATAACCAAAAAGAAGATTCTTCATATACATATCATAGAATTATGTATATGATTTGGGACTTCCCTGGCAGACCAGGGGTTAAGACTTCACCTCTAATACAGGGGGTGTGAGCTCAATCCCTTGTCAGGGAGCTAAGATCCCACATGCCTTGCAGCCAAAAATGCAAAAATATGAAATAGAAGCAATATTGTAACAAATTCAAAAAATACTTTAAAAATTATCCACATCAAAAAAAACCTTCAAAAAAAGATTATGTATGTATGTATGTAATTTAATTTTGTTCACATTTTGAAATATTTATATAACATTGTACATTGGTAACATATTATGGTGTCATTAGTTAATAATTAATAAACATTTAGAGTATGTATAGCTTTTATAATACATATTTCAAAATTTGAACAAAATAAAATTAGTTTGCAGTAAACATGGCACAGGCTTTCCTGGTGGCTTGGACAGTAAAGAATCTGCCTGCAATGCAGGAGACCTGGGTCCAGTCTCTGGATCGGAAAGATCCCCTGGAGAAGGGAATAGCAAGCCACTCCAGTACTCATGCCTGGAGAATTCCATGGACAGAGGAGCCTGGCGGGCTGCAATCCACGATGTCGCAGAGTCAGACTCGACTGAACGACTAACACTACCTAAACGTGTCTCGGAGTACGACAGAAATGGGATTGAAGAGGTAACTACATTATGGAAGTCTGGAAATGCCCCTCATCACTGCGCTTAGAGAAGAGCAAGGGTATCAGCCAGAACTTGGAACCTGGCACTCTTCACTGCTGACCACACCCATCCTCTCCCTGTTTCTTACTAAGGAACTCAGCAGCCACAGAGAAATTTGGCTTCCACCCAAGGGGAGGGTGGAGAAAATAAAAACAAGCCTACTGTAAAACAGAAAGGAGAGTGGGTCTGACAGACTTATTCCTGTCTGCATTTCCTGTTGCTGCTTCCCAAGGCCGCGAAAGCAAGACATTGACGCGGGAGAATAACCTCCACAGTGGGGCGGCCCTCTCTGGGAAAGATCTGCCTCTCTCTCTTCATTTCTTGATTTTTTTTTTTTTTTTTTTTTTTAATTCTGGAGCCAAAGCAAGCCCCAGGTGTCCTTTGTGTCCAACACTAACATGTAATATTCTCTTTCCTCTGTTTTCACAAGGCTTTAGAAAGGAAGAGGGAGAGTTATCCGAGTCCTCGGGAGGGGGAAAGGGAACCTGGAGGCCGTCCCAGAGGGAAGGAGAAAGCCATGTAATGTTTGCAGAACAAACGGAAATAACGACAAACTAACACTTTTGGAAAACTAGAGCCATTCTCATTCATGTGTCTGTTTGAAAATGTATGTTTTGTAAGTACATGTAAGCGATACCCCAAAGACAGATTCAGGAGGCTGCAGATAGACGTTCATGTAAGTGCAGACTCAAGAAAAGGATAAAATGATTCCACGGGGGCAGAATGGTGAAGTAATGTGTATTACATGTCAAAGTGTCTGCCAATTGGGTATGTTCTTATAAAGAATTAATGTTTCACTCACATTCAATACAGTTGACTTGCTCCAGTTGAAATGGACCCAGATAGCTATTTATTATCTGAATGGCTTTAACACAGTATTCTCCACCCTGCAGCTGAAGTTATTGAGTCTAACATGTGGTATTCATTAGTCAGAATCCTGGAGTGTAATTGTCTAGATTTTACGCATAAAGCTTGGCAATAAAATTTTGCATTAAAAAAAATAAAATTTGTTTGAAATCACCAGGGTCCTGCTACCAACACAGTGGAAACAATACCAATTTTCTTTTCCTTTGGCCTAAAATATACATTTCATTGATTTTTTTTTCTTTTGCATTTGCATTCAGAAAAGTTAGAATTCCTCTTGCAAACAATTTTTGAATAATATTTGGTATTTTTTTCTGGGGAATCATTTAGTAAAAAGAACACAGTTCCTCTTGGAAGTATAGAGAATAGTGATTTCTGTACTTAAAGCATCTAATTCCCTTCCAGTTTCTTCCTCCTCCTCCTCCTCTTTAGCAATTCCTCATTCTACCCTCTTACTTGAGAATTGTTATTATACAGGGAGAAAACAATGCTAATAATCAGTATAAAATCTATAAAATCTTTTTCATATAGTTTGAGTTTTAAAGTCCATTTTTATTTATTTGTTATTTTCAGTGATGAATCATAATGTCAAGGGCCTAAGCAAAACCTAGAAATATTTTTGAAAGTGAGGTCTAGGGGCCGGTTTCCTTTTTTCCTAAGTACCTCACTTCCAAAACAGGAAAGTTTTGGATTCTCAAATTTTTCATGATAAATAAAATCCTTAAGGTAAATGATAATTAAATATGTTGCTTAAAACTTTACTACCACCAGTCCCACAATACTGTAAGGACTATTCAACAAGAAGGTGTCACAGCAAATAACCTAGACTTTCAAATCATGATATACTTCTATATACTACACATATTTCTTTTAAAAAAAATTAGGATTTTTTAAATTCCTACTGAAGTGATAAATATTTTTTTTTTTTTTTTTTTTTTTTTTCCCAGCCATGCCACACAACTTGCAGATCCTAGTTCACTGACCAGGGATTGAACCCATGCCCCCTGCAGAGGAAGTATGGGGTCCTAACCACTGGACTGCCAGGGAATTCCCAAAACATATACATACTTAAAAAGTGAAGTTGTTGTTTAGTTGATAAGTTATGTCCAACTCATTTGCAACCCCATAGCCTGTAGCCCGCCAGTCTCCTCTGTCCAGGGGATTTCCCAGGCAAGAACACTGGAGTGTGTTGCCATTTCCTTCTGCAGGGGATCTTCCTGACCCAGAGATCAAATCTGTGTCTCCTGCACTGACAGGCAGATACTATCACTAAGCCACCAGGAAAGCCCCCGAAGTGAAATACCACATACAAGAGAATGAGGTTGGACTCTTACCTTGCAGCACAAACAAAAGAAAATGCATCTAAAGACCTAAATGCAAGACCTAAAATGTGAGAATTCTTAGAAGAAACCACAGGGAGGAGTCTTAACAACATTGTGAAGCTGAAGCTCCAGTACGTTGGCCACCTGATGCAAAGAGCTGACTCATTAGAAAAGACCCTGATGCTGGGAAATACTGAAGGCAGGAGGAGAAGGGGACGACAGAGGATGAGATGGTTGGATGGCATCACTGGCTCAATGGACATGAGTTTGAGCATGCTCCTGAGAATGGTGAAGCACAGCCTAGCATGCTGCAGTCCCTGGGGTCGCCAAGAGTCACGACTGAGGGACGGAACAACAACAAATGACTTAGTGAACATTTTTTCTTACATATGTTAGCAATTTGTAAATCATCTTTGGAGAAATGTACATTCAAGTCCTTTGCCTATTTTTAATCAGGCTATTTTGTTGCTATCATTTAGATGTAGGAGTTCCTTATATATTCTGGATATTAACCATTTTTCAGATATATCACTTATATCACTTACAAATATTTTCTTCCATTCCTACAGGTTGCCTTTTTACTTTGTTGATTGTGTTCTCTGATGCACAGAGCTTTTAATTTTGATGTAGTTCATTTGATCTATTTTTTCCTTTTGGTGTCATATTGGGAAAAAAAGATCATTGGTAAATCCAATGTTGTTAAGACTCCTCCAAGTCATTTGTTGTTGTTCCGTCCCTCAGTCGTGACTCTTAGGATGGACTGGTTGGATCTCCTTGCAGTCCAAGAGACTCTCAAAAGTCTTCTCCAACACCACAGTTCAAAAGAATCAATTCTTCGGTGCTCAGCCTTCTTTATGGTCCAGCTCTCACATCCATACATGACCACTGGAAAAACCATAGCTTTGACTAGATGGACCTTTGTTGGAAAAGTAATGTCTCAGCTTTTTAATATGCTGTCTAGGATGGTCATAGCTTTTCTTCCAAGGAGTAAGCGTCTTCTAATTTCATGACTGCAGTTACCATCTGCAGTGATTTTTGGAGCCCAAGAAAATAAAGTCTGTCACTGTTTTCATTGTTTCCCCATCTATTTGCATGAAGTGATGGGACTAGATGCCATGATATTCAGGAAATGCAAATCAAAACCACAATGTATCACTTCATACCCATTAGAATGGCTACTATTTAAAACAAAAAAAAATTAGATATCTTATAAAAATGTGAAGCAATCAGAACTCTTGTTGTACACTGTCAGTGGGATTATGAAATGATACAGGCACCATGAAAAGTAGTGTGATAATTCCTCAAAAAATTAAAAATAGAATTACCATGTGATCCAGTAATTCCACTTCTGGATATACATTCAAAGGAAATGAAAGTAAGGACTCAAAGGTATTTACACGTTTATATTTACAGTAACATTATTCACAATAACCAAAAATTGGAAGCAACCCAAAGGTCTGAAATATCTGAACAATGGATGAATGGATAAACAAAATGCGGTATATTCATGCAATGGAATATTATTCGACCTAAAAAAGGAAGGGAATTCTGGCACATGCTACAACATGGATGAAACACTGGCATTATGCTCAGTGCAATAAATCAGACACACAAGGGCAAATTTTGTGTGATTCCACTTACATGAAGTGTCTAGAGTAGTTAGATTCATAGGGGCAGAAAGTAAAATTGTGCTTGTCATGACAGAGATTAGAGCAGAATGGGGAGCTGTTGTTTAATGTGTACAGAGTTTCAGTTTGGAAAGATGAAAAAGTTCTGGAGATGGATACCGGTGATGTTTGCATAACAATGTGAATGTACTTAATGCCATGGAATTGTCCACTCAAAAATGGCTGATATAGCAAATTGTACACAGCTGAACACATGTGCATGCATGCTCAGTTGCTAAGTCATGTCTGACTCTTTGCAACCCCATGGACTGTAGCCCACCAGACTCCTCTGTCCATGGAATTTTCCAGGCAAGAATACTGGAGTGGATTGCCATTTCCTGCTCCAGAGGATCTTCCCAACCAAGGGATGGAACCTGAGTCTCCTGCACTGGCAGGCAGGTTCCTTACCACTGCACCACCAAACACCCACATACATATACTTCCTCTCACCCCTGTCATCTTTTTAAAATAGATAGCTTTTTTTTTTTACGAAATTAATATTTTATCATGAATATGTGAATGTTGTTCTGATGAGGCCTTATTTTATATGTACATGTATGTACAGCCTTTTTCCTAGAATTAATCCTTACCTCAGAATGTTGATGGGGGGGGGAATGTTGGGAAGGTTCTTTTTCTATGTAATTTTTTAATCTATGTGATTCTTTTCTATATCATTCCTCTCTAAAATTCTCCAGCAAAGCTGTAAAATTCCTTTCAACATAATAAAAGCATTGAGCCATCTGTCCGTTTCTTTTTTCCCTTGGAGCATTGAGCCATCTGTCCGTTTCTTTTTTCCCTTGGAGATGCTTGTCCCAGGGCGCGCCGTCCTCCCACTGCAGCCTGGATTTGCCATCTCGGCCTGCTGTGCAGCTGTCCTGCTAGCACATGCATCACCATCGCCCTAGGAGTTCCTTTCACCCTCAGAGTTCTCTGTTGTTCCTCTTTCCCAGATCACACAACAATCTTTTTCTTGAATCATGTCCTTCTTTCAGTAGGACACATTTCCAGAAGCTCCCCAAGGAAGTTTATACATAGGAGGTGAGTTTCTTTAACTTGCTTATGGGGGAAAAAAAAAACTTTTTGTAACCCTCTTCGGAAAAAAAAATAAGTTAGTGACTTGAATTCAATAACAGAAATAACTTATATTCAGAATGTTGAAGCTACTTCTCACTGTTCCCCGTATTTAGGGGCTGCTATGGACAAATCCAATGCCATTCTGAATCTTGATCTTGATTTTTATGTGATGTGATTTTTTTCCTTTAGACATTTTGAGGATCTTCTCTTCACCCAAAATTTCAAAATGATGTACTTTAAGTCTCTTTCCCATTAATGTGTTCAGTACTTAGTAGGTGATTTCAATCTAGAACTTCTTCATTCCGTTTGGGGAAATTTTATTTTTTATTTATTTTTAAAAGTTTTTCTCACCTCAAATTTTTTACTTCCCTTTTTTGAGATTCATCAATCAAATATTAGACCACCAGATTCAGTCCTTTAGTTTTCTTATCTTAGTCTCTTTGCTCTGAGTTGATGGTACATGCTCCTTTGGTTAGGTTATATTTGGTATTGCAGCTGGTATAGAATCTGCCTGCAGTGCAGGAGACCCTGGTTTTATTCCTGGGTCAGAAAGATCTGCTGGAGAAGTGGAGATAAACCTCTGTATTCATATGTGTTACTATATTCATAAATTAAATACAACCCTCAATTGCAAAAGCAAGATGTATTTCTGTCTCCAAGTTTGATTTTTATTAAACAACGACAAGAGGTATTCGTTCTCCTCTACTTGTCTCTCTTTTCTTCATGATTTATTTCTAATCTAGATGTCCATAGCAAGTCCCTTTACCCCTTCCCTTCCAGGACTCTCTATTCACCTTTTCCTGCTATGTTTTTCACCACTTACCAGGTTTTCTTAACCAGGGTTCCAACAGAATCTTTGGATTCTGTGATAATGTTGCTAGAGTTTCTGTGAGGAACATGAATGAAAAACATATACCTTGATTTTTTTTAATTTTGCAGGTCATGCAATTCTAACAGGCATAGTGGTGGACAATGACCAGTTCAGTCACTCAGTCGTGTCTGACTCTTTGCGAGCCCATGGACTGCAGCATGCCAGGCCTCCCTGTCCGTCACCAACTCCCAGAGTTTACTCTAACTCATGTCCATTGAGTCGGACAATGGCCAAGCAGCCCTGTTAAAATTTGTTTGGAAGTTTTTCTGCCCCAGGTGGCAGTGTAGTGTAGGGTCGTTTTGTTTGATTAGCATCTCTCTTGATTCTTGATGTGAAATACAGGGGACCATGGATGACTGTTGAACACAAAATCGCACAGAGTGGGGGACAGTAGACTATCGATGTCAGCCTTTCTCTTCCAAATTATAGCCCGCCAGTCACCACTTACACATACCAGGTGACCCGGGGGTGGGGGGGGGGGGGCACTCTACTAGCACAGCAAAAAATCAGAAGGAAACTTTCATTCTAAAGAAAGAATTTTTGTGCACCATGACTCAGCTTCTCCTCTGTCACTTTGCTGTGGTAAATCTTGCACGGATTATGCATCTTAGAGGTGAAGTGTATTGAATGTTTTCATAGTCTTTCAAAAGTCTTTGCCTAGACTTTTAAGCAAACTGAATAATAGCCCTCAAAGATGTCCACATCCTAATCCCTGAAACCTGTTAATGCCTTGCCTTATACAGCAAAAGGGATTTAGCAGATCGATCAAATTTGAGGTCTTAAATAGGATAGTCTTAACAGGGAGGCCATCCTAGGTTATCCAGGTAAGCCCAGTGTAATCACTAAGGTCTGTAAGAGGGAGGCATTAGAATCAGAGAGAGACTTGAGAGGCTAACTTTGAAGAGGGAGAAAGGAGCCCTCAGTGAAGGAACGCAGAGCCTTAGAAGCTGGAAAAGACCAGGAAATGGGTTTTCCTCAGAAACCTCCAGAAGGAACATTGCCCTGCTGACCCATGTTGAGCTTCTGGTCTCCAGAATAGTAGGATAATAAACTTGTGTTGCTTTAAGCCACCAAGCTTGCAGTCATTTGTTACAGCAGCAAGAAACTAATTATGTAAATTAGGAAACGAATACGTAGGACTAATTGGATAAGGTTAAAATACAGAATCATGCAGGTAATTTTTTTAACATAAAGGAAAAGCTGAATTTCTTCTACCTACAGTTACTGATTTGCTTTTGGGGATTACATATACTTGGCTTTCCAGATGGTGCTAGTGGTAAAGAATCTGCCTACCAATGCAGGAAACACAAGAGAAGTGGGTTTGATCCCTGGGTTGGGAAGATGCCCTGGAGAAGGAAATGGCAACCCACTCCAGTATTCTTGCCTGGAAAATTCCATGGACAGAGAAGCCTGGCAGGCTACAGTCCATGGGGTCACAAAGAATCGGACATGACTAAGCAACTGAGCACACACACACACATATATACTTGGTGGAGAGGAAAAACCAAACAAAAAAAGAGGCTAATAGGCTGCCCAAAACAGATCCATAGGAAAAACAGCATTCTTTATTCAGAAGATCATTGGCAACTATTCTTGGATTATCCTGTCTACAAATTACCGACCCTGCTAACTTACCACAAGCTACAGTTGTAGTAATTTTATGCAGACGGCCCCTGAGACCTAAAGGTGATTTCAAGGGTCCATCTGAGTAAAAAGACTGAGATGGCTCTATGTTTCTTGCTGATCAGCGCAGCCCGTAGCTGCTGACTCACTGTAAAAGCCCCACGCCCCGCACTTGGCCGTGCCGGGTCCTGAGCTCTGCCTCTTCTGGAGCAGGTGCTCTGGTTCTCTTGGGAGAACACAGTTGTCCCTGCTGAAGCTGCAGTCTCAGCGCTCTGCTCCAGGAGTTGACGACTATAACCCACAAGCCAAATCTAGTCTACTGTGTCTTTTTTTTTTTTTTTAAAACTTTACAATATTGTATTAGTTTTGCCAAATATTGAAATGTCTTTTCATTAAGAAGAAAAGAAACATTCATTATTGGAACGCAGCCATGCTCATTGGTTTATAAGTTGTCCATGGCTGTGTTCAGTTCACACCTTCACAGGTGAGCAGCTGGGATAGAGATCTTATGGCCTGCAAAGTCTGTAATATTTACTAAATGAAATTTGAAAGGAAAAGTTTGTCAGCCTCTGCTCTATGCTTCCATTCAAGAGGAGGATTTTGACCCCCCTTTCATTGGATCAGGCCCTTCCTATTTGGATTCAGAGCTGACAACTGTTCCTCCTTTTGTGCTGTTTACCTGCTATGTAACAGAGAGACCTGCTACATAACAATGTCACATATGATTACTTAACCCATGCTAACATTGAGATATTATGTTTGGGATATTAGTTCAAAATAGCCAGCAGATTACAAAACAAGTGTCATATAGAGAAGATACTGTCCTTCCAGAAAAAATGGATGTTTCAAGTTGAATAAAGTAAAGTCGCTTAGTCGTGTCGGACCTTTGCGACCCCATGGATGGTAGCCTACCAAGCTCCTCTGTACATGGGCTTTTCCAGGCAAGAGTACTGGAGTGGGCTGCCGTTTCCTTCTCCAGGGGATCTTCCCAACCCAGGAATTAAACCCAGGTCTCCTGCATTGCAGACAGACGCTTTACCGTCTGTGTAAAGAAACATCAACTTTATTTTTATGATAGATTGAGTTCATTGATTTGTGGAACTTCTGACCAAATATTTTCAGAGATATTCAAGCTCAAACTGTCCTCTCCATATTCTTGATAACTTCAGTGAGAATTGAAGCTTTGTGCTCACAAAGCTGCTTCCTGTGTATAGTTTTTCATAATTGGGGCAGTTTTGTAATAAATCATTTTTAAATCTATACAAAATGGTATTGAATAAGACAAAAAAATTTCTAAATCTTCTATTCTCTAAGAAAATTCTGAATATAGGAATTTTTTCATTCTAGTCAGCCTTATTTATAGATTGCCCCAAATTTGCAATTTTAAATGGAGTTTAAAAGGTCTCCATTATTTTAACATTTTTAAAATATCTAATTAATTCTGCAGCATAAAGAACTGTTCAAGCATCTAATCCAGATTCTCAGAATGCAAATGATCTGAGCATATTTCTCTGCCTGGCAGAAGGTGGCACTAGAGTTATGCTTGCAAAACCACTGCTAAATGTCTAGAGTGTTTAATTATTAGCCAGCTTTCAAACAGCTTGCTAGAATAGGAACCATGATATATACAAATCAACTTGTAGATTTCAAATATATTTATCAGAATCAAGGCCATATCAATCAAACTTCTCAGAATCCTCCTCCAAAACCTTCAAACAAGTACAGCAAAGTATTCATTTTACAAATATTTGTTAAGCCCCTACTATGCACAAGTTACCCTCTATGTATGTATATATGTGTGTATGTACATATGTATATGTGATACTCAGTATATGTATGAATATGTACATACTTTCATATGTATATATTAAAGTATATCTTTTAATGGAAGAGACAGACATTAAGTAAGCATGGACAATTACCTACTTAATGACAACTGTCATGAGTATTATAAAGCAGAGGCACAGGATGCTATGACAGGGTATTAAAAGAGAACCTGGCCGAGTTGTAGGAGCAGGGTAAGAGGTCTTCCTTGAGTCCTCCTTCCTGAAAGTGCTCATTCTTCATTCATAAAATGTCATTCTTTCTAGACCCTATTTCTCCTTCTACTCTTAAATACCACTCAGTAATTAAGTACGTTATTAAAGTTCTGTCCCATTTTCCATTAGCTCATCTAGCACGAGGTAATTTCCCTTGGGTTTGCAATGCTAGTTTTTTTTTTCCTTTTTTTTGAACATTCAATAGAGTTGTAGTTCCCACCTGGGGCAGGACCACCCTCACGGGCAGTGTAGAAACTTGTGGAGGTGTTTGTGTGGATTTCACAATGATTTGGAGGGTGTTCCTGGTGTTAACGAGTGAAGGCCAGGAATCCCCGGCAGCCTGCCAGGTGGGGGGCTGTCATGCACCAGGAGGACTTACTCCTCAGCCTTCATGACCCTCCACGGTCTCGCTAGTCCTTCATGCACATGAACGGCCTGCTTATGTTGTACATGTAAACACAAAGCCTTCTGCATAGTTGTCATGTATAAATTTTCCAGGACTGTAAGTGGAAGACTGTACTGTGTTTAGTTTGAAACCTTACCAAAAGTTCCTAAGCATTTTAGGAAAGTCCATTCACTAGTGGCAGCATCACAGCTAATATTGGAGTTGCTTATATGACACAATACGAGTGTTCTGTTTCTGGAGCTGAGATGTGCATAAAGGTTTAACAGGAGGGTGTAAGCATCTGCTCACCTCACAATGTCTTCTAGCAATTACATATGGAAATACACATTTTTTCATTTCAAAATTACTTTCCTTGAATGTCTCCTTTATATTAAGGCCAGGGAAATTTTTTTTTTTATTATGTGTGTAGGGAGGTTATATTAAATGTGAATTTCATTTCAGGGTTGTAAAGAAGACTTTACACTATAATTTGTTTTTAAAAGAGGGCATTGGATCTCATGGGGGGGGGGGGGGGGGGCGCGGGGAAACCACTGCAGCTGGACCTAATAGTTTGGAAACAAGGAGATGGCCAGACCTCCCCCTACATACTGTTTCTGTGTCAATGGGCAAGTTTCTAAATACCGATTTCAGTATTTTCGTCTATGTAACAGGACACCAACAGAACACACTCAACAGTAGTGCTGTTGTTTCTATGAGGATTAACTGAGATAATGCTCAGAAAATGTGCACCAACCACACCATAAAAACTCATTAAATGTTATTTAATGATTTTAGTAGTTGAAGTGGCAATGTATAATGCCTTAGGGATTATTTTCCCAGTCGGGTGAAGCATACTTGTATCCATCCTCTGAATGTTACACTCCGTATTATGATTGAGTATGTTTGGTATGTGCACTTTAAAAAGAGAGTGTTTGATTATTGTTTTAGGCTCTAATCCTTTAGGATTAAAGCCATCTGGCTTCCACTATGAGTCCAGCTACACACTGTTCCAGCATCTTCAGTTTACATCACTGCTACATCATCCTATAACCAGAGAGAATAAGAAAATGTGGTTAGTGATCAAAACTGATCAATAGAAGTCAAGATCTTGTATTTGATGAGGAAATATCCTTTGTTCCACTTCCTCCACAAACCCAAGACCACATTTATCAGAACCAAATAGGTCATTCTCCAAATGGAAATTACTGTCTCCTAAATCAGGTTCATGACCCACATAACCATGATGGTGTGATCACTCACCTAGAGCTAGACATCCTGGAATTTGAAGTCAAGTGGGCCTTAGGAAGCATCACTACAAAGCTAGTGGAGGTGATGGAATTCCAGTTGAGCTATTTCAAATCCTAAAAGATGATGCCATTAAAGTGCTGCACTCAATATGCCAGAAAATTTGGAAAACTCAGCAGTGGCCACAGGACTGGAAAAGGTCAGTTTTCATTCCAATCCCAAAAAAGAGCAATGCCAAAGAATGCTCAAACTACCACATGATTGCACTGATCTCACACGCTAGCAAACTAATGTTCAAAATTCTCCAAGCCAGACTTCAACAGTATGTGAACCATGAACTTCCAGATGTTCAAGCTGGTTTAGAAAAGTCAGAGGAACCAGAGATGTAATTGCCAACATCCATTGAATCATCAAAAAAGCAAGAGAATTTCAGAAAAACATCTATTTCTGCTTTATTGACTATGCCAAAGCCTTTGACTGTGTGGATCACAACAAACTGTGGAAAATTCTTCAAGAGATGGGAATATCAGGCCATCTGACCTGCTTCTTGAGAAATCTGTATGCAGGTCAAGAAGCAACAGATAGAACTGGACATGGAACAACAGACTGGTTCCAAATTGGGAAGGGAGTACGTCAAGGCTGTATATTGTCACCCTGCTTATTTAACTTATATGCAGAGCACACCATGCAAAACACCAGGCGGGATGAAGCACAAGCTGGAATCAAGATTTCAGAGAGAAATATCAATAAGAAAGCTGAGTGCCAAAGAATTGATGCTTTTGAACTCTGTTGTTGGAGAAGACTCTTGAGAGTCCCTTGGAATACAAGGAGATCCAACCAGTCCATCCTAAAGAAAATCAGTTCTGAATATTCATTGGAAGGACTGATGCTGAAGCTGAAACTCCAATACTTTGGCAACCTGATGTGAAGACTGAGTCACTGGAAAAGACCCTAATGCTGGGAAAGATTGAAGGGAGGAGAAGGGGACGACAGAGGATGAGATGGTTGGATGGCATCCCCAACTCTATGGACATGAGTTTGAGCAAGCTCTGAGAGTTGGTGGTGGACAGGGAAGCCTGGCGTGCTGCAGTCCATGGGGTCACAAAGAGCTGGACATGACTGAGTGACTGAACTGAACTGAACTGAAATCAGGTTGAAAAAAAGATTGATATTATCCCTGAGTAAACTATTAGTCTTCTTTATGACTCTGAATAATACATTTATTCAACAAATGTTTATTTAGCTCTTACTTTGAACAAGGAAATGTGCTGGGAGCTGGAGTGAATAATGAACTATAGACATAAGTTAGTATTCACACTGATTCAGTCTTTCAACAAATATGCATTAGCATGACAGGCCCTGGGCCAGGACTAGGGATAAGCAGATGAATAAGAAATGGTCTGTGCTACAAAATTGGAAGCCATATGAAAGGAACCAGCAGAATTTGAAATGTAAAGAATCTTATTTTATCTCAGAGAACATTTGTAAGATGACCAGAGTGCTCTATGGCACTGCAGTGTCACATACACTAAAACTGGGGTTCGTTTCATTCTGGTTCCCAGCACATGAGACAGGCGTTATACTCATCCCTGTTGTGGTGGTTCATGAGGAAGTCAACTCATTGAGAATCTGTAACTTTTCCAAATTAGTGATGACTTTTCCAAAGACCTGGGTTTTATTAACACAAGTACTTTGCATTAACTTATGTTTAGTCTAAAAATGACAGAAATGAATGTATTTACAAAACCGAAATGGTATCACAGATATAGAAAACAAACTGATGGTTACAAAAGGGAATAGTGGGGTGGGGAAGAGATAAATTAGGAGTTTGGGATTAATATCCACACATTCAGTTCAGTTCAGTTCAGTCGCTCAGTCGTGTCCGACTCTGCGACCCCATGAACTGCAGCATGCCAGGCCTCCCTGTCCATCACCAACTCCCGGAGTTCACTCAGACTCACGTCCATTGAGTCAGTGATGCCATCCAACCATCTCATCCTCTGTCGTTCCCTTCTCCTCCTGCCCCCAATCCCTCCCAGCATCAGAGTCTTTTCCAACGAGTCAACTCTTCACATGAGGTGGCCAAAGTACTGGAATTTCAGCTTTAGCATCATTCCTTCCAAAGAAATCCCAGGGCTGATCTCCTTCACAATGGACTGGTTGGATCTCCTTGCAGTCCAAGGGACTCTCAGGAGTCTTCTCCAACACCACAGTTCAAAAGCATCAATTCTTTGGCACTCAGCTTTCTTCACAGTCCAACTCTCACATCCATACATGACCACTGGAAAAACCATAGCCTTGACTAGACGAACCTTTGTTGGCAAAGTAATGTCTCTGCTTTTGAATATGCTATCTAGGTTGGACATAAGGAAACAACAAGGACCTACTCTATAGCACAGGGAACTATACTCAAAATCTTACAACAATGGAAAAGAATCCAAAAAAGTATATATATATATATATATATATATATATATATATATATATATATACACACACATATGTGGGCTTCCCAGGTGGTGCTAGTGGTAAAGAACCCGCCTGCCAATGCAGGAGACACAGGAGACTCTGATTCAATCAGGGAGATCCTCTGGAGGAGGGCATGGCAACTCACTCCAGTATTCTTGCCTGGAGAATCCCATGGACAGAGGAGCGTGGTGGGCTACAATTCATAGCATGGCAAAGAGACAGACAAGATTGAAGCGACTTAGCATGCACACATACATATGTATAACTAAACCACTTTGCTGTACACTTCAAACTATAAATGAACTATACTCAATTTTTAAAATTATACTCATCCTTTATAAAAATCCTACATAGCAGGTATCATTATTGTTCATATTCTATAATGTGGAAGCAGAGAATAAGGGAGGTTTAAATCAGTGTTTAAATTTCATACAACCATTTGTAGAGCCAGGACTCTGCCCAGGACAACTGCTTGCCAACCCAGTGCTCCCCACTGTATGTGTTACCTCCTATCCCAGCAGATAAGGAGAATTGGAAGGAGGACCCCAGCCTGCCTGACATCAGACTCTGTGCTCTTTCTACCAAACACAGTTCCTCTAGCTCTGGTCCATGTCTGGTGGCCATGGAGGAACTGCACTCCGGGACTTTTTGAACCCTTAATGAAATGAGATCCAAAAGGAGCTACATGGATGGAATAGAATGGAACAATTTGAGGTAGACCTAAGATCCTGCCAAGGACTTGTTTTTTTTTAAAGGATACAAGAGCTTCAGAAATAAGAGGACCTCAGGACTGACATTCTAGAGAAGTTAGAGCCTCTCAGAGGTGAGCTGAAGGGCTGAGCTGTCCCCCCTCCCCACCCCCAGGACATTTACTAATTCTGGACGCAATTTGGGGTTTGGACTATGTGAAGGCACTGCCGTGGGCAGAGAAAATGGCAAACTGTAGGCAGTGCTCAAGGGTGGAATGACGAAAATTGGAGAATTCCGGAGCCTCAGATATACAGAGTTTAACCATCCAAGACTTTACTAAATTCTGAAGTTTCATGAGGCAAGAACTTAAAAACCTCTACCTAGAATCTCCTATAAGCAGAGCTGACTTTCCTGGTGTCTTTCCTGATGCTGAGGAAACAAAAACTTGCCCAACTCTGAATTAAAGCCTTGGAGGGTCATTTCCCAGGAAAAGGGACAATCAGAGGGGGACGGGATCCTACTATCTTCATAAGCTGGGGCTGCCATAACAGAACACCATAGACTGGGTGAGTTAAACAACAGAAATTTATGTTTCACAGTTCAAGATATGGGGAAATCCAAGATCAAAGGTGACAACTGAATCATTTTTAGGTGAAGCCTCTCTCAGCTGCCTTCTAGCATGTTCTCACATGAAGGACAAAGAGAAAGATCTCTCTCTTCCTCTTCTTATGAGGCCACAGTCCTCTGGGATTAGGGTCCCACCCTCAAGACCTTGTATGCATGCTAATCGCTTCAGTCATGTCCGACTCCATGAGACCCGAGGGATTGTAGCCCACCAAGCTTCTCTGTTCATGGGATTCTCCAGGCAAGGATACCGGAGTAGGTTGCCATTTCCCACTTTAGGGAATCTTACCCACCCTGGGAAGCACCCAAGTGGAAGTGTTAATCCTCAGTTATTTAACCTTAATTGATGGACAGAGAGGCCTGGTAACTGTGATTCGTGGGGTCGCAAAGAGTCGGACATGACTAAGCGACTGAACTGAACTGAACTGAACCTCTTAAAGACCCTGTCTCCAACTATTCTCACATTAGGGGTTAAGGCTTCAACATATGAATATTGGGATGACAATTCAGCCTACAGCACTTATCAAAAAGGAATCTGGCCTCAACATACCTAAATGTGGTAACGTAAATTAAACAGACTTTCCTAACAGTATTATGCCAAAGGTTGCAGCCTATAGTTTATATAAATATAGACTGTGTGGAATACCTACAAAACAGTATTGAATGCATTTTTTTCCTCTTTGTTGAACCTGTTACCTCAAACTATAGCTGTCTGAAAATAAAACCTAAGCAGTGAGAAGTGAGTGATAAACTTTCATCACAACTGATTCTATATTATCACATTCTCTTCAATGCTGACACATTATACAGGGTAGTTAATTAGCTCTTCCTGCAGAACTAGATGTTGCCTCAATATGAGATTTCTGGGATATCATTTGTGATATAATTTACTGATTTACTGAATATAGTTTATTCAGAGTACGAATCCCTTTCATCAGACAACTCTTTGAGGTTTTATTCCTTCATTTGTTCTTAGAAAAATGTATCAATGCCTTAATATTATAAGCAAAAGCATAAAGCAAAAGCAAGGACTCTTAGCTGATTCTCAAGTTGTGCTGGAGTCAAGGGTGTTTCTTCCTAATTTGGAGTTAGCCAAGTTCAGACTCCAGACACAGGGAAAATGCAGAACAGGACTATCAGTCTTCTTTGTTCAAAACAGATGACTCTGTAAGTATTTGCCTAGTTAAAAATAACAGCATTCTTTCCCCAAGTCATCAGCTGGACAGTCTAGCCTGCTCATATTTTTTTAACCCAGTCAGGGGAATTAAGGTCAAAAGGCTATGTACTCAGAATTAAGTTTTTTTCATCATAGATTATACTTAAAAATTTGTCTACCGTTGATATTTTTCTTTAATGATTTTCCTACTTCTCATTGTGAAAAATGTAATGTATTTACCTTCAGTTGCCTTTGAACCGCTTCTCTTTCACCAGTTTTTCATGTTACTAACAGAAAAGGCAATTAGTTTTTACCAAATTGTTATTTAATTTTCTCTAGGAAGTTTCTAGTACTTCCAATAACAACAGTCTTGCTTGAATAATTACATCTCTTGATGGCTGTTTGCTATGCTGTATATCAATTGAACAGTGATGACATTTTCTTTCTATTGTTTCATTTGTATAATTTCCATCCCCAAATGGATATGTCCTTTTATTTGATTCAGAAAGAAGCTTTGTCATATTCTCTTTCACTTTTCTTTTTTTTCACATTCTCATACCTACTCATGATTTCATGTTGAGAATTTTATGCAAGAGTTGGTGTTCGGTGGCTAAGTTGTGTCCGACTCTTTGTGACCCCATGGACTGCAGTGCACCAGGCTTTCTTGTCCTTCACTATCTCCCAGAGTTTGCTCAAGTTCATGTCCATTGAGTCGGTGATACTATCTAACAATATATTTGGAATTTTAGGATAACATTTCAGTGGAATGTCCCAGACTGTTCTATCTCCTCCCCATTAATCTGTGCTCTGCCCTGCCCCCAGCACAAAGAAAGAAACCATCCAGAGCAAAATAAAGTTATATGAACTTGTAAAGTAAATGTCAAAGCTCTCTCCTTTAAAATGCAAGAATAATTTATTGCTATTATAAAAAAGTGACAGTGAAAGAGTAGTTGATAGCATGAATTTGGCTATTAGAGCACAGTGAACATTGAGGAATAGTTACATTCCAGCTGAGAAGATTCCAGAGCCTTCAGGAAGCCTGCATGTGTTTTTTATTTTAATAATTCATTAGCTACTCGGGGTTAATCAAATGTTGAGCTATCCAGTGCTGCTTTTCAGATCTTCTGGAAAGAAAATGCTATGTTGTTGTACAGTCTGTGCCCCCTATGGGGTTCCTATCACCTCTCATCTTAATGCCCAGGAGAAGGGGCCCAGCACCGGATGATATATGTCAGTGTGGTTCCTGGTCCCATTGATAAAGATCATGCAGTTGGCACTGCGTATTGCTGATTGTGATCTCAGTAGTTTTGCTCAGTATGGGTCCTGGCTACCTGAGATCATCTTTCTCCTCTGAGGGTTTCATAGTAACCAGCAAAAAAGCCATGGAAGGCTGTAAACTTGGTCAGACACACATGGAGCCACGGGGTGCTTTGAGGGTCACTGAAGGGCAAGTATGCTCTGTGCCACCTCTGTCCCCCCTCCCTGTGATCACTGACGGTGAACTGAGGCATGCTTCCTCTAATGATTCCCCATAGGGGGATTTTTTTCATCGAGTTCATGCCCTTGACCTTCAGATCAGGCAATGAAATTAAAATGTTCAAGAGCAGCAAAGCTAGGAAAGTTTATGCTTCTCTAAATAGCCACGACATGGCATCCAGGGTGTGATTTCTAAGCTAATATTGCTAACATAGAATTTTTAAATATCTCATTCACTCCACCAACTTTTAATTAGGACACAGAGGTGCAATGACCCTCCATCCAGGCAAGAACACAGTCAGCCTTTTCAACTTTCAGTAGAATGTGAAGCTTGCCTTGTGCATCTTCCTTCAAACAATAACATGTGGTGTTTGCACTCTGGGATTCTTGCCAGAATTTAACTTGAACAGGCTGCTCTGCAGCTTCTGTCAAAAAGCAACAGAGAGAAGCAATATTTAAGGAAGATAGTTTATCCATCCATCTCGTTAGGTATCCTAAACTATCTTCTTTATCCAAATAATCTCCAGAAAGCTATTTACTTCAACTGCATAGACTTTTACCCTTGAAGAACTATCTTCACTGAATGTTCAATTTATTGTTATACACTTGGTAATTGTTAAAGGTTGTCTTAACAAATACCCACCTGAAAAACATTTTCAGCAACCTGATATGAAGAGAAGAAGAGCTGATGCTAAGTCACTTCAGTCGTGTCCGACTCTGGGTGACCCCATAGACGGCAGCCCACCAGGCTCCCCCGTCCCTGGGATTCTCCAGGCAAGAACACTGGAGTGGGTTGCCATTTCCTTCTGCAATGCATGAAAAGTGAAAAGTGAAAGTGAAGTCACTTCAGTCGTGTCTGACTCTTAGCGACCCCATGGACTGCAGCCTACCAGGCTCCTCCATCCATGGGATTTTCCAGGCAGGAGTACTGGAGTGGGGTGCCATTGCCTTCTCTGGAAGAAGAGCTAGAAGGTATTAGAAGTTAAGTTAGGGGACATTGGTTTGAGGCTTGCTGGTACCTCCATACTAGTTGGGTGATATCTCAAAAGCTCAGTTTTCTCATATTAATAAGGGACATACATTAATGATTATAGTACCTCTATGGTAACATAGAGGTCTGACACAAGAGTAGATGCTTAAATATGAATTGAATCTTATATGAAAAGTGTTGCTATTATGTTGTTCATAGTCCTCCAAATAAGAAACGACTACTAAGAAAATATTCATTCTTTTAGGAAATTATCCCAGTGGCTCTAGTGGTAAAGAACCCACCTGCCAGTATAAGAAACATGACGAGAGGTGATTCAGTCTCTGGGTTGGGAAGATCCCTTGCAGGGGGGCACAGTAACCGACTCCAGTATTCTTGCCTAGAGAATTCCATGGACAGAGAAGCCTGGTGGGCTGCAGCCCATAAGGTCACAAGGAGTCAGACATAACTAAAGTGACTTAGCACACATGCTGATACTTCTTAAGTTGACCTGCCTTTATACTTAGAAATGTCTCGTAATAGTAGGCTTCCCTGGTGGCTCAGATGGTAAAGATTCTCCTGCAATGCAAGGTCCCTGGGTCAGGAAGATCCCCTGGAGAAGGCAATGGCAACCCACTCCAGTAATCTTGCCTGGAGAAGCCCATGAACAAAGGAGCCTGGCAAGCTACAGTCCATGGTGTTGCAAAGAGTCAGGCATGACTGAGCAACGGTCACTCACTCATACTTCATTTTAAAAGACAAAGCAAAGAATCCAATCTATGGCTTTCTAGACTTGGCTAACAGAAAGGGCATAGCTAAATTTAATGCCTAAAAATGATATTTATCTAAGTGTTTTTCATTGTTCCACGTGGTCATCTTCATTTTCTATTTCCTAATCACCCTATCATAGCTTTGGAGGCTCAGAAAATATTCAGCTAAATTTTCACTTGATTTTGTCAGTTCCATGTGTTTTTCCTCACAGTGATTCTTCTACACCTGCAAACACTAATCCACCACCAGTCTCAAAAAATGATCATAAGTCTGTACTGGACTCCTGCAGCCAGAACGAGGGACCATAACCAGGTGGCCTAAAACAACAATAAATGGGACCTTCCCTGGTGGTCCAGTGGTTAAGATTCCTGTGCTTTCTCTCCTGAAGGCCTAAGTTAGAGGCCTACAGCGCCCCCCACCCAGCCCCCCACCCCAGGGAACTATAATCCCACAAGCCGCTTTGCATAGCCAAAGGAAAACCAGAAACAATAATAATAATAAAACAAGAGAAATGTGTTCTCTCACAGTTCTGGAAGCGGGGCATCCAAAATCAAGGGGCCACAAGGCCTTGCCCCTCTGCACAGAGTCCCTCCCCGCCTTCTCCCAGCCCTGATGGTGCCTGGCAATCCTTGGCATCCTACAGCTGGTAGCTGCATCTCTCCCCGCTCTGCCTCTGTCATCACATGGTGTTTTTGCTCATCTTTTAAGGCCACTAGCCATGAGGGATTGGGGCCACCTTACTGACCTCATCTTAACTTGATGCCATCTACAAAGACCCTATTTCCAAACTAGGTCATGCTAACAGGCATCAAGAGTTCAGATTTCAATAAATCTTTTGATGAGGACACAGTCCAACTCAGAGCAACTTCCTGCATCTCAAAAAAAAAAAAAAAATCCCTGATATAATGTTTCTAAAATATGTGCACAATTATCCATTGTGACTCCAAGCCTTCTATACTTCCGCTCAGTATCCGAAGTCCTCTCCTCCTTTTCACCTGATCTCTGGGTCCCCTCTCCTCCCCTGCTTCACCAATTAGCCCCTCTCTCAATCACTCTCTCAGAAATTCACTTCTCCTCTGAATTACTTTGCTTTATTCTGCAAATATATCCAAGCTTTCCCATCTATTGAAACATCTTTATTTTGAATTTGTTTGCCATGTTGAATCTGCTTTCGCCATGACTGTTAGATTCCTTCCCTTTGGGATCTGAGTTTATGGAAAACTTAGCAAACCTATAAAACTCACCCTCTGTGCATGCCTACCACATGCGGTCATTTCACAGGGAATTTCTGAGTGAAAAGGCACTGTCTGTCCCTGGCACTAGGGTTGCAGATGTGAGCCAGATAAATGTAGCCCCTGACTACATGAAGAGAAAACAGACACCAAATAATACCTACTCTTCTCCATGAAGGAGAGGATCCAGGGCTGTGAGAGCATGGTAAGGGAGGCCAGATGAGACTGAGGAAGTGGGGTGTTCCCTGAAGAAGGAGCGTAACTTAATAAAGAAAGAACTCAGAAGAGTTTGCTACACAGCAGGGGAAGAGGCAGGCTGGGGGCAGAGGTGGGGTGCAGGTGGTGAGGGGAGATTCCAGCCTAAGGGATGAGTGGGTGTGAAGATGGTAAGGGAGAAAGAAATGTGGCATCCTTCAAGAAACTAGAAGAGGGCCAGTGTGACTTGAGAGACTCAGGGGGAAATGGTACAAAACCATGTTGATGGCACACACAGTGGATGAATCCTGAGGGTCTTTGGGCCTGTTGAGAATTTGAAATTTACTTTTAGGACAGTGAGGTGGGGGGAGGCTTTAGATAGGGATGTGATCTGACAGATTTTCTTTTAAAAGGATCAGTCTGGCTATGGGTGCAGCATAAATTGGAGGAAACAGGACAGATGGGAAATAACAGTTCAGATGTCATTATAGGAGTTCAGCTGAGAGACTCTTCACTCTGGGGTGAAGAATCAAGACACGTCCTGGCTGAACCCCAGGTCTCCAGGTAAATAGTTGGAGAGATGGCAGCATCATCACTGAAAGAGAAAACACTGATTTCATCAGGAAAACAATGAGTTCTTGGTGGCCTAGATGGTAAAGTATCTGCCTTCAATGCGGGAGACCCGGGTTTGATCCCTGGGTCGGGAAGATCCTCTGGGGAAGGAAATGGAAATGCACTCCAGTACTCTTGCCTGGAAAATCCCATGGACGGAGGAGCCTGGTAGGCTACAGTCCATGGGGTACAAAGAGTCGGACACAACCGAGCAACTTCACTTTTCAATTAGAACATGTTGACTTTGAGGTACCCATGAGACTTTCAAGTCAAAGTAATAAGTAGACAATCCTCAATGTTAGTACAATGGCCAATAACAAACCCATTGCTGAGTATAGTGAGTCCATTTCACTAGTCAGCTCATTGGACCGTTCTGAAGCATTTGAAACTGTAGGTCATTCCTTCCTTGAAGCAAGAGATCTTCATCTTTGATTTCTACTAGAGCACTGCCCTGCTTTTTTTTCTTTCTCTGGCTTATCTCCCTCTGTCTAACTTTAAAATATTTGAGATTTTCAGAGCTATTGCCTCCCCCTTATCTCTTCTGATTTACATTCTGTCTATGCCAACTGTCTCTCCATTCTGCCCTTGCAAGAGTTTCAAAGAGGATCTTGAATTAATAAATTCCAAATCTGTATCACCAGCCCCAGCTTCCCTCAAGATATATGTCTGAGCTTCCTCTTCCTATATTTTCCACAAGTATTTCAGAGTCAATAAGCCTAACTCAAATTATTGTCTACCCTCGATCTCACTAGATCATTTCTTCTCCCAAATATTCTTCCTCACTGAATAGCATTGAAAGATGTGTGAGAAGGATGAGGAGTTGTCAGCAAAATTCAGTCCATTTCTTCTAAGTCCTTACAATTGCACCCAGGGAGCTCTTCTCCCATTCCTCCACAGGCATACCTGTCACATGGGCTATGGCAACCATGGTCTAACTTGAGGACCAGCAAACATTTTCTTTTTATTTTTGCCAAAGTATAGTTGATTTACAATGTTTTAGATGTAGAGCAAAGTGATTCAGTTATATATATAAATACACACACACGTTCTTTTTCAGATTCTTTTCCATTATAGGTTGTTGTTCTTCAGTCTCCCAGTTGTGTCCAGCTGTTTGTGACCCCATGGACACAGCAGGCCTCCCTGTCCTTCACCATCTCCTGGAGTTTGCCCAAGTTCATATTCATTGCCTTGGTGATGCCGTCCAGCCATCTCATCCTATGATGCCTTCTTCTCCTTCTGCCCTCAGTCTTTCCCAGCATCGGGGACTTTTCCATTGAGTTGTCTGTTCGCATCAGATGACTAAGATACTGGAGCTTCAGTTTCAGCGTCAGTCCTTCCAGTGAACATTCAGGGAAGATTTCCCTTAAGATTGATTCATTTAATCTCCTTGCTGTCCAAGGGACTTTCAGGAGTCTTCTCCAGCACCACAGGTCAAAGTCATCAGTTCTTTAGTGCTCTGCATTCCTTACGGTCTAGCTCTCACAACCGTTTGTGACCCCTGGGAAGCCTTGACTATATGAACCTTTGTTGGCATGGTAATGTCTCTGCTTTTCAATACACTGTCTAGGTTTGTCATCGCTTACCCGACAAGAAGCAGTCATCTTCTGATTTCATAACTGCAGTCACCATCTGCAGTGATTTCTTCTTGGAGCCCAAGAAGAGGAAATGTCACAACTTCCACCTTTGCCCCTTCCATTTGCCATGAAATAATGGGACTGGATGCCATGATCTTAGTTGTTTTTTAATATTTAGTCTTAAGCCAGCTCTTTCACTCTCCTCCTTCACCTTCATCAAGAGGCTCTTTAGTTCCTCTTCACTTTCTGCCATTAGAGTTGTATCATCTGCATATCTGAGGTTGTTGATGTTCCTCTGCCTATCTTGATTCCACCTTGTAACTCATCCAGCCCACCATTTATCATGATGTGCTCAGCATACAGATTAAACAAACAGGGTGACAGCAGACAGCCCTATCATATTCCTTTCTCGATCCTGAACCAATCAGTTGTTCCAAATAGGATTCTAAGTGTTGCTTCTTGACCTGCATACAAGTTTCTCAGGAGATAAGTAAGATGGTCTGGTATTCCCATCTTTCTAAGAGCTTTCCACAGTTTGTTATGATCCACGCAGTCAAAGGTTTTAGTGTAGTTGATGAAACAGACATAGATGTTTTTCTGAAATCCCCTTGCTTTCCCTATAATCCGGTGAATGTTGGCTATTTGATCTCTAGTTCCTCTTCCTTTTCTAAACCCAGTTTGGATATCTGGAAGTTCTTGGTTCACATAAAGTTGAAGCCTAGCATGCAAGATTTTAAGCATGATCTTACTAGCATGAGAGACGAGTGCAGTTGTCCAGTTGTTAGCACAATCTTTGGTATTACCATTCTTGGGAATTGGGATGAGGACTGACCTTTTCCAGTCCTGTGGCCACTGCTGAGTCTTCCAGATTTGCTGATATAGGGAATGCAAAACCTTGATGGTATCCTCCTTTAGGGATTTGAATAGTTCTGCTGGAATTTCATTGCATCCTCTAGCTTTCTTAGCGGCAGTGCTACCTGAGGCCCACCTGACTTCACACTCCAGAACATCTGGCTCTGGGTGACTAACCACACAATCATAGTAATCTGGTTCATTAAGATCTTTTTTAATACAGTTCTACCATGTTCTTTCCATCTCTTCTTGATCTCTTCAGCATCTACTTGGTCTCTACCATTTTTATCTGTTGTTGTGCCCATCTTTGAGTAGAATGCCCCTTTGATGTTTCCAATTTTCTCCCCTTTTGTTGCTTCCTTCTATTATTAAGCACTGTTCATTGAGGAAGGCCTTCTTGCCTCTCTGTGCTATTCTTTGAAAATGAAAGTGAAGTTGCTCAGTCGTGTCCGACTCTCTGGCCCTGTGGACTGTAGCCCACCAGGCTCCAGTCCATGGAATTTTCCAGGCAAGAGTACTGGAGTGGGTTGCCATTTCCTTCTCCAGGGGATCTTTCTGACCCAGGGATCGAACCTGGGTCTCCAGCATTGCCGGCAGACACTTTTACTGTCTGAGCCACCAGGGAAGCCCCTGGTGGCTTTGAAACTCTGCGTTTAATTGGATGTTCATTTCCCTCTCTCCCTTGCTTCTCACTTCTCTTCATTCTTCCGCTATTTGTAAAGTCTCCTCAGATAACCACTTTGCCTTCATGCTTTTCTTTTTCTTTGGGATGGCTTGTTCAGCACCTCTTGTACAATATTACCCACCTCGGCCCATAGTTCTTCAGACACAATGTTAACTAGATCTAGTTCATTACCTCTACTGCGAATTCATACGAGATTTGATTTAAGTCATACCTGGCTAACCTAGTGTTTTTCCCGGTTTTCTTTAGTGTAAGCCTGAATTTTGCTAAGAGAAGATGATGATCTGAGCCACAGTCAGCTCCAGGTCTTGCTTTTGCTGACTATCTACAGCTTCTCCATCTTCGGCTACAAAGAATGTAATCAATTTGTTTTCAGTATTGACCCTTTGGTGATATCCATGTGTAAAGTCTTCTCTTGTGTTGTTGAAAAGGGTGTTTACTTGCGTTCTCTTGGCAAAACTAAGTTAGCCTTTGCCCTGCTTTACTTTGTTCTCCAAGGTTTGCCTGTTACTCCAGGTATATCTTGACTTCCTACTTTTTCATCCCAATCCCCGATGATGAATAGAACTCCTTTTTTAGGTGCTAGTTCTAAGAGGTCTTCATAGAACTGATCAGCTTCTTCAGCATCAGTGGTAGGGGCATAGACTTTGATTACTGTAATGTTGAATAACTTGCCTTGGAATCGAGATCATTCTATCAGTTTTGAGGTTGCACCCAGGTACTGTATTTTGGACTCTTCTGTTGATTATGAGGGCTACTCTGTTTCTTCTATGGGATTCTTGCCCACAGTGGTAGATATAATGGTCATCGAATGAATTTCACCCATTCCCATCCATTTTAGTTCGCTGATTCCTAGGATGTCGGTGTTTACTCTTATCATCTCCTGCTTGACCACATCCAATTTTTCTTGATTCATGGACCGAACATTCCATGTTAGGCCCCTATCTTGTATGTTATTACAAGGTATTAGTGATACCTCCCTGTGCTATACAGTAGAGCCTTGTTGTTTATCTATTTCATATATAGTATGTGTCCCTCCATGCCATTCTTCTTTGGTAACCATTAGTTTGTTTTCTCTCTCTGAGTCTATTTCTGTTTTGTAAATAAGTTTATTTGCATCTTTCTTTTTTTTAGATTCTACATATATGATACCATATAATATTTGTCTTTCTCTGACTTACTTCACTTCATATGATAATCTCCAGGTCCATCCATGTCACTGCAAATGGCATTATGTCATTTTTTATGGTTGACTAATATTATATTCATATTATATATACACATATATGCACACACCGCATCTTCTTCATCCACTCTTTTTTGATGAACGTTTAGGACGCTTCCACTTCTGGGCTACTATAAATTCTGTTGCTATGAACACTGGGTGCAGGTATCTTTTCAAATTATAAGTTCTCATCTTTTCTGGATGTATGCCCAAGAGTGGGATTTCTGAATCCTATGGTGACTCTATTTTTAGTTTTTTAAGGAGCCCAGCAAATATTTTCTGTAAAGGGCAAGAGAGCAAGCATTTTAGGCTTTGCAAGCTATGTGGCTCCTGTGACTGCCACTCAACCTCACTGTTACAGTTCAGAAGCAGCAACGGACAATATGCAAATGAGTGGACTTGGCTGTGAGCCAGTAAGACTCAAGAATTTGAATGTATTTTTTTTTCCTAAGGGAAAAAAGATGTCTTCAGAATCACACCGACTGATAATATCACAAATGGCTCCTGTCATTGTCCCTAAAGATTTATTTTAAAAATAGAACGTGTATACTAATCATCAGGGAAATGCAAATAGAAGCCACAGTGGGATATCACCTCATTCCTGTCAGAGTGGCTATCACCAAAAAGACAGGAAATAACGAGTGTTGGAGAGGACGTGGTGACAAAGGAACCGTCATGCACTGACGACGGGAGAGAGAATGTGCAGCCGCTCTGGAAAACAATAGGAAGCTTCCTCAAAGATGAAAAATAGAATTACCACACAAACCAGCAATGCCACCCTTGGGTACTTGCCCAGAGAAAATCCAAATACTAATTAGAAAAGATACATTCAGCTTTATGTTCATTGCTGAACTATTTACACTAGCCAAGATATGGAAGCAACCGAAGTAGGTCAACAAATGAATGGATAAAGATGTGGCGTACATACATAGATATGTGTGCATATAATTGAATACTACTCAGCCATAAAACTTCACTCTCACTCTTTACTTTCATACATTGGAGAAGGAAATGGCAACCCACTCCAGTGTTCTTGCCTGGAGAATCCCAGGGACTGGGGAGCCTGGTGGGCTGCCATCTATGGGGTCGCACAGAGTCAGACACGACTGAAGCAACTCAGAAGCAGCCATAAAAAGGAATGCAATCTTGTCCTGTGCAACAGTACAGATGCACCTAGAGGGTATTATGCTAAGTCAGACAGAGACCAATTGTGTATGATTTTACTTAGATGTGGAATCTAAAAAGGCCAAACCCTTGAATAGACATAGAGTCAAAGATACAGAGAATAAAAAGGTGGTTATCAGAGGGGAAGGGGCCTGGGAGGGAAGAGAGAAACGAGAGAGATTAAAAGGTACAAACTTCTAGCTGCAAAATAAATGAGTCACACGTATGAAGCATACAGTGTGAGGAATATAGTCAATAATTATGTTTGTGGCGACAGATGGTAACTAGACTTATTATGACGATCATTTTGAA
Source organism: Bubalus kerabau (assembly GCF_029407905.1). Lineage (NCBI taxonomy): Eukaryota > Metazoa > Chordata > Mammalia > Artiodactyla > Bovidae > Bubalus > Bubalus kerabau. Next base: position 11,915,297 of record NC_073639.1, on the reverse strand, counting down.
ATGCATTGAAATACCAGATCACTATGTTATGTAACCAGAACTAACATAGTGTTGTAGATCAATTATACTTCAAAAACAGACTCATAAAAAGAGAGACCAGATTTTCGGTTACCAGAGGTGGGGTGGAGGGAAGGTTGGATGAAGGCAGTCAGTAAGTACAAACTTCCAGTTACAAGATAAGTAAGTACTGGAGATACAATGTACGGCATGATAAATATAATTAACCCTGCCATATGTTTTGAAGTGTGGTACTGGAGAAAACTCTTAAGAGTCCCTTGGACAGCAAGGAGATCAGACCAGTCAATCCTAAAGGAAATCAACCCTAAATATTCGTTGGAAGGACTGATGCTGAAGCTGAAGTTCCCATATGTTGGCCACCTGGTGTGAAGAGCCGACTCATCAGAAAAGACCCTGATGCTGAGAAAGATTGAGGGCAGGGATGAGAAGGGGTTGACAGAGGATGAGATGGTTAATAGCATCACTGACTCAGTGGACATGAATTTGAGCAAACTCCTGGAGATAGTGAATGAGAGAGGAGCCTGGCATGCTGCAGTTCATGAGGTTGCAAAGAGTTGGACACAACTTAGTGACTGAACAACAACAAATGTTTTATATATATATGCATATCTATATATATATGTATATATACACATATATATGAGTAAAATCCTGAGTTCTTATCACAAGAAAAACAATTCGTCACAAGAAAAGAAATTTTTTAATTCTGTATCAATATAATGTGATGAATGTTCCCTAAACTTATTGTGATAATCATGTCATAATGTATAAGTTGAATCATTATGCTGTACATTTTAACTTTATATAAACCATTAGACCCAGGACCAATTGGGGATCAGAGCTGGGGTGCAATTCTTAAGAGTAAAAACGATCTGGCTAAATTTCTATATCCCGTCCAATTATAGCTCAATAAAACTGGAAGGAAAAAAAAAGTAGAATGTACAGAAAGGGAAAAGATCCAGGGCTATGATTTTCAATTTTCAATATTTGTAGTAAAAAGCTTTATTTTTTCTCATAGGAAGAGCTTCCCCTTGATGCACACATGCAGTTCCTACTGGCCTTTAATAGGAGACATGTGCCTGCACTGAAGGTGATTTTTTCCACATTAGTTCACGTATCAAAGTACTCTTCTTTTTTTCCCCACATAATAGTATAAAAGCCATTCTTAACTCTCAGGCAGTATCAAAACAGGTGGTAGGCAGGTTTGGCCCGTAGGTCTTGGTTTATCTTGGTTCCCTAGTTAAAATGGTCTCTCTGCCTCCACGTGGCAGCCAGAGACGACTCTAAACACAAGTCTGAACACATGTAAGTCCTCTTGCTCAAAATTTTCTGATGTTGCCTTTGCACTAACTAGACTGAAATACAAGGCTCTTCCACCAGGTGGCCCCAAACTTATTTTCTAAAGTCACTTCTTACAACTATTCTCCCCCACACAATGTTCCCAGGCTCCAGACAGATTAAACCCCTGGCTATTCCCAAGCCTCGGATGCTCTCACGCCTCTCTGCCCTTACATCTGCTCCAAGTTAACCTAAGGCAACTTGACCATGCTCAGCTCTTAGGTGCTCTTGGTAGACAATGACAGCCCCAGAAAATATTCGAAGTAGATCCACTACTCTCCCACAACTCAGCTACTTAGTTATAATGAAAGCAAGTCTCTGATTAGATTCTTCCACAACTCTTATTAGTAAGCAGGCATAAAACAGAGAAATCATATGTTTAACTTGAACTGCACTGAAGTGTGAGATCTTTGTCTACATTATCTTACTTGAAAATTTCCCTGAGGCAATGAAATAATCCTGGTAGCCAGATTCAACTGTCCACTCAGATTCTGGCAACCAAGAATCAAGGAATAAGCCATTAAACCCAGAACCGATTGGCAATCAGAGCTGGGGTACAATCCTTAAGACTAAAAAAGATCTTGCTAAATTTCTATATTCTATTCATGCAAAGTAGGAATGTCTCCAAAGTATACTCATCAGTACACATACACTGAATGCCAGTAATCTGACCACTGAAGGAACAGTCCTAATATCCTTTATGTTAAATAAGTAGCCACTAATTTTATATATAGTAACTGAATAACTATATATATGTATATAGTTATATATATAGTTACATATATATATACTGTATGTATAGTATATGTATACATACATACAAATACATATGTATTTGTATATGTAACTATATAATATATATATTATAATAAATATATAACATAATATATATAATCCCATATATATGGGATTATTGAGTTACTATATATGAAATTAGTGGCTACTTATTTAGCACAAAGTATATTATATGTCTCCTGTAGTGATAATCAGGGATAAAAAATATTGAAGCCTTGCAGTAGCTTCCTCTAGAGTACAGTCTCATGATTAAATGGCAGTGTACACACCCTGGATGTGTATGTAATCCTAACTACATCAGCTGAGGACTCCTTAAAGTGTAGCTTTAACTAATAAATATTACACACATAAAAACAAATGACATTCCCTCTTCCTGGAATATCTTTTTTCTTTGCCTAGAGAAAGCCTATTCATCCTTTAAAACTCAGTTAAAAGATTGCCTGTTATTGTAATTCCCACCAACATACAGGCATTCCCTGTGGTGGTGTTAATCATTTGGTAGATGAGGAAACTGAGGTTCAGATGGTTAAGTGGTCAGCCCAGCTTAGAATACAGAGCTAGGATTCGAGCCCAGAACAATTGTGCCTAATCCTGTGAGTAAACTTTTGGGGACATGGTGGGAAAAAAAACCTAGTGAGTTAAATTCAACCCTACCTTAAGAATCTGTGCTATCTTTTGTGTGACCATGTGCTTGAAGATGATAGGTGGTTTCGTCGCTAAGTCATGTCTGACCTTTGTGACCCCGTAGACTGTGACCCCATGCCAGGCTCCTTTGTCCATAGGATTTTCCAGGCGAGCATTCTGGAGTGGGTTGCGGTTTCCTTCTCCAGGGGATCTTTCTGACCCAGGGACTGAACCCGGGTCTCCTGGACTGCAGGCAGATTCTTTACTGACTGAGCTACCAGGGAAGCCCTGAAGATGATTGAACTGAGATTAAAGAAACTAGAGAATTCCAAGAAACAAAAGTATTGAAATACCTGGCTCAGAGAGGTGATTTTATTGCACAGGTTTGAGATGAACTAGCACTGTTTTATGTGGGGGTTTTTTTGGTCAGGTATATACCAAAGCCCAATAAAGTCCTTTCTCTGCAGTAATCAAGATGCCTGGGTCTCTTACCACCTAAAATAAATGCATTTATGATGTATACCAAGTAGCCTCGCATGTAATGTACGTGTGTCCAGTCACTCAGTCACGTCTGACTCTTTGTGACCCCATGGACTGTAGCCCACCAGGCTCCTCTTTCCATGGAATTTCCAAGGCAAGAATACTGGATTGAGTTGCCATTTCCTTCTCCAGGGTATCATGTAATGGGTGTCTGATAAATATAGAATAATGAGCTACATGACTTAGCATTCATTTCACGGTCTCACTCAATTCCAGGCTCCCAGACTTAGGTTCTATCTAATACTCTCACAGAAACAATTTCTTTGATATACCTCTTCTCATATGGCTAAGGTAATGTGAAGATCTCCTTTTAGAATTCACTTTGTTTATTATTGAGCCCTCAAAGGCCAATGTAATTTTCCCACACAAGGCATCTTTTAGGAGCAGATAACTCATACACATGGTTTTTAAACTCCTCAGACACACCCAGTGTAAGACAGAGACAGTGTGAGAAACTCACAAATGTCTATTTAGTCATCTGGGAAAGATGAGTCAAGGCAGCTATAAAATGTCAGTCTTTCCAGCCAGGATAGTAAAGCATAATCCAACTTCCGCTATGGCAGAAGAAGCAGGGCATTGGTATTTAAAGTCAGTCTTTCCAGCTCACAGACACGTCCAGGGACATGTGAACTCAACAAAAGACAGCAGAGCTCCTTACACGGCGGCTTCTTTAAGGATTTGGTATTATCCTTGTAAGAGGCTCACCATAGAGACATTTGATCAATACTACATAAAAGACATGATATAGAGGTGGTTGTAGAACTTCTTGACGCTGCTGATAACAGCAGTGATTGCCTTGTTGGCCTTATGGTCTGCAGATGACCCGGGTTTTAGTCTGTAAGCACTTGAGAATTCAATGTCCTCTCACATGTTGTGTCTTAGCACTGCTCTAACTCGTCTGGAGAGCAGAGTAAGAAGAAACAGCCTATGTTCATCATTATGTATCATCTTTGACTCAGTCAGAAACCAATAGTAACTTGAGATGACGGATGATGCCCTCCCACCAGAAGTTTAATAACACAGAGGGTCTTTGTTGAGTATGTGACCAAGTGCCACCTTTTGGAGGCGAAGGGGGTAAACGTTAGAAACGAAGTAATTCTGGGTATTTGAAAGATTTTATTATTTTTTTTTTTTTTTGAGAAAGAGTCTTATGGGTTTTTCATGTCCTTTCTTGAGTAGGAAGAAGGCATTTTTACAGTTGCCTGAGAAGCATATTTCCTTTCATCTCTTTACTGAAAGGAAAACTTTCTGAGTTCATCTTCAGATGATATTCATCCTTGTTTATTTCACAAATAAAATTAGAATCAATTACTAGAATTCTTGAATCTGAAATCTGATTTTAAAACACACACATAGAATATCCCAGGTACAACCGAAATTTCTGGTATTTGACTCCAAAAGCACCTTGTTGAATAATTTGTTTAGCTTTGGTGGCCTTGTTGATAAGCTATAAAGGTTAGGTTTGCAAAGGCCTCTACCTCAGAGAGTACAAATGACAAAATTTGTTGAGAGCAGCCTCTACTTAGGGGCACTTCTTAAGTGCCTTATTCAAACGGTCTTAGTTCCTGTGACTTTGGTATAGAATAATTGATACAGCTCCCCAGGCTCGTGAAACTGGATGGGAGACATGCCTGTATGTGGAGGATCTTATCTTGCCATGACACTGAACTTTACTGTACTTCGGTTTCTCCCTATATAAAAATGGAGGTCCTAGTAGCACGACCATCCCTGTAAAATGCTTAGAGCAATTCCTGGCACATAGTAAATGCTCAATAAACAATGGTTATTAAATTTTTTTCTGACCTTCAAGTGAGGTGAGGGAATAGTTCACCAAAAGTGATCTTACTGGATCCCTCTACTTCTTTTTTAAATTTCCCATTCCTGAGCAGTATACTGACATCTTCATGTCATTTAAGAAATTCTCAAAACTATGAGGCACTAGAAGATAACTCAGTTTACAAAATGAAACAATGATATCCTAACCAGTTCAGTCATTGGACTGACTGATGGTATTGAAAAGCCATGTCTCCGCTTATCTCAGGGGGTTATTTGGCAGCTCTGTTCTATAAGTGAAGCAGGAGTGGGGATGGACTGTGGTGTACCTTGAAATTGGCACATGCAGATTGCCAAGGGCAGAGTGCATCTCTGTTATTGGTTCTCTATTTGGTTTACTTCTGGGAAAAAATGGAAATTTCTAGGCTATGAAGCACAGAAAATAAACCAATTAACATCAAAATCTTCAATATGCTCACTAGATAGTCTTTCACATTTTTCAGAAGTAATACATATTTAGTGTGGAATTTAAAATTTTTTTCTGTATCAAAAGGAAAATAACATTATCTTGACTCAATCACACAGAGATAATCACTATTCATATATTGATATGTATAATTCCAGTCTTCATACCCCACCATGTGTACATACAAATATAAGTAAAATTTGGATTATTCATGACATCCCGTTTGAAAATATACTCTTTTTACTTAACACGTCATGAGTCTTTTCCCATTCAAAGAAAGTGTTGTACATAGAAAAATCTTCTGGGAAAGAAATAAGTGGAGTTCCTGGCAAACAGGCTGTAGGTGTGGGGATCTTCTCACAGGACTGGAAGGAATGGTCAGAGGAAGGCAGGACGCTGTCCAGGACAAACAGACATATGGACTCGGATTGCAAGATATACAGGGTCAGATATCAGGAAATATCACAAGCACCAGTAGCAGAAACTGGAATGCAAGGTAGAGAGTGGCAAATTGGAGTAAAGAAAAAACACACAGAGTATAGTTATTAGACTTGGGACTGGTGACTTGACTGCCCCGGTGCTTAGACATTATGGGCAAGCAGGTCAGACTGACAGATTCCACACTGCAGTACTGGGTCGACTTTGGGATGGAGGCATTTGGGAGAGGAATCTGCTAGTTCTTCCTACAGAGGAAAAAGTAACAATTTCGATATATGTTTAGAGATCTCTGTTATCCTTAATAGAGTCAGGCCATGACAACAGCATCTTGCTGACTTCTACATTACAGTTACAGTGGCAAGAGCTTGAAACCAAAGGTTCAAAAGTGAAAGTGAAGCCGCTCAGTCGTGTCCGACTCTTTGCGACCCCATGGACTGTAGCTTACCAGGCTCCTCCCTCCATGGGATTCTCCATGGGATACAGGAGTGGGGTGCCATTGCCTTCTCAGTTTCAAAGGCAGCCCTCAACTTCCAATCACTCAGCCTTCCCTAAGATACTATGTGCTTCTAATCCCTTGTATTAAATCCCTTTCTGTTGGCTTCTGGTCTCCACTTTGACATGTAAAGGGCTTGAATGCTGTCATTCTATGCCCACAACAAGAATAAACTGAAAACCAAATACCCTTCTTAGATCCACCAGAGAATAAAGTCATGGGGCAAACTGTTGCCTCCAAAACTAGAAACGCAGGCAGTACAGAGAATTAGAGCTTAACTAGGACCAGAAGCCCACACAGGAGTCACTATGAAGCCCGCCACGAGCTGGAGCTCATGTTAGTCAGAACACTGCAGCTGTGATTGAGGAACTGCTGGAGGCTCAGCATAGACTAGTTTGAGAGTTAGAAAGTCCAAGGAGGCCCAGTCTTGAGGAAAATGACTCCCACACTTTCCTAAGCTTTACATTCAGGAGCCCCACAAGGCTTCTTACTGTGAAAATCAGAGAAGAGTCTGCTAGTTCTTCCCAAAGAGGGAGAAGTAATCATTTTGAAATATGCCTACAGATCTCTATTACCCTTAACAAAGTCTGCCCTCAAAAGAAATTGCATTAGGTCCAGGGGTTAAGACTCCACAGTTCCATGACAGGAGGCACAGGTTCAATCCCTGTTCAGGGAACTAAGATCCCACATGCTGCACCACTAATAATAATAATAATAATAATATTACAGCTTGTTTTACAAGACAGTAATGGACTGGGGTTTTGCCTGGGGAGGGCGGGTGCCTCCTCCAGCTCCCTTTATCCGTCCTGTCTCACTTACGGCAAGGGAGGAGAAGCTGAGAAGCACCCCTGAAGGCCGTAGGTCAAGGACACAGGCTCACTCAAAGGCAGACCTAATCACGGGATGGTAGAGTGTTTCCCTCCCTCCACACCCCACCAGCACCCAGGGGAGGCCTGTGAGAGACACAGGAGATGATGACTGAAAGAACTGTGAGTCTCAGACTCTACTTAAGGAAACTCTAGGAAAACCTAAAGATGGTAGGACAGACAAAAGCAAGGACTAGGGGAAACGTCAGCCTCTGACAGCATAATCACTACAGCAAGTAGGAAATCCAGCTTCACTCTTAGTCAAAGTAACGTAAAAGCTCACATCAAAGGCCTATAATGTATATGTATATCAAAGCATCATGATGTACATTTTAAATATTTTATAATTTTATTTGTCCATTGTACCTCAATAAAGCTCAAAATTATTTTGTGGTTCTATTTAACTCATTTCCTTTTACCCAATACATCACCATGTTCAGCTTTAAAAAAAAAAAAAAAGTACAAGCCATGATAAAATGAATAAAACACAGCCTAAAGAGACAAAATAAGCATTAGAACCAGACTCAGATATGGCAGAGATTTTTGGAATTATCAGACCAGTAATTTTAAATAGTTGTGATTAATATGCTAAGGATTTTAATGAAAAAAGTAGACAAATACAAAAACAGATGGGTAATATAAACAGAGATGGGGACTCTAGGAAAGAATCTAAAGGAAATTCTAGAAATAAAAAAATATCAAAACAGAAATAAAAAATGCCTTAATGGGTTCATCAATAGACTAGACATGGCCAAGGAAAAATTAGCAAGCTTTAAGAAATGTCAATAGAAACTTCTAAAACTGAATCCGAAAAGAAAAAAGAATGAAAAAGACAAAACAGAGTATCTAAGAATCATGGAACAACTGCAGAAGATAGGCATAATCGGAATAACAAAAGGAGAAGAAAGAGAGAAATATAGAGAAGAAATTGTTGAAGTTAATGGCTCAGACTTTTCCAAAATTAATGACAGACACACAACTGCAGATCCAGAAACCTCTTTAAAAATGAGCGGGATAAATATCAAAAAATCTTCACCTTGTATCTCATAGTTAAAATGCATAAAAATCAAAACCCTTTCTATTTGAAACCACTAAAGTCATTTGTTTCCTTTACTGAACACTAGCTGTGTGACATTCTTACTAAACCTCCTAAGCCTCTGTCTCTTATATAAAATGAGGTAATAATATCTAAGGGCTGTTGTGATAATTAAATTCAATATTGCAGCTAAAGTACTTAACATAGTGATCTATCTATTTATCTGTCCTAAGTATGTGATAGTTATAATCATCATTATTACGGATGATAAGGCACTAGCTCAGGAAGCCTTCATTTTTCTGTTGGCAAAAACCTGGTTCTGGTCTGAGCCAAGCCTCATGAGGAGCTACATGACCCCAGGTGTGAGGTGAACAGTTGCCTGGGCAGAAAGCCAGACAGAGCATTCTATTAACCTCCTTAATTCTCAGGAACATGCTCTCTGCTTACCTCTCCAGGGTGCTTGCTACTTTTTTGCCAACTTCCTGCACCATATGGCCCAATCCTATGCCACATGGCTTCCATTCTTCCTAATTCATAATATCACAAGTTCCTTTAACTATATTGAAGGATCTTTCTGAAATGGTCCTTGCACTCTTGGGATCTTTCCTATTTACTAACTCCAGATTTTCATCATTTTTGCTATTCTTATCTTTTCAACTCATCAGAGCTAATACAGTAATAACATCAATTTTTCCCCACGTAGATAGAATAGTATTTGGAGCATAGGAAATTTTATCCACCACAGAGACATTCTCGTGGCTATAATTAGGATATTCAGAGCCGATATTTCACACTGGAAGGGCACAGCGATACTCTGAATCATTCCTGGAGCCCAACGTAGCTCATGTTGCTGGAAGTTGGATACAAAGATACAATCTAATTGCCAAGAGAGCTGAAAGAGGATTCTAGTCTTCATTTGTGCTCTTGAACAGCATTTGAAGAAACTGGGACTCAGAATGCATACCAACATTCCCACATCTTCTCTGCTCCCCAGTTTTTGCATATGCCACAGTTATTCCCGAGCTTCTTGCTCAAAAATATGACTCGGCAATCCCACTCCTGGGCATACACACTGAGATAACCAGAATTGAAAGAGACACGTGTACCCCAATGTTCACTGAAGCACTATTTACAATAGCTAGAATATGGAAGCAACCTAGATGTCCATAAGCAGATGAATGGTTAAGGATGTTGTGGTACATATATAAAATGGAATATTACTCAGCTATAAAAAGGAATGCATTTGAGTCAGTTCTAATGAGGTGGATGAACTTGGAGCCTATTACACAGTGAAGTAAGTCATAAAGATAAAGACTGCATATTAATGCATATAAATGGAATTTAGAAAGATGGTACTGACAAGCCTACATGCAGGCAGCAAAGGAGACACAGACATAAAGAACGGACTTTTGGACTCTGTGGGAGAAGGTGAGGGTGGGATGATTTGAGAGAATAGCATTGAAACATGTGTATTACCATATGTGAAACAAATGACAAGTGCAAGGCCGATGCATGAAGCAGGGCACCCAAAGCCTGTGCTCAGGGACAACCCAGAGGAATAGAGCGGGGAGGAAGTGGAAGGGGGATTCAGGATGGGGGGAGCAAATGTATACCTGTGGCCAATTCATGTTGATGTATGGCAAAAACCATCACAATATTGTAATTATTCTCCATTTAAAATAATTAATAAAAAATACACTCCAGAAAACATCTCCCGGGCTATCGAGTTTCAGTTATGAATCTTATTTTTTTCTATTTCCTATTGCCCCTTTATTATGTGGGTTGAACTAACCTCTGACTTAAGCAAATTTCCCTATCCCCAACTCATTTCTCCTGAGCCTACTTTATAAAACATTCTAAGACCCAGTTGAAAATAAAGCCATGAAAAATCTGAATTGTTCTTGGATTGCAGAAAAAGAAAGAAACTAAATAGGCAGAGACAAAGCACACTCACCCGCAGCCCAGTCTCAGCCCCACCACAGATTGCTGGCATTCCTTTTTGCAGCTGCAGATTGAGCGCCCTGTCCTCTGTCTCCTACATTCTCTGTGGAGGGGCTTCTGCTCTGTGTCTCTGCCAGCTTGTAACGCAGCCCAGCAGGAAACTTTCCTCCAACCCCGGCCACTTTCTCCACCCGCCCCAGCCCAGGGCCCATCCAGCTCTATCCCCTGCTCCTGCTCTCCTCTGGAGCCCACCCTGACATTTAGTGGCTTTAGAAAAATAAAAGTACTTTCCAAACAGAAAAAAATGAGGCCCCTAAAGTACCTTTCCAGAGTTCCTAAAAATGAAGAGATTATTAATGACCCCTTCCTCTACTCCTCCACCCCCGAAAATGTTATATAACTCTTTGGAGGAACAGAAAAGGAAGAAGTTAGATGACTTTGATATCATTCTGCATCCAACCTCCTTATCTCTACTTCTAGAGTCTGCCTTTGATGAAACAGCCAAGGCCTACTTCCCTGAAGAGACTAGGTGATCATCTATCTCCTCAACGAACAGATGATTTTGTACAAAACTCATTTGCTAATTATGGCATTGATGCTGTGAGTCCATGGAAGGTGGCAGTAGGGAACAAGAAAGGGACTTTTAATTTCATTAATTATTTCAAGCATATAAAAGATATAGAATAAATATAAGGGCTTCCTGGGTAGCTTAGCAGTAAAGAATCCACCTGCAATGCAGGAGATACAGGAGATTTAGGTTTGATCCCTGGGTGGAGAAGATACCCTGAAGTAGGAAATGGCAACCCACTCCAGTACTCTTGGACTTCCCTAGTGGCTCAGACAGTAAAGTGTCTGCCTACAATGCGGGAGACCCAGGTTCAATCCCTGGGTCGGGAAGATCTCCTGGAGAAGGAAATGGCAACCCACTCCAGTATTCTTGCCTGGAAAATCCCATGGACTATGGAACCTGGCCTGGAAAATTCCATGGACAGAGGAACCTGGCAGGTTGCAGTCCATGTGGTCACAAATAGACACAATTTAGAGACTGAGCAAGCTCACAGAGTAAATATAAAGACCAACCTTATATCAACTATCCAGGTTTCACGAATCTGAACATTTTGCTCTATTTGCTTCAAAGCTCTTTTTCTATTCACACTTACAGGTACAGTTAAAGCCTCCCCATGGTTCCATTCCCCTTGTTATTACCCAGAGGCGAACATGATCCTGAGTTACCATGAGGGCACTTTTATTTGTCTCCTACATTAGACTATAAATTCATCAAGGGCAAAATCCATACCTTGTTTGAAGTGAAAACAACTGTCTGTTGGCTTTATAGCCAGCTAAGGAAAAGCAGGAGGTCATTCCCATGTCAAAGTCCTACCTCTCCCCAGTAATTCTGGACATATCCAAAGGGGTGATTCACGGGTACGCACAAAGCAATTTGTCAGGTCCACTAAGCCTTACAGTAATAACGATGGCAACATTTATTAAATGCTACTCAGTGCTTACTCTGCTGAACATTTTGATAACCACTTTACATGTAAGATTTTCACCCTAGCAGTTGCCTATGAAAACAGTTGTTTTATTTTTTTAATTTAACTTATTTATTTTAATTGAAGGTTAATTACTTTACAGTATTGTGGTGGTTTTTGCCATACAATGATACGAATCAGCCGTGGGTGTACATGTGTCCCCCCATCCCAAAATCCCCTCCTCTTCCCTCCCCATCCCATCCCTCTGGGTTGTCCCAGTGCACTAGCTTTGAGTGACCTGCTTCATGCATTGAACTTGGACTGGTCATCTGTTTCACATATGGTAAATACATGTTTCAGTGCTATTCTCTCAAATCATCCTGCCTTCTCCCACAGAGAGTTACAGAGACTTTTCTTCTTAAAGAAAAGTCTGTTGTTTACATCTGTGTCTCTTTTGCTGTCTCGCTTATAGGGTTGTCGTTACCATCTTTCTAAATTCCATATATATGCGTTAATATACTGTTTTGGTGTTTTTCTTTCTGACTCACTTCACTCGGTTTCATCCACCTCATTAGAATTGACTCAAATGTGTTCTTTTTTTTATAGTAGAGTGATATTCTATTGTGTATATGTACCACAACTTTCTTATCCATTAATCTGCCAATGGACATCTAGCTTGCTTCCATGTCCTAGCTATTGTAAACAATGCTGCGATGAACATTGGGGTACACATGTCTCTTTTAATTCTGGTTATCTCATTGTGTATGTCCAGTAGTGGGATTGCTGGGTCATATGGCAGTTCTATTTCCAGTTTTTAAAGGAAATCTCCACACTGTTCTCCACAGTGGCTGTACTACTTTGCATTCCCACCAACAGTGTAAGAGGGTTCCCTTTCCTCCACACCCTCTCCAGCATGTATTGTTTGTAGACTTTTTGATGTAGACATTCTGACTGGCGTGAGATGGTACCTCAATGTGGTTTTGATTTGCATTTCTATGATAATGAGTTATGCTGAGCATCTTTTCATGTGTTTGTTAGCCATCTGTATGTCTTTGGAGAAATGTCTGTTTAGTTCTTTGGCCCATTTTTTGATTGGGTTGTTTGTTTTTCTGGTATTGAGCTGCATGAGCTGCTTGTATATTTTGGGATTAATTCTTTGTCAGTTGTTTTGTTTGCTATTATTTTCTCCCATTCTGAAGGCTGACTTTTCACCTTGTTTATAGTTTCCTTCGTTGTGCAAAAGCTTTTAAGTTTAATTAGGTCCCTTTTGTTTATTTTTGCTTTTATTTCCATTATTCTGGGAGGTGGGTCATGAAGGATCTTGCTGTGATTTATGTCAGAGTGTTCTGCCTGTGTTTTCCTCTAGCAGTTTTATAGTTTCTGGTCTTACATTTAGATCTTTAATCTATTTTGAGTTTATTTTTGTGTATGGTGTTAGAAAGTGTTCTAGTTTCATTCTTTTACAGGTGGTTGACCAGTTTTCCTGACCTGCATACAAATTTCTCAAGAGGCAGATCAGGTGGTCTGGTATTCCCATCTCTTTTAGAATTTTCCACAGTTTATTGTGATCCACACAGTCAAAGGCTTTGGCATAGTCAATAAAGCAGAAATAGATGCTTTTCTGGAACTCTCTTGCTTTTTCTATGATCCAGCAGATGTTGGCAATTTGATCTCTGGTTCCTCTGCCTTTTCTAAAACCAGCTCGGTGTGCTGCGATTCATGGGGTCGCAAAGAGTCAGACACGACTGAGTGACTGATCTGATCTGATCTGATCTGACCAGTTTTCCTAGCACCACTTGTTAAAGAGATTGTCTTTTCTCTGTTGTATATTTTTGCCTCCTTTGTCAAAGATTAGGTATCCATAGATGTGTGGACTCATCTCTGAGGTTTCTATTTTGTTCCATTAATCTATATTTCTGTTTTTGTGCCAGTACCATACTGTCTTGATGACTGTGGCTTTGTAGTATAGTCTGAAGTCAGGTAGGTTGATTCCTCCAGTTCCTTTCTTCTTTCTCAAAATTTCTTTGGCTATTTGAGGTTTTTTGTGTTTCCATACAAATTGTGAAATTATTTGTTCTAGTTCTGTGAAAAATACTGTTGGTAGCTTGATACGGATTGCATTGAATCTATAAATTGCTTTGGGTAATATACTCATTTTCACTATATTGATTCTTCTGATCCAAGAACATGATATATTTCTCTATCTATTTGTGTCATCTTTGATTTCTTTCATCAGTGTTTTATAGTTTTCTATATATAGGTCTTTTGTTTCTTTAGGTAAATTTATTCCTAAGTATTTTATTCTTTTCATTTCAATGGTGAATGGGATTGTTTCCTTAATTTCTCTTTCTGTTTTCTCATTGTTTGTGTATAGGAATGCAAGGGATTTCTGTGTATTAATTTTATATCCTGAAACTTTACTGTATTTATTGATTGGCTCTAGTAATTTTCTGGTGGTGTCTTTAGGGTTTTATATGTAGAGGATCATGTCATCTGCAAACAGTGAGAGTTTTACTTCTTCTTTTCCAATCTGAATTCCTTTTATTTCTTTTTCTTCTCTGATTGCTGTGGCTAAGAATTCCAAAACTATGGTGAATAGTAGTGGTGAAAGTGGGCACCCTTGTCTTGTTCCTGACTTTAGAGGAAATGCTTTCAATTTTTCACTATTGAGGATAATGTTTGCTGTGGGTTTATCATAGATGGCTTTTATTATGTTGAGATATGTTCCTTCTATGCCTGCTTTCTGGAGAGTTTTTATCATAAATGGGTGTTGAATTTTGTCAAAGGCTTTCTCAGCATCTACTGAGATAATCATATGGCTTTTATCTTTCAATTTGTTAATACAATGTATCACATTGTTTTGTGAATATTGAAGAACCCTTGCATCCCTGGGATAAAGCCTACTTGGTGATGATGTATGATCTTTTTAGTATGCTGTTGGATTCTGTTTGCTAGAATTTTGTTGAGGATTTTTGCATCTATATTCATCAGTGATATTTTTGTGGCATCTTTGTCTGGTTTTTGTATTAGGATGATGGTGGCCCCATAGAATGAGTTTGGGAGTTTACCTCCCTCTGAAATTTTCTAAAAGAGTTTGAGTAGGATAAGTATTAGCTGTTCCCTAAATTTTTGGTAGAATTCACCTGTGAAGCCATCTGGTCCTGGGCTTTGTTTGTTGGAAGATTTTTGATTACAGTTTCTATTTCCGTGCTTGTGATGGGTCTGTTAAGATTTTATATTTCTTCCTGGTTCAGTTTTGGAAGGTTATACTTTTCTAAGAATTCATCCATTTCTTCCAAGTTGTCCATTTTACTGGCATATAGTTGCTGATAGTAGTCTCTTATGATCCTTTGTATTTCTGTGTTTTCTGTTGTGATTTCTCAATTTTCATTTCTAATTTTATTGATTTCATTTTTCTCCCTCTTTTTCTTGATGAGTCTAGCTAATGGTTTGTCTTTTATTTATCTTCTCAAAGAACCAGCTTTTAGTTTTGTTGATTTTTACTATAGTCTCATCTGTTTCTTTTTCATTTATTTCTGTTCTTATTTTTATGATTTCTTTCCTTCTACTAACTTTGGGGTTCTTCGATCTTCTTTTTCTAGTAGCTTTAGGTGTAAAGTTAGGTTATTTATTTGCTGTTTCTCTTGTTTCTTGAGGTAAGCTTGTATTGCTATGAACCTTCCTCTTAGCACTGCTTTTACTGAATCCCATAGGTTTTGGGTGGTTGTGTTTTCATTTTCATTTGTTTCTATGCATATTTTGATTTCCTTTTTGATTTCTTCCATGATCTGTTGGTTATTCAGAAGCAAATTTTTAGCCTCCAGATGTTTGTATTTTTAATAGATTTTTTCCCCTTGTAGTTGACATTTAATTTTACTGCATTATGATCAGAAAAGATGCTTGAAATTACTTCAATTTTTTTGAATTTACCTAGGCTAGATTTATGGCCCAGGATGTGATCTATCCTGGAGAATATTCCACGTGCACTTGAGAAAAAGGTGAAATTCACTGTTTGGGGGTGAAATGCCCTATAGATATCAATTAGGTCTAACTCGTCCATTGTATCATTTAAAGCTTGTGTTTCCTTGCTAATTTTCTGTTTGGTTGATTTATCCATATGTGTGAGTGGGGTATTAAAGTCTCCCACTGATATTGTGTTACTGTTAATTTTCCCTTTCATACTTGTTAGCATCTGCCTTACATATTGAGGTGCTCCTATGTTGGGTACATATATATTTATAACTGTTATATCTTCTTCTTGGATTGATCTTTTGATCATTATGTAGTGTCCTTCCTATTCTCTTTTCAGTCTTTATTTCAAAGTCTATTTTATCTGATGTGAGTATTGCTACTTCTGCTTTCTTTTGGTCTCCATTTGCATGAAATATCTTTTTCCAGGCCTTCACTTTCAGTCTCTATGTGTCCCTTGTTTTGAGGTGGCTCTCTTGTAGACAGCATATATCGGGATCTTGATTTTGTATCCACTCAGCCAGTTGTTCTTATTTTAGAGACAAGAAAATGGCTTCTAGAGAAGAAACACATCACAGTTTCCAGTGAGAATGTTTGAACCCAAGTAGCTGACTCCTGGATCCTTCCTCATACTTCTTCCTTCAGCACTGTTCTTCCACCAGCTCCAATTCCCAACCCACTTGTCCAAGTTCACTTGTAAAGCCATGTGGAGATAGCTCAGCAGTTCCCTGGTCTCTCATGAGACCGTCACCACCCCTGCTGCCAGTGTTTGTCAGATGTTCCCAAGCAGAGCGAAGGGCATCAGGGTGGGATTCTTCCTGTATCAGGCTGATCATCTTGAGAGATTGGGGCCCAAAGAGAAAATCTCCAGTGTAGATTTAAAATTAAATGGCCCTGAAAACCTGCCCTATGATTTTTGGAGTCTTAAGTCAGAACTATTTCAAAAGCAGGAAGGGTGTGATTTTGGCCAAGATGAGGTAAATCCACTTGTCTTTCCCACTGATTAAACTTAAAGCTCTGGACAAGATACAAAAAGAAACTACTTAAAGACTTTAAAAAGTAAATAACCGCAGAACCGATTATTAGATTGGAAAAGAGCTAATCCCAGTGAACAATAAAACAATAAGAGCAAATTTTTCAAGGCGTTCTACATCCACCTCATGTTGACTTTCTCTAACCCAGTGTTAGATTCTAATCTAAAGTGTTTTCGAAAGGGACTTGAGACCCATAAGTGAGGCAATGAATTGGTTTAGTCAATCAAGTGACTGTTGATCAGCATCACTTAAATAGACTGTTGATCAGCATCACTTAAATAGAATAGAATACATCTGCAAATTTTGCAAAATTTTGGTTTGGAAAGCCACTGCACTGACTGGTAGAGCAGAAAAGGGATGGTCAACTATGCATGCATGGTAGGACATCTGTCGTGCTGGGGGCTCCACAGAAGAGTCCCACGGGAAGAAGGCAGGCCTCTCTCTCACCTAGTGAATGATGGCTCCAGAGAAACACAGAGATTACAAAAAATACTAAGAGTCAGGTTTGGCATTTGAAATTTTCTTGTGGATGGAATAGACGGTTTCCTCAAATCCATTTATGTCTCATCCAAACATGTAAACTTCCTGGAGTTTTTATTAGAAATCACAAATATAACAGTGATAGTTTTCAAGTCTCCCTACTTTCACTAATAAGTAGTTCCAGTTTTCAACCAACTCTCGATTGTATAAACGGCCCAACTCCATTCTGAAAGAGAAAGATGTTAGCTCTTCAAAGTTAGAAACCAAAATCAAGACAAGCCATTTTGGAACTCTCTCCATGTATAGTGCATGCATGCTAAGTCACTTCAGTCGTGTCCAACTCTTTGCAACCCTATGGACTGTAGCCCAGCAGGCTCCTCTGTCTGTGGGATTTTCCAGGCAAGAATATTGAAGTGGGTTATCATTTCCTTCTCCAGGGTATCTTCCCAACCCAGGGATCAAACCCATGTCTCTTGCATATCCAGCATTGACAAGCGGATTCTTTACCATTACACCACCTGGGAAGCCCTCTCCATGTATAGAGTTGTATATAGTTTAACAAATATTTATTGAGGGCCAACTCTACAAGTTACCATGGAGGACAAATATAAAATGAATATGATAAATTTTCTATTAAAAAGCATGTAGCTAAATTTCTTTGGGAAAAAAGGGGGGAAGTTATGCATGATTTCAATTCAAATCAATTAAGAAAGACTTACTTTGACTAAATTTTTTTATGTTTATATGTAGATGAAGCTCAGTGCAAAATTTAAGGGGGGGAACTCCTAGAACTAAGTAGAATAATCCTACTGAATAAACACGTATACAAACCAAAACACTTACTCAGTGTTACATTTAGAATTTTATTCATCAAAACATGCAGTGTTTTCACCTGGTGATGTACAGGGTGCTTTCATTTTTGCTAACTTCAAATAGCCCAGGGGTTCAAGTAGGCTTCCCTGGTGGCTCAGATGGTAAAGAATTTGCCCACAGTGCAGGAGAACTGGGTTATATCCCTGGGTAGGGAAGTCCCCTGGAGAAGGAAATGGCAACCCACTCCAGTATTCTTGCCTGGAGAATCCCCATGGACAGAGCCTGATGGGCGACAGTACATGACGTCACAGTCTGACATGGCTGAGCAGCTAATACATTCACTTTCAAGTAGAAAAGCACTTGGAGATTCGACTGTCTCTGGCATTTCACTTTCTCATAAAGTGTAGTAGCCCATGGAGGCCACCCTGGCTCACACCCTCAGAAGTTCCACGGGAGAGACTTGAACCTCCATCTTTTGGTTTAATGAAAAAATTACCCTAAATGACCAAAACAATATAAGATAAACTTGTGTCATTTAATATCACTGAGTAGTGACTAAGTTAAAAGTGAAAGAAGAAACACCCAACTCACTGCTTTAAGGTTGATAGGCATTAATTAATTGTAAGAATTTGTTGAATTACAGGAATTTGATGATATTTCTACCTCAGACTACCTGAAATTAATTTCCAACCCCACTGGTTACTGGTTTCATTATTCCTCAGCAGTACTTAACTCCTTTATGTCTTAATTCCAAATTCACAAGATCTTGTTATGAAGAGTAGCTAAGATAACCCATGTAAAGCTCTTAGCACAGGGCTTAACACACCTTAAGAGTTTATGAAGGTTACCCTTCAGTATAATTATTCGTAATGCTATTCTGTTTGCTGAAAGTTCATGCTAGCTAGATACTATCTGGTTTCCTGAGGTAATACCATGCTGTCAAAATGTCTATATATATATAATGTGGGGGAGGGGGGAACAGCCTACGTTTTAAACTTTTTTTTAACGTTGGTTTTGTCATTTCTTTTGCTTAAACCCAGTGTTCAGGATGGCCTGATTTTAGAAGCAAATGAACTTAACATTTATTTTCATCACAATTAGAATGATTTGTTCTGCCCTTTCTGTGGGCAGAAACTTAAATCCAAGTGAGATTCTGAAGTGGAAAATAACATTCACAAGTAAGTGCTGTCAGAGCTTGTGCCAGACGCCACTCTTAGTTTTAGTGCACTAATTTCAGCACCATTGTATTCTAATACTAGCTGACACCACCAAGATTCAAGTCTTGTTCCTTCTCACTTCTAGTCCCTCCCTGCACCATTTGTTCGGTTCCAGGACCTGCTCCCTGTTACCAGCAGGTTTATGATTTATCTGCCTGCCTATCTACACCCAAGACTAAATTCTCTTCTTAGAAAGTGATTAGGTAGCCTCCTGTTCAGGATCAGATTTCAATTTCCTCACCAGAAAAGTGGACATGGTAATACGTCTTCTTAGCACTGAGTCTGTAAGAATTTTCCACAGTTTGTTGTGATCCACACAGTCAAAGGCTTTGGCATAGTCAAAGGCTCCAGGAGTTGGGGATGGACAGGGAAGTCTGGTGTGCTGCAGTCTATGGGGTCACAAAGAGTCAGACACGACTAAGGGACTGAAGTGAACTGAGAACAGAGTCTAGGGCTTCCCAGGTGGCGCTTGTGGCAAAGAACTCACCTGCCAATGCAGGAGACATAAGAGTCGTGGGTTCAATCCCTGGTTTGGGAAGATCCCCTGGAGGAGGGCATGGCAACCCACTCCAGTATTCCTGCCTGGAGCATCCCAAGGACAAAGCAGCCTAGTGGGCTTACAGTCCATAGGGTTACACAGTCAGACGTGACTGAAGCAGCTTAGCATGCAGGCACAGCACAGAGTCTAACCCACAAGAGTTTAGTAGTAATTCATTGTTGTTCAGTCACCAAGTCGTATCTGACTCTGCGGTCCCGTGGACTCTAGCCTGCCAGGTTCCTCTGTCCTTGCGGTTTCCCAGGCTAGAATACTGGAGTGGGTTGCCAGTTCCTTCTTCATTAATAGGAATTATTATTAGCTATCATGAGTTTTGTTATTATTATTTTTAACAAGCTCCATCTTGATATTTTATGTTTTTCTAAAAGACTATAATTAGACTCTGGCTTCTTATTTTCCCTTCTGGAGTTTCCAAAATCACCCAACTAGGCAGCTGTCCACTAAGCCTAAGCTTACAACTTGGCCCAAATTAGTCCTTAGAGGACTGAGACAAAGTCTTCTTTTCTTCTTTATTCACTACAGAAGTTAGCACAAATGTTAATGAAGATTTTAAAATCTTCATCCAAAGTCACAGAATAATTTTTAAGAAGTTGCTTTTTTCTTTTCTTATGTATATTTTAAAAAATCATGATAAAATAATGTAGATTCTCCACTGGGAAAATAAAAGAGAGAGAAAGCATGAAAATCAGAGTCAATTAAAGAAGAAATGTAAAAGCTTTTGGCCCTAGATTAAGAATGTATGTAAGGAGGAAAAAACCCTTAAACTGAGAAGGTTCCCAGGGTAATAATTTCCTCGTGCTCAGTGACTCTGAAAGCACTGTAATTGTTACTTGGGAACAATTCACGACTTTAAGATTTGTTTTGGAAATGTATAACAAATACAAACCAACAATTGATGCTTCCAAGTTCAAATGAAAGAAATTTTTGAATCCTTACCAATATTTATTCAAAATCTATGATATTGAGAAAATATTTGCTTTAATAATGCAGCTGCCCACTTAGAGTATATATAAAGAAGCCAAAATGTTTTTAAGTTAAGAGGTCCTTCTGCCAAAACCATTTAGAATCACAAACCTAGACCAATAGCTTCTGAGGCCAGATCCTACAATTCTATGGCCACAGACACTTGGAACCCATGTCACACAAGGGAAAACCAGTAGACCGTCCATAGTGAAGCTCAGTTCTTTGTGTTTCCCGCCACAGCTTCCTGCTGGCAGCCACTATGTTATTCTGCCACTGTAGGAGACCCAGCAGATCTGCAAACTTACACAAATCAACCGTTTCCTTGCCAAGCGTAGTGGTTAAGACGTGAGGCCTCAGTGTATATCCTGGCTCGGGTATTTACTAGACCTGTGGCTTTAGATGAATTACCTCTCAGCATATTTCACATATTTATTTATTCATTCAGTAAAGTTTTTGAACACCTACGATGTGTACCAGGCACTATATTAACATGGAGGGTACAATCAATGGTGTGTAAAGCAAGCATTGTTTTTGAGGCAGACTCCATAGGTGGGCTAACCAGTACCTACTGTCAACTCTCTCCACTGCTTCTGCTCCATCTTGAGCTGCGTGGCCAAACTGAACTTCCTTGAGCCATTTCTCTCATTGGTAAAATAGGTGGGTTGGTCTATATTTCCTCTATGATCTGATCTAGTTCCATGATTATGTCTGCCTGAACTCTGGGTGTTATTAGTCAAGTTTCTACCTTGTGCAAATGCTAAACACAGCTGGGCTAAAGAGCAAAGATAAAACATGCTAGCAGAGCCACGAAATCTGTGAGAGACATCAGCTGTTGCCTTCATAGCATGTCTATGGCAGAACCACAAGTGGTCTTGGCCCCAAATATCTCCCCTACCAAGGCATCCATGAGTGGTGGGGCCCAGAACCTGGGAGATCACAGCATGTTCTTCCCAACACCCAGCAATCATATACCAGTTTAAAAAAAAAAAAAAAAAGGTTAAAACAAATATCAAGGACCAAAAGAGATTGCAACAGAGTGAGATGTCATCTGTCCTAAGGAAGGAAGAAGGGCAGGTCCATATAATTTACCTAGTAATGAACTGTACATAATACAGCATGTCTGTGGTAAAGAAAATTTGTTACTGAAGGAGTAAATTTTGCTATTTGACTGTGGTTGTTTTGTATAGTTTTGGTTATCCTCTTGTATTCTCTAAGCCTAGGTTATACCTGGATGGTGGACCAGTTCTCTCTTTAAAAAAAAAAAAAATTATGTATTTATTTGACTGTGCTTCATTTTAGTCACAACATGTGGGGTGTTTAGTTGCAAACTCTTAGTTGCAGCATATTGGATCTATTTTCCAGACCAGGGATCGAAGCCAGGCCCCTGGCACTGGGAATGCAAAGTCTTAGTCTCTGGCCCACCAGGGAAGTCCACATCCAGTTCCCTCTTGAAGGGTGCTGGAACTCCTGATGTCATACAGGGTAGAAGACAGACCCTGAAGAGGACTCAGGAACCAGAGAGCAGGCCTTAAGAGGCAAGAAGCATTTGCTCTCTTGTTTTCCTTTTCTTGACCTATACTTTGATGAGTAAACATAGCTAAAAACAGTCCTCCTGGTAGAGGGAATTAAGAAAGTCGTTGAAATGGGATTTAGGAAGGAGGTTGTGCAGGCAGAATTGGAGCTAGGGGAAAAGGATTCATTATTTGCTCACATTATCCAGATTCATATTGCTCTGGTTTCAGTTTCCTTTTTATTATGCCCTAGCTTGGGGATAAATTTATACTTAACTGTTTAGCCTCTTTTCTACTAAAGGGTACGGTAAGATAAAGGTGTGAAGAGAAGGCTTATTTCTAAAGATTTTATCAGAGGAACAAAACAACTAGAAGGTATATAATCATAAGGGATTTGTTATAGGGATTTGACCAGAGGTAATTATAAGATCTGCTTAAACAGTCTGGGTAAAGCTGTTGGCTCTGCATCTGGTGGATCCTAAAGTAATCAGGGCAGGAAGTTAGGGAAGGAAGATGGATGTGAATCAGAGAGAACAAAGACAAACCAGAGCCTATATTTCTCTTCCTGCCTCTAAACCTGCCACGTTGATGATGCAGTATCCTGCAGGAGAAGCTGGTGCCCTTCATCACAGATCTAAATACGTACATGGTCAGAGAAGCTGCAGGAAGACCTGAAGGGAACTGAAGGGGCTGCAGGCTGGGATGCACACCCAGCCGGCAAAAATGAGCCGGAAGATAAACAGTCACGCTCACAAGCGACAACAGCTGGTGCCTCTAGACTGACTTTCCAGACATAAAAAGAATATGGCTGCTTCCTCACCTTCCAAACCTCGTGAAAACTGTCTTTTGTGGCCTCTTTAACATGTGCAATGGCACTCCACTCCAGTACTCTTGCCTGGAAAATCCCATGGACGGAGGAGCCTGATGGGCTGCAGTCCATGGTATCGCTAAGAGTCGGACACGACTGAGCGACTTCACTTTCACTTTTCACTTCATGCGCTGGCGAAGGAAATGGTAACCCACTCCCGTGTTCTTGCCTGGAGAATCCCAGGGACGGCAGAGCCTGGTGGGCTGCCGTCTATGGAGTCGCACAGAGTTGGACATGACTGACGCGACTTAGCAGCAGAAACATGTGCAAACATGTGCAAGGAAGGGGTATCTTGGAAATGTAATTCTAGCTTAGGTAGCCTGACAAAATAAAAATCCACCAAAATTCTCATTTCCACACTTGTACCTGATTATTAAATAAGGGGGAAGTTCTCAGGCCCTCATGGTGGAAAAAGTAATCACCTAGTGGTTCAAAGAGTACAGTCCAAGAGCCAGGGCAGCATGATCTAGCTGTCCCTACTAACCTCAGATATGCAGATGACACCACCCTTATGGCAGAAAGTGAAGAGGAACTCAAAAGCCTCTTGATGAAAGTGAAAGTGGAGAGTGAAAAAGTTGGCTTAAAGCTCAACATTCAGAAAACGAAGATCATGGCATCTGGTCCCATCACTTCATGGGAAATAGATGGGGAAACAGTGGAAACAGTGTCAGACTTTATTTTGGGGGGCTCCAAAATCACTGCAGATGGTGACTGCAGCCATGAAATTAAAAGACGCTTACTCCTTGGAAGGAAAGTTATGACCAACCTAGATAGCATATTCAAAAGCAGAGACATTACTTTGCCAACAAAGGTCCGTCTAGTCAAGGCTATGGTTTTTCCTGTGGTCATGTATGGATGTGAGAGTTGGACTGTGAAGAAGGCTGAGCACCGAAGAATTGATGCTTTTGAACTGTGGTGTTGGAAAAGACTCTTGAGAGTCCCTTGGACTGCAAGGAGATCCAACCAGTCCATTCTGAAGGAGATCAGCCCTGAGATTTCTTTGGAAGGAATGATGCTGAAGCTGAAACTCCAGTACTTTGGCCACCTCATGCAAAGAGTTGACTCATTGGAAAAGACTCTGATGCTGGAGGGATTGGGGGCAGGAGGAGAAGGGGACGACAGAGGATGAGATGGCTGGATGGCATCACTGACTCGATGGACGTGAGTCTGAGTGAACTCTGGGAGTTGTTGATAGACAGGGAGGGTGCTGCGATTCATGGGGTCGCAAAGAGTTGGACACGACTGAGCGACTGAACTGAACTGAACTGAACTGTACTAGAAATTCCACTTACAGTGCCAACTCACTAACTTGTAGTGTGGAAAGGAGTCTATTCTTGTACAAGTGCATGAATCACAGATATTCTTCAGTATGAGCTAACAGAACCATCTCCTTAAATTTTCTTCTTTCTCCTACATCCCTGCTTCACTGCCCATATGCCTGTGAACTTCTGGGTCTGGGACTTCCTTCCCAGTTCATTACACCCAAAGGAAGGCTCTTACTCCACCAACCTAACCATGTACATATTTAACATTCCTACCAATTTTGAAACTATGTCTCATGTTTATGATAAAAGATATATTTCCAATAAATAAGAATGCTAAAATTAAGGATTAAGGGACTTTTGTTTCTGGTTAGAATGTAGAAAGTTTCAAATCAGTACCCTCCACCAAACAAGAACAAGCTAAAAAAATGAAAGTAAATTATAGTAAAAACTATTAAAAGGTAGTACATGATTTGACCCAAGATCGAAGTATCAAATCATAGCTGAAACAATAAAAAAGCTGAATAATGAACCTAAATGAACTAAAGGAAACAAATTAAATTCCAACATGGAACTCTTTTTAAGAGAGGAAAGACACACGCCTGCTTTTATCCCTGGCAGAACAAGGGCCTGTGGAATAAATCTGCTATTGACAAGGGTATGGAAAAACCAGCCCTACTTTGAACACATGTGGGATGATTTGTGTGGCTGGGCTATGTAGCAGAGAAAGATTATAATATGCTCACTGATTTGCAAATCCCAAGACATACCACCAAGAAAATACTGATCATTTACTCTAAACATTTGAACCAAAAGTAAACTGAACAACTGAAAGCTCCTACAAGTCTAGAAATGTATCAATTACAGGTTAGACTGACTTTCTCTTTCTATACCACCTTCCTCAACCCAGCGGCTCAAGGAAAGAACATACACTTTTCTATGGATAAAATATTACTTACTTCCACCCTCTACTATTGTTTACACATGTTGGTCATGAGTAAAAATATTTCAAAGCTATGCAGAGGAGTAAAATCTAACCTAAATTCAATAGTAGAAACTCACCCAGAGATAATGTGATTTTGAAATTAACACAAAGTACTTTAAAATAATTGATAAGTTTGTTAAGAATATATGGAAAAGGTTAAAAATATGATACATGTGTGGAATTTCACTAAAGAAATAAAAACTACAAAGAACAAAATGAAAAGTCTACAAATGAAAACTACAAAATAAAAAATGAATTCATTCCATGAGATTCACAGAAGACTAGACAACTCATAAGAAAGTAAAACTGAAGATAAATGGCTAGAAATTATTCAAACGGAAATTAAAAAAGGGACAGCGACCAAAAATGAACAGAGCATCTGAAACTGATAGAACAACATTAAATAATCTAACATATAAAGGAAAACAACCCTGAATATTCATTGGAAGGACTGATGCTGAAGCTGAAGCTCCAGTACCTTGGTCACCTGATGCAAAGAGAGGCCTCATTGAAAAAGACCCTGATGCTGGGAAAGATTGAAGGTGGGAGGAGAAGGGGATGACAGAGGACAAGATGGTTGGATGACATCACTGACTCAATGGACCAAGATGGTTGGATGACATCACTGACTCAATGGACATGAGTTTGAGCAAACTCTGGGAGATGGTGAAGGACAGGGAAGCCTGGCGTGCTGCAGTTCATGGGGTAGCAAAGAGTCGGACACAACTGAGCAACTGAACAACAACCAATATGAAATTAAAGTTACACAAGAGGAGGAAATGAGAAAATGGGGTAAAAGAAAGACATGAGGAGAAAATATTTGATAAATTTCTAAAGTTGACGAGAGACTTTAAACCCCTTATTCAAGAAATTCAGCAAACTCCAAGCAGAATAAACACAAAGAAAAAAATCTAGATGCATCATAATCCAAGTGCTGAACACCAAAGATGAAGAATCATACAAGCAAACAAATAAAAGAGACGTAACATACTGCTTCTGCTGCTGCTGCTGCTAAGTCACTTCAGTCGTGTCCGACTCTGTGCGACCCCATAGACGGCAGCCCACCAGGCTCCCCCATCCCTGGGATTCTCCAGGCAAGAACACTGGAGTGGGTTGCCATTTCCTTCTCCAGTGCATGAAAGTGAAAAGTGAAAGTGAAGTCACTCAGTTGTGTCCGACTCCTAGCGACCCCATGGACTGCAGCCCACCAGGCTTCTCCGCATGGGATTCTCCAGGCAAGAGTACTGGAGTGGGGTGCCATTGCCTTCTCCAGTAACACATTGAGGGGAATAATATTGAAAATGAATCTGACATCTCATCAGAAAGATTGAAAGGTAAAAGACAATAAAAGAGCATGTCAACCTAGAATTCTATACCCAGTAAAAATATCTTTCACACTAGAGATAAACATATTAATATATTTGGACAGACAAAGATGAGATCATTTCTTTCCAGCAGATGTGTGCTTTAAAAACTATGAAAAGAAGTTCTTTAAGCTGACAGGAGATGATACCAGATGAAAGCCCAGAACTACAGAAAGGAGAGATGAGCACTAGAAAAAAACTAAATATGTGAGAAAAATAATTTTAATTTTTTTGAAAAGATGATTGTTTAAAGCAAAAATTTTGGCAATGTATTATGTGTGTATGAAGGAAAAAATATGGCAATAAGGGCATAAGTGTGGAAAAGGGGTGACTAGAATTGTACTGTTATGTGCTACCTAAATCTTTGTGAAGTAAGGTATTATTCTTTGAACGTACATTGTGATTACACATGGATGCCTATCATAAACTCTGTAAAGCCACAGTTATTAAGACAGAGTGGTATTGTCATAGAACAGAAAAATGCTTAATGGAATAGAATGATAGAGCATCCAAAAATAGAGCCACATACAAATGGTCAACTGATTTTCAAAAAAGGTGTCTGTGAAACTCAGTGGAAAAGGAACATCCTCACAAAGAACAGGAACAATCCAGATATACATATAGGGAAAAAAATTGAACCTAGACCCCTACTTGATTCTATGTTTAAAAAATTAACCTAACATAAATTATAGATTTAAATACAAAACTCAGAACCATAATGTTTCTAGGAAAAAAATAGGAGAATAATGCCATTCCTAAGATTTCCTAGGATACCAGGAACATTAACCATAAAAAAAAAATGATAACTTGGACTTCATAAAAACTAAAAGTTACTGCTCATCAGAAGACACTATTAAGCAAATGAACAGGACAGATGCAATCTGTGAGGTCGTATCCACAATGTGACAAAGGACTTGTATTCAGAATTATAGAGAATTCCTACAAATCAATAAGAAAATACAAACAGCTCGAAAATAACAAAGCATTTAAATAAACACTTCAAAAGGAAGGGGCTTCCCTGGTGGCTCAGAGGTTAAAGCGTCTGCCTCCAATGTGGGAGATTCAGGTTCGATCCCTGGGTTGGGAAGATTCCCTGGAGGAGGGCATGGCAACCCACTCCAGTACTCTTGCCTGGAGAATCCCATGGACGGAGGAGCCTGATAGGCTACAGTCCACAGGGTCACAAAGAGTCGGACACGACTGAGCGACTTCACTTAACTTCACTTCAAAAGGAGGAGTCATGACAAGCAAGCAGATGCAGTTACTCAATATCATTAGTCATCAAGGAAATACAAATTAAAACCACCGTTTTATACCTACTAAATGGTTGATGTCAGAATGACCAGTGTGGAATTACTATTAAGGATGTGAACAACCATTTTGGAAAACTGACAGTTTCTTCTACCTATACATAAACCTATCCTATAACCAAATAATTCCACTCGTGGGTGTTTACTCAAGAGAATCTACAACTATGTCCACAGGGAGAAAAAATACTTATTACTAGAGAATTAATAGGAGCCTTATTCTTGGTAGTTGAAAACTTGAAATAGGGGCTTCCCTAATGGTCTAGTGGTTAAGAATCTGCCTTGCAATGCAGAGTATGTGGGTTTGATCCCTGAGCAGAGAACTAAGATCCCACATGCCACAGAGCAATTAAACCTACACGCCATAATTACTGGGCCTGAATGCTCCAGAGCCCACAAGGCACAACTAGAGAGAGCCCATGTGCCTCAACAAAAGATCCCACAAGATGCAACTAAGGTCTCCAGTGCTGCAACTAAGATTCCATGCAGCCAAATTAATTAATTATTTTTTTAAAAGAACTGTTTGTCACCAAGTTAAATTTTTTTCACAAAAAACTTGAAATAATTAAAATGTCCATCAACAGGGAATGGAATACTATACAGGAATAAAAAGGAACAAGCTACTGATAAATCAACAACACAGATGCATTTCATAAACATAAAATTAAGTGAATGAAGCCAGACACAAAAGAATATATATTATTCCATGATTTCAGTTATAAGGAGTGCAAGGCCCATGGTAACTAACACATCTGTGGTAACAGACACAAGACATGGTTGCCTGGAGCAGGAAGGATTGACTGGAAAGGACAAGAGATCATATTCTGGGGTGATGGAAATATATTCTAGATTTTTTTTTTTGAGTGTGGAATTACTTCCCTTTATTTTTTTTAATATAAATTTATTTATTTTAATTGGATACTAATTACTTTACAACATTGTATTGGTTTTGCCATACATTGACGTGAATCCGCCATGGCTGTACATGTGTTCCCCATCCTGAACCCCCCTCCTACCTCCCTCCCCATCCCATCCCTCAGGGTCATCCCAGTGCACTAGCCCCAAGCATCCTGTATCATGCATCAAACCTGGACTGGCGATTTGTTTCACACATGATAATATACATGTTTCAATGCCATTCTCCCAAATCATTCCACCCTCGCCCTCTCCCACAGAGTCCAAAAGACTGTTCTATACATCTGTGTCTCTTTTGCTGTCTCGCATACAGAGTTATCATTACCATCTTTCTAAATTCCATATATATGTGTTAGTATACTATATTGGTGTTTTTCTTTCTGGCTTACTTCACTCTGTATAATAGGCTCCAGTTTCATCCATCTCATTAGAACTGATTCAAATGTATTCTTTTTATGCGGAGTAATACTCCATTGTGTATATGTACCACAGCTTTCTTATCCATTCGTCTGCCAATGGACGCAGCAGCAGCCGATGGATGTCTAGGTTGCTTCTATGTCCTGGCTATTGTAAGCAGTGCTGTGATGAACATTGAGTTACATGTGTCTCTTTCAATTCTGGTTTCCTCGGTGTGTATGCCCAGAACTGGGATTGCTGGGTTGTATGGCAGTTCTATTTCCAGTTTTTTAAGGAATCTCCACACTGTTCTCCATAGTGGCTGTACTAGTTTGCATTCCCACCAACAGTGTAAGAGGGTTCCCTTTTCTCCACACCCTCTCCACCATTTATTGCTTGTAGACTTTTGGATCGCAGCCATTCTGACTGGCGTGAAATGGTACCTCATTGTGGTCTTGATTTGCATTTCTCTGATAATGAGTGATGTTGAGCATCTTTCCATGGGTTTGTTAGCCATCTGTATGTCTTCCTTAAATGTCTGTTTAGTTCTTTGGCCCATTTTTTGATTGGGTTGTTTATTTTTTCTGAAGTTGAGCTGCAGGAGTTGCTTGTATATTTTTGAGATTCTTTGTCAGCTGCTTCATTTACTATTATTTTCTCCCATTCTGAAGGCTGTCTTTTCACCTTGCTTATAGTTTCCTTTGTTGTGCAGAAGCTTTTAATTTTAATTAGGTCCCATTTGTTTATTTTTGCTTTTATTTCCAATATTCTGGGAGGTGGGTCATAGAGGATCCTGCTGTGATTTATGTCGGAGAGTGTTTTGCCTATGTTCTCCTCTACAAGTTTTATAGTTTCTGGTCTCACATTTAGATCTTTAATCCATTTTGAGTTTATTTTTGTGTATAGTGTTAGAAAGTGCTCTAGTTTCATTCTTTTACAAGTGGTTGACCATATATTCTAGATCTTAACTTGGGTTGTGTTACATGGGTGTATACAGTTTTCAAAACTCATCAAACTATACACTTAGTATCTGTGCATTTTATTTTCTTTTTAAAGAACAGATTTTTCCCCCCTTTAAAAAAACATTCTGGCCTGGCTGGTCATTGCTGCGGCTCGCAGTGTCCCCACTGTGGCGCGTGGGCTTTCCCTGGTTGCAGCACAGGCTGTAGCTGCCCTGTGGCATGTGGGATCTGAGTTTCCGGACCAGGGACTGAGCCCACATCCCCTGCACTGAAGAATCCCCTGAGGATTCTTAACCACTGGACCACCAGGAAAGTCCCTATCTGTGCATTTTATTGTGTAAGTTATCTCAACAAAAAATGTAAAAATTTAAAAATGGATATTGAAACTATAAGGAGTAGCTGCAATAACCTTACTACTGATCATTCTAACTCACCTGTACAATAGTAAGCAAGCATTCAGTTCTGAGCTTCCCCCAAACTAAGAAAATGTCTGTATTTTACCTGAGAGAAAACGTTTTTGACATATAAAGGCTTGTTGGCTCCTCCAGTGGTTCAGTGGTAAAGAATCTGACTGCACTTCAGGAGATACACAGGAGACATGGGTTCAATCCTTGGGTTGGGAAGATCCCCTGGAGAAGGAAATGGCAACCCACTCCAGTATTCTTGCCTGGAGAATCCCATGGACAGAGGAGCCTTCCTCCAATCTATTCCTGTAAGTTACAATAGGAGATATTAAAAAACAAATATGACCGTGACTTCCTACTGTACGTGTGCATGTTTAGTCACTCAGTCATGTCCAACTCTTTGCGACCCCACGGACTGTAGTCCACCAGGCTCCTCTGTCCATGGGATTTTCCAGGCAAGTATACTGGAGTGGGAAACCATTCCCTTCTCCAGGGGACCTTTCCAACCCAGGGATTGAACCCTAGTCTCCTGCATTGCAGGCACTTCTATCGATTACAAATCAAATATGAACTTTGTTGTAGTGTGGCATGTAAGATATTATATAGCTTCACTCTGTTTACCTCCCTAGTCTCATTTGCTACTACTCCTTGCTTCATACCTTAAAGTCTTCTAATCCGCAATTGTTAGTGTCCTTGCACACTCTGTGTTGTGTAAAATCCCCATGCCTTGCTCATACTCTTCCCTGTGCTCAAAATTGCCTTTTCAACCTATCTTATCTTCAGTATCTTACTCATCCTTTTCAGACTTAGCTCAGGTGTCATCTTTTTAGGATATGTTCCTTGAACCATCACTTTCCCACTGTACCCAGTATAGACTTAGCCTTAGGCTATTTTAAGTGCTTCAACAAATATGTATTGAGCATCTCCTATGCACCAAGCACTGTCTTAACCCTTGGAATGCATCAGTTAATTTATTGAACCACCTTAACATCAGATAAATTTGTTAATTTGCTTTGTCCAGCTACATTCCATGAAGCCAAGCCATGGTTTTCCAAGTTTGTGCCCACCAAGCACTGTGCTGAGCACATGATAACTGTTCACCAAATGATGGAACAGGACATAAGATGGCTATGTGCTGATTAGTAGGAAGGGGAAAGACTGATTCTCAGGAACTGTCTGTGAAGCCCCAGCCTCAGGGGAGGCCCCTCGGCCGTGGGGAGCAGCGGTGCAGCTGAGGGCCACGGGGAGGACCAGACTTCATCGACTACACAGTTTTGCCTAGATCTGCCCCGTGTGAAGCAGCCAGGAATCATTTCAAGACCACATACATGCCGAGCTTTGAGTGGCGGCAGATCCCCGCTGACATCCCGCCGAGGGTGTTTGATTGCTGCCCTGTATCCCACACCAGATGTCTTTGGATGGCAGTCTACTTTCTCTCACCCTGGGGTGGCCAGAGGGGAAGTTGGATTAGAAGTAGGTGGGCAATAAGGTGAAGGTTTAAAAAATTACATGCTATGACTGATTCCCTAAGATGATGTATGAGGTGTGATTATAAAGTAATGAGAGATATTTTCATGTGTGACTTGTCTTATGTTTTAATCACACCTCATATATGGAATGTGTGTCATTTTATACAATGTTTGAAAATTACCACAACCTAGGGAATTTGGCAGGAAATGTTAAGTTGTTATTGAGTGCTCTTTTGCTAGGAAACCGTACCCTGGTTTCTCCTCAGAGAATGTACGTAATTATAAGACTATGAAGAGGCTTTTCCTTTGAGAATATGTAGTTCTAGGCATGTCACTTATGAAAAGAGAGAAACACTGTATGTATAAAGTTGTGATCATTTAAACACTTCTCGGAGAAGGCAATGGCACCCCACTCCAGTACTCTTGCCTGGAAAATCCCATGGATGGAGGAGCCTGGTGGGCTGCAGTCCATGGGGTCACTAAGAGTCAGACACAACTGAGCGACTTCCCTTTCACTGTTCACTTTCATGATTGGAGAAGGAAATGGCAACCCACTCCAGTGTTCTTGCCTGGAGAATCCCAGGGACAGGGGAGCCTGGTGGGCTGCTGTCTATGGGGTCGCACAGAGTCGGACACGACTGAAGCGACTTAGCAGCAGCAGCAGCAAACACTTCTCAGCCCTGTAACGATTGTTGTAAACTACCTGGCAATGATGATAAAAATGAAACTTTTGTGAATATATAATAGACATGTGGAATTAAAAGAGAAAGCTTATTAATTAAAATTATGAAAGTGATAATAGTAAAGGATTTCTATACTAAACAACTGTCATACTTCTTTCAAGCATTTGCCTTTATTATCTAAAGGTCTTCTAATGGAATTCGGGTGGGTATTTGACAGACATGAAAACATTAACATTGAAACATATAGACAGCATTTTAAAAAGCAGAGACATGACTTTGCCAACAAAGGTCCATCTAGTCAAGGTTATGGTTTTTCCAGTGGTCATGTATGGATGTGAAAGTTGGACTCTAAAGAAAGCTGAGCACCGAAGAATTGATGCTTTTGAACTGTGGTGTTGGAGAGTCCCTTGGACTGCAAGGAGATCCAACCAATCCATCCTAAAAGAAATCAGTCCTGAACATTCATTGGAAGGACTGATGCTGAAGCTGAAACCTCAATACTTTGGCCACCTGATTTGAAGAACTGACTCATTTGAAAAGACCCTGATGCTGGGAAAGATTGAAGGCAGAGAGGAGAAGGGGACAACAGAGGATGAGATGGTTGGATGGCATCACTGACTCAATGGACGTGGGTTTGAGTAAGCTCTGGGAGTTGGTGATGGACAGGGAAGCCTGGCGAGCTGCAGTCCATGGGGTCACAAACAGTTGGAGACGACTGAGTGACTGAACTGAATAGTTGGTTCACAATGTTGTGTTAATATTGAGTGTACAGTAGACTTAGTTATATGTATTCAGACTTTATATATATATACATATATATATTATATTCTTTTTCATTATAGGTTATTATAAGATATTGAATATGGACTTTTAAAAACAGTTCTTGCTGTAGCTAAAAGAACACTTATAGCTGACTTCACAAGAGAATAACCATATTTTAAGAACCTAAGATTTGAAGTTTAAGATGTCAGAGGCAAAAAAAAAAAAAGAGGAAAGGAGAAGAAAAGTAGTCAATTATGAGATTGATAATAATTGGATTCTGTCTTTGGTCACATGAAACTAAATCCGTGATTATCAGTATTAGATCTTGAGGGACAGATATGGCCAATCCAACATAAGAAGTAAAAATGTCAGCAGAAGCCAGAGTTGCACACAGCAGATTATAAAAAGGGAAATTTAAAGAGCCATTTTATCTGGAGTGTGTAATTTTCAAAATGACTTAGAGCAGTAGTTCTCAAACTTTATGGCTCATAGAAGTCACCAGGAATGCAAATTTCTCATTAGTGGTAGGACAGGAATCTGCATTTTATTCTGATGTAGGGGTCTTCTGATCATGTTTTTAAAGTAGCACATAGAAAGTAAGAATTCTTATATAATTGAGATTTTTCATTATGACTTTCCTACGTAATTTAATATGGCTTCCCAGGTGGCACAGTAGTAAAGAATCTGCCTGCCAAGCAGGAGATGCAAGAGACACAGATTTGATCCCTGGATCAGGAAGATCCCCTGGAGAAGGAAGTGACAACCATTCCAGTATTCTTGCCCAGAAAATCCCATGGACAGAGGACCCTGGCAGGCTATACAGCTCACAGGGTCTCAGAGTCAGATATGACTGAGTGGGGTTGCAAAGAGTCAGATACAACCGAGCGACTGAGCACATAATTTAATAGTGATAAGACTCAGATTTTAAAAATTTAGCAAAACTTACACTTGGGAAATAAATTCATTTAAAAATATTTCCCCTAAGTTTAATTATTTGAGGGGTCTGTATCCTTAGGGTATCTAAGAGAACGCAGTGAGAAGTTGATTTTCTCTAGACTATGATTAATGACTCGAAAATCAAAAAGAAATTGGAGAAATAATATAAAATTTAAGGTTCAATTTTCAGAGTTAGGGGTTATCATTCAAGATAGATCAGTGTTGCCAGAGGGTGATGCTGTGATGTGGAAACCAGGTTGGAGGCATTCATATTCGTATGCGTCTAATTTGAGTATGCAAATATAGACTTCTCGCTGAGAAGCCCTTTTGCAAATTTTGCCCAGAATTGCAAATGAGAGCTCAGAATGTACTACTCCCACAGCCTCCGAAGGGTCCCAAGCCGAGCAGATCCCATCTGCCCGGGGATTCTACCACTTGTAAAAGCAGCAGCTGCAGCTTCTCTGGTGTATGTTGGTGTGAAACTCCCAAGCGAAATAAAAGATTGACATCTGGGCTTAATTTCACTTCAGTAGAGACTTTATCATGCTATGTTTGTCATGATTCCAAGAGGGATTTTTAAAATAATTAATGAGAAAGATACATTTCTCAAAACTCCCAGTTGAGTTCTCACACATGTTTTATTACAAAGATGTCTGTCACAGAAAAACAGGATTGTATTACTTTACACTAATATAAAAGGAGATTGATAAATAAGGTACTGAGCAACTGTATCTTATGTGCTTCAGCAAATATAGAGAAAAAAGATAAATTTTATTCCAGCTTATTTGTGATATTTCCACATAGTAGGAGCTGTGCAAGCAAGGTTTTGAAATCACTGGAAATATATTTATGAAGACGACACAAGGGAGATGGCTTCCTTATCAGTGCCATTAAGAGTGAGGGGAAGGGAGGAACACAAGTCAAATTATATTGTCGCTATGATACAAGGACATACAGATCAGACAAGGGGCAAAAAGGAGTGGACCATCTTACCTGGAGAAGACTGAAGATTCTCCCTAGAAAGGTGAGCTGAGACATCTAAAAAACTGTTTAGACCAGGAGGATAAGTGTACCATGTAGGACGTCCTGGGAACCTCATGGGAATTTGAGGAATACCAGCAATTTGATGGGGTACAAGGGGGAGCAGATAAATGTCAAAACTAGAGAGGCAGACAGGAACAGGGCTGGCAGTTCAGGAGCTCTGCCTCCGTGGGAGTTACGTCAGAACCGCGAGGGTAGGTCTCCTGCATCAGGACCTTTAAACAGATCCATAAATGATGATTATATGTGTTGCCAAGATTGATAACTACAGCGCCAATGCATTCTCGTTGATGTTAACGTACATGTGGTATGTGAATATTCCACATTTTAACGTGGGGCTTAATGTCATATATATAAAATACTAAAACTTGAACATTTCTTTAATTTACTGCTGCAAATAAATAATATATTATTTTCATTGTAGTTAGGATAACCTATGTAGAAGGGATTTGAGAAAGGAGATGGAGGTCCAGGCAGGAGGCTATTCCAGTAGTTCTGGTAATAAGCGTGAAGCCAGGCAATATCCTAGGGGATAAATAGGAGGAATAAAAATAAGACTAGGAAAGAGACCTAAGGGACAAGACTTGATCTCAGATGCAGGTGTGAGGCGGAGAATTCAAGGGTGGCTCTGAGGTCTCTGGTCTGGATGCCCTATGGACAAATTTAGCATGAATATCCCCACTTGAAATGTTCAGATTTTACCAATTCCATCCAAACCAGCAGGAATACCACTTTTTCCATGTGTTCCCTGCTATCCCTGGTAACACTCTTCCTTCTGACCATCCTTAGGAACCTACCTGTATTTCTCTGTGGTGCTTATCGTTTCTAGCCATTTGCTGGCATGATGCACACACAAGTCTGCACAGGGAGTGTGCTCCTCAGTCCTTACAACCGTGTGCAAGACCTCACGGTTCTGTACGGTGAAGAAATGATATTATGCCTACTGTGTCTCCTAGAGGTTTCTACCTTGAGATGCAGCTCCAAAGCCGGTGCTTTGTTTTTTAAATTATTTATTAGAATCCTCTGGATTCTACTTAGGAACAAGTTCAGGGAAATGTGATGGTCCATGATTGTGGGCCTGGACAAGGAGTCCCATTTTTTCTTTCAGAAATGATCAAGCCATAGACAACAGGAACTTATATATATATTTTTTTGGCTGCCCTGAGCAGCTTGTGGGATCTTAGTTCCCTGACCAGGAATTGAACCTGGGCCCTCAGCAGTGAAAGTGCTGAGTCCTAACCACTGGACTTCCAGGAAATTCCCCAAAACCAGTATACTTAACCCTATAGGTGTATCATGGGCCCTGTTGGCACTCTAGAGGCAAACTGATCAAGTTAGGGAAGTCTTTCAGAATTATTTTTTTAATGCAAAGAGATAAAATACACAGATTTACAAGAGAAACCAATCACATTGAGATGTGGCTGTCAAAACAGCTTTGAAAAACAAATGTGTAATATATTACTATGTGTTTTTTATTAGTGTATTAAGTTCAAAAATACATCAAAATATAAACAAATTAAAAATAAATTTATCTGTAAAGATGTATCAGTGGGAAGTCTGTTGTTGCTAGATTGAATAAGGACATTAATCTCTGGAGAGGGCTTTGAAAAGGCTATAGGCATGTCTTGTTGGATAAACAGCTTATGTCAATTTTTTGTTATTGTTACAGACATTGAGACTGCTGATTCATAAATGTAAATCCTTGTAAATGGTTTAAAGTTTTTAGAGCTTCTTTACAAGACAAGAATAGTTTCTGTTGAGGAACACCTGAAATCTCCAAGGTTTTTTGAATTAAACTCCAACTGGAGTCTTTTTTTTTTTTTTTTTTTTAACCTAAGACTAATGAATTCCCCTTTGGCTAGCTCATCATCTTAATATACTTCATAGCAAAAAGAAAAAAGAGTAAGAGTTCATGGTTCAATTTTGATGTCGTCAATATAAAATAACGGGTAGAACTTTCTGAACTGTTTCCAGATGTTTGCAAATTTGTCTTTTCAAAGAAACTGACAGAGACTTTTGCATCTCATCTTCCTGAGGTAAAGCATCCACTCCAGCAGTGACAGCAAGATTTCCAAGAGTATCCATTTAGGCGACAATAGAATTTATGCACTCTGTTCAAAAGGCCTTGCTGCCTTACAGAGAGTGAAGAATTCTTATTTAAACTGTCAAGTTTTGCAAACATTTAAGAACTAATTCCTCATATTGATCAACAAACAATTGTAGGTGGCTAATCTTGTAAAGCAGCGTAACTGTCTGGGATACGGGTCTAGGACTACATTACTTGTTTGATGAAAGAATAGAGTTGACCAATAGCTGGCCAGCAACACTACACAGTATCTAAACATGAAGACTGTGGTCCATGTGATCGTTCTAATTCAGGAATAACAATGAATAGTGATATTTTGCAAATCTGCAATAGCTATAGATATGAAAATATCTGTAGATTTTCTTGATAATGAAGTCACAAGAGAAATAAAGCCACTGTGGTTTGTCATCTACGTTCATAGTTGAAGGGCAATTAGAATTAGATATATTAAGGGCATCTGAACTGAACTAAAGGGCATATTTTTTTCCTCTCCAAGTTCATAGTCTCCCTCAAATTCTGATTTCAATCCATAGAACTCCTGTTCTAAAGGTAAACCTGAGATTTCCGGTTTACTTCTGAAATTCCAAAGGAAAAATAGCAAATGTAAACCTCCAAGAATCAGTTCAGTTCAATCGCTCAGTATGTCCGACTCTTTGTGACCCCGTGGACTGCAGCACGCCAGGCTTCCCTGTCCATCACCAGCTCCCAGAGCTTACTCAAACTCATGTCCACTGAGTTGGTGATGCCATTCAACCATTTCATCCTCTGTTGTCTCCTTCTCCTCCCACCTTCAATCGTTTCCAGCACCAGGGTCTTTTCTAAGGAGTCAGTTATTTTCATCAGGTGGCCAAAGTATTGGAGTTTCAGCTTCAGCATCAGTCCTTCCAATGAATATTCAGGACGGATCTCCTTTAGGATGGACTGGTTGGATCTCCTTGCAGTCCAAGGGACTCTCAAGAATCTTCTCCAACACCATAGTTCAAAAGCATCAATTCTTTGGCGCTCAGCTTTCTTTAGAGTCCAACTTTCACATCCATACATGACCACTGGAAAAACCATAGCTTTGGCTAGATGGACCTTTGTTGGCAAGGTAATGTCTCTGCTTTTTAATATGATGTCTAGGTTGGTCATAGCTTTTCTTCTAAGGAGCAAGCGTCTTTTAATTTCATGACTGCAGTCACCATCTGCAGTGATTTTGGAGCCCAAAAATAAAGTCTGTCACTGTTTCCATTGCTTCCCCATCGATTTCCCATGAAGTGATGGGACCAGATGCCATGATCTTAGTTTTCTGAATGTTGAGTTTTAAGCCAACTTTTTCACTCTCCTCATAAAATCTCATTGTTCAAAACACCTTTGGTGGGGAGCTGGGGGAAGTGTATTAATAATTACACCAGAACAAAAGTCTCCAGACAAGACTGTCCTGTTGTTCAGATGCTAAGTCGTGTCGACCCTTTGCAACCCCATGGACCACAGCCCACCAGGCTTCCCTGTCCTTCACCATCTCCCAGAATTTGCTCAAATTCATGTGCATTGAGTCATTGATGCCATCCAACCATCTAATCCTCTGTCACCCCCTACTCTTCTTGCCCTCAATCTTTCCCAGTATCAGTGTCTTTTCCAATGAGTCAGCTCTTCACATCAAGTGGCCAAAGTATTGGAGCATCAGGCAAACCAAAATATTTGGCTATGCTACCCAAAATAGAAAGGAGATTACATGGAAAATATACATTGCAGAAATCAAAAGTGGCTTTATTTTTACAGAGATTCAATTCTCCCCTTTTACAAAGAATCACAGAATCTGAGGGAATTAGTGATTTCAATCCATTAATAGATTAAGCTTTTTGCTTATATCTTACCAGATATAATAAGCCATAGCCATCAATAATATAATTTACTTGTGTATGTGAAGATTATCTAAACAAAGTTTTTTGACACAACACAAAATTTGCCTTGATCTAGAAGGCAATGGCACCCCACTCCAGTACTCTTGCCTGGAAAATCCCATGAATGGAGGAGCCTGGTAGGCTGCAGTCCATGGGGTTGCTGAGAGTCGGACACGACTGAGTGACTTCACTTTGACTTGTCACTTTCATGCATTGGAGAAGGAAATGGCAGCCCACTCCAGTGTTCTTGCCTAGAGAATCCCAGGGATGGGGGAGCCTGGTGGTCTGCCATCTATGGGGTCGCACAGAGTTGGACACGACTGAAGCGACTTAGCAGAAGCAGCAGCAGCAGCAACACCCACTTTCTACTAAAAATTTATCCTAATTTGGGAAAATTATCTTAACATACATGTCTAAATGATTACTTAAAGTATTTAAAAGATGATCTTTTTAGTCAATTATTGTGTCATTGCCTGTTGTAATCCATGAGCTTATGATACTTTATAGGCTTCCCTGGTGGCTCAGATGATAAAGAATCTGCCTGCAATGCAGCAGACCTAGGTTTGATCCCTGGGTTGGAAAGATACCCTGGAGAAGGGAATGGCAACCCGCACCAGTATTCTTGCCTGGAGAATTCCAAGGACAGAGGAGCCTGGCGAGCTACAGTCCACAGGGTCCCAAAGAGTCTGACACGACTTAGTGACTAACACTTTCTCTTTCACTATGGTACTTTATGAGCTCCTTGTAAAATACAAGAAAAAGAGAGTAGGCACCAACATGGTTGACCATTTGCCTGTCACTCGGTACTCAAGGGCTTGAGTGAGCAAGGTTATTGGAGATTCTGAACTTGAACGTTTTCCCTGTAAGCTCACCAGGCTGTAGAGTCCTACTGCCCTAGAGACACAGATGCAGGGGAGAGTTTGCAATCTCCACAAGTCTTGCCAAGAGTCAAAGGAAGATATTTTTTCAGAGAAAAATCTCAAAAGTGGAAGTCACAGGTTTTTCTTTGTAGAGGCACAAAATTGAATGAAGGAGAGAAACTGGGGATGAAAATGAGAAAGCACTCCTTTTTGGAGGTCTACATGTACCAGTACTTAAGATATCACCTCATTTAGTCATAAGCCTGTAAAAGTACCATTATTCCTGTTTTAAG
Source organism: Bubalus kerabau (assembly GCF_029407905.1). NCBI lineage: Eukaryota > Metazoa > Chordata > Mammalia > Artiodactyla > Bovidae > Bubalus > Bubalus kerabau. The sequence continues at coordinate 11,874,478 of NC_073639.1, read as the reverse complement.
GTTGAGGAATTTATTAACAGAAGAACTAATTAACTTTTTGGAGGTCACAAAGCTAGGAAGTGCCACAGTTAACTTTTTTTTTTTCTTTTTCACAGTCAACTTTTGAACCTTAAACTTGATCGTTCAGTCCAGAGCACTCTCTGCTCCTCACTGATACCTCAGCTCAGTTTGAGAGATCAAGGACACCACCATAACTGTGATCCATTCTTGCCCCTAGAATGTTAAGTCCACCTTCTTCTGAATCCAAGATCTAAGGATGGAAGGGAGAGAGGTAGGAAGGCCTGAGTCCCTGGGAGAAGAAGTTCAGGTCCTTTGGGTGTATGGGTCGCAAAGGTGTTTCTTAGAAGAATAAAGTTGATATTAAGGTTCAGTCTCTTCTGTTACAAATGTTGCTGGGCTATAAGAACAAGAGGTTTTTTCAAATCTCAAGGAACATTTCTCACAGCCCAGTGAAATTGTCACTTTCACACAGCACACTCATGGGCTTTCAACCAAGTCAGTTACGACTTGCATTCATCACAATGCCAATGCAGATCATTGCAACATGCGTGCAAAACATGGCGTGAACTATTGTGTCATCAATCTTCTTCCCTGTCTATTGTCCATCCCATAATTTTAGGCCTGAGCTATGTAACTGGAGCTGTTTCTGATTAGCACAATTAGCCTCCACGCCCCTTCGCGTTAACATGTAACACACTTGAAGATAAGACTGATTGCCCTCTTTGAGTAAAGAGCTTTCAACAGAAATCACGGTTAATTGAAAAAGTTTCCCTTGAAATACAAAATACAAGGAGGGGAAACCCAGAAACAATAATGAAAAGTTATCAGAAATTTAAAATTTTTTCTTGAAAGGCAGCTTAAATTTAAGAGCAATTGTACTCATAGTTGTATTCATCGCCTATATTTTTCTGTCAAGGTACTCCACAAATGTAAATAAGATTATGAAATTTTAAAAAATGAAGATGAGACTTCATCCATTCAATGATTTTTTTTTTTTTAGCACCAACAGTTTTTCACACATCAACAATGTGTTAGGCATTGAAAATACACAAGTGAGCAAAACAGACACAGTACCTGCCCTCATGGAGATCACAGACTAGTAAGAAATACAAAACTGTTTTTAAAGTACTCAGAGGATTAAAGAATCCTTAATTCTCTGGCAGTTGAAGACTATGCAGACAGAGTCAGGGTGTGCAAAAAGAGCAAGAGATTTTAAGTCAAAAAACTCAAGTTCTTGCCTCAATTCTACCACTATCTCCAAGAACACATTACTTCAAACTCTGATAGAAATAATAGAAACCAGATCATATCATTTTAGGCAAAAACCAGTTTATTATAAACATATGTAGCATGAGTGATATTTCTGAACATGTAAATATTACCAGTTTTTCTCAAAACTTCTATTTCCTCTCTACCCACTCCCGAGTTTCCAAGTTTCTGTGATGAGTAATAAAGATAAGGAGAGGAAAGAACAAGAGGGGGAAGAAGGGAGTGAGAACAACAAGACATAAATCCACACATGTTGAAATGTTACAGAGCTTTTTGTTTGTTATGTGAGTAACAAGTAACAAGGCCTATTTCAAAATAGGCCTGAGGAGCCTGGAATCAGGCAAAAGGGGTTTTTTAAAAAGGTGTTCTTATAAAAAGCATTGTGAACTGCCCACAAGAGACCCAAGACAAGATTGGAATTCAAGTTACTTTTTTGCATTCTATGTCACGATTCTTGCCAACGCTAGACCAAGCAGGAGTTCTACTTCCACCAGAGTTCCATTCCATGCGTCCTCTACATCACTCAAGCAATACATCCCAATAAAAGTGACAAATGTCTTCTCTAGTCCATTCAGATTCTGCTCCAAGCTCTGTCTCAGATGCAAGTCTATCTCAGGGACCTGAGGCAGATGAACAGCCTGAATCAGAACCCACGAAAGTTCTCCAGCCTCCCTTCACCCCTCTCCCCTTACTTTAACCCTCCTCTTCCTGCTTCACTATTTATGATAGAAGAACTGCACCCCAGATCCTCAAGGGACAGACAATTTGATTTTTGGTCACCTTTCCAAACCATCTTAGAAGGATCTCTGACTGAGCCAGTTGGAGTCAGAGGGCCACTCCTGATCCAAACACTACAGGAAGGGTTTTACTACTGTGAGTCTTCCAATCTCTAGAACAAGTTGTTGGTTTTGTCCCCTCTGTGTTTTTATTTGCTTGGCTATAAGATGAAAATAATTTTAATTCTCCAGTTTTAGCACAGACTGCTGTATTTTTTTTTAATTTAAACCTTTTATTTATGTTTAAAGACTTTTTTAAAAATGTGGACCATTTTTGAAGTCTTATTGACTTTGTTACAATATTGCTTCTGTTGCTTTATGTTCAGGTTTTTTGGCCAAGAGGCATGTGGAATCTTAGCTCCCCAACCAGGGATTGAATGCATCCCCTGCATTGGAAGGCAAATTTTAAACACTGGACTGCCAGGGAAGTCCCACTGATTACTGTGATTTTAAATGAGCAAATATAGATTAAAGTGACCATCTGTGGGGTCGCACAGAGTTGGACACAACTGAAGCGACTTAGCAGCAGCAGCAGTAACTGTAAAGTTCTCTTTAAATAGAACTTTTAAGTTGTTATTTATATTAAAATATTTGAAAGCAATGTGTATAATCACAAGTAATACTGTGCTGATGCCAGTTCTGCACCTATTCCCAAGCAGTCCTTTTGACTTAAGAGTAAAGTGTCTGCTTCCGTGTTCAGATGACAGGATCCCCACTCAATGCATGTATAGGCATATTCAGTCGCTCAGTCCTGTCTGATTCTTTGCAACCCCATGGACTATGGCCTGCCAGACTCCTCTGTCCATGGAATTCTCCAGGCAAGAATATTGGAGTGGGTTGCCATTTCCTTCTCCAGGGGATCTTCCCCACCCAGGAATCAAACCAGCAGTACTGATTACTCTTTTGGGATCACAGCCCCCTCAGAGGCAGTGGTAGGAGCTAGGGAACCTCTTCCACAAAAACACTCCCACATTCCTAAATGCAACATTTTGTGTATGATTTCAAGGGCTCCATAAACCCGCCAAAGCCCTATCTCTAGCTAACGATGCAGGGAGCACCCTCAGAGGCTTAGTAACCTGCTTCTCCCCTCTCCACTGACACGAAAGGGAAGTCACCTTCAATAGACTGCACTGTCACACCTGAATAAGAGCAGGATTTCATCAGAGGGAGAGAGGGGGGAAAAAACACTGCATCCTCTCAAAAGGTTACAAACTCCACTTTTATCCCTCCAAAAACTATTTCCTTTTCAATTTATCAAACAGTAAGCATACCCCCTTGTGTCCTTATGGAATGAGAATTAATGTATTACTATTTCTGTCCTGTTTATTTTCTTTAGTAGAAATTTTTAATTCTTGAGGTTATCATGAATTAAATAAAATATTATCAGGTTCTATTATAAGAATAAAATTCTGAAAATCTTATATAACATTTATAACCAGATATGTATAGACAAATGAGAGGTCAACATGTCCACTCAATTTGCATTTAAATATGATGACTTTCTAGTCACTTTTGGCCTCAGTATGTCTGCACAGTATTCTAATTAAACTCAAAACTTGATTATTTATTCTATTAATTGTTTGACCCACTAATAAGGTAAGTGAGTAAATCTGATGAGCATAAACATGCAACCTAGATAATCCACTTTTTATAGGTAGATATTCAGGTTGAGGTATGTGGAAATTATCACATCTACCAGCAGAGAGCTGAAGATATTTCAATAGATAAGGACAAACTGTCAAGTCATATTTGCTGTTGATCATCATGCACCATCTAATATACTAAATCAGGTGGACATTTACCTAAGTCGTGTGCAACTCTCGCCAGCATCTAGAGTCTCCCAATGAAGATATAAATTGGGATGACTCTGAAGTGACTTAACCTGGATAAGGCTTTTGAGCCCCTTAAGTGCCCTATTGCACTCCTTTGCTAAATCATACCCAAGTTTGCTTTCATTAAACCTGAATTAAAAACATAGTTATGTCATTCACCAGCTACCTGACCTTGAGCAAGTGACTTGGCTTCTCTGCACCAAAATTTTCATGGCCATAGAGTGGGGATGACTCAAAGGGTTATTGTGGGGACAAGATAAGAAAATGTGTGTACCCCACACAATGCATGACACATTGTAACTATGAAATAATTGGTAAATTGTTAGTGCTAGCCAGTTTGCAAAAACATTACCCACATTCCAAAGACAGGCATGGGTAAACTCTAGTCTTATAAAATTAAAAAATTAATATTCCAATTAAAAAGCAGGAACAATGCTGAAAAAAAGTTATTATTTATTTAACATTCACATTGTCACAGCTTATCTTAGCAATGGGTCTTATGAACCAGAAGCTGATTTTATCATTCAAATATGTCTTTGTTATTTTTTCTGTATATTTTACTAATTTATTATAGTTTTAAGTAATTTATCTTTCTGTACATAATCCAAATAGACTTAAAAATCCATATTCAAATTACCATGGCATGTGTCACTTGCCTGTAAACTTTTTAAATGAACACTAACTGCTGGTTTATTATACTACTTAAGAAACTAAACATACTACATATTTGCTGGCATTTTTAACTATTACTTTGGTCTACCTGGCATCTGAGCCCCCATGTGACTTTTTATGGGAAGCACCACTCACTCCAGAATTCTAAAAAGGCCAGATTGGTTCTTTTCCAGCCTCCCTTGCAGCTAGGAGATGAGCCACTAAGGTAGGTCAACCCGCTACTCCATCAAAGATTTTGAATAGGCATGCTTGACACAAGGAGGGAGGGGAGGGGAGCAGAGAATCTAATTGGCTAAATCTACTCAGCCTCCAAGAGCGGCGAGGGCAGGGGGGACATCCAGCACTTGACAGCAAGGGCTACGGTGCCCCTGACAGGCTGATTCCATGACCTGATGGTATCTGCGGTTCCATGTGCTGACCCCAAGCCTGACTCCCCACCCATCCACAGCACACTTAGACACTGATTGCCTTCCTGCATCTCCTTTTCTATGTCCTACTCTAGGGGATCTTCCTGACCCAGGGGTTGAACCCAGGTCTCCTGCTTTGCGGGTGGATTCTTTACCACTGAGCTACCTGGGAAGCCCCTGAGTCCCCTTTTCTGCTTAAATCATCCATTTATCTTGCTCAAACCCAAGAACACTGACTGATACACTAAATCTAAATCCAGAAACAAAAACTCAAATGGCATTTCATAAGAGGTATCTTGAATAACTCTGGAACTTTTTCCAAAGAATACATCCGAGTATCTAATAACTACTCAGTGAATCATTAGACTTAGAAACAAGCAAACAAAACAGCTATTGACCTCATGTCTATCTCCAACCCACCACCATTTCTCTTCAATTCTGTGTTAATTAGGAATAGATTTGGCTAACACAAGAGGGGGAAAGACAATAATTTAGACATGCAAGTATTTCTTCTCTCACATTAAAGATTTGGAAAAGTAGACAATCCACGGAGTCTTCAGAGACCAGACTCTATCACCTTTCTCACTACACTGGATTTGGATGTCACACTCTCAATTACTCGGAGAGGGAAATGGCACCCCACTCCAGTACTCTTGCCTGGAAAATCCAATGGATGCAGGAGCCTGGTAGGCTGCAGTCCATGGGGTCGCGAAGAGTTGGACAAGACTGAGAGACTTCACTTTCACTTTTCACTTTCATGCATTGGAGAAGGAAATGGCAACCCACTCCAGTGTTCTTGCCTGGAGAATCCCAGGGACAGAGGAGCCTAGTGGGCTGCCGTCTATGGGGTCACACAAAGTCGGACACGACTGAAGCGACTTAGCAGCAGCAGCTCTCAATTACTTCATGGCTCAGGATGGCTGCTCTTGAGGTATAAGTCATCACATCCTACATTCCAGACAGCAGAAAAAAGGCAAAGTGGTGCTCTTCCCAGGTGAATTGCTTCCTTTTCTTATTGTAATTTTTTAAATTTATTTTTAATTGGAAGATGACTGCTTTACAATGTTGTTTTGGTTTCTGCTATACAACAATATGAATCAGCTGATTTTCTTCCTTTTAAGAAGCTTGCCTAGAAATACTTTGTCAAGAACCTAGTCCTGGGACCATACTTCCATCCACAGCTACAAGGGAGGCTGGAAAATGAAGTCTTTATTCCAGGTAGCAAAGATGAGGTGAAGAGGTGCTGCTTCTAAAGTAAAAGGGGAAGATGAGTGTGAAGAAGGCAGATAGTGTCTCGGCCACACCTCAACAGCAAAACTTGTCCCCCAAGTGGAAGTAGTTTATAATCATGCTCCTGCCACTGTCTGTCCCTCAGGATGCTCCCTCCTCCACCACCTTGAAACTGTTCTAGTCAAAGTCACCAACTTCCAAATTGCCACAGCTCATGACATGTTCCCATCTTTTCACCTTTTAACTTCTGAACAGCGTGTGGCACCATGTCCCACTTTCTCCTCTTGGTCTCCGCCACCCATTCACTTTTCCTGGTGTCCCTGCTTCTTCAATGGCTAGTTCTTCTCAACCTTCTTTGCTGGCTCCTTCCCCCTGCCCTCCTCTTTGACAGCACACCCCCTCCAGGACAGTGTGTACAATCCCAAGCTTTAAATACTGTCTCTATTCTGATGGCCCCTAAAACTATATCCCTGCCCTGACCTCCCCTCTGAGTTCCATAATTAATTTGAGCGGTATCTACTCCATTCCACACGATGCATATCATTTTTGGCATGTCCAGCATGGCACTCTTATTTCCAAAAAAAAAATAGTGACTGCTCCTCAGATTCTGTAAATGAATAACCATCTACATGCTGTGCTGTGCTTAGTCACTCAGTCATGTCCAACTCATTGTGACCCCATGGACTGTAGCCCGCCAGGCTCCTCTGTCCATGGGGATTCTCCAGGCAAGAATACTGAAGTGGGTTGCCATGCCCTCCTCCAGGGGATCTTCCCTACCCAGGGATCAAACCCAGGTCTCCTGCATTGCAGGTGGATTCTTTACCAGCTGAGCTACCTGAGAAGCCCCAATCATCTACATGGAATTGCTCAAACTGAAATACCATCTCTAGTCCCTGATTCTGGGCCTTCTTTTACACCCACACATTCAGTTCATAAATAGAGGGTTGCTAGCACCACTTCTAAGACATGTTCTAAACCTGCCCACTTCTCTGCAGCTCCCTTGCTGCCCCCACAGTGCAAAGTTCGGAACCAGTATCATTTCTCATGCATACTGCAGAACTAGATACCTAACTGACTTGCCTGCTTTCATACTCCCTCATCCCACTGTTTAAAATGTAAGACAGCGGAAAAACCCTTCAATAGCTTCCACTTTTACTAAGAATCAAATCAAAAGGCCCACGAGGCTCTGCAGTGTGGACCCTGCCTGCCTGAGCACCCTCAGCTCATCCTTCCCTCTCCCTCTCCAGCAACACTGCCCATTCTGGGCCTCCTTCTCTCCCTTCCACACATCAGGCTCATTTTCGTTCAGACCTCCTGCATTTGCTGTTCCCTCTGAGATCATCTGGTCGGCCCATTAGCCATTCAGGTATTCAGACCCCACCAGCTCAGACATCCCTTGCTGCTGCTGCTGCTTCAGTCGTGTCTGACTCTGTGCGACCCCATAGACGGCAGCCCACCAGGCTCCCCTGTCCCTGGGATTCTCCAGGCAAGAACATTGGAGCAGGTTGCCATTTCCTTCTCCAATGCATGAAAGTGAAAAGTGAAAGTGAAGTCGCTTAGTCGTGTCTGACTCTTAGCAACCCCATGGACTGCAGCCTACCAGGCTCCTCCATCCATGGGATTTTCCAGGCAAGAGTACTGGAGTGGGGTGCCATTGCCTTCTCCGCAGACATCCCTTACCGCCTCATCTAATACTGTGCTCCCCTCACCCAGCTGGCCTGCTTTCACTCTGTGCTTTTTTTTTTTAAGTGGGATATGGTTGCTTTATACTATTGTTAGTTTCTGCTGAACAATGAAGGAAATCAGCTATCTATCTGTCTGTCTATACATATATGTCTTTCCCCTTGAGCCTCCCTCCCACCCACACCCCCTTCTCACCCCTCTAAGTCATCACAGAGCCCCGAGCTGAGCTCCCTGTGCTTTATCCTGCAGCTCCCCACTAGCTAGCTATTTTACACATGGTAGTGTATACAGGTCAATCCCACTCTCCCACACTGAGGAGGTATCTTTTAGAAAGTGACTTTTAAGTTGATATTACAAGTAGGTGGTTAGTCCAAAGAAGAGGGTAGAGAAGAGCATCCCAAGCAGAAGGAGGAGCACAAGCAAAGGCCCTGCAGGAGGACTAAGTCTAACCAAGGACAGGTCAGTGTAGTGCAGAGTGACAGAAGCGTGCAGGGCTAGGTGTGAGTGTCAAGGCTGGAGCCACATTGTATAGGGCTTTATAGACTATGGTAAGGTCTCTGACCATTCTAAGAGTAATGAGAAGCCGTTACTGAATCTTAAAATGGTTCAGGGAGTAGATGCAATGAAGATTAGGAAGCAAGGTGGCTTCACTGGCTTCTGGGTCAGAATGATCTGCCGCATAGAAAGTTAAACAATCCAATCCCTTTTCGTTTTGCTTGACATCATACTTCAAGCTAATTGGCATAAAACAGACAATGATCCAAAGGTCTTAGTACCATCAGATCTGAAGTCTAAGGGAAATAGTATCATTGGATCTCCCTCTGTTGAGTTCAGAATGGAACCTGGTCTTTCGAGATTTGGATATAATTATTTCACACGATCCAGTCCTCTTCCAAGGTGACTGCAGATTCTGAGGGACTTCAGTTTGCCTGGTTACTGTGGCATAGGGAATTATTCCAGACACATCCTGTACTTTTCCTGCTGGTTCCTAGACTCAGGCTTACCCAGCTTCCTTTCTTCCGTCTTCCCTCCCTTCCTCTCTCTCTCCTTCCCCACATCCTCTTCTCCTCTGTCTCCTCCTCCTCTTCTTTTTAAAACGTTTTTATTGACATATAGTTGATTTACAATGTTAATTCTTCCATAATTCAATGTTAATTTCTTCTATGCAGCAAAATACATACATTCTTTTTAATATTCTTTTCCATATGGTTTATCACAGGATATTGAATATAATTCTCTGTGCTATACAGTAGGGCCTTGCTGTTTATCCACTTTATATGTAATCTCTCTCCCCGCCCCTTTTTCTGCTCATTTTCTTCTCTCTCTCTCTCTCTCTCGCATTCTCACTGTTACTCTCCTGAAAGCCGTGAGTTCGTCCTGACAATCCAATTAATTTCAACCCAGCACTGCAGGGCTCCTTCTTGTTTCTCTCTTTCTCTGTCTGTTACCCCCTCTTCTTACCACGAAAAACTTGACTCCTGTCCTCCTCAATTTACTGACCTATCTGCTCATGCCAAGACTACACTGACAATTGTTTCAGAAGTGCTAAACCATACTGCTGAGAAAACACGCATTCCATATTGTGTTGAATAAAGACACTGCAATTCAGAATGCTTAAGTGATTTGCTTGAGAGACTAGGAAGCAGCAGAGCCGGGATTGTCCTTCTGTTCTTCTGATGCCTTCTTCCATGTCCTTCCCACCATTTCTGTTTTTTTAAGACATGAAACAAAATAATGACTCTAAATATTTTATCTCTACTTATAATTCAGCAGCCACACACTTTTCAAACAGCACTCAAGGTGTCAGAAACATCAGGAAGTATACATGTTGCCGGTTTTGACTGGAGAATTTTCAGTTTTTTCTATACTTTCCATGAGGCAAACATTGAAACTCAGAAGCAACTTTAAAAATAACACAATTTTTAATGCATATTTTTTGAAAAAATTAGCCAATGAGATCAGTGAGTTAATTCTAATTAGATGGAAACAGATTTTTGTGAGTTTATTTTGATTCCTGTGAGTTTTTTCTACACCTTCCACCCACTCACACCCCAGAGAAGTGAGCTAAGCAGAAAGATGAAAATTACCCCCTTCCTTAGATGGGTGGGGTGTTTCTTTGCTAGAGAATCACAGGGTTAAGATTTTAACATTTGATGAAATAATTCTACTTTCAGCAACATGGATGGACCTAGAAATGATCAGTCTAAGTGAAGTAAGTCAGAGAAAGACAATTATTATATGATATCACTTATATATAGAATCTAAAAAATGATACAAATGGACTTATTTACCAAACAGAAATAGACTCACAGAGGAAGAAAACAAACTTATGGAGGACTTACCTGGTGGCCCAGTGGTGAAGAATCCACCTTGCAATGCAGCAGATGCAGGCTGAATCCCTGGTGGGGGAACTAAGATCCCACAAGCTGTGGAGCAACTGAGCCCTTGAGATGCAGCTCCTGAGCCCACACATTTTGGAGCCTGCATCACAACTAGAGAATCCATGAGCTGTAAGGAAAGATTCTGCATGAGGCAAAGAAGATCCTGCATGCTGCAACCAAGACCCGAGGCAGCCGAATCAATAAATTATTTAAAAAAGAAAATAACTTATGGTTACCAAAGGGGAGGGAGAGGAGGAATAAATTAGTAATAGGAGGTTGGGATTAGCAGATACAGACTACTGTATAAAAACAGTAGATCCTAATAAGGACCTACTATGGCTTCCCTTGTGTCTCAGCTGGTAGAAAATCCACCTGCAATGCAGGAGACCTGGGTTCAATCCCTGGCTTGGGAAGATCCCCTGGAGAAGGGAAAGGCTACCCACTCCAGTATTCTGGCCTGGAGAGTTCCATGGACATAGTCCATGGGGTCGCAAAGAGCAGACACGACTGAGTGACATTCACTTCACTTCATGTATTCATAGCACAGGGAACTATATTCAACATCAAAGACCCTGATGCTGGGAAAGATTGAGGGCAGGAGGAGAAGGGGGAGGATGGAGGATGAGATGGCTGGATGGCATCACTGACTCAATGGACATGAGTTTGAGCAAACTCCAAGAGATAGTGAAGGACAGGAAAGCCTGGCGTGCTGCAGTACATGGTTGCAAACAGTTGGACACAATTTCGTGACTGAACTGAACTGAATAACCTATAATGAAAAAGAATACGAAAAAGAAATATATGTATAGATATGTATAACTGAATCACTTTGTAATACAGCATATTCTAACACAACAGTGTAAATCAATTGTATGTCCATTAAAAAAAAGATTTGAGATTATACATAAATTTTTTTATATAATTTCAGGTTGCAATCACTGAAGTCACCTTTGTGGGGTTGCTATAAACGATATTGATGGCAGAGTCCACATATCACTAGTCAGGCTTAGGTCTCAGAGTATAAATAGACTAACTGAAAATAGCAGGAGTTTTTGTTTTCCCTTGAGCAATAATACCTAGGTAAGAAGCATTGTAATTAGGACGTATAAAATAATTACAGACGTGCTGAAAAAGCATGGGTGTTATGCTCCTCAAAATCTATTATTTCATGGTCTTTGAAGCAACCATTATGATACCATGATGTTGAAGCTGTAATTAGAAGATAAGTCGTACCAACACATTTTTGCAAAACAAAGTGAAAAATCTTACCCTTTTCTTCTTTGGGGGAAGGAATAAGAGGATTTTACCCAAAGTGTTAAACATTAAGAAGTGTTGAGAATAAACAGGAAAGGCAACTCTATCTATCTCACTCTGTGAGTCCCTGGAGGGCAGTTCCGCTGACTTTCGCTTCCTGGGACAGCCTGAAGCCACCCGGAAAAAGATGCAACAGACTATGAGATTAAACAGGAGAAGTTAATGTGCCGCCACTGATTACTGCTTTGAAAGAAAGCCACTGTCCTTGAGGCCTTATTTGTAAAAGGGATTTTTAAGTGGACTCTCAAGGAATATAGTTTTTGTCCCCAAAACCTGTAGAAAAAAAACAGAATACTATGGTCTGCCGTGGGTGGTGAGATGTAATGATGCTGGTGGAACATTATCGCGTTCAAGGACACTGGGACGTGCTTTGGGGCCCTAGTGCCAGCCCCTCGCCGGCCGCATCCTATCTTTGTGTGCCACATGGCTACTGTCTTGCAATAGTAGCTGCTCAATGAATAACGCACAAATCTGTCACATGAATCCCATACTCCACAGAGCAATGAGATTAGGTTCAGGGAGTGATTTGAGAGTCAGGGGTAGGGGTAGAGAGAAAGCACAAATTACTGGGTCCATTTTTAAATTAGAGAAGTCAGGGGAGCACCTGTGTTTTGTGTACATAAATGTAATCTTCACAACTGCCTGGTGACCATCAATTTCCCCATTTGGCACACAGGGAAATAAAACTTGCTGACGTGGCTTGGCAAGTGTCATGCTTCTGATGCTAGAATGGAACCCATTTACTTGTTATACTCCAAATCCTTACTCCACATCATACTGGGATGTAAAATTTGTTTCTGGCCAATGGCAATCAGGGCCTCCCCGATAGTTCAGTTCATAAAGAATCTGCCTGCAATGCAAGAGACCCCAGTTCAATTCCTGGGTCAGGAAGATACACCGGAGAAGGAATAGGCTACCCATTCCAGTATTCTTGGGTATCCGCCTGCAATGTGGGAGACCTGGGTTGGATCCCTGGGTTGGGAAGATCCCCAGGAGAAGGGAAAGGCTACCCACTCCAGTATTCTGGTCTGGAGAATTCCATGAACTGTATAGTCCATGGGGTTCCCAAGAGTTGGATACGACTGAGTGACTTTCACATTCAGTGGCAATCAGGTGGTCACCAACAGATACAGAAAAGCTCCTCTCACCAAGGAATGAAAACACTGCATTTTTCCCAGGCTAGGCTGACAGAAGAACTGCATATCTGACTGTTCGTGCTCCACATGTGAGCACAAACAAGTGTGTTAGGCCCAGGCTATGCATACCCCCAAGTCTACCCACTCCTTGCTCCATGAGGACCCCCAGCCACTGCCTCTCATGTCCCGTCTCCCAGAGGTCTTCCAGAGGCTTCTTGAGGGACAGTCAGGCTGGGACACCATCTACATTAAGCCCTTGATGGCAGACCTACCGCAGCCCTGGTACCCAGGCCTCGTCTGCCAGGATGCACAGAAGTTCTGCCTCTGGTCAAGTATCCCAGCTGTGTAATCTGCCTTCCCAGTGGGGTCGTGTAATTCTGCTAGTATGTGTTAGAAGAGGAAGTCAAACTGATTCATTCAAAGGAAACTTATGACAAGGGTCTGCTTTTTTCTTCTAGGCATTGTTTTAGAACCTGGGGCATCCATGGTGAAGCAGTTCTCAAGAGGCTCGTATTCTCTGGGGAAAGTCAGGTTACCTGACTTGGGGCCGTGTTTTTCGTCTCTGCAGCACATTGCCAATTCCAATAACCCACCTAATATTACATGTATTTCTTTTTAAATATTTTTATTTTATATTGGATTATAGTTAATTTGCAACATTGTGTTAATTTCAAGTGAACGGCAAAGTGATTCACCAAGAATATTGGAGCGGGTTGCCATGCCTTCCTCCAGGGGATCCTCCTGACTCAAGGATCGAACCTGCGTCTCTTATCTCCTGCATTGGCAGGTGGGTTCTTCACCACTAGCGCCACCTGGGAAACTAGTTTTATACATATACGTACCGGAGAAGGCAATGGCACCCCACTCTGGTACTCTTGCCTGGAGAATCCCATGGACAGAGGAGCCTGGTGGGCTGCAGTCCATGGGGTCGCTAAGAGTCGGACGTGACTGAGCGACTTCACTTTCACTTTTCACTTTCATGCATTAGAGAAGGAAATGGCAACCCACTCCAGTGTTCTTGCCTGGAGAACCCCAGGGATGGGGGAGCCTGGTGGGCTGTCGTTTATGGGGTCACACAGAATCAGACATGACTGATGCAACTTAGCAGCAGTAGCAGCACATACATATATAAGTTCTTTTTCTAATTCTTTTCTCCTTTAGGTTCTTACAAAACACTGAGTACAGTTCCTGGTGCTATACAGTAGGTCCTTGTGTGCTTGAGTGTGTTCAGTCAGTCGTGTCCAACTCTTTGTGAACCTATGAACTGTAGCCTACCTGGCTTTGCTGTCCATGGAATTTTCAAGGCAAGCATACTGGAGTGGGTTGCCATTTCCTTCTCCAGGGGATTTTCCCAACCCAAGGATCAAACCCACGTCTCCAGCATCTAATGCACTGGCAGGTGGATTCTTTACCACTCTGCTACCTGGGAAGCCCACAGTAGGTCCTTGTTGGTTATCTATTTTAAATACAATAGTGTGTATATTTCAATCCTGGACTCCCAGTGTATCTCTCCCAGTCACCTCTCCCTTTGGTAACCATACGTTTGTTTCCTGTGAGTCTGTTTCTGTTCTGTAAGTAATTTCATTTGTATCTTTTTTCCCCTTAAGATTCTGTATATAAGCAATCTCATATATTTGTCTTTGACTTACTTCTATATCTTCTAATTCTCATTGCAATATTTTATAAGAAAGGAGAAAAGAAATACATAGGTATCAGTATATTAATAACAAAAACATCCCCAAATGCTGAAACTCCAAGTTCTACTATTATCCCTAAATAATACTGGAGGGTGTGTTGGGTGTCATTCAGTGTGGGAAACAGAAGCCACTTTTCATACTTCAAACAAAAATGGATCTAACACGTGAAATTAGGGGCTGATAAAATGTTTGGAAGAGTTTGGTCTCTAGAAATCAATCACAGAACCATTCCTTAGAACTGACTCACTGGAAGCTATTTCTCTGAGACTACCATTTGAACAATTGAGTTCAAGAACATACAGTCATAACTGTAGTGACGACAGTAGGAAGTGGAAATGAAGGAGCTGAACGCGACATTCAGCCTCCTCTCCACAGCAACTCCTCTGAATACATAGAAAGCTAGATAAGGAAATTGGTAGCATCACTAGCAGAAAACTTCACATCCCGTGACCTTGTTTGCCAATGGAAAAAGGCAAAAGTCAAGAAAATGGCCTCCACTTCACTTCTGCCTCCCGAATCTCATGCAAGTTGGAGGAAACTACCATAGGAAAAGAAATTTTCAGCATTCCAAACCCTACAATAGAGAAAAACATACTAGAAGAATGATCAAATAGAAATTGAATTAGCCAGTCCACTACGCCCACCACACAGAAGGGAAGACTGAGTTTACCACGTTGAAAGATCACTATGGAATTACCAGGTGAGCCACACCTCCAGCCCAGTGCCTGGTGCAACATCCTGCACCTGTTAGATGCTCATCAGAAATTTAGTAAGTGAAAGAATGAGTCCATGAATAAATGCACTGTGGATGTCACAAAAATGAACTCTAATGGTGGCTTTTTTCTTTTAGTCTCCTTTTAGAAAATTATTCCTAAATGATCTAGTGATAGTTGTTTGTTCACTTATTTCAAATACAAACTAATACTCTTAACTGTCTCACTTCCCTTTTGTGTCTGTCTAAGCAGCTTTTAGAAAGCTCAGGAAGTAAAGTTTTAAAAATAGAAGAAATCTAGATTTTTTTTCTCCTTCCTTTTGTTGGACAATGAGTTTCCCTTTCACGCTTTTGTGGTTATTATTGCTAAATATTTCCGCCAAGAAGAAGTCTTCCTATTTGGTTTATTTTTAGAAAGTCAAAAGAGAACTTCTAAGCAATGGCTCTTTATTTAGGCCAGGATAGCAGAAACTTTGAGTAGATTATAAGAATATAGCCCTGCAGTTGGTCAACCTCTGATTCTCTTTGTTCCACATTAAACAGCATTTTTCAAGACTACTTTTCATTCTCTTTCCCTATAGCATATAGACAATCAAATCCATTTACCCCTAACAAAAAGTCACCCAGATATCTCCTTGCTTAAATGAGAACTAATTAGGATTGGCACTAAGTTGCACAAACTCTTATCACAGAATGTTGGGACCAAAAGAAGCTTTAAGAGTCACACCGTGCTACGGTCTCACTTGTAGGTGAACCACTTGTTTGTAGGTGAACAAACTGACATACAGTGAGGTTGAAGATTATCCTGCATATCCAGCCTCTTCTCCTTACTTTGGTAACATTCTCTCACATACATTTGTCCATCTAGTAATAGTCAGTGTATCTGACACACAAAGCACTGTGGGAGGACTTGAATGCTGAGATGCTGGGATGTTTCCAGCCACACACCTCAAGACTACATCTAATGAGCCACACACAAATCCAGCCACATGGGACAGTGATCCACCTCCCAAAGTGACATGCATTTTCATGATTGTTCATCCCTTACCTGGGATTTCCCCCACAAGACCCAACCCCTCCCTCTCTTCATGTCAAAATCCTACATGTTCTTCAAAGCCCCGGTCAGTTGTTAGTTTCTACCATGGTCTGAGTGTCTGTGTCCCCTCAAAATTCATCTGTTGAAATCTTGGTGCCCAATGTGAGAGTATCAGCAGCTGGGACATTTGGAAGGTGGTTAGATCATGAGGATGCAGCCCTTATGAATATGATTTAAAAGTGACCCTACAAAACTCCCTAGCTCCTTCTGGGAGGATTCAAAGAGAAGTCTGCAGCCTGGAAGAGTGGCCTCACCTGACCATGCTGGCACCCTGATCTCAGACTTCCAGCCTCCAGAACTGTAAGCAATACATTGCTGTTGTTTTGTAAGTGACCCAGTCTGTGGGTTTTTGATACGGCAGCCAGAAGAGACTATGACAATTACCAAACCAAGACCTTCTCAAATCCCGCAATCACAATTGATTTTATGAATTGCCAAGAGGTTTCTTTTGCTCTTCTATTATGTCCTGGCTGTCTTCTGGCAGGGTAAGAGGTTTCTTTTGCTCCTCTATTATGTCCTGGCTGTCTTCTGGCGGGGTAAGAGGTTTCTTTTGCTCCTCTATTATGTCCTGGCTGTCTTCTGGCGGGGTAGATGTTGTGCGGATGGATACATACCATCTTGTCATGGTTCCAGCACTATGTTGAACTAAGGCAACATGGAAGCCCACTAGCTATAAGCCCTTAGGAACACGGGATTGCAAAATAACATGACAGAAAAGTTTTTAAAGTTGATTTTTAACTGAAAGAAAGGGAACACTCCAGCTGCCAGAAACACAAAGGGAACTGAAAGCCAGAATAAGAAATGCCAGAACTGGACGGGCAGCAACTTTGAGAAGCTGATGGAGACAGTGCTATTGATTTGGTAAGTCCAGGGTTTCAGTGGGGCTTCCCTGGTGGCTCAGATGGTAAAGAATCTGCCTGCAATGCAGGAGACCCAGGTTCAGTCCCTGGGTTGGGAAGATCCCTTGGAGCAGGAAATGGCAACCCACTCCAATACTTTTGCCTGGAGAATCCCATGGACAGAGGAGACTGGCGGGCTACAGTCCATGGCGTTGCAGAGAGTTGGATGTGATTGAGCATACACACACACACACACACACACACACAGTGATACGGCAGGAAACCTCAAGCCTAGAAATTCCCATGGTCCTGGGCCTGTGTTGTCTCCAGGACACCAGGAGGATGCTGCTATTAAACTGTGCTACCCATGCAGCATGGGACAAGCACAGACAAAAAAGCCTCACTGCAGCGAGCTTGTAATAAAAATCTATGTATAATGTATAAGAAATAACCAGAGATATAATAAACAGGAGGTTTTTTAATCTCAAAATTTAGTATACAGAAAAACAATCTAAAAGAAACCATAGTCCACATGTTTAAAATTTTGAAAATCTGAAAGACAGTGAAAAAAATAAACAAATGGCATGTGTGCATGCTAAGTCGCTTGTTGTGTCTGACTCTGTGTGATCCTATGGACTGTAGCCCACCAGGCTCCTCTGTCCATGGAATTCTCCAGGAAAGAATACTAGCGTGGGCTGCCATGCCCTCCTCCAGGGAATCTCCCCAACCCAGGGATACAGCCCACGTCTCATTCTCCTGCATTGGCAGGTTCTTTACCACTAGTGCTACCTATTAAGCCCCAAACAAATAAATGGCAATTCACTACCAAAGAAAAGGCAAACATTTAAAACAACAAATAGAACATCTGGAACCAAGTCTCCTTAAAACTGAGATCCCTTACAGAGTTAATGATCTATCTCTCTATCCAAATCTTTATTCTCTTTTTGTCACCTCTGAACTCAGTCCTGTGCTAACTGAACACCAGCATCAGATGACTGAGATTGGTGTTGTTGATAACACTGTTAATGTTCTAAAATTGTTAGATATCACCATCAAACATACAAGCTCAGGTTGTTTCTCTGGGGCAAGATGAGATAACAGATCTCTGAGGGACAGATCACCTGGACAAAAAAACTATAAACCAGAGACACGCTAACTCCCAAAACCATAAGATAGGTCACAAGACAATGATTAGCCCTAGTTTCTTTGTTCTTCCCCTTTAAAAATACCCCCTAACTCAAAGACCAAGTTGGAGTGGATCTGAGGCTTGTCTCCCCCTCCCTTGCTTGGCACCCTGCAATAAATCCTTTGTTTGTTGCAAACTCCCACTGTCAGAGTTGGGCTTTCTGAGCCGCAGACACAGAATCCTTGCTCGGTTACACACCTAGATGAATGGTCATTTAAATTTACCTCTGGACAAATGGTCTGAGCAGCAGATTACAGCCAGCTGAAGAAGGGATTAGTAAACTTGAAGGTAGATTTGAACACATTTTCCTCACTGTAGGACAGATGAAGAAATAGAAAGTATGAAAAGGCACAGAGAAAAAAATGTAAAGGTCCAACTTAACATCGGATAGGAATTCCAGAATGAGAGAACAGACAGGATATGGGAGATTAAATATTTGCAGAGATAATGGCTAGTTGACTATATCAATAACCTCAGATACGCAGATGACACCACCCTTACGGCAGAAAGTGAAGAACTAAAGACCCTCTTGATGAAAGTGAAAGAGGAGAGTGAAAACGTTGGCTTAAAGCTCAACATTCAGAAAACTAAGATCATGGCATCTGGTCCCACCATTTCATGGCAAAGAGATGGGGAAACAGTGGAAACAATGACAGACTTTATTTTTTGGGCTCCAAAATCACTGCAGATGGTGACTGCAGCCGTGAAATTAAAAGACACTCCTTGGAAGGAAAGTTATGACCAACCTAGACAACATATTAAAAAACAGAGACATTACTTTACCAACAAAGATCTGTCTAGTCAAGGCTATGGTTTTACCAGTAGTTATGTGTGGATGTGAGAGTTGGACTATAAAGAAAGCAGAGGGCTGAAAAATTGATGCTTTTGAACTGTGGTGTTGGAGAAGACTCTTGAGAGTCCCTTGGACTGCAAGGAGATCCAACCAGTCCATCCTAAAGTAGATCAGTTCTGGGTGTTCTTTGGAAGGACTGATGCTGAAGCTGAAACTCTGATACTTTGGCCTCCTGATGCGAAGAATTGACTCATTTGAAAAGACCCTGATTCTGGGAAAGATTGAGGGCAGGAGGAGAAGGGGACGACAAAGGATGAGATGGTTGGACGGCATCACCAACTCAATGGACATGAGTTTGAGTGGACTCCAGGAGTTGGTGATGGACAGGGAGGCCTGGCGTGTGCTTCAGTCCATGGGGTTGCGAAGAGTCAGATACGACTGAGTGACTAAACTGAACTGAACTGAATGGCTAGTTGATAAAATCAGTTGATAAAAGATATATTTCTTCTTTTACTGGATAACTGCTTTGGGGCACAAACTAATTATTCATATTTACATTCTTTAGAGCTTTGTTAAAAAAAAAAAAGTGTTAGCTGCTCAGTCGTGTCCAACGCTTTGCAACTCCATGGACTGTAGCCTGCCAGGCTCCTCTAGTCCATAGAATTCTCATAGAGTATTGTAAGACCTCTTAAAATATAGATTTAATTAGTATAATGCAAGTTACAGATATCAATAAAGGAAAAATATTAAAATAAGATGTGAGAGAAATACAAAGGAAGTGCTACTGATGAAGAATTTATAGCAAGAAATTGCTTACATCTGGGATTACTAAAGAATTCATGGAAGAAGGAAAGGAGTACACTTTGACAGGTAGGAAGGAGGGGTTGGCCATTCCCAACAAACAGGATGATCTAACAAAGGCACAGTGGTATTGATTTGATAAGGCACAGAGTGAGAAAAGGCAAAAAGCATTCAAGAAAAGGCAAGTAATCCATTCTGGTTAAATCAAGGACTAGTCATGGGAGAGCAAGAAAATAGAGCCAGATGATATAGGCCTTGAATGTCAGGTTAAATATTTCGGACTAGTGGAAGAAGAAAAAATACTTTAAGTAACGGGCTGATGGAGGTGTTTCAACAATGGGGTGACAAGATCAGAACCGTTGTTTAGGATGATTGATCCAACCGATAATTACACACAATATAAGCTAGAGGGAAGACGTAGGAGCCAGGAAAGTCAATCGATTTTTGTGTCACAAAGGACGCTGGCTAGTGACAGAAAATGCAACTCTACCTGACTGGAGCAAATAAGTTTTACCAGGTCATGTAACCAAAATGTGCAGGGTAGATCTGCTCAGGTGTGTCTTTACTCAGTGTTCCATAATAAAAAGTTGAGGCACTTCCCTGGTGGTCCAGTGGTTAAGACACTGGGCTTCTACTGTGCAGGCTGTGGGTTTGCTCCCTGGTTGGAGAACGAAGATCCCATAGTCCACACACCATAGCCAAGAAATTTAAAAAAAAATTAATTAATAAATTAAGAGGATGTGGCCTCTGTCCTTAGATACTGGGAAGTAACCTATAATTCATTGGAACTTCCTAAGTAATAGGAATATTTTTGTCATTCATAATGGACCCTGAGAGTTTATGCTAATGCTGTGACTCACATTGGGTCCCTTATTTATACTAAGATGATGACTCATGAGGGTTGGGGAGCTGAGCCTGGTGATATCAGCCTGATCTCCACAGAGGGGAGAGGGCCTGGAGATCGAGTTTAAATGTATGACTAATGGTTCCATCAATCATACCTACAGTGAAATTCTAGTGAAACACAAGACAACGAAGCTCGAGAAAGCATCCCTAGCTAACAATATTCTGTATGTATTGTTACGCATCAATGCATCCCGACTCTGCAGAGAGAGGACACGGAAGCTTTGCTTTTGAGACCCTCCTAGACCTCCACCTCTCTTCTTTTGGCTGGACCCAATTTGCATCCTTTTGGCTACAACAAGACTATCGCTGTAAGTATAGTGCTTTCCTGAGTTCTGTGGCTCATCCCAGCGAACTATGAAAACTGAGGCAGTACTGTGTCCCCTGTAGCCAGTTAATCAGAAGAGTGGGTGGCCTGGAAGCTCCTGAGCTCACTGCTGCTGATGGAAGTGAAGGCAGCTTTATGCAGGACTATGCTCTCAACGTGTGAAGGCTGGCTGAATTCTGGGCCGTTGGTGTCAAAAGTCATTGCATCCAGCAGTGCGAAGACCCTGAAGTGGGATCATGCTTGGCACACTTGAGAAACAGCAGAGGGGCCCAGGTGGCTAAGGTGAGTGGTGGTTAAAGTGATATATGTCTGATTGGTAGCCAGTCAGCTCACAAAAGCACTGGAGAGCTTTTAAAAGAAACCAGTGTCAGGGAATCTATCCTAGGTAGATCCAATCCGTTTCTCTTGGGGGTGGTCACAGGCATCTGTATCATTATAACTTCTTCAGGTGATATAGGTCTGATGTAGGCCCTTGCTGGCCATGATGTAAGGACATTAGATATTGTTCTGAGTGTAAGGGGAAGTTGATGATGCCTATTGAGCAGAGTGACATAGTCTGTCTTAAGGTTTTAGAGGACTCACTCTGGTTGCTGTATGAAGAATACTCTGTAGTGGGACGAACTGGAGGCAGGAGGTCAGGTGAGATGAAGATGGCTTAGAATAGGATATTTCTGTAAGTGGCAGAGAGGAATGGTTCTATCTGGGATGAATTCTGAAGGAAAGCAATTTGCTTATGAATTAGATGTGAGGTTTGAGAGAAAGAAGTCATGGATGAGCAAATGATTTCTGGTTTTTGTCTTCTTTGGGGCCTAAACAACAGAGTAAAAGGTAGTGCTGATCACTGGGGCCAAGAGGATGTGGTCAGCTGGCCAGGACAGACTCACGTGCGCATCCCTAAAGCAAGAGTGAAGTCAGTCTTGCCTGAAACACATATACTGAGAGCATAAGAGAGTATTCCACCAGAGTAAAAATCAGGGCATGCCATCAGAGGCAGGGGGAAGAGCTGCTGGGTGAGCCAAGAACAACAGCTCGTTAGAGGAGTGAAATACACTTCAAGAAAAAAAAAAAAGCTCCTCCCTTTCCCTTCCCAAACGATTCAGTCCTAAGGCAATTAGGTGACCAAAAGGGTAGTCATGGTGGACCAGAGCAGGGTGTCTGACTCCAAGCAGGGTGAGGAAGGTATTCAAATCAGGAGGCAGCAGTGGCAGCCAGGCATGGTTGCTGGAATCTGGGAGGGGCGAGAAAGTCAGCACACAGGAGGACTGGCCTGCAGGGAGTGTCAGAGCCTAATCAGGATGAGGAGACTGCACAGGAGGACCACCCAGTGTGCAGCATCCAAGTGGGAGAAGGAAAGCGCCCGTGCATGACGCGGCCCAACACAGGGTCCTGGGGTCTGAGTCGGGTGAAGAGGACTTCTGTGTGGAAAGGGGGCTTCAGCATGAACTGACAGTTTTCAAGATACTGCGTGTATACACATATTTCCTAGTTCTGTCCACTAAGAAGCCCAAGAGCAGATGAAACCCAGTGACAATAAGCACACCTATTACCCCAATCTTGGCTCCTAATTAGCATTATTTATCAAGTTCAGTTCAGTAACTCAGTTGTGTCCGACTCTTTTCGACCCCATGGACTGCAGCACACCAGGCCTCCCTGTCCATCACCAACTCCTGGAGTTTACTCAAACTCATGTCCATCGAGTCAGTGATGCCATCCAACCATCTCATCCTCTGTTGCCCATTCTCCTCCCGCCTTCAATCTTTCCCAGCATCAGGGTCTTTTCAAAAGAGTCAGTTCTTCGCATCAGGTGGCCAAAGTATTGGAGTTTCAGCTTCAGCATCAGTAAAGGAAGAAAAATAACTGATTCCATGGCTAGGGCAGAGAAAGCACCACACAAGTCCAAAACTTAAAGCCAAAATTAAGTACTAGAAAATGATGGGGACAGCAAAAGGGCATAGACGTCAGCTTGAATGCATTGACCAAACCAGGGATAATTTAAGCATTAACATAAATAATGAGAGTAATTGACTAAAATAGGATACCATGAGTCAAAAGTGATAAATGAATAGATTGAAAGCTTAAGGAATATAATGATAGTCACATAAGTTACAAAGTGTCTTCTGATAGTACTAGCTAATTACAGGAAATAAAATGAAATACTTACTAATTACAAGGGGAAAAAAAGAGTAAACTTACACTGAAGAAGCCTGATAGGTATCACTTAATTAGGTGATCAAAGGGAACATCATTGGTAATGAGACAAATTGAAATTGACCTCACCCCACCTTATGATACAAAAGTGCACAGCATCACTACTCTGATATTCCTGCCAAAGACATATAACTTAAATCTAATCCTGAAGCAGAATCAGGCAAACCCAGCTGAGGGACTCCTCAAAATCACTGGCTAGTAATCTTCAAAAGGGCTTCCCTCCTGGCTCAGTGTTAAAAATCTGCCTGCCAATGCAGAAGACAGGGGTTTGATCCCTGGGTTAGGAAGATCCCCCAGAGAAGGAAATGGCAACCCAATCCAGTATTCTTGCCTGGGAAATCCGATGGACAGAGGAGCCTGGCAGATTATAGTCCATGGATCACAAAAAGTCAGACACGACTTAGTGATTAAACAGCATGCTCAGTTATTCGGTCGTGTCTGATCCCTCCGCCAGGCTTCTCTGCCATTTCCTTTTCTGGGGGATCTTCCTGATCCAGAGATGAAACCTGCACCTCCTGGGTTGGCAGAAAGATTCTTTACCACTGAGCCACCTGGGAAGCTCCTCTAAACAACACAATCTTCAGAAGTGTCAGTCAAAGTCATGGAGGTCTAGGAAAGACTGAGGAACCATTCTAGTTGAAACAGACTAAAGAAATAAGACAGAGAAGCACATAGTGATTCTGAATTGGATTCTTTCGCTTAAAGTGATATTATTAGGGCATCTGGAAAATTTGAATGGGTTCTGAGGATTAGGTGGTAGCAATGTATCAGTGTTAAATTCCTGACTTCGATACTTGCATCATCCTGCTGTGTAGGAGAATGTTTCTATTTTCAAAAAAATACACAGTAAATTATCTAGGGATGATGAGACATCATGTTGGCAACTTAATCTCAAATGATTCAGGAAAAAACTGCTTTGTAGTGAATTTGCACTTTTTTCTGTCAGTCTGAGGTTTAAAAAAAAAAAAACAGACAAACCAAAAAAAGAAAAACAGAAAACTTGAGGTACAGATTGTTTTGGTATGTCAAGAGTCTTTCCAGCCCTATGGACTGTAGCCGCCAGGCTCCTCCGTCCATGGGATTCTCCAGGTAAGAATACCGGAGTGGGTAGCCATTCCCTTCTCAAGAGGATCTTCCCAACCCAGGAGTTGAACCCTGGCCTCCTACATTGCAGGCAGATTCTTTACCATCTGACCCACCAGGGAAGCCCCATAACTAGTAGTTAGTTCAGTTGCCCAGTCATGTCTGACTCTTTGCGACCCCATGGACTGCAGCATGCCATGCACCCCTGTCCATCACCAGCTCCCAGAGTTTACTCAAACTCATGTCTATTGAGTTGGTGATGCCATCCAAGCATCTCATCCTCTGTCGTCCCCTTTTCCTCCTGCCTTCAATCTTTCCCAGAATCAGGGTCTTTTCCAATGAGTCAGTTCTTTGCATCAGGTGGCCAAAGTATTGGAGTTTCAGTTTCAACATCAGTCCTTCCAATGAACACCCAGGACTGATATCCTTTAGGATGGACTGGTTGGATCTCCTTGCAGCCCAAGGAACTCTCAAGAGTCTTCCCCAGCACCACAGTTCAAAAGCATCAATTCTTTAGCTCTCAGCTTTCTTTATAGTCCAACTCTCACATCCATACATGACTATTAGAAAAATTATAGCCTTGACTAGATGGACCTTTGTTGGCAAATTAATGTCTCTGCCTTTTAATATGCATTCTAGGTTAGTCATAACTTTTCTTCCCGGAAGTAAGTGTCTTTTAATTTCATGGCTCCAGTCACCATCTGCAGTAATTTTAGAGCCCCCCAAATAAAGTCAGTCACTGTTTCCCCTATTTCCCCATCTATTTGCCATGAATAACTAATAGAGGAAACCATAATTTTAGAGCTGATTGATACCATTTAGTCTGTGACCCAATCCAGAATTTTTAAATCATTCATTTGCTCCAAATAATTATTAGTAATTCTTTAAGGCTTTCTTAAATTATTATAATAGATTTTTCTGATATTGAATGTGGATGCATTTCTTTAAAAGTATTTTTAATTAATATATGTACATTTTTAGACATAAGGCTATTGCATACATAACAGACTATAGTATAGTGTAAACATAACTTTTATATGCACTGGGAAAACAAATTTGTATGATTCACTGTGATATGTGCTTTATTCCAGTGGTCTGGAATCAAACTGGAAATATCTCTGAGGCATGTCTGTACTATTGTAGTAATAATAATAAACAGTAACTATAATTAATCATAATGCTGAAAGAAATGTAATTTTACATTGCTACCAAACTATTAAAAATGAACATATCAGTTACATTAAAATATATATTATTGGGCAATCATATGCATATACCTTTTTACCTTAAATGTTTTATATATAATTATATATATCCATATATAAAACATATACACACACACACACACCTACACATACAAACAGGCGAACAAACACAGATACACATGCATATATAACAAATAATTTGTATGACCAGTAAATCATGATCAATAGCAGTTACTTCAGATAGGACTCTGGAAAGTATCAAGGAAAAGCTATTTTTTTAAACTAAATGCATAGCCAATTGAGTATAGATTTACTAACAGGGACTGATCAAGTCTGAATAGTATCATTATTTCTGTATATAAGATAAATATATTGTTTTAATATTCAAATATTTCAAATGTGTATATGAGGTATAAAACGTTTGTCCTAAAATAACCAGCTAATTATCATTACAAACCTACCATAGGTATGCTGCTGCTGCTAAGTCGCTTCAGTCGTGTCCGGCTCTGTGTGACCCCATAGACAGCAGCCCACCAGGCTCCCCCGTCACTGGGATTCTCCAGGCAAGAACACTGGAGTGGGTTGCCATTTCCGTCTCCAATGCATGAAAGTGAAAAGTGAAAGTGAAGTCGCTCAGTTGTGTCTGACTTTTAGCGACCCCATGGACTGCAGCCTACCAGGCTCCTTCGTCCATGGGATTTTCTAGGCAAGAGTACTGGAGTGGGGTGCCATTGCCTTCTCCGTACCATAGGTATGCTGCTGCTGCTGCTGCTGCTAAGTCGCTTCAGTCATGTCCGACTCTGTGCGACCCCATAGACGGCAGCCCACCAGGCTCCCCATCCCAGGGATTCTCCAGGCAAGAACACTGGAGTGGGTTGCCATTTCCTTCTCCAATGCAGGAAAGTGAAAAGTGAAAGTGAAGTTGCTCAGTCGCGTCGGACTCCTAGCGACCCCATGGACTGCAGCCTACCAGGCTCCTCCGTCCATGGGATTTTCCAGGCAAGAGGACTGGAGTGGATTGCCATTGGTATAAAGATCATTAATTTTTAACCATAAACTCCTAAAGAGACCTCCTTGTGATTAATGAATTTTGAAAGCCTGAAATGAACATCTTCTAGAGTTAGCATACCCTGGAGTCAATTTCTATTGCTGCTGCTTAATCTTTCCTATTTCCTTGTCTGTAATCTGTTTCT
Source organism: Bubalus kerabau (assembly GCF_029407905.1). Lineage (NCBI taxonomy): Eukaryota > Metazoa > Chordata > Mammalia > Artiodactyla > Bovidae > Bubalus > Bubalus kerabau. Next base: position 11,847,734 of record NC_073639.1, on the reverse strand, counting down.
TTAACTAGGTCATAACTGCTTATCAATCATTATGAAAGCTTTATTATCCTTTAAGTACTCATGACCATCATTATTTTAATCTCATATACAGAATGACAGGAACACAGGTTGTCATATTCAGTATTAATATAAACATGAAAGGTGCTATCGAGAGGAGGAAACCACTATCATGATTGATTTTAAGACAAACACAATAATTCTTTTGAATTTTAAATGAAGCAAAAAGCGTACATTCAAAGAGTAAATTTTATATCAGGTTTGAGAAATTTGATTCTTCAGAAACAAAATGAGAACGCTATAGTTTTTTCCCATGGTCTTCCACTTTTGATATTGCTAAATATCAAGTAATTAAATAATTGTTGACAATCACTGACTGGATGTCCATCCCCTTATCTGAAAGTAGGGATACTAGTAAGTGCTCCTAGACTTTGTTCCTAGGGAGATTTAAGACAAAAAGTTCAAATTTCTAGAAAGAGTTACTTTATAATTTTAATGTTTCCATTAATTTCACTCTAACAATTATTGCAGATGGTGGTGGTTTAGTTCCTAAGTCCTGTCCAACTCTTTGGTGACCCCATGAGCTGTAGCCCACCAGGCTCCTCTGTCCACGGGATTCTTCAAGCAAGAATATTGGAATGGGTTACCATTTCCTTCTCGAGGGGAGCTTCCCCATCCAGGGATAGAACCTGGGTCTCCTGCACTGCAAGCAGATTCTTTACTGACTGAAAAATGAAAAAATAACTGAGTATAATTTGAATACAGAGAATTTATTTGAAAAGTGGGAGTCTTTGACTAGACACTTTGTGGAAGTGAAATGGACCAGTAGAACTATTAGAAGAACTATTAAACCACAGTTTTCTTATAAGGAAAGAACAAACTCCACACACTTGTGTTCTATAAACAGGTCAAGCATGCATATCTGAATTTTTCTTCCACTCATCTTATATTTTCATTAAAAAATTAAACTTGAAATTTTTGAAAGACTTCACCACTTTTCTAAACCTGGAAGAGTAGTTTTAATCATTCTCTCATCTATATTTGCAAAGTCATTGTATTTGTGAAGTGCTACAAGCATCATGGCTGCAAAGGACAGTAAAGCTCTCAAGGGGAAATAAAAAATGAGAGAACAGTGTGAGTGTTTTTTCCAGTCGTGGTGCCGGTTATACCGTGGGGTACAGAGTCTCTGAACCTCTGGGCTTTATACAATTTCTTGTTAAAGTGTGACAAAAAACCACTAAGTTTATCATCATTAAAGATTATTAAATAAAAAATAATGCTCTTTCAAAAATTCAAGTTCATAGTCACCCGGCCTTTTCACTGAAAACAGTTGTTTCATCACTTTTGCTTCTGGAAGAAATGCTTGGCACACAATGAAGAGAGATGAAAACATGAGACAGCAGAAACTCTTAGCACAGTGCAGTCTAAAAGGCTCACAAGCACCCTTTATGTAATAAATAATGGAGTGGCTGGAAGACTGCCTCTGAAAGCAGAAGGTTCTGGCCCAAAGTGAAGAGCAGCCAATGCATCTGAGAAGTGAAGTAGTGGGAAGCAAATCCAGGAGATGTTCAAGGCAAGTTTCTTAGGTAAAGCTTCACGTGGAAGTATGGAATAAATAAATCTCATTTAAACAAAGTATGCCAAATAAAAATTGGTACTGTATTTCTTAATGTGGAAATAGGAGTAGGGGTCAGGAGTTGCCACTTGGCTACAGGCAGCTCTAAAATTCTATTGCTTATATGGGAAATCTGAAGAGAAGTGTCGAGAACAAAGAACAGTCACCTTCCCTTCCAGCCTGGTTGAGTTTTTCTGTCCCAAGTGGTTTTCAGACGATCCATCTTGGATAGCGTCAAGAAAAGTTTCACGTGCCCTGAGTATTTTGTGATTGAAAAATATTATATATCAAGAGCAGAAAGGAGTTCTTTCTAATCCTGCAAAAAATAAATGCAGAAGAGATTTTGGATTGAAACTCTTGGATCCTCTGTAGCTTAGAGATAATTTTTTTTTTTTTTTTTTTTTTAGGCATAAAACAACAAGAATTTATTCTCTCTTCGCTCGTGGTCCTAGTGGCCAGAAGTCCAGGAAAAAAGTGTCATGGGGCCATGTCCCCCTGAGGTTCTATGAGGGGCCCTTCCTGCCTCTTTGGGCTCTGATGGTGGCTGACACTGCTTGGCTGGGGCCGCATGCCCCTGCCATCTCCTGGTGGGGATCCATCTTCACATGACCTTCTCCTTGCGTGTCTGTGTCTCTTCTTAAAAGGCACCTTATGTGAGATTCAAGACCCAGCCTACTCCAGTATGACCTCATCTTAACTACTAACACCTGCAAAGGCCTTATTTCCAAATAAGGTGGCCTTCTTTTTCATTTGTTTTTGTTTTGTTTTCAACTGGGGTATAGTTGCTTACAATGTTGGGTTCGTTTCTGCTGTACAACAAAAGTGAGTCAGCCATACGTGTACATATATCCCCTCCCTGAGGAACCATTTTTAAGTACTGTGCACAACAATTTTTATTCAGATAAATGTTTGACTAAGAGGGGTTCCCTGATAGCTCAGTTGGTAAAAAATCTGGCTGCAATGCAGGAGACCCCAGTTCAATTCCTGGGCTGGGAAGATCCGCTGGAGAAGGGATAGGCTACCCACTCCAGTATTCTTGGGTTTCCCTGTGGCTCAGCTAGTAAGGAATCTGCCTGCAATGCGGGAGACAGAGGTTTGATCCCTGGGTTGGGAAGATCCCCTGGAGAAAGGAAAGGCTACTCCAGTATTCTGTCCTGGAGAATTCCATGGACTGTAAAGTCCATGGGGTTGCAAAGAGTACGACAGGACTGAATGACTTTCACTTTCACTTGGAAGGATGAATGATTAGCAAATCAGATAGTGTTTCTTGGTTAGAAAAAAAGGGGGGGCATCTCAGTAAAGAAAGGATATATCTTACTCTGCAAATTCTGCAGCCCCTTGAAAGGGGAGTATTTGCTTTATAAATTTTAAATCACAAAGTAATCAAATTAATTAATAGTCGCCTACCTAGTACCCCCAAATTTTGTTTGCATTAGAATTATAATGCTGAAACTAATTTTCCCCACCCCAGTAAATCTTTAAATTTGGGCCAGCTGGGTCTTGATATAAGCCATACTCACTAAGCAAATATCTTATGAAAAGTGATCACATCTTAATTCTTCTATGAAGATCAGGGATAAAATTCTTCCAACAGATTAATGTAAAAAGCAGGCGCAAAATGACTTTTTACATTAGGAAACAGCTTTGGAAATATTAATACTTCTCTTCTCCCCCCAACCCTCCTGAAAAGCCATCATCTTTGTCAATTTAGGGATAGAGCCTTAGGGAATAATGTTAAAATACTGGCATATTACATCACTGTACTTGCTGTTTAATAAGGGTGAAATCTTTCACTAGGAATCCTTGAGTGAGAACGCGTGATTACGTCCTAAAGCTTGACTGACTGAACCTGTGCTGCCAGTCTGCACGACGGCCCCAGGGAGTTCCTGGCAGTCATAGCCCTACATAGTCCTCTCCCACATTAAGCAGGGCTAACCTCTGTAACATCATTTCATTTGCAGAAATGACCATGTATTACTTCCAAGCCTACATCATGAAAGACATCTGGCTTCCACCAAAATGCAGTTCTTGGGTGCAATCTCAAATGACAGAATGATCTCTGTTCATTTCCAAGACAAACCATTCAATATCACAGTAATCCAAGTCTATGCCCTGACCACTAATGCTGAAGAAGCTGAAGTTGAATGGTTCTATGAAGACCTACAAGACCTTCTAGAACTAACACACCCAAAAGATATCCTTTTTGATTATAGGGAACTGGAATTCAAAAGTAGGAAGTCAAGAGATACCTGGAGTAACAGGCAACTTTGGCCTTGGGGTACAGAATGAAGCAGGGAAAAGGATAAGAGAGCTTTCCCAAGAGAACACACTGGTCATAACAAACACCCTCTTCCAACAACACAAGAGAAGACTCTACACATGGACATCACCAGATGTCAATACCGAAATCAGATTGATTATATTATTTGCAGCCAAAGATGGAGAAGCTCTATACAGTCAGCAAAAACAAGACTGGGGGCTGACTGTGCCTCAGATCACGAACTCCTTGTTGGAAAAGGAGAAAGAAGTAGGGAAAACCATTAGACCATTCAAGTATGACCTAAATCAAATCCCTTACAATTTTACAGTGGAAGTGACAAATAGATTCAAGGGATTAGATCTGATAGAGTGCCTGAAGAACTTTGGACGGAGGTTCACGACATTGTACAGAGGCAGTGATCAAGACCATCCCCAAGAAAAAGAAATGCAAAAAGGCAAAATGGTTGTCTGAGGAGGCCTTAGAAAAAGCTGAGAAAAGAAGAGAAGCTAAAGGTAAAGGAGAAAAGGTAAGATATACCCATCTGAATTCAGAGTTTCAAAGAATAGCAAGGAGAGATAAGGAAGCCTTCCTCATTGATCAGTGCAAAGAAATAGAGGAAAACAATAGAATGGGAAAGACTAGAGATCTCTTCAAGAAAAATGAGAGATACCAAGGGAACATTTTATAAAAAGATGAGCACAATAAAGGACATATATGGTATGGACTTAACAGAAACAGAAGATATTAAGAAGTGGTAAGACTACACAGAAGAATTATACAAAAAAGGTCTTCCTGACCCAGATAACCACAATGGTGTGATCACTCACTTGGAGCCAGATATCCTGGAATGTGAAGTCAAGTAGGCCTTAGAAAGCATCACTATGAACAAAGCTAGTGGAGGTGATGGAATTCCAGTTGAGCTAGTTCAAAGCTTAAAAGATGATGCTGTTAAAGTGTTGCACTCAACATGCCAGCAAATTTTGAAAACTCAGCAGTGGCCACAGAACTGAAAAAGGTCAGTTTTCATTCCAGTCCCAAAGAAGGGCAATGCCAAAGAATGTTCAACTACCGCACAATTGCACTATCTCACACGCTAGCAAAGTAATGCTCTAAATTCTCCAAGCCAGGTTTCAACAACATGTGAACTGTGAACTTCCAGATGTTCAAGCTGGATTTAGAAAAGGCAGAGGAACCAGAGATCAAATTGCCAACATCCGTTGGATTATTGAAAAAGCAACAGAGTTCCAGAAAAATATCTATTTCTGCTTTACTGACTATGCCAAAGCCTTTGATGTGTGGATCCCAACAAACTGTGGAAAATTCTGAAAGAGATGGACATGCCAGACTACCTTACCTGCCTCCTGAGAAATCTGTATGCAGGTCAAGAAGCAACAGATAAAACTGAACATGGAATAACAGACTGTTTCCAAATAGGGAAAGGAGTATGTCAAGGCTGTGTATTGTCACCCTGCTATTTAACTTACATGCAGAATATATCCTGCGAAATGCCGGGCTGGATGAAGCACAAGCTGGAATCAAGATTGCTGGGAGAAATATCAATTACCTCAGATATGTAGATGACACCACCCTTATGGCAGAAAGTGAAGAAGAACTAAAGAACCTCTTGATGAAAGTGAAAGAGGAAAGTGGAAAAAGTTGGCTTAAAACTCAACATTGAGAAAACTAAGATCATGGCATCTGGTCCTATCACTTCATGGCAAATACATGGGGAAACAGTGGAAACAGTGACACTTTATTTTTTGGGCTCCAAAATCACTGCAGATGGTGACTGCAGTCATGGAATTAAAAGATGCTTGCTCCTTGGAAGAAAAGCTATAACGAAGCTAGACAGCATATTAAAAAAACAGAGACATTACTTTGCCAACAAAAATCCATCTAGTCAAAGCTATGGTTTTTGCAGTAGTCATGTATGGATATGAGAGTTGGACTATAAAGAAAGCTGAGCACTGAAGAATTGATGCTTTTGAACTGTGGTGTTGGAGAAGACTCTTGAGAGTCCCTTGGATTGCAAGGAGATCCAACCAGTCCATCCTAAAGGAAATCAGTCCTGAATATTCATTGGAAGGACTGATGCTGAAGCTGAAGCTCCGATACTTTGGCCACCTGATGTGAAGAATTGACTCCTTAGAAAAGACCCTGACACTGGTTAAGATTGAAGGCAGGAGGAGAAGGGGACGACAGAGGATGAGATGGTTGGATGGCATCACTGATTTGATGGACATGAATTTGAGCAAGCTCTGAGCATTGGTGATGGACAGGGAAGCCTGGCGTGCTGCAGTCCATGGGGTCACAAAGAGTCGGACACAAATGACCGACTGAACTAAACTGAATAACAAAACAAATGAACCGCCCATTTAAAACCATTTACATAGTTGAAAGGCTCTGCAGTTACTACTACTTAAGGAGGACTTATCTTAAGAAATTTGGCATTTAGGTACTTATTTCTCAAAGTGTACCAAGACTAGCAGTACTGGCATTATCTGGGGCTTCCCAGGTAGCTCAGTGGTAAAGAATCCGCCTGTCAATGCAGGAGATGCAGGTTCGATCCCTGGGTCAGGAAGATACCCTGGAGTAGAAAATGGCAACCTACTCCAGTATTCTTGCCTGGAGAATTCCACAGACAGAAGAGGCTTGTGGGCTGTACAGTCCATGGGGTTGCAAAGAGTCTGACGGAAGTGGGTAACTGAGCACGCAGGAGCACACATGTGCGGAAACTTATCAGAAATGCAGAATCTCAACTTTCACCAAAGACCTACTGACTCAGAATTGACATTGTATGAGATTTCCCACTAAGTACATCAAAGTTTGAGAATCAGCACTGATCTGTTGAATCTTAATGTTACAGCCTATCGTTGGAAACCCTGGCTGTACCTTATATGTAGTTCTAAAAACTACTGTTTGGGAAGCCCGACTCCAGAAATTCTGATTTAATTGGCTTGGGTTGAGGTCTATTATGGCCATGGACCTAATTTCACATGCCCGCATGTGTCCTGAGCCTGTCCTGGGGGAACTATGGGGCCCTGAGCAAGAAGGAAGCTTCTGGGGCACTGTGTGCCAGTTCAACTTCACAGCTACTGAGAAACTCCATCATATTTTCTGACTTTTCTTATTCATGCTCCTTCAGGACTTTATTCATTCCAAGAAGAGCATCCATGTTCTAACCTTACAGGGGGGTTGGATTTGCTATCTAGGGCCACTCAGAGAACTAGGTGCTGAATAATGTAAGGCCTCAGCGTAATTTACCCACCTGTCAGATTAGCACCAAATTTCTGTTAGTTTCATCTTTTCCTAATGGTGAAATGGAAGTAACTAATATTTCTCTCAAGGCTTTGGAAAATATGCTTTTACTGTTGACCAGGCACTACTAAGATTTCCAGTATGACTGCTGCCGCTAAGTAGCTTCAGTCGTGTCTGACTCTGTGCGACCCCATAGACGGCAGCCCACCAGGCTCCCCCGTCCCTGGAATTCTCCAGGCAAGAACACTGGAGTGGGTTGCCATTTCCTTCTCCAATGCATGAAAGTGAAAAGTAAAGTGAAGTCTCTCAGTCGTGTCCGACTCTTAGCGACCCCATGGACTGCAGCCCACCAGGCTCCTCCGTCCATGGGATTTTCCAGGCAAGAGTACTGGAGTGGGGTGCCATTGTCTTCTCCTCCAGTATGACAGGTGCTTACAAATAGACATATTACTTAACAAGAAGCTCAAATTGATAATAAGTATCACTTAGATGCAGGTGGTGGGGTGCGGGGATTGTCTTTTTACTAATGCATCCCCAGTGACAGAGACAATGCCTGGAACGTTGCATGCTTTCATAAATGTTTGTTAATTAAATTCCTCAAGAAACAATAACGTCTGACCTTTCATTCATTCAGTTACCGAACGTACCGTGTTAGCGAACCTGCAACAGAAAGTGTTTTATCAAAGGATTTTAAAATGAAGCTCCAGATTTCCTTTGAAAAATAAATTGTGTGCCCCAATCCAATGCCATGTTTCAGGTGCCCTAGTTTGACCTCGGCTCCTCAGTTGGAGGCTGGCTAAGGGATGTGATCCCTGCCCTTGAATCTCCTTCCTTTGTAGTTTTTTTGACCTGCGCGGTTCCGTTTCCCAGGCGGAGGAGCGCGCGCCGCGGCTGCGCCCATCAGCGCGCTGTCAAGCGGGCGGGGCCGCCTAGGACCCGGGAGGATCCGCTTCTCTGGCGCCGCAGAGCCTCGGCGCCCCCACGTGCGGCCCCCTCCTCCTCCTCCTGGCCCACCTCCCTCCTTCTGGGGTTTGGCATTCCTTGGGGAGCAGGAAGCCCCCTCCGGCCCTGCAGCGGGCTGGGCAGGCAGAGTGGTCGGGCCCGGGAGCGGATGCTCGTGGGTGGGCCGGGCCAGCCGGCTGCGGGGGAGGCGGGCTGCGCTGTTTCCCGCTAGGGCCGGACTCTGCGCGCGGGACGAGCCTCCGCGCGGTGCTCTCGGGCGGGGCCTGGAGGCGAGCGAGGCGGCGGCGGCGGCGCTGCATCCCGGGCCTCGGGCCGGGCCGACGCCCCCGCGGCGCTTCTCCCACGCTCGCGGCCCCTCCCTTCCTTCCCCCGGGCTCCCCGGAGCTGAGGGCGGAGGAGCTTTGTGTGCGCCCGCGGGCCGGGGGCGAGCCTCGGGCGGCCCAACTTGACGGCGGCCGGCGGACTCCGGGGCGGGAGTGGTGAGGCGTGACCGGGAAGGGGGGCGTGGGTTCCCGGGCGGCGGGAGGGACCGAGCGAAGCGCGCCGGACAATGAGCCGGGCAGCTCGGCGCTGCGGCCACTTTTAGGGGGCGCGGGCCTCCGCGGCTCCACCTGCGCGGAGAGGGCGGGATGTCCGGGCCAGGTGTCCCGGCGCGCTAAGGCTCTCTCGCAGCCCGACGTTCCCGAGCCGGTTCTCGCCTTGACCACCCCGGGCTACCTGCAGCCTCCGGCTGGGACGCGCTTGGCCAGTGGCCCCCCCGGAGCAGCCGCGATGGCCAGCACTAGGAGTATCGAGCTGGAGCACTTTGAGGAACGGGACAAAAGGCCGCGGCCGGGGTCGCGGAGAGGGGCGCCCAGCTCCTCCGGGGGCAGCAGCAGCTCGGGCCCCAAAGGGAACGGGCTCATCCCCAGCCCGGCGCACAGCGCCCACTGCAGCTTCTACCGCACGCGGACGCTGCAGGCCCTGAGCTCGGAGAAGAAGGCCAAGAAGGCGCGCTTCTACCGGAATGGGGACCGCTACTTCAAGGGCCTGGTGTTTGCCATCTCCAGCGACCGCTTCCGGTCCTTCGACGCGCTGCTCATGGAGCTCACCCGCTCCCTGTCGGACAACGTGAACCTGCCCCAGGGCGTCCGCACCATCTACACCATCGACGGCAGCCGGAAGGTCACCAGCCTGGACGAGCTGCTGGAAGGTAGGCGGGGAGGGCTCGGCGCGGCAGGTGCGGCCCGGCGGGCGACAGGTGCACCCGCCGGGCAGCCTGCGGCGGGGCGGAGGCGGCGGTGATTCTAGGCGGCCGCGGCGATTGTGTGGTTCTCTTTGCTGTTCCACAGGCTCTGTGTGTGGGGCGTGCTTTCACAGACACTCGGGCCTTCCTAGTGTTTAAAAAAAAAAGTGAGAAATCCTAACGGGGCTTTGTGACATTTCTCAAAATGGGTGAGCTTATTTTTGATATTTGCTCTTTTGAAGTGTTCCATCATTGTGAAAGTGGCTCTCCGGTGAGGATCTGGGTAATCCTCTAGCTCGTAAGCTGTCTGTCCATCCCTCTGTGTGGAGCTCAGTACGGGCACCTGTGGTGTTTCAGCTTTCAGGACCCTGTTGTAGTGGGTCTGCTCAGAAGCTGTGTTTGTGAGACACTCTAGGTTGCCTTTCCTGATGTGCTCTGCAGCAGAAGTTCCCTGAGGTCAGGAGAGGTGATCGGAGACTGTGGTTCTCAACCTTGGTTGCATCTTGGATCACTGGGGACTTTAAGAAGTAAGGGTGCCTGGGCCCCCTTCCCAGGTATTTGGATGTAAATTGGTTTGGGGTGTGGTCTGACCATCTGGAGTTTTAAAAGCTCCTCAGGTGATCTGAATGTGCTACTGAGGTTGAGAAGGGCTGTGATAAGGGTTTTCCACTATTGGTTGGTAATGAGGTGCTTCAGGGTTAATCTCCCCTAGTTAGGGAGATAGAGGCCACAGAGCAATTGAGGCCTGTTACAGATTAGGCCTAGAGTGTCAACCATGCTGGACTCAAGACTGTTTGGCCTTATGTTGGGTCAACCTTGAATTCCTGCAGTATTTAGGCTTCTTTCTCTTCGGGAGAGAAATCGTTACTAGTAGTTAAGAACCTATATCCAGAATGAAACAGGACCCATAAAGTTCAGAACCCAAGTATGTGCTGACTGTGTTTATATACAGCCTGCTCTCATGCATCTTTTTTATAATTTATTTTTTTTTTTTAGATTTTGGCTGCGCTCTGCGGCATGTAGGATCTTAGTTCCCGGACCAGGAATTGAACCCACACCCCCTGCAAGAAGTGAAAAATGTTAAACAGACCTCCAGGGAAAGCCCCTCATGCATCTTAATGCAAATGGCACATACTGCTCTGGTAGTCATCCCTGTATTGGCTTAGCAGGAGAAGGAAATTGAAGCCAGCTATTTTTCTTATAGTAACTCATCATGTTGTTATGCTCTGAAGGCGTTATGTCCTTTTTATGCATGGGGAAACTTTAAGCAACACGCCTCGTCATACAGGACATGCGGTATATGTCTGTTCACCTGCAATTCACGAGGATAATTGCTTTACAATATTGTGGTGGTTTCTGCCATACATCAACATCAGTCAACCACAAGTATACATGTGTCCCCTCCCTTTTGAACCTCCCTCCTATCTTCCACCCCATCCCACCCTTATAGGTTGTCAGAGAGCACTGGGTTGAGTTTAATAAACAGATATAGCCACACTGTGAAGTCCTTAAAGTGGTTGGGTTTCTGTTTACTCACTATTATGGAAAGTTTTCCCTGCCCTAGGCTAGAGGAGGACTCAGCCAAAACTACGTTGTCTTTTCTCTGTGTGTGTGTATGTGTGTGTGTTTGTGATTTCACAAATTCTCCTGCACATTTGAGTGTTTTTGTTTTAAAGGCTACCTGAGGTGATGACAACCAGCAGAGTATTAGAATGAAGATACATTGTTAAAAGGGCTTTATTGCTTTATCCTGTTGCAGACTTAAAAGTAACATTTGCCTAGATACTTCAAAACTGAGTAACAAATTTTCTGATTGACCCAAGGCTAGGCTAGTGGCCCCATGGAAGGAGGAGGCAATGCCTTTTGCTTAAAGGTCATTACTCACATGCCCCTGGGAAACTGTGCCTCCTGTGGTCTGAGAAGGGACAGTAGTCTTAGTATCCTTCTCTGAAATAATTTTAACAGTGTTAGCTGTATGAAATGAATGTAATCCAAAGGTGAATATCATCCAGGCGGGATGGTCAGCGTTTCCATTATGCATGTTAATTGAGAGCACATATTGTGTACAGAGCTTGTCATTGCTCCAGTGGTACATGGTCCACTGAGTCTAATTCTCAAACTATAAATTGAAGGTTGATAAATATCCTTCTAATCGTTCGTTCACTGATTTCTGTAGGAGAGGGAACCATAAGTATACAGAGTCCAAAGTACACCACAATATGAAAAGTGATAGAACACAGATATTTGCAATAGAACTGTTTCCCTAGTTTAGCCAATTGCCCACTGTTTCAAATGTAATAAAATTATATATATTTAAACGTAAAATCACTGCAAATGAAAATGTAAGCACTTCTTTTGTCATAGTGGTATTCTCTTTGACAATAGATCTTTGAGTCTTGGATTTCCCACAAAGTGAGTGGACTACACTGTTTCAAGGCAGTTTTTAAGAAAGACCCATCAATGCTTAATACCAGACATTCAGTAAATAGTTTCAACATTTAGTTAAAATTGTGTACTCAAATGTTCAGCTTTATCATGCAGCAGGACTAATGAGCTATCTGTGAAGTTACTTGCATCAGTATCACCCATGTTGTCAAAATTGACTATTTCATCTTAGTTCATCATTTTTAATAAAGATTTTCTGATAGTATGTTTTTACACCCTTATGTTTAGCTGTTCTCTCCTCTGCCTCTTCCATTCTGTGAAATTTGTAGTTTAGGAGATACTGTTTTTCCTAAAATGTTTTTTTCTAAAATATTTGCTGTGAAGAATAGAAAATGATGACTCAAGATAGCTGGGCATGAACGCTTATTCAGAGCCTCAAGCTCACTGAACTCATGACAAAAGAAATTTGCATGGCCCAGATTTTTTCTTCTGCCCTTGAGAGCCTCCGGAGACTAAAACCTGCTCAGGTGTAGGCTGGTCCTCCTGCACTGCACTGACCAGCAGCCACCTTGAAGGTGAAAGTCACTCAGTCGTGTCCGACTCTTTGCGACCCCATGGACTATACAGTCCATGGGATTGTCTAGGCCAGAATACTGGAATGGGTAGCCTTTTCCTTCTCCAAGAGATCTTCCCAATCCAGGGATCAAACCCAGGCCTCCCGCATTGTGGGCGGATTCTTTACCAGCTGAGCCACCAGGGAAGCCCAAGAATATTGGAGTGGGTAGCCTATCCCTTCTCCAGCAGATCTTCCCAACCCAGGAATTGAACTGGGGTCTCCTGCATTGCAGGCAGATTCTTTACCAGCTAAACTATCAGGGAAGCCCAGCCTAATGGTTTAACTCCCCTTGTGCTGGATTAATTTCAGTAAGTTGGTGCTGTGCATCCCTATAATCCTATTTAGTCCATATAACTGGATAGAGACCTTCTCTCAAAGGACTGAGTCATAGCAATCAGTATTGGGAAACACAGGTTGAACCGTCTGAAGCCATGAGCCAGCCAACCGTGTCACAGCTCTGATAAATCACTGAGGATGTCTGGCTTGCACGTTCCTAGGTTCTCAGAACTCTTGGTCTCAGTGTTGTTTCTTGAGTGTTCTCTTTTTCAGAGCTTGAGCTGAAATTATTTTGATGTTCCAAAGACAGATGCCCAAGGACAGTGGAAAGAATGCATGACCAAGCTGATGTCTCTAGGTTCTGCTGACTGTGGATTTGAAAAAAATTCACCTCCATTCACGGCCTCAGTGTCCTGTAGAATGAAAGGTTGGCAGATCCCCTAAGTTAGATCCCATCTGGTCTAAAATATATGCCCTTCCCCTGCCTAAGTGGTTATTTATTGTGTGATGGTCTGGGGTGCCTTCCCTTACCCAGAAACTATCTTTCAAAGAATTGACAATGGAGCAAATGCCTCCACTACAAGGAGTGGGTATGTCACTCTGATAAATGGTTTGCAAGGAGCCTAAATAGTTGCTGCCTGTGTCTGCCTCTTTCATTACAAAGTAATGTGTCACTCTATATCATTTATACCTTTTCCCCCTCAGTCAACAATGAATAAGCCTCTTCCATTAAGCTGTCTTAAATTAGCTTGAATTTGCTTCAATTTGAGAAAAATTAAGTTCTAAAAGAAATCAAGCATTTGAAACTTCTGAGGTTTTCCCACTGTGCCTACTTTATTGAATCTCTGGTTATTTAGTCTCTTTGGTTATTCAGTCTCCTTGAAGGTGTTGGATCAAAATATAGTGACAGTTACTTTTGAGTAAAAATGAGTCTCCCATAAGAACTTACATTATAGGTTTTATCTCCCTTGAAAGGTGGACTTTTATACTAATAATAGAACCTGAGCTCTTGGAACTTGGTACAGTGAAAGCAACATAAAACCACGAGATACAAGATATTTGTGTGTGTGCGAGCTTGCTCAGTCATGTCCCACTCTGTGACTCCATGAACTGTAGCCCTCCAGGGTCCTCTGACCATGGGATTTCCCAGGCGAGAATACTGGAATGTTGCCAGAGGCTATCCCAACCCAGAGATCAAACCTGCATCTCTTGCATCTCCTGCATTGGCAGGCACATTCTTTACCACTGAGCTACCTGAGAATCCCCTGTAAGATATTTGCACATGGTGAAAAGCAGGGCACATTTATATACAGCAAGTCTGATGACTGGACATAATAGTTAACATTGGATCTTCACTCTGCAAAACCTTCTCTACCTGGGAGACTCCTATCTCCTTCCAGACCCTCTTCAAATATCATCTTTCTGTGAACTCTTCCCACATCTCAGGGTCATTGGTCTCAAAGTGTTGTTGATTGAGAGAATAGTTGTTTTTCAAGGTGTTGGGGGTGCAGTTTTTTCCCTCACGGTGCTCACGTTCTAGAGGGGGCTTCACTGGTGGCTCAGTACTAAAGAATCCACCTGCCAGTTCGGGAGACACGGGTTCCCTCCCTGGTCCAGAAAGATCCCACAGGCTGTGCCGGACCAACTGAGCCCATGTGCCGTGAGAAGCCACTGCAATAAATAGCCCAGAAAATGACTTGGCCTCTAAGTCTCTGGATTGTCAAGAGAGAATTCAAACTATGACTTAAGTTTGAATAAGGTTATTCCTGTATATTTGTGAAAATTTGTGTTTTGGAAAATTGAATTGTATTTCCGATGAATCAGAGATGCCCTGCTGACTCATAATGGTGAAGACAATTGTACTCTTCTGCAGTACTTGCTTCTATAAATCTGATTTTTTTTCTTCATCTCATTTCCTCAAAACAGGGGAACTCAGGTCTGCTATAATGCAGCTGCATAGGAAGCTCTTTCCAGGGGCAAAGGGAAGAGAAATTTTCATTTGAAGCATAAAGAATTCTAGAATGAATTCTAAGATGAAATACTTTGGAGCACATTTGTGAGATGAGGTTCTGACACAGTGATATGCTGGTATTTAAGAGAAGATCACTATTTCATGAGGTTTTTAACTATGGAAATGGATATTTTTATGGTCCTGTGATATAAAGTAAAGGGAACTAGAATCCTTGAGCAGTGATTGTCACACTGCTTTCTTCATCATTGAGAGGCCAGGGAGTTTCTGAGCATCCGTACTGCCTGGCTAGGTCTCTGCTTCTCATCCCTACCAGCCTCTGCTCCTAGCACTTCTGTTTTTTCTCTCTTCTGTTGATAAAGTAAACCATTACCCTAAGGATGAGGGATCCTTTTCATAAGATAACTACGATTTTTTAGATGTTTTACCTGCAGTCCTTGTGTGAGATGAAGGTATTGTGTGAGATACTCTGTGTTTTTATTTCACCCTTGTTATCCACGTGGCATATGGCCGCATTGTCTTCCCCATTTTGCAGCTAGGGAGGTTGAAATCAGAGGACAGAGAAATTCTCCCCTTGCACCAGTCAGAAGAGGTGGGCTGGAACCTGGGTTCTTCCTCCTTGGCCTTTGAACATCTGAATTCTTTAACTGCTGTGTTCTGCCACCTGTGAGATGGGGTCCCTTCTGACCCCTGAAGTTTACATAGGTTGATGCTGCTACTACTGAGTCGCTTCAATCGTGTCCGACTCTGTGCGACCCCATAGACGGCAGCCTTCCAGGCTCCTCCATCCATGGGATTTTCCAGGCAAGAGTACTGGAGTGGGGTGCCATTGCCTTCTCCGTTACATAGGTTAGGTGTCAGCAATCTAGAGCTGTATCACTGCTGCAGCCAGATCTGCTAGTCATTTGCATTTGGGAAAAAAAAAAGAGTGCAGTAATTTTTCAGTCACTATAGATGTAAAGACAGTTTTAGGATGTTTTGTGTATAGTTCCGAAAATGAACCCTATATTGACCTGTACACCTGCACAGAAAGGTCTGTGCATTCAAATTCTGCAGGGTGCCTTACTTGGCTTCAGCATCCTCATCTGCAAAATGAGGAAGGTTAAGATTGCTAAGAAGTCTTCCTGCTTAAAGTTCAGTGATTTTGAGAAATGCTTCTGGAAGTGGGAAAGAGAAATGATCTGTCTGCCTCCATGTCTCTCTTTAAAAATTGGCCAGGTTTTGTGTTTGAATGTGGTTACCCAGGTTCAGATGGAGTTCTTAGAATCTCCAGTAACCTCTAGGAGGTTCTTCTCCACAGAATGTTCCTAGGAAAGAGGAAATTACAAATCCTTGGGGGATGGAACCATGGTCATCTTGTTCATTCCTTTGTTCTATCAATAAATACTTCTGGCACATGATTTTTTTTTTTTTACCTTTGTGCCATATAGAAGATAATTTTGATAGGTGGGAATAAGTGGGTATTGGTGTTTAAAAAATCTTTCTTAGTTAAGACAACCGGCTGAACAGTTGGCTAGATTTGCAGAGGTGGACTTAGTTCATGTTACTGGCAAATATTCCTTGTCTCTTGTCTCAGTTTTCAAAAAAGATTTTATTCAAGGAAAAAGGATGCAATATATTTATATGTTAACAACTTGTCAATTTCACTAGTGTCTGAGATGCCTGACTTGATTTTTCTCTCTGGAAATCTTTCATAATCAAATTCTTATACCTTTATTTTGAATGTGTGTGTTAAATCCCAGGACTATTCTAAGCCCCCTACTATTTTCAGCATCTGCTTTGAGTTAGTTCTCTGACATAACAAAGACTTAGTTTTGTTCATCTTTTCATGTTCTTATTTTAAGCATTGTATTTAGAGGATTTATTTCATATATAGTTTAGATATGATGTGCATTGTACTATAGTTTTAAAATTCTATGTGTTGGGACTTCCCTGGTAGCTCAGATGGTAAAGAATCTGCCTGCAATGCAGGAGACCTGGGTTCAATCCCTGGGTCAGGAAGATCCCCTAGAGAAGGAAATGACAACCTACTCCAGTATTCTTGCTTGGAGAAGTCCATGGGCAGAGGAGCCTAGTGGGTTACAGTCCATGGGGTTACAAAGAGTCGGACATGACCGAGCAACCAATGCTTTTCATTCTTTTATTCATTAGAACACGCAGTAATTTCCATTCTAATTCAGGCTATTTCATCCTGTTTGCTATATCTCCTGCAGCCTAAACCATTAGACTGGCCATATTATAATCGGTCAGAAGCTACTACCTTTGAGACTGAAGGAATGGGAAAATATTGATTTGTGAGATCAACTTTGGTACTTTTGATAACATTTACTAACATCTCAACAGAAATAATCTACAGTTGTGACCTACTATGTCTTTTGTTTATGCATTGGTTAAATCACAATCACTAGCAACCAAAATGTATCACAATAGAAGGTTTAAAATTCTCATTGATTGTTTCTTCCTTCACTGTATATGTTTTACAAATTTAAGATTACTTTGTTAATTTTTTGTTGTTTAGTCACTGAGTTGCTCTTTACAGCATCGGGCTTTGCTTCTATGACCAATCACATCCACTATTGCATAGAAACCTGGAATGTTAGGTCCATGAATCAAGGCAAATTGGAAGTGGTCAACAAGGAGACGGCAAGAGTGAACATCGACGTTCTAGGAATCAGTGAACTAAAATGGACTGGAATGGGAGAATTTCACTCAGATGACCATTATATCAACTACTGTGGGCAGGAATCCCTTAGAAGAAATGGAGAAGCCATCATGGTCAACAAAAGGTCCGAAATGCAGTACTTGGATGCAATCTCAAAAACAACAGAATGGTCTCTGTTCGTTTCCAAGGCAAACCATTCAATATCACTATCACTATCAGTGTATCAGTATCAATATCACTGTCAATATCAACATCAGTAATCCAAGTCTGTGCTCCAACCAGTCACGCTGAAGAAGCTGAAGTTGAACAGTTCTATGAAGACGTACAAGACCTTCTAGAACTAACACCCAAAAAAGATGTCCTTTTCATTGTAGGGGACTGGAATGCAAAAGTAGGAAGTCAAGAAACATCTGGAGTAACACGCAAATTTCGCCTTAGAGTACAGAATGAAGCAGGGCAAAGGCTAATAGAGCTTTGCCAAGAGAACGCACTGGTCATAGCAAACACCCTCTTCCAACAACACAAGAGAAGATCTACACATGGACATCACTGGGTGGTCAACACCGAAACCAGATTGATTATATTCTTTGCAGCCAAAGATGGAGAAACTCGATACAGTCAGCAAAAACAAGACTCGGGGCTGACTGTGGCTCAGATCATGAACTCCTTATTGCCAAATTCAGACGTAAATTGAAGAAAGTAGGGAAAACCACTACACCATTCAGGTATGACCTAAATCGAATCCCTTACGATTATACAGTGGAAGTGAGAAATAGATTCAAGGGATTAGATCTGATAGAGTGCCTGAAGAACTATGGATGGAGGTTCATGATATTGTACAGGAGACAGGGATCAAGACCATCCCCAAGAAAAAGAAATGCAAAAAAGCGAAATGGCTGTCTGGGGAGGCCTTACAGATAGCTGTGATAAGAAGAAAAATGAAAAGCAAAAGAGAAAAGGAAAGATATACCCATTTGAATGCAGAATTCCAAAGAATAGCAAGGAGAGATAAGAAAGCCTTCCTCAGTGATCAGTGCGAAGAAATAGAGGAAAACAATAGAATGGGGAAGACTAGAGATCCCTTCAAGAAAATTAGAGATACCAAGGGAACATTTCATGCAATGATGGGTACAATAAAGGACAGAAATTATATGGACCTAACAGAAGCAGAAGAAAGTTAGAAGAGGTGGCAAGAATACACAGAAGAACTATACAAAAATGATCTTCACAACTCAGATAGTCACGATGGTGTGATCACTTACCTAGAGCCAGATATTCTGGAATGCAAAGTCAAGTGGGCCTTAGGAAGCATCACTACGAACAAAGTTAGGAGGAAGTGGAATTCCAGTTGAGCTATTTCGAATCCTAAAAAATGATGCTGTGAAAGTGCTGCACTCAATATGCCAGAAAATTTGGAAAACTCAGCAGTGGCCACAGGACTGGAAAAGGTCAGTTTTCAGTCCAATCCCAGAGAAAGGCATTGCCAAAGAATGCTCAAACTACCATACAATTGCACTCATCTCACACACTAGTAAAGTAATGCTCAAAATTCTCCAAGCCAGGCTTCAACAGTACATGAACTGTAAACTTCCAGATGTTCAAGCTGGTTTTAGAAAAGGCAGAGGAACCAGAAATCAGATTGCCAACATCCATTGGATTATCAAAAAAAGCAAGAGAGTTCCAGAAGAATGTCTACTTCTGCTTGCCTTTGACAGTGTGGATCACCACAAACTATGGAAAATTCTGAAAGAGATGGGAATTCTGAAAGGCAGGTCAGACCACCTGACCTGCCTCTTGAGAAATCTGTATGCAGGTCAGGAAGCAACAATTAGAACTGGACATGGAACAACAGACTGGTTCCAAATTGGGAAAGGAGTATGTCAAAGCTGAATATTGTCACTCTGCTTATTTAACTTCTATGCAGAGTACATCGTGAGAAACACTGGGCTGGATGAAGCACAAGCTGGAATCAAGGTTGCCGGAAGAAATATCAATAACCTCAGATATGCAGATGATTATCACCCGCATGACAGAAAGTGAAGACGAACTAAAGAGCCTCTTGATGAAAGTGAAAGAGGAGAGTGAAAAAGTTGGCTTAAAGCTTAACATTCAGAAAACTAAGGTCGTGACATCTCGTCCCATCACTTCATGGCAAATAGATGGGGAAACAGTGGAAACAGTGACAGACTTTATTTTTCTGGGCTCCAAAATCACCGCAGATGGTGATTGCATCCATGAAATTAAAAGACGCTTACTCCTTGGAAGGAAAGTTATGACCAACCTAGACAGCATATTAAAAAGCAGAGACATCACTTTGTCAACAAAGGTCCATCTAGTCAAGACTATGGTTTTTCCAGTGGTCATGTATGGATGTGAGAGTTGGACTATAAAGAAAGCTGAGCACGGAAGAATTGATGCTTTTGAACACTACGGAGTTGGAGAAGACTCTTGAGAGTCCCTTGGACTGCAAGGAGATCCAGCCAGTCCATCCTATAGGAGATCAGTCCTGAATATTCATTGGAAGGACTGATGCTGAAGCTGAAACTCCAATACTTTGGCAACCTGATGCAAAGAGTTGACTCACTGGATAAGACCCTGATGCTGGGAAAGATTGAAGGTGGGAGGAGAAGGGGATGACAGAGGATGAGATGGTTGGATGGCATCACCGACTCAATGGACATGAGTTTGAGTCAACTCCAGGAGTTGGTGATGGACAGAGAAGCCTGGTGTGCTGCAGTCCATGGGGCCGCAAAGAGTCAGACACTACTGAGCAACTGAACTGAACTGAGTCACGGAGTTGTGTTTGATTCTTTTTTAACCCCATGAACTGTAGCCTGCCAGACTCCTCTGTCCATGGGATTTCCCAGGCAAGAATACTAGAGTGGGTTGCCATTTCCTTCTCCAGGGGATCTTCCTGATGCTGGGACTGAACTGGTATCTCTGGCATTGCAGGTAGATTCTTTACCACTGAGCCACGGGGGATGCCCTTGTTAATTTTTGTGTTAAAACAGTGTAATTGTTTCTGAAAAACAGTGTTGGATGGTCTCTTCCCCAGTATCCTTGCTCATTATCTCTGTTTCTTTACTTAACAGTATTTTTATCTCATCTGTTAAGGAATCAGGAAAAGAAAAAGGGAGTTACAGAAATTTACTACGGGTTATATTCTTCATCAAGCTTTGGAGAATGAAACAACTTGAGAAATAGCCTGATGTAAACACATCTCTTCTTAGTTTAGTGATTAAGGCCAACAGCTAGAAAGTTTCGCATAAACCTTGTATATGAAACACTTAGCAGAGTTCTAGCATGCTGTGGCTCTTTTTTAATGGGAGTGCTCCTCAGCATCTCAAACAAAAATGTGTGTCTTTGTAACTTTCCCCTGTGATTCTGGAGCCACGCTTTGGAGCCGTAAGACTTCAGATGGGACTGCATGGCGGCGCTTCACACGTCTTATGACAGTGGTCATGCTTTCCTCTACCGTTTGCCCTTTCTGCCCATCCCCCAAATGTAACCACTATTTTTTTTTTTTGGACAAACATCTGGTTTCTTTATCTTTTAACCACTTGACTGAATTTTTTTTGAGCTGTTCTCCCTATCAATCTCTTGCTTAAAATTGGAGCCAAGTCTTCCTCTAAGATGAGTAGTGAAATTTAAGGGTGGGCTGGGGAAACTCTGTCGAGGATGGTTTACCTCTATTCAGATGAAGAGCCAACTGAAGGACTGACCCTGTGTCCATTATGCCCCAGTTTACATACAGATATTGTTAGATGGGCACATTTTGGTTTGAAGATCTCTTTCTCAGTATCCTTAAAACTGCAGCATTTCTCAAACTTCTGGCAGTGTTGGGATAATGAAAATCAAAAAACAGTGTAAAAGCCTAGCAGCCAAGTTGCAGAAACCCAGCACTGCCTTAGTTATTTTAAACACACTGTCACTTAAATATTTATTAAGGTAGATATACCTGTGTATATAGGTCTTAGACACCAGTACAACTAGACAAACAAATTGATAACCTAAAAACCAACAAAACTGTATAACCAATAAAAATGCAAAATAGCGACATAAAGCTCTGGATACTATTTGCTTAAACTAAATTGTTCATGGTGCTGAATGCTGATCAGGCTTGGTGTGCTGAGTTTCAGAATGCCGTGTGATGAGTCCGGTTTGCGCCACTAATGAACCTTCATTCTCACAGGGTAAAACTGTGTCCTCTGGCCTTAACTCTCTGTGCACATGCCTTGTACGTAGAGTAAGTCCTCTTCTTCCTCTTTGCCTCCCAGCAGAATTGCACAACACGATGCCAGAAGTGTGGAGGCTGTCAGCGCAGAGTGGCCCGACTGTGCTTGGTTTAGAAATAGACATTCAGTTGTCTCAGATAGGACGGTGTAGGAATTTTAAGTCTTACCGTCAAATTAAGTACAGAACTGGGAGTTCCCTGGTGGTCTAGTGGTTAGGGTTCTGGGCTTTTACTGCCATGGCCCAGGTTCAGTCCCTGGTCAGTGAATTGAGATCAAGTAAGCCGTGTAGCTCAGCCAAGATAAATAGGCACAGGATTAAAATTGCCATGATGGATGCTTGTGGACTGTGGGGTATGGTTAGCTCAGGTTTGAGGAGCAAGAAGACAGATAATGGATTTGATCTGTGGGTTCCATCCTACCGGGAGATTGTTGTTGTTGAGTTGCCAAGTTATGTCTGACTGTGGAGATTAGACTTATTCTTTTATTTCCCTAGCTTTAAGGCCTGCTTTTCTTTGTGCTTTTACTGCAGATGAGGGCACCTCTAATCAGTATAGTTCAATTTTATTTGTTTTGAGTTTAAAGAAATTAAATCCTATTGCATTCTATTCTTTTTTCATCTTTTGCTCACTATTTGTAAAATTCTTCCAAATTGTGGTATGTAGCTTGTTTGTTCATTTCATCACTGCATCAGTCAGTTCAGTTCAATCACTCAGTCGTGTCCGATTCTTTGTGACCCATGAATCGCAGCATGCCAGGCCTCCCTATCCATCACCAACTCCCGGAGTTCACTCAGACTCACGTCCATCGAGTCGGTGATGCCATCCAGCCATCTCATCCTCTGTCATCCCCTTCTCTTCCTGCCCCCAATCCCTCCCAGCATCAGAGTCTTTTCCAATGAGTCAACTCTTCGCATGAGGTGGCCAAAGTACTGGAATTTCAGCTTTAGCATCATTCCTTCCAAAGAAATCCCAGGGCTGATCTCCTTCAGAATGGACTAGTTGGATCTGCTTGAGTCCAAGGGACTCTCAAGAATCTTCTCCAACACCACAATTCAAAAGCATCAATTCTTTGGCGCTCAGCTTTCTTCACAGTCCAACTCTCATATCCATACATGACCACTGGAAAAACCATAGCCTGGACTAGACGGACCTTTGTTGGCAAAGTAATGTCTCTGCTTTTCAATATGCTATCTAGGTTGGTCATAACTTTTCTTCCAAGGAGTAAGCGTCTTTCAATTTCATGGCTGCAGTCACCATCTGCAGTGATTTTGGAGCCCAGAAAAATAAAGTCTGTCACTGTTTCCACTGTTTCCCCATCTATTTCCCATGAAGTGATGGGACCAGATGCCATGATCTTCGTTTTCTGAATGTTGAGTTTTAAGCCAACTTTTTCACTCTCCTCTTTCACCTTCATCAAGAGGCTTTTGAGTTCCTCTTCACTTTCTGCCATAAGGGTGGTGTCATCTGCATATCTGAGGTTATTGATATTTCTCCAGGCAATCTTGATTCCAGTTTGTGTTTCTTCCAGTCCAGTGTTTCTCATGATGTACTCTGCATATAAGTTAAATAAGCAGGGTGACAATATACAGCCTTGACGTACTCCTTTTCCTATTTGGAACCAGTCTGTTGTTCCATGTCCAGTTCTAACTGTTGCTTCCTGACCTGCATACAGATTTCTCAAGAGGCAGGTCAGGTGGTCTGGTATTCCCATCTCTTTCAGAATTTTCCAGAGATTGCTGTGATCTACACAGTCAAAGGCTTTGGCATAGTCAATAAAGCAGAAATAGATGTTTTTCTGGAACTCTCTGGCTTTTTCCATGATCCAGTGGATGTTGGCAATTTGATCTCTGGTTCCTCTGCCTTTTCTAAAACCAGCTTGAACATCTGGAAGTTCACGGTTCACATATTGCTGAATCCTGGCTTGGAGAATTTTGAGCATTACATTACCAGCATGTGAGATGAGTGCAATTGTGCGGTAGTTTGAGCATTCTTAGGCATTGCCTTTCTTTGGGATTGGAATGAAAACTGACCTTTTCCAGTCCTGTGGCCACTGCTGAGTTTTCCAAATGTGCTGGCATATTGAGTGCAGCACTTTCACAGCATCATCTTTCAGGATTTGAAAGAGCTCAACTGGAATTCCATCACCTCCACTAGCTTTGTTCGTAGTGATGCTTTCTAAGGCCCACTTGATTTCACATTCCAGGATGTCTGGCTCTAGGTGAGTGATCACACCATCGTGATTATGTTGGTCATGAAGATCTTTTTTGTACAGTTCTTCTGTGTATTCTTGCCACCTCTTCTTGAAAACTTCTGCTTCTGTTAGGTCCATACTATTTCTGTCCTTTATGGAGCCCATCTTTGCAAATATTCCCTTGGTATCTCTAATTTTCTTGAAGAGATCTCTAGTTTTTCCCATTCTGTTGTTTTCCTCTATTTCGTTGCACTGATCACTGAGGAAGGCTTTCTTATCTCTGCTTGCTATTCTTTGGAACTCTGCATTCAGATACTTATATCTTTCCTTTTTTCCTTTGCTTTTCACTTCTCTTCCTTTCACAGCTATTTGTAAGGCCTCCTCAGACAGCCATTTTGCTTTTTTGCCTTCAGAAGACATCAAGTGTCCTTACAATATGTGCTTTGCTTGTGGCAGGAGAGAAATGCTTGGGGTTAGGGCATGTCAGCCAGGGGGGTGCAGGAAGCAGAGGTGCTGCTGCAGGGGCTTACGAGCAAAATGTGGGTGAGGAAGTGGGGAAGGCAGATGAGGACTGTCTAGCTGGGCACTGTGTGTGTTGGTTGCTCAGTCATGCCCAACTGTGTGTGACCCCATGTGTGTAGCCCACCAGGCTCCTCTGTCCATGGGATTCTCCAGGCCAGAATACTGGAGTGGGTTCCATGCCCTTCTCCAGGGGATCTTTCCAACCCAGGGATCAAACCCAGGTCTCCTGCATTGCAGGCAGATTCTTTACTGTCTGAGCTACCAGGGAGTGAATGGAACCCAAAGAGCATCAGGTAGAGGGGGACGGGGAATGAAGAGGGGAGGATTTGTGTATGGTAAGGTCGGAGACACTTGTGTATAATCCTGTGTAAACAAAGAAGAATGTGCCTGACCTGAAACCTCAGCATGAGGGGCAGGAAGGATCCAAATGTTGGGCAAGGGGCGTAACGTTGAATGGGAGGAGAGTGCCCTTGTCACCAGGACGGGAAAGGGGGCGAGAGAATTGGCACAGACTCATTGGAAAAGACTCTGATGCTGGGAGGGATTGAGGGCAGGAGGAAAAGGGGACGACAGAGGATGAGATGGCTGGATGGCATCACCGACTCGATGAACGTGAGTTTGGGTGAACTCCGGGAGTTGGTGATGGACAGGGAGGCCTGGCGTGCTGCGATTCATGGGGTTGCAAAGAGTCGGACACACTTGAGCGACGGAACTGAACTGAACTGAAGTATGTCTGTAAGAGATGGAGGTGTTCGGAGAGGAAGAGTTTGGGAAGTTCCTAGCTTCTTGCCTCTTAAAGAGGAGGCAGTTCATTTGGTTAAGTAAGGATGAAAGTTAGCGGTTAACAGGCACCCAGGTTGCCTTACACAGCTGGTCAGTCTGTCAGCCTGCTCAGCGTGAAGTTACAGGGAGCATCTCTGAACAGATGTCAGTGGTAAGAAGCCGCAGCCACGCCTCCGGAGAGAGGTAGAAGTCGGAAATCTTTCTGTTCTGCACTGTGCTTGAAAACAGTTAGGGTGTTGTGTAAACCACCTCCTGCTTCTATCCATCCTACTACACGGAAAACTAATCCTTAAAAAGAAAGGTTCATTGAGGTATAGTCGACTAACAGTATTAGTTTCAGGCATATGGCTTAGTGATTGAATACTTTTGCAGATTACACACCATACAATATTATCGTAAAATGTTGGCTTTATTCCTTGTGGTGTGTCTCACAGGCCTGTGACTGACTGACTTTCTAATTGGTAGTTTGTAACTGTTAATCCTCTTCATCTATTTTGCCCCATTCCCAACTCCTCTCCCCTCTGATGACCACTGGTTTGTTCTCTGTATACAAATCCTCTTCTATATAGTATTCTTGTGATCATCATTTGTCACATGATTTCCCACCAGTGTGTTATGGTCCAGGAACTGTTGTTAGAGACAGACTGTAAATATGTCTGAGTGTGTGTACGTATCTCAGTTCTCTCCAGCTAACGACCGCCAAGAGCGTACCCAGAGTTGAGCTGAGTTCCCACTCACGGCAGCAGGCAGGAGTGGACCCCACAGGACGCCTCAGGGCAACTCAGGAGGGGGCGTGACAGCTGCCATGGAAAGTGGGCTTTGTGCGCATCGTTTCAGGGAGGTTCTAGGGAAGCAGGGACTCATTCTGTATTGGGTGTTGTCAGAAGAAGGGCAATTTCATGACTCAGTGTCTTACTAAATGTTATAGTGAGGGCAGGCGACTGAGGGAAAAACTAGAGTTGGTGAAGAAGTGGCAGTCACCGAGTGACCTGTTTGCATCACTCTTGTCACCTCAGAGTGGCTTCATTTGATACAGATATTCTGTGAAGTGATACCCACAGAGGAGCACAGGCTGGACCATCTCAGACCAGACCCTGAGATCCAGCTGTGACTGTCAGACCAATTCTGACCATCCTCGGGGATGGCTTTATTTTTGATATATCCATGTATGATATTTAGGTATATACATAACACATTTATAACTTTCATTTTAAAAGAGATGTTTATTCCTTGTTTTGGTGAGTGTGTAATGTGTCTTGGTTAAAGTTTAAAAGAGTCTCTGACAAGTTAGGGGAACAAGGTTGCGAGGAAAGAAGCGCCCGGTTTGCAGCCGCCGTTTCTTCCGCCTTCAGTCTCTGCATCTTTCGCAGAGCTTCCAGCAGCGCTGTGCGGGGACAGAGCATCCAGAGGTTCACATCCTCTGTGGTCCATAGGAGCCACTATGAGGAGGGTCCAGGGAAGAATATGCCACTTTCAGTGGAAAGCAAGTGGAGATTTCTAGCTATGATGACTTGGTTCTTTGGGTTTGGATTTGCTGTACCTTTCTTAATAGTAAGACATCAACCATTTAAAAAATGATGAGACAGAGGAGGAGCATATTAAGAGGTGGAATCTCTCAAAAGGATCAAACCCTTGAACTCAGCATCCTAGATACGTTTGTTAATAAACCTATGGCATAAATCCTTAACGCCTCTTCTCTGGAATATGAAAGTGAAACTAAAGTCGCTCAGTCATGTCCAACTGTTTGCAACCCTGTGGACTGCAGCCTGCCAGGCTCCTCTGTCCATGGGATTCTCCAGGCAAGAGTACTGGAGTGGGTTGCCAGTTCCTTCTCCAAGAGATCCTCCCAACCCAGGGATTGAACCTGTGTCTCCCGCATTGTGGGCAGACTCGACTGTCTGAGCTTACCAGGGATGATAATTGAGCATGTGCTTATTACATTTTATTTGGGTAATATTGCATTATTATTTTCTTAATTAAAAAGAAAAAATTCTCTCACAGTGTAGCATTTTATCCATATACCAGGGTTCATTACTGGAGGATATACTTTTTCAGCTGTATCATTAGCATAAAATGCACTGCCGTTTGGAAAACTTGTTTTCTCTCTGGAGAATGTGTAGGAAACAGAAGATTCTTTCACCGACCCAGGGCGGAAGTAGGTGATGATGAGGGCAGAGAGGAGGGATGTTTTTAGGAGTATTTAGAAGGTTAATACGACATTGTACAGCAGTGATGCTCCAATAAACTCCTTTTCTTGGTATTTATTTATTTTGGTTGTGAGGAGTCTTGGTTGCTGTGCACAGGCTTTCTCTAGTTGCGAGGAGCGGGGGCTACTCTCTAGCTGTGATGCACAGCTTCTCATTGCGGTGGCTCCCCCTGTTGCAGAGCATGGGCTCTAAGGCAGCGGGCTCAGCAGTAGCAGCCCTTGGGCTCCAGAGTGCTGGCTCAGTAGCCATGGTGCACGGACTTAGTTGCCGTGTGGCGAATGGGATCTTCCCGGACTAGGGATCGAACCAGTGTCCCTTGCTTTGCAGGGCAGATTCTTAACCACTGGAGCACCAGGGAAGTCCAAAATCTTTTTTGAAGAGAGAAACACTTAGAAGATAAAGCAGATGGAACTTGATATCAGAATATAGTTTGTAGGGAAAACCGTAAGGGTGAGGGATGATGCATAGGTCTCTGGCTGAGGATTGAATAGGAAGTGCTCTTCCTCATCAGGATGGGGAAAAAGGGAGAAGTGACACATTGGCAGGGGGGTAACAAATTTTAAACAGAAATCCCCACAGAAGCATAAATCTGGTTGTTTGATGATTGCTTCTACTCAATCTTGTAGTTGCCTGGTGTCTAACGAAGAATAAGGTTTTATTGCTTAATAGCAGGAACTATCACTGCCTTAGGAACCAAAATTTGTAAGTGCTTTGGTCCACATATTCTCTCCCTGTAGGGAGATCTGTGTAAATGACAGAATTGTAGTCAGGAGATTGTTTGATGGAGGGGAACCAGGGGCGGCTGGTTGAGGCATCTCAGTGGCTACTTTGTCAAGGTGTGACCCCTGTATATAGGGATTTCTGTGTCCAAAATACAGAAACTCAGGGCTGACCTCAAAATCACGTCTTGAAACTTTGAGTGCCGAGGATGCCAAGGTGGGTTTGCTGCCATGGGGGCAGCTGTCATGTGAGCGGGCACCCCATGTGAATGGTGGGCTAAACAGAAGGGTGCGCTATGAACGGTCGTGTCTGCCATGGGTGTGGAACAGGATGAGGCTCTGTTCAGCAGGCGTTCATCAGGCCAGGTTCAGGACTTTACATATTTATTATAGAACTGGTCCACAAGTTTTTAATAGAAACATGATGAAGAAAGGAAGAGAGAGGAAGGAAGTAAAAATTTATCAGTAACCACACACAAAATTGAGAGATGGGCTTTCTTTACTTGTTTTCATTATGTCATTCTGAACTCGTGTAAAGAGGCAAAAGGAAAATTTAAAAGGCAGCTTTCCTGGTTGACATATCAACTTTGCAGGGTAATCTGACATATTAAATTAGCGCTTGTTTTGCCATTGTCATTTCTCTTTATGTTTGGAAAGACTCTCCACTAGCTGACTTCTCTGGCCTTGAAAAAGAACAATCCCTTTTTCTTGCTGAGATTCCTTCTTTTATCTTCCAACTTAATATTTTGGATCAAACATGCAATTAAACTTTATCATAGGTAAAAATAGTAAGTTTTTCAATGTGAGAATGGTTTTCTCTATAAAATTAAAGCAGGATTGTAATGATTTATTCTAAAATAAATTCATGAGCTAACTCATGAATACTTGAATGTGATATATAGTTTCATTTTACTAAATTTACACTTAGTTTTGAATTACATGCCATTTTCCCACATTGAGAAAAATGATAAACCTACAGAGATGGAAAATCTCTAAATGGTGATGGTTGGGCTGGATTACAGAGTATTGGTGAAGAAGTAGCACTGAAGCCTGAGGCTGGTTCCCTAACTTTTCGTGGGCAGTGGCCCAGGTGGACCTTTAAACAGAAGATGCTGCTCCTCTTTTCAGATACTTTTTTGTCTCATCTGTTACTGAATTGTTCACATACCTTTGGGAATCTTTGTGTTCTCCATTAATTAAGACTTCAAAACATTCTGATAATAGTTAAAAAATAGTATTTGCATTAATACGTTTTCCTCAAGAATTCCCCTCTACTATTTTGGTTAGTTTTTAGCATTTAAGGCTTGTATCATCTATTTAAAATGAGGCCATTATATGACATATGTGAAAAAAAGTTAATTGTTTTTGAGTTAGAAGATACTTTAGAGAAAATCTTAGCATGTAATCCTTTTATCTTTTATACCAGAAAGTTGAGAGTAAAAGAATTGGGTGACTTCTGAGTTTCCTGAGAGAAAAATTGTGATTTTTTTTCAATATATAATTTTGGAACTTGAAATTAATAAACATTTGGATCAGTTTAACCAATTGAAAAATTATACAGTTGTTATGTTTTACTTGCTAAAAATTAAGCCAAAGGCTATATGAATAATGAACACATCATTTTAACTAATAATCCTTCCTCATTTAAGTAGACATTGAAAAGGGTATCTATTTAAACTAATTATTTTAAATTCATTCTGCCATTAAGAAAAAAAAGTCCTGTGGTATATTTCTTTGAGCTGACAAAACTCTAGCTTCATTTTTGTAGTTTTGTTAATTGAGTAAATGATCATATAACTGAATATAATTTATTAGTCAGCTCTGTGAATTTTATAGAAATTTTTCTTTGAGGGCTGAAATACATAATTGGAAAGAGGAGGAAAACAGTTTTACTTCTTTATGTGAATACATTATCTTGTGATACAGTTATTTCTTCCAGAATGAGACATTAAAAATTAGTTAATGGACTTTTGTAAGCAAGGAGTACCTTAGAATTCACCTGGTTCAACAACTTCCCTTTAGAAACAATGATGCTGAGAAGCAAAGTGCAGGAAATTCCCCGGTGGTCCAGTGGTTAGGACTCTGCACTTTCACTGCTGAGGGCGTGGGTTTGATCCCTGATCAGGGAAGTAAGGTCTCACAAGCCACTCTATGCAGGGTGACATGTGACCAGAAAGAAACTCAGATCTTTATTTTCTTTGTCCAGTATGTTTCACTCACGCACACATTATGAATAGCATCACACAAGATGCTATTAAAAAGAAAGGGCCGTGGGGAGAATGCTGAACCTGTTGAGTTGAAGAGTCACTCAGTGGACGTACAGCATTTGTGCTTCATAGAAAATGCTTCTATGGTGGGAATAATTACAATGATAAACCTGATTTTTTTTCCTTTTTAGGCGAGAGTTACGTATGCGCGTCAAATGAACCATTTCGTAAAGTGGACTACACCAAAAACGTTAATCCGAACTGGTCCGTGAACATCAAGGGTGGGGCCACCCGCTCGGCCCCTCCCTCCTCAGTGAAGAGCGAAGTAAAGGAAAGTAAAGATTTCATCAAGCCCAAATTGGTGACTGTGATTCGAAGTGGAGTGAAGCCTCGAAAAGCTGTGCGGATCCTCCTGAATAAGAAGACTGCTCACTCCTTCGAACAGGTCTTAACAGACATCACCGAAGCCATTAAGCTGGACTCGGGAGTGGTGAAGAGGCTCTGCACGCTGGACGGGAAGCAGGTAGGATGTTTCTAGCCCCACACGCTCTAGCTTGCTTTTAAACCCTCTCTGTACCACGGGAGTTACCTAGTTAGCAGTATGAATGTCATAGTTCACTAGAAACGATTCTCCTAGTTGTACTTGTGAGGAGGGTGTGCATGTGGGTCTTTATCATGAAAAATGATAAAGCAAGCAGCTTCCTTGTCTCTTTACCCAAGTATCTCAAAAGAGATGTAGAGAAATCTATCATAAACTTTTTGAAGTATAGTGTTACTGTTGTTTAGCAAAGTGATTCAGTTATACATATATATGTGTACACATTCTTTTCTAAATATTATTTTCTGTTATGGTTTAATCATAGGATATTGAAAATAGTTCTCTGTGCTATGCACTGGGCCTTTTTGTTTATCCATTCTGTATATAAAAGCTTCCATCTGCTAGCCTCAACCTCCCACTCTATGCCTCCCCCAGCCCCCTCCTCTTGGTAACCATGAGTCTCTTCTCTCGGAGAAGGCGATGGCACCCCACTCCAGTACTCTTGCCTGGAAAATCCCATGGATGGAGGAGCCTGGTGGGCTGCGGTCCATGGGGTCACTAAGAGTTGGACACGACTGAGCGGCTTCACTTTCACTTTTTGCTTTCATGCATTGGAGAAGGAAATGGCAACCCACTCCAGTGTTCTTGCCTGGAGAATCCCAGGGACGGGGGAGCCTGGTGGGCTGCTGTCTATGGGGTCGCACAGAGTTGGACACGACTGAAGCGACTTAGCAGCAGCAGCAGCAGTCGGTTCTCTTTTCCATGTGTCTGTTTCATAGGTTCATTTGTGTCATATTTTAGATTCCCAAAAAGAAGTGATATCATCTGGTATTTGCCTTTATTTTTCTGACTTCACTTTAGTATGATAATCTCTAACTGCATCCACATTGCTGCAAATGACATTGCTCCCTCCTTTTTGTGGCTCCGTAATCCTCCCCTGTGTATGTGTAGCGCATCTCTATGCGTTCCTCTGTTGGCGGACCTTTAGTGTGTTTCCGTGTCTCGGCTGCTGTGAGCAGTGCTGCTGTGAGCATGGGTGTGCGTGTACCTTTTGGAATCAGTGTTTTCTCTGGATATATGCCCAGAGTGGGATTGCTGGATCATATGATAATTCTGTGTGTAGTTTTCTGAGGAACATCCATACTGTTTTCCATGGTAGTTGTACCAACCTAGAGGGAAATGTGAACTTCTGAGGGAAAAATGTAAGTTGAAAAGGCTGCTACATGAAATGAAATATTCTCTGTTTAAGAATAAAAACATCTATTGACCAGTAGAGTCATTATGAGTTTGGATAAAGCACAGAAGTAAAAATAAAAGATATTTAATGCTTTTAGGAAACTCTTTCCTGCCTACTTATGTATAATATAGAAAATGCGTTTCAAAAATTTCATAGGAATGTCCGTGTGAGTTTCATAGGGAGCAGTGGAGGTAATTAAGCAGCATTTCTGAAAAATCTACACAAATTATACAGGAATATACAGGCCAAATTATAGTAACAATATACCAGGGAACTTAATATGCTAAAAAAAAGTTGAGTAGATAGCAAGAATGCATGAATAGCAGATATACAAATATTGAGTTTCACCACAATCAGATTATCATTTCTGAAAAGAAACATGAGACTTCCAAAGTGTATTTTTTCCTAATTTCAGTAGTTGTTTAGATTTACATTGTATTAAACACTGTAGTTTCCAGCATTCGATTTGTTACTTTATTCCATTTTATTTCTTCCCTCGAACATACTTAATTTATTTTGAAGTGTTTGGCTTGTGTAGTGCTGAGAATGAATAATAAACACTGGAGCAATGTCTTCTGTAAAAGCACAATTAGTTTCTAATTTTCTAAGACCAGATCTAGTTACTGGGTTGTTATCTTAAACATAAACAAAATTTAATACAGTAGATTCTGAAAATTCTGGTACATGATAGTGAGTTTACAATGACTTTATTGATTAAAATTAATAGTGAGAAGGCATAACATTTCACAGAAGCCTGTCCCAAAATAGGTTCACAATATGAATGGAAATAGACACTTTACATTTTAACTTACTAGCACAGCACAACACAAAACACCTTAAGATTCATCTTGCAAGTAAGTGAAAAAAAAAAATTAGACCACATGACAGAAAGGAGATTTGGTAAATCAAATAGCTGATTGTTGGTGGACGCATAGAAGACAAGAAGTGGGAAGACAGATGTTTAAGATACCTAACAAAAGGAAAAAGGAAGATCAAAGGTGCAGCAAATTAGAAAACATAGAGTATAAACTGGAATTCATTAAAGATTTTAAAAGCAGAAACAGATTTGGAAATCTCCAAATGAACGTTGTTCAGGGAAAATGTAAATAAACTATAGAAGTTGAACATCTAATTGAAATAGAAATCACTGAAATTTTAGTATTCAGAAAATTGTCTTTGAAAAAACTCCAGGTAGAAATATTTATACTTAAAAATGTTAAGCACAAGCAACGCAAATCACCAACATATTAAAGACTATTGTTATGAGTAGACTTATGACAGAAATTAAAGGATGGCTTACTATTAAGAAACCCTTTCATACATGAGATCTAGAGGAAAAAGCATAGTACACACACTCCCAAACACTGTCACAAAGGCACTGACAAAATACAAACCTATATTCTGTTAAAGATCTAGTAGTAAAATGGGGGATGAGTTCTTTAATACACTAAGAAAAGAAAAATTCTTACCTGAAACAAAAGCCCATGTCAGTTCAGTTCAGTTCAGTCTCAGTCGTGTCCAACTCTTTGCGACCCCATAAACCGTAGCACACCAGGCCTCCCTGTCCATCACCAACTCCCGGAGTTTACACAAACTCCTGTCCATTGAGTCGGTGATGCCATCCAGCCATCTTACCCTCTGTCATCTCCTTCTCCTCCAGCCTTCAGTCTTTCCCAACATCCAGATCTTTTCAAATGAGTCAGCTCTTCACATCAGGTGGCCAAAGTATTGCAGTTTCAGCTTCAACATCAGTCCTTCCAATGAACACCCACAACTGATTTCCTTTGGGATGGACTGGTTGGATTTCCTTGCAGTCCAAGGGACTCTCAAGAGTCTTCTCCAACACCACAGTTCAAAAGCATCAATTCTTCTGTGCTCAGCTTTCTTTATAGTCCAACTCTCACATCGATACATGACTACTGGAAAAACCATAACCTTGACTAGACAAACCTTTGTTAACAGAGTGATGTCTCTGCTTTTTAATATGCTGTTTAGGTTGGTCATAACTTTCCTTCCAAGGAGGGAGCGTCTTTTAATTTCATGCCTGCAATCAATCACCATCTGCAGTGATTTTGGAGCCCCCAAAAATAAAGTCTGACACTGTTTCCCCATCTATTTCCCATGAAGTGATGGGACCAGATGCCATGATCTTCGTTTTCTGAATGTTGAGCTTTAAGCCAACTTTTTCACTCTCCAGTTTCACTTTCATCAAGAGGCTCTTTAGTGCTTCTTCACTTTCTGCCATATGGATGGTGTCATCTGCATATCTGAGGTTATTGATATTTCTCCTGGCAATCTTGATTCCAGCTTGTGCTTCTTCGAGCCCAGCATTTCTCATGATGTACTCTGCATAGAAGTTAAATAAGCAGGGTGACAATATACAGCCTTGACGTACTCCTTTTCCTATTTGGAACCAGTCTGTTGTTCCATGTCCAGTTCTAACTGTTGCTTCCTGACCTGCATACAGGTTTCTCAAGAGACAGGTCAGGTGGTCTGGTATTCCCATGTCTTTCAGAATTTTCCAGAGATTGCTGTGATCCACACAGTCAAAGGCTTTGGCATAGTCAATAAAGCAGAAGTAGATGTTTTTCTGGAACTATCTTGCTTTTTCAGTGATCCAGCGGATGTTGGTAATTTGATCTCTGGTTCCTCTGCCTTCTAAAACCAGCTTGAACATCTGGAAGTTCACGGTTCACGTATTGTTCAAGCCTGGCTTGGAGAATTTTGAACATTACTTTACTAGCATGTGAGATGAGTGCAACTGTGTGGTAGTTTGAGCATTCTATGGCATTGCCTTTCTTAGGGATTGGAATGAAAACTGACCTTTTCCAGTCCTGTGGCCACTGCTGAGTTTTCCAAATTTGCTGGCATATTGAGTTCAGCACTTTCATAGCATCATCTTTTAGGATTTGAAATAGCTCCACTGCAGATGGTGACTGCACCTGTGAAATCAAAAGGCGCTTACTCCTTGGAAGAAAAGTTATGACCAACCCAGACAGCATATCAAAAAGCTGAGACATTACTTTGCCAACAAAGGTCCATCTAGTCAAGGCTACGGTCTTTCCAGTAGTCATGTATGGATGTGAGAGTGGACTATAAAGAAAGCTGAGCACAGAAGAATTGATGCTTTTGAAGTGTGGTGTTGGAGAAGACTCTTTGAGAGTCCCTTGGACTGCAAGGAGATCCAACCAATCTGTCTTAAAGGAGACCAGTCCTGGGTGTTCATTGGAAGGACTGATGTTGAAGCTGAAACTGCAATACTTTGGCCACCTGATCCGAAGAGCTGACTTATTTGAAAAGACCCTGATGCTGGTAAAGATTGAGGCTGAGAGGAAAAGGGGACAATGGAGGTTGAGATGGTTGGATGGCATGACCAACTCAATGGACATGAGTTTGAGTGAACTCTGGGAGTTGGTGATGGAGAGGGAAGCCTGCCATGCTGCAGTCCATGGGGTCACAAATAGTTGGACACAACTGAACGACTGAACTGAAACTATGGTGGAGGTAATGAAGATAATGGTGACCTCCCTCAAAAGATCCCATGCATGCACTACTACATTCTGTGCTCCCAACCCTGCAGCAGGCCACCAATAACCCATGCTTTCACTGGAGATTTCCTGGACACCCACAGGCAAGTCTCCTGTGGGGTCACTGTTCCTTTCTCCTGGGTCCTGGTTCACAAGGTTCTGTTGTGCCCTCCAAGAGTGTATTTCCCAGTCCTGCGTAAGTTCTGGCAGCTCTGGTGGGGTTAATGGCGACCTCCTCCAAGAGGACCTACGCCATACCCACACCCAGAGCCCCTGTCCCTGCGGCAGACCACTGCCGACCCGCACCTCCACAGGAGACACTCACAGTTCTGTCTCGGTCTCTGTGGGGTCCCTGGGTCCTGGTGCATGCAAGGTTTGTTTGAGCCCTCTGAGCATCTCTGGTGGGAATAGGGTTTGACTCTGAACACGAATTTGCCTCTCCCATAGTCTTGCTGGGGCTTCTCCTTTGCCCTTGGACGTGGGGTATCTCCTCACAGCCACTCCAGTGCCTACCGTCTTACTGGAGTTTCTCTGACCTTGGATGTGGGGTATCTCCACACAGCTGGTCCAGCTGAGCACAGCAGCCGCTCCAGACCTTGAATGTGGGGTATCTCAAAAGCCCATGTGTTGGAAAACAAATGAGTTACAGGAAGTGCTTCTATGACAATCAGGTGCCTGGTAAGGATGCCAGGTGGCACCTGGTACTATCACATTGATTGTTGTTGTTGTCCCACCACTCAGTCATGTCCGACTCTTTGTGACTCCACGGGCTGGAGCATGCCAGGCTTCCCTGTCCATCTCCTGGAGCTTGCTCAAACTCATGTCCATTGAGTCGGTGATGCCATCAAACCATCTCATCCTCTGTCATCCCCTTCTTATCCTGCCTTCAATCTTTCCCAGCATCAGGGTCTTTTCTGAGTCAGTTCTTCGCATCAGGTGGCCAAACTTTGGAGCTTCAGCATCAGTCCTTCCAAAGAATAATCAGGATTGATTTCCTTTAGGATTGACTGGTTTGATGTTCTTGCAGTCCAAGGGACTCTCAAGAGTCTTATACAGCACTACAGTTTAAAAGCATGAGTTCTTTGGCGCTCAGCCTTCTTTATGGTTCAACTATCATCAACTCTCCTGATTTTTTGTATTGATTAAATGCAGTTTCCTTAAGAATGTAAATGAGATTGTTTGGGAGTGAGGAGAGCAATACCTGACAAAGTGGTTTTAAACGTTTATCTGAAAAAATAAGCAGGAAAATTTTGGAAATAATGATTCATTGGCTGTCATGCTGCCAGATATCAAATCTACATCCTCATAACCATACCAAAAATAAGCTCCAGGTGTCTTAAACATATAGATGTCAAAATGAGACAAAAGAACAAAAGGATATGTCAGTAGTTGGAGTGGGAAAGGATTTTATAAGTATGAAAGTAGTGGAAAAATTAATTATGAAGGGAAGGTTGATTGGTTAGGCATAACAGTTTTAAATTTCTAGATGTCAAGCAAGGATTATGTATATTTATATTGAGTCATAGTAGTTTAATATGAAAAAACTAACATTACAATGGAAAAGTAGATAAAGGGCCAAACAGACAATTTGAGAAGATAGGATTATAAATTGTAAGCATAAAAAAGTTCAGTGTCACTAACGAAAATGTAAATTAAGGCAATGAGATATTAATATTTAAAGTTGATAGGTTTTTTTAAAAAAGAAAATGTTAATGTTTAATGTGCAGTGAATTGGCATTTCCAAAGAGTGGAAGTGTACTCCATCTAATTATCTTTATGGAAAGCAATTTTTTTGTATAACTTCAAAATATTTTTACTATTTGAACTAGTAAATTAACTTCTAGGAATTTATCCTAAATAACTGAAGATACAAACATAATTGTGCATAAAAATTTTCTAGCAATCAGATCAAAAGATTGGAAATAATTTATAATCTCTAAAGTAAAAAGCAGTTAAATGGTATTACTGTAAGATTTATGTGTAGTAGGTATTGAAAATTGTGGTGGGGGAATATTTAAAGACAAAAGAAAATGTTAAGTGGAAAAAGCAAGGAAAGAGCACTGTAGTATGTTTTCAATTTTGTGTTAAGTAGGAAAAGTAGAGGAAGAATTTTTTTTAATGAATTCAGAAGGCAACAAAATTATAGTTACCATCAGAAATCCAGCATTTGCTGTTTTGATTTCCACTACTTTCTCATGTCTGCTTAGAAGCAGAAACTCAAGCACTGAGAAAGAAAATAAGACTGATTTCAATCAGATCATAGAAATTAAAACATTGAGTTAATCATTGAAATTTTGGCATGTGGTTATAGAATGTTACATATATCATTTTTGCCACCATTTATGTCTTAAAAAGATTAAAACATTATTTCCTATGTACAAAGAAAAGAGATTTTTAAACTTTGAAATAAAATGTTGATTTGGAAAAGTTATAGATTTCATTTTTGATAGACCCAGCTTTGGATATTATATTTTCAGATTGCCAGGTACCCTTAAAAACTGTAGTTTTCTGGGCATGGATTCAACATTTATGCTGTAGGTGGACTTACTATTTAAAACATTGTCTGTCTTTTTGTTGGTTTATAAGTGTGAAGAGATTAAATCTTGCTTTGAAATAGCCTGAGATTTGTCTTGTGCTTAAGATTAATGCAAACCTTTAAGTGGTCAATGTTCATTTTGATTTATTTTTCCCCATAAAATGAATTTTTCCAAACTATCTGCTCTCTAAAAACCCTCAAAAAAAGAACAGCTTTGCTTAGGTGATGAGAAAGGAACTAAGTTGTGTTCATGAATTGTCTCTGCACAAAATTTTAGACTATCTGCCTTGACTTTAATGTTCTTTTTCCTGGTTACTTCCTACTCATATTTTGTTCTCACTTTAATTAGTCTGGTCTTTGACACAAGGATAGAGGTTAAACAATTTGTAGGCAATGAATCAGTTCATCATGAACAGTGTAGTGATCCCATTCTGACCCTTGTGCTAGAGTTTTAAAGGGCCCTGGTTATCTTTTATGGTTTGAGAGCTTTTCTTGATTGAAGAGGTACTGGTGTGTCATATGCCTATAAGCATTTATGTGGTGAAAACCATGTCTGTGAAGACTTTCCTTTCCTCTAAACTAGTGATCCCATCTTCCTAGTGGTGTTATCTCCAT
Organism: Bubalus kerabau; assembly: GCF_029407905.1. Lineage (NCBI taxonomy): Eukaryota > Metazoa > Chordata > Mammalia > Artiodactyla > Bovidae > Bubalus > Bubalus kerabau. The sequence goes on along the minus strand of NC_073639.1, from coordinate 11,809,192 downwards.
TTACAAGGTCTGACTTGGTTAGTCTGATATATTTTATGTCTCTTTACAAAATCACTTAATATAAAATCACATTTTAGGATTTTGTCCATGAGAATTCTTGGGTTTTCTTTAGCATTAAGCTGTAGTGCTCAGCTGGGTGCACTTTTGCCTTTAGAGGACTTTGCAATGTCTGTGAGTCATGCTTTGGTGATCCTGACTGGCATTTAATGGGTAGGTGCCAGAGGAAACTGCTGACCCTCCTGCAATGCACAGGACGGCCACAGAATAATTCTTTGGGGGCCAAAATGTCAATAATGCTGAGATTCAGAAATCTTGGTGTAAAGTAAGTGAAATGCTTCAAAGGGAAATGATACTTATTAAAATATCAGCTTTGTTATCATTTAGGCCACATGCTCCAAGTTCGGTGTATTTCAGACCTCTTAGATGTTCTCATAACCTTTCTATCCACTTTTTACCTGAGGCAGGTGGGTTTGAATGTCACGGTCTGTAGTCTTTATTCTCCTGGATTTCAGACTGTTGGTCTGACGTACTGTTGGGTAGTATAGTTTCACACGGAATTAAATAAAGATGTCCCGAGTCATTTTACCTGTATTTAAAGAGAAGCCTAAGACATCAGGATTTAATTTTGTAAAATCTCAAGTATTTAAGACTCAAAAGTGATGTCATAATTATCAATTTTTTAAAAATATGTAACCTAGGTGTTTGTAGATGGGATGACTAGAAAAAAGCATTTGTATAAATAGAAATCGTCACTGTTCCCCTAAGTAGTTTTTTTAAACTTGAAATTAATTTAGATTAAATGCTTGACTTTTATTTTTGTTCTTAAAAACAAAATCTTCTTGAACTTTTAAATTGTTTAGGAAGAGAAGGTTTACTTTTTAAATTTTCTAAAAATCAGAGTGCCTTTCTTAGAATAAACTGCAGCAGGGGAGTGTTCTTTTTTAAAAATGTCTTTATTTTGTTAAGGGACTGAAAGGTCCAAATATAGCTTTTGTCCACATGTGTAAAAAATTCTAGCTTTTAGCTTTCACAGAAACAGCAGAGTTTTAACGTAAAAGAAACATATTTAGTGGAACTTTGGAACAAGTTGATTCTTGTCATGGGCAGAGGCAAAACAGACTCAGAAATTGCTTGCAGTTGATGCTTTGGGGGTAAAATGCTTCCAGACTTTGGGACCAGTGCCAGCCTCAGGATGCCCGTGTGCCATGGGGCCTCCATGGGGAGCAATGGCAACCCCTTGGAGGGCAGCCATCTTATCAGCCATCTTAGAGTTTATGAAGGTTTCCATCCTCACTTTTTAAAAAGTTTTTTTCATGGGTACTATTCTATGAATAATACTTCTTTTGTGTCTTTTCTTTTTCCAGCATCACATTTTTCTAGTGAAGATTCGTTTCTTTGTAATGACCCAACCATATTTATTTAAAGCAATCTCTTCTCTAAAATTGCTGCAGAAAAATCAAATGGTTGAATAGAAATGTTTTCTGTAATTCATCTAATCCTGATAGTTTTCTCCCTTGAGGTCAACGAGGACAGTTCGGTTTTAATTCTCACACTGCTCCCAGGGCTCGCGTTTCCTTTTGTAGATACTAGAAATCCAGACAACAGTGTTTTATCCTCCTAGATAAATTCACACCTCCGAAGTATGAGTAGCTAATGTATCTCAAGTCATGGAAAATTTATCCCAATCAGGAATCAATAGACTGTGAGTAACTAGGGGTTTTATTCAGTACAGCTGGGGTCCAGGTATGGAGAGGGAGAGAATGTTCGTTTGTTTTTTGATCCTTCGTCTAAGCAGAAATATCTCTTACTTTAAGAAGGAGGGGAAAGCTTAATCTTTGTTTTTCATGTAACAAATTCCGTTTTTCAAAAAGTGATCTGAAAGGTGGGAAGAAAGAGGGAGCATTTAGATATCACTCTTCAAAGTTTGTGTTTTGCTATTCTGATATCCACGGTATAGGCAGTTTCCCCTGACCTTAAATAAGTTTCTCCCTTTTATGGGACACTGTAGGAAAACACAGAAATTCGGTTAGTAATGACTTCGGTTGCAAATTAGGAGAAGAAATACTTAAAAACAATTTTAGTTCTCAGTGAATTATGCAATGTAAAGTGTAGGTGAGATAAAAATGACATCACTGAAAAATCTTGTTTCCTTATTTATTCCTTTGATGTCCAAGTTAGAGTAATGCATAGAACATAAAGACTGTGTCAAATTAGTCTCACTTTTGTTATAAATGTATTTTTCAGTGATTATCATAATTATTAAAATATATACTTTGTCACGTATTGTGCAGTGCTTAGAGTAATAGCTTAATTAGCTAATAGATATAGCTAGCTGCTTATGATGTCAGGCATTAACGTTATTCTTTGCATTAGTCTTCTCCACTAGTCCGCACAGCAGCCTTGAGAGTTAGGTATTGCAGTTTTTACTTAGCACTGGGCAAGCTGAAGTATAGAGAAATCAAGTAACTTGCTCAGAATCATGCTGCAGGCCACAGAACTGGGGTTCATACCCAGAGAGTGTGATCCTGGATTCCATACTTTTCACAGCTACACTGTACACCCTCTGTGGCCAGGCTTTGGGAAAGGCTTCAGCGATATTATTAATAATAATGAGGGACAGGACAAATAACTAATAAGTTAAGCAGCTTATGTCAAAAAAATTTTTTTAGGTTTTAGCATGATGCAATTTTACCTGAGGTTTCTCTAAAATCTGTGTAATATTAGGTGGTGTGGTTAAATTATATTTTGAGTCAGTCAGTTCACTTGCTCAGTCATGTCCAACTCTTTGCAACCCCGTGGTCTGCAGCACACCAGGCCTCCCTGCCCATCCCTGCCCGTCACCAACTCCCAGAGCTTGCTCAAATTCATAGCTATTGAATGGTGATGCCATCCTATCATCTCATCCTCTGTCGTCCCCTTCTCCTCCTGCCCTCAATCTTTCCCAGCATCAGGGTCTTTTCAAATGAGTCAGCTCTTCACATCAGGTGGCCAAAGTATTGGAGTTTCAGCTTCAGCATCATTCCTTCCAATAAATATTCAGGACTGGTTTCCTTTAGGATGGACTGGTTTAGTTTCCTTGCAGTCCAAGGGACTCTGAAGAGTCTTCTCCAACACCACAGTTCAAAAGCATTAATTCTTTGGTGCTCAGCTTTCTTTATGGTCCAACTCTCACATCCATACATGACTACTGGAAAAACCATAGCTTTGACTAGATGGACCTTTGCTGGCAAAGTAATGTCTCTGCTTTTTAATATTCTGTCTAGGTTGGTCATAGCTTTTCTTTCAAGGAGCAAGCATATTTGTAATTTCATGGCTACAGTCACCACCTGCAGTGATTTTGGAGCCGAAGAAAATAAAGTCTGTCACTATTTCCATTGTTATATTTTAAGTAGGATCTGAAAAGTGAAAAAAAATAGGTGAAGGAGTGATTATATGCTTGACAAAAAGATGCCTCAGGGTTATTTTATAGATTAAAAAAAATAAATGTGACATTGCAGAAATTTAGAAAACGGGAAAGGCTAAATGTACAATCTTGCCACTTTAGCACTTTGTTTTCATAATCAAGTGTTTCTATCAATATTTTCATTTACGCACGTTTCATTTAAGAGAAAACTATTCAGGTAAAATCAGTATATTTTTACTGGAAAATGCAAAAGATTCAGGGAAATGCAAAGAATGAAAGGTTTTTTCCATGTCTGCCCTGCTTCCTCAGTCTCACTCTGCTTCTTAAAAGGAACCATCTAATAATAGTTTTGTTAATGCGATTTATTTTTATTTTTACTTTTCATGGTACAGAAAGGCTTTAATATAAATTTACATATACTATATTGCATCAAGTGGTTAGGAACACAGTGATAATTTTCAGACATAAAAGCAATAATGGTGAATATTTATTGAGTACTTACCGTACTACACTTGATACATGTTATCTCACTTAATCCTTACAGAAATCATTGAGGTAGATACTATTTTATTACTTTTCTATCCCTGTAAAGCAGAGACATTACTTTGCCGACAAAGGCCCATATAATCAAAGCTATGGTTTTTTCAGTAGTCAAGTATGGATGTGAGAGTTGGACCATAAAGAAAGCTGAGCACCAAAGAATAGATGATTTTGAACTGTGGTGTTGGAGAAGACTCTTGAGAGTCCCTTGGACTGCAAGGAGATCCAACCAGTCCATCCTAAAGGAAATCAGTCCTGAGTACACATTAAACTGATGCTGAAGCTGAAACTCCAATACTTTGGCCCTCTGATGCAAAGAACTGAGTCATTGGAAAAGACCCTGATGCTGGGAAAGATTGAGGGCAGGAGGAGAAGGGGACGACAGAGGATGAGATGATGGGATGGCATCACCAACTCGATGGACACAAGTTTGAGTGAGCTCTGGGAGGTGGTGATGGACAGGGAAGTCTGGCGTGCTCCAGTCCACGGTGTTGCAGAGTTGGGCACGACTGAGCAACAGAACTAAACTGAATGGATAAGAACTGTCTCAAAGAGGTGATGTAACTTAACCAGGGTTGCCAAGGTCATTTAAATGCATACATACACACAGGGTTTACATAACATGGATTTTACATGTAATCATGTGTCCTGCTTTTCTCATTTGTTAATCATACTCTTCCATGTAATATAATCGGCATATTGCATACTTAACGACTGAACCTAATGGTCAGTTGTCTCAATAGACTGTCATTTCTCAAACCTATTGTTGGACATTTGGGTTTCCAGCTTCTCTTTTTTTTTTTTTTTTAATCCTGTGATCCTGTCAGTACGTAGAGATTTTAACATTACTAGATCAGTTGATCAATTAGATCAATTCCTTTCTTTAGGATGCATTCCTAGAGGCATATTCCAAGAAGAGATTTTTAGGTATTTGGGGATACCAGGGATACAGTCAAAGCTGTCGACACAAAGTTGTCTAGTTGGCAACACTCCTGGTATGCGCCCCAGTGTTTCTGAAGCTAGGAGACACTTAAGAGTGGATTAGATAGGACAGCCAGGCAAAGTGGTCATACTTGATTTCTTGCATGGAAAAATGTACTTTATGCAAAATACCTGTTGTGTAAATCGAAGCCCATATGCATTCCTCTTACCACCTTTGCTGCTTGCTGTTCTAGAGAGTAGTTTAAGGAGAAAAACCAGTTGGCCTGTGTTTATCAGTTGTGTATTCAAGGCAAGGGCCAACCAACCAGTGTTGAAGATGTTGAGCTTATTAGTAGGGAGAAACTCTTTATTTTTTAAAGCAAGTAGCCTGCATTATGGTACTATGTCACCTTAATCTTGAACTAAAAACCTATCATTTCATTCAGTTGTTTTTTTTTTTTTTTAAATAACCTTTGCCTAGTTGCCAAAAGTCCCATGAATATATTTCTGGTATTTAGTGAAGTCAGGTAACTTTTAGCTTTATGATACTTGGACTCAGAATTGAGTCAAGGATATTACTTGGAATAGTTACTTTGTAAAGTTTATTGCTTTTAGTCATAGCTAACTTTTGGATTTGTTTTATTGTTTTTGTATGCTATCATGAGCGTCTACTGATCACAATTTCTACCAATATATATATAATATATAATAGTATTTTACAAGTTTTACTGGATTTTATGAAAAGTTCATTTATTCATCATGCCTATGGTAATAGCAACAGCTAAGTCACTTCAGTCGTGTCCGACTCTGTGCGACCCCATAGACGGCAGCCCACCAGGCTCCCCCGTCCCTGGGATTCTCCAGGCAAGAATCCTGGAGTGGGTTGCCATTTCCTTCTCCAATGCGTGAAAGTGAAAAGTGAAAGTGAAGTCGCTCAGTCGTGTCCGACCCTCAGCGACCCCATGGACTGCTGCCTACCAGGCTCCTCAGTCCATGGGATTTTCCAGGCAAGGGTGCCTGGAGTGGGGTGCCATTGCCTTCTCCGTGGTAATAGCAAGGACAGGTGCAAAGTCAGCATGGTGTTTTAGAATTTACAGTTGAGATAGGAAATTATTTAGTATAGCTATCTAATTTTATAGATGAGAAATCTTTCAAGGCTCATAATAGCTCTTGAGGACATGATGAAATCTGTGATTTTTCTCTTCCAAGTAAAGCCTGACTCAAAATTTTATGTATGATCAGCTCGTTTGCAGTTTAAGAAACTCTTCTTTGGCCTGTTTTACTCTGATCCCTTTAGTTGGGGAAACTCTTTACTTTCAGCCTTAAAATCATTGCTTTTCCTTGAGAGCAAAAGTTAAGCTTAATCATGGTCATCCACATTCTTAGAGTGCTGTCTCATAGAAGAGGAATTAATTGGATCTAAACTAAAAATTACTTTAGGAATAAAAATAGTGCCAGAGTCTTTATTTGCTTTTCTAGTAATGCTGTGCAATCGCCTGGATTTAAAAAATTAACCTCTTGCATTTTGCTTAAGTAAGGAGGAGCACCACACTTAAACAGTAAGACTAGCTTTCATGAATATTCGGTGTGTGTGTATTTTTAGAACTTTTAATTGTACCCTGATGCAGCTGCCAGACTCCCAGAAAAGGGTTGGAAAGCCCGTAGTCTTTAGAGGTTCGCCTCCACAGAAGTTTAATTTTCTGGGCCTGAGGATTGTTACAAATGAAGTAACACATAACCAGAAGGAGCATTCTGCTTTGCCATATGCATTTCAGCCTATAAGACTTGAAATAGTAAAGTTTTATTTTAAAGTTTCTTTTTTTGTTTTGTAATGGTTTATGGCAAGCTTCTCTAAATGTGAGCATAAAGACGCTTGATTATATTTTTAAATATTGCTCTTTGTTTGCCCACATGGTAAGTCATTAAATGCCATTTTAAGTGTGAGTTGTGGAAGATATCTAAATATTATATCTATGTATTGGTACTTATTAAAATGACATCAGTTACACTATTGTGTTTCTGAAGAATTAAGTTTATTAAACACCTAGTGTTTAGTATCACTTACATGATTTTAGTGGTAAAACATTATGGTTACACATGCTATTGTGAAAATGCAAATTAAAAAGACAGTATTTTTAATGAAATGCAAAAGTTGTGTAAATGGAAACTTGTGAAAGCCTAGTTATGTAATCCACATTTTAATTTTTTATGTGTCTTTTCACTTAATACAGTCCGGATTTTTACATGCAGATAAAATGTATAACTCTTCTAGAAGGTTGTTAAGTGATTTTCACTTTTAGAGCATTCCTGCCTAGGCGCATTAGTTCATCAAGGTCTTAATCACTTCTTGAACTTCTAGGAGTTAAGAGAGTTGACATGAGTGTGATTTATGACCTTAACTAGCTGATTATATGTACTGGAATCAGAAAATACAAATTGAAATTTGATTTAAATATATTCATTTCCTATGATGGGCTTCCTTGGTGGCTCAAATGGTAAAGAATCTGCCTGGAATGCAGGAGACCCCAGTATGATTCCTGGGTCGGGAAGATCTGCTGGAGAAGGGATAGGCTACCCACTCCAGTATTCTTGGGCTTTCCTGCTGGCTCAGCTGGTAAAGAATGTGCCTGCAATGCGGGAGACCTGGGTTCAATCCCTTGGTTGGGAAGATCCTCTAGAGAAGGGAAAGGCCACCCACTCCAGTATTCTGGCCTGGAGAATTCCATGGACTGTATAGTCCATGGGGTCACAAAGAGTCGGACACAACTGAAAGAAATAGGATGTAAATTGTATTATGGATGGGGAGGCTGATCTAGAAGGGCTGTTCCCACCTGACCCCCCAACCCCACCAGTATGGACGGGGAGGCTGATCTAGAAGCACTGTTCCCACCTGACCCCCCAACCCCACCAGTATGGACGGGGAGGCTGATCTAGAAGGACTGTTCCCACCTGACCCCCCAACCCCACCAGTATGGATGGGGAGGCTGATCTAGAAGGACTGTTCCCACCTGACCCCCCAGCCCCACCAGTATGGATGGGGAGGCTGATCTAGAAGCACTGTTCCCACCTGACCCCCCAGCCGCACCAGATACACATGTACACAACAGCAGTAAGGGAAAAGCAAGCATAAAAATGAACAGCAGAACTAAGGGACAGTAATGTCAGGTCATAGTAGGAAAGGAGTTTGAGGAATTGGAGGGAGGAGTGGACCTAAGTTCAAAGAAAGAGCAGTGTGGAAAGGGACTATCAGCTTTTGATGAAACAGCGATGTGTTAAAAATCTACTTTGGAGGGACTTCCCAGGTGGTCCAGCGGTTAAGACTTCGCCTTCCATTGCAGAGGGTACAGGTTCGATTCCTGGTCGGGGAGCAAAGATGCCACAAACCTCAAGGCCAAAAAAGAAAAAAGAAAACCCCAGAAAACAGAAGCATATTGTAACAAATTCAATAAAGACTTTAAAAAATTTATTAAAAAAAAAAAAATCTCCTTTGGGGTCAGTCTGCCTCTGGACTGATTTTGGAATGGAAGGAGAAGGACTGCGCAACCCATCAGAAGACCTTCCCCGCAAACAGGGTTTGGTCCAAAGTGGCATGGCAGAGGGGGACAGAGGAAACGATGGGCAGCAGAGAATCCAGGCTGAATGGGTGCGAAAAGAGTATGCTGGTGTCCTTCATACGCTCTCTGAGCCACAGAGCTGGCTACAGGCCTGTCACAGAAACCCTTCAAAGTCCTGGCTTTCTAAGGGGCCACCAAAGTTGGAACAAACAGAAATATCAGGGGCCCAAAGTATAGCTTCTGCAGTAAGTTGATCATTTTATTAAAGGGACATGGAAGCTCGTTATGTTTGAGGTAGAAAAAAGCCTAGTACATTTCCATCCAGGAATGAAGTAAACCAATTAATTTTTTTAAATACCCACTTCATTGTATGTTAGCCGCTTCCCTGGTGGCTCAGACAGTAAAGCATTTGTCTGCAATGTGGGAGACCCAGGTTCTATCCCTGGGTGGGGAAGATCCCTTGGAGAAGGCAGTAGCAGCCCACTCGAGTCCTCTTGCCTGGAGAATCCCATGGACAGAGGAGCCTGGTGGGCTGCAGTCCATGGCGTCATGAAGAGTCGGACACGGCTGAGCGACTTCACTTTCACTTTCAGTGAGATAGCAGTAACATTTTTGTTTAATTCCATATCACAAATTGCTTATGTGGGAGTTTTGTGGTTTTTTTTTTTTTCCAGTAGATGTTCTTTGTGTGAAGAAAAACTGTTGTTTTTAAGTAAAGTGTAAGCCTAGTTTATGTAGCAAATATCCTTATTTTGCTGTTAACCTGAAAACATGAGAAAGAGCTGCTTTGTGCCTGGAGCGGACTTTTCCGATGTGTAAGAGCCCATGAGACTGTTCTGTGGGAAGGTAGCTGAGGCCCGCATATCTGGGCCTCTTAGCTGAGCCTGCAACCGTCCTCGGTGACCAGAGGCACTGGGTGCTGTAGTTGCTGTTGTTAGAAACCTTTTTACTGGAGGTAGAAACGCTGTAAGAACCCTGGGGAGCCGTCCTCAGACCGCGCCACCATTAACTTGGTAACCATTCGTTTCCTGTGTCTGTGGCTCTGGCTTGTAAATAGATTTGTACATGAATGTTCTGTACCATGCTTTATATTGCGCATGTAAGTAGTGTCTTATGATGTTTGTCTTTTGCTGTCTCACTGACCTGACTTAGTATGATGATCTCTAGATCCATCCATGTTACTGCTGCTGTTAAGTCACTTCAGTCGTGTCCGACTCTGTGTGACCCCATAGACAGCAGCCCAGCAGACTCCCCTGTCCCTGGGATTCTCCAGGCAAGAACACTGGAGTGGGTTGCCATTTCCTCCTCCAATGCATGAAAGTGAAAAGTGAAAGTGAAGTCACTCAGTCGTGTCCGACTCTTAGCGACCCCATGGACTGCAGCCCAGCAGGCTCTTCCGTCCATGGGACTTTCCAGGCACGAGTCCTGGAGTGGGGTGCCATTGCCTTCTCCCCATTTTACTGCAGGTGGCATTATTTCATTCTTTTTTTATACACTTATTTTTAATTGATTGCTTTACAATATTGGCTTGATATCTGTCATACATCAACATGAATTAGTCATCCATTATGTGCGTGTGTATCACGTCTTCTTTATACATTCATCTGTTAATGAACATGTAGGTTGCTTTTATGTCTTGGCTACTGTAAATCGTGCTGCCAAGGACATTAAGGTGTGTATATCTTTTTGAATTACAGTTTTCACCTTTTCCAGGTATATCCCCAGGAGTGGGATTGCTAGATCTTATGCTGAATGTATTTTTATTTTTAGTTTTGTAAGGAGCCTCCATACTGTCTTCCACACTGGCTTTACCAGTTTGCATCTGCACAAGCAGTGTATGAGGGTTCCTTTTTCTCCACACCCTCTGCACCATGTATTATTTGTAGACTTTTTAATGATGGCCCTTCTGACTGGTGTAAGGTGTTACCTCCTTGTAGTTTTGATTCACATTTCTCTAACAATAGTGAGAATGAACATATTTTCATATGCCTGTTGACTGTCTGCATTTCTTCCTTGAAGAAATGTCTGTTTCGGTTTTCCGTCCACTTTTTAACTTTTTTTTCATATTAAGCTGTATGAATTGTTAATATATTTTGCAAATTAAGCCTTTATTGTTTGCATCATCTGCAAATATTTTCTCCCATTCCATAGTCTGACTATTAATTTTGTTTATGATTTCCTTTGCTGCTCAAAAGCTTTTGCGTTTTATTAGGTCTCATTTGCTTATTTTTGTTTTTATTTCCATTACTCTAGGAGATGGATTCAAAAAAGTACTGCTGTGATTCATGTCAAAAAGTATTCTGTGTTTTCCGCTAAGAGTTTTATAGTATGTGGTCTTAAATTTAGGCTTTTAATCCATTTTTAAGCTCATTTCTATATGTGGTATTAGAGAATTCTAATTTCTGTCTTTTACATGAAGCCATCCAGTTTTCACAGCACCCCTTACTGAAGAGAGTGTCTTTTCTCAGTTGTATATTCTTGCCTCCTTTGTCGTAGATTAATTGACCATAAGTGCATGGGTTTATTTCCGGGCTTTCTATGCTGTTCCATTGATGTACGTATCTGTTTTTGTGCCAGTACCGTACTGTTTTGATCACTGTTGCTTTGTATTATAGTGTGAAGTCAGAGAGCCTGATTCCTCCAGCTCTGTTCTCCTTTCTAAGCATAGTTTTGACTCTGCATGGTCTTCTGTGTTTCCATACAAATGAAAAATTTTTTTGTTCTAATTCTGTGAAAAATGCTGTTGGTAGCTTGATAGGGATTGCATTGAAACTGTAGATGGTTGGGTAGTATGGTCATACTAGCAATATTGATTTTTTCCAATTCAGTAGCACAGTTTAATTTCTTTCATCACCATCCTATCATTCTGAGTACTGGTCTTTTGCCTCCTTAGGTAGGTTTGTCCTAAATATTTTTTATTTTTCATACAGTGTTAACTGGGATTGTTTCCTTAATTTCTCTTTCTGGTACTTAACTGTTAGTATATGAGAAATGCAGCAGATTTCTGTATGTTAATTTTGTATCCAGCAATGTTATAGAATTAATTGATGAGCTCTAGCAATGTTCTGGAAGTGACTTTAGGATTTTCTATGTATAACATCATGTCTTCTGGACATGATGTTAACAGTTTTACTTCTTACTTTACAATTTAGATTCCTTTTATTTCTCTTTCTGATTTCTGTGGCTTGGACTTCAAAATTATGTTGAATAAAAGTGGTGAGAAAGTGGGCATCCTTCTCTTGTTCCTGATCTTCAAGAAATGCTTTCAGCTTTTTACTATTGAGTTTGTTAGCTATGGGTTTGTCATGTATGGCCTTGACTGTGTTAAAGTATTCAGTTCAGTATCGTGTCCGACTCTGCGACCCCATGAACCGCAGCATGCCAGGCCTCCCTGTCCGTCACCAACTCCCATGTCCATTGAGTCAGTGATGCCATCCAACCATCTCATCCTCTGTTGTCCCCTTCTCCTCCTGCCCTCAATCTTTCCCATCATCAGGGTCGTTTCAAATGAGTCAACTCTTCGCATGAGGTGGCCAAAGTATTGGAGTTTCAGCTTCAACATCAGTCCTTCCAATGAACACCCAGGACTGATCTCCTTTAGGATGGACTGGTTGGATGTCCTTGCAGTCCAAGGGACTCTCAAGAGTCTTCTCCAACACCACAGTTCAAAAGCATCGATTCTTCAATGCTCAGCTTTCTTTATAATCCAACTCTCATATCCGTACATGACCACCGGAAAAACCATAGCCTTGACTAGACGGACCTTTGTTGGCAAAGTAATGTCTCTGCTTTTGAATATGCTATCTAGGTTGGTCATAACTTTCCTTCCAAGGAGTAAGTGTCTTTTAATTTCATGGCTGCAATCACCATCTCCAGTGATTTTGGAGCCCAGAAAAATAAAGTCAGCCACTGTTTCCCCATCTATTTCCCATGAAGTGATGGGACCAGATGCCATGATCTTAGTTTTCTAAATGTTGAGCTTTAAGCCAACTTTTTCACTCTCCTCTTTCACAATCATCAAGAGACTCTTTAGTTCTTCTTCACTTTCTGCCATAAGGGTGGTGCCACCTGCATATCTGAGGTTATTGATATTTCTCCTGGCAGTCTTGATTCCATCTTGTGCTTCCTCCAGCCCAGTGTTTTTCATGATGTACTCTGCATATAAGTTAAATAAGCAGGGTGACAATATATAGCCTTGACGTACTCCTTTTCCTATTTGGGACCAGTCTGTTGTTCCATGTCCAGTTCTAACTGTTGCTTCCTGACCTGCATACAGGTTTCTCAAGAGGCAGGTCAGGTGGTCTGGTATTCCCATCTCTTTCAGAATTTTCCAGAGATTGCTGTGATCTACACAGTCAAAGGCTTTGGCATAGTCAATAAAGCAGAAATAGATGTTTTTTTTTCTGGAACTCTCTTGCTTTATCGATGATCCAGCAGATGATGGCAATTTGATCTCTGGTTCCTCTGCCTTTTCTAAAACCACCTTGAACATCTGGAAGTTCACGGTTCGCATATTGCTGAAGCCTGGCTTGGAGAATTTTGAGCATTACTTTGCTAGTGTGTGAGATGCGTGCAATTATGCGGTAGTTTGAGCATTCTTTGGCATTGCCTTTCTTAGGGATTGGAATGAAAACTGACCTTTTCCAGTCCTGTGGCCACTGCTGAATTTTCCAAATGTGCTGGCATATTGAGTGCAGCACTTTCACAGCATCATCTTCCAGGATTTGAAATAGCTCAACTGGAATTCCATCACCTCCACTAGCTTTGTTCATAGTGCTGCTTTCTAAGGCCCACTTGACTTCACATTCCAGGATGTCTGGCTCTAGGTCAGTGATCACACCATCGTGATTATCTGGGTCGTGAAGATGTTTTTTGTACAGTTCTTCTGTGTATCTTTGCCACTTCTTAATATCTTCTGCTTCTGTTAGGTCCATACCATTTCTGTCCTTTATCGAGCCCATCTTTGCATGTAATGTTCCCTTGGTATCTCTAATTTTCTTGAAGAGATCTCTAGTCTTTCCCATTCTATTGTTTTCCTCTATTTCTTTGCATTGATCTCTAAGGAAGGCTTTCTTATCTCTCCTTGCTATTCTTTGGAACTCTGCATTCAATTGTATATGTCTTTCTTTTTCTCCTTTGCTTTTGGCTTCTCTTCTTTTCACAGCTATTTGTAAGGCCTCCTCAGACAGCCGTTTTGCTTTTTTGCATTTCTTTTCCATGGGGATTGTCTTGATTCCTGTCTCCTGTACAATGTCACGAACCTCTGTCCATAGTTCTTCAGGCACTCTGTCTGTCAGATCTAGTTCCTTAAATCTATTTCTCACTTCCACTGTATAGTCATAAGGGATTTGATTTAGGTCATACCTGAATGTTCTAGTGGTTTTCTCCACTTTCTTGAATTTCAGTCTGAATTTGGCAATAAGGAGCATGTATGCCCATTTTCTGTTGAGGTTTTAATTTTTATCATAAATTGATATTGAATTTTATCAAAAGCTTTTCCTGAATTTATTGAGATGATATATTGAGATTATTCTTTAATTTGTTAATGTGTGTCAGATTGATTTGTGGATATTCAAAAATCCTCTCATTCCTGAGATAAATCTCACTTGATCATTGTGTGTAATCCTTTTAATATATTATTGGAGTTTAGTAGCTAGTATTTTGTTGAGTATTTTTGCAAATGTTTTCATCTGTGATATTGGCCTATAATTTAATTTTCTTTTCATGTGATATCTTTGTTTTATTTTGGTATCAGGGTGATGATGGCCTCAGAATGAGGTTGGAAATGTTCCTTTGTCTGCAATTTTGGGATAGTTTCAGAAGGATAGGTGTTAATTCTTCTCTAAACGTTTGGTAGAATTCACCTGTGAAGCCATCTGGTCCTTGACTTTTGCTTGGTGGGAGTTTCTCAATTAATGAATCAGTTTCAGTACTGGTAACTGGTCTGTTAATATTTTCCATTTCTTCCTGGTTCACTCTTGGGAGATTATAGCTTTCTAAGAATTTATTCATTTCTTCTAGATTGTCCATTTTGTTGACATATCAATTCAGTTCAGTTCAGTTGCTCAGTCACGTCTGACTCTTTGTGACCCCTTCAACTGCAGCATGCCAGGCTTCGCTGTCCATCACCAACTCCCAGAGCTTGCGCAAACTCAATGTCCATTGAGTCTGTAATGCTATCCAAGCAGCTCATCCTCTGTTGTCTCCTTCTCCTGCTTTCAATCTTTCCCATCATCAGGGTCTTTCCAGTGAGTCAGTTCTTTGCATCAGGTGGCCAAAAGTATTGGAGTTTCAGCTTCAACATCAGTCCTTCCAATGAATATTCAGGACTAATTTCCTTTAGGATTGACTGGTTTGATCTCCTTGTTGTCCAAGGGACTCTCAAGAGTCTTTTCCAACACCACAATTCAAAAGCATCAATTCTTCATCACTAAACTTTCTTTATAGTACAACTCTCACATCTGTACATGACTACTGGAAAAACCATAGCTTTGACTAGACAGACCTTTGTCAGCAAAGAAATGTCTCTGCTTATTAATATGCTATCTAGGTTGGTCATAGCTTTTCTTCCAAGTAGCAAGCATCTTTTAATTTCATGGCTGCAGTCACCATCTGCAGTGATTTTGGAGCCCAGAAAATAAAGTCTATCACAGTTCCCATTGTTTCCCCATCTATTTGCCATGCAGTGATGGAACTGAATGCCATGATCTTAGTTTTTTGAATGTTGAAATTTAAGCCAACTTTTTCACTCTCCTGTTTCACTTTCATTAAGAGGCTCTTTAGTTCACATATAGTGGCTTGGAATAGTCTCTTACGATCCTTTGTATTTCTGTGATGTCTGTTGTAACTTCTCCTTTTTCATTTTTGATTTTGTTGATTTGGACCCTGTCCCTTTTTTCTTAATGAATGTGGCTAATGGCTTATCAGTTTTATCTTTTCAGAGAACCAGATTTTAGTTTCATTGATCTTTTCTATTGTCTGTATTTCATTTGTGTCTGCTCTTTTTTTCTTTCCTTCTAATAACTTTGGGCTTCCCGGGTGGCACTAGTGGTAAATAACTCACCTGCCAATGCAGGAGACATAAGAGGTGTGGGTTCAGTCCCTGGGTTGGGAAGATCCCCTGGAGGAGGGCATGGCAGACCACTCCAGTATTCTCGCCTGGAGAATCCCATGGACAGAGGAGCCTGGTGGGCTACAGTCCTTAGGGTTGCAAAGAGTTGCTTCTGACTGAAGCCACTTAGCACACTAACTTTGGGTTTTGTTTATTCTTTCTCTAATTGCTTTAGGCATAAGATTAGGTTGCTTGTGTGAGAATTTTCTTGTTTCCTGAGGTTAGGTTGTATCGCCAAAAACTTGTCTCTTAGAAATGCTTTTACTGCATCCCATATGTTTCAGATCTGCATATTTTCATTTTTCTCTAGGTATTTTTTTAATTTCCTCTTTGAGTTCTTTAGTGATTCATTGGTTGTTTAGTAGCATATTGTTTACAGCCTCCATGTGTTTCTGTTTTGTGCAGTTTTTTTCTTATAGTTGATTTCTAGCCTCATAGTGTTATGGTTGGAAAAGATGCTTGATACGATTTCAGTTTTCTTAAATTTACCAAGCTTTGTTTAGTGGCCTAGCATGTGGTCTATCTTGGAGAATGTTCCGTATTCACTTGAAAAGAATATGTATTCTGCTGCTTTCAGATGGAATGCTCTATAAACATCAATCAAGACCATCTGGTCTAATGTGTCACTTAAGAGCTGTGTTTCCTTATTGATTTTCTGTCAGGATAATCTGTCCATTGTTGTAAAGTGGGGTGTTGAATTCCTCTGCTATTTTGTTAATGTGATTTCTCCTTTTATGCCCATTAACATTTACCTTAAATATTGAGATTCTCCTGTGTTGGGTGCATATATATTTACAGTTGTTACATCTTTTTCTTGGATTGATTCTTTTTTCATTATAGTGTGTCCTTTGTCTCTTGTAACAGTCTTTATTTTAAAGCTGATTTTGTCTTATGTAAGTTTCACTTCTCTGCCTTCCTTTGACTTATATTTGCATGGAATAGCTTTTTTCATCCCCTCCCTTTCAGTTTGCATGTTTCTCTAGATCTGATAGTAGTCTCTTGTAGGCAACATATATACAGGTTCTGTTTTGGTATCCAATAGCCAATCTATATCTTTTGATTGGAGCAGTTAATCTGTTTACATTTAAGGTAATTATCAATATGTATGTTCCTGTTGCCATTTTATTAATTATTTTGGATTTGCTTTTGTAGGTCTTCTTCCCCCTTCTTTTGTTTTCTTGTGATTTGATGACTGTCTTTAGTATTATGTTTAGATTTCTTTTTCTTGTGTCTATATCTGTTATAGATTTTTAGTTTGCAGTTACCATGAAGCTTTCGTATAGCTGTCGGTCTATGTATGTGCTTGTTTTAAATTGTTTACCTCTTAATTTCAAATGTATTTTAGGTACCTTGCATTTGTACTCTCCTTCCCTCGTGATTACTGGTTTTGATATTGTACATCTAATTGTTTTGTGTATCCTTTAACTGCTTATGGTGGATACA
The DNA here is from genome assembly GCF_029407905.1 of Bubalus kerabau. Taxonomy (NCBI): domain Eukaryota; kingdom Metazoa; phylum Chordata; class Mammalia; order Artiodactyla; family Bovidae; genus Bubalus; species Bubalus kerabau. The sequence continues at coordinate 11,792,220 of NC_073639.1, read as the reverse complement.
GATGAATTTACTACTTTTGTCTTTTAACCAACCTACAAGCTTTGTGTGTGGAGATTTCTTACCTCTATATGTTTGCTTTACCAGTGAGCTTTTCCATTTCATAATTTTATTGTTTCTAATTGTGGCCTTTTCTGCCTGGAGAAATTCCACTAGCATTTGTTGTGAAGTTGGTTTGATGGTGCTGAGTTCCTTTAGTGTTTGCTGGTCTGTAAAGCTTTTGATTTCTTCATCATATAGAATCAGAGCCTTGTTGGATACAATATTCGTGATGGTAGTTTCTTTTTCTCTTTCATCACTTTAAGTATATTATGCCATCCACTTCTGGCCTGCAGAGTTGCTGCTGAAAAATCAGCTGATAGCCTTATGGGAGTTCTGTTGCATGTTATTTGTTGCTTTTAATATTCTCTTTTTATCTTTAATTTTTATCATTTTGATTAATGTTTCTTGGTGTGCTCCTCTGTGGGTAATCTGTTATGGGACTCTGTGCTTCCTGGACTTGGGTCACGGTTTCCTTTCCCAGGTTAGGGAAGTTTTCAGCTATTCTGTTCCAGCATTTTCTCAGCACCTCCCTCCACCCCCCCCACCCCCTTCTCATTCTGGGATTCCTATAATCCCTTAGCATGCTTGATATTGTTCCACAGGTCTCTTAAACTGTCCTCATTTCTTTTCATTCTTTTCTCTGTTCAGCAGCAGTGATTTCCACACCACTGTGTCTTCCAGCTCACCGAAATGATGTTCTGCCTCCTTTAGTCTACTGTTGATTCCTTCTAGTATAGTTTTCATTTCAGTTATCGTGTTCTTCAATTCTCTTTGGTCGTTCTTTATATTTTCTAATTCTTTGTTAAAAACTTCTAATTTCTTGCTCTGTGCTTTCATTCTCCTGAATTCTTTGATCATCTTTATGATCATTACTCTGAACTTTTTCTCAGATAGGTTTTCCATCTCCATGTCACTTAAAACCCCGTCTTCTGGGATTTTATTTTGTTTCTTCAGCTGAAACATATTCCCCTGTTCCCTCATTGTGTGTGAATTGCTGTTTGTACTTTTGTGTATGCGGTAGGTTAGTGAAGTTTCTCAACGTTGGAGAAGTGGACCTCTGTAGAAGATGGCTTATGCATCCCAACAGTGTGCTTCTCCATTGTCCCCCAAGGCCTAGAGGCCAGCTGGTCCCAGGGTGGTCTCTGGCCTGCATTTGTGAAGTTGGTCTGCAGGCTGTGGAACTGGACTTTCTTGCTTCTGGTGTCTGCCCCCTGGTGGGTGAGGCTGGTGTGGAGGTTTGGGCAGGCTTTGTAATTTGAGGGACCAGCGCCTGCCCACTGGTGGGTGAGACTGGGTCTTGGTCCCCTGGTGGGCAGGGGAGTGTCTAGAGGCAACTGTGGGCTCAGGGAATCTTTAGGCGGCCTGTCTGCTGATGGGTGTCCCAGCAGGGGAGCCTACAGGCTATTGGGTGGGACCAGGTCTTGGTGCCAAGATGTCAGCCTCTAGGAGAGCTCACAGATGGCTTTTCCTGATGCTTATCACCAGTGTGCGTATCCCCAGGGGGAGCCAGAGTCTACTCCTCCCTCCCCCCACCCTCCACAGGAGAGCTCCAAGACTGGCAGGCTCCTATCAAATCACTACTTTGCCATTGGCCCCTGTGCCTGTGAGGTTTTGCGTGGGCCCTTTAAGAGTGAAGTCACTCTGTTTCCCAGTCCTGTAGCACTGGTGTCGTCAAGCCCCACTGACCCTCAAAACCAAATGCTCGGGGCTCCTCGTCCTAGTGCTGGGCCGCTGGGCTGCGGGGCCTGATGTGCTGCTCAGAACTCTCATTCCTGTGGGAGGATCTCAGTAATACAATTATTCTCCAGTGTGTGGGTCGCCCACCCAGGGAGTATGGGATTTGATTATATCGTGTACCCATTCCTCCTGGATTTCCCTTGTGGCTCAAACATTGAAGAATCTGCCTGCAATGCAGGAGACCTGGGTTCAGTCCTTGGGTCGGGAATGGAGAAGGGAATGGCAACCCACTCCAATATTCCTGCCTGGAAAACCCCATGGACAGAGGAACCTGGTGGGTGGAGTTGCAAAGAGTCAGACATAACTGATTAACACTTTTATCCCAGCTACCCATCTTGTTGTGCTTCCTTCTTTGTTAGTTGTAGATCTTTGCTGGTAGGCTCCAGTCTTGTTCATCAATGATCGTTGTGTGACTCGCTGTGATTTTGGAGTGCTCTTGAGAGGAGGTGAGCTTATTGTTGTTCAGTCACCCAGTCGTGTCCACCTCTTTGTGACCACATGGACTGCAGCACGCCAGGCTTCCCTGTCCTTCATCATCTCCTGAAATTTGCCCAAGTTCATGTCCATTGCATGGATGATGCCATCCAGCCATCTCATCCTCTGATGTCCTCTTCTCCTTCTGCCCTCCATCTTTCCTAGCATCAGGGACTTTTCCAGTGAGTTAGCTGTTTGCACCAGATGACCAAAATACTGGAGCTTCAGCTTTAGCATCAGTCCTTCCATGAGTATTCAGGGTTGATTTCCCTTAAGATTGACTCATTTGATCTCCTTGCTGGCCTAGGGACTTTCAGGAGTCTTCTCTAGCACCACAGTTTGAAGGCATCAATTCTTTGGCATTCTGCCTTCTTTATGGTCCAGCTCTCAGAACTGTTCATGACCACTGGGAAGACCACAGCCTTCACTTATACAGACCTTTGTTGGGATGGTAATGTCTCTGCTTTTCAACACACTGTGTAGGTTTGTAATAGCTTTCCCGCTGAGCAGCAATCATCTGATTTCGTTGCAGCGGTCACCGTCCACAGTGATTTTAGAGCCCAAGAAGAGGAAATCTGTCACTACTTCGGTCTTTGCTCCTTCCATTTGCCATGAAGTAATGGGGCTGGATGCCTTGATCTTAGTTTTTTAATATTTAGTTTTAAGCCAGCTCTTTCACCCTCATCAAGAAGCACTTTAGTTCCTTTTCATTTTCTGCCATTATATTGACATCATCTGCACATCTGAGGTTGTTGATATTTCTCTCACCTGTTTTGTTTCTAGCTTGTAACTCATCCAGCCTTTCTCATGATGTGCTCAGCATATAGGTTAAACAAACAGGGTGAAAGCAGACAACAAAGGTGAGCTTAGTGTCCTTCTGTTCTGCCATCTAATAAAAGCAGAAGATATTAAGAGGTGGTAAGAATACACAGAAGAACTGTACACAAAAAAGATTTTCATGACCCAGATAACCATGATGGTGTGATCACTCACCCAGAGCCAAATATCCTGGAGTCCAAAGTCAAGTGGGCCTTTGGAAGCACCACTATGAAAAAGCTAGTGGAGGTGATGGAATTCCAGGTGAGCTATTTCAAATCCTAAAAGATGATGCTGTTAAAAGTGCTGCACTCAATATGCCAGCACATTTGGAAAACTCAGCAGTGGCCACAGGACTGGAAAAGGTCAGTTTTCATTCCAGTCCCAAAGAAAGGCAATGCCAAAAAATGCTCAAACTACCAAACAATTGCACTAATCTTACACACTAGCAAAGTGATGCTCAAAATTCTCCAAGTAGGCTTCAACAGTACACAAACCAAGAACTTCAGGATGTTCAAGCTGGATTTAGAAAAGGCAGAAGAACCATACATCAAATTGCCCACAAACGTTGGATCATCAAAAAAGCAAGAGAGTTCCAGAAAAACATCTACTTCTGCTTTATTGACTATGCCAAAGCCTTTGACTGTGTGGATCACAATAACCTGTGGAAAATTCTGAAAGAGATGGGAATACCAGACCACCTGACCTGCCTCCTGAGAAATCTGTATGCAGGTAAAGAAGCAACAGTTAGAACTGGACATGGAACAACAGACTGGTTCCAAATTGGGAATGGAGTATGTCAAGGCTGTATATTGTCACACTGCTTATTTAACTTATATGCAGAGAACATCATGGGAAATGCTGGGCTGGATTAAGCACAAGCTAGAATCAAGATTGCTGGGAGAAATGTAAATAACCTCAGGTATGCAGATGACATCACCCTTATGGCAGAAAGCAAAGAAGATCTAAAGAGCCTGTTGATGAGAATGAAAGAAGAGAGTGAAAAAGCTGGCTTAAAACTCAACATTGAGAAAACTAAGATCATGGCATCTGGTTCCATCCCTTCATGGCAAATAGATGGAGAAGCAATGCAAACAGTGGCTGACTTTATTTTTTGGGGCTCCAAAATCACTGCAGATGGTGACTGCAGCCATGAAATTAAAAGATGCTTGCTCCTTGGAAAAAAAGCTATGACCAACCTAGACAGCATATTAAATAGCAGAGACATTACTTTGCCAACAGAGGTCCATTGTCAAAGTTATGGTTTTTCCAGTAGTCATGTATGGATGTGAAAGTCAGACCATAAAGAAAGCTGAAGCACCAAAGAATTGATGCTTTTGAACTGTAGTGTTGGAGAAGACTCTTGAGAGTCCCTTGGACTGCAAGGAGATCCAACCAGTCAATTCTAAAGAAAATCAATCCTGAATATTCACTGGAAGGACCAATGCTGAAGCTCCATTGTTTTGGCCACCTGATGGGAAGAACTGACTCCTTAGAAAAGACTCTGATGCTGGGAAAGATTGAAGGCAGGAGGAGAAGGGGATGACAGAGGATGAAATGATTGGATGGCGTCACCAACTCAAAGGACATGAGTGAGCAAGCTCTGGGAGTTGGTGATGGACAGGGATGCCTGGCATGCTGCAGTCCATGGGGTCGCAAAGAGTCGGACACAACTGAGTGACTGAACTGATTCTGCCATCTCGGCACCTCTCACCATCCTTGCCTCCTGACTGTTCTGTTTCTTCTCTGGGTGACATGTGCTGTCCCTCCTGTTGAGTCGGAAGCCTGGGAGCAAGACCAGCTACATCATTGGTAGGGCCCAGTGCAAAGTGAAAATGCAGGGCTCCTTGTGGAGATGAATGTGGGGATAAGCTGTGGCATCCTCACTTTCTCTCAGAATCTTGTGAGACTTGGAAGGACTCCTCGCCTTCCACCAAACTGGAGAACTCAGGACTGGCTGCTGCTTGCACAGCCTCACACGTCCTGCCTGTGCTTCAGTGTCAGGGAGAACGGAGCTCCCTCCAGCCCTCCTCATTCAGCTCAATTTTGTTAACAGTAACGTTCTTCTGAGAGGAGTGGTTGACTTCTTCAGACATTCAGTGCTAGGTGGTAGATTCCAAAACACAAGAGAGCCTCACTGTTGATGGTAGTTATGTTCTATAAAGTTGCTACAGACGCTGAATTAGCAAATATTGATATATTTCTCCTGGGTAACAGAGTTAGGTTCCTGTGAACCCATGGTCACAACTTTCATCAACCAGTCAGTACACAATCTTGTTTTAAGTGTGTTTCGGTTGAATGCTGCTTTATTTAATATATATTTAATATATAGTGTTCATCCATTTAGGATGATGCACTCAGGACCGACAGGGCTGTAACTCCTGGCCACACGAACTGTGTCTAACGCGTGTATTTTTCTCTGTGAGGCACATCACGACCTTCTTGAACCTCGGAACATTAGGTAGCGCTTCAGCTCTACATTTGGGGGACATTTTGAGAGAGAAATGATAGCAAGCCCCCAAATACAGAAACAATGGCACTAAATAGATCTCTCATGTGTGAGCAGGGACCCGACAACAGAGTGTCACTTTGTTCAAACTCAGCTGGGAATGGTTGGGTGGCTCACATTTTTTTGTCACTGTGCTCATGTCAGCGAATGACTGCAGAAGTGCCATGAGTGTTGATTTAGGGCCAAAAATACATTGTAGAAAGTAGGCAAATTTGCAACTGTAGGATCTGCAGCTGAGGATCAAGTGCACTTGGGATGTCAGCTGTTTTATCATAGTGAGTTGACTTGTGATGCAAAACTGTGTATCAGCGTGGCAAAAGGTGGTCACTGTTTGTTTTGTTTTGTTTTTTTTTTGAAGGCTGGTATAATATGTAATACATTCATATGACGAACCAACGCAGTGTTTTTTAAAATTTGAGAGAGCTGATTCAAAAGATAGAAAAAGTTGTTCTGTGTCAGACACTTTCAAATTAAACCTGAAATACATTTACTTCTCTCTGATAAGAGAATGTGAAGGTGTTGTGGGTTTGATAACCCACGGTGCTAATAACCATCATTGAGTGTCAGCTAATTACAGTGTGTAAAAATAAAGTATCCAGCTAATGGTAGGTTACATTAGTTTCAGTTCTTGAGTCATCTTGTGTAAACAAAAGTTGTAAGAAAATGAGATGAAAAAAGTTGAGATAGTACAGAGTATATAAGGGCTGTTATTACTCCCTTAAATACACTGGCAGTCTCCAAAATATTGTCCAGTCTCTTTAATGATTGCACGATTAAAGGAATTCCTTTGGAAAACAGAGTTCAGTGTTTGTGATACAACATTAAAATTCAGGAAATGAGATTGCACGTTTTGAAAGCATTCTCTGAATGACACTTTTGTGTTCAAAATATTGTGAGACATCCTATGGTAGGGACTGTTTTGTGAAATAAACAGATAAAGCAGTACTTGATGTGTTGACAAGATAACTGGAAACATCTTGGGAGATTTCAGTCACTCATAGATGCAGGGTGTGTCTATTTGTGTTTATGTGTATGTAGCAAGGGCTCATGGTATGTGTCAGTGTTCTTTGGTTTTGTTTCTTGCATGTTTCTTGGCTTTGTTTTTTGATCTCCAGGGAAGTCTGGAGGGTCACAGTTTACGGGGTCACAAAGAATCAGACACGACTGAGCGACTATAAGTTGTCTTATCACCTTTAAACCAATCATGTACAGTGATGGTATAATAGTTAAGTGCTGGGTAGCATCAATAATTGCTTTCTTGTTGCAAAGGTTTTGAAATATCCAAAAGTCTTTTGTTTTTCTGTCTTCTCAAAATCCATCTGCTTTCTGAAGCCTGGTGTGTTCTGGGCTTATGGTTTGAGTTTGTGGTGGTTCTTCACAGTAGTTCTCTGAGAAATGCTCCCTCTCTCCTGGCGGCCTTCCGTTTCACTCAGGAGGCCAGACTAGCAATGGCCTCACTCTCGCTTTTGATACTATTTTGGTCTTTAAATGAGTTCATCTTCTAAATAACTGTTTACTGACTTTCCTTAGCCAGATGATAATGTTAAACCATTGACAAAACCCCAGTTTCATTCATTATATAATGAAATGGTTACTTAGAATGCTTTTAAACTATTTATAAACCAAATTTTAGAAGACTGGTTTTCTAAATTATTATTTTTCCCTATTCTCTGGGCAGTGCTTTCAAAAAAGTCAAAATCCACTGTGCCTCACCCCCCTTCACAAACATACACGTACCATACATATGTGTACACACACATTATATATATATGCATGTGTGTGTGTATCAGTATTCCAGAGTTCTAGGTTGTATTTGGGAAAGGCATTCTTAGAGACTCAAAGTGCATATTAGCTTATCAGAAGCTTTGAAAAATCCTTCAATGACAAAGCCTGTTGGTGCAGGAATCCCCAGCTCTGGGGCCACGGACTGGTAATGGCCCATGACCTGTTACAAGCCAGGCCGTACAGCAGGAGATGAGTTGCAGAGAGCGAGTGAAGCTTCATCTGTATTCACAGCTGCTCCCCATCGCTCACATTACCAGCGGAGCTCCCCCTCCTGTCAGATCAGTGGCGGCATAATAAATATAATGCACTTGAATCATCCTGAAATCTTCCCCCGCTCCCTCAACCCTCCTGGTCCGTGGAAAAATTGCCTTCTGTGAAACTGGGCCCTGGTGTTATGTTAGAACATTTCCCAAAGCATTTGATCATAGACCCCTTCGTTGCGGAATACCCTATTAGTATCCCCTTGAGCTCATGTTCTGTAAAATGCTGCCCTGAAGAGAAACAGGCATTTAAATGTTATTACTCACTCAAATATAGTGAGTGTCTACTATGGGCCAACCACCAAGCTAAGCAGAAGGCATGTAATTGGTAACTAATGGTTTTTGCCGCCTTCACGGGGAGAGCAGCGAATGAGACAGAACGCAGTGTGATGGGTGACAGGGACCTGGTGGTCAGAACAGGTGCTGCTGTGAAAGACCGAGAAGGGCGGGGACTAACCCATCCTCAGCAGGATGGGTTCTTTCATTCACTTTGCAAAAATGTCTGAATAGGTTGAATTGGGGCTACAGCTGTGAATAAGAAAGGCCTCTGCTGGCATGAAGGTTAAATTCCATCATGGAAAGGCAGAAGATAAGTCATTTAGCATTTTTGACAGTAAAAAGTTCCATGAAGAAAATGAAGTTTGAGATGCTGCTCCTGGTAAGTCGCTTCAGTCGTGTCTGACTCTGTGCGACCCCATAGATAACAGCCCACCAGGCTTCCTTGTCCCTGGGATTCTCAAGGCAAGAACACTGGAGTGGGTTGCCATTTCCTTCTCCAATGCATGAAAGTGAAAAGTGAAAGTGAAGTCGCTCAGTTGTGTCCGACTCTTAGCAACCCCATGGACTGCAGCCTACCAGGCTCCTTTGTCCATGGGATTTTCCAGGCAAAAGTACTGGAATGGGGTGCCATTGCCTTCTCTGGAAGTTTGAGATAGCTGTGTATAAATGCAAGAGAGCTGGAAGTGGGTAAGCAGCTGTGAGGGTTCTGGTGAGGTGGGAACCACAGACTCCATAATGGCATCATGAATATACAGAGCTTTGTGGGTTTTATTCAGCTGCATCCATTGCCCAGGTGAGGAACAGACGATTTAAAAGCTGGGTTGACAGGAATTTGGGATTTCTCGGTCATGGGCAGTGAGAGGACGATCAAGTCATGGTAGTAGATCACGCAGGCTGAGCTGAATGGGGAAGGAAACCTGTATCGGGAGCAAGGAGGGTAGTAAATGGTTCAGATCCCAGAGATCAGTCAGTTCCCTTCAGTTGCTCAGTCGTGTACAACTCTTTGTGACCCCATAGACTGCACACGCCAGGCCTCTCTGTCCATCACCAACTCCCAGGGCTTAGTCAAACTCATGTCCATCGCGTTAGTGATGCCATCCAACCATCCCATCCTCTGTTGTCCCCTTCTCCTCCAGCCTTCAATATTTCCCAGCATTAGGGTCTTTTCTAATGAATCAGTTCTTTGCATCAGGTGGCCACAGTATTGGAGCTTCAGCATCAGTCCTTCCAGTAAATACTCAGGACTGATTTCCTTTAGGATTGACTGGTTTGATCTCCTTGCAGTCCAAGGGACTCACAAGAGCCTTTTCTAACACCACAGTTCAAAAGCAGAGATCAATATATGGCTGTATTAGAACTGAAAGAGCTAGAAAACAGGAAGTTTGTGGTCAGGGGGCTGTTTTAAAGATTTGGAAGTGGGGGTCCCCAGAATGAGGAGGTCCGGATTGCAGCAGTGAGCCACAGTGGCTGAGGACCTGCGGTGGTACTGGCCCTACTGGAGCTGAGGAGGCTGTCCTGACCATCAGCACCGGCTGTGATATCATTAGGATAATAGAAGGGATACTTGGTATGGACAGACCATGAACCAAGGTCTCAAGCTTTTAGGAAAATAGGGAGACTGTCAGAACTGGAAAATATGAAGTGATAGATTAGATGATATGAGACTCTGAGGAAGAGGGGATTTCTCTACATTCAGGGTAGAGAAGTGGTTGGAAGCATCGCTGTGAAGATGTAAGCAGGTTCTTCTTACCCTGCAGTGTAGGAGAGTCTCCAGGTGCCTGGAGTGTGGCTTCACCATAACCTGGGTTCTGAAGAGGCTGTGACTTCTCAGTGCAGTTGGTAACTGGCCGGCAGTAAAGTTCAAACCATGTCTTCTGGCTCTCTCTGCAGGGTCTGTCTTCCTAGCTGCAGAGATGTAGAGGCTACAAAAGAAAGATAATGATAAATTCATAAGCAGCCAAATAAATACTTTTTTTGATGAATGCTATCAGTAGTCTATCTACTGTGTAAAGTTGTATACATAATGGACCAAGCTTCTGGATTTTCATTTTTGAAAACCAAATTTGAAAATTTCTGGAAACCATTTTTGAGCTATGGACATCCAATATTTGAAAAATTATGTGATTCACAAAATGACTGCTCCCAGACATCCATCTGTGACCTGGTTTTCCTCCCCACGCCGGATCCCATGTCCCTGCCACATCCCTTCTTTCCTTTCCATCCTGCCTTGTTGTCCCTAACTGGCTAAAGTATTCATGGGAAACCTCAGCTAGCCTGCATCTCATCCTAGAGACCTTTGAGAGGTCATTGCTTCAAGTGTGTTTTCCTTGGAGCCTTAGCGAGAGGTACTGGTGCTGGAATGGTTTGTTTTAGAGATAAAGAACAGGAGCTTTGGGGGCTCCTCTGGCAGCCCAGTGGTTGGGACTCTGCGCTTTCACTGCCAGGGGTGAAGTTTCAGTCCCTAGCCAGGATCCCACAAGCTGTGTGGCATGGCCAAATAATAATAACAATAATAAGAGCTTTTCATTTGCACATAAATTGATTCCTGGGTCCACCTTTTTTATTGATGGGATAACCTTCATCAAGTAACCTCATTGCTCTTTAAAAAATGCGAATAAAGTAAAATTTATGCTAAAGCACTTAGCCCAGGGCTGACACATGGTACTTGGCAAGTGAAATGTCATGGTTCTTACTGGCATCCCCCGGGGTCCCTGCAGGAAGTAGTAGTGTTGGGGGCTGCTGGGGACGAGGCTCTGGAATCCGTTGCTCTACAGGGACATCCTTCCTTTTGATGTGCTTCTCTGCGAACGTGACCTGAGTCGCTGTCTCCCGTGGACTGGGAAGCCCAAGGGTGAAAGGCCAAATCTGGCCCGTGAGTAAGCTGGCCCTTCGTCTTTTGGGACTGTCAGTTAGGGGTCCTGAATCAGGACCGTCCATCAGAATCACCTGTGGAGCTTTAAAAAAGACCCCACGCCCCAGGAGATTCTTGTTAATAGACCTGGGGTAAGGCCTACACAAATGCATTTTAAATGTGCATAAACAGGTATATGAACTGATAGAAGGTAGGACTAATAATCAAAACTTCCCAGAGCTGTCAGGGTGAAGCTTGCCTCGTCCATCACAACAATTCACAGAATTATGTCAGTGATCTCTTGTTGCATAATAATCACCCTAAATTCAGTTGCATTCAGAAATCAGCACAATAAGCATTGCTCTGTCGCCCTTTCAGTGCTGGCTGCACAGCTCTCCCGGTGCCCGCTGAGCTGTGAGGTAGAGTGGGGGTGGCCTGGCAGGGGCTGCTTTCTGCCACAGCTTTCTCATGCTCCTGCCAGCAGCAGACCTGCCCAGGCCTTCCCATCGTCTGTGGGAAGCACAGGGGAGCAAGTGGAAATGTGCGTGGCCTCTTGAAGCCTGGACTCAGAACCTTGCTTCTGCCTCATTCTGTTTTGCAACAAGCCCTTGTGTCAAGGGGTGGTGAAGTGTATGCAGAAGACTTGGGTGCAGGGAGAGGTCAGGATTAGGGGACAGTAGTGAGGTCTGTCACAGAAGCCAGAGACATGTCTTTACTAGTGAAAGTGAAATAACTGCAGATGGAAAAAAATTGATGAAGCGTCCACTCTGCCAGGCTCAATGGTAAAATACCAAGAAAAAGGGACCAGAAACTGCCCGTAATGAAGGATTAGCAATACACATTATTAGTTTCCTCTAGGAGTGAAACAGACTTAGAGGGGGTGTAGGATTTTGAGAACTTCCCTCACTTTATAACTTTTTCCTCCCCATAGGAAAAATCACACAGGATTTAAATGAGTGTGGGAAAATTACTCATAAAATGTAACCCACTTGTATTTTCCTTATTTCCGTTCCATAACAAAATGTGTTGTGAAAATATTATTGAACCCCCAAACCACATTCTTTTTCAGCTACCGTCTAATTATAACCTTTCGTATGGAAGGGAGCTTTGTGGGAAGCGTTAGGTATTGGATTTTTTTTCTTTTTGGTTGTGTGCTCAGGCTTCTCTTTTTGCGTGCTTGGGCTCAGTTGCCCCTCAGCATGTGGAATCTTGGTTCCCTGACCAGGGACCAAACCCGCATCTTCTGCATTGCAAGGCAGATTCTTAACCGCTGGAGTACCAGAGAGATCCCTACACATTGGATTTTAAGATAAAGAAATTTGCTACTTCATCTGATGCTTTCGTTACAGATGTATGCATGAAATTTTTATCTCTGCCTGTTCTTCATTTGTAATGATAGAAGTTACTTCACAAGTTACGTATTGAGATTAGATGTAATAAAATATGAGAGTAGCTTCAAAGTTGAATATCATAAACCAGTAATAAATGGAAGACATTTCTCCCAAGAACAGAGGGTAAACTGTTGGGCTTCATGGCCAAATTACCTGGGTATGATTTCTGGCTTTGTCACACTGGCTGTGAAATGTTGGGCAAGGTAGGTTAACTCTCTTGCCTCAGTTCCTCCTTGTTTAAAAGGGAATGAACGTCCAATCTGGGCTTCCCTGATGGCTCAGTTGGTAAAGAATCCACCTGCCAATGCAGGAGACCTGGGTTCCATCCCTGGGTCGGGAAGATTCCTGGAGATGGGAATGGCAACCTACTTCAGTATTTTTGCCTAGAAAATTCCATGGACAGAGGAGCCTGACAGGCTACAGTCCATGGGGTTGCAAAGAATTGGACATGACTAAGTGACTGAGCATGCACACAGGTACACACGCAGCAGTCCTGTGTACTCTCTAAGGTGGCAGGAGGATTCAACGAGGTGTATTCTTGTAAACCTTGTCATGGAGGAGGATTCAGCGAGGTGTATTCTTGTAAACCTTGTCCTGGGCACAGTGCCTGGGCTACAGTAACTATTAGTAAAGGTTACTTTTTTGCCATGATAAATGAAATATAAACAAAGTTACTATTTGGCAAATTATGCTCAGTGATAGCTAGAACAAGTCTAAGACTTGTGAACTTAGAAATCTGAGTAGGAAAGTTTGAAAGGTTGTATCTGCTTTGGAATTTTTCCGGTCTCAGTTATTTAAAGGTGAGCATTATTTGGCAAAAAGAGACATTTACTGGGGACCTACCAGTGTACAGTAATGTGTCATCCCTAGCAAAGAACTGAAGATATGGTCTCCATCTTCGAGAAGTTTTGCAAACTTCAATTATAAATCTGAAGTGATGCCAGCGTGAAGTGATGCAGTGCAGACTAGGTGTGTGAAGGAGTGTGCATCCAGGCTGCTGGGTGGCTGCCAGGGAAACTCTATCTGTGGTTTCAGATGGCACTCGGTGGTTAGCCACGGCGTAGGGTGGTTAGGTACTTATACAGGGGCGCAGGGTTAAATTATGGTCTCCCAGGTGTCTGCAGCTGAAATGAGAATCCACAGAGGGAGAAGGGGAGTTTTGTAGTTGATGCTGGTGTTTCTGAAGTCTCTGAAAGTCTCTTCTTTCCAAGAGATTGCAGAAAAGAGCTAAGTCATTTCACGCAGAGGCTCTCACAGAGCGAATGGGTCATGTGTCATTCACAATGAAGTGTGGTGTTGGCCCTTGCCGTGAGAAGCACAAACCAGCTTGTTCAGGCTCCGGTGGCTCTGCAGTGCAAACCTAATGCCGTTTTTGAGCCAAGAATATAGTTCGGGATATTGGAGCATTATTGTCTTTGCAGTCTGTCTTTTTAAAAAGGATGATTTCGATGTTTATATGAAGTTAATCTTGTTTGTCTGTTTCTTATCCAGCTGATGTGGTTTGTTGTACATTTTGGCAAATGTAACAAGCAAAATATACCTCTGGAAGGTCACTGCTTAGTCCCCACTTAGCCTTATATAGTCTATAAAGGTGGCGTTGGTCGTTATCTCAGTATGGCATAAAAGTGAAGCTTTAATAAAGCATTATATGTAATAGAGTCAAAGACTCTTAGTAAGTCAAGGAGGGGAATGTAGAATATAATTTTCCCTTTGCAAAAACAAGAAACAGAACAGATTTCTTTCATAAAGTACATTAAAATGACTCAAACTCTAAAATGAAATTGGTGATGAGTTGTTAGTTTACCTTCTCTATTTGTTATTAATATTTTGCAGTGCTTCTGTCTTAGAATTTAAGCTCTAATAGAAGAGATTAGATACCTTTGTTCTCTTTGGGTGAGTGGGGCTGTTGAGGAAATATAGACTAGGCTTCCGCAAGCAAGAATGTAGGCCCTTCTAGACCCCGTGGGTCTCCAGAACCCGAGGGGGCGGGGGCAGTGGCAGCAGAGGAGCCTGTAGGCTGAGGTCTCCAGCGGTGATGCCGTGTGGCTGGCAGGAGAAAGTGCCAGAGTCACGCATGAAGACAGTTCTGGGGAGAAAGGACTTTTTCACGAAAGACTTTACAGTATGCATGAGATAACTACTGCCCTATGCTCAAATGTTGCAGACAACTCAATGCACTGATAAGAATTTTACTATGTTCTTCTGCTTCTTCCTATTCTTACTCAGTTTGCTTTTCACAGGAGTGAAATTTTGTGTTGGTGCTGCTATTTTATTTTTATTTTCTTAAATGCTTCTTGTGATAGTCCATGTATACTTTTAGATCTTAAGACAATGAGTACTGTTGTTGCCGTTTAGTTGCTAAGTCGGGTACAGTCTTGTGACCCTGTGGACTGTAGCTACCAGGCCCCTCTGTCCATAGTATTCTCCAGGCAAGAAGACTGGAGTGGGTTACCATTCCCTTCTCCACGATATCTTCCCAACCCAGGGATAGAACTCACACCTCCTGCATTGTCAGTGGGGTTGCTTACCACTGTGCCACCAGGGAAGCCCAATGAGTTCTGTAAAGAGGTTATGTTGATAATAACAGTGACGTGATTACAACTAGGTAAATAAGATAAGAGTAGCAGATTATAACTAGAATTATCATATCTGTGTATCTGCTGCTGCTAAGTCACTTCCTTTGTGTCTGACTCTGTGCGACCCCATAGACAACAGCCCAGCAGGCTCCCCCGTCCCTGGGATTCTCCAGGCAAGAACACTGGAGGGGGTTGCCATTTCCTTCTCCAATCCATGAAAGTGAAAAGTGAAAGTGAAGTTGCTCAGTCGTGTCCGACTCCTAGCGACCCCATGGACTGCAGCCTACCAGGCTCCTCCGTCCATGGGATTTTCCAGGCAAGAGTACTGGAGTGGGGTGCCATTGCCCTCTCTGATTTGTGTATCTAATGCTTTTCAAAGCTTTTGTTGAATGTTTAGAAAAGCTGGATGAGAAACTTCTTTATTGTTCAGATTTTTTTTTTTTTAATGTTTACTGACAAAACTCTGTACCTAGTTAGGGGAATGAATGGCACTTCATTTTAACTCATTCTCTTCCTTCAAACATACGTACTCAGCTAGGCAGGTATTACATTTATGATTTTGAAGCCATACTACCAACTGTGTGTGGCTTTGAATGTTCTGTTTTTTTTTTTTGGGTGGCAGAAGTCTGCATGGCATTTTCTTAGCCTACGAGTTTTAATTCCATAATATTTCTTAGTTCTTAACACTAGGCCATATTTCATTAAATTCTCAGAAAATTAATCTTATAAAGGCTGTAGGATGATTCATGCTAGCCTTCCTTTCCCAGATCATGACTCATTTTCAGAGTTGTGTTTGAAAAGCTACATAAGGTAAGGTGAAATATTTAGAGTTTGGCACTTGGCTATTTCCCCGACTACTCACGTGGTCTCTGCCAGCAGTGAGCGTGATGACAGGGTTAGGTTTTATTTCTCAGGTGTTCCTGTTGGTGTTTCATTTTGAGGATCTAAACAGGGGGTTAGAAGGGAGTGCTGAAACAGGAATAAGCCCTTATGATTTTGGTTCCTGCGAGATGGAAACCACTCAAGGACATCTGGCACATGGAGCTTTGTTAGCTTCTCAGTATTTGGCTCTTACCAGTTTATCGGCATCTTTACTACAAGACCAGTCTTCCAGGATTCATTTTCTATCTTCACAGAGTTCTCATTGGAAGTATACAAACAAGTCATGGCAAAAAGTAGAAGCTGAAACGTATTAGGGATTAGAGAGTGATAAACTTGAGGTACACATTCATTTCTTGGCAGAAAGATGTGAAGGAAAATTGTCTTCAGAGTACATGAGAACTACTTTACAAAGTTTTGAAAGATGCCTTTGAAATTTCTTTGTTTGTGTGGTTTGTTAACGCTTTTCCTCAAAAGAGTAGTGTGATTTCATGCTCTGAAGTTAGGGTCATTGTGGTGAACCGTACAGCTGTAATTAGAACACAATGGGCCTGAACCCCAGTTTGAAGTTTGATGCTTGATATGTTAAATGCATTAGTTCTCTTTTAGGAAAGATTTCTGTAACAATGAAATGAGACTGTGTTATGTTAAATTACGTTAGTATCTTTCTTTTAGACAGAGGATTGTGAAATGTCTGATTTTTTTCCCATTACTCAGGAAAAAGGTTTATAATCCTGCCATGAATCAAATAATTATTTAGTGTAGTTTCCACTTAATTCCCTGCATTGCCAAATATTCTTCTGTGAATCTTTCTTTCATCACTGCCTTCTGACTTCCTCTTTCGATCTGCAGTCAGTTTTCAGAAGCATATCTGTCATCATCTTGTATATAATTAGCACAGTGTCTTAGGTGATATCATCTGAATTACCCAGCAGGGGTATTGATTGAGTAATTGAATGGTAATAGTAGATAATGGTTTCTAAGCCATTGCACCCTTTCTATTTAATAGAATGTAGGGTTAAAAAAAGGAGGGAGAGGAGAAGGAAAGAGAGTCTTTCTGGATGTTTTTAGTTTCTTTTGTTTCCTTTATGTATTATTTAACATGCTAACCTACAGCATTTGTTTCCCTCACTTATGTTTCAAATTAGAGTCCGTTACCTCTGGTATTTGTTGACATGAGAATGGACTTCAAGCATTTTATTTATGGAAGCTGTACTGGAGTTAACAATGAGCCAAGCTCCAGGAGAAATCATATGTTAAATCAAGTATTTGAGTTCAAGAATTTATGCTTAACAGACACAAAAGTGCCCAACATGCAGCTCATCCCTTTAGTCAACTTGTGGTTGAATAGTCAAAGTAAGTGTAAAGAAGCAGATTCAATGAGAAAACCAAGCCCTCAATTCTGTGTAAGGTTTTTCATAAGAGCCTTGGAAAGAATGTTGCAGACAGTGAGATAAGATGTTTTAAAGGGATGCTGACTCAGATTCTCCTCTTTCCTTGGGGCTGCCTTTGACTGTCTCTGCATCACCAAGTACTGCCCCCATCCCTGGGAAGGCAAGTCGTCGGTGGTCATGGGAGCAAACTGTGGAGTCTCCATGCCAGGTTGGGATCTTGAATCGTTTACGTGGCCTTTCTGAACCTGTGTCCTCACTTGTAAAAGGGGACGATAATACAGACTTCCCTGGAGAAATACCTTATTAGATGTTGAAGCAATGTTAGCTCTTACTACTTTTGCACTTTTTCCTTTAAAGTCCAGAACTGAAGAAGTGAAAGTCGCTCAGTCATGTCTGACTCTCTGCGACCCCATGGACTAAGTCCATGGAATTCTCCAGACCAGAATGCTGGAGTGGGTAGCCTTTTCCTTCTCCAGGGGATCTTCCCAACCCAGGGATTAAACCCAGGTCTCCTGCCTTGCAGGCAGATTCTTTACCAGCTGAGCCACAAGGGAAGCCCTTTAAAGCCCAAGTGTTGGCAAAAATACTTTGTTGTGATTCACGTTTGCCAAATGAGACTGGCTGGCATTGTAGGAAATAATTTTTCTTGATGAAATACTTACTGAATACCTACCATGAGGCAGAAACTACACTGGTTGGTTTAGATACATTATTTTACCTAATTATCATGACAGATGTAAAGAGGTAGGTAGCCTTAGCTCAGTTTTATTGATAGCAAAGTAACAATCTCTTTGAACATCAGTTTCCCTGAAGTCACTCCACTTTGGTATGTAGTTGGAGCTGAAATGCCAACTCCTGATCTTTTTGACTCTGAAAACTCATGTTTCCTCTCCAGTATCTCACAGAAATAGATATGAAATGACTCTAAAAAATGCAGAGTACCAAAACTTCCTATCAAAAGGGGATTTTCTGTTGAAAACGTATAGAGTATCAAAGTTTCCCAGGCCCTGATCCTAAAGAGCTTGTATGACTTCACAGACAAAATCATTTCAAATAATGACTGGAAATAAAATATTGGGCAAAACAGATTCCTATTTCTTAGCCTCCCGTTCATCTTCAAATGGTGGACTTCACTAACGTCAAGGACCCGAGACCCATTTTGAGCTTAAAAATGGTGAAATAACTAACCCAGAGAAGTCATTTGCTTATGATAAGACTTACAGGAAAAAAGCAGGTCGAGTTTTAGTCTTACCTCCTCCCCACCAGGTGCAGTCCAAGGACTAGCATCAGTGTCCTCAGAAGTTTTCACAGATGCAGACTCTCAGGTTCAACATTAGCTCTCTTGCATCTAACTCTTCATTTCCCCAGCCTCCAACTGATTTGTATGCACAGACTCGCTGTTTAAAAAAGCAGTACAGGAGAAAACTCTCTACACCTTACCTGGACAATTGTACTAATTATTAATGTTGGAAGAGAATACAAAAGCATAGTTTATTTCCTAAGGTGAATTTATGAACTACTTGTAGAAAGCTAGTTCGTTCCACTGAGACCCGAGTTTCTGGAGTCAGACTGCCTGCGTCAGGTCCTAGCTCTCTCACTGAGCCAACGTGTGAGCTCGGGTGAATACATTCCAGAGGCTGTGATGTGTTCAGATACCTTCTCACCGAGTCAGTGATCAGCGTAACGCCTGCTGCGTAGTGAGCCTTGCATCATGAACTGGTTATTTACTATTGAAGAATCCCTAAATAGGTGTGAGGGTTCTTTAAGTTGATTAAAGTTCAGGTAGTTAGAATGTGGCATGATTTGATGTGTTTGGGAAGGAAGATGAGTGTTATAGGGAAAATCAGGTTTAGAAGGCTTGCTTTCTGGATCTAGCTGTACCACCACCCAGTTGCATGGCTTTGGGCTCAGCTACTGTGTCTGTAAAATGGCTTGCCTCCCTGATGTAGTTTTCTAAGGGCCAATCGAAACAATAAATGTAAAAGTGCATTGTACACCATAAAACAGCAAGGGAGAAACTGATATTCCAAAGGTCCTTTTTGAATAGAGATCTTGAGCTAGGTTACCTACTTAAAGCTGTCAAAGACCAGACCCAAAGCAATTACTTTCATACTGCTGCTGTGATAAACTGGAATAAAATGGTAAGAAACATTCGCATCAAAAATAGTGCAGCTGCTTCGTCCCCTGTGTTTGGGGCCCGTTGGCTCCTGACTCTGACCTAGTCATAATGCAGATTATACCCTTGTTATTCAACCCCATTATGCACGGTTGGGTTGTTAAAACTGGGCTGCAGAGGAAACACCTGTACTTCATAGGAAGTTGCCTGCCTCTGGAGCCGACGCTGGCCAAGCACAGGGCCGATGCACGATCTGCTGAATATGCAGTGGCTGTGCAGTGTGCGGAGAGCATTGCTGGTACCTTATCCTTCTTTCTAGCCACAATATTGTCATTTCGTGAGTTACAGTACATAGGTTAAGTGAAATACGAGTCGGGGAAATATTTATCGGTAGAGTGTTGAAAAAATATTTGTTGAATAATGAACAGAGTGGATGTTGAAGTAAGGGTTGCCCTGGAAAGTGAACCGTGATCATGTTAAACAGTTGTTCACAAGAGGAACTGCGGTAGAAATCCTCTGGTTTTAATGTAATTGATATAGTAGTGTTTGGTGGATCAAAAGTCTTAGATCATAAAAATTACATATTCTTTTTATAGTAGAGTTTAACTTAAAACAATAAGTACACTCTGATTCACCAGATACTCGATGTCAAGGCCTTTGCTTGGATGGTAATCAGCTAAAGAAATATCTACCTTCTCTCTCGTGTAAACCACATCTACGGTGTTGAGTCTATAATTGCTAGTCTCAGTTCTTAAAGATGGAGTGGGACATTGGATACCTGTGAGTCAATCTGAGGGAAGAATCCATTTAAATTTTTATCATATTTCATCCCCCAAATTTAAGATGTCTTGAGAACATTTAATTCAGTAGTAGTTTATTTGAATAACCTATCCTTATGGAGCATTTCCAAATCATTCAAATTAATTTCCGTTGAGAAACTTGATTTTCATATTCGTATTTCTACAACGTATGTGATGATTAAATTGCAGGTTTAGCCAGCTCAAGTAGCATAAACAGTTTTGGTAAGAAGCAGAACTGACTTTTAGTAAGTTTAGTATCTATTAACCTCAGCTGTTGGAAGCCGTAAGTTTCAGGTACCTGGAGGTAGCCTTGAGTGTGTCATTCGGCCAGAATGTTTCACAGAGGAAATGGAGAGCGTGGTGGAGAGACGGCCAGTGTTTATGGTAATATTCATTTTGACCACTGGCTCTAAGATGCCTGGCATGAAGTGAAGTGTTTTATTTTATGGAAGTTTTTTTTTTCTTCTTCTTCCTCCCGTTTTGTGAGGACTAAAGGTCATTTGGCAAACATGTGCTGTTTCACAACACATTATTAATAGCTTCTTTTCTCATGGGACAAGAAGCAAGAATGTATTTTTCTTTGCTACTGTGAATGTCTCTCATTCCAGTCTTTGGAACTGTGTTTAATACAGAAAATCTGCACTGATTCTGGACTTGAGGGGAAGAAATCTTGGCACGTTGGTTGGGGATAGAAATGAGGTAGTCCTGTGACTTTTAAAATATTACAGAAATGTGCATCCAGTTCTTGTAAAACCAAGAGGACCTGGTCCTAATCTGAGCAAAACTTCACGTGTTTTAACTTGCTTGTGTTTTTAAATGAATGTTTTTGCTGTTTTGTTCAAAGGATATTTTGTCAACGAGCATAGTTGAAGTACATGAAAGTGAAAGAAAGTGAAGTCGCTCAGTCGTGTCCGACTCTTTACAACCCCATAGACTGCAGCCCACCAGGCTCCTCTGTGTATGGGATTTTCCAGGCAAGAGTGCTGGAGTGGGGTGCCATTGCCTTCTCCAGGAGATTGTCCCGACCCAGGGATTGAACCCACATCTCCCGCATTGTAGGCAGACGCTTTACCATCTGAGCCACCAGGGAAATTACATGAGGGTTAGTCATATTATGCTGACTTCTCAAAAATGACTGGAGGGTTTTTTTTGTTTGTTTTGTTTTGTTTTGCTTCTGTGACTTCATTTAATGGGAAGTTTAACTGAATGTGTTTGAGATAAATTTTTTTAAAAAGTGGAAACAGTGTATATCGTGTAAGTCATGCATAGTCTGTTTCTCATTTCAGAAGGATCAGTGCTCTTTCACGATCTTTATGATGAAAAGGGTGCGCTGTCCCTCGTCTGACAGAGCACTGACTGGAGACAAAGCCTAGATTTCACACCGTCACCTGGGTGATGTCTGGTGAAAGTGTTGGTCACTCAGTCCTGCTTGACTCTTTGCGACCCTGTGGACTGTAGCCTGCCAGACTCCTCTGTCCATGGGATTCCCCAGGCAAGAATACTGGAGTGGGTATCCATTCCCTTCTCCAGGGGATCTTCCCAACCCAGGGATCAAACCCCAGTCTCTTCAGTCTCCTACATTAACAGGTGCGTTCTTTACCGCTAGAGCCACCTGGGGAGCCCATTTCTGGGAAGGGCACCTAATGTAAAGAATTTGCAGAGGACTGAATGATTTGGGGGCCTGGGAGGCACTCTGGCCAGCATATCGGAGCCCATGGAAGATTTGAGGTCTTCAGGCGGGATATTGGGATGGGCATGTATAACTCTGCAGGACCCGGAAAGGAATAAACTAGAGAGAATTCAGGCTACCTCCTCGTCCAAGGCTACTGCTTGCCCTCTGCCCTGGCATGTTTCTGTAGATAAGGACCCCTGAATCCATTACTTTGGAAGTTTGAAAATATAGCATTTTGAGTGCTTTATTCCTCAAGAAGCTTGAAATGGAGAGTGTGTCTAGGTAAAACCTAAGAAGCTCCAGTGAAGGTTTCTCCATAATTATTGATGAGATGTTTTAAAATGTGGCTCTGGGTAAAGTTTTAGATAATCAAATGAGGTGCTTTGCATAATATTATTGTTGTTACTGTAATACCAGCTCACTCAACTGACGTATTTTAGGTCAATTTGAATCATGTACCAAGTTCAGTGAAGTGTAGAAATCATTTTTTATATATATATGTGTATATGTATATGTGTATACATATACATACACACATGTTTAACATATGCATAGATTACGTGTATTTATATATTCCTTTATATATATATATATAAAAGGAGAGGAAAACCTGAGAAAACTGTGACCATAGCAACAAGATTGGGATCCTATGAGTCTTCTTCGGGATATCAGATTTTGGTAAATAACAACTGAGTGGGAAATGCATATGTAATTTGAAAGCACCTGTGTGACATAATTGAATTTTGGTTTTATTTCGTTTTTCACTCTCTATGCATATCAGAAAAAGTGAAAGGCCGGTAACTGGTTCAAAACAGTGAATTCTCTGTACGCTGCCCCTAGAGTAGCTGCTTGGTGACTTAATGTTTAGAAATGATCATAACTAATGGTCATGGTATAACTAATATTATTATCCATAACAAATGGATCGTAGCTAATGATCATAATGTAAGGCCAAAAATATGCTTTACCAATGCCCAAAGATTAATTTAAAAAATAAAACCCAGCTCTTCTATTTAAAAAGAAAGACTCTTGTTTATATATTTTAAACAGTGCTTTCAATGATACATTTCCCGGTGGCTCAGACAATAAAGAATCTGCCTGCAATGCAGGAGACCTAGGTTCGATCCCTGGGTCAGGAAGATCCCCTGGAGAAGGAAATGGCAACCCACTCCAGTATTCTTGCCTGGGAAATCCCATGGACAGAGGAGCCTGGCAGGGTACAGTCCACGGGGGCAGGCTACAGTCCATGGGGTCACAAAGAGTCGGACACGACTAAGGG
Organism: Bubalus kerabau; assembly: GCF_029407905.1. Classification (NCBI taxonomy): domain Eukaryota; kingdom Metazoa; phylum Chordata; class Mammalia; order Artiodactyla; family Bovidae; genus Bubalus; species Bubalus kerabau. Next base: position 11,769,363 of record NC_073639.1, on the reverse strand, counting down.
ACTGACACTTTCACATACTTTCAATGGATCAGACTTACAGAGCAGCTTTGAGGTCAGTATTATCCACCCTGTAAAAGCTTTGTAAATGTTTTAAGATATTAAGCAACATGCTGTGAGAACAAAGGAATGACTCACTCTGACTGAGAGGCTCTTCCCTCCTCTCAAAGGTTGGAACATTTAAATAGGGCTTTTGATGAATGAGTGAGGGAGTAAGTGTGAGCGGAGGCATGGAGGTGTGAAAGTCCGTGGGCCCCTTGGCAACCGTGGTAGAGCCTGTCATCGCTGTGTGCGCTTCTCTTTTTCAGGTGGGCCCTGACAGCTTCGGGGCTCTTCTGACACAGCCCAGGTTCCCCTCCATCCCTCCAGCAAGCATCTCTGAAGGAACTCTTGACACAATAGCCTGATTTCAGAGTCAGACTCTCTTTGGAGACTGCTGTCAGTTGCTCTGGTCAGAGGCCATCCTGGGTTGAGTGGAGAGAGATGGTTCTGTGAGGGAAAAGTGTGTTCTGTTATTAGAGGAGTTGGGGTGTGGGGGCTGGGCTTAGTTTGCAGCACAGGCTTGGTTCAGAGGTCTCCTTGTCTTCAGTCATTCACTGCAACTCTTTCTCTCCCATCGCTAGTGGACACTTACCAGAGTCCTTTAATTACATTTTCCCCCTACCAGAGTGGAATCTCCTTGAAATCAAGATTCACTTACTCATGTCAGTAGTATTAACACCCATTTTGTACCAAGAGTCTTGCTCTGCATTAGGGATGCAAAGACAAGTAAGTTTGGACCCTGTTCTCTTAGGGTGCTTACCATGGAGTAGGGACTTAGGTCAGAAAGGTCAGAAATGCCTTAGGCCATTTAAATACTCAGGCTTTACATCAGGACCCTTCATTTCTGTTAAAAAGGTTTAAATTTCAGATTCAACTTGAATTTTTAGGTGGAAAGATGGTGTGCACTTTATTTCCTTGCTTTTTTTAGAAACAGGCCTTCATGTTATTACCAAGTACATTTTAAACACATTAAGGGAGCTAATCAACTAACTATAGAAGCCTCTGCTAGATAAGTTTGCAGAAACAGAAGTGGGGTGAAGGGTTTTTATTTTTTGATTTCTGTCTTTGTCATGTTAGAAAGCTTATTTTTATAAGCAGTAAACAACACATGTGAAAGCACATTCTCATTTAAATAATAGCTCTGTTACCAAACCATACTTGGACTTGTGTGCCCTTGAGCAATAAAGCCAAACTACCGCCCCTAGCTGGCGGTGAAGGGAAAGTGCAGCATTTATTGCAGGAACCAAGTAAGGAGTCCAGGGCAGCTAGTGCTTAAAAGACGCAAAGTTCCCCAAAGCTTGCAGAGAAAGGTTTTTAAACACAGGGTGAAGGAGGAGGGTTGTGAGGTGTGCAGTCAGCTCGCGGACATTCGTCTGATTTGTTGGTGGTGAGATAATCAGGAGTCAGCATCATCAACCTTCTGGTTCCAACCAGTCTGGGGTCTATGTGCTTATGGGCAGCATATGGTTACCTACTCCCAGCTGGTGGGGGCTTTCAGTATCTGTAGAACAGCTCAAAGGACATGGCTCAGAATACTGTCTGTAGCTCCTGAGGAGGAACCGAAGGTCCTTGACTTTGTTTAATGGCTACACGTGTGTTCAGTCATGTCTGGCTCTTTGCACCCTGTGGACTAGCCTCATCTGTCTGTGGGATTTTCCAGCCAAGGATACTGGAGTGGGTTGCCATTTCCTCCTCCAGCAGATGTTCCCGACCCAGGGATCAAACCTGTGTCTCTTGCGTCTCCTGCATTGGCAGGCAGATTCTTTACTGTTAGTGCCGCCTGGGAAGCCCCTGTTTAATGGATAAACTATTATTGTCTTACTCAGCTGTTTTCCTTTCTTCTGCGTTTTCTCACTTCTCTGATTAAACTTACTCTTTGGAAGGTCTAAGGGGCTAAAGTTTCTCTATAGCCAAGAGGTAGGTGGAGAACAGCGCAGAAGGGGGAACACAGTCTGTTCTGGGAAGGTGCCATAAGGCCCTCCTCTGTTACAGCTCATGAAGACGACTCAAGAGAAAGTTAATCCTGAAGGCTGAACTCACCTCCATCGTGAGTATACAGTATACATTATGCATAACTTTTCTATGGATCAAGACCTTTATTTTCGAGCTCTATACTAGCTGAAGTGTATAATTCATATTAACTTTGTGTGCCTGCCAAGTGGCTTCAGTTGTGTCCCAGTCTTTGCAACCCTATGGACCGTAGCCCACCAGGCTCCTCTGTCCATGGGATTCTCCAGGCAATGGTACTGGAGTGGGTTGCCATGCTCTCCTCCAGGGGATCTTCCTGACCCAGGCATCTAACCCCTGTGTCTTCTGTCTCCTGCCTTGGCAGGCAGTTCTTTACCACTAGAGCCACCTGGGAAGTAATTCATATTAACTTGAGGGTTGGGAATATATTTTTCAAGACACTCAGTCTTTACATAGAGCAAAGCATTACTATCTGAGAAAAAGACAATGGCTGTACGGAATTTGAGAAGTGAATAACAGTAGCATGCCTGAAGATATGTTGGATGGTGACCATGATGACATGGGCTGTGAGGATGTCCCTCTGGAGGTCAGGAAGGGCAGGGCGGCTGAGTGTTTCCCGACAGTAAGTACTGAGAAAGGCTTCCAGGTCCCAGGGCAGAGTCTTGAGAACTTCGTGGCAGTAAGTAGTGCTGGGCATTGACCGTTAGGTTGGGTTGAGTGTTTAGCCTAGAGAAAGAGGATGGGGTGAAGACAGCACATGGGTGGGTAGAGATGTATTCAGGGCACATGGCAGCCCTGAAGGAAGTCATCTGCACAGAGGACAGAACAGGAAGAAGGGGGCCTAGGACTGAGCCTTGCAGAATTTCCGCAATAACAGACCGAGGAGGGCAGATAGAGGAAGGGCCTGGGAGGCTGAGGAAGACAGATGGGTGTGGAGTAAAGAGCCAAGGGGTAAACAGGCCTTTCAGGAAGGAGGTAAATGGACAGGTGCTGGCAAGAGGCCTTTCTGAGGTGAGAATTGGAGATTTGGCTGCATGGAGCTTGCTGGTGATCTGGAGGCGTCTGTGAGGCGTGGGGGCAGAACCCACACTCGAGTGCCTTCAGGTGTGGGGACGTGAAGACGCTGGTGAAGATGGTCTGCCAAGAACGTTGGCTGGGGAGGAGAGGGAAAGATGCGGAAGAGTAAGTGGGGGGTGCAGAAACTTTGCTTTTGAGGTGGGAGAGATTTGAGAAACAAGTAAATGCTCTTGCAGATTGTCCTGTAAAGAAGTGAGAAAGGATAAGGTCCTGAGAAGACCGGAGGAGGTGGGTCTTAGATCACCATGGGGAGGAACACAGCCCTGTTGTAACTGGAAGGAAGGTATAAAGAAACAGGTGTGTGGGGAGTTGTTGTTTTCCAGTGTGGCTGTATCAGTCCCAGTCTTGAAAACTGCAATGGTAGATACATTTCTGTATTAGCCACTTCAGTGTTTCTTAACTTTTCTTTTTTGTTATTACCCTCTAGGGAAAAATTCTTAAGTAATTAAGTATATGAATGTATTAATTCATTCAAGATCTTTTCACTTAATTGTAATGAGATAATTAGTAAGGAATGTAATTTTGTCAGGTAGGGTTGAATTTTGGAGGGCCACAAGCTGAAGCCATGTAACTCAGTTTGAGACTTGAATCCACAGTTTGGGACAAGTACCCATGGTCTTTTAACTGAGATTACACCTGGTTTTAGGACTTAATTAAGCTCAAATTCTTTATATCTCATTGCAGAAAGAATTCACCGAGAGACAAAGTAAGATAGTACTTTGATAGTAAGAAGTGGGTTTATTTAAGAGAAATGTACTCTACAGGCTTCCCAGGTGCACGGGTAAAGCACCTTCCTGCCAGTGTGGGAGATGCGGGTCCAGTCGCTGGGTGGGGAAGATCCCCTGGAGGAGGAAAGGGCAGTCTGCTGCAGTATTCTTGCCTGGAAAATTCCATGTCCAGAAGAGCCTGGTGGGCTATAGTCTATGGGGTTGCAAAGAATCAGACGCCACTGAATGAACGACTGAGCATGCACACGTGCACACACGCCACAGACGGAGTGTGGGCCATCTCAGAAGGTGAGAGCAGGCCCGGGATGTGGGGTTGTCAGTTTTTATAGGAGTGAGTAATTTCATAGGCTAATGCGTGGGAGTGGTACTCCAGCTACTTTGGGGAAGGGGTGGGGATTTTCAGGAACTGGGCTACAGCCCACTTTTTGACTTTTGTAGTCAGCCTTGGAACCGTCATGGCACCTGTGGTTGTGTGTTTCAGCTTGCTAACATGTTACAAGGAGCACGTATTGAGGCTCAGTGTCTAGTGGAGGTCGGCCCGTCTACCACCATCGATCTGTTTGGTTCTAATCAGTTCAGTCTTGTCCTCAAGCTGTGTCATTCTTTTAAAGGTTGTGCTCTGTCCTGTTTCTGCCTATTTCAGTACCACATCAGAAGTGGTACCATTCTCATCTAAAACTGAGCAGGGCTCTGCGGGGCCCTCCCAGGTACAAAAGCCCTTCTGTATCCCCATGGTTTTATTTGTAGGCCTTCCCTGAGCTCCAAAGGGCAGATTCAAACAATTTTTAATTAGGAAAGTGAGGCAATGCAGGTAGAAAGGAAATGCAGTCAAACAGTGGTGTAGCCATAAGAGTTCTAGCTTCTCCTCAGTGAATACGTATAAGGGTGTATCTTTGCGTTCTTCGTAAGAAACTAAGGCCCCCACCAGGGTGGAGGATGGTAACTTCAGGCTGACGACATATAATTCCCGGAGCATGGCCCGGTTAACCTCACTGCTAACTAATCATAAGAAAGGCACGCACCCTGCAGCCCTCCCCAACGAATTTGACTTTAAAAACCCTTCCCTGAAAACCATCTGGGATCCAGGGCTTTGAGTGTGAGCTGCCTGTTCTCCTTGCTCGGCCACTGCAATAAACACTTCTCTGCTCCCTACTCCAACATTTTGACTTGTTTGGCCCCCTGTGTACATCTGGCTCGTGTACTTGGGGGCGCTAGCGCATCCTTGATATGGCCTAGTGTGGGAGTGGCTGGTGTGGTGATCCCGGGCTGCTCAGGGGAGCACTGGGCTGTGAAGGAGAGGCCCCCGTCGGCTCGCCTGTCTGTGAACATGTACGGTCTACACATCAACTTGATGGCGTTTCGTCTGCCTCCAGGTGTCCTCTAAGAGGGATTCTCTGCCTGTCTGCCACTCTTAGGGATTTAACACTCACCTTTCGTCACCTTGGAACCTGGCAATGTCATCTAGAAGGCCTGGGCCAGCAGGCTGGGCGCACTTTGGGCCTGCGTGCCCTGCCTGGCATTTGAGAGAGGGGTGTTGTGACTCAGAGTGTGCACAAATCATGACACCCGCTAGTCCCCCTGAACAGGGCTTTCACAGTGTGCTATTGTAGGGGACCACGATTCATCACACAAAAGGTGTTTCTTTGACCTGTGATTGTTTGAAGCTGGCTATTTTCTAAGAAACAGCAGACTGGAAAAACTCTTGAGGACCAAGCAGGAATTACGCTTTAAAAGAGGCATCTGTTTGTAAGGGAAAATCTCCATTTGTAAGGGTGTCTCCTTCACTGTACCAGGAAGAGGTTGTTGTTTAGAAGCTAAGTCCCTTCTGACCCTTTGTGACCCCATGAACTGTAGCCCACCAGGCTCCTCTGTCCGTGGGATTTCCCAGGTAAGAATACTGGAGTGGGTTGCCATTTCCTTCTCCAGGGGATCTTCCTGACCCAGCAATTGAATCCATGTCTCCTGCATTGGCAGGCAGATTCCTTACCACTGAACCACCAGGGAAATCCAACCAGGACGAGTAGGACGACCAGATCTCTAGAAACTTAACAGCAGAGAAGGTGATGACTTCAGTCTGCACACCAGATTTGTTTACTGTCCTTTTCCTGGTAACCTTCCATAACTGGCTCTCCCCGCCCTCAACATCCTTTTTTTTTTTTTTGGTCTATAGTTGAGGATGCTATTTAAGGTGAGGGCTTCAGCCGATTTCTGTGAATTACTCAGTTCTGCTGGGTCTTTCCCATATATACTTGTTAGTAAACGTTTGTTGGACTTTCTCCTGTTCATCTGTTTCATATTGATTTAATTCTTATACCAGCCAGAACAACTTAGAAGAGTAGAGGAAAAAATTTCTCCCCCCTGACACGAAATTGAAATCTTTATTGAAGAAAGGGAACCTTTTTCTACTTTTCACAAAGGTAAATTGATAGTGACAATGAAAGTGGTACAATTAGGAAAGTGTTTTAGAAGGATAATCTTGGAGGCAAGGAGACATTTGGATTCAATAAGGATTAAGACATGAGGGTGGGAGGTGGCTGAGAGAGAGGAGCATCTTTCTTTGTTTCCTCATTAGAAGGAGCAGGAGTCCCTGTGCATGGGACTTACAAACAAGAGCAACATATAAAACAACGGTCCAGCATGTGAAAGATTTCCTTTTTCTTTCATCCTCTTGTTTGCAAACCTTCCCTGATTGCCCTTCATTGTAGCAGAAGGGGTGCTTTGAGAATAGTATTTTCTTTCTCTGATGATCACATGCTAATTATTTTGCAGCTTTTGAAATTATTTACACTCAGTATTCTGGCGCTGTGTTGATGTGGAGGTCCTGAGGATGACTTGAATGTTATCCACGCATCTAAGGATTCGTGATGACCCTGGGCAGTTAAAACACCCGAAACTCAAAGAGGTTAAATCGCTTACCCCACCTCCTACAGGGTATTGTTAAGGCTGAGGAAATGGCAGTGTTAAAGAGCTAATGGACTTGTTTTGTTTCACAGTGAATTTGGAATAGAGCCTAATACTGGTGTTCCTTAATGTGTTCAAGACTCCAGAGGGTGCTGATTAGGCAGACTATCCCATCCAACCAGAATGTTTGCTCCCTCTGGACTCCTTTCTGTGAGAAGGAAAGGGAGGAGAAACATTTGTGTTATTTGGTCTTAGGTAGAAGGATACTTATAAGTCCTCTACTGCAGGCTCTTCATTTTATTGGTGAGATAATTAAGCTCCAGAAAGGCTGAGACTTGACTGAAATAACAAAGCTATTTGGTGGCAAAACTCCTGCCTCCAAATTCATTAATTTTTTTCAATCATATCCACTCTTTGAAGTTTAAAAAACAAACATGCAAAAACTCACTGAGCTAGTTAAAACCATTTGCATTAAAAGGAGATGAGAGAGAAGAGGGAAGCAGTATTTAGGTAAAACATTTGATTGCTTTATATAAACTTTAAATTATATAGATTGTGAACAGGGGCTATAAAAATCAGAGGCTGAGGATGTAGAGAACTTAGTTTAAGGGTAGTTGGGGAGGCTTCCCTTTTGTGATGTAAATCAGTACAGCACTGCCTGGATGCGGGCTATCTTAACTCATGCGGGTCTTGTAAAACAGTAATAAATGTGCTTTCTATTTGCAGTTTCAGCTAACCTCTATAAATTAGAAAAATTAATGGATACTGGTGAATCTGAAGCCTGGAGAGCCACTTGATAGGTCTTCCCTCAAGAGCCAGAGATCAGTCTGCTTGTGGGTTCACAGGGTAATAGATCTAGGATGTGCATTACAAAGAAGCAAAATACAAATTTTTCAGTTCCCAAAGGTCTAAGAGCTTTTCCACTTCTTTAGATTCTATCGGATAATTTATAAGATGTGCAGCTGATAAAAGACAGTGTAACACCCCATCATTCAGGACAGTAACTCACTAAAGCTCTCTGGAATCAGTTTGGTTTTCTAATATATTAACAGTTTGTGAGGAAAGGAAGGAAACCACATCACATCCATTTAAAAGTATGCACAGATGTGCCCCCAATCCACAGACAGGGGTTGCCATTTGTAAGTATTTTATGCCGTGGACAGGTTACGAAGTGCCGGGAAAATGGGAGATGAGAGATCACAATTTGTGAAATTGTGACATTAGAACTGAATTGTCCAGGGAATTTAAATTAAGAAGAAAATAATAAGATATGTGTCTGCTGCCTGACCACTGTACATGGAGAGTCCCTCAAGTTCGGGTCCTGTGAGTTACAGGGGCAGATGGGGTGACTCTTCTAGGGAGAGTTGTAAGCTTGTTTCCTCCTGTGACTTTCTTCATGTCCTCACTTTCTGTTTATTGGTTGTGATTTATTTTTTTTTAATACACTAAAGGTAGAATTATCAGGAACAGAGGAGCAAATCTAGATGGCATTTTTTTTTTAAGTGGATTTTAGGACTAGTATAAATCTATAAAATAGTATTAACCTCTATGTACATTTATATGGCCTCCCTCCTAAAAGTTTCAGGCTTATATTAGAAAAAATCAGAATGTTAATTTTAGTTAACATGATAGATACCTAGATGTTTTAAGGTATTTTAGTGAATATAATTTCAAATCAAATGTACAGGTAACTTTTAATAATGTTCTCTGAGCTTTTTTCCCCTAAGGCTATTATTTCACAGGCTTTCCAGTAGGGTACTCTGAGTCCCACTGAAAGTACTTACAATGTTGTTTCATCGCTCAGTCATGTCCAACTCTTTTGTGACCCATGGACTGTAGCCCACCAGGCTCCTCTGTCCATAGGATTTCCCAGGCAAGAATACTGGAGTGGGTTGTCATTTCCTTCCCCAGGGGATCTTCCCAACCCAGGGATTGAACCTGTATATCCTGCGTTGGCAGGTGGATTCTTTACCACTGGGCCACCAGGGAAGCCCAGTTACAACATAGAAGGCAGTAACTCAAACTCAGGTTCAGAAAAATCTTTTGACACCTTTATTCTATATCCTGATCTCATCATTCAGCTGAATATTTATTATGACCATAGAATTGTCCATTGGGTAGTAATATGGAGAATGAGCTACATCTGTGACATATCTCCCTTTCTTCCAAAATTGGCAAAATAACAATTTTTAAATCATTCTTCAGGATAGTCATCTCATCAGAGGGAGGTGATGAAACCAGACATTTAAATTATTGTTCTTTCCCTCTTTCATTCAATAACAGATCATATGTTCAGAGCCCAGGACCCTAAGCCACCTCCTACCCCCGTGTATAACTTAATTTCTGAGCCCCTTTCCTTACCTACACAATGAAGGTAATTATAGTGCTTGCCCTGCGAGGATTAAATAAGGTTGTGAGGATTAAATAAGAGAACATTCAGGAAGTGTTCTCTCTGGCTTCAGAGAGTGAAGTGAAGTGAAAGTCAGTTCAAAAGTAAGAACTCAGCAAATGTTAGTTATTGTTGAGTGCTTACTATATGAAAAAAAAAGTTGCATAGACAAACTCAAGAAGATTATGTTTGAGGCACTCTCTGATATAACTTATTTAATTTGCATGAGATTTTTCTGTTTTGAAAATACCCTGGCTTGCATTCCCATTTGAACCTCATAATAATACTTTTTAAAATGCCCATGATTAAGATGAATGGCCATAATTAAGTTTTCGTCAGTCTTAGGAAGCTGGCTATTTTATTTTTAATTCTTTTCAGCTTTCCGTGGTTAAGGACAGTACCACACCGTTAAGCCACCTTTCCAGTTCTCTGTCATATCCATTTTATTTCTGATATTACTGTACAGTTTTTATGCAAGCAATGAAGAGGTAAACTTCGGTTTCACCTTGGAAATTAGGGTATAATGTCTACTTTCTAAGATAATGGCTCTTAACTCCACATGCATGTTAGGATCACCTCGTGGAGAATTTGAATGCTACTGATGAAATACAGATGCCTGACCCCTCATCATAGAGGATCTGATTAAATGGTCTGGGGCTGGAACCCACAACATCAACATGTAAAAAATATACAGCTCCACTGCTCTAAGGAATATGTTCCTACTTTAGTGCACACACCTGCCACACCCCACATTCCTCCCCTAAATTAAAAATGTATAGTTCATTAGCAAATAGCAACAATTCTACATATTCTGTAGATTTGCAGCTATTAAGACACATTCAAAACAGTGAGAGACTATTTTGGGGGGCTCCAGAATCACTGCAGATGGTGACTGCAGCCATGATATGAAAAGGAGCTCATTGGAAGAAAAGCTGTGACCAACCTAGACAGCATATTAAAAAGCAGAGACATTACTTTGTCAGCAAAGGTCCGTCTAGTCAAAGCTATGGTTTTTCCAGTAGTCATGTATGGATGTAAGAGTTGGACTATACAGAAAGCTGAGTGCCGAAGAATTGATGCTTTTGTTTTTTTTTCATATTTGTATTAAAGGTTTTTTTTTATTTAATTTTATTTTTTAACTTTACAATATTGTTTTGGTTTTGCCATATATCAAAATGAATCCACCACAGGTATACATGTGTTCCCCATCCTGAACCCTCCACCTTCCTCCCTCCCCATACCATCCCTCTGGGTCGTCCCAGTGCACCAGCTCCAAGCATCCGGATATTGGAGAAGACTCTTGAGAGTCCCTTGGACTGCAAGGAGATCCAGCCAGTCAATCCTAAAGGAGATCAGTCCTGAACATTCACTGGAAGGACTGATGCTGAAGCTGAAACTCCAATACTTTGGCCACCTGATGTGAAGAACTGAGTCATTGGAAAAACCCTGATGCTGGGAAAGGTTGAAGGCAGAAAGAGAAGGGGACGACAGAGGATGAGATGGTTGGATGGCATCACCGACTCGATGGACATGAGTTTGAGCAAGCTCCGGGAGTTGGTGATGGACAGGGAGGCCTGGAATGCTGCAGCCCATGGGGTCACAAAGAGTCGGACACAACTGAGCGACTGAAGTAAACTGAAAGACACATTAATAAGTGTGTATACTATTTAAAAGTATTTGAAATCTAATGTGTAGATTAACCATATGTGTCTCTTCAGGTAGTAAAGATTTATTTTTGTTTATTTTTTTAGTAATGATTTATTTTGAGCTGCAATAACGTTATATAGAGGAAACAAAACTCCCCTTGCTTCTTGTCTTCTGACCCTACTGTTCTTTTAACAACACTGATTTATGAAAACACTTGTTCTGGTTTATGGGAGTCATTTCTGATTTTGTAGACATGAAATGGGTTCAGTCATCCAAGACAAGTTTATTCATAACCTTTAGTGAAGGTCCCCTGAGGACGTGAATATTCCTTCTGTCGTTAATGGTGGACCATGCCATTAGGGAAGGAACTTCCTTTTTTAAAGACCCTTAACAACTGTGGACTCTGGAGTTTTATAATTAAATGACTGGTCATTGAACTGTGAGTGTTCAGTTCTGTGGTTTCTTCTGATCTTTGTCTGCTTTTGCGTGTATTAGTGCTATTTCTATTCTATAAGTCTAGCAGCTGCTAGAAATACCTCAGATGTTTGCTGAAATTAGGTGGTAATTTTATATACAATGCTGCTGATTGGATTGCTCAGGGTGGAGGTTTGCTTTTTTTTTTTTTTTAATTTGTCTTCCAACATAAAGTTGGTTAGATTGGGGAATTGCTCTGATTTCTGAAAATTGGTTTTTAAATGTGCAGCTACTGCAGTTGCGGTAAACAGCTGAGAACTGTGTATTAGCTCGAACACATGGCAATCATTTTCTGGCTGGAATCATGAATGTTGCCTGGAGGAGAGAATTTATTTCAGAGAGAACATAAATTGACCTGTAAAAAAACCAGTGGGAACCTTGAACCTTGAGACGCTGTAGTCCTGAGTCTCTTGTTTAGCATCCATATAGAGCTAACCTGAATCCTTCTGTTACATTCCAGTCTTATCTACATGCATTTTGGTTGACTCGCTTGATGTCCGAGTCTGGATTCTAGTCACTGTGGAGAGTTTGTTCTTCTGTCTGCACCCAGGCTTGGTTGCAGTGCTTGGGATCTCCGATCTTCATCATGGCCTGTGGGTTCTTTAGGTGGGATGTGTGGCATCTAGCTCCCCGACCAGGGATGGAACCCAGGTCCCCCGCCTTGGGAGCGCGGAGTCTGAGTCTTAGCCACTGGACCACCAGGGAAGTCCCTTCAGAGAGTTCAGAGGCTAATGCCAACACAGTATTTCTTTAAAAATCTCACCAAAGTTCCACTTGTTCCTAGGGTTGACTGCTGATGAAAAATTAATCTAAAAAAAGAAGTAATAAAATTTTATTTGAGTCAAATTTGAGGATTATAACCCAGGAATAGCATCTCAGAAAGCTCTGAGAACTGTTTTGTCTCAGACAAAGCAGTCAAGGCACAGATTGGTTTTTTGAGACAAAGGGCTGTAATTTAAATGATTTATTATCATTGACAGTTTATAGAAACCAGAGCTAAGCCTCATTGTGGTGGGTCATGTGACCCCTTACAAGATCATGATGGAATGCTATCATTTAAAAAGTTTTTTATTTGGTTAGTTATTTTTGGCTGCATTGGGTCTTTGTGCGGTGGGTGGGGACCACTCTCGAGTTGCCGTGCACAGGCTTCTCGGCGCAGAGTGTGGGTTCAGTGGCTCCTCTTGTTTCAGAGCGTGGACTCTAGGCCATGGGCTCAGGGGTCGTGGCACCTGGGCTCAGTTGCTCCGTGTCCCATGGAATCTTCCTGGACCAAGGATGGAAGCTGTGTTGGCAGATGTACTCTTAACCCCCAGACCACCAGGGAAGCCCGGGATGTTATCTTTAAAGGGGTCCTCTCGTTGCTGTTTATGGTTGAGCAAGTATTTCCGCTGATTGGGCAAGTTTGGTCAATGCGTAATGCACAGTGAGAGGAGATGGGAAAGCCAAGGGGTAGGGAAGAGTTTTTTTATGTTTGATGCTGAAAGCTCAGCTTTCAGGTTGACCCTGGGTGTTGCATCGAATCTCAAAGACAGAGTTTTGGGTGAAGTAGAACAGAAAGGCTTTATTGCTTTGCCAGGCAGAAGGTCCGCCGGGTGCTAATGCCCTCAAAACTATGTGTCCCAACTTAAAGAAGACAGTGAGAAGTTTATAGTCATTGTTCAGAGGGGACAGGATCAGCTCCTGGACAACCTGTTGATGGGTTGGTGGTGAGGTAAGTAGGAGTCAGCGTTATCAACTTCAGGTCAATCAACTTCTCCCACCTGGAGGGGGTTTCAATATCTGCAAACTAGTTCATAGGTGATGTTATGTGTATCCCTTATGGGGAAACAGGACTTTGCTCCAAGGCTGCTCTTGACTGTCTGTTTCTCCCTAGTTTCACATCCCCTCCCCTCCCTAATTAACAACTGGTTGAATCTGCAGGTAAATCAACAAGTTCTTGAATTGGAATTCAGGGAAGATCATGGAGGATGAATGAAGCCTACCAGACCACCTGACCTGCCTCCTGAAAAATCTGTATGCAAGTCAAGAAGCAACAGTTAGAACTGGACATGGAACAACAGACTGGTTTCCAATTGGGAAAGGAGTACATCAAGGCTGTATATTATCACCCTGCTTATTTAACTTCTATGCAGAGTACATCATGCAAAATGCCAGGCTGGATGAAGCACAAACTGGAATTAAGATTGCTGGGAGAAATAACAATAACCTCAGATATGCAGTGGAGAAGGAAATGGCAGCCCACTCCAGTACCCTTGCCTGGAGAATCCTGGGGACAGAGAAGCCTGGTGGGCTGCCGTCTGTGGGGTTACACAGAGTCGGACACGACTGAAGTAACTTAGCAGCAACAGCAGATATGCAAATGACACCATCCTTATGGCAGAAAGCGAAGAACAACTAAAGAGCCTCTTGATGAAAGTGAAAGAGGAGAGTGAAAAAGTTGGCTTAAAGCTCAACATTCAGAAAACTAAGAACATGGCATCCAGTCCCATCACTTCATGGCAAATATATGGGGAAACAGTGGAAACAGTGACAGACTATTATTTGGGGCTCCAAAATCACTGCAGATAGTGACTGCAGCCATGAAATTAAAAGACGCTTGCTCCTTGGAAGAAAAGCTATGACCAACTAGACAGCATGTTAAAAAGCAGAGACATTACTTTGCCAACAAAGGTCCATCTAGTCAAAGCTATGGTTTTTTCAGTAGTCATGTATGGATGTGAGAATTAGACTATACAGAAAGCTGAGCACCAAAGAACTGATGCTTTTGAATTATGGTGTTGGAGAAGACTCTTGAGAGACCCTTGGATTGCAAGGAGATCCAACCAGTCCATCCTAAAGGAAATCAGTCCTGAATATTCAGGACTGATGCTGAAGCTGAAGCTCCCATACTTTGGCCACCTGATGCGATTAACTGAGTCACTGGAAAAGACCATGATAATGGGAAAGAGTGAAGGCAGGAGGAGAAGGGGACGACAGAGGATGAGATGGTTGGATGACATCATCCGCTCGATGGACATGAGTTTGAGCAAGCTTCGGGAGTTGGTGAAGGACAGGGAATCCTGGTGTGCTACAGTCCATGGGGTCGCAAAGAGTTGGACACGACTGAGCGATTGAACTGAATGAAGCCTATTTCCTTTACTCCATGAAATAGGGAGCACAGAAGAGCTTTGTGCCCAGGAGCCCACAGCGCCCTGCTCCATTCAAGGTTACTGCTAGTCACAAGGGTCCGATTGCTCAGTTAATGATGATAGTGCTTTCCTTTGCAGGATGCAAGAATCTGGGTTCATTAAATTTTTGTTTTCTTGCGCTATCTCCAACTATCTAAGGGGCCTGGTTTTCCAAAGTACAGCGTTTCTTATCTCAGGTTTCATCCTGGATCCCTTACATGGTACACGCCAGTCAGTGACTGCAGTGGCTAGCCACCCGATCCTTGTTCAGTGGGACGGTGGGCAGCATTCTTTGTTTTACCCAAGCCTTTTCAGTTGCTGGTGTAACGGAGAAGAGTATCTTCCCTGGGGTCTTATCTCTGAAGGGGTGAAGTTCTGGGTGCCGACTTCTGTGATGAGTAAACATTTTCCTAGTTTCTTTGTGTGACAAACGATTAACTAAAATGCAAATGTTAGTGCATATTTTATCTGAGTTTTTAATTAGAGCACAGCTCCAGGCAGTGATTAAAAGTCCTCTCTGCTCCTGCAGTCTTTGTGCACTGTTAGGGAGAGCCGGGCTCTCACTGGGCTGATTGCCGGTCCTTTTCTGATTAGGAGACAACCCTCAAAAAAACAGTGCTTCTGGCTTTTTTCAGATCCCTCTGAATAGCAGGGAGCCTTGCCTCCTTTTCAGGATTCTTCCTTGTTGCAGGGATAAATGGTGGGCGTGACGCTGCCTAATGATGCTGTGATCATGTAAAATAGCCTCTGATTAAAGAGCAGCTCAGGGAGCCAGCCTGGGTGCATTATTCTCCTGGGAGACACATTACCAGGGTGGGGTTGAGGGAATTCTCTTCCATATTCAGGAGATAAATTGCTCTCATCAGAGGACCATCAGTTAGTTAAAAGCAATTTAAAATGTGCTTTTCTCATTTCAGGGAAAAATGTCAAAAATTTTTCTATTTCCACTAGAAAGAGGAAAGAGAAAGGAACATCCCAAAAGCCTGGCCTCAGACCTACAGACTAGTAGCTCTTGGGGCCTTTGCACTGGTTACATCCTCAGCTTAGGAAGGGCAGGTGCTCTTTGTGGCTCCAGGAGTGGCTCTGAAAGGCTCTAGTCATGTTTTGAATATTCATGGACAGTTTCCTATAAAGTTGCAGAAGAAAACAGTCTGTATCTGCTTGTGAACTTGCACCAATCTGCTAGTTATTTGTCCGCCAAATTATACTACAGACTTCAAGTTAAGACCCAACAGAGTTTGTTTTGAGACCTAGATCTAATAATTGATCAGAAGAGTGAAACTGTGCACCTCTGAGTGGACTTGAACCAACACGTTAGGTCTCTAAGCTGGCAAAAACCCAGACTGGGGCTTGAACCCATGGTCTGTTAATTAGAATCATTCACCTGGTGTCTAGACTTATTGAGGCTTAGGTTCTTTGTGTCTCAGCACAGAGAGAATTCAGTGAGAGAGAAAGTGATAGGTAAGAAGTGGATTTATTTAGAGAGAAACACTCTTCACAGACATGGTGTGGGCCATCTTACAAGGTTGGAAGCCCTGAAATATGGTGTGGTTAGTTTTTTAATGGGCTGAGTTAATTTCATAGGCTAGTGACTGAGAGGATTATTTCAGCTATTCTGGGGATTTCCAGGAATTGGGCCATCACCCACTTTTTGACCTTTATGGTGGCCTTTGGAACTGTCATGGTGCCTATAGTTGTGTTATTTAGCTTGCTCATATGTTAAGATGAACATTCCCTGAAGCTCAGGGGCTAATGGAAGTCGGCTTATCTGCCACCTTGGACCTTTTGGTTCTAATCAGTTTGTGATGTCCTCAAACTATGTCCCTGGTGGCTCAGACAGTAAAGCGTCTGTCTACAACGTGGGAGAGCTGGGTTCGATCCCTGGGTCGGGAAGATTCCTTGGAGAAGGAAACGGCAACCCACTCCAGTACTCTTGCCTAGAAGATCCCATGGACGGAGGAGCTTGGTGCAGGCTACTGTCCATGGGGTCGCAAAGAGTCGGGCACGACTGAGCGACTTCACTTCACTTCACTTCAAGCTGTGTCATTCTTTTCAAGTTTGTGCCCTGCCCCCATCCCTCATATTTCAAACACTAGAAAGGCATTGTATCTGTGGTTTTCCTATCCCCTCCGAAAAAAAGAGAGGAAGGGTCAGTACTATGTGTAGAACTATCATTAGATTATTAGTTGACCATGGCAGGAACCGAGGCCTGTGCATGTGGCACTAGCCGTCTACTAATACTCCTAGGTGAGTACTTGGCAGTGAGTTGGCAATGACACTTAGTGTAGTATATGCTCTTCACATAATCAGTCGATGCTCTTGAAATGACTGACCCATATTTCTCACTGATGAACTCTAAATTTTAGCTTGTTCTGACTATTAAGCTGTTTACCAGTTTCTCAGTGATGTTGCTTTGGAAGCTCAAAGATAGGTGACTCGTGTGATATGGAGGTGTGATGTTTAATGGAGCAGGAAGGTCCCATGACCATCCCAAGGCTCAGGAAGAGCCTCTTCTGCCATCGCTCCACATAAGAAGCGAGAGGGCCCACCTGAGAGAATCACTGTTTGTGCTGGTCAGATTTCACGCATCTTCTTTGTTCTTAGCTTCTTGGCTTAGGCCGGCAGACTGGTGTTCTCTGTAACCCTCTTACCCAGACGCCTCCCCAAACTGTTCTAAATAAAGAGTGGTCATTCAAACCCAGGAGTGCCATCAGATTGGAGAAACTTCTTATCTGACACAAAGGAGAACCTCGTCTCTGGAAATTTACTGAAATATTTCCAACATAAAAATTAATTTCTAAACATCCTCACACTGGACTGAACTGGTAAAGTTGTCAGATTCAGAAAGGGTAAAAAAAATGTTCAGGAGACATTTATACTAAAAAATGATTTATTGCTTATCTGAAATTTACTTATTTTTTTAAATTAAAAAAATTTTATTGGAATATTAAGTTGTTTTACAATGTTCTGTTTTAGGTGTACAGTCAAGTGAATCAGTTATATGTATACATAAAGTGAAAGTGTTTGTTGCTCAGTCATGTCCGACTCTTTATGACCCCATGGACTGTCCTGTCCATGGAATTTTCCAGGTGAGAATACTGGAGTGAGTAGCCATTCCTTCCTCTAGGGGATCTTCCCAACCCAGGGACTGAACCCGGGTCTCCTGCAGGTTCTTTACCATCTGAGCCACCAGGAAAGCCCATTTATACATATATCCAGTCTTTTCAAGATTCTTTTCCCATATAGGTCATTATAGAGTATTGTATAGAGTTCCCTGTGCTATACAGTAGGTACTTATTAGTTATCTGTTTTACATATAGTGGTGTGTGTATGTCAATCCCAGTCTCCCAGTTTCTCTCTCCCCCACCCCCTGCTTATCTGAAATTTAAATTTAACTTGATGTCCTGAAGTTTATCAGGCAATCATAGATGCAGGTAATGTTAAAAGAAATATAAAAAAAAAATGAAAGGAATTTCCTTGAGTGGGGAAAGGGAGAAATCAGTAAAAACATTTTTGGACTACTGGTACTGTAAGAAAAGTTCACCTCAGTCCAGTGTACAAGAAACTAGAATTTTTCAGAGTTAGGCTAGAGACAATGAGAAGAGGGAAATGGATGGAAATACACAGACAGTGGGAGTAGTGGGAGTCATAGAATACAAAGGTGTCCCTGTGATATGGGGTGTGAAACATAATCTATTACAGGGGAAAGGTTCCCTATAGATTGCCTAGTCTCATTTCTTCTTTTCTCCTAGAGGGAAATTGAAAGTGAAATGCTTAGAGGCTAAGTTACCTAACCACATGTTCAGCGTCATTTGGAGGCAGAACCAAGAACAGAACCTTGGTCTCTGACCCTTCCTTTCTGAAGACCTGTACAGTGAGACTTTGACACACTCTAAGTTTAGAGTCAGTTTACAGAAAATCAAGTACTTTTGATGATGGAGACATCTGACGAGAGCTTTCTTGTGTAAAAAGATTTATTATTAAAATTGAAGCAGCACTTATCAAAATCCATCATATTTCAGTTACTGCCCTCTCCCTCCTACAGTGGCCAGATTCACAACATTCTCAATACATATTCCTGACTTTTTTTGACTCCTAAAGGGAGCATCCCAGTTGACTAACCTATAAATAAGGGAGTTTGGGTTACATGATCTTAGTGGGAGCTTCTAAGTCTGGGACTCAATAATCTGTATTGTCTTTATCTCTCTTTAGAAGTTTAGAGTCCTGGTGATAGAAGACATACTCATACAGTGTGCTCAGTCCTGTCTGACTCTTTGTGGACTGTAGCCCACCAGGCTCCTCTGCCCATGGAACTTTCCAGGCAAGAATACCGGAGTGGGGTTCCATTTCCTACTCCAGGGGATCTTCCCAACCCAGGGATCGAATCCGAGTCTCTTGCATTTCCTTCATTGCCTGGTGGACTCTTTATTACCGGTGCCACCTGGGAAGCCCACTCTAGGTCATTATAAAATTGGTCAAAAATTAATGTTAGTTAATTAAGTTAAATTAACTAAAATTCAGTATGTTTGTGCCTAAGGAAGGAGATAGCAGTATTAACTGGAGTGAATTCTTCAGAATAGGAGTTAAACTTAACCTTGAAAGGGCAGAGAGTGTGCAGACTAGGTTCAAGGGTGAGGTTTCAGTTCAGTCACTCAGTCGTGTCCAACTCTTTGCAACCCCATGAAGCGCAGCACGCTAGGCCTCCCTGTCCATCACCAACTCCCGGAGTTTACCCAAACTCATGTCCATTGAGTCGGTGATGGCATCCAGCCATCTCATCCTCTGTCATCCCCTTCTCCTGCCCCCAATCCCTCCAGCATCAGAGTCTTTTCCAATGAGTCAACTCTTCGAATGAGGTGGCCAAAGTACTGGAGTTTCAGTTTCAGCATCATTCCTTCCAGTGAACACCCAGGACTGATTTCCTTTAGGATGGACTGGTTGGATCTCCTTGCAGTCCAAGGAACTCTCAAGAGTCTTCTCCAACACCACAGTTCAAAAGCATCAGTTCTTCTATGCTCAGCTTTCTTCATAGTCCAACTCTCACATCCATACATGACCACTGGAAAAACCATAGCCTTGACTAGACGGACCTTTGTTGGCAAAGTAATGTCTCTGCTTTCGAATATGCTATCTAGGTTGGTCATAACTTTCCTTCCAAGGAGTAAGTGTCTTTTAATTTCATGGCTGCAGTCACCATCTGCAGTGATTTTGAAGCCCAAAAAAATAAAGTCAGCCACTGTTTCCCCATCTATTTCCCATGAAGTGATGGGACCAGATGCCATGGTCTTAGTTTTCTGAATGTTGAGCTTTAAGCCAACTTTTTCACTCTCCACTTTCACTTTCATCAAGAGGCTTTTTAGTTCCTCTTCACTTTCTGCCATAAGGGTGGTGTCATCTGCATATCTGAGGTGATTGATATTTCTCCTGGCAGTCTTGATTCCAGCTTGTGCTTCTTCCAGCCCAGCGTTTCTCATGATGTACTCTGCATAGAAGTTAAATAAGCAGGGTGACAATATACAGCCTTGATGTACTCCTTTTCCTATTTGGAACCAGTCTGTTGTTCCATGTCCAGTTCTAACTGTTGCTTCCTGACCTGCATATAGGTTTCTCAAGCGGCAGGTCAGGTGGTCTGGTATTCCCATCTCTTTCAGAATTTTCCACAGTTTATTGTGATCCACACAGTCAAAGGCTTTGGTATAGTCAATAAAGCAGTAATAGATGTTTTTCTGGAACTCTCTTGCTTTTTCGATGATCCAGTGGATGTTGGCAATTTGATCCCTGGTTCCTCTGCCTTTTCTAAAACCAGCTTGAACATCTGGAAGTTCATGGTTCATGTATTGCTGAAGCCTGGCTTGGAGAATTTTGAGCATTACTTTACTAGCATGTGAGATGAGTGCAATTGTGAGGTAGTTTGAGCATTCTTTGGCATTGCCTTTCTTTGGGATTGGAATGAAAACTGACCTTTTCCAGTCTTGTGGCTACTGCTGAGTTTTCCAAATTTGCTGGCATATTGAGTGCAGCAGTTTCACAGCATCATCTTTCAGGATTTGAGACAGCTTAACTGGAATTCCATAAACAAGACATAAGGAAAAGCATTAACAAGACAGAGAAATTAAAAATAGTTATAGAATGTTCTAGAAATTTAAACATTGGTTATAGCATAAAATGTGTGTTTAGAAATTGTGTCAAATAGTAATGCTGCAACCTCCGCTGTCCTCTCCCGTCTCACCCCTAGTCTTTTACAACGTAACTGAGCCACCCTGGCTCGTCAGGTCTGTCTGTTCTGACTAGTCTGGTCTGTTCACCTTCTTTCTAAGGAGGCTTTTCCAGAGTCCTCCAGGCCACTCCCTCATCTGACAGGACAGAAGCTAAGTCAGCACATGAGTCCCTCTTATGCCATGTCCAGAATGTGGCTCAATAATGTTGTTAACAGAGTTGGACACGACGTGGCAGCTGAACAGCAGCCCTGTTCCTGCTTACAGAAACCGCACGCATCCCTTGCCCTTAGTTGTTGCTCCTCCAGGATCAGGCCCTGCGCTTACACGCAGTTAGTGTCCAATAACGTCATTTGTTCCGAGCTGTTTGCTGTTCTGCACGCCTGACTTAACAGATGATAGGAAAGAAGTGCAAACGTTCTTTGATGAAAGAGACCTTCCTTCCCTTTGTGCTTAATGCAGTGCCAGGAACACATAGCTAATTTCAATAGACATATGTGTGGAAACATGTACGTGTGTGATGAAAGGAATCTACAGCTCATATACTCCATACCCCCAGCTTTACGGGTGAGAAAACTGAGAACTGGAATGGTTAGTAACTCTCTCAAGATTACCAAACAAAATTTTAGGCATTATTATCCGGATCTCCTCACTCTAGGGGGTGCTTTTTTTTTTCTTTTAAGAGATGCCTTGCTCTTTCTCATCTATATAAGAACAATTAGCTGGATTCAAGGTTGGATTGTACATCTCTCTGTGGCATGCCCATGTCTCACTGTCCATCTCTCCTTTTCCTGTTATTGGGACTAAAGTGCAAAGAATGCCTAGGAGCCAGGGGACCTGGTTTCTTTCTAACCCTGCCACTGCATTTATGCCTTTGAGGATTCACTTATTTTCTCTAAGTTTCTGTTTGCATGTCTAACATGGCATGGGCATGGAGTTTAGCACCACATAAACACTCAGGCCCCTCTAGTTACACTCTGTAATTCAGGCGTAGTTCTGAATTTTGTTGACTTTTGGGGGGTTCAAGAATGTTCCATTCTTTTTTTGCTTTCCTCTTATAAAGTGTTTCTACAGCATTTGCCAAAAGTAATGGCTCAGACGGTAAAGAATCGGCCTGACATGCAGCAGACTCAGGGTTGATCCCTGGGTTGGGAAGATCCCCTGGAGAAGGGAATGGCAACCCACTCCAGCATTCTTGCCTGGGAAATCCCATGGACAGAAGAGCCTAGCAGGCTCTAGCCTGTGGGGCTGTAGAGTCAGACATGACTGAGCAGCTAAGCAGAGAGAGAGAGCAGAAAGGTGTAACCATGTGCGGGAGTGAGGGGAGGGGAGCGGTGGGGCAGGGATGGAGCCGAGCTCCGGGGCGAGACTGGCTGGCGGTTCCCGCCCTGCTGCCCACCCTTCCCCAGGTGGCTCAGGGTGAAAACACCAGCCAGCTCAGCAGGATGACTGTGGGCTTCAGGGTGTTACGAACCTTCTCATTGTGGGTGCCCCAGCTTTTGTTCTTATGTGGACAGTGTATTTGGTATCCACGTCCATGAAGCAGAAAAACAAAATAGCAGAAAGACAGGCTCTTCCAGGGCGTCACTGGTGGTGGAGCAGTGGGGAGGGAGAGAAGCGTGTGTACCCTCTTCACCTCTTTTTAAGTGCTGAGCCTCCCCTGAAGGATGTGTGTTTTTTCTAGAAGGGAAAGCCTGTGCTTTTGACGGCAGAACCGAAGTAGAGAAATTGAGCTTGACCTACTTCCTTAGCAGTGCGAGCCTTGCATTGTCCTCTCAGGCACTATGAAGATCCTTGAACTGGGAAACTGACAGCTGCAATCAGACACTTGCATTGAGGGAAACATCATGAATTTTAATGGGAGTGCTGCTCCTGCATGAGGTTGGGAGAGCAGAGAGCGTCTAGCCAATTCAAACAAAGGGAGCAGGAGGGGGGTTATTATACCCACAGCTCACGGCAGTGATGAGAGCAAAATTCAAATTACTTATCCCACACGATGTTGATGATTTACCAGGGAAGGACTGCGAAACTCTTGTGAAGTGGACAGGGTTGTGAATCTTCCATGATTATGAATCCCATGAACTGAAGGTAGAGAAGGCGGGGACAACAGAACCTGACTTGTTAGCAGGAGCGGTCCTCCGCATCAGCAGTGCCCGGGAAGTGAGCTGGGGAACCCTGGCACCACCGCCCGATGACAGCGCTTTGCTCCTGGGCACACCGCAGGCGGGCCGGGCACGCGTGCAGGTCCACAGAGTGGGCTTCAGCGCGCCCTCCCTGCAGCCCGCTTTGCTGTGCAGAGCACTTCCCCTCCCGAGTCACCGCCAGCATCCTGTTCGTCCTGCGATGGAACCCGGTCCCATCGTCAGGTCCTTTTGTCACACGGTTGCTTCTTGCTATGAAAACTCCCGAAGTGGTCTCCTAAGCAGTGACCAGCGCAGTTGTTGCTGTTGCTCACTCGCTTAGTCATGTCTGACTCTTTGTGACCCCGTGAACTGCAGCACGCCAGGCTTCCCTGTCCATCACCAAGCCCTGGAGTTTGCTCAGACTCCTGTCCCTTGAGTCGGTGATGCCATCCAGCCATCTCATCCTCTGTCGTCCCCTTCTCCTCCTGCCCTCAATCTTGCCCAGCATCAGGGGTTTTTCCAGTGAGTCAGCTCTTCGTATCAGGTGGAGCTTCAGCTTCAGCATCAGTCCTTCCAATGAATATTCAGGGTTGATTTCCTTTAGGATTGACCATTAAAGAGAACGTGTAAAAAGAATGCTTCTCTTTTTAGAACATGGTCCTGTCTCTCTCTCTGACTGTTCCTGCCGAGCCACACCCCGACCGGTTGCATTTGTCAGAAGCTCAGCTGCTTCAGAGAGTGAATGCATTGTGAGCCTCTTTGTTCCTGTTGCATGACTGCGCTTCACTTTAGAAGGGAGACCTGAGTTTTTATCAGAAAAAGAATGTGATCATTTCAAAACCCCCTTATTCTGTGTAGATCTTGAAATAATTTTTTATAGTGAAGATGGCACTTAAAAAAATACATGACAAGCTTTGTTCATCTGGTTCCTCTGTTGGTGAGATTATTTAGCCTGAGAGGGTGCACCCCTCTCAGCACCCCTGACAGGGTGCTGGCTGCCACTTTATTTGTTGGGGAAGGGCTGAAGAAAACCTCTGCACACTGCACAGAAGCAGCAACTGCCATTCCAAAATGGAATATTAAAGATGGAGCTAATTTCTTAGTCTGTGAGCAGGTTCTCGTCCTGTAGTAGACAGGGAATGAGATGAGTAAGGTCATCCCTTAGTATCCTCACTGGGTAAATGGGTTCCAGGACCTGCTCTGGATATCAAAATGCATTGATGTTCAATCCCCATAAGGGGCCTCCACATCCACGGTTCCACATCCTTGGATTCGATCATGTAGCAGTTCTGTAGTATTTAATGGAAAAAAATCCGCCTATGCGTAGATCTACGCAGTTCATACCACTGTTCTTCAGACATCAACTGTGTTACTACAATGTAGAACTGGAACTCAAGTCAGAGCAAGACAGAACACCTGAGAAATGGAGATGAGGAACAGAGCTACCCTTTACTAACCAGACTGTGAAGGGGGACTCATCCTCAGTCCCTGCCAGGACTTGGCACTCGCCTAGAGGTGCTGGGGCTGACTTTGTGGGCTGTTTGGCCCAGACCTCATTTGTGAAGGTCTCATATTGAATCTTTAAAAATATCACTGAATGAATTTATATAGTTGTGCAAATTTGTGCAAAGTCTCTTTAGTCATGTCCGACTCTTTGGAACCCCATGGACTGTAGCCCACCAGGCTCCTCTGTCCATGGGATTCTCCAGGCAAGAATACTGGAGTCGGTTGCCATTTCCTTCTCCAGGAACATGTGGTTGTAGTTTTGTGTGTATTTAAATCATTTGCTGTTGCGTGTAGAATGTCACGACTACCTTAACCCGTTTCTGCACTTGTGTTTTAGTAAGTGGAAGTGTTCCTCCCTCCTCACCCCCTTCCCTGGTCTCTGAACACACTCTTCCTGCCCACAGCACTCCAAATACTGGGGTGTCCTAGAAGTCCATTTGATACCAGAGTCTTCTCAGGGTCCCATTTGTTTTTGTCCTGACTGTAAGCTGGGAGTGTTCCCATCCAGTCATTTAAGTTGCTAGATCCTAACCAGCTATGGTGGAAGAGGATAGATAGGTGGGTGGGGTTTACTGTGATAACAGTACTTACATTTGGGACCCTGCTGGTGGTCAGAGCCTTGCTACTGTGCAGTCATGCCACCGTTCCGCTCACGTCTGTTTCCTAAGCCCTCGGTGGTCCATGGCCATCCCTGCAGTGCAGTAGTAAAACCTGCCCCGCTGTGGGTCTAAGGCTGCTGAATCTGGAGTGCCTGCCTCTGCACCACGCATCCACCCACTCACATGACGAGTAGACCCTGTGTGTCGCTACTCAGGCGCAGGGCCGGTGCTCTGGGTACAGTGTGGAGAGACAGACACAGGCTGCAGCTGCCACACGCTTCCCCATCCTCCTCGCTGCTCCAAGCTCACGCCGACCTACCTAAGTCCCCATCTGGACCTTCCATCTGTCCTCAGCCACCTGCTTAGGTTTCCAAGGTACCTTGCACACCACAAGAGACTAGGGGTAACTTCTGTTCATATGGAGGAGAAACAAGGTGCCAAGACCAAGGCGTCTTCCTGGAGAGAGGCTGAGCGGCCTTAAAGCTGGGGTGAGGCAGGGTATTCTTTAAGTCATTCAGGTGCCACGATGGGTTGGAAGATGGCCAAGAAGGAAGGAGGCTCTTCTTTTCAGGCTAAATAACAGCCTCCTTGTTGGGAAGGGAATAATCAATCCCAGCTGGAGCAGAGAGCCCACGTTCCCTTTGCTTTTCCATTCAAATCTAATCTCATGACATGAGTTTCTGACATGAGTAGCATTCTTGCCCAGACTTGTGGCCCCAGGGAGGGGATGGTTATTTAAGACAGCTGGCTACTCATGCAAGGCATATAACTTGATGATAAATGCTTACAGACAACTTCCCTTACTCGCTGGTCCCAGTCCCAGTTTAATTGACAGCCCTGGAGACTTGGGGGGAAAAAAACAAACAAACATAGATGTTTCTTTGAAAGAATAATCATGTCTCTGGATGCAAGAAAAAGATAAGAAATTCTACAGGCATACAGCTCATCGGTATTTCCCAGCTTACGAAATTCTTCAGGGAGGAATTCCTTTTATGCGTTCTCTGTGAAACAGAAGTTTCCTGTGCCTTTAAAACCTGTCTGGTGGTATAGTGTACAATAAATCCGACGTATGATTTGCCTTTTTTCTTCCTTTGCTCTGTCTTTCAAAAAGAACTGTTCCTATGAATTAGTAATGTTAAGTCATTTTGCAGGTATTTTTCCTTAGATATAGCTCTGTCATGAATAATTTTAAGGTTTAGTAACTACACAATTCTTTTTTTCAGAGTTTATTCTCCTTTGGGTCAAAAAACCCTGTTCTTGGAATAATAATTTTGCCCAAATCTCTGGACCTAAATGTCAAACATTTGCTACACATTCCTTTCTCATAATTGGAGATGAAGTCTGTGGGCAAAAAAGGGATTGATTGACACATCTTTTTTTCTATCTGAGAACTTACTTGGTCACCCTAATGGTTATAATGTACAAACTAAAATGATTAGTCTGAGATAATAGTCATTTATCTGAGAGATTCTGAGTTTTGAGATTATGTAGAATTTATCTTTGCAATCAAAAGTAATGTTAAGTGGTACATGATGATCAAGGTTTTAAAAGCAAAAACTTTAGTAATGGAACAATGGGCTAAAAAAATAATAATTAATACAAAAAAACTGAGATCTGGATAGATTTTAAGATCAATACCAACTGAAAAAAGCAAATTGCAGGATGATGTATTTAGTATGCTATAACTTACATAAAATTTTTACAACATATTCTTGGTTGGTTGTAATATTGCTACAAGATCTAAAAATGTGGCTTGAAAGGACCTAGGCTAAATATATCATGGTGTTTTTGGGGGGTGGTGGAGAAGAAAGGCAGGCAAGAGGTAAGGGAAATGGGGCTTGGGACCAGGAACAAAAGAGATTTTAACTTAGGTTTTATTTCCAAATTTTAAAGGAATCTGAGGCCAACAGGACCAAATAACATTGGCTAACTCTGGGCGGGGGGTTGGGCATTATCTGCAGTAGTCTTTGGTCTTAAAATAGATTAAATTACCTTGAAATAACAGCAAAAATATTTTTCTGCCTTCATTCTAAAGTTTCAAACCAATGGGAATAGACTTGCACAGTCAACAGATAAATGTCTTCTGTGGGGTTTTGTATTTTTGACAAACTGATAAATCTGACTGCTGGGTATCTTTACTGCTTTAAGTCCTCCAAAACCGAGGACCCCTTCTAACAACAGTGCAAATCCATTATGTATATGTTAGTGTAACAAGTTCTGGCTGTGTTTCAGGAACAGGTGCCTTTTAAATAGGAAAATCTAATTGTGGTCTTTGCCTCCGCCAGTATCACTTTCATTTTAAAAGTGTTGCCATAAATAATTCAAATGGATGGCATGCTTTCCATTTCTAAATAGCCACAGGCATGTAACTTACTCAGAGGATTTCTTTGGTTGTAAAAGTGAGACCTGCGTCTGGTAAGAAGACTGTGTTGGAAAAAATATTCTCATTGCTTTTCATGTAGGATTGATGTTGCTTTAAAAATGGAAATTTTGATTCCTTGTCATGGTGAAAATAAATGCAGCCATAGAAACCAAAATCTTAAGGTTTCTGTGGCACAGAACTGCCCACTTATTTTGGATTCAAATCTAGCCTACTCACCAGGCTGGGCCACAGCTTAAAACAGGAACTATATGAAGGGAACTTTGTCGTTAGACGGTGTAAAATTTGGGCACTAAAGCTTCCTCCAGTAAAAGTTTACTCTTGTTTTACTCTTGTTTTACTCTTGTTTCCAAAACCTGAATTATCTGTCCTGAATGTGAAAGGCAGCAAATTAGAAGTGAACAGTGCTGAAAGAGTAGGTGGACAAGAGATGGAGATTCAGAGCATGATGGTGTCACCTAAAAAAAAGATGCATAACTTGAGAGTTGTGGGTTAAGTTTTATTTGGGGCAAAATGAGGATTGCAGCCTGGGAGGCAGCACCTCAGATAGCTCTGAGAGACTGCTTCAAAGAGGCAGTGGAAGGAAGGTCAGTATATAAAGTTTTGGTGAAGGCAGAGTTCAGTACTATTAAGCGCTCATTTTACAAAAGGTTTTCTGCTAGTTAGGAAGATCTCATGTCACCATGAAGGAACTTAGTGCTTTTCTAGATATGAGGAGATGCAAGGATCGAGATCATAAAATCTGTTCCTGCTCCTGCTACTGCTGCTAAGTCGCTTCAGTCGTGTCTGACTCTGTGCGACCCCATAGACGGCAGCCCACCAGGCTCCCCGGTCCCTGGGATTCTCCAGGCAAGAACACTGGAGTGGGTTGCCATTTCCTTCTCCAATGCATGAAAGTGAAAAGTGAAAGTGAAGTCGCTCAGTCATGCCCGACCCTCAGCGACCCCATGGACTGCAGCCCACCAGGCTCCTCCGTCCATGGGATTTTCCAGGCAAAAGTACTGGAGTGGGGTGCCATTGCCTTCTCCGAAAATCTGTTCCTAAAAACATCCAACTATCTAAAGATCTGTCCCACCAGATGCCCTGGAGCTCAGAGTGCCTCACTCCACCTGAACTTGCTCAGTGGGGGTTGAAGATCAACAGCTGCAACAGCATGGGGTTCAGTCTCTGCAGAGACAGATGCAGATGCCCCTGTTGTTCAGTCATTGGCAATGCCATTGGTAAGTGCCAACTTGTAGTTGACAATGGCAAGAAAGGAGAAAAATAATTAAGATGAAAGAAGCATAAACAACAGACATGATTCTTTTTTAAAGATAGGGATGGTTTTCCTACAAACCTAAATAGCCCTACTACCTGAGAACATGCAGTGCTGTTTGTTCTGGTAGTGCTGAGTGGTTGGTGTTTTCCAGAATAAGTATAGAATTAACTGACCAAGTTTTTCCATACTTTGTTCTCTGATGGTTCTCTTAGTCTTGATTCCCAGGGTCTTTACTACCTGGATGTGCTTACCATATGCTAAACTATATGCAGAGGATGAATTTCCAGAAAGTGTTGCAGGGTTTACCTTTATGTTAAAATCTTAAAGGTCACAATATTTATTAATACATATTATACTCTAAGAGTCTCCAGTCTGGAAGCAAATGGAGTCCTGAAAACCATATGATTCCAACTTGTGCTTGTAATTTGTGTTTAGTAAGACTTAGCCAATTTGTTTGAAGATATCAATTTCAGAATATATTTAGTATTCCCAAAAGTATATAGGTGGTTGGCCTGAACTTGTCCTGACCTTATGGCATTACTTAGAAGTTGATCCTTGGGTGGGGGGAAATCCTAGATATATGCTTGCCTTTCATTTTCTTCATAAAAGTATGACATAGAAAACTGATCTGATTATTTGGGTTTTAGACAAGTATATAAAAACTTCTTTGAAGTTTTGATACTCAATAAGTATAAAATATTATACTTTAAGATTTATTTGGCAAAACTAATACAGTTATGTAAAGTTTAAAAATAAAATAAAAATTTAAAAAAAAAAAAAAAAGATTTTATCTCAATAAGGTCTTTTATGTTGTTTTCATAGATTATAAATCACACTGTTGGCTTCCCTGGTAGCTCAGTTGGTGAAGAATCTGCCTGCAATACAGGAGGCCCCAGTTCAATTCCTGGGTCAAGAAGATCCCCTGGAGAAAGGATAGGCTACCCACTCCAGTATTCTTGGGCCTCCCTGGTGGCTCAGCTGGTAAAGACTCCACCTGCAATGCGGGAGACCTGGGTTCGATCCCTGGGTTGGGAAGATCATTCTGGCCTGGAGAATTCTATGACCTGCATAGTCCATGGGGTCACAAAGAGTCTGACACAACTGAATGACTTTCACTTTCTGCTTTATGGAAACAAGTGTGTGGTCAGGTACAAAGGATGCATTCCAAGTCAGATAGGCAGAGTTCACATCCTGTAACAGCAAAGAGTCAATTTTGACTCTTCCATGCTAGATCTGTTTCTTTGACTTTAACCCTTGTGGTTTTTTTGGCCACTTTTTTACTGTAATCATACATGATGGCCTGCCTCAGAGAATCCTGCCCCTGTGCCTGACTGTTATGCTAAAGTGCCTCTGTTCAAAACCCTGTCTACCTGTAGATGACGGGAAGAAATTGAAATCGACACACCCACCTGCCTGAGGCTTGCCATTCTCAGAGATATTTGCAAGATGAATGGCCTTTTTTACTTTGTTTCCTTGCCCCCACCCCAAACTCTGATCCACAAAAGAACTTGGCATCCAGACCCCAATAAGATGGTTATTTTGAGACATTAGTCTGCCATCTTCTTGGTCAGCTGGCTTTCCAAATCGTCGTATCCTCGCCTCAACACCTGGTCTCCCGGATTCATAGCCTCTCATGCAGCGAGCAGAGTAAGCTTGGATCCAGTAACAATGTCAGCTCCTCCCTCACTGGCTGTGTGACCTTGATCAAGTTACTTAACCTTTTTGAGGCTTGCTTTCTGTGTAAAATAGGAAAAATCGTGCCCCCTTGACAGGGTTGTTCTGGGAGTTCAATGAAATCAACGTGCAAATGAAAATCGGGTGTACAGTGTGTGGGTATGTATGCTCTGCGTGTTCTCTTTCTGTTGGAAACAGAAAATTTTGGATTAGAAAATTGCTGCCTTAATTTTGATTCTCAGTTGCCTCTTCTGTCACACTGACAATACCATTTTTTTTGGTTTTGTTTTGTTTATGGTTGATGCCTGAGTCCTTGGGAACATTCACTCAAAATTCTAGTCACATCTGCTTGAAAATATTTAGGTCCCACTTCAGAATTAGAGGAAAACTCATGATGGTTGGTGTAATAGATTTCCTCTGACTACTTCACCTGAATTTTTCTAAAATTTTGCTCCAGCCTCTCTCTCTTGATAGAAAACTCTGGAGTAGGTTTGAAACTTTTTGTCTTGTAGGATTTAAGACTGAGTCCCTCAGTGGAGGCAGTCAGAGGGTCAGCTTAGAAATCACCTCCTTTGTAGAAAGAGGGATCTCTCCTCCCAGAATCAGTAGCTAAATATCTGTGAATGTTTCAAGGTGTTTTCGTCCTATTGATAGAACTACTTCCTGAAGCCAAATGTTAGGCCTCACGATTCTCTAATTGGTGAATCATCATTATTATGGGGAGGCCACAGTGTGGAAAAGGAAGGTTAGTCCAGTATTTTTAGGTGAAAGCAAAGTAAATGTAGGGAGCTCTCTGCAGATGAAGCTGAGAAGCCCTCTACTGTAAAGCACCGTCATCTTGTAGCTTCAGTTCTGTTTCCATGGCAACCTCAGGGTTGCTGCTTGCCTGGCTGAATGGTTTTACAGGAAGCTGAAAAACATTGCTATTCTCAGTAGCTTTCTTTTTTGCTGTAGAAAGGAGTCTCTCCCTGACTGGAGGCCAGCCAGCATTTACTGGGAACAAAGCAGGCTATTTATGCTGATTGTATTCTGGGTAGGGAGGAAACAAATAGGGAGAATCCCAGCCCCTGGCTACTGACCTGTGAGTTTATTTTTCTGGTTGTTGTTTCTACCATTTTGGAAGAACCAGATGACTTAATTCAGATATGATTTTCCTGTTCATTTTAAGCAGAACTTATATTTCAGAGGTAGAATTGGGTTTAAAAAAAAAGGGTTGGTGGTGTGTGTCTGAGATAATGTTAGTTATGGTGAAGTCAATCTGCTGAATTTACAGCTTTGAAGTATCTATGAGCACAGTTTATTTAAAAAAAAAAGTGTCCCCTGCTAGCAATAGAAACAGGAAGATGTTGGTTCAGTCCGTTATTAGGCTTATCCTTTATTATATATTAAAATTGTCTTTTGAGTTTTTTTACATCTTAAAGTTAACATTTTTATTTATTTACATAATAGAAAAATTACATGTGGTAGAATACACCTTGAGAGTTCACCATGCAGTTCTCTTTGGCAATTTATTACCATTTTGTTAGGAAAAATTAAAAGCAAGGGTATTGATACAATTCCATTAAAAGCTTGTATAATAATTTTAGTTTCAAATGTAAGCTGCTTACTGGGCTTTCTTTCTGGAGCTCCTTCAAACCCTCTTTATAAGTAAGCTAGGAAACAAAAAAAAGTTTCTGCCTAACTACTCTTCAGCAGAGGGGACCTTTCAAAGCCAAACCCTGATAGTGAAAGCATTTGATGTCAACAGGAGCTGTGGACTTTTGTTCTCTTTCTCTCTTTCAGATATACCCACACACAGTTAAAATGAAAGAAAATCCATAAATTCCATCTTGTAGTTTTTTAACTTCTGATATCCATCATGCCCTTATTTCTTTGATAAAGTATGATTCTTGTTCCAAAAAGTAGACATTTCAGAGGTAGAAATTTCAGAAGTTCTGAGATTTGACCCTGACTCTGCTTAGGTAAGTTGATGTTTGTTAGCTTTAACTAGGCTCTCACTGAGATCCAGGATGATTCTTTTGCATTTTTCTCAGGTCTTAGAGATTTTCAGTAAAATAGGCTTGGAAAATAGCTCAAGAGAACTTGTTCACTAGATCCCTAAGTCTTTGAACGGCACCAAATGGCAGGTTTAATTGCAAACTGCCTGCCTTTGGATCTCCTCTACCAAATGGTTGCAGCAGGAGAGTTCATGAGCAGTTTTTGATGAGATTTAATTCCAAAAAGAGGTATGTGATCTAAGATGAGTATTCCAAGGTGTCTAGAGCCAAAATTTGATTACTAGGTATTTGCTGAATACCTCCTATACGGAGCTAGGGGTTTGATTGGTGTGGTCAGAGAGTTTATAGATTATCTTGATACGACCCATGGACTGTATACCACCAGGCTCCTCTGTCCATGGAATTCTCCAGACAAGAATACTGGAGTGGGTTGCCATTTCCTTCTCCAGGGGATCTTCCCAACCCAGGGCTTGACCCCAGGTCTCCCACATTGCAGGCAGATGCTTTACCGACTGAGCCACCAGGGAAGCAGCCAGAGAGAACTAGCATTATAAATCTGGGAACAAATACTACCTTGCGTGATAATGAGTTGATAGGAACTCATAGAAAGAGTGTGAGATGGAGCCTCTAGGAAGGGCTTCCTGGAACAAAAAAGGAGTGAGGGCATTTCATTAATTCAACAGAAATTCATTGAACACATGCTCCATGCTAGGTGCTCTGTGCTAAGCTAGAAATCTATTAATAGTAATGACAATGAGCCTACATGCGTGGAACTCACACTCAGGTGAGAGGTTCAGACAACCAGGCTGCTGCCTCACTGTTGACATCTATGTTGAGAAAGTTAGAGAATATTAAGGCAACGCCCGGGTTTGGAGGGCATGAAGATTTCACTGACATTCCCTTTGAGGACATGTGAAGCTGAAACTTGAACAGAAGGAAATCCCAGATGGACATAGCTATTTACCCACTTACAATAGTGGTCCTTTTTTTTCTTCTCTCAGAGAAATACACTCAACTTTTCTAAAAGCACTGTCCTAAAATATAAATAAGCTTTTCTTAGAAACTAAAATGTTTAGACTATACTACTTTGTAGTAGGAAGTGATCTCAGAGAAATTCAGCCTGTTTTACCATCAGCTCCTTGGCAACTCTGGAAAGGGTAGGAAATACAAGATTTCTAGAGTGCTAGGGGGTCAGGACGGAGAAGGCAATGGCACCCCACTCCAGTACTTTTGCCTGGAAAATCGCATGGACGGAGGAGCCTGGTGGGCTGCAGTCTATGAGGTCGCTAGAGTCAGACACGACTGAGCGACTTCCCTTTCACTTTTCACTTTCATGCATTGGAGAAGGAAATGGCAACCCACTCCAGTGTTCTTGCCTGGAGAATCCCAGGGATGGGGGAGCCTGGTGGGCTGCCGTCTATGGGGTCGCACAGAGTTGGACACGACTGAAGTGACTTAGCAGCAGCAGCAGCAGCAGCAGCAGGGGGTCAGGAATCAGAGACCTTGAGTTCAGAACTCGTGTGTCTGGGGACAATGACAGCTCTGTGTCCTCCACCTGTTTTCCTTGGAGGAAATGGGTTATTATGCTCCGAATACACGCAGAGTATTTTTATCAGACCTCATGCCTTTGTGTCTCTTTCTGTATCCTCTAACAGAGTCCAAATAGGGAAGGAAGAGGGGAAAAAAAGTGGTTGTTGCAATTTATTAAGTACTAGCCCTGAAATTATGGCTGCCACCTCTTCACCCGGGCCTCATTAATCTGTCTACTGAAGTATAGAAAAACTACTGTTTTTAAATGGCCCACATTCATTCGGAAGACTCAGATATGCTCCTGCAGATACATCATTTCTCAGTTGGATGTTTCCCCATTAGATCCTGCTCATGGCTTTAATTTTGTACCTTAGCAGAAATACTACTTTACCTTCACCTGTGTAGCTCGCTTTCTAAGCTACAGAGCATCCATTATTCGTGAGGAGCTTTTTGCATGGAAAAAAGAACTTAGAAGCAAACTGTAAGAGGTCTTTCAAACAGATATGCCTTTCCTCATCCTTGTTAAGAATGATTTTGAGACATTATTCAAGGTATTGATAGGTTTTTCTTCTGAGTCAGATTTAGTGACATGGCCCATAACCGAATGTTAAATGCCAGTTTTAAAAATATATGATAAGAGGAACAAACAGGCCACCGGAGTTAAAGAACAAGACATATGTTTAAAAAACCATAAGAGAATTATCTAAGTGCCTAAACAAAAGAAATACTCTGAAGGTATTGAATATTTTACAGGATGCGGTTTTTCATCAGGTTATTGCTGCTTTGCCCTGCCTTATTCCTGTTGTAGCCAGGGTGTTCTTCTGTTACCGCCTTCACTTATTGTCATGTTTTGAGTGATACCTACTGCTTCTCTTGTTCGTCTCCACCACTAGCCTGTCTGCTTCTTGCCTTTTGTTTATGCCTGGCATCCAGTAGGCATATGATTCACGTTAGAATGAATGTGCAGTAGTAGATTAATGTGAGTTTTTTAACTTACAACATTACCCTGGGCATTTTGTCTGATGTTTTATTTTGAAAAGTACCAGCTGACTTTGGGGTACTAGAGAGAACAATTAAATATGTGGTCCGACGTGCTTGTAAAATTTAAGCATGGCCAAGTAATGACTGTATTACATGGGGACCTACTATTCACAAATATAATTTTGGCATTCAATTAGATTGATATGCTTGGAGTTCTATCTTTATGTATATTTAAAAACATTGACATTTATAGGTATAGCTTATGTACATAAGCCAATGCTTATTACATTCAAGTCAAATCTTTCTTTTCTTGTTTATAATTATTCTAGGTAGAAACATTTAATATATGCATATAAACATTTATGCATATCTTACATGCCACATGTATACTCTATATGGTTTATTTTATATGACATGAATCACATTTTTGTATGCAATTTTGTATGCAATTTCTAGGAGCATAAGAGATCTTAAATTTGGGGGGAACTGATTTTTCACAAGTGAAGGGTATCAGTGGAAAGTTTCCAAAGCGTCAGCGATTTTTTTTTTTCTGGGAATATATCTATTTTATTGAACTTGTAGGAAAGCGTGTGTTTTTTTTGTTTTATTTATACTTAGGGAAAAGATTATCCATTAAGTTAAATTTTAAAAAATATTGGAGGCCATGGATTAATGAACATGAAGAAATAACATGTAGCTCCTTAAAGACGAAACTGGTTTCTTGCCCATTTTATAGACAGAGAAACTGAGCCTCGGAAGTTAAGTATCTTTTCTGCCTGTGTAAGAGGGAGGAGGCGGTCATACTCAGCCAGGTCCAGCGATAGCGCACACTGAGCCTGGGCCGGGCTGGCACCTGTATGTTAAATAGCGCCTTAAGTGCATTATCCTGTTCCGCGAAAGTACGGACAGAACTGAAGTCTGCGCACTCTCCTCCTGTGCGCGTTAGCTTTGGTCCCCTTTACTCATGCTTGTCAGCTCGCGTCTCTGCCCGCTGGCGTCTGTTTCTTATGTGCTTTAAGTTTACAGTTTAGTTAGACACAGTAACGACAGTGCCTAACAGTCCATGTCCGTGTTGTGAAAGATATGAACGGAGATTTGCATTTTATCTGTATTTTGCATTGGCAACAGAGGGAGGGAGGTTCCCATTCATTCCTTATGTACTCATTTTCCGTGGGCTCTAGGGTTTTGTATCATCCGTGTTCCTAGCAGTTCTCCTCTAGTGACTGATCAGGTGCAACTCCATGAAATGGTAACCATTCCAGCTTAAAAAGACTTTGGATTTTCTAAAACACTATATAGGTTGGATAGCTGCTTTCTGGTTTTAGAACCGAGAATGTCTGTTATGCAGGCTGTGGGACGCTGAGTGGATCCCTAATTCTGTCTTCAGGCATGTCATATTTCCCTCCCTATTCATCCTCCCCACAATCACAGACTGTAATTTCACACCTTTTTTTCCTCCTCAAATCTGCTGTACTTCCTCCCTCCTCCTGCCCCCTGCCTCACTTTGAGCTGATGACTTCGCTTCAGTTTTCTTAGTGAAGCGGGAAGCACACTCACCCCTACCCCACCACTACAAGTCCCCACCTAGCAGGTTCCGTCTGGTCCTTCCCTTTATTGTGGAAGGCTGACAGTGGTCACATGCAGGCCGAGCCCTTCCACCTGCCCGCTGATTCCCTCCCCTCTCACAAAGGGAGGCAGCTCTGGCAGTTCCCTTCTTTGCACCCCATTTTTGTCCCACTAGATTGGTTCAGTAGCGTAGTGACTTGCGTTATTTCTCTCACCTTGAAAATGAATTCTCTTAACCACGGACTCATTTCTTCCTTCTGCCACCTGCCCACCCCCTCTGCTCCACTTTTTCAGTCAAAACTCCTTGAAAAAGTTGTCTGCATTCTTTGTCTCCAGTTCTTTTCCTGTCCTCTGCTAGTGGTCGTTCAGTCGTGTCTGACTCTCTGCGACCCCATGGACTATAGCGCGCCAGGCTTCTCCGTCCATGGGTTTTCCCAGGCAAGAATACTCGAGTGGGTTGCCATTTCCTTCTCCAGGGGGTCTTCCTGACTCAGGGGTCAAACCCAGGTCTCCTGCATTGGCAGGCGGATTCTTTACTGTCTGATCCATCCTCTGTTAAAGGTGTTGCAATTAGACTTGCTCTTCAACCACTGCACCAAAGCTAATTCTGATATTTAGGATCCCAGTGATCTCCGTGTTGCTGAATTCCACGGTCACTTCTCAGTCTTCATCTAACATGGCGCACCAGTAACGCTGACCTGCCTGATCGCTCCTCTCCCTTGAAACGCTTTGTTTGGCGTCCAGCAGACTACAGACACTCACTTCTCTTCCTCCCTCATTGACTGTTCCCTCTCTGTCTTCTTCACTGGTTCTGCTTCTTCACCCTGACCTTGTAAAGTTGCTGTGTTTCAGAGCTCAGGCTTTAGACCACTTCTCCGTGTGCACTGCCATAACCGATCTCAGGATTTTAAATATCATTCAAGTGCTGGTGAGTCCCAAATATGTATCTCCAGGCCAGATGTCTCCCATGAAATTCAGATTTATGTCTAACTTTCCACCCAACAACCTCCACTGTTTAATAGGCATTTCCCAGTTCCTGTTCTCAGTCTGGATTTGTGAGCATCCTTTGTGCCACTAACCTTGCCCATTACTTTGTACTCTCCCATTAGAGTTAATGGCAAACCTATCCTTTTAGAGGCTCGAGCCCCAGGCCGTGAACCATCATAGTCTTCTCTCTGCTCTCAGGTCCCAGTATTCAAGGGGTGGTGAGATCCTTTCTCATTCCACTCACTCCTGCCACAGGCCCCTCTCATTGCCTGACTAGCAATAACCTCCGCTGCTGTCTGT
Source organism: Bubalus kerabau (assembly GCF_029407905.1). Classification (NCBI taxonomy): domain Eukaryota; kingdom Metazoa; phylum Chordata; class Mammalia; order Artiodactyla; family Bovidae; genus Bubalus; species Bubalus kerabau. The sequence continues at coordinate 11,731,857 of NC_073639.1, read as the reverse complement.
CCTTGCCCGTTGACGGTTTAGTCTGAACACAGTGTGATCCTGTTTCAAGGCATGCCGTGCAGAGCTCTGCTCAGGAGCCTCCAGTGGTTTTGCATCTCATCCAGAGCCAGCCCCGACCAGCCCCACCTGCCGTCTGCCTTCCTCACCCTGCCCACCTTGTCTCCCGCAGCGTCTCCCTCTTCGCGTGCTCTGTGAGTGTTCCCTGTGAGCATGCCAAGGCTTGTGCGTGTTCTTTGCTCTCTCCTGGAACACTGCCCCACCCCACCTCGTTCCTAGACGTTCATGCAGCTTCTCTCCGACCTCTCTTACTATTTTGTTCAAATGTCACCTTTGCAGGGAAGCTGTTTATTGCAGCACACAGGCTGTGCTCATCATTCCCCTTCCTTGCTGTCTTTCTCTGTCTTTCTCTGTGCTATGTAACATCTTTTGACATTGCATACATTAATTCCTTATTGGAGTATGATTTCTTTCCAGTGTTGTGTTTCTGCTGTACAAGGTGAATCAGCTGTGTGTATAGAGTATACCCCTCCCCTTTGGACCTCTCTCCCTTCTCCATCCCACCCCTATAGGCCATCACAGAGCACCGAGCTGAGCTCCCTGTGCGATACAGCAGCTTCCCACTAGCTGTCTATTTTACACACAACAGTGTACATGTGTGGAACCTAGAGAAAGTGTGCAGATGGACTTCTGTATTCTTTTTTTTTTTTTTATTTTTTAAACTTTACATAATTGTATTAGTTTTGCCAAATATCAAAATGAATCCACCACAGGTATACATGTGCTCCCCATCCTGAACCCTCCTCCCTCCTCCCTCCCCATTCCATCCCTCTGGGTCGTCCCAGTGCACCAGCCCCAAGCATCCAGTATCGTGCATCTTATCACGTGTCAGCTCGCACTTCTTCCTGAGGGCAAGGCTTTCTCTGCCGGCACCCCCTCCCCTGATGTTTCTGTAGCACCTAGTGTGATGCCTGGCACGGAAGTTCTCAATACAGATTCGTTGAATGAATGGAAACGGGAGTTGTTTAACATTTTATGAGGTATGTCAGCATCCTGAGTATATCTTAATAAAATAGAATTATTCAAAATACATGCTGGTTCATCTCAGTTTTATCATTTATATGACACCTATCATTTTTGGGGAGTAGTGGTAACTTATTTTAGGTAAATCTGAACCTAATTGCTAATTTATATGGTTTGCTTAACTGTTTAACCAAATGTGTATTTAATGGCTAGAACCTGAATTAAAAGAGTGCAAACATCTTATGCAAACCATGTTTGGAAAGCCAAACAAATATTGACAGATGAAATCATTAAACAGTTGATTAGGAAGAATTAAATAGGACTGCTCAGGGAGGGGGGAATAAACTACCTTTTTGATGTATTTTATTCCCTAGACTTGTTAAATACCTTTATTCCGCAAAATAGGCAACTTGATTATTTGGCATTTATTCTACTCAAATGCCAACTAATTTAGTATCAGATGAAATGGTTCCTTGTAAAATTAATTTGCTTTTCAAACAGATATTCAGACAGGTATATTTTAGAAAATTCACTTGTCATATTTTGTAAATTGATTCAAAAACTAGTTAAATGTTCTTTTTAAAAAAAATGGATTAAACTTTGGTAGTAGTTTATTTGGCCAAGAAAGTAAAACTCAATTTAGTTCCATTTAAGAACCATTTATTAATTATATGTGTGTAAAAAACAAAATAGAAGGAGATGTGAGAGACGTTGCTGTTGTTCAGTCGCTAAGTCGCATCTGACTCTTGGGAACCCCAAGGACTGCAGCATGCCGGGATCCTCTGTCCACTGTCTCCCAGAGTTTGTTCAAGTTCATGTCCATGGGGCCAGCAATGCTTCCTAACCATCTCATCCTCTGCTGCCCCTTTCTTTTTTCGCCTTCAGTCTTTCCAGCCTCAGGGTCTTTTCCAATGAGTCAGCTCTTCACATCAGGTGCCCAAAGTATTAGCGCCTCAGCATCAGTCCTTCCAATGAATGTTCAGGGCTGATTTCCTTTCAGTTCAGTCGTTCAGTAGTGTCTGACTCTTTGTGACCCCATGAATTGCAGCACGCCAAGTCTCCCTGTCCATCACTAACTCTCGGAGTTCACCCAAACTCAGGTGCATCGAGTCGGTGATGCCATCCAGCCATCTCATTCTCTGTCATCCCCTTCTCCTCCTGCCCCCAATCCCTCCCAGCATCAGGGTCTTTTCCAATGAGTCAGCTCTTCGCATGAGGTGGCCAAAGTATTGGAGTTTCAGTTTTAGCATCAGTCCTTCCAGTGAACACCCAGGACTGATTTCCTTTAGGATGGACTGGTTGGATCTCCTTGCAGTCCAAAGGACTCTCAAGAGTCTTTTCCAACACCACAGTTCAAAAGCATCAATTCTTCGGCACTCAGCTTTCTTCACAGTCCAACTCTCACATCCATACATGACCATTGGAAAAACCATAGCCTTGACTAGATGGACCTTTGTTGGCAAAGTAATGTCTCTGCTTTTAAATATGCTATCTAGGTTGGTCATAACTTTCCTTCCAAGGAGTAAGCATCTTTTAATTTCATAGCTGCAATCACCATGTGCAGTGATTTTGGAGCCCAAAAAATAAAGTCTGCCACTGTTTCCACTGTTTCCCTGTCTATTTGCCATGAAGTGATGGGACTGGATGCCATGATCTTAGTTTTCTGAATGTTGAGCTTTAAGCCAACTTTTTCACTCTCTACTTTCACTTTCATCAAGAGGCTTTTTAGTTCCTCTTCACTTTCTGCCATAAGGGTGGTGTCATCTGCATATCTGAGGTTATTGATATTTCTCCTGGCAATCTTGATTCCATCTTGTGCTGCTTCCAGCCCAACGTTTCTCATGATATACTCTGCATATAAGTTAAATAAGCAGGGTGACAGTATACAGCCTTGATGTACTCCTTTCCCTATTTGGAACCAGTCTGTTGTTCCATGTCCAGTTCTAACTGTTGCTTCCTGACCTGCATATAGGTTTCTCAAGCGGCAGGTCAGGTGGTCTGGTATTCCCATCTCTTTCAGAATTTTCCACAGTTTATTGTGATCCACACAGTCAAAGGCTTTGGCATAGTCAATGATTTCCTTTAGGAGACATAAATAACTATAAAGCAAGGTAGAATGTGATAAGAACTATAAAAGTATATACACGAACTCTGGGATTCCAGGTGAGGGGCTGCCCCATAGAGTCAAGTTTAAAACAGAGATGTAGACGTGGAGGACCTGTGTCGAATCCCTGTGCTTTGTTCATTACCTGTGTGTGAGCAAGTTGCTCACTGTAGAATGCTTTTTTTTTTTTTCATTTGTAAATGAGGAGTGATGATGGTATCAACCTGATGGTTATTGTAGGGGTTAATGAGATAACACATATACAATACACAGAGACCATTCTGAGAGGTTAAGCGATGCCGAAGCTCTGTAAGCCATAAACGTAAGTGATGGTGGTGGAGGGAGCAGTGGAGATGGCGTCTGTGGCACCACTCACCCCAGAGGAGTTATTCAGTGCCTGAGAGCTCAGTGCCAATAGGAACAGGCCACACAGTTCATTTAACAGACATGTGTGACGCATCCACCGAAGCCAGGACTCTCCTAGACCCCAGGGAACAATGGATAGGCAGTATCACTGCCTCCCTGGAGGTCACGGCACCAAAGGGTGCTCAGAAAGGACACTTCAGGCAGAGAAACAACATGGGGGAAATATACTGATAAGAGCCAGCACTGAAGTAGAAATTACCCACATGTCCACTAACTGGTGAGTGGATAAACAAAATGTGGTGTATCCATGCAACCAAATATTACCTGTAGAAAGGAATGAAGTAGTAATACCTGCTACAACATGATGAACCTTGAAAACGTGCTCAGTGGCAGAAGATACTCGCAAAATGCTACATATTGTATGACTTGGTTTAGATAAAATGTCCAGAATAGGCAAATCCATACAGACCGAAAGCAGATTATAGGTTCTTGGGAGTGAGGACATGCAGACATAGGGAGCTGATGCTAATGGGCCCTGGGGAGGATTCTTTTTAGGTCATGACAGTGTTCTTATGTTATGGTGACGGTTGCAGAACTCTGAATACAGTAAAAATCATTGGATTGTATGCTCTAAATGAGTGAATTGTATGGTTTGTGAATTATGCTTCAATAAAGCTGTTTAACAAAAAAGAATCACTGGACTATATGGGTAGTGACCCTTACGTCATCTTGGTTTGGGTAAGGAGCGAGTGTGCAGAGTCAAGGGTTGCAGGCCCAGGCAGGGCCCGTCTTGTATGCCCTGTGAAGGACCATCATCTTGTCAGGGAAGGAGGCTAGTGAGCCCTGTAAGTAGTGTGGGTATTGCAGGAAAGAGAGTGGGTCGCTAGGGAATCATCACATCCCAGGTCACATCTGAGTCCCTGGGGGGTCGCCAAGTGTGGGTTCCTGGCTTCACAAAGGAAAGAATTCAATAGCAAGCCTTAGTAAAGAAGGTTTATTCAGGAGAGAAACATACTCCACAGAGTATGGGTCATCTCATAAGGCAAGATAGTCCCCAGGGTATGGGGTTGTCAGTTTTTATAGGCGTAGGTAATTTCGTAGGCTAATGAGTAGGAGGAGTATTCCAGCTCTTTTAGGGGAAGAGGTGGGGTTTTCTGGGAAGAGGTGGGGTTTTCCAGGAGTTGGGCCACCGCCCACCCTTTGACCTTTATGGTCAGCCTTGGAACTGTCACGGCACCTCGTGGGTGTGCCGTTTACCTTGCTGATGTGTTATAATGCGTGTATAATGAGGCTTAAGGTCCAGTGGAAGCTGACTCCTGCACATCTTGGATCTATTTGATTCTAATAGGTCTATGTCCTCAGGCTCTGTCATTCTTTTAAAGGTTGTGCCCCGCCCCTTTCCTGTCTCATGGGCACCCCTATACCATAGCTCAGTCGGTAAAGAATCTGCCTGCAAGGCAGGAGACCTGTGTGTGATTCTTGGGTTGGGAAGATACCCTGGAGAAGGAAATGGCAACCCACTCTGGTATTTTTGCCTGGAGAATCCCATGGACAGAGGAGTCTGGCAGGCTACAGTTGATGGGGTTGCAAGAGTTGGACACGACTTAGTGACTAAACCATCAAACAGTAAGAGACTGCATATACCAACACGGTCTTCATTTATTTCCACATCTGTGAGAACAGTGATGACTGGAGCTAGGGGAGCAGTGAAGACTGGAATTAGAAACCTGTTGCTTGACAACGGCAGGTGCCCAGGCAAGAAACAGTGAGAGCTGAACCAAGGGGTAGGAAGGACAAATGATCTGAGGGGTTGATGATGAAGGGAGGAAAGGATGAGTCCCAGGATTGTAGCATGGACAAAGGATGCATGTGATCACCAGCTGAGGGGAAGAGAAGCAGGTTTTACAGGAAAGGTGAAGAATGTTATTCTTCTGTTATGAATGGCATGTTGGTGTCTCCCCAAGATTCATATATTGGAACCCTAATCCCCACTGTTGATGCTGAAAGCTTGGTGAAGTTGATGCCAAAAACTGAGCCTCTGTGCACCAGTACCAAATTGAACCTCAGAGACAGAGTTTTAGGTAAAGTAGAAAAGAATAGCTTTATTGCCTTGCCAGGCAAAGGGGACCACAGCAGGCTCCTGCCCTGAATAACTATGAATTCTCACCCAGGATGATTTGATGGGGAGTTTTATAGCAAGGGTGGGGTGGCTGATTCGGGTGTGTGCAGGGCCTCAGTTCAGTTCAGTTGCTCAGTGCTGTCCAAATCTTTCCAAACCCATGGACTGCAGCATGCTATGCTTCCTGTCCATCACCAACTCCTGGAGCTTGTTCAAACTCCTCCAACCAGCTCATCATCTGTTGCCCCCTTCTCCTCCTACCTAAAATCTTTCCCAGCATCAGAGTCTTGTCTAAGGAGTCAGTTCCTCACATCAGGTGGCCAAAGTATTGGAGCTTCAGCATCAGTCCTTCCAATGAATATTCCAGTTCTGATTTCCTTTAGGATTTCCTGGTTTGATCTCCCTGCTGGGCAAGGGGCTCTCAAGAGTCTTCTCCAGCACCACAGTTTGAAAGCATCAATTCTTCAGCACTCAGCCTTGTTTATGGTCCAACTCTCACATCCATACATGATCACTGGAAAAACCATAGCTTTGACTAGATGGACCTTTGTTGGCAAAGTAATACCTCTGCTTTTCAATATGCTATCTAGGTTGGTCATAACTTTCCTTCCAAGGAGTAAGCGTCTTTTAATTTCATGGCTGCAGTCACCATCTGCAGTGATTGTGGAGCACAAGAAAATAAAGTTTGTTTTAAATCAACTTTTTCACTCTCCCCTTTCACTTTCATCAAGAGGGTCTTTAGTTCCTCTTCGTTTTCTGCCATTAGAGTGGTATCATTGCATATCTGAAGTTGTTGATATTTCTCCTGGCAGTTTTGATTCCAGCTTGTGCTTCATCCAGCCTGGCATTTCGCATGATGTACTCTGAATATAAGTTAAATAAACAGGGTGACAATAAACAGCCTTGTTGATCTCCTTTCCCAATTTGGAACCAGTCTGTTGTTCCATGTCCAGTTCTAACTGTTGCTTCTTGACCTGCATACAGATTTCTCAGGAGGCAGGTAAGGTGGTCTGGTATTCCCATCTGTTTAAGAATTTTCCACAGTTTGATATGATCCACACAGTTAAAGGCTTTGGCATAGTCAATAAAGCAGGTGTTTTTCTGGAATTTCTCTTGTTTTTTCTATGATCCAGTGGATGTTGGCAATTTGATCTCTGCTTCCTCTGCCTTTTCTAAATCCAGCTTGAACATCTGAAAGTTTTTGATTCATGTACTGTTGAAGCCTAGCTTGCAGAATTTTGAGCATTACTTTGCTAGCATGTGAGATGAGTGCAACTGTGTGCTGGTTTGAGTATTCTCAAGCAGCATCACTTTCAGGATTTGAAATAGCTCAGCTTGAATTCCGTCACCTCCACTAGCTTTGTTCATAGTGATGCTTCATAAGGCCCACTTGACTTTGCACTTCAGGATGTCTGGCTGTAGGTGAGTGATCACACCATCGTGGTTATCTGGGTCATTAAGACCTTTTTTGTACGGTTCTCCTGTGTATTCTTGCCACCTCTTTTTAGTATCTTCTGCTTCTGTTAGATCCATACCATTTCTGTCCTTTATTGTACCCATCTTTTCATGAAAGATTCTCTTGGTATAGCTGATTTTCTTGAAGAGATCTCTAGTTTTTCCTATTCTATTGTTTTCCTCTATTTCTTGGCTATTTCTATTTCTTCCTTTTATTTTATATAGTTTATTAAGAAGTAGAGATATCACTTTGCTGATAAAGGTCCAGATAGTCAAAGCTGTGGTGTTTCCTGTAGTCATGTATGGGTATGAGAGGTGGATTGTGAAGAAGGCTGAGCGCTGAAGAATTGATGCTTTCAAACTGTGGTGCTGGAGAAGCATCTTGAGAGTCCCTTGCATAGCAGGGATAGCAAACCAGTCAGTCCTAAAGGAAATCAACCCTGAATTGTTTTGGAAGGACTGATGCTGAAGCCAAAGCTCCAATCCTTTGGCCACTTGATGTGAAGAACTGACTTATTTGAAAAGACACTGATGCTGAGAAAGATTGGTGGCAGGTGGAGAAGGGGGTGACAGAGGATGAAATGGTTGGATGGCATCACTGACCCGATGGACATGAGTTTGAGCAAGCTCCGGGAGATAGTGAAGGACAGGGAAGCCTGGCATGCTGCAGTCCATGGGGTCGCAAAGTGTCGGACACGACTGAGCGACTGACAGTGGCAGTCGCCCTGATGAGCCTCTCTGGTCACTTTCACTTGGCCTCAGGTGGCTTTTTAGCTGCTCCTTCCTTGATTAGCAACTGTTGGAATCTGCCCTTTGAAACTCAGGGGGAGGTCATGGAGGCTGTTCCCTACAAAGAAGAAAATGGGAGACAGAAAGTCTTCTGTGTCCCGGACTCCCATGGGATTCTTCTTGGCTTCAGTGTGATGGTGTTAGGAGGTGGGGCCCTTTGGGAGATAAGTAGGGTTGGGTGAAGTCGTTAGGGAGGAGCCCCGTGGAAGGTATTTGCACCCTTATGAGAAGAGACAGGAGAGAGCTGCTCCCTCCTGTATCTTCCCTGCACCCCGCCGTGTGAGCGAACCGGCAAGAGGGTTCTCACCGGAACCCCGCCACGCTGGCACCCTGATCTCAGCCTTCCAGCCTCCAGAGCTGTGAGAGTAAGTTTCTGTCTTTGAAGCTGCCTTGTCTGTGGAAATTTCTTACCAAGCTGACTAAAGCGCGGCTGCCTGGGTGGATTTCAGTGAGGTGCAGAAGACACATCTTGCTTGATGAGAATTGGAGTGACTGGAGCAGTGTCTCTGTCTGTTCCATTTACTGTGTCTAGTTCACTGTCTTCTCTCTAGAGCATTTTTAACTCTGCAATGACAAAAAAAAATTTTTTTTTCAAATAAAAAGCTAAGTAGTGATCAGAAAGACAAGGAATTCTTGAGATAGCACAACTTTTCCAAGTACTAGAAACTTTATTAAACTTTATTACTTTTTAAAACCTTTATATTATTTTTGGGAGAGAAGTACTTTTTTGAAAAAGAAATTGTATTCATCCCATTAGAAAACAGGTGAGAGTGGAGCCTGTCTGCATCCAAAATCCTAGAAGATGGTTCTTCTCGTCACCACTTGGATGAATGGATAAATGTGCTCCCTGGGGTGGGTCGAGTTCTATGGAATCTGAAACTTATACTGTGTCGGGGTGGGTTGAATAAAAGAATGTGAAGTTAAGACTGTTTAAGTACAGGTCCTTGGAAGGGCCCTCATTAGCTTTATGACAAGTCTTCCTCTGATTCCAATGGCGGTGGCAGAGATGAGTATTAACACATTGTACTTACATGCCTGGCACTCATTCCGAGAGGTTTTCGAATATCAATCCTTGTGACAACCTAAGGCACACTGTGCCAGAGATACAGAGGGGCCACACCCGAAATGACGTGGCTGGGATGTGGAGCCTCTAGGAGAGAGGAAGTGTAGACAAGTAGACTGGGAGCTCCACTGGCCCCAGCGTCACCCCCTGTTAAGGGAAACCTGGAATACATCACTGAGCCTCCTGTGGATGCCTTTCATTTCGCCTGTGAAACAGGTGCCAGCTATGAGCCCCTCATTTTGTTGTTCTGAGGTCAGGAGACCGTGTGTGAAAGTGCTTTGTGAAGAGTAAAATGCTTAGAAATAGTTTTTTCATTCCAACTCACTATTACAGGTGAGGCTTGAAAATATAAATTTTGTTGACTTTTATTGCACTTCTAATGTTTCTAATTTACTTCTTGGACATGATTTTTTTTTGTTTTGTAGGTTACTTGTCTACAAGACTTTTTTGGTGATGATGATGTTTTTATTGCATGTGGACCTGAAAAATTCCGTTATGCCCAAGATGACTTTGTCCTGGATCACAGTGGTAAGGCAATTCAGTGACCATCTTTGTAACCCTGAAGTGGGGGCTTAGGTGTGTCATTTGGTGCATGTTAAGTGGTCTGGTTGTCGAAGAAAGAAGTAATGAAGAGTTCATTTAATTAGATCATCATCTACTGTCACTCTTAGTAGAGTTAATTTCTTTGAATTAATAAAAGTAGAAAATACAATGAAACAGTTACCTAGTTGTAAAAACCAAAAAACCCTAATTCCAAGTAGTTAAATATTGTTTGGGGTTTTTTTGCAAGTTGGTTTCTTCTCTTTTTTACTGCATTGTTACACTTTCAAAATTGATCCCTATCTTCTTCCAGAATGGTGCCTTGGCTAGGCCACCTTAATATTTTATATTTCCATATTTGGAAAGTACTAAACCTGAAAACAGTTCAGTATACATTTCTCATGTCCATAAAGATATATGTAAAAGAATAGTAATTTGTTAGTAGTGATTATCTCAGATTTCTTTGCTCTGTTTCCATCTTTTTAAAAAAATAACATGAATTGTTATATATGCAGAAAAAATAAAGCTATTTTCATTGATAGGATAAGAAAATCCCTTTCTCTTAATTTTAGCCAAAAAATGGAGTTTTCAACTGTTTAGCAGTAACCTCAGTGATTTCAGATGTTATTGATTCTGGGAATATTGCTCTACTCTGTTATCTGAAATTTAAACTGATCAGAGTATTAGTGATTATTAGCTGATAGTGAAGTCAACTTCATCTTTAAATGAGATAGAATCGTATAGACATAAGGTTTCACGGAGAAGAGAGATGTTAGAGGTTTCAATCCCATGCTTTAATTTCATCAACAAGGAGAGCTGGCTTTTCAAAAATTAGACTAGTGATAAACCCCTTCAGTTGTAGTGACCTGACAGTCCAGAGTTAGAGAAACATACTACCAGATAAATATGGTGACCATAAACTTTCAAAAATCCAAGATGATACACGCTATGGTGTCAGACTTCCTTGTGTAATTCTTTCCTGTTATACTATGTCAGTTTTCTAGGGGTGACTTATCTACTGAGTGCCTGGGGCTCATTTGTCTACTCTTCTTGGTTTTCCACTTTGTTTTTTGCCCACAAGTGCCAAATTTCTTGAGGGTTTCTGTAGCATCTTATATCTAGCCCTGCTTTAGATTAGTAAGGCCACCAGAAAGACCTTAAAGAGTTAGTGATATTATCTATGTTAATACTCTCACCTCTTCTTGTGGGTTTACTGAAAAATGTGAATTTACATATCATCTCTATTTTACATCTTTTTTTGACTGTAGCTTCATTTCATTTCATAATGTTTCTTTGTCAGTGTTTATCATTTTGAAAGTTGAGACATTGAAACTCGGTGTATTTCAGGTTGTAAAGTTAATTTGGGTGGCAACACAGCAATTAAACGTTTATTGAGCACTTACTATGTATATTCTGGGCATCGTATTCAGTGCTTTTATGTTAGAATGTTGTTAATTTACCTACAATATTTGAATCATTCATAGGTTTTTGTTGTTTTGGCTACCAATGAACTCCTATAATTAGAGATAGGTGAAAGTTACTGATCTCTAATTACTTAACCTTCTGCAAACTGGGGATAATAACAGGGGCTTTTTCATAAGGTTTTGTGAGGGTTAAATGAATTAATAAGTGTAAAACAGTTGGAAGGGTGCCATTACATAGTAGGTGCTGTTACTGTTGTTGTTAATGTTATTCTTGTATCATCACCATTCAGTCATAAAATTTTACTATGAAAACAAGTCTGAGATCTAATTCTGCCGCAAGTGCCTTTATTAGGAGTGATGTCAAAAACTTAGCCTCTGTGCACTGGTGCTGAATCAAATCTCAGAGACATAGTTTTGGGTGAAATAGAAAAGAATAGTTTTATTGCTTTGCCAGGCGAAAGGGGACACAGTGGGCTCCTGCCTCTCAAAACTGCGTGTCCCAACCCTGGAGGATTTGGTGGGGGGTTTTACAGCAGTTGTTCAGGGGTGAGGTGTGTGCAGAGCCTGCAACGCCTTTGACCTGTTCTCAGGTGGTCTTCTGATGAGTTTTTCTGGTTCCTAAAGGTGGTCTCTGGAGTGAGGATTGCTGATATCTTCTGTTTACTGGGGGTTTGTTCTGTAAAGAGCTCAGACACTGTTCTGTGTGACCCTTGAGGCAGAACCAGGGCCCTGCCCCGAATCTGCGCCGCTGTTTCTTGGCTGCCCCTCCCTTGCCTCTTCATTGCCTCCCTTCCCTGACTAGCAACTGTTGGAACCTGCCCTTTGGAGCTCAGGGAAGGTCATGGAGGCTGGAGTCTGTTCCCTACAAGCAAGGGGGGACAGGGAAAGGCTTCCATGCCCAGGAGCTCCCACAGGGTCCTGTTTGGGTTCAGGAGGCAAAGATTACAAAACAAACAAAGTCTGTTTAACTTGTAATCTTGATGAGTCCCAACTCTGTCCTTTTATACATCTGACAACATCTTGCATTGAAAAATCATTCAAAATTCATAGAATTTAGCTAACCTAGTCTTAGGGCAAAATCCTGTCTGTATTAATGAGCTGGGTGCAGGGCTTGCTCAGATTCCTAAACCCTGGAGTGGTTCTGGCTATTAGCTCTCTAGGGTTACACAGCCTGCTCATGAAAGAGTGTGCCTTTAGGAAGGTTCTAACTAGTCCACACACCACTCCTTTCAGCACTGGAATACTTTCTAACATCTATAATGCTCATTAACTAAACTGCTGTTGCTACAGCCCCCTTGGAGTAAGGTTTTGATTAGAGTTTTTCAGATGCTAACTAGCCTCCCCTGGTGTGTATTTCACTGATTAGTGTACTTCACTTGTTAATTTATTGTCCCTGGGGGTATAGATTAAAACCAACCCGTATTTTAATCTTTCTGCATAAATTGAAGTATTTTAATGTGAAGTCAACAATATGTTATATAATTTAATCCTTATAACAAGCCTGTTAAGCAGATTTAGTCTCATCCCAATTTCATAGGGAGAGAAAACTGAGACTTAGACCTAAGCTAAGTGCACCAGTTAACAAAGTCAAACCCATGATTCACCCCAAATCTGCTTGACTCCAAAACCCAGATTTTTAATTATTTGAATTGGAAGTGATTATTTTAGCTGTGTAATTATTTCTGGTACTCTACTTGCTGATTTGTGCTTTCCTGGTAGCTCAGCTGGTAACAAATCTGCCTGCAATGCAGCAGGGAGACCTGAGTTCAATCCCTGGGTTGGTAAGATCCCCTGGAGAAGGAAAAGGCTACCTACTCCAGTATTCTGCCCTGGAGAATTCCATGGACCGTATAGTCCATGGGGCGCAAAGAGTCAGAGATGACTGAGCCACTTTCACTTTCACATGCTGGTTTATTTGGCAATTTATGGAAAGAACAAAGCTATTGTTTAAAACTGCTGCTGCTGCTACTGCTGCTAAGTTGCTTCAGTTGTGTCTGACTCTGTGCAACCCCATAGACGGCAGCCCACCAGGGTCCCCCGTCCCTGGGATTCTCCAGGCAAGAACACTGGAATGGGCTGCCATTTCCTTCTCCAAAGGAAGAGAAAAGATTGTTTAAAGCTAGTTCCCTCGTTTTTGATGCTTTGTACTTGGGGCAGATGGAAAATAAGACAGTAAGGGGTTCATAAATTAGAATCCTATATCCTTTCAAATTAAGATTATCTGAGTTGGAGAGAACTCTTTATTATAGCCTTTGCCTATCAATGGTGTTGATGAAAAATAATAAGTTGCACATGTGGAGATTAAGTTGTGCGTGTGAATCGTTTTCTTGATTGAGCACTTACTATATATGGATTTCTGTATTAAGAACTCCCTCTGGAACAATGAGGTGAATGACAAAGTCTGAAGCCTAATTTAAGAAAATCTCAGGTGTGCTTTTGGGATGGATGCTTTGTATATAAAAGTCATTTAACAGTAATAAGATGATCAGGTAATGGTTCTAGGCACTAAACTACTGGAATGTGGTCTTTCTTTGGTTAGAATTAAAACTAGATCTCTTTAAAGCGCTTTCCTTTCTTTCTAGAGTGCCGTGTCTTGAAGTCTTCTTATTCTCGCTCCTCAGCTGTTAAATATTCCGGATCCAAGAGCCCTGGGCCTTCTCGACGCAGCAAGTCACCGGCTTCAGGTAGTTACGGGGAAGGAAGCGGGCAGTCACAAATGGAGCATGTTCTTCGGTTTTCTTTAGTATGAGTAGGTAGTCTTGCCCATCCTTGTATGCAGCCAGGTTCCAACATAACATATAGATGGCATGATTTTTAGATCCAAAATGTTAAGTCTGTTTCTCCAAGTTATAACAAGTGTCCTAAGATACTTGTTTTGCTCTGACACATTTTCTCAAGAGCAGTCTTATCTAGATTCTTTTCCTGGTATTTACATAGAAGTATTTCACATTTTGACCATTGTGTCTGCATTTTACATTTTTGCTGTATGATTGTGGATATTTTCTTCTCTTATTGGTTTAAAGCATAAGCCAACACACCCACCAGGCAAAACTATTTCCTTGATAAGATTCCGCAGGCTTTTCCTTCATTAAGCAATTTAATCGTAGCAACAATTATTGTTGGAAGTAATACTGCTTATTTCAGAGTCAGACTTACCTCTACGTTTCTTTCAGATCCTAAACCTATAGATTTGTCATAATTTTGACAGCTTTTGACATTTTTAAAAAATTAAAATGTCCCCCAAATCTTGATATTTTGATGCTATAAGGCTCGCTTATAGTATGCTAATGTTGTTTCCCATTAAGGAAAGGATTGTGAAAAAACATGATTTTACATGTGAGGAATCTAGAACATGTGAAAGTAATATGGATAAAAACTGTCTGAAGCCTCAACCTGTCTATAAAATACTGAGTATGGGGGGTTTCTGCTGCTCCGTCTTCCGCCCCGACCCCGCTTTCTTCAGGTGGGATAGTTTCCCTTCTTTCCGTGTGCACGTTTAGACCTGCCGAATAACTGCTCTCCTTACTTCTCCCCCTTTTTGTTGATACTGAATATGTCCAGTAAAGAGGGGTGGCCACTACTCCAGTGCCTACTCTACAGCCAGATCCCCAGGTGAGCCAGGAGAGTTACAGCTTTGTCGCTCTGCCGGTTTTTTTGTTTTTGTCTTCTGCCACCTTTTCTGTTTCCTTCTGCTCCATTTCCATGGCTGTATCTGGCTTGTACCAGTGGACATCTGTGCTGCAGCACGTGCGTCCTGCGTCGGCTCCCCTGCTTGTTAGAGAGCCAGGCGCCTGCAGGAGGGAGCCCCGCGTGTGGTCTGCGTGCAGCCAGAGTACACGGTGATGGGGGAGGCGCGGTGCTTCAGGGGTCTGTCTTCTAGTTAATTTTGGAAAATAATCTGTTACTGAAGAAGGCTAAGCGTTGTCGGTAATATGAAAATGGCCATAGAAGCAATTCTACTGTCCTTCCCTTCTTCCTCACTCTGGAGTCAATAGGCCCAGTATTCTCTCTCTAAAAATATTGGCAATATGAATATTTTAAACTGAAAGCACCTCTCTGATGTTAAGCTTATTTCAGATCATATTTTGCTTTCTGTAAAGTATTGGGTATCCCCAAATTTTGTTTTTTAAGATCAAATGGAAAAATCCAAGTGAACTTTGGGGCCAATCCAATATTTCAAATGCTGGGAAAGCTAACATAACATGAAATTTGCATGAATACACTTCGCTGGGTTTACTGTATGGTAGATGTAGACTTTTGTCAGGTTCTTAGCTTTTGTTTTAGTGATAGCTTTACTATCATATGCTTATCATATAACTAAAATAACTAAATAAGAATGGAGAGAGTGGTTCAAAGATCACATATTATGATTACTGTAATTTTGGCTACCTGAGGTCTAAAGAGGGAAATTAATTAAAAACCTATTTCATAGCCATACTTGTCTTGCAGACCAACTGCTTCACAGAATAGTCTGATAAATGTATAAATCTTCTCAACTAGAATTTGAGATGCTTAAATAAAGTGACTCAAGAAAACCTTAACATTTCACTACCTCAGATTTTCAGCTGAGTCCGTATTTGGATTTGGGTTAATAAAGTTTATCTTAAACTTACAAGTTGTGAGATGTAAACCACATCTCAGTGGTTAAATGACTTCTCTAAAAGAGATTAATCCAAAAGCATGTTCAATACATACTATATAGTTATAAAAAACAGAGAGTTTTGTGTTATTAAAAGCCACAGAACCCAGATGGATAACTTGCTTTTACAGGCATTTTTGCTGTAGTGTACCCGTTACCATTTAGAACATTCCGAGGGACTCCCTGGAATTTCAAACACAGCAATAACTTGGTAAACATAATCTTGTGCTTTTCCATTCTTGGGACAGAAGTGCTCCCATCATTGAAGTCTTCTGATTGACTAAATCCCCCCATAAAACTCAAATTTATCAAAATAGCTAAATAGTGTCTAATAAGTACATAGACATTAACCCGGGTAACTCAGTGGGTAAAGGGAAAGGGAAAGTCTCAGTCGTGTCCCACTCTTTGTGACCCCATGGACTGTATTCTCCAGGCCAGAATACCGGAGTGGGTAGCCTGTCCCTTCTCCAGGGGATCTTCCCAACCCCAGGGTCGAACCCAGGTCTTCTGCATTGCAGCCAGATTCTTTACCAGCTGAGCCACAAGGGAGGCACAAGAATCCTGGAGTAGGTAGCCTGTCCCTTCTCCAAGGGATCTTCCTGACCCAGGAATCAAACTGGGGTCTCCTGCATTGCGGGTGGATTCTTTACCACCTGAGCTATAATAGTCACCATAATTTGAGTATTAAAAATTCTCACTTAAGGTTTCTAGCTTGTGACTCATTGTCCACCCCAATTAAAAGTGTTCAGAGCAAGTGAACAAGAAAGCCCCAAGTCAATTTCTTACCTTACAGTTGAGGGAAGGGTGGATAAAAGCCTTATTTGGGGGAAAGAAAATCCAGGGTCTACTGAAGGAGAGGGAGCATCCCAGAGATGCCGGGCGTTGTCCACCTTCCTGTTGGGGCGGCAGTGTCAGGGGAGAGAGCCCAAGGTGACCCTGTCCCAGCTTCCAGTTACCTTCCCGGAAATGGAGAAATGTGCCAATAAAAATGACATGAAGAACTCACTAGACAGCATTTTTTTTTTTGAGCCTTTCAAATACTATCAGAAACTTAGAGAGCTATCTATGTTCTTGCCATAGACAGGCAAGAACACTGGAGTGGGTTGCCATTTCCTTCTCCAATGCATGAAAGTGAAAAGTCAAAGTGAAGTCGCTCAGTCGTGTCCGACTCTTAGCGACCCCATGGACTGCAGTCCACCAGGCTCCTCCGTCCATGGGATTTTCCAGGCAAGAGTGCTGGAGTGGGGTGCCATTGCCTTCTCCGTTAAGGATAAATATGAACATGTATATGCAGATACCAGTTCAATCCCTGCCAGTGAGTTTTGTTAAGAAATTATGTTTAGGCAGGAGGTGTGTTTTTAGGGACACTGCTTGGCCACAGGGATTACCATTTACAGGAACTAATTTTTCTTCTTTAGTCCCTTTCCCATCACTGCTCCAGGGAAATCTTTGATTGCAGAGTGGTTTCTGAAGATCAGTGAAAGGTAACAGCACTTGGGGAAGAGGACCTGAACAGGTAGTTGTGTTGATTGAAGAGGAAAAGGAGCCAGACTCAGTATCAGCTCCTAGCAAGCTCACTAGCTCATAAATATCTCTTTTCTATGTGAATTCCTACCACCAGTTCCCTTTAAAGAGAATTTTTAGAAGAAACAGCATTAATTGAAGTGTAACTTTATTGAAAAATAAGCAGGACTGTTGAATACTCTGAAAAGTTTTCTAATTGATTGTATAGTTACTTGTGTTGTACTTGTGCTATAAATACCCACATATGTTTGTTCAGAAAATCTAGATAACTGATAATGATTTATGAATGAGTGGTTTTAAGTTAAAGAAAAGTTAAAGTTTGGTAATTGAAAAATAACTAAAATTTTTGCATCTTTGCTGAACATGAATGATTCATCTCATCACAAATATTATGGTTATTGATCCAGAATTCTGCCTTCTTTCAAGGACTGGTGCTCAGTTTTTTGAGGTCACCTTTTCAGGAGTTTTGCATTTTGCTTTTTATACTTAATAGCATCTTTTAAAATAACAGTTGTCTGCTCCCTTGTATTAAAAAGATTTTTTTAAAAGGAAATGGACTTTGCTTGTCTTTCTGTAGAGACAAATGGCAGTTTTCATCTACTTGGGGTAAAAGCTTTGAAAATTAATGATAAAAGGGGTTAAAATAACTCCCTAGAAAAGAAAAAAACAAAACAAAACAAAAAACCAGTACCAGGTGTTAACTAATAGCTTTGTGAAATTACAACCGAAGTGGTATAATTAGGAATAAGCCTGAGTCATAGTGAGATGTGTGACTAGCACTGTATAGTTAGTGTAAAATCTGCAAGCTCACTCCCTCTTGGAAGCCGCCACGGCCATGCTTTTCGTCACCTACTCTCTAAACTGAGCTTTCAACCTAGGAAATGTATGGAAGTTTAGAGGAGGGTGTCAGAAAAACCCACCAAGATTTGCTAAATAATGGGAAAATTAAGCTAAGAAGACAAGAAAATGGAAGGAATCAGAAATAACTAGTCCAGATAAAAAGAAATCGGAAGAGTGCCTTTTATGACCTTTAAACAAATAAGTGGGTATTACAGGGGGAAATGACCAATAATTTTCTTTTTCCATTAAGAATACCCTTAGGATATGTGTTAGAATTATTGTATTGTGGAGTTAATCTGGGAGAGACTGAGAAATGCCTCAGTGATTCAGGTCGTGTGGACAGGTTATAGGACAGCCTTCCGAGTGAACAGTTACAAATACGACAGCCATGCATTTCTCTGCCCTCGCTGGCACGCAGGATTTGTGGACAAGTTCCCGTTCACATCTCGAACTCCATAGCGTTTTATATATTTGTTTATGTTACTGCTGGAAAACTATTATTGAAAATCTAGTTTCACTGCTTATTTGTCTGATACTTTGTCTGTAATGCAGTAAGACACGTTATTTTTGCTTTTTGCTGATTTGCCATCTGCTTTGAGCTTTCAGTGAGTCGAAGCTCCATTGGAGCTGTGTGGGGCATGCGCTTAGTGTTTTTGCCCAGTCTGGTGGCTCTGGGTTCTGACGACCTCTGTCTCCTTTGTTGTCTCATGGTCAGTTAATGGAACTCCCAGCAGCCAGCTTTCCACTCCTAAATCAACGAAATCCTCCAGCTCCTCTCCAACCAGCCCAGGAAGTTTCAGAGGACTAAAGGTATGAAATAGGATATGTGCCGTGTTCGCGTGATTCCGTTGTGTTGCATAATTTAGTGGTTAGTATGTTCAGGGACTTGGGTGCGGTAACAAATTAAAAAGGAAAGAATTTAGGATTTGAAGCCAGAAAGACTTGACTTTGGATCCTGTATCCTTTTTTTGTCTCGTAACTTGGGTCAATTCTGAGCTAAGGTGTTTCCATCTCTTAAATGGGAATATAAAATTATGGTTAGGGTTGAACATGATGTAGTTTTATATCAGTAAACAGTAGTTTTCCTATTATAATCAGAATAATTTGCAATGGCAAAGCTTTGGAGATTGATTCTTTTTAGAAATCTCATTTAGAAACCACGATTCTTTTTAGAAATCTCATTTAAAATTCATGATTTTAATATTGTTACCATAATTTGACTATGTAAAAGTCTAAAACAGAGTGAAATTTTAGTATAATACTTATATACAGAAGTTAATAACACAAGAAAAATATGTTCATTTTGGTGAAGAACTTAGAAATAAATCTTAGGTTTTGACTGTGATCTCCTGAAAATATGAACAGTAATTTAACATGATTAAGCAATTGGTTTAATATGCATTTTATCTAGTAGAGAAGAATGATGAGTGAAACCAAATTTGCAGAATTTCAGTAAGTTTAATTTGACTTAGTAGCTCTCAGTAGTTTAAACTTTTGAGTAAATTTGCCTGATAAAATAGCAGTACAGTTTTTTTTTAAATTGAAGGATAATTGCTTTACAGAATTCTGTTGTTTTCTGCCATACATCAACATGCATCAGCCATAGGTATACGTATGTCCCCTCCCTTTTGAACCTCCCTCCCACCTCCCTCCCCATCCCACCCTTCTAGATTGCTACAGAGCCCCTGTTTGAGTTCCCTGAGTCATACAGCAAATTCCCATTGGCCATCTATTTTACATATGGTAATATTAATTTCATGTTATTCTCTCCATACATCTCACCCTCTCCTTCCCCCACTCCCCAACCCTGTGTTCCTAAATCTGTTCTCTATGTCTTTTTCTCCATTGATGACCTGCAAATAAATTAATCAGTACCATCTTTCTGGATTCCTTATATATGCGTTAGTATATGATATTTATCTTTCTCTTTCTGACTCTTGGAGTGTTTAGTTGACGTTGGAAGTATCTTCGTGGAGACAAATACATTCTCTAAAGTTGGCGACCCAAACGTTTCAGGTATCATCCAAGTGCGAAATTTTCTTTCCCTTAAGGATCTTGAAAAACATTTTCACTGGTAAAGTGAAAGATAAAAGGCCCAGCGTGCCTTGTGAATTCGGGGCAGGAACCTGCTGGGCTGGCAGGGCAGTCGGTCTGCGGGTTCTCCTTCCCTGCAGGGCGGAGTTCTCCATCTGACACTCCGGTGTGCTTGTCAGGTCCGGAGACCATTGTGTCTACCTCCAGAGTGAACTTGCTATATTCTTGTCTAAGTGCCTGACATCAGTAACAGAAATTTCCACTGGAAAAGGACAGATCATCTGGTTTTGTGCCTGCTTGCTTATGTATGTTGGCAGAATTTGGAGGGACCAATAGTCAGTTTGGGATTTGGAGCACAGAGCTCTAGGTAACCTCTAAGTGCTGGAAGTTCCTGATCTTTATCAGAAGAACTGACCGTTTTCTGAAGTGCTAAACTGGCTTAGGTCAGTGCTTAATATGATTTCAATGGAATTCTTAAATGTCAACTCCAAAAGAAAAGCTGTATCAATTAAAAATCTCTAATGTGATTATTTTCAGCTTTTCTTTCCCAACTTCTTTTCCCCAGAATAGATTGGAGGTGTTCTGTGTTTTAATCCAGGTAACTTTCAAGAAAATTGAAATAAAAATCAAGTCGATTTACCTTGTTTCCAGTTTCGATCGTTTTATCCTTTATTAAAGCAAAAGCAAGCGATTCCTAGTGCTGGTGATTGTCAACCCATGCAGATCCAAACGAAGCTTTCCAGTGGTCCACCTGCAGGGCTCACTTGCGTTTCTCCCCCGGCTGTTGCTGGAGGCAGGACTGCTGTGATCCTTGGCCTCTGGTTGTCTGTGGCCATCCCAGAGGGTACCTTAGACCATGCTTTTCTGGGTCTTGGTTGTTTCCCCCTTTTTTATTATCCATTGGTGACGTGGGCTCTTGTCTCTCTTCCTCGTCTGTCTTCAGCTCTTAGCCCACAATTGTTCTTTCCTGTGGATGCCCCCAGGTCAGTTGATGATGTTATGCTCCGATACAGACTCATTCTTTTACACATGTGCACATACTGGGAGGAGATCACTCACAGATGTGGAAATCTGAAGTGAAGAGTTGGGTTTCTTTTTTAATAGTACAGTAATAGTATAATAATGTTTAAAAAATTATATATTTTTGGCTGTATCAGGTTTCAGTTGCAGTACTTAGGATCTTCACCGTGGCATGTGTGTGCCTGCTAAGTCGCTTCGGTCGTGTCTGACTCTTTGCAACCCTATGGACTGTAACCCACTAGGCTCCTCTGTCCCTGGAATTTTCCAGGCAAGAATACTAGAGTGGGTTGCCATGACTTCCTCCAGGGGATCTTCCTGTTCAGGGACCAGACTCTTTTGTGTCTCCTGCATTGGCAGGCAAGTTCATCACTAGTGCCGCCTGGGAAACCTCTCTGTGGCGCACAGGCTCTCTAATTGTGATGTACAGGCGGGCTTAGCTGCCCCGTGGCAGGGGATCAAACCCATGTGCCCTGCATTACAAGGCAGATTCTCAACCACTGGGCCACCAGGCAAGTCCTCCAGCGGGATTTTTAAGACTTGCTAACAAGGTTTAATAAGATTGCAGAGACATGAGATAAAATCATTCCCAACTACAATAGATACATCTTAGTATTTAGAGTAACCTCAGAATTTAGTGCACACAGTTCCACATGGTAAGTGCTCACAGATTATTCATTGATGCAAATAGAGATGAAGAAAGTTACAGGAAATGCTGATTCCTGGTCAAGACTGACGTTGAAATCGCCAGTAAGATAAAGGGTAACAGCCCTTTCGTGACCTCCCGCGCCTTCCTTTCTCCTCCAGCACACCTGAGGCTTGGCTGACAGCTGTGAGACCGCCTCTGGGTTTCTTTTGATCATCTGTAAAATAAGAACATTTGACTTTAGGTGACTCCTACAATGCTAAGATTGTAGTTCTTGTAAGTTGTCCAAAAACCTGTCTAGGAAGCTGGGGAATCCATTCTTCTTCCTCTCACTCAAGCTGATATAGACTCACTGAATCTTACATTAAATATTCGAAGCTAAACAAGTCTCTGCTACACCCATCAGCTGTTCGGATGTAAAGGTAAATATCTGTAGCCCCTGCCTGTTCCCGGGGGTCGTACTTTGTGGGCATTCATTTCATCGCAGATTCCCCACAGTCATGGTGTGTATTGTCCTTGGGATGAAAACTTGCCTTTGAAATACTGCAGCTTAGGCGTGCTCCTTACTGTACAAAATACCCTCATTTTGATGTCACTGTAATGCTCTAGTCAGCATCTGTCCACATTTGCATTATTTTCCTCTCTTAAGTGACATTACACATGGAGAATTACAGATAATTATCATGTGTTAGTGCTAGGCTTTTTCCTTCCCCTTCATTTAAAATAGCTCATTAAGATCCATTAAGAGGGGATGTCTGACAGTGGAGGGCCGTTCTTCATGGGCAGCAGCTCTTTACTCCTATTTATCCTACTTAGATGCTTTTATGGCTTTGTGGGAAGCCTCCTTCCAGAGCGCTGACAAAAGCAGGCAGCGCAGGCCAGGACAGCATAGGCAGCAGTTGACGCTCCTCTCCTCTCCCAGGACGCAGCTTTTGGCGCATGGCCTCCTCCCCGCCCCTCCCCCATCTTGGTTTTACTTAATAGGGGCTTTGGCAAAGGTGAGCAGAATTTGCTCTTCTGTCACAATCCCCCAGCCCCCACCTTGTGGCAGATTCTGGGAACCATTCTGGCGTTTGGGTGGAGACACTAAAATAATTGAAAATGAAAAATACTGACGTTGTGATGTTTAATCTCTGACTCCAGGGTGGCCGTGGCATTTTTATTTGCTCCTCAAAAAATGTGGGGATTCAGAAGCAGCTCCCCCTCCGCCGCAAAATGCCCTCATTGCATTCAGGGTAATAGTCTTGTGAGGAAGACAACTCCACTCCATTCAGATGTGTTCACAGAGGCCTCGAGAAGGGGCTGCACCAAAGGCAGGAGAGGAAGCAAGTTCAGTTCAGTCACTCAGTCGTGTCCGACTCTGCGACCCCATGAATCGCAGCACACCAGGCCTCCCTGTCCATCACCAACTCCTGGAGTTCACCCAAACTCATGTCCATCAAGTCAGTGATGCCATCCAGCCATCTCATCCTCTGTCGTCCCCTTCTCCTCCTGCCCCCAATCCCTCCCAGCATCGGAGTCTTTTCAAATGAGTCAGCTCTTCGCATGAGGTGGCCAAAGTATTGGAGTTTCAGCTTTAGCATCATTCCTTCCAAAGAACACCCAGGACTGATCTCCTTCAGAATGGACTGGTTGGATCTCCTTGCGGTCCAAGGGACTCTCAAGAGTCTTCTCCAACACCACAGTTCAAAAGCATCAATTCTTTGGCATTCAGCTTTCTTCACAGTCCAACTTTCACATCCATACATGACCACTGGGAAAACCATAGCCTTGACTAGATGGACCTTTGTTGGCAAAGTAATGTCTCTGCTTTTGAATATGCTATCTAGGTTGGTCATACCTTTCCTTCCAAGGAGTAAGTGTCTTTTAATTTTATGGCTACAATCACCATCTGCAGTGATTTTAGAGCCCAAAGAAAGAAAGTCTGGCACTGTTTCCACTGTTTCCCCATCTATTTGCCATGAAGTGATGGGACTAGATGCCATGATCTTGGTTTTCTGAATGTTGAGTTTTAAGCCAACTTTTTCACTCTCCTCTTTCACTTTCATCAAGAGGCTTTTGAGTTCCTCTTCACTTTCTGCCATAAGGGTGGTATCATCTGCATATCTGAGGTTATTGATATTTCTCCTGGCAATCTTGATTCCAGCTTGTGCTTCTTCCAGCCCAGTGTTTCTCATGATGTACTCTTCATATAAGTTAAAGAAGCAGGGTGACAATATACAGCCGTGACGTACTCCTTTTCCTATTTGGAACCAATCTGTTGTTTCATATCCAGTTCTAACTGTTGCTTCCTGACCTGCATATAGGTTTCTCAAGCGGCAGGTGAGGTGGTCTGGTATTCCCATCTCTTTCAGAATTTTCCACAGTTTGTTGTGATCCACACAGTCAAAGGCTTTTGCATAGTCAATAAAGCAGAAATAGATGTTTTTCTGGAACTCTCTTGCTTTTTCAATGATCCAGCGGATGTTGGCAATTTGATCTCTGGTTCCTCTGCCTTTTCTAAAACCAGCTTGAATATCTGGAAGTTCACGGTTGACATATTGCTGAAGCCTGGCTTGGAGAATTTTGAGCATTACTTTGCTAGCGTGTGAGATGAGTGCAATTGTGTGGTAGTTTGAGCATGCTTTGGCATTGCCTTTCTTTGGGATTGAAATGAAAACTGACCTTTTCCAGTCCTGTGGCCACTGCTGAGTTTTCCAAATTTGTTGGCATCAAATTGTGTTTTTTGCAAGGTGGGGATGTTGAGAAATAGGGTGGCGACCAAGTCATTAAGGTTCTTTAAAACTGAACGATTTTAGGACAACTGAGACTTACTTGTTCCTCAGTTATAACTTACTGGTTTTGCTAGATAGTTACCTAAAATCATAGAGTGTGGAAACCGGAAGTGACCCCAGATATTTTAGTTCGTCTTCATCTTATAGATGGAGAATGAAGTGAGTTGCTCAGGTCCCAGTGGCCAGTTGGGATCTCTAACCTTTGACCTTCCCCCACCCGCTATGGGTCTGCTTCCATGACCCCAACACAGGCGCCCCTTGGAAAGCTGTGTTGCCTAGGTCTTTTAGGAGGGGGAGTGCCTGGGTTTAGATGCTCTGAATAAAACTGGATTGTGAGATTGGGGAATGAACAGGGAGAGGGGAGGGTTGAGAAAAGGGATCCTGGGCTGCGGGAGAGGCTGGGTGAAGGGAGGGGGAAGGTAGAGGAGAACGCCTGTTGACAGTTCTTCCTGGGAGACTTTGGTGGAAGAGATTGTTCATAGTATCTAATGATGATTCTTTTCAGGTGAAATGGTTACACCGTGTGACCAGCAGTTCTGCCTGAAACCCCTAAGGCTTAGTGGAATGACAGAGTCTGCAGTAGGTTAGGGTTACTGGTTTCCTTGTGTGATCGAGGTCGGCACAGGTTGGAAACGGATGTTGTGGTCCTGGCCCAGCAAGCACGGGGTCCTGGATGTGGGATGATGTTCCCCGCTGGTCCTGTGACTACAGGTCGTGAGCACTGTGGCATGACTGGGACTTGAAAGTAGATCACGCACATGACCACTCCTGGCCCCCGAGGACACAGTGAGAAAGCAAGGCTGGCCTGCTGGATCCTTGGAACTTTGTCCTCAGGCCAGAAATTCATAAAGGAGGCTGCTAGGGCTACTGGGCGGGTCCCGGCGTTCCCCAGAACCTAGACCCTAGGGCTGAGAGGTTGGCCTTGATTTTTGTATCGATTTGGGGAATCTGGCTTTTCTAAACACAGGGCCCCTCTTGTTGACAGTCATGCAGGGAGGAGACGTTTTTGCAGCCAGAAACGGGCCACCTCCACCTCCACGGCACCAGACTGCCCACCTCAGTCAGGCATCTGGGGAGTCAGGCTGCCCTAGGCCTGTGTCAGGAGGGCACATGTCTCCTCAGGACTCTTGTTTATTTTCCTGTTACTCTCCTTGTTGTTCAGTCGCTGAGTTGTGTTCTGCTTACTTAGTAGAATTTTCTGTCAAAGTCCAATCTGCCCCAGTTGAGAGGCCCACTTAAGCCTGAGGGTGAAGGCAGAGACAGCGCCCCCTGGCATGGCAGTCACATAGGGTGAGACGCTCTGAGAAGGGTGAGCCCCCAGGCCCCGGTCTGAAACGGACACAAGATGCTGACGTGGTCCAGCACGGGAGCTCGGAAACTGGGCTGTCCGGGTTCCGTCTTGGCTTGACCACTCACTAGCTGTGTGGCCTTGCACAAGTCACATCACCCTTACCTGTGAAAAATGGGATTTCTGGGACCTGCTGCACAGGGTTGAGCTTAACTGATTAAATATAAAGAAAGCACTTAGGATAACTTTGTTATTCTGTTACGCTGTTGTTATTCTTTTATAGTCTGTTGTCCCATTTGTATTACCAGAAACATTGGGGTGTCCAGGTTCAGTTTTCACATGAGAGAAGTTTCACTTAGGAAAAAAGAAATTGATATGCAATGAGGTAAGAAGAAGGAAAGAGAAAATGAGAGAAGTCAGACTTCTCTGCTGATATTATTGCCTTCTCTGCTTTCCTGTTACGACTTGAGCTCCCAGCTCTACCTTTTGTCTCTGTTTTCCTGCCCTCTCTTAAAATTTTTTGAATTTATTTATTTTGGGCTGCATTGTGGCGCGTGGGCTTCTCTCTAGTTGTGGCACGCACACTTAGTTGCCCCTAGGCCTGTGGGGTCTCAGTTCCCCGACCAGGGATCAAACCCACGTCCCTTGCATTGGAAGGTGGATTCTTAACCACTGGACCACAAGGGAAGTCCCTTCCTGCTCTCTCGACATGCTGCTGCTGCTGCTGCTGCTAAATTGCTTCAGTCGTGTCCAACTCTGTGACCCCATAGCCGGCAGCCCACCAGGCTCCACCGTCCCTGGGATTCTCTAGGCAAGAACACTGGAGTGGGTTGCCATTTCCTTCTTCAATGCATGAAAGTGAAGTCACTCAGTCGTGTCTGACTCTTAGCGACCCCATGGACTGTAGCCTATCAGGCTCCTCCGTCCATGGGATTTTCCAGGCAAGAGTACTGGAGTGGGGTGCCATTGCCTTCTCCCGACATAGTTCAACCCTATTAGTAATCTATAGATAATATTGTTAGTAACAAGCTATCCCCAAATTTAGCAGCTTAAAACAACAATAAAAAGTTATTTTCTCCCACAGTTCTTGTGGGTCAGGAATTCAGGGACGACTTAACTGGATTAAGATCTTAGATGGGGTTGTAGCTGTGCACCAGGGCTGCAGTCGCCCAGAGCTTGACTGGGAACAGAGGATCCCCTCCCAAGGTGACCTGCTCACTTGGAGGCAAGTTGCACCAGCTCTTGGCAGGAGGCCTCAGTTCCTCACTGGGTGGATTCCTTCATAGGTTGGCTTCAGTATTCTTAGAATGTTGCAGCTGTGTTTCCTGAGAGTGAGGGATCTGAAAGAGAGTGCTAGGTCCTGTCTGTGACCTAGCCTTGGATGTCAGGGACAGCGTCATTTCCATCAGGGCTTAGGAACTGGAGATGTCAGTCCAGTTGAGTGTGGGAAGGGACTGCACACAGGCATGACCATCAGAGCATGGGGACTGGCCTGGAGACTGGCTCCCACACCCCTTCTCTCTGCTTTCAGCTTGCCCAGAATTTCTCTCCTGGGCTGCCTCAGCTCCCTCAGTAGCTTTCTTCTCTCTCCCCATAAATCTCATTGGTCTGTTCTCCCTGCAGTCCTTCTATTCTGTAGACCCATCACCCCCTGCCCATTTTTTTCTCTCCCCACCACCACTGACATTTTCTTCTCTTAATCCCTGACTTCCGGATCCTCCATTTTCTCCTCGACCTCAGTCTGTGATCTCCTGTTTCCTCTGCCCAAGTTCCTCGGAGTCCCTTCGATCTAGCCGATAACCTTCCCTTCAGGAATATTTACTGTGTTTAAATCACAGCGTTTTCTTCAGGACAGATAGGCAATAAAGAGTACTAAATGTGTCATCAGCTGCCAGATGGATGAAGAAAGCATTTCCCTGAAATTTAATTCATCATCCACGTCCCACTTTAAGACTTTCAAGGCTGTAGTAATTCAAGGCTTCAGAGTGAGGGGCACATCTGTGGACACCGGGGGCTGAAACGTCTCACATTTTGATGCTGACGCGTATGCCCAGGGGCTGTCTACTGTGAGCATTCTTGTTGGTTGAAAGAAGAAAGGGAAAAAAGGACGTTGGAACATTATCCAACATCTTGAGATTATAAACTGTCTGATGTGCTGATATTTTATCTGATGATGTCTCCTGGGTCTCCTGGCGGTGAAAGATTTTCCAGATTTGTGAAGTGTGATGAAAGGGCTGGTAGTATCTCATACTGATTGGCAGAGCTAAAGTGTAACTCTTTGACCTTCTGAACTCAAAACTTCTTTGCGAAGCTGTGAAATGTAAATCCACGGCAGCTTCTGACCTTGGAGAGGTTTTTGGCTTTTCCCTGGAGCTTAGGCTTTCTTTAGTATTTAAAAACTAGTTAATGGTCTTAAATACAAAGAGACTGACACCCTTTATTACCTCAGAAATAAAGTGAGTGGTCACTTAATCTCCGCATGTAATGATTTTGTTGACAGAAAAGCAAAAGAGGGACTAAGCAGTTTTGAAGATTTTGGTGCCCTAAAGAAATCAATCATCATGATGACTCGCAGATTCTGTTTGAGGACATTGATTTGTACATTGTAGTTGGTCAGCAGAAAAGAGGCATTTGGTGCATAAATGGCACAGCTGGGTGGAAGCCCACTTTTATGGGGGTGGAGTTTGCCAGGCAAATCGGTGTGTAGGGTAGGATCAATTGTATCAACTTTATTTGAATATAAGCAGCATATGTGTTTATCTCAAACACCCTCTTATTCATAAAAGTGGGTCATTAGACATTCTTCTCGGTCACGCATCAGATAATTGGGTGGTGTTACTACTTAGAGGTCGAGGTATTGAGCTGTCCTGTGCCAGGGAAAAACAGGAGTGGCCTATGCTGTGGACACTGAAAGTGACAGTCACCTCTCCCAGCAGCCAGGCACCCTGGACATCAGTGGAACATCACACTGGGAGTATGCTGACATGTTTAGCAGGTAGGCGTGGCCATACCACTTGTTGCTCAAAATCCGGTAAGCCCACACTGCTTCAAAGTTTCCCTCAATAGGGATGTGATGAGATTCTTTGCTGGTTTTGGCAAACCATGTCATCAGCTGAAGTGGCAGCGATACTCAGAGGAGCAGAAGGCCAACGTCGGCAGGTTCCACACAGGCCCTTTTGTTTCCAGGTCCGAGTTCACACTGCTCACCACAGGATGGGCCGGTAAATTGAGAGAGGAGTTGTTGGGGCAAAGAGTAGTGACTTTATTCATAAAGCTGGAAGACTGAGAAGATGCTGGACTACTGTCCCAAAGAGCCTTCCCACCCAGGTTAGGACTCAGGCTTCTTTTATACTAAAAGGGGAGGGGGCGTGGTTGGTTATTGCAAACCTCCTGGTGCCTGAATCCTTTGTTCTCACAGCTGTCAGTTTAGATCAGGTCACAGTGTTCCTTTAAACCTTCACTACAACTGTTATTCTCTGTTCTGCAACTTTTTATCTCTATATGAATGGAGAAATGTTACACCTTTAAAGATCAGAGCCTTGATGGTGGGCTGTCCTGTATATTTCAAGCTATAGGCAACATTCTTTTAGTGATTAACTTGTAGAAAAAGCAATAGAATACAAAGGTTAAAGTGAAAGAAACAGCCAGTATGGAGTCAGGTTTGTTCTTCCCTGTTACACTATCATGGACTTGAGCTGGTCCCTATCCCAAACCATGTACATGCACAGACAGTGGGGTTCTGTCTACTGCTGGTCTCCACCATTAACCGTCACATCTCAAGTTCCACTGATTGTACCAAGTGAGACCAAGGCTAAGGTATGGCTGTAGCTGAGAATATTTTGTATGTTATGAATCCCTAGGTGCTGATTCAGATTAATTGTTCTCATATCTCATTACTAATACTGAAGTATTTCAGAGTACATTATTACAAATCCAGTATGAAAGTGATAAAGCCTCTCTTTTTTTTTTTTTTTAAATAATTCTATCTACTTATTTTTGACTGTGCTGGGTCCTCGTTGCCGCATGGACGTTTCTCGAGTTGCATTGCAGCGAGGGGTAGCTGCAGTCTAGTTGCAGTGCTTGGGCTTCTCGTTGCAGAGAACGGGCTCCCGGGTGCAAGGGCTCAGCAGCTGTGGTTTCTGGGCTCTCGAGCACAGGCTCAGTAGTTGTGGTACACGGCCTTAGTCGCTCTGAGGCACATGGGATCCCCCCAGACCAGGCATCGCACCCATGTCTCCTGCACTGGCACGCAGATTCTTTGCCACTGAGCCACCAGGGAAGCCCCAAGCTTCTGTTGTTAAATGGATGCCTGCTTTACACTGGTTTTCCTTCTAATTAATGGAACTGATGTTTCTGATAGTTTTTAAAAACACCACAAAAAATGATAATGGAAGCAAATCTATTTATCAGTACAAATAATAATGTAGCATCCTGATTAAAAAAAAAGAATCTTCCACTGCATTTCAGAGGGAGGTCATCATTTTAAAGAAAATTTTTTTCTGAAGACCTCTTTATATGAGGAAAGGCTGTGTATTTATTTATCGACTTAGATATTATTTGACTAAATTATAGGAAGGCGATTATAGTTATGTAACCTGAAAGCATGTTGTAAATATACCGCAATGAAAATTTGATCAGTGAATTGTATTGGGTGCAAGACTTCATGAGGAATTCGAGGTTGTAATGTGAGACTAGCCAAAGAGCTCCTGGGCTCAGCAGCCAGACCTGAGTTTAGATTCTGAATTTACACTTGCTGTGCCATTTGGGCAAGTTATATATAACCTCTCTGAGCTTTGGTTTCTTCACAGATCAATGGACATGAAATAATACCTAATTCATAAGATATAAAAGTATTCATTTTAAGACTTAGCTCAGAGTAGGCATTCAATAAATTGCAATGAGTTTCTTTCCTTTACTTACAAAAAGAAAATTCTCCTTGGGCTATGGATGACTCACAGTGGTTAGGTTACTGGATGAGTGACAGAGAGAAGTTAAGGTAGCTGAACGATCAGTTATAATTACCACAAGAAACTTCCTCCATGGAGGTTCTCAACCGTAGCTACACAGTAGATCTTCTGTGGAGCTTAAAAATATCTTGAGACCTGGGCCCTACATGCAAGGATTCTTTAATCCGTGGTGCAGCCTGGCAACAGAATTTTTCAGATCTTCCCTGGGAATTCTAATACACAGCCAAGGACAGAGAACTCCTGCTTTATAACATCATACCCTGGGGTTTATTCTGTTCTAGCGTTTAAAAGTGTAAGAATTATGTTAGAGGAAAAGCTTTCCTAAGAAAGTTCTTGTGGACCAGGGATTTATTTGCCTGTGGCCAAATTTGGCCCATTGCCTGTTTTTCTCAATAAAGTTTTATTGGAACGCAGCCATGTTCATTCATTTCTATTTGGTCTCTGGCTGCTTTCACACTACAACAGCAGAGTTAAGTAGTTGTGACAAAGACCACGTGACCCACAAAGGCTAAAATATTATTCTCTGACCCTTTACAGATGTTTTCTGACCCCTGCAGCAGGCCACTTAAAATCACAGTGCCATTTTCCAAGATGCATTCAAAAAAGTCAACTCTCTACACAAGTGTATCTGCTAGATTCTGTTCACATGCTTCTTTTTATGAAAACCACAATGAAGTAGGGACCAGCATTAATAGAACTATTTTTGCCTCTTTTTTTCCCCTGAGAATTGCGTGTTTATAAACAAAAGTTCACAATTTTAATATAGCATTTAACATTTCTCTTTAAATTTCATAGAAATAGTAATAATCCCCTTGTCAAAGAAATTCACTGTAGGACACTGACTTCTTTGCTAAAAATGTGGAAAGCTGGCATGTCATCAGATGTACTCAGTCTGCCAGGAATGCTCTTTTAAATGGTGCTGGCAGTTGAGGGCACTTTATAGATTTTTTTTGCTCTGTTTTCAAGTCTTTTTTTAAAGTTCTTAGCAGAAGTGGATTCTGGTGCAGCTTCCTTCCTTCCTTACTCATGAAACTGGGGCTGCTGCCGCCAGAGAGAAGGGCAGTGGAGGTGGAGGGCGCAGAGAATGCACTCGCAGGGTCTTCGGTGTTTTCCATCACTTCCCTTCTTCACCCTCTATGACCTCATCAGGAGACAAGTCCCCTCTTCCCCCCACCTCTAACGTCAGTGCATCTTTAAAATATATATATATTTATTTATTGGCTGTGCTGGGCCTTTGCTGCTGTGCACAGGCCTTCTGTAATTGGAGCGAGCAGGGGCTGCTCTCTCACTGTGGTGGGCAGGCTTTGCATTGTGGTGGCTTCTCTTGCAGATCGCGGGCTCAATAGCTGTGGTGCACTGGCTTAGTTGCCCCAAGGCATGTGGGATCTTCCTGGACCAGGGTTTGAACCAGTGTTGCCTGCACTCACAGACAGATTCTTAACCACTGGACCACCAGAGAAGTGTATTGCATCTTTTTGAACCAGTTAGTAATTATGGAAAATATCTTGAAAGAGTCCAGATGCTCCCTACCATCCCCACCATCCGTTCACACTTTACTGAAAAGCGTCTCGTTCACACGCAGCACCCAGGCAGCGTCTTCATGCTGTCTCTGCGTCCTGGCTGCTGATGGAAGCATGAAGCACATTAGCATTTTAAGAGATTTTAATAAAAACATTTAGTTGGACAATAGAAACAGGACAGGTTTAATCAGGAATGCTGTATTTTATTCTCTCCTTGCTTCAATAAGAGAATAGTTCTCTTGCCAGGGACGGGAAAATCCATACATTCTGCCTGGTAAACGGAGGGGATTTTGTAGTCCTTGCTTTTGCCCTTCTGTTTTCCTTCCTCTTTGTCTGCATGTCTCTCGGGGCACCAGGAATGCCTTATATGTAACAATGGACACTTCTTGTTTGCCAGGGATCTGTCCAGAGATCTTGGTAAATGGGCCAGCTTTTCTTGGCTTCTCGAGCACCAGGCTGGGAGGTCAAACTTAGAGGGTAGAGGTGTGATTTAGGTGTGCCAAATGCAGACTTGTGATGTAGCAAAACAGCTCCCGCGCACGGGTTACAAACCATCAGAAAGAACCGCATTCTGGAACAGTGAGGTTTCCAGGAAGGGTTTTGCATGTACACATATGCCTCTTCATTAGACTGTAAACTTCCAGGCTCTAAAGACCGTAGCCCTAATCTTTGCATCCATTAAAAATCCGGCACTGGTTGTTACTGATGGAGGGAAGGAAAACCGTCCCTGCATCTAATCATGTTCTGTCTGTTGAGCTGTGTTATAATGTAATGATTCCCTCATTTTTTGTATGCGTTTTCATTTTCTTCATGAAAGCTTTTTTTCCCCCAAATAAAGGAACATGTTTGGACAGGTAATCAGATATGCTACTTCTGTTAGCTCTCTTATTTTTTAAATGCTGGAGGTTTAGCACTTTGAAAAAAAGTATCATTCTGTTGCAGAGTTTTGAACAATGCTCTTCCTGCCATCAGCCTTTGCTGAGAGAGTGCATTTCCTGGCGGTTTAGTGAGACCTTTGTCAGATACACATGGAAACAGCCCTTTGCGTTGCCCTGCGGCCTCACGCTGTCCCCAGGCCGCCTCTCAGGCCAGCGTCACCCTAGTTCTCATTTTGGTCGGTACGCTGTCAGCTTCCACCCCCATCTCTGTATCCCGGTATCTTTTTTGCCCCTTGCCACCTCTGAATCCCAACACCAACCAAGTTTGTAAGCACTGGGAATCAGGATCGGTGTGAATGAGAATTTAATCAAAAGAAACATTGAGAACATGACTGAGGTTCACGGGAATTCAGTCAGTACTCCAGCGAGTCACCCGTCCGTGTGAACATGTACAGGGAGGTAAAGATGCCTGCATTTTTTGCCTCTTTCTCGGACTTCTCTTAGAGAGCCCTTGAGTCACACAGAGCACATCAGCTTGTGATGAACTAACTTACTCACATAGCTCAGGGAAGAGACCTGTGAGAAGAGAGTCACCACTTCCAGGAGAGCTAAGCTGGCAGGCCTAGAGGAGAGTGGGGCAAAGGCAGGCAGCGGCGGAGGTGGGGTCTGCACCCCACGCACTCCCCAGGCTCTGAGTGCTAGGAAGGGAGGTGCTTCCTGCCCAGTGCCCAGGCCAGACCCAGCCTGCTGTGCCCCAAGGGTGTGGGCGGCCCCGTCCTGGGTTGTGAAGTATAGACAGGCAGGTCAGCCAGGCCACTGTCCACTGCTGCTCCCCCGGGCATCGACAGTCCACCCCCCCACCCGATCCCTGTAACCTAGAGGTGAGCTGAGATCAAAAGGCATCTTTCTGTTTACCTTTTGAGATATGAAACTTCCCCCCAAATGACGTTATTCTTATCTTCATTCTATTAAGAACCTGTTGTTCAGTTGCTCAGTCATGTCCAACTCTTTGCTGTCTCTTGGACTGCAGCACACCAGGTTTCCCCATCCTTCACCATCTCCTGGAGCTTGCTCAAACTCATGTCCGTTGAGTTGGTGATGCCATCCAACCATCTCGTCCTCTGTCTTCAATCTTTCCTCCTGCCTTCAATCTTTCCCAGCATCAGGGTCTTTTCCAATGAGCCAGTTCTTGGCATCAAGTGGCAAAAGTATTGGATCTTTAGCTTCAGCATCAGTTCTTCCATGAATATTCAGGGTTGCCTGGCTCTCGGTGAGTGATCATACCATCATGGCTATCTGGGTCATTAAAGTCTTTTTTGTATAGTTCTTCTGTGTATTCTTGCCACCTCTTCTTGATATCTTCTGCTTCTGTTAGGTCCATACTGTTTCTATCCTTTATTGTGCCATCTTTGCATGAAATGTTCCCTTAGTATCTCTAATTTTCTTGAAGAGATCTCTAGTCTTTCCCATTCTATTGTTTTCCTCTATTTCTTTGCATTGATCACATAGGAAGGCTTTCTTATCTCTCCTTGCTGTTCTTTGGAACTCTGCATTCAGATGGGTATATCTTTCCTTTTCTCCTTTGCCTTTCACTTCTCTTCTTTTCTCAGCTATTTGTAAGGTCTCCTCAGACAACCATTTTGCTTTTTTGCATTTCTTTTTCTTGGGGATGGTCTTGATCACTGCCTCCTGTACAGTGTTACAAACCTCCGTCCATAGTTCTTCAGGCACTCTATCAGATCTAATCCCTTGAATTTATTCATTTCCACTGTATAATTGTTAAGGATTTCATTTAGGTCATACCTGAGTGGTTTTTCCTACTTTTTTCAATTTATGTCTGAATTTTGCAATAAGGAGTTCTTGATCTGAGCCATAGTCAGCTCCCGGTCTTATTTTTGCTGACTGTATAGAACTTCTGCATCTTCAGCTGCAAAGAATATAATCAGTCTGATTTCAGTATGGACATCTGGTGATGTCCATGTGTAGAGTCTTCTCTTGTGTTGTTGGAAGAGGTGTTTGCTATGACCAGTGCGTTCTCTTAGCAAAACTTTGTTGGCCTTTGCCTTGCTTCATTTTGTACTCCAAGGCCAAACTTGCCTATTACTCTAGGTATCTCTAGACTGCCTACTTTTACATTCCAGTCCCCTGTGATGAAAAGAACATCTTTTTTTTGGAGTTAGTTCTAGAAGGTCTTATAGGTCATCATAGAACCATTCAACTTCACCTTCTTTGACATTAGTGGTTGGGCATAAACTTGGATTACTGTGATACTGAATGGTTTGCCTTGGAAACAAACAGAGACCATTCTGTCATTTTTGAGATTGCACTCAAGTACTGCATTTCGGACTCTCTTTTGTTGACCATGAGGGCTACTCCATTTCTTCTAAGGGATTCTTGCCCACAGTAGAAGATGTAATGGTCATCTGAATTAAATTTGCCTGTTCCAGTCCATTTTAGTTCACTGATTTCTGAAATGTTGTTCACTCTTGCCATCTCTTGTCTGACTACTTCCTATTTACCATGGACCTGACATTCCAGGTTCCAATGCAATATTGTTCTTTACAGCATTGGACTTTACTTTCACCGCCAGACACACCCACAAACAGGCATTGTTTCTGCTTTGGCTCAGCCTCTTCATCCTTCTTGGAGCTTTTCTCTGCTCTTCTCCAGGAGCATACTGGGTACCTACCAACCTGAGGAGTTCATCTTTCAGTGTCATATCTTTTTTGCATTTTCATACTGTTCATTAAGGATCCAGTTGCTATGAATTTAATTTGGATTTCTTATTTCCTTGAGTGACAGTTTTCAATCGCGCAAGTGTTGGATTAGAAGAGAGAAGTGACTTGGAGTGAATTATATAGAAACATCCCTTGTAGCCATTGTACACTCAACAATTCAAAAGCCTTTCTCATGCACTCATTTCAAGGCCCTATGTTAGGCGTTTTGAGGAAAAATACTGATAACTAATGTTGAGTTAGTGCTACACGTCGTTGACTGTGCTAAATGATTTATATTGCTGCTGCTGTTACTTAGTCACTCCGTCATGTCTCACTCTTGGCGACCCCATGGACTGTCGCCCCCCAGGCTCCTCTGTCCGTGGGATTCTCCAGGCAAGAATACTGGAGTGGGTTGCCATGCCCTCCTCCAGGGGATCTTCCCTACCCAGGGATCAAACCCAAGTTTCTTATGTCTCCCACATTGTCAGGTGGGCTGAAGACCTGAGGGTTGTTCTGTTGGTTCTGAAGACCCAGTGAGGTTCTGGGATCCTAGGGTCGGAATCAGAAGTCTCCTCTGAAGAGCTGCTCTGGCAGTAATAGTGGCATGGGGAGACTGGCAGTGACTGAGGAGCCCTCTGGTGGTGTTGTCAGAAGCCGAAGATGACCGGACTAGAGTGGCTGCTGTATCCACGAATGCTGCAGGGAATGTTGTGGTTTTCCTTCCAGCTGGGGCTTGGTTTTTAAATTCTAACTTTTAAACATTCTAGCATGAATTCCTGCTGAATTTGGAATTGCCTTCAGTTTTAGCAGGGGGGGGGGGGGGGGAAACCAGGAAACAAGCAAAAAGGCTAAATTTTGAAAAACTTTGTCCGTCAATGACATGTGTTATGAGGAAAGAGTGAGTGAGTTCTGAGGAGCCAGCTGTTCAGCCACCTGCAGTTCTCGT
This sequence comes from Bubalus kerabau, assembly GCF_029407905.1. NCBI lineage: Eukaryota > Metazoa > Chordata > Mammalia > Artiodactyla > Bovidae > Bubalus > Bubalus kerabau. Next base: position 11,695,187 of record NC_073639.1, on the reverse strand, counting down.
CAGGTGAAGGTGGCCAGACAGGGACACACACCCCCACGTTTCTGCAGGACCACTCACCTGTCGGAGTGCAGGACACGCGCTTAGGAGAGGCGCGCTTATTGCTCATGGCAGCGCTAATTTGGTGCATCTCAGTGCTGGTTTTCAGTGGCCTTGGGTTTCCTAACAAGACACACCACTCCTGGTTTTACCGTCCACACAGGTTTGCTTATGTGAAATCTGAGGAAACAGCTCAGTTTTTATATGCCTGTCATTGCTGAGGCTTGTATTTTATCTCCAGAGAACTTCCGGATGATCCTGTTTGAAGGAATGTTATAAGTATTGGGTTTTCCTGGATTGAACAAAACTCAGACTCCATGAGGTTTCCCGCTTTACCCGAGTGGATGTCAGGCCTCCAGATCGTGGGCCGTGGGTGGGTGGGTCCCTGCCCTGGACCCATGCTGGCTGTGTTTTTGTTTAGCAAGTGTGAATTGAGCGGTGTGTTCCCCCGGCCCTGTGGTGCACACAGGGAATGCAGGGATGAAGAAGGCACAAGCGTGTAAACTGTCAGCAGCAAAAATTGCCAGAATTACTTCTTAGTGTTTGGTAAGACCTTTGACCATGTAAACTCCTAAACGGAATACTTTTTTTTTTTTAAGAAAAGAAAGAAACTTAAGAAAGAGAAAAGATTGAGTTGGGAGGTGTAATAGCCCTTGAAATTATGAAAAAAAAATTCCATAAGCCTACAGAATAATAAATAATACATAAAATAATAGTAAATAATGATGCATATTTTATCATTTGATGCATTTGAACTGTGGTGTTGGAGAAGACTCTTGCGAGTCTCTTGGTCTGCAAGGAGATCAAACCAGTCAATTTTAAAGGAAAAGGAAATCAATCCTGAATATTCGTTAGAAGAACTGATGTTGAAGCTGAGGTTCCAATACTTTGGCCACCTGATGCGAAGAGCCGATGCATTAGAAAAGCATCCCCTGATGCTGGGGAAGATTGAAGGCAGGAAAAGAAGGGGACGACAGAGGGTGAGATGGTTGAATGGCATCACCTACTTGATGGACATGAGTTTGAGCAAGCTCCAGGAGATGGTGAAGGACAGGGAAGCCTGGTGTGCTGCGGTTCATGGGGTCACAAAGAGTTGGACACGACTGAGCGACTGAACAAGAACAACGATGACAAGCGTGTGTGTCGTAGGCAGAGCCAGTTTACCTACGTGTGCTCAGTTGCTTCAGTTTTGTCTGAGTCTTGTGACCCCATGGACTGTAGACTGTCAGGCTCCTCTTCATGAGATTCTTCAGGCAACAGTACTGGAATGGGTTGTCATTTCCGACTCCAGGGGATTTCCCCTGCCCATGTCTGCCAGCATTTCTTGCACTGCAGACATAATCTTTACCTACTGAGCATCTGGGAAGCCCTTTTCAGTTTCAGTTCAGTGCAGTCGCTCAGTCCTGTCTGACTCTCTGCAACCTCATGGACTGCAGCATGCCAGGCTTCCTTGTCCATCATGAACTCCCGGAGCTTACTCAAACTCATGTCCATTGAGTCAATGATGCCATGCAACCATCTCATCCTTTCTCATCTCCTTCTCCTCCTGCCTTCAATCTTTCCCAGCATCAGGGTCTTTTCAAATGAGTCAGCTCTTCGCATCAAGTGGCCAAAGGATTGGAGTTTCAGCTTCAGCATCAGTCCTTCCAATGAATATTCAGGATCAATTTCCTTTAGGATGGACTGGTTGGATCTCCCTGCAGTCGAAGGGACTCTCAAGAGTCTTCTCCAACACCACAATTCAAAAGCATCAATTCGTCTGCACTCAGCTTTCATTATAGTCCAACTCGCACATCTATACATGACCACTGGAAAAACCATGGCCTTTGTTGGCAAAGTAATGTCTCTGCTTTTTAATATGCTGTCTAGGTTGGTCAGAACTTTCCTTCCAGGGAGTAAGCATCTTTTAATTTCATGGCTGCAGTCACCATCTGCAGTGATTTCAGAGCCCCCCAAAATAAAGTCTGTCACTGTTTCCACTGTTTCCCCATGTGTTTGCCATGAAGTGATGGGACCAGATGCCCTGATCTTAATTTTCTGAATGTTGAGCTTTAAGCCAACTTTTTCACTCTCTTCTTTCACTTTCATCAAGAGGCTCTTTAGTTCTTCTTTACTTTCTGCCATAAAGGTGGTGTCATCTGCATATCTGAAGTTATTGATATTTCTCCCGGCAGTCTTGATTCCAGCTTGTGCTTCATCCAGTCCAGCATTTCTCATGATGTACTCTGCATATAAGTTAAAGAAGCAGGGTGACAATATACAGCCCTGACATACTCCTTTCCCAATTTGGAACGAGTCTGTTGTTCTGTTTCCAGTTCTGTTGCTTCTTGACCTGCATACAGATGTCTCAGGAGGCAGGCAGGTCAAGGGGTCTGATATTCCCATCTCTTAAACATTTTGATATTTGGCAAAACTAATACAATTATGTAAAGTTTAAAAATAAAATAAAATTAAAAAAAAAAGATCTGAAAAAAAAAAAAAAGAATTTGCCTCAGTTTGTTGTGATCCACACAGTCAAAGGCTTTGGCATAGTCAATAAAGCAAAAGTAGATGTTTTTCTGGAACTCTCTTGCTTTTTTGGTGATCCAGTGGGTGTTGGCAATTTAATCTCTGGTTCTTCTGCCTTTTCAGTTTACCGAAAAATATAGAGATATTTGTGTTAGACCGGGACTTCAGCTTTTTGTTAGGTGGGAACCTATCATTTAGTTTTATCTTTTATTTCCCTGTTTCCTAGTTAAAAAAAAAAAATCCTGATGATGCTGCAGAGGAATTCCTACTGTCTTAGGATGGTAAAGGAGTTGGTTGGGCCAGGGCTGCTGTCTGGGTATTGAACCCTCTGGAAGGTGTTGTGCTGTGGGTGACTCCCTTGTTCATCGATGATGCCATGAAAGTCTCCTTTTCTTTAGGTCATTGAGATCAAAAGTAACACAGTATCGAAGAGGAGCACTGTGTCAGTTTTCATGATACCAATTGAAAGTCCTGTGTCTAAGGGATTGTATCAGTGGGACTGTGTATAGGAAGAAGGGTGAGATGAGAAGCAAGGGGATGCTCCCTCTATTTCTGTATGAGTCTATGAGGAGACTTACCCACATGGTCAATAGGCTGACTAAATAACGAGCACTGTCCTCTTGCAGCAGGTTTCTGCGCATGGCCGATCTTCTTCCAATGTCAACGGAGGGCCTGAAATTGATCGTTGCATGAGTCCTGAAGGTAGTTCTCCAAGTTTGCTCTTTTGTAGAGGAAGCCATCCACGTGAGCTTGGCGGATCCCACACCCACGTGTGCTGTGTGGTGGTCTCTCTAAACAGCCAAGAGATCATGACCCCAGTTAACCTTCTCAGCCTTAGTTGTCAGGGGTCACATCCGTGTTAATTAAGCAATCCCAATTTCAAATTTTAGTTCTGGGTTCCCATTATTTTTCCTCAGTGGCAATCTGCTGGGAAAGATTGACGGCAGGAGGAGAAGGGGACAACAGAGGATGAGATGGCTGGATGGCATCATCGACTCGATGGACATGAGTTTGGGTGAACTCTGGGAGTTGGTGATGGACAGGGAGGCCTGGCATGCTTCGGTTTATGGGGTTGCAAATAGTCGGACACGACTGAGCGACTGAACTGAACTGAATCTGCCTACAATTCCTAAATGTAGATTTTCGTTTTTCTTAGATAATGTAAGTAGGCTTTTTTCTTTGATGTCTGCTGTGTACAGTCCACTTGGGGATGCATTGTGAAAAGTGGTCAGTCTTAACCACTTCCTCTTCCTGCCCCTCCCCCTACCTTCTTTTTGAGATAACTTGGAGCCAGAAATTGGCATTAACTTAACTTAATTCATGACTGGCCAGAATTTTCTTTACTAGAAAATCTTGAGAAAAAAATGTCTAAGATTAAATCCCCACCATCACCCACTTCCCCTTTCCCCAGAATTGACAAAAAATTTACAGTTTTAGTTAGACTTCCCTATTACCCAAAGTTGACCACTTATTTTCAGCTGATGTTTCAGGAATTTATTCAGTTCAGTCACTCAGTCGTGTCCGACTCTTTGCGACCCCATGGACTGCAGTATACCAGGCTTCCATGTCCATAATGAACTCCTGAAGTTTGCTCAAACTCATGTCCGTTGAGTGGGTGATGCCATCCAACCATCTCATCCTCTGTCGTCCCCTTCTCCTCCTGCCTTCAGTCATTCCCAGCATCAGGGTCTTTTCCGATGAGCCAGATCTTTTCATCAGGTGGCCAAAGTATTGGAGTTTCAGGTTCAGCATCAGTCCTTCCAATGAATATTCAGGACTGATTTCCTTTAGGATGGACTGGTTGGATCTCCTTGCAGTCCAAGGGACTCTCAAGAGTCTTCTTGATTTTGTTGGTTTCTGATTCCAGCCAACAAGGTTAAAAGGAAATTGGTGATTCTGGTGTTTTATTAAGAAAATATGCTCAGAGGATTTTTAGTTTTACTATAGATATAGAAGTGCATTTAGATTTGTTATTTTACAAATACGTAAACATCAAGGTGAAATGTGATGTGTTCATTAGCATGTGCGTTTATCCTTTTTTGCAGGTGTGGATGGACACAGGTGCTCTGAGTCGTCGACTCTTCTTGAGAAATACAAAATTGGGAAAGTTATTGGAGACGGCAATTTTGCAGTCGTCAAAGAGTGCATGGACAGGTGAGGGAAGATAATCGCTTGTTCACTGATGCATACCTTTCTGCTTTGGAACTTATTCTTACCTGAATGAACAGAAGGCCTTCTCAAAGGCTCCACCCTAGGGACGAGTGGTTTTGCATGCTCACAGGCAGCTTGACTGTAGCCCTCCAGGCTCCTCTGTCCCTGGAATCTCCAGGCAAGAATACTGGAGTGGGTTGCCATGCCCTTCTCTAGGGGATCTTCCTGACCCAGTAATCAAACCCACATCTCCCTCATTGCAGGCAGATTCTTTACTGTCTGAGCCACCAGAGAAGCCCTTCCCCATAACATAAAGCAAATATTGCCTAGGATTTATAATGAGCCTTTAGAAATCATATTTTAGATGCTTGTTGCTTGGGCAACAGTCTGTGTACCAGAGCTAAGTAAAGGAGCTTGGAAGACAAGGAGCTGCTTTCTGTACCATATAACGAACAGTAAACCTCCACCAAAGATGTAGCAAAACAGAAAAACTGCAGTTACCAGAACTTTCTGGAAAACTCACCTCCCGCCCACCCCCTACAACAAAAATTACCACTTAGAACAGCTGGAAAAACAGCCTGTAAGTGCAAAGACTCTAATCTGAATCTTTTCCAGTTTTAATATTGTTTACCATTTGAGAAATCAAGACCTTAAAATAAGGCTGGAAAAGCAGAAATATTATTTTCATATGTGCAAAAGTTGGTTGTTTCTGATCTTGAATAAAGTCAGAACTCATGTATCCTGAACTACTGATAATATGAAATTAAATATTAAATGAGGGGGTGGCTCAGACGGTAAAGCGTCTGTCTACAATGCAGGAGACCGGGGTTTGATCCCTGGGTTGGGAAGATCCCCTGGAGAAGGAAATGGCAGCCCACTCCAGGACTATTGCCTGGAAAATCCCATGGTTGGAGGAGCCTGATAGGCCACAGTCCATGGGGTCGCAAAGAGTCGGACATGAATGAGCAACTTCACTTTCACTGCAGGGATTAAATGAATTAATACAACTATAGCATTGAGAACAAAGCCTGCCACAGGTGTGCTGTAGTAGATTTTATTTTTTTTTAATGAATCGTATTCTTGCCCATTTCTCTCTGGTTCATGGATGAGACCTGATTCATCTCTCAAAGTAGAAAGCAGGTTTATACTCTATACGCATATATGTGAACACAACTGAGTGACTAACACACTATATATACATGCATGCTAAGTTGCTTCAGTCGTGTCCAACTCTTTGCAGCCCTGTGGACTGTAGCCCGCCAGGCTCCTCTGTCCCTGGATTCTCCAAGCAGGAATACTGGAGCGGGTTGCCACCTAGGGATTGAACCCACATCTCTTACGTCTCATGCATTGGAAGATGGGTTCTTTACCGCTATATATACCATATACTAATTTAGATAAAAGTTATTCTTCCAAAGTAGGTCATCAGTGTATACTGTGGCCCCCTAGCAAATGTAGCTTGTGATTGGGAGAACTAATGCATTCCAAGAATACCAGTGTTCTTTCTTGAACTGTTCTCCTGAATTCTGAAAGATGTATTTTTGGCATGTTCAGCTTAAATGACGTTAAAGGTGATTAAAGGTTAAATAACATCACCCAGATTCTTGTGTCCAAGGAAATGCTGTCTCCAGTACCAGCCTGGGGTGTTTAGAGGTGGAGGTGAAATGGCACCAGATGGTCACTGGAGTTTGGACTGAGAAATGGATAGTGAAAGTCTAAGGACTTTTCAGCTTTGAATTGTGGCCTGATGGACTAATGGATTCATGTAAAGATGTTGATAAAAGAAAATTTTCTGTTACTTTGATTCATTTTTCTAAATTTTATTCTGTCTCCTAAGGGAACTATTTTTGAGATTTAAGTGTGGAAAAATATCCTTCCTCCAGCTCTGATGCAACAGAATTTCACTATTTTAAATATGTGAGTTACTTAGTAATATTGTAATGATTGATATTTATAAAAGGAGATTGATAGTGTGGCTTTGTGGGTTTTTAAAAAATCTTTTTGGGGGTATTTTTCTCCCAGACCCCACTTACTCAGCATCCTCTCTGGGGTATAGAGGAGGAAGCCAGTCTTTCTTCCCAGAGTCTGCTGTAGAGGAAATCAGGAAGGATGGTGTCTTTGATGTATGTCTTTAAATGGCCTTCCTCTGTTTATTCATAGGTCAACCGGAAAGGAGTTTGCCCTGAAGATTATAGACAAAGCCAAATGTTGTGGAAAGGTACAGTATATGTAACTATTTTGTGAAAGAAACTGAAAACACTTACAGTTGTTTACTGTGGTGAAGGAATTTAAGTGGCAATTTGATAAGCTAATAACAGGAATTAACTGCTGGTAGTACTCGGGGAAACCGTATCAAGCTTTTTTTCCTGCCATTTTTCTGAAACCTTAATCCTAAAACAGTAACTTGATTTGATCTTTGTCCTAACCATCGAAAAATGTAAGTTCTCTTCTCTGGGAGATGCCTGTTTCAGAACCTAGTAACACAAAGTTGTGTCAAGAACAGTGAAGGGTCTGAGACTTGACCCTATTTTCAGACTAACAAATTAGCCTTCTAGCTTGATAGTTGTGGCAGAAGACACAACATTCCTGGATCAGAGACAAGAAAGCACTTACTCACGGCATAGCAGGTAGCGTGAGCTCCATGCTGGTGTTGGTTCCTCTTAACTCCCAAGGCCCATAGCGGGTTTGTGTCACAGTGGAGGATCCCAAAGCTTAGGAACCCCCCAGTCTTAGGAGGCAGCCACCAGTACCCTCGCCAAGCTCTGCCTCAGAGGAGGACATGTTACCGTGGTCAGGAAGCAGATCCGGCCTCCCGGCCAGGGCAAACCCTGTCTTTGTGTTCCAAGCATGTTTGCTGTACAGACATCCTTGGAAAGATAGTAATAACCAGAGCTGATGCAGGATGTGCACACACATGGATTGTCTATCCAAGTGGATCAAGTTTTTTCTCTGTCCCACTCTCAAGATCCAGCTGGGGGAAAAAAAAATGATGGGATGCTGCTAGATTACTGGTATTTTAACTATGTTTGAAAAGATAAATATTCTCTAGTAATGACGACAAAGACCTTTTTAGGTTCCTTTCTGGTAGCTAGCTAGCAGGTGAGAGAGCAGGCTCTGGTACTCACGGCCCCACTCTGAGCTCCTGGCACTGGAGATGCGGCTAGTCTGAACTGAAATGTCTGCTAAGTGTGAACACACAACACACTGTGAAGACTTAATCCTCAAAGAAGAATGTAAGATACTTAATATCTTTTGTATTTGATCACATGTTGAAATGGTAGTATCTTGAATATTTGGGGTTAAGTAAGTCATAAATTTTACCTGCTTTTTATATTTTTTTAGCATGGCTACTAGAAAATTTAGATTTACATGTGTGGATCAAGTTGCTGCTGAACAGCACTACCCTAGACAGATTGTATTAAGTTTAATCCTGTGTCTTCTTGCTGTGTGACCTTGGAAAAATTAGTTAGCCCCTCTGTGCCTCTGTTTCTTCCTAATAACTAATAAAATGCAGTTATTAATAATATTTAAGATATAAGTTATTGTGAATTAATTAAGGCATGTAAGATATGTAGAAAAGTACCGGTATATAGCAAAAGTTTAACACATGTTAGCTGTTAATATTATTAATAGGCCAGAGGGATTCAGAACTTATTACTAGGAGGACTTGATGTGGCAGTAGTGGTCTTACATTTATGGAACTCGTAAAACTATTCTTCATCAGACATTTACAAAATTGTAGATTTTTAACAGAAAACCTAAAATAATTATGGTAAAATTTCTCAGAGCCCCAGACTGTAAATCCAATAGGCACATTTGTCATACACTTTTTTTTCTTTTCACTACATCGTGACAGCTAATGTAGCAGAGTCTGTGCAAAATGCTCCCTTTTCTTTGAACAAGGTTTTTCTAAATTTAATTTTCTTTAAATAATTCTGTGTGTTTTTACCTATCGTGCTGAAAATCTGATTACATTTTCAACTGCTGAGACTTTTCTCCATATGGAAGTGGGTGTTACTCTTTGTATCTGATATTGTGTGATTTAAGCAGAACGTGTCATAATTTGGGGAGCCAGGTTCTAAACAATTGAATTAAAGTATTTCTTCATTAAAAGTTTAAAAATAATTATGATAGAAAGAATACTGTTTACCTGATTAAAATTTAAGCAGCTTTCTCAGTTCAGTTCAGTCGCTCAGTCGTGTCCAACTCTTTGAGACCCCATGAATCGCAGCACGCCAGGCCTCCCTGTCCATCACCAACTCCCGGAGTTCACCCAGACTCATGTCCATCGAGTCAGTGATGCCATCCAGCCATATCATCCTCTGTCGTCCCCTTCTCCTCCTGCCCCCAATCCCTCCCAGCATCAGAGTCTTTTCCAATGAGTCAACTCTTCGCATGAGGTGGCCAAAGTACTGGAGTTTCAGCTTTAGCATCATTCCTTCCAAAGAAATCCCAGGGCTGATCTCCTTCAGAACAGAGTGGTTGGATCTGCTTGCAGTGCAAGAGACTCTCAAGAGTCTTCTCCAGCACCACAGTTCAAAAGCATCAATTCTTCGGTGCTCAGCCTTCTTCACAGTCCAACTCTCACATCCATACATGACTACTGGAAAAACCATAGCCTTGACTAGACGGACTTTTTTTGGCAAAGTAATGTCTCTGCTTTTTAATATGCTGTCTAAGTTGGTCATAACTTTCCTTCCAAGGAGTAAGCGTCTTTTAATTTCATGGCTGTAGTCACCATCTGCAGTGATTTTGGAGCCCCCCCCCCCCACCAAAAAAAGTCTTACACTGTTTCCACTGTTTCCCCGTCTATTTCCCATGAAGTGATGGGACCAGATGCCATGATCTTCGTTTTCTGAATGTTGAGCTTTAAGCCAACTTTTTCACTGTCCTCTTTTACTTTCGTCAAGAAGCTCTTTAGTTCCTCTTCACTTTCTGCCATACGGGTGGTGTCATCTGCATATCTGATTATTGATATTTCTCCTGGCAGTCTTGATTCCAGCTTGTGTTTCCTCCAGTCCAGTGTTTCTCATGATGTACTCTGCATATAAGTTAAATAAGCAGGGTGACAATATACAGCCTTGACGTACTCCTTTTCCTATTTGGAACCAGTCTATTGTTCCATGTCCAGTTCTAACTGTTGCTTCCTGACCTGCATACAGATTTCTCAAGAGGCAGATCAGGTGGTCTGGTATTCCCATCTCTTTCAGAATTTTCCACAGTTTATTGTGATCCACACAGTCAAAGGCTTTGGCGTAGTCAATAAAGCAGAAATAGATGTTTTTCTGGAACTCTCTTGCTTTTTCCATGATCCAGCAGATGTTGGCAATTTGACCTCTGGTTCCTCTGCCTTTTCTAAAACCAGCTTGAACATCAGGAAGTTCACGGTTCACATATTGCTGAAGCCTGGCTTGGAGAATTTTGAGCATTACTTTACTAGCGTGTGAGTTGAGTGCAATTGTGTGGTAGTTTGAGCATTCTTTGGCATTGCCTTTCTTTGGGATTGGAATGAAAACTGACCTTTTCCAGTCCTGTGGCCACTGCTGAGTTTTCCAAATGTGCTGGCATATTGAGTGCAGCACTTTCACGGCATCATCTTTCAGGATTTGAAATAGCTTAAATGGAATTCCATCACCTCCACTAGCTTTGTTTGTAGTGATGCTTCCTAAGGCCCATTTGACTTCATATTCTAGGATGTCTGGCTCTAGGTGAGTGATCACACCATCGTGATTATCTGGGTCATAAAAATCTTTTTTGTACAGTTCTTCTGTGTATTCTTGCCACCTCTTCTTGATAACTTCTGCTTCTGTTAGGTCCATACCATTTCTGTCATTTATTGAGCCCATCTTTGCATGAAATATTCCCTTGGTATCTCTAATTTTCTTGAAGAGACCTCTAGTGTCAGTAGTAGTAAAAAAGATCTTCATGCAAAAAAAAAATACAGTTTGATACACCAAGTGTTAAGACAAATGAATAGGTCACTTCAAACATTTGGGTGAAGAAAAAAAAAATGAGGTATTGTTTTTCCTCGTTATTGAATGTCATTGTATTTTTATAATTCATGTTCATATAGTTAGTTTTCATCCTTCTATTTTGCTTACTTGAGCAATTATTTCCACATTATATGAAATTATAATTTCAAAACTTTTTAAAAAAATGGATAGTTGATTACAATATTGTGCTGGTTTCAGGTGTACAGCAAAGTGACTCAGTTATTTCTTTTCAGATAATATCAGTATCTCATTATGGGTCATTATAGGATGTACAGTAAATCCTTGTTGCATGTCTGTTTTATGGGTAGTAGTTTGTATCTGTTCATCTCATACTTGTTTTCAATAAGTAGATTTTTCCACTGAATTTTATGCTTCGGAAAAAATGGTATAGAGAATTTTTTTAAAAAACAAAATCTTAGGGCAGGTATTAAGACGCTCTCCTGGGGGCATTGTTCATTACCTCTGCTTTGTGAGATGTACACAGAAAAGTAATAATGCTGAAAACAATATCTGCCATTTATCAAAATGTAATGTCTATCCAAAATGTATTATCTATCAAGGCTTGGGCATTTAGGAATTTTGCATATTACCTTTAATGACTTGCAAAACAGATGTATTGGTTTTCCAGATAAAGAAACAGAAATACAGATTAGATAGCTTTCCAGAAGTCACAGAGACAGAGCAGTGATAGAATCTTTGGGTTAGTCCATCATGTTCCTCCTCCAAGTTCAATTTCTGCCTTTGTTCCTGTAATAAGAACCTGGGGGAAAATTCTTAACCTCTGACTTTCTATTTGCTTTTTCTGTAATGTGTATGAGTGTTATTAGATTAATTCACTGTTTTTCTAACATCTGATGTTTGTGTGAGATTCTGTGCTAGGAACAAGATGATTTAATATACAAATTAATACCAAATCTGTAAAGAGTGTTTTGGGAGTTCAGGGAAGCAGATGAGAGAGAAGCAGATTGCTCAGTGGTGATGCCTTAGAGCAAGAAGCATTGGAGCTGAACTTGAGCAGTGGGGTAGTGGCAGACTGCAGTCCATGGAGTCACAAAGAGTCAGACGTGACTGAATGACTGAGCATGCACGCATGCATGCGCGCAGGGCTTGAATAGGCAGGAATGACAGAAGAGCCTTAGAGGCGGTCAGCAAAGCCTGAGCAGGGGCCCAGGAGATGGAAAGCAGGTTGGGTTCTTCCAAGTAGGAGATAGTCTTAAGTTGAAGTATAGTTCATTTATAATGTTGTCTTTCTGGTTTACAGCACAAAGATTCAATTACACATATATCTTTTTAAATTATAGGTTATTACAATGGTGAATACAGTTCCCTGTGCTATATAGTAGGACCTGGTCGTAGTAGGGGTGTACTAGTTTGTTAATACCAAACTCCTAATTTATCCCTTCCCCACCCACTTTCCCTTTTCGTAACCATAGTTTGTTTCCTATGTCTGTGAGTCTATTTCTGTTTCGTAGATAAGTTCATTTGTGTCGTATTTTAGATTCACATACAAGTGATTTGGGCCTTCCCTGGTGGCTCAGTGGTAACGAATCTGCCTGCAAATGCAGGAGACCCAAGTTTGATCTCTGGGTCAGGAAGATCCCCTGGAGGAGGAAATGACAACCCACTCCTGTATTTGATATTGTATGGTATAATATTTGTCTTTGTCTGATTTACGTCACTTAGTGTGATAATCTCTAGGTCCATCCGTGTTGCCGCATATGGCATTATTCCATTCTTGTTATGGCTGAGTAATGTCCCATTGTATATGTGCACCACACTTCCTTCTGCTGATGGACATTTAGGTCGCCTTCATGTCTTGACTGGAGAAGACAATGGCACCCCACTCCAGTACTCTTGCCTGGAAAATCCCATGGACAGAGGAGCCTGGTAGGCTGCAGTCCATGGGGTTGCTAAGAGTTGGACACAACTGAGTGACTTCACTTTCACCTTTCACTTTCATGCATCGGAGAAGGAAATGGCAACCCACTCCAGTGTTCTTGCCTAGAGAATCCCAGGGACGGGGGAGCCTGGTGGGCTGCCGTCTATGGGGTCGCACAGAGTCAGACACGACTGAAGCGACTTAGCAGCAGCAGCAGCAGCAGCATGTCTTGACTATTGTAAATAGTTCTGCCGTGAACACTGGGGGCATGTATCTTTTTGAATTAGAGTTTTCTCCGGGCACATATCCAGGAGTGGGCTTGCAGGATAATACGGTAACTCTACTTTTAGTTTTTTTAAGGAACCTCCATACTGTTCTCCTTAGTGGTAGCACCAATTTTTATTCCCACTAACAGTGTCTGAAGGTTCCCTTTTCTCTACACCCTTCTCCAGAATTTATTATTTATAGACTTTTTACTGATGGCCATTCTGACTGGTGTGAAGTGATATCTGATTGTAGTTTTGATTTACATTTCTATGACAGTTAGCAGTGTTGAGCCTAATTTCATGTACCTATTGGCCATCTGTAAGTTTTCTTCAGAGAAATGTCTTTTTAGGTCTTCTGCCCATTTTTTGATTTGGTTGGTTGTTATTTCGAATTGTATGAGTTGTTTGTATATTTTGGAAATTAAGCCCTTGTTTGCAAATATTTTCTCCCAGTCTGTAAGTTGTCTTTTTATTTTGTTTATGGTTTCCTTTGCTGTATGAAAGCTTATGTTTAATTAGTTTATTTTTGCTTTTATTTCTGTTGCTTTGGGAGACTGACCTGAAGTCAGAATGTTTTGCCTGTGTCCTCTCCTCGGAGTTTTATGGTGCCGTATTTTGTATTTAAGTCTTTAAGCCATTTTGAGTTTTTTTGTGTGTGTGTATGGTGTGAGGGAGTGTTCTGACTTCATTGATTTACATACCAATTAGGAGATTTTTGCAAGATCTACTTTGGGGCCAGATTTATGGAGGCTTTTGAGAAGGCTGTGATGTTGATAAATTTAAGACTTCTTCTATGCCTAATATTCTAAATGATAATCATTCTAAATATTTACTGAATCCCCACAGTGTGTGAAACCTGGCACTTTCTGTAGTGTGCTTAGAAGTGGCCCTTCCCTCCTTTTCTCCCCAGAGTTCTGCATTCATTATCTACATGTTATGGGTCAGGGTAGGACAAAAATCTAAATGTATGCTATTAGCTTCCTGAGGCTATTGGAATAACTTCCCAACCAGCTTGATGACTTACAGCATTTTTCTCACTGTTTCAGGGGCTGAACTCTGAAATCCACTTTCGCTCTGCAGGCCGTGGGGGGAAATCTGTTCCTTGACTCTAAGTAGCTTCTGGTAGCTGACAGTATTCCTTGCCTTGGAGGAACACATCACTCCGAACTCCGCCTCCAGCTTCACATCTCCCTCTCTTCTCTGTGTTTATTTTTCTTCTTCTGACTGTGAACTTTCCCTCTGCCTCTGTCTCGTAAAGACGCTTGTAATGGCACCCAGAAAATCTACAGTTTTTTCTTTGTTGCAGTGGCTTTAATCATATCTCCAGAGATGTTTTTTCCCCTCAAGTACAGTAGTATTTACAAGTTCTAGGCATTAAGACCTGATAACTTTGGCCATTATTCAACCAACCACACTCATCACATATTACTATTGAACATCCCCAGATAGTCATAGTTTCATAGTTCAGGAACACAGGAAAGTGACAAACTTCCAGGGAACTCAACCCAAAGAAATTCTTTATATTCCAAATCACTTTGCACTCTGAAAGATACCAGCCTTCCTCATCTCCTCAAAATCTTTCATGGAATCATAATTTCTGTAGAAGTCTGCATATGCCTTCTTTCTTTTTTCAGTCTACAGCAAACTTATACAGTCTCTCTCTCTGTATCATCCTCAGCGGTACTCACCCCACAATGTAGATACCGGCTGTAAAACTTTTAACAGTGAGCAGTGTGTGATGTGTTTACTCAAGAATGAACAGTGCTGGTTGCTGGAGAGCAAGGTAAACAAAGGCCTTCAAGACAGCAGGGTGAGACCTGTGACTGGAGTGAGCGCAGGGCGCTATGAGGACGAATTCGCGGGTTTCCTAATCCAGCCGTGGTTAAGCAGGGGAGGCTACCTGGAGGAGGTGAGATCCCCCATGGTTCTGAGGAATAAGTAGGAGTTCACCAAGAAGTGGGGAAAGAAAGTTCCAGACAAAATTGCCTTTGCAGATGCCTGGAGGCCTAGAAAAAAAGATTGACAAAAGGGATAAAGAGGGAATGGATGTATTCTGAGGCTACTGAGAAGGCAGGCCTGGCGGGGATGGGTGACTGATGAGCTGGGCAGGAGGATGCGGGAGGGAGGGTCAGGGCAGAATGCCCTTCTGCTCTGGGCACCCAGGTTCATTCAATGAGACAAAGGACACAGGTGGAAAAGACTGGACACAAGATGAATCGTTTGGTTTGGGAGCATTGTTTATTCCCCAAATCCATTTGTCTCTGGCTCTGTCTCTCTTTTAGATGTTAAAAACCACCCTGGCCAAGGATAAGGCTGTATCCTTTGCCAAGTTGGCAGTTTTCTTTGTCATTTATTCTCACACACAAAACCTTGGCATACTGCCAGGAAATGATTCGTATGTAAATTATCTGGAGTTAAAATCATGAATCACTTAACATAAATAATGGTGGGTGGTTGAATAATGTAAGTTCAGTACAGTTTGAGACAAAAGTGATGTTCATCTTGTGTTTAGAAATAATTTTTCTGGAAAATGTAACCTAGAGAGCATCTTTATATATTAGAAACAATGATTACATACGGGCTGTTTAAGAAGTAGGAAGATAGCGTTTGTAAAGATTTTTGTGCATCGTTCCATTTTGCTTCTGAGGATGGTTTACTTTAAAAAGTGGATTGTTCCTTCAAAGACATTTTTACAGACATAGTCAGAGGTTGGGAAACAAATAGCTCCCACATCCCAACAAAAACCTTCAGTATGTGCACAGAATACTAGGCATTGTTGAGTAGCATACAGCAAGCCAAGAAAATAAAGAGTGGTGGAAAAAATGTTGTTGGAATATCCACTTAATATTTGACACGTAACATGGCCGGAGGCCCAGGGCTAAGTCACACAGTGCGTGCCAGAAGAGGCTCTGCGGTGCCTTGCATGAAGAAGATGACTTTGGAGAGGTGCAGGCTCCCTGAGTGCTGGACTCTATTTTAGCTCCAGTCTGGGTGCATTCTTGGGGTACTGGTGATGTGAATTATTTTATATATGTCCCTGGAAATTAGCATCACATGCAGAGCCCCTGAATAGAGGCACATTTACAGACTCCCCCCAACCTCAGGGGATGGAGAGGCGGGAGGAGAGCTGACATGATAGATCCATTTAGCTTCAAAATCAAACGCCTGTTTTACTACAGTGTCGACTTGGCATCACACAGAGTGAAATAAACTCATTCGGTTGCCTTACCTGTTCACAGAGGTACAGCCACCTCTGCGTTACTGTGATTAAGGACCCGGTTGGCACAGGTGAGCCAAAGGCTTCTAAAGAAGTGTGTGAACACGGACCGTTTTTTGAGTCTTTGTCCCCGTGGCCACAAGGGCTCAGCTGCCAGCCGCTTGCCTTGGGAGGGCCCAGGGCTCTGTGCCTGCCTGGTGACGCTGCCGCTCTGTAAGTCAGCGCTGTGCGGCTGGAGCCGGGTCAGCAGCCCTGCGGCCTCTCCGCCGTGGTCGGTTCGGGTCTGAGACGTGCCCTCTTCCCCGGGCGCCGAGTCCAGAGCCAGCTGCGTCTTCCCAGCCCTACTCATCAGTAGGCATAGATGCTCTGCTTGGTACAAAGCCTAGTGTGGGCCTGCCTTGAGCCTACCTCGGGGCAATGCTACCTCTAGTTCCAGCCTTTCAAGGAATCAGTCTCAGCTTGACAGCAGTCATTTTCATTTTGAAAGATTCCAAAAGATGTCAGCTTGGATGTCAGGAATCTAGGTTTGCATCCCCCTACTCAAAGAAGTGTTCTAAGAATAAGTGCAGAGATGTTACTCAAGCACCCTGTACTGTGACAGAAAGGGACTCGTTTCCTAGGGAATGGTGGTTTTCTTTCCCCTGTGTGCGTGCTAAGTCATTCAGTCATGTCCAGCTGTTTTCGACCCTATGGACTGTAACCCGCCAGGCTCCTCTGTCTGATTTCCTAGGCAAGAGTACTGGAGTGGGTTGCCATGCCTTCCTCCAAAGGATCTTCCCGACCCAGGGATTGAACACACATCTCCTGAGGCTCCTGCATTGCAGGCAGATTCTTTCACTAAGCCCCCAGGGAAGCCCTTTTCTTTCCCCTGCTGCTGCTGCTAAGTCGCTTCAGTCGTGTCCGGCTCTGTGCGACCCCATAGACGGCAGGACCCCATCCCCCGTCCCTGGGATCCTCCAGGCTTCTGTTTATTGTTTGCACCGTCATTTGCCAACGTTTGGACAGACACGGTGCATTCAACACTCAAAACACACCACTCACCATGTGCAGGAGGCTGCAACAGACTTTTATCTGGATATTATTTATTCGCTTGTTATAGTTTATGCTTCCATCTATTGTCCAGAAATATTTGAGCTTGCTTTGGGTAAAAATACACATATACATGGAGGCATGGAGATAAGAGAGGAACCATAAATGGTATACTGAACTAGAGATAAGATAATGATCTTACTACTGCAGTGGGAAGTTCAGGTTAGTTCTGAGATTGATGAGAGCAGAGGAGGCAAAAAGGGTGATGAGAGGGACATACACATGATGGATATACATGCACGCATGTGTATCTGGGTACTAAATGATAGCTCTTATAAGGTAAACTTATATAAAGAAAACTGTTTGAAAACCTAAAGTGTATAATAGGGCAATTAGCAGTCTTACAGAACGTTCCCTAAATTCTAAACAATTCATTATCACAGTTAATGAGGATCAACAAATGTGACATTATGGAGAGATTTTTAACATCTCATAATAGAGCAGTCGTTGTTCATGATTCATGGACTGGCATACTAAGAATAATTCCTTAATGCCATGAGTAAACATTTTGCTACGGTGCTGATCCCACCACAGTGCCCACCAGGACTGACAATCAAGTGGTGTTTTCAGAGAAGTAATTAGAGTTGAAATAAGGATGGTGGTCCCCGTGGTACTACATGTTTCCTGACTTCTGAAATACAAGATAGGGAGCATCTATCTGGTGAGTGGTTTCATACCCAAATACAGAGGAAGAAAGTTTCTTTTTCACAAATTTCAACACAGAATTCAAATTCATGTTGGTAAATAGTTTAAAACCTAAAAATGTTTATAAGGCTGGAAGTTGTATTGCATAAGTATGCCAAATTTCCTTACATGCTGTCTTCATTTCTGAGTGTATACTGAGAGGGAAAAGTGATTCCAGCTGCATTACAAAGCGCAGGGTGGCAAGCCCAAGCTCTCACAGCATCATGAGCTCTTAAAGTGTTGGGAATGAAGAAGAGGCAGGAGGGAGCGTGCCTTACAGTCCAGATAGCACACCAAGCCCTGCGAGGGCTGTCTGAAGTCCTTCTGTTGGTTTCCGTCTTGTCCCCAGGGTGTGGTTTGTCTGTGCTCCTGCAGGCTCAGGTCCACAGCCCGTGTTATCCTCTGGCACGCGGGAACAGAGCCTATTCCGTCGTGTCTGATCCTCCCCTCTAAACCCTCTTCCCCAGGAACATCTGATTGAGAACGAAGTGTCGATCCTGCGCAGGGTGAAACATCCGAACATCATCATGCTGATTGAGGAGATGGAGACCACCACTGAGCTCTTCCTGGTGATGGAACTGGTCAAGGTAAGAGGCGGAGAGATCCCAGGAGAGTCTGTTAGTGCTGCATCCCGAGACTTAGCAGTATTCTCAGAGACCCTCACTGGAAATGCACATTGCTGCCTTGAAACTTTCGTTATTTGTGAGATGGGTGTTGATTCATTTGCGCGGCACTTGTGTCCTTTTTTTCTCATCTCCTTCAGGCTGATGAGCTTTGTTTGTCCCCTCATAGCCCTGCCACTGTTGATTTGTTTTAATTGAGCTTGTTTTTATTTTGTACTGGAATATACCTGATTAACAACATTGTGATAGTTTCAGGTGGAAGGCAAAGGGACTCGGCCGTACGTATACATGTATCCATTCTCCTCCAAACCCCCGTCCCATCCAGGCTGCCACATGGCATTGAGCAGAGTTCCCTGTGCTGGACAGTAGGTCCTTGTTGCTTCTGCAGTTTAAACATGGCAGTGTGTACACATCCATCGCAAGCTCCCTAAGTATCCCTTCCTCCCACCCTTCCCGCTTGGTAACCGTAAATTCGTTCTCTACGTCTGTGAGTCTGTTTCTGCCACTGTTGATGTTTCAGTGTGTTCTTTCACATGTTCTCTAGGGTGGAGATCTCTTCGATGCAATTACCTCTTCGACCAAGTACACGGAGAGGGATGGGAGCGCCATGGTGTACAACCTGGCCAACGCCCTCAGGTACCTCCACGCCCTCAACATCGTGCACCGAGACATCAAGCCCGAGAACCTCTTGGTACGTCGTCTCTGCCTTTCTGTTCCAACTCAGGCCTCTCTCCCTTTAGAGTGACGGGAATCACATGCAGACAATCTTGTGCAGACTGTGACATTTTAAAATCTATACCAACCCTGCAGGTAAGGGGCCAAGAGAATTTAAATCTAGAAAATCAGGTCAGTGACCACACAGTGTTAATGGGTTTCTTGAACTGATCTGCACTTCTGCATTTACTGTTTATCAGACATTAGAAAGCATATTTTCTTTCTTCTTTTTTTGAAAAGTTCTTGGTTTGTGGCTGTGCTGGGTCTTTGCTGCTGTGTGGGCTTTGCTTCAGCTGTGGTGTGGGGGCTTCTCACTGCAGGGGCTTCTCGGGCTGTGGAGCGTGGACTCGAGGGCAGGCAGCTCCGTAGCTGCAGAACGTGGGCTCAGTGGGAGCGTGGGTTCAGTAGTGGTGGCACCGCGGCTTAGCTGCTCCGCGGCACGTGGGCTCTTCCGAGACCAGGGATCGAACCTGTGTCTCCTGCATTGGCAGGCAGAGTCTTTACCTGTGAGCCACAAGGGAAGCCCAGAAAACCCATTTTCATTTATGTTTTAATGGATGGTACTAACTGGAGAAAGACAAACAGGAAATTACTTTATGATGCAAAAAATTCTGCTGCATAAATTGGTGACAGAATTAGAGGCTCATAGACAGAAGTGGCAGGGTTCACGTGTGTGCAGGACAGAACTTTGAAAACCTAACATAGTCTGTTCAGCTCAGCTTTGTGGGTATGGAGATTGAGCCCCAGGGATGCTGACTCTTCTTGTTGGGAAGTCCCCTTTGTCCTGCTGCTCTACAGAGGAGAGGCTACTCTGTTACGATGCTCGGCGTCACAGTCTGGCCCCAGCTCACCCTTCCAGCCTCTTGTCCTGGTCCCCCCTTCCCTACCCATCTGGCCAGCACGGCACTCACCTTAAAGCCAGACGTAACTCACTGCGTGGTGGCCTTAATCACGAAACGTAGCTTGCTGACTGGGGACGGTCCTTATGTCTACACTGTAGAGAAATTTCAGGGAACGCAGTTTGGGAGTTCTCCCTACACAGATCCACCAGTACACACAAGCTACTAGGCCTCTCTGTTCCTGCCTTTCAGGGCTGAGCATCACCATCATCATCCCTACTTTTTGGCAGGTGAGGTTATCTGCGTCTCCTGTATCACGTTTATCCAAACACAGGTTTCCCCAGGCCCCAGAGCTGGTGAAGACCAGACTTTTATCAGCAGTGTCAAACCTCGTTGTTGATGTCCAAACTGGTCATCATAAAGTGATGCAGTGTGCTCAGTCGGTAAAGAATCCACCTGCCAGTGCAGGAGACTGGGTTCGATCCCTGGAGAAGGAGACGGCTACCCACTCCAGTATTCTCGTCTGGAACATTCCATGGACAGAAGAGTCTGGTGGGCTACATTCCTTAGAGTGGCAAGAGTTGGACACAACCTAGCAACTAAAGCACCACCATACTGGTTTTGTTTGCAGCATCCTGTCCCCCAGCAAACAGGTTCATCTCATAAGATAGTGAACAAGGCATGTCTTCTTGACATCACCCCAGCCTCCTTGAGCAGAGGCAATCAATCCTGGCCACCTCTGGTTTCTGCTGCACTACCACGGTTCTGTGATTTTATCATTTATTTATCTGTCATTTCTCTAGGTCAGTTCAGTTCAGTTGCTTGGTTGTGTCCAATTCTTTGCCACCCCATGGACTGTAGCACACTAGGCCTCCTTGTCCATCGCCAACTCCCAGAGTTTACTCAAACTCATGTCCATTGAGTTGGTGATACCATCCAACCATCTCATTCTTTGTCCTCCCCTTCTCCTACTGCCTTCAATCTTTCTCAGCATCAGGGTCTTTTCCAATGAGTCAGTTCTTTGCATCAGGTGGCCAAAGTATTGGAGTTTCAGTTTCAGCATCAGTCCTTCCAATGAATATTCAGGATTGATTTCCTTTAGGATGGACTGGTTGGATCTCCTTGCAGTCCAAGGAATTCTCAAGAGTCTCCTCCAACACCACAATTCAAAAGCATCAATTCTTTGGCACTCGGCTTTCTTTATAGTCCAACTCTCACATCCATACATGACTACTGGAAAAACCATAGCTTTGACTAGATGGACCTTTGTTGGCAAAGTAATGTCTCTGTTTTTTAATATGCTATCTAGGTTGGTCATAACTTTCCTTCCAAGGAATAAGCATCTTTTAATTTCATGGCTGCAGTCACCATCTGCAGTGATTTTGGAGCTCCCCAAAATAAAGTCTGTCACTGTTTCCACTGTTTCCCCATCTATTTGCCATGAAGTGATGGGACCAGATGCCATGATCTTAGTCTTCTGAATGTTGAGTTTTAAGCCGACTTTTTCATTCTCCTCTTTCACTTTCAAGAAGCTCTTTAGTTCTTCTTCACTTTCTGCCATAAGGGTGGTGTCATCTGCATATCTGCAGTCTTGATTCCAGCTTATGTTTCATCCAGCCAAGCATTTCTCATGATGTACTCTGCATATAAGTTAAAGAAGCAGGGTGACAATATACAGCCTTGACGTACTCCTTTTCCTATTTGGAATCAGTCTGTTGTTCCATGTCCAGTTCTAACTGTTGCTTCCTGACCTGCATAAAGATTTCTCAAGAGGCAGATCAGGTGGTCTGGTATTCCCATCTCTTTCAGAATTTTCCACAGTTTGTTGTGATCCACACAGTCAAAGGCTTTGGCATAGTCAATAAAGGAGAAATAGATGTTTTTCTGGAACTCGCTTGCTTTTTCAGAGATCCAGCGGATGTTGGCAATTTGATCTCTGGTTCCTCTGCCTTTTCTAAAACCAGCTTGAACATCTGGAAGTTCACCATTCATATACTGTTGAAGCTTGGCTTGGAGAATTTTGAGCATTACTTTACTAGTGTGTGAGATGAGTGCAATTGTGTGGTAGTTTGAGCATTCTTTGGCATTGCCTTTCTTTGGGATTGGAATGAAAACTGACCTTTCAAGTCCTGTGGCCACTGCTGAGTTTTCCAAATTTGCTGACATAATGAGTGCAGCACTTTCACAGCATCATCTTTCAGGATTTGGAATAGCTCAACTGGAATTCCATCACCTCCACTAGCTTTGTTCGTAGTGATGTCTCCTAAGGCCCACTTGACTTCACATTCCAGGATGTCTGGCTCTAGGTTAGTGATCACACCATCGTGATTATCTGGGTTATGAAGATCTTTTTTGTACAGTTCTTCTGTGTATCCTTGCCACCTCTTCTTAATATCTTCTGCTTCTGTTAGGTCCATACCATTTCTGTCATTTATCGAGCCCATCTTTGCATGAAATGTTCCCCTGGCATCTCTAATATTCTTGAAGACATCTCTAGTCTTTCCCATTCTCTAGGTAGTAGGCGCCCATAGAGCAGGTGTGTGTTCAGTCACCTTATCTCCTGGGTGCTGAGCGAGCACACAGTGGGAGAGAAGTCCATGGCTGGTGACTGGCCATGATGGTCACTCAGCTCACCTGAAGTGGACACTCACACCCAGGTCTTTACACCCTGCGTCCTGCGTGCAGCAGGCCAGTAATTACTGAGCAGAGTTGCTTTGATGGGTAGGCTGTGGCGCCATTCTTGGGCCCTCCTGATCCACAGTTCTGTTCCCCTTATGATAGTGCCCTTTGATCATTTTTCAGTGTCCACTTACAAGCGTGTGACGTTTGTTTTCTTACCGTTTTCTGCCTTGAGGGAATGTGTTTTTCTGTTAGGAAGATAAATACCCCTGGTGTGTAAAGCATGATGTGTCATGGGGTTGGCATTCTGACCTCTGAGAAGGAGTGGGGACAGTGCGAAGCAGGCCTCGGCACGTGAGGGCCCGCAGTCCTGCTGCTGCACCAGGAGGCTGGGGGCGTGGCAGCGTCCCCCAACCCCGCCACCGCCTGCGAGCAGAGGTGACAGGGCTCCCCGGTGTTCCCGAGGACACCCTGCCCTCCACGCCCGTCTCACCGCGGCAGCCGCAGACACCGGGGGGGCTCTGAGGGCTCGGGCGCCGCAGGGCCCGAGACGCAGCGGTGACCGCGGCGCCGGCCCCCTCGGCCTCTCCGACTTCCGCGGCCGCACCGAGGGGGGCTCCGCGGGGCCGGGGAGCCCTTCCGTAGACCTGAGGGTGTCCTGTGCAGCTCACCGATCCCGCCCCTCCCCACCAGCCCACGTCTCCCCTTCGGCACTCACACTTCCTTACTGTGTGCGGAGGCTCCGGCCCCCATTCCTCAGCCTTTGCTCTCGTTACCCGTCGGGGAAGAGACCGTGGTGGGGACTGACGGCCCCAGCCTGCCGTGTCTCAGGCGGCGGCCGGGAGACTGGAGTCAGGGCCTCATCTGCCTCCCCTGCCCCGGCCGGGTGTCCCCCCCGGCCCAGCCCCGCTCTGCCGCCCAAAGGGGAGGAGGAGGAGGAGGATGGTCAACCTGGATGAGGCCTGCATGAGGCTCCCGTGTGACATGCGAGGCCTCTGGGGTCGGGCTGTGGACACTCTTCACCGCGTCTCAGTAAGATACGTGTCTGCCACTGCCGACCCAAGGGGACCCCCTGCAGACCTAGAGACAGTCAGCACGCTGGCGTCAGCCCGGGATGAGAGAGTGCCATCGTGGGGCTAGAAGCCAGTCCACAGAGGGGCTGCCAGCCCCTGCTACTCTGAGAGAATCCTATCTGTGAGCACCAGGGCACTCAGACGTCTCATTTGCATCCCCTCGTCTGGCAGCTGTGTCGTAATTTAAACCCTGCCAGCAGAGATGTATGGGTCGCCGTGTCCGGGAGCACAGGGGTGGCCATTAATGCCATGAGTTACAGCCGGTGGTGCCCGGTCAGAGTTAACTGTGAGAGACCAGTGATAAATTCTGCCTTTCCAGGGGTTCTGGGGACAGGGGAGAGGAGAGGGCTGGTTTCTCATATTTGAGGTCCTTCTAAATCACGATGCTGACATTTTATTTAGAGAACTTGTGGCATGCAGTTTGTATGTGGGATGTGCATTCCTTCCATCTTTCAGTTTTGCATTCTGAGAGCAGCTTGAGACAGGGCCTCTCAGCTGGTGGCAGAGCATCTGTGCACACCAGAGCCGGCGTTCCCACGGGGGTGCTGGGCTACGTCCTATCCGGGGTCTGTACGCCGTGTAGCCTTTCAGACTACAGGGGAGTGCAGTGGATGGGAGTGGACTTGTTTGGACTCCCACTTGGCCACCCGCTCGAAACTTGATTTTGCTGGGCCTCGGTTTCCTCATCTGTAAAGTGGAATAACGGCTCCCTTCCTAGTTGCCCAGCAGGGTGACTACAGAAGTGCGATGAGACAGTGTTTGGGAGACTGGGAATCTTCCAGGCCTGCGAGGATGGGCCTGCGAGGAGAACTGAACTCTGCCAGAATGAGGCCTTGGAGTTGCTCTGCGTTTACCAGCTCTTCCTTAAGATTGGTCTCCTAAAGCAAAGCCGTGCGTGTGCCAGCGTCGGCCTCTTAAAGGAGCCTCATAAGTGTGTGTGTGTGTGTGTGTGTGTGTGTGTGTGTACCTGCAGATGTATAGGTGTGTATATATATTTTCCTACTTTAAAGACAATCTCCAGCTAAAACTTGCAGTTTGCTTATGTTCTTTTTCACATATTTGCCTCTGTTTAGCACTGACGAGAGATGAATCAGGTAAAATATTATCAGTTCAGGCTTGTCTGCCCTATTTGACACTTCCCTTTTGATGTTTAGCCAGAATACCCCTTGCTCAAACATTATTCAGTGACTATAGACTCTTCAGTCCCTTTCTGTATATGCTCCTGCATCTGACTCTGAATTCCTTGTAGAGGATGTGAAAAATGGGACTTCTGGGACCTCTGAGTGTCCAACAACAGCTCTTAAATATCCCTAGGCATCCCTAAATTGAACGTCTAAAATAAACACGATTAAAAAAAAAAAAAGTACCTAATGAGTATATTGTAAAGTTGTAAAAACAAAATGACGTTAACAAAACTTTTTTACTCTCATGATACATTTAGAATTATAATGTTCTTATCACTGCAATTGCTTAGGGAATTTCTAAAGTCTGGGTTGCAATAAATGCATCATAAATTCTAACTATAATTCAGATTGTTCTCGTTAATGTTTACATTAAACGTAATGGATGGAAAGTCGTCCTAAGACTAAGCATGACTAAGAACCTGGTTTCTGCTGCTTTAGGCTGAATCCTTAGTAGCTTTGAATATGTTTCTGCTGAGCTGTGGGCTGACGCAAAGTGATAAATATCTGTGAGGGCACCCAAATCCTCACCCTCAGTCCTGTGAAACTGGAAAGTCATAAAGATGCTTGCTGAGCGTGGTCTTTAGTACATCAATGTGGAAGCAGTTATTAAAGTACTGAGGTGAAAACTAATCCTCTTCAACTGCTGAGAAGCATCCCAAGCGAGAAGGGTATTTCAGTGTCCCCCTTAAAAAATGCCTATTAAGATGGGGGTCATTGGCATTAGGAAGGCCTGAGGTTTTTGATGTTTTTTTTTTATCGAGGAGTTTATAAATCACTCCCCATCATTAAGTATCAGACTGATGGACGGTGTCGTTAATGTGCGTATCTGGAAAAAACGTCATTTGCTAAATTTTTCTCTTCCTTTAGTCAGTAGTGATTTAGATAAAAATCTGGTTCAGTTCATAGTGGGATACAAGGAGACACAAACAAACATGTTTAAAATGTAAAAGTAGAGGAAAAATATGACATAAGTACATGTTAGGTTTTTGCAGTTATTTCGAAATTCAGTATTTTCAGAATGGACATCTTAGAGGCAAATAGCTTATTAAAACTCATACGGTCAGGTCTCAGATTATCTTCTTATATACACTTGTTTGCTTTGAAAACCATCGATTTAAAATAACTTCCAGACTTTTATCCCATAAGGAAAGTCTGCTTATATATAAAATTAATTTTTCTGAATTATGGAATGAGCATGTGTTCATTGTAAACATTCTGGAAACTTCTGAAAAGTGTAAAGAAGAAAAGTACAGAAAGCTGTAATGCTGCCACCTAGCATAAACTTAACATTTTAGGGTATTACTATATATATACACACACATATATATATATATATATAATTTTGAATATTCCTTTTTCTTTAATACACTGAGTATTTCCCATAGGATTAATATTTACCTGAATTGTGCTTATTAGTGACTCTATAATATCACTGTAGGGATTTGCTATGATTTGTTAAGTCATTAACCTGTTGGCCACTTATGTTGCTTCTAGTTTTTAAAAACCAGAAGATGAATTCTGAGGTTGGCATTCTTGGGTATAACCTTTGGATCCATCTCTGTTCCCTTACAGCAGGTTCTTAGAAGTAAATTTTCAGGTCACAGGTTATTAAGGATAATAAGAAATTTACACAGAACTGCCATACTTTCTAGAAAAGTTGCTTCGATGTCAGCAAACACTTCACATCCTCACCAGCACTGGTAAACCTTTTCCAAGATGATGATGCACCTGATCTCATCAGCCACTCCTTCCAGGAAAGGAGGAGCTTTCACCCAGTCCCGATCTGAGCTTCATCTCATTTCACCCTCACGCCAGCACTGTGAGCCGGGGACCAGCTGTTAGCCCATTTCACAGGGGACGAAGCATGCCCAGGGTGGGTGAGGGGCTTTCAGGGGTCAGGTCACCCGACGGATGGGTGGAGTGTTTCGTCCTGCAGGCTTGGGCTGTCTCATTCCAAAGGTCATTTTCTTTCTAGATTTCCAAAGTTCTGCCCTAGGTTGGATCACTGTTTATACTCATCGTTGTCTAGAGGGCAAGTCCTAATTGTATCTTGTAAACTAAACATGTGAGTTGGAGAGCACCTAGTGCTTGGGTGGACAACCTCTAATAAACGCCATTTCTGAGGCTCTCATGTGCCAACCCCCACCCCCACCCCGACACGCGTGCAGCAGAGGTCAGCATCCTGCCTTGAGGCTCAGGGGCCTCTCAAGCAAACCAGGTAAGCTGCCCACCTCCCCTCAGCATGCACACGTGTGTTCATTCTACTAAATATTTTTTCCATATTTCACACAATCAAAATCACATGCAACATGTCTAAAAAAAAAAAAAAATAGAGCTTTAAAAAGCAAGAGAGGGACTTCCCTGATGGTCCAGTGGTTGAGACTCGAGGCTTCTAATGCAGGGGCTGCAGGTTCAGTTCCCTGGTCGGTGAACTAAGATGCCACATGGCCAAAAAATCAAAACACAAAACTAAAAAGCAGCAGAGATAAACCATGGACTTAATATCAGAAGGAGAGGTTTCTTACGATTTGTCGGTAAATGTATCTGTGTCATTTCTGCCCAATTCCAGAGGCTCCCCTCCTTGTGATCACTGAGGGAAAAACACTTCTGAACATTCGCTGGTTTCTGTTCCAGGTGTGCGAATATCCTGATGGGACCAAGTCTCTGAAGCTGGGAGACTTCGGGCTGGCCACTGTGGTGGAAGGCCCACTGTACACTGTCTGCGGCACCCCGACTTACGTGGCCCCCGAAATCATTGCTGAAACCGGGTATGCCTCCTGGGGGGTTGGGTTAGTGCTTGAACTCTGGGAACAGGTATATTTGCCACGACTGCTGCTGTGGACTCTCATGCCTCCCGGGAACATGGGGGGTGGGAGAGGCTGATCCCCGCACCGTGACTTTGATCCCAGGAACTCCAGTTTGTGCTTGTATTCCAAGAGCCCTGGGTCTGGACCTCTGTCCCAAGGCCAGTCTTGGAATCCAGATAGTGGCGAGGTTGGGAGAAGAGCAGACAGCTTTGTCCAAAGGGTAGTTCATTCATCTGCATGAAACGAGTGGTTTGGTACTGAAAGGCCCTTTCCCCTAACAAACCAAGGCACGTACTGCAGTCCTGTGGCGGGTTCGTGGGAGTGGCCTCCTGTCTCTCCTCCCACCCGCTCTGTTTCCCCAGCTATGGCCTGAAGGTGGACGTCTGGGCGGCTGGCGTGATCACGTACATACTGCTCTGTGGCTTCCCACCCTTCCGAAGGTCAGTGGCTCTTCAAGTGACCATCTTTGAACTGTAAACTCTCTCCCTTTGATCGGGAAGCGGACATTCTACTCCTGGCGATCAGGACCGGAAGCGGGTCAATAAAAATGTCAGTAAAAAAATTGTATAAACATACTGTTCACTTTTAAATCTTAATTTACAACCTATTAATGTATATTCCACGTCCGCACTTTGGAGGCGACCCAGCCCTCTGCTCTGTGCCTGGCCCCCTGGGTTTCCCACGGTCATTCTTGCGTAGATCTCACCCCGCAGTCCAGTGTCTATGATTTCCATTCCCAGTCTTTTTCAAGAGGAGTGAGATTTAAAGATGCTCACCAAGCAATCTGATCCTCCCATGTAAGACTTTCTCTAGTTCTTAAGGGTTGTCTCTTCTACCTAATCTGACAAGATGTTTTTTTACCAACTTACTTTGCAGAGCATTTGACCTGGTTCTTGCAGACACAGGGAACTTATTCTTTTTCAATTAATTTTGTCCATTTACATACTATTTGGTTAAGGAGCATTACAAATACTCTTGGCATCAACAGGCCTGGGAAGAGCAGATTGACCCTTGATGACCATACACTCACCTGCTGGGAGGACAGGTCACAGGGTCAGGGTGTGTGGTGGGGACCCCCCTCCTGAGCAGTGTATGAACAGGGGCCTTGTGGGGCTTCGCCGTACTGTCTCTCTTTACCAGTGCCGTCTCCCTCTGAAGCACATGAACGCTTTGAAGCAGATGTAAATCTAATGATGCAAGTTAGATGGTTTTCCTCTGACTTTTCTTGAATGCTGTTTTCCTTTCAATCTTTTCGTATGGTCATTTTACAGCTGTTTGTAGAGTAGCTACAGTGGGCCAGGCATCCTTCTAAGTTCTGGGAATCGAGTGGGAAACAAGACTTACGCTGTAAGGCCATAGTGTTTGTAGTGTGCAGTCAGTCAGTAAGGGGAAAATAGACTTATTTCTTCCCTCTCTCCTCCCACATTTTATTATAAAAGCTTTTTATTATACAAGCTTTATTATAAAAGTTTTTATTAAAGCTTTTATTATAAAACCTTTCAAACATACAGAAAAGTACAAAGATACAACATTTATCTTTTTTTTAAAATGATCTATTTTTAAAATATATTTTTAACACTGGGTCTTGGTTGTGGCATGTGAGATCTAGTTCCCTGACCAGAGATTAAACCTGGGCCCCCTGTATTAGGGGCATGGAGTCTTAGCCACTGGACCACCAGGGAAGCCCCTAATGATCAATTTTTAGTTGAGTTGAATAGTTGGTTTTTTTTTTTTTTTTTTGCTTACATTAAATACAGGAATAACAACAGATATCAGTCTCGACTTTTGAGAGGCTTATTGGTTTGAAAACACAGCATAAGAATATTGATCAAGCAGAATAACTGAGCATGAGTTCATGCCAAGTTGAGGGCAGGCTCACTGAGCACTGGAAATCACAAAAGGTTTAATGAGAGATACGACACTGGAGTGGGACCTCGTCCTCGTGGCGTGGCTTGGGTTTCTCTAGGTTGGGCTCTTTCCATCTGGCCATCCATCAACATCTTGGTTTTCCACTGAGGTCATTGCCAAGGTGGGTTATTCAGACTGTAGGATATGACATATCTGTTAGTTTTTACTGAAGAATAGATTTGTTCTAAAAGTAGGGGTATGAATCATTCTGTGGATTGATTGAGCCGTTCTCTTGCCTGGGCTGGCCTAGCGAGAGCCTGAGGTCCAGTGTAGCTCACTCACATGCCTGGTAGCGGCTCCGTGTCAGCTGGGACCACAGATTTGACTTAGCCACGTGCCCTCCAGCATCAGAGAGCGAGCATGGGCTTCACACGATGGTGGTGACAGCTTCCTCAAAGCAGCCAGAGAGAGCGAGTTCCCTGCCCGAGTGCCTTCCAGATCTCTGCTTGCTTCACATTTCTTAATTCATGTCCCATTGATCAAAGGCAATCAAATAGCTAAGCCTGGGGTGAATGTGGGAGACGTTTGTGTCCATAGCAGGAGGGAAGTAATTTGGGGCTGTTCTTACAGCCACACGGTGCCCCAGCTGGTTTCAGTGATGACTTGCTTTGGGAACCAGTCAAGCACAAAGGATAGTGGGGTTTGATAGCAGGTAACCCAAGGGCCTGGGGCTTCCCTGGTGACTCGGTAAAGAACTTGCCTGCCAATGCAGGAGATGTGGGTTCTATCCCTGGGTCAGGATTAGCCTTTCGGAAATGGCAGCCCACTCCAGTATTCTTGCCTGGAGAATCCCATGGACAGGAGCCTGCCGGGCTGCAGTCCCTAGCATCGCAGAGTCAAACACACCTGAGCAACCAACCAACAGCAACAAATCCAAGGTCCGTGTACAGCAGAGTTTCCCTCTTTGGTTAAGCCAAGTTGAGAGCAGTTGGAAAAAGGTATGGAGGAGCCGTTGTAGAGGAATGTGTGCTCACAACTCCCTCTAGTGTTTCCACTTGCCAGTGCAGCCTAGTTTTTTTTCTTTGACTTCCTTTTTACTGTTTAACAAAGGAGAGACTCGAATTAACAATACGTATCTATTGTGACTTGTTACCTTGTTCTCTCTGTGCGATCTTCAGATCAGTCTGGCTAATCAAAAGCAGTAGAAGTACATTCTGAAAGCTGCTGCCTTAGAGCTTATATTCAGAAGCTGGTCCTATAACTCTAGATAGCTTACCTTTGAAAATGTTTTCCTTCTCTCATATCATGTTGTGATGAAAGAGAATTTATTATGTTACATGTTAGTTGTGGAAGCATCTTCATAGCATAGACAGACATTCTGGATAGATTTTATAACCTACTATAATAGAGTCAGACACGACTGAAGCGACTTAGCAGCAGCAGCAGCATAGAACTGGTAGAGAAGGAAATGGCAACCCACTCCAGTGTTCTTGCCTAGAGAATCCCAGGGACAGAGGAGCCTGGTGGGCTGCCATCTATGGGGTCGCACAGAGTCGGACACGACTGAAATGACTTAGCATAGCATAATATAAAATATTTACATATTTTATATATCAAACTATGGAAATGGTCCTTTAAATAATGATAAATGAGTATGGTTTAAGATTAAGCAAATCTGCATAAATTTGCCTCTAAAATAAAAGTCTTTCTACAGATATCTCAAAATATTTTCATTGTTTTCTAAAAAAGATTAATTGAACCCAAAGCTTTTTTTTTAAAACTGTTCCTTGGAATTGCCAGTTTGAGCTTCTTTCGCATTTCCCATTCTTTTTTCAGGATTTTCGGGCATTAGTCCTAGGCTGACATGTAATATTTCATTGTTACTGAGAAGAATGTTGCTTTTCCAGGGTTTAGGAATTGCCTAAGGAAGTCTGTTCTTAGGGCTACTGATAACAAATAATACTTGCCTGACTATCCTGAGATGTTTGATGTTTCTCTTAAACACGCACCCATACCCCCTTTAAGTGAAATGTTTTGCACATCATTTGTGAAATAGCTTACGACATTTTTCAGGTTACCTCTTCTGACCTTTAACACCTCAGCACTGGAAAGAGTGTGTACTCAGAGTCTTTTGCTGTTTTCAGAGTTTTTTCTTACTGGGCACTTCCAGACTTACCGCACTATACTGTTTGAGAATTAAAAAGTGGCTCAGATGGTAAAGCGTCTGCCTGCAATGTGGGAGACCCGGGTTCAATCCCTGCGTCGGGAAGATTCCCTGGAGAAGGAAATGGCAACCCACTCCAGTACTCATGCCTGGAAAATTCCATGGATGGAGAAGCCTGGTGGGCTACAGTCCATGGGGTTGCAAAGAGTCAGACACGACTGAGCGACTTCATTCACTGAAGCATCTCAGCCAGACTGTAGTGTATACATGTGTTAATCCACCCAGGGGAGGTTTAATCAGAGGGACTTTTATTCTGTGATGACTGAGAAGGGTGCATTCTCCGTAGGTCTGCTCTGGCGAGGACCGCCTGGAACCCCAGGGCTCTCACAGTTCACAGCATGGGTCCTCAGGGCGCCCCTCTAATTGCCCAAATCCTGGGGTTGTGGTGTTGACTCAGGCTATTTTGCCAAGAACCTAAATCCTGCAGACACACACCCAATGTTTTTGCTGTTTCTTAACAAAATAACAACTGTGTGTATTAACAGAAGCTATTTGAGATTCCAGAAGAAGACCAAGAGGGAGATGCATGCCACCATAGAGAGGAATGGCTAAAAAGAATGGTTCTGGAAATGGGTGACTTGTTATATCTTTTTGTAACATTGTCTCCTGGTGTCCTCTGACTTTCTGAAAGTTTCTGTAAAATCTAATGGTGTTTTCAGGCACATTCTTTACCCATTTTTAAGGAGAGATGAGCTGAATTAAATCAGTAAAGAGGCAACAGTGAAAAGGAAACATCATCAAACACCTAGAAAAGAACAGTGTGCTCACTCGAAGAACATCAGTTTCTCGGGGAGCGGGGGTTGCAGGCATCGCTCTGAGTGCTGCCTGACATCAGGAAGCAGCAGTGTTGATTCCGCTGAGCTTGGTTTGATGAGTTGAACGTTCACAGAGCTCACAAACTCTGCCCTTTTTTCTAGAACAGGAATGAGGCAGTCACCTCATCACACAGCACCAGAGGCTGTGTCTGGACACTGCCCTGAATCACCTGTTTCTAGGGATGCCACACTCACCGTTGCAGACCCTGGAGGACTGGTAGTGTGGCCAGGCTCCTGAGCAGGAGGCTGGGCAGGGTCCCATGTGAGCATGCTGAGCAGTGTGTGGGGCTGAAATGTTGCATCCTTGCCAAGTGATCCGGGCTTCCCGAGTAGCTCAGTTGATATAGAACCACCTGCAGTGCAGGAGACCCTGGTTCGATTCCTGCATCGGGAAGATCTGCTGGAGAAGGGAAAGGCTACCTACTCTAGTACTGGGCTTCCCTGGTAGCTCAGGTGGTAAAGTGTCTTCCTGCAATGTGGGAGACCTGGGTTCGATTCCTGGGTTGGGAAGATCTGCTGGAGAAGGGAAAGGCTACCCATTCTAGTATTGGGTTTCCCTGGTGGGTCAGATGGTAAAGCATTTTCCTGCAATGCGGGAGACCTGGGTTCGATCGCTGGGTCTGGAAGATCCCCTGGAGAAGGAACTGGCAACCCACTCCACTATTGTTGCCCAGAAAATCCCATGGATGGAGGAGCCTGGCAGGCTACCGTCAATGGGGTTGTAAAGAGTCAGACACAACTGAGCAACTAATACTTACTGGGGTTGTAAAGAGTCAGACACAACTGAGCGACTAATACTTACTTATACTTATTTGCCAAGTGAGACTGAACTTCTGCTCCTGGATTTTGACCTTGACTCCACCTGCCCATCCTGAGTTTTCTTCTAGGCTTTGCAGTGGCCTAGAGAGCCAGTGACTTGCTTCCCACTCTGGCCATTGATGCGTCCACCAAGGGAAGGGGCCATGTAGCCGTGGAGATGCAGTTTTCTGGGAGGTAGGGGAGGTCCAGTTTCCTGAGTTTTTCCCAGCAATATTTCCGCATTTCCCTGGCACTGTCCATCAAAAATCAAGTCATCTTTTCTCTTTAGACACCTGTGCGCAGGTGCACCTCTGAGAGAGGCAGGCAGGGAGGGGTGCCCACCTAGGGGGCCTCCACCCCTGCAGTTCTAGAGGGTGTCCTCAGATGATGGGCTTTTGCTCTCACACTGAGCTTCAGTGAAAGGGGAGCTTTCACTTTCAGTGGGGAGCTCGTTCCGCTGTGAATGTTTATCCAGATTCTGAACTCCTTATAGCTTTCCCATGGGTTGGCTGCTTCGCTGATCTTTGGCTGTTTTGTTGGGAAAGTAGAAGGGGGAAGGACAAGGAGATCTGACTCAGGTTTGCCACTTCCTCCACTTCTTATTATACCATGAATGATTGAGGGCAGATGCCAAGCTTCCTTTTTTTTAAATGAGGACTTAATGTTTTTTGTGGATTCCATTTTTTCTTGAGTCTTTGTTTTCTGTGGAAAAATACATGTAACATAAAGTCTATCCCTTGACCCATTTGTAAGTGTACGATTTCAAGCGTTAAGTGGTTAAATACATTCAAACCTGTGCCACCACCACCCATCTCCTGAGCATCTTTGTCTTCCCATGCTGAAACCTGGTGCCCACCAAACAGCGTTCCTGCATCTCTGCTCCTCTCTCTCTCTGCCCTGCTCCTCCTTTCTCTACCACCCACCCTCCTCCCCTTTCTCGCTGATTCCCAGGCCCCTGGAAGTGTTCCTTGGTTCATCACCTAGAAGGGAGAGTGTGTCATCCCAAGCGCCGTTGAGATGCACAGCCAAGCTGTGAAATGCCCACGCCAGAGACACTGGACTGCCCTGTCCCCCGTCCCCATGAGCTTTTTATTACAAAGCCGAATGGTGACGCTGACTCTTCTGTTTCTCTCTCACTGACTCAGTGAGAACAACCTCCAGGAAGATCTCTTCGACCAGATCTTGGCCGGGAAGCTGGAGTTCCCAGCCCCCTACTGGGACAACATCACAGACTCGGCCAAGGTACCCATCCCGGCCTGGCTCTGGGGGCAGCGGCGTGTCGAGGGGCCCTCGCCTGTCCCAGGGGATGGTGGCATGTCGAGGGGCCCTCACCTGTGGGCTGTTGTCATGTCGAGGGGCCCTCGCCTGTCCCGGGGGGCTGTCGGCACTCTTGGTGTTGAGCTCTGGGTCTGTCTGGACGTGTGGCTCACTCCGTAGCGCGGTGCCTGAAATACTTCGCTGGATTCTGAAAGCCGGCCTGGCTGTCTTCCCAATGTGCCGAGGCCACCCCCTTAGCGCTTACGGACGCTTCTCTAAGGCCTCCCCGCGTGTCCCTTCATTCGTCCGAGAGCTGTGTCATAGTCCCCCTCGGCCTGCAGGCGAGGCCCCGTGCAGCCTGTGGCATTGCCAGAAGGGGCAGCACCGGGCTGTGGGTGATGGTGGTGCCCAGAGCCCGTAGGAGGGGACGCCGTAGTTTGTGTGGACCCGGGCGAGACCTCTCGTCTCGGTGCTGCTGACGCGGCGGCCGTGCCTGCCTCGGAGGCCTGGGGAGGTGGCCGTGTGATCGCTTCTGCGTCCAAATACCGAGCAGCGGTGCCGGCTGTCCCCTGAGGCACTCGGTGCAAACTCACGGTTCCTGTCTGTTGTTAGTCTCCCCACTTCTGTCCCCTCTGTCCTCTCCTCTCTTTCTTCCCAGGAATTAATCAGTCAGATGCTTCAGGTCAATGTTGAAGCAAGGTGCACAGCAGGACAGATCCTGAGTCACCCCTGGGTGTCCGTAAGTACCCACGTCCCCCGGGAACCAACGTCTCTGTGTCCTTCTTGCCTGGGCCGTGGTGCAGACCGAGTTCTGGGTAGATCGAGTTCTGGGTCCACGTCCTGTGGCAGATTGAGCGTCCTTTTCCGTAATGAGCAAGCAGCATGCAGCCTGCTCTCTGGCTGGACACAGCTGGCGTCAGGCTCCCTCTGTGAGTGGCCGGGTTCATCACGACCTCTGCAGGCCACGGCGTCCTTGCCTGTGAGGTGCGGGGATTGGCCAGGATGCTCTCTGAGGGCCTCTTCCTGTCATCCTGGGGTTTGAGAGTCTTCAGAGCTTGCCCAGAGATGAGTCTGTGTCAGAGCCTGATCTCTGCCTTCCTGGCACGTGGTCACGGGAGCACTCTTGCTCCTGGTGGGGTGGACGGGAGCCGGGCAGAGGATGTGTGACTTTCGGGGAGTCCTCTGAGTGTGGGCAGTGCCTTGGGGCCCGGGTGAAACAGTCCACACCAGGGGAGTCTGGGTCCCCCTCAGTCCTGGGAGCCTGGGGGCAGTGGCATTAACTCAGGGGCTCTTGCTGACTTCAGGGCACCCTGTGCACCTTGGCCACCCAGGCTCTGTCCCCCACATTCTGACAACTCCATTCAGATTCTCTGGGTCTTGTTATGTGACTTGGTTCTTGGACCAAGTAGCTGAGATGCCACATTTTTTTATTGAGTGATAAAGACTAGACACTACCTGCATTCTTGACTAAAATGATAATTTTGGTGTTTCCATGGGCAGGATCTGTACTAAATTAGGTGGCATTTGTGCTGTGGAAGACAGTCTCTGAGCCCTGCAGAAGGTCCTTCTGCTCTTTCCTCAGCCCACTCCAGACCTCAGGAGGGAGGTGCATGGCAGAGGGTCCTTCCAGAGGGTAGGGGACTGCCCAATCCCACTCCAGACCTCAGGAGGGAGATGCATGGCAGAGGGTCCTTCCGGGGGGTAGGGGACCGCCCAATAGCAGTCGTTATTTTCAGTTACTTGACTTACATGGTTCCCCTGATCTCACAGCTCAGACAGCCCAGTAGGAGGAGACGGTGGGAGTGATGGATGGTGTGTGACTGCTGAGGAAGAGACAGCGTGGACCCGAGACTCAAAATCTGTGTCTTTGATTCTTTTCTGTAGGATGACGCCTCCCAGGAGAATAATATGCAAGCTGAAGTAACAGGTAAACTCAAACAGCACTTTAATAACGCGCTCCCCAAACAGAACAGCACGACCACCGGGGTCTCCGTTATCATGGTAAGTAGAGCGTGTGGCCACCCTTGGGCAGCTGCAGGTGCGGCCTGACTGTTCAGCTGACGGTGAACCCTGCAGAGTCAGCGCCCCGCGCTCCCCTCTCGTGGCCCTGGTGCCTTCCGGCTCCTCCCTCCACGGCAAGAATGGCCTGGCATGTGACAGGCACCGTGTGGCCGGCTCCCAGTCCATGGGTCCTGGGATCAGAGGGTGTGCAGGTTCCAGCCAGGCCACACTGCAGGGCCCTGGGCCCGGGTCCCCTCCTCTTCTGGGCTCCGTGGGCCCTGGGCTGTGGCGTCTGTCCCAGCTCTGCTTTCCCCCCTAGAGAGGGCTCCCCAGCCAGGCGGGACTTGCAGCCAAAGGCAATGACTCCCTGACTACTCAGGGCTTCACAAATAGATTATTTGAACCGTGAATGATTCTTTGGAACTGGGGATAAGAAACAGCTAGAGTTAAGCAAATTCCACTTTTTAAAAAATCAGTATTTTGTGATTTTTAAAAGTTCAGAAGAATGAAAAAAAAATTGGGTTTTTCAGGGTTGGTAAAATTTAATGAGAAGTTAGTAACACAGATCCCCATATTTTGTCAGATCTTCCTTCTAAAATGTTTTTGAGGCAGCTTACCTAAATCCATAAACACAGCAAATGGAAAACGGCATTAAAGTACGTGAAGTAACATGAAGGTAGGTCAGGGAGCGGGAGAAGATGGCAGAAAAGATAAAAGTGAGTCAGAAGTGTGGCCAGCAGCCCTCCCACCAGCTGTCCAGACCAGGGTCCTCGCTCCTGTGAGCCGTGAAGCTGGCCCCCGTGGGCCCCCTGCTGCCCCCACTGCTCATAGGATCGGGGAGCAGCAGGGGCTGCCTTCCCGGAGAGAGGCAGGCTTTCTCTGGAGGTGGGGACCCACAGCCGGACAGCGGGTGACGGGCCATCCCCCCGCTCCATCACTCTGGCCTCAGGATGGACCTCCCCCTCTGGAAAGGCTGTTTTCCTCCCCGACTGGGAGGGAACAGTCACTTACTCTCGCAGCTCCTTGCACGTCCGATCCTTCCCTTGGAGGCCTGGGTGCAGGTGGGAGCGGGGGTGAAGCCCGCTGCTCTGTCCCGGGGTGGGGGGCCCGTTCTCCATCGTGGGGACCCCTTTCCTCCTCCCCTGCCGGGCTGCAGGCCCCCCGGCAGCTCTGGGTCAGACGAGCGGGAAGGCCTCTTGAGCTGTGGTTTTCCCGGGATCTCAGTAGTGTCCCGCCGAAAGCCTGAGGCAGCGGGAGCTGTCATGGAGGGGCAGCTGAGACCCCGCTAGGAGAGCGCCCTGCCCGAGCCGCGGCGGAGAGCCTTCTCAGTGAGTCACTGCTGCCCGGGCTCGGGTCACAGCCCTGCCGCCAGCCGTGCCACCAGGCAGCTCCTGGCGACATCTAGAAAAACCTGAAGCATCAAAAACTGCCACACTCACCACGTAATAAAAAACCTTAAAGAGTTAGCACACTTTAATAACCACAGGTGAATTAAGCTTCCTAGTCTCCTAGAGGAAGAAGCTTTATAGGATTTGTCCAGAGCTCATGAGAGCTTCCCCCTGGGTCACCTGTTGACTCACAGCCCAGACGCGGGGCCTGTGGCCCACCAAGGTCTGGAACGATTGGCCCCTTTGCCTTTTGGCCCAGTACAGGCTCTGTTCTGGATGAGGATAATCCAGGCCCTCTCAGAACCTATGTCTTGGGGTTTACAAATGGCTTTTTTCCATTTGCTGATGAAGTTCAAGCATTCAGTGTCAAACTCCTGACCTTTAACAGGACGTTTGCTTGAATGAACACTGCTTTATTTGTGAGTCTAGCAGTGATTGCGAGCATTGTGTGTTCACGTGTGATTAAGTGTCTTGTCGGGCATGTTGGCGGTGCTCCATCTCACCCCCCGTTCTCCACATAACTCTGCAGCTCCTTAGCTCTGGGGAGGTGCTGGCTGACCCATGAGATCCAAAACCCATGGGGGAGCCAGGAACACTTGTCTCCGGAGGGACCAGTTCTCCACGGCCAGAAAGCCAGCCTGGGAATCTGGCTTGTCCCATGTGGGCCTCCATGGGGAGGGCATCCATCCTCACCCGACAGAGGCCTTGCCGGGAGTGGTTGCGTCCGGGCAGCTTGCAACGCTTCGAGTCATCAGTCATCTGCCCCAGCCCCCGCCCCTGACCACCACCACCTTCACCACCTTCACCATTACTGTGTGCCTGTGTGTCCTGCCCTTGGGAACAGTTTCAAATGTTTTCTTAAAAATCCTGATTCACACAGCTCTTCCTGGTATGTACCTGTTCTCATATCTGGGGCATGTAAGGCTCAGGTGGTTTCCTGCTGTGTACAGTGTATCAGTGTCCTGAGGCGGGACCCTCTGGTTGGGTTTGGTTCTCCTAGAACCCCCAGAATGGGAGCCTGGGCTCCGGTGAGGAAACGGTAGGACAGGAATGGTAGGTAACGGTGAGCAAGTGAAGCTGATGCTGTGTCTGCATTTTGTTTGACAGTTTGACTTGACAGTTTGAGAGGCACTTCAGAGTTTCACTGTGTACCCCGCTGAGACTCTGGGGACCCCGGAGCAGTGTTCTGGTATTCACATGCTGTGCTT
This sequence comes from Bubalus kerabau, assembly GCF_029407905.1. NCBI lineage: Eukaryota > Metazoa > Chordata > Mammalia > Artiodactyla > Bovidae > Bubalus > Bubalus kerabau. The sequence goes on along the minus strand of NC_073639.1, from coordinate 11,655,966 downwards.
CCTCAGAGCGGCCTCTAATTCTCAGCCCCTCTTGTCTGCATGCTTCTCTCAGACTCTGACAGCAGCGTCCAGCTCTCGGCTTTTCACGGGTGCGGGTCTCCTGTACCTACTGACACCCATTTTGGCCAAACACACCCGTGAAAACTTTATTTAGAACTCTTCAGCTTGCCACATACACCTTGCTTCCCAGACCAAAAGCTGGTGAGGGCACGGGAGGAGGACCCCAGTCATTCTCCTGCTAAAGGTTATCTTTCACTGAGGTGCAAATGTGTATCTTTTAGTGGATTACAGCGTTAAGATGGGAGCCTTTGCGAAGGCTTTGGTTCTTTCTGCAAGTGCGTTTGCAAGGAGGCACTGTCCTCCGTAAGACAGTGTGCAGTCAGCTAGGCTTTGGGATAGGGGAATGCTAGAGGGTAGGGTTTTGGTTTAAGTTGGGCCTGTGGTTTCGGATTGCACTTGTATTCGCTCTGACTTGTCCTGAGAGGCTTAAGGAAAGGCCCTGCACCTGCAGAGTGGGCTCAGGGCCTCGCCCAGGAGAGGCCATCTCGTGGTGGAAAAGGGAATTAGTGATGATAAACCCCTCGTGGCTGCATTTTGTAGCCTCCTAGCTGACTTGAGAAAGGATGGATTCAAAAGGAGTGCTTCCTCACTCGGGGGACTGTGCTCCTTTCAGGGGGACGCTGGGAAGGATCGGGGCTTAATTTAAGTTAGACAAAACTGTTCCGACTGTGTTGCTTCTGTTGAAAGTAAGTCCAGTTTCTGTCCCCGCTTCTCTCCCGCTCCTCGCGCCTCTCCCGCCGCCTGCATTGCTTCCCTCTGGCTAGGCCCAAGGCGACGGTATGTACTAACCGCACCGCTCTGCTTCCTCCCGCTGCACACGTTCATGTTCTCGTCGTCGGGAAGAGAAGAGGAGAAATAACTGTGGGGATGATTGGTGTCTTCGGCCCAGGGGAGGCTTTTGGGTGGAAAACGGCGGAAGAAGCCTCTCTGTGCGTTCCGTGTTTTCCCTGAGGGGGTGGCCTGGCCTCTGCTCACACTCAGCGCTCCGAAGCTTGTTGAGGCGCAGGGCTGAGTTTCTGATTTGGCTTTTCCCCAGTTACCTCTTCTACAGGAAACGGAAAGTGCCCTTGGAAATCACTGAGTGTTCAGGAAGGGCCTGTGGAGAACACCTGTCTTCCAGTCTGTCCCAAGCCTAGGAAGCCCCATTTGTTTTTATTTTCTCCAGGCACTTTTTTCCCCTCCTGGAGTCCTGGAAGAATCGGATGGTTCCATTCCCCATCAAGGTGGTTAGATGACAAGAAAAGGACTTCTGGTCTACATACCTTTCAGCTAAAAAGCTAAAGGTGCTGAGAACTGGCAGAGCCCCGTGTTTGGAAAACCCGATGAGAGGGCGCCTGGCCTCCCTGGCCGAGCAGCAGTTCTCGTACCGGGCAGGGGAGGAGGCAGGCAGGCCAGTTCCCAGCTCCAGGCTAGCATCAGAGAGCAAGGGGACATCTGTGCCCCTGGAGCAGGGGAAAGTGAGAGTGTTGGTCGCTCAGTCATTTCCTACTCTTCGTGATCCCATGGACTGTCGGTCCCTAGGCTCCTCCGTCCATGGAATTCTCCAGGCAATAACACTGGAGTGGGTTGCAATGCCCTTCTCCTGGGGATCTTCCCTACCCAGGGATTGAACCCTGGTCTCCTGCATTACAGGCAGATTTTTTTTTTTTTTTTTCTTACCGTCTGAACCACCAGGGGGAGCAGGTCACAACCCTTAGGGGTGTGAAGACACCCCACAGGAAGAGAAGGCCAGGGAGGAGATGCTGGAGGGTGGAAAGATGCTTTTCATAGATTACCGGCGGCCAGGACTGCGGTGGTTTCGGGGAGGGGCGGAGGTTAGGTATTACGGGTGACATGACTTAATCTTTCCAATCTCTTGATGAGGAGCCTTCTTTAGTGCTTTGCATTCCCCTGCGGTTTGCTTCTTGTCCAGGACGCTTCTGGGCTCAGATCCCAGAGGCTCCGGCCGGGGCGTAGGAGCAGAGGCCGAGGTGAGGGATGGCGGGACTGCTGGGCCGACCAGGGGACGCCGTTGGGCCGCAGGCGTTACTTCTCCTCTCCTGCTCCCGCCCTGCATGCTCGGCACGCCCCGCTTGCTCGCGGTGCCGGGTGCAGGCGGCGGGCTCACCTGTCTTGTCTCCTGCTCTCTCCCCAGAACACGGCTCTAGATAAGGAGGGCCAGATCTTCGGCAGCAAGCTTGGCGCCGAGGGCGGCCGGCCCGGCCTGGAGCCCGCCGCCCCGGCGCCCGCCGCGCCCCCGGAGCCGCCCCCGCACCCCGGCCCTTCCGCCCCCGCCCCGGGCAGCGAGCGGGCGGGGACGTGGCGCCGCCACCGCGACTGACCCGCTGCCCGGGCGCAGCTCCGCACGCCGCCCGGCCGGGCGCCTCCGGGGCCTGGAGGGGCCCGTAAGCGTCGGCTTCGGGGACGGTCCTCGAAGCGGCGGCTTTAAATGTTCCGCCTTTTCAGTTCAGTGGACGTTGGACGGCATCGCCAGGAGACTGTGCAACTTCGATCCGGCATCCAGCGCATTTTTATAGAAACGCATCGGCTGAACCAAGGTCTCTATTTAAGAAAACTCGGAGGGCTCCTTTTTTTTCTCTTTAAAACAGCTCAGAACTGTATCTGACCCTTCGTGGGCACCCTTCCTCTGCTGCCGGGGCTCGGGGGCTGGCTTCCAGCGGAAGTCCTGGGCCCCCGGTGGACCCCCTGGTCCCAGCGCTCAGCCCATTTTGGGGTCTCGCAGGTGCGGGGCGCGGGGCTCACGTCAGAGGACCCCGGGTCTGGACTTGGGCATAGGCCCCCAGAAAGGCCGCCGCTTCCTCCACGACGTGCATTTCCTCAGCTCTTCCCACGTCTGTATCGGGAGATGCCTGGGACGTTGTCCTTGGGGATTTTCGAGGAGAGGCGGGTACATGTGCGTTGCCGGCGGGGCTTCCTTCTCCAGGTCCCACTGCGGGCACAGCAGGACCTACGTGAGCCCCTCGGAGCCCCCCAGTCTCCCTGCTCCATCCGCTTCTCATCGGCGGCGGGGACAACCCCAGGACGCGCGGGCTGGTTGGGACTGGGCAGGAAGGTGCCTGCAGACGTCCTCTGTTACTAACCTTCTGGAAGGCTGCTGGCAGTTTTTCCTTTTTTCCACCACCCTGCTGTTTTTAATGATTGTACATAATCAGTGTATTTGTTTTCCCTGCTCATCTTCTAAAGGGGTGAGCCTGTAGTTCCTTCTCACTGTTAGACTTTTGCCCCCTTCAAGTGTATCCAATAAACTCTTCCTTCTTGAGAAATAGTAGTCAGGGTGGCCAGAGGTTCCTGTGTGGCTGTTTGTTTGCATTGCAGTGTGTGGTCAAAGCGACGCCCGCCAGGGCCGGGTTCTGGAAGGTTCCAGTGTTTGCTTTTGTGTTGGGGGCATGACTGGGAGGAGAGGTGCTCGGGAAGAACACATAGAGGTGCCCTGGACGCAGGTATATTTGATCACAGGTGCAAAAACACAAAGCCGAGGCTCCAAAGCTGACAGGGATTATTGGTGTACAACACAGGACTCTGATGGAACCAGGGATCGGAAGGTCAGGCTTTCCAGGAACCGGGGAGTCGGGGCCGCCATTGTTGATTCTCTGTGTCTGTCTCTTTCAGAGACTGTGCCATCTCTTGTCTCTGCTTTTTTTCAGTGTATTTTGGCCCTTGATTTCTGTTCTCTGATGACAACTGCTTGCTTGGGCTTAGCCTGGAACTGCTCTGTCCCCAGCTTCTCAAGTCTGTACAGCTCCACGGCTTGAAGTCATCTCTTCAGCTTTGGATCTCTTTGTCCCCCCATTGCTGTGTGATGATTTCTCCCTGGGCTGAGCCAAACCAGAGGCGGGTGACAGAATGCAGACGGGTGTCAGGGGATGCAGGCTTCAAGAGGAGGGTGGTGATGGGCAGGTCCAGAACGTTCTGTCGCTTTCCTCACTAGTTAAAGAGCAAGATTTTTTTTTTTTTTTTTTTTTTTTTTTTTACAGTTTCTAATAGAATAATGTTAATGAAAGTGAAGAGGGACTTCCCAGGTGGTAAACACTCTGCCTGTCAATGCGGGAGACACAGGTTCAATCCTTGGGTTGAGAAGATTGCCTGGAGTTGGAAATGGCAATCCATTCCAGTATTCTTGCCTGAAAAGTCCCATGGATAGAAGAGCCTGGTGGGCCACAGTCCATGGGGCGGCAGAGAGTCACACACAACTGGGTGAGCATGGAATGGACGCGAAGAGCTAATGTAACAGAGGAGAAAAATGAAAATGGAGGAATGACGGAGCGAGGCTGTTAGTGCCGGAAACTCGACCCCACTGCTTGAAGTGGGAGGTTCAAAGACATTTGCCAAAGACTTAAAGTAAGTGGCCAGGGCAGTGCCAGTCGCAGGTGAGAAGACGAGCCCCTCTGTCCAGCACGTGCTTCCACGCTGTGTGCCACACTCGATCGCCTGGGGACAGGAGTTGCCTGAGTCCAGGGTGGTGGCATGGCCTCGCAGTGACTGAGCAGCTCTTCAGTAAATACCTTCATCCCACAAACACCCAGAGCGGTGAGTGGTGGTAAAGGAACAAGCCTAGAATGGGTGACACACCAGGGTCACAGACCTGGCAGAAGACAGAGCTGTGAAGTTACAAGTGAAGGCCTGGGCGCCAGTGGCCGAGGAAGGGCTCCGCCAGCACAAGCAGGTTGTTCTTTGCCCACACATTCAGCAGACATTGATTGAGACCTTGTGCTGGTCTCAGGATCCAAACTAAATGCAGCTGCCCAACTATTGGGTTCTTCTGCTCCTGCACAGTGAGAGAGGCATGGGCTTGAGTTATAGTCAGTCCCTTATTCCAGCAGGTGGATATTGGCTACAGAAGGTAAAGCAAGGGAAGCGGTGACTTGCTGACATCACTGGGGGGTACCTGCTGGGCTCAGCCACGGGTAAGCCTGAGTCTGCCTCTCCTCCTGAGTCAGGAAGATCCCCTGGAGAAGGGAATGGCAACTCCCTCCAGTCATCTTGTTTGGAGAATTCTATGGACAGAGGAGGCTGGCAGGCTACAGTCCATGGGGTTGCCAAGAGACAGGCCCAAGCAATGAGCACTTTCCCTTTGCTCAGAAAGGGTGCCATGGGATGAAAGTATATGGAATATACATATTGGAAGCATTTGGCATCACTCCCCCCAGAATTCCTGCATGAATGAGATTGTGAAATGAGGATCAGGAGACACTGAGAACAGACCCAAACAGATAAACCACCCTGGGAGATAGTGCTGGGCAGTGATGCTGTCCCGGATGAGGGCCTCCAGAGCAGTTGGCCATCCAGTGGAAATACAGTGTAAGCCACATCATTTATCTGATACCACATTAAAAAAAAAAAAACAGGTGAAATAAATTTTATAGCATAGTTTATTTAGCCAAATATATCTAAATATATCCAAAGTATTATTTCAACATGTAATCAACAGAAAATCATTGGGATGTTTTCCCTTATTTCTTTGTAGTAAGTCTTGGAAGCATGGGGTGTACAGACACAGACAGCACATCCCAGGCTGGACCACACACATTTCAAACATTTAACAGCCTCGTGCCCGCCCACCTGCCACACTGTACAGTGCGGCTCTAAAGAAAGGCCGGGGCACTCAGTTTTCCTGTTTAGTTTTGCATGCGATGTGAATAACAATGGAGAGACTCCTTATTCACTGTTCTAAATTTTTTTTTATTGGAGTATGGTTCCTTTACAACGTTGTTCAGTTGCTGCTGTGCGCTGAGATGAGTCGGCTGTTGTAGGCAGACACCCCCTCCCTCGGAAGCCCCCTCCCTCCGGGGCGGCTCCGACGCCGCGCTGAGCGCCGTGTGCTGTGCGGGCTTCCCGCCGCTGGCCATGTTACACGTGGCGGTGCGCATACGTCAGTGCTGCCCTCAAATCACCCCAGCCCCCCCTTCCTCCTGCCGGTGCCCACGCGTCCATCCTCTGCATCTGCGTCTCCATTTCTGTCCTGCAGATAGGTTAGTTTGTACCATTTTTCTAGATTCCATATATATGCCTTAATATATATTTGCTTTTCTCTGACTTACTTCACTATGCATGACTCTCTAGGTCCATCCACATCACTACAATTACTCAATTGTATTACTTTTTATGGCTGAGTACTAGTCCACGGTATATAAGTGCCACATCTTCTTCATCCGTTTATCTGTTCTCGGTGCGTCCCTGGCCTCACTGTTGTGAACAGTGCTGCAGTGAATCCTGGGGTACCCGATTCTTTGTGAATTGTGGTTTTCTCAGGATTTATGCCCAGTAGTGGGATTTCTGGTTCTATTTTTAGTTTTTTAACGGACCTCCATACTGTTCTCCATAGTGGCTGTATCAATATACATTCTTACCAACTGTGCAAGAGGGTTCCCTTTTTTCCACACCCTCTCTAGCACTTACTGTTTATAGATTTTTTGATGGCCATTCTGACTGCTGTGAAGTGATACCTCATTGTAGTTTTGATTTGCATTTCTCTAACAATTAGTGATATTGAGCATTTTCCCATGTTTCTTGGCCATCTGTATGTACTCTGGAGAAATTTCTATTTAGGTCTTCTGCCCATTTTTTGATTGGGTTGTGTGTGTGTGTGTGTGTGTTTTAATATTGAGGTGCTTATATATTTACGGGGTTAACTCTGTGAGTTACTTCATTTGCAAATATCTTCTCCCATTATGAGGGTTTTCTTTTTGTTTTATGGTTTGTTTGCTGTGTAAAAGTTCTTAGGTTAAATTACGTCCCATTTGTTTATTTTTCTTTTCATTACTCTAGGAGGTGGGTCAAAAAGGATCTTGCTGCAATTTATGTTGAAGAGTTCTGCCTTTGTTTTCCTGTAGGAGTTTTTATAGTGTGTGGCCTTATATTTAGGTCTTTTTAATCCACTTTGAGTTTGTTTTTGTGTATGCTGTTAGGAAGTGTTCTAATTTCATTCTCTTCCATGGAGCGGTCCTGTGTTCCCAGCACCACTTATTGAAGAGGCTGTCCTTTCTCCACCTTATATTCTCGTCTCCTTTGTCCAAGATAAGGTGCCCATAGGTGTGTGGGCTTCTCCGCTATTTTAAACAGGATGGATTGATTTCAGGTGACCTCAGCAGGTGAGGGCACTGATCCAAACCTGAGGTGTGAAATTGGAGCGTGAATCCTGTAGAGTCAGTGGCCAAAGCCTTGGTGGTCACTGCCGCTTGGGAGAAACCCGGGCGGAGAGAAGCACAGCGAGAACCAGGTCGTCCGGTGCCAACAGAGCCACATCCGCGTCCGTGTCCGCGCGAGCCGCGTCCTGAGAAGCCTGTGCGGGTCTCGGGCAGGGCTCCGTGCTGGGTGTGTGGTGCCAGGGAAGCAACCACTGCTGCAAAGAAGGCAGGCAGGTGGTGGAGGTTTAAAGCCCCGACAGCCAAGTGCTGGTGGCAAGGCAGCCAGGTGTCGGCTACGATGAGCCAGAGGGCCCTCCGCTCACTGTGTTCCTTCGCTGAGAGCGGCAGGGGGTGCAGGTGTCTCTGGGGTGCTCGGGGTGTGGCCCGGGGTCAGTGGGCTGGAGGCCTGGAGGGTCAGGTATGAGCGCAGCATTGGAGGACCAGGCCAGTGAAAGGGTTGGCTGCTTTCTCAGGGCAAGCGGCTAGTTCTGGGAAAGGCCTAGATGTAAGTGGAAACAGTGTCAGACTTTATTTTTTGGGGCTCCAAAATCACTGCAAATTGGGACTGCAGCCATGAAATTAAAAGACGCTTACTCCTTGGAAGGAAAGTTATGACCAACCTAGATAGCATATTGAAAAGCAGAGACATTACTTTGCCAACAAATGTCCGTCTAGTCAAGGCTATGGTTTTTCCTGTGGTCATGTATGGATGTGAGAATTGGACTGTGAAGAAGGCTGAGCGCTGAAGAATTGATGCCTTTGAATTGTAGTGTTGGAGAAGACTCTTGCGAGTCCCTTGGACTGCAAGGAGATGCAACCAATCTATTCTGAAGGAGATCAGCCCTGGGATTTCTTTGGAAGGAATGATGCTAAAGCTGAAACTCCAGTACTTTGGCCACCTCACGCGAAGAGCTGACTCATTGGAAAAGACTCTGATGCTGGGAGGGACTGGGGGCAGGAAGAGAAGGGGACGACAGAGGAGGAGATGGCTGGATGGCATCACTGACTCGATGGATGTGAGTCTGAGTGAACTCCGGGAGTTGGTGATGGACAGGGAGGCCTGGCGTGCTGCAATTTATGGGGTTGCAGAGTCGGACACGACCAAGTGACTGGACTGAACTGAAGTGATAACAGTTCCTAGTTTACAGCGTACCTCATCCTGTGTTGTTTGAGCCACATCACAGCCCTGAGAGAGACACTCACTTCGCTGTTCAACAGATGGAGAAACTCGGATGGGTTCCCAGGGCCCAGAACGGGGAGAGGCCTCCCCTGGCCCCAGAGCAGGTGTCCTGCATCTGCCCTGCCCCTCCAGGTGGCCAGGGATGCTTAAGGGGGAGCGTCTGTATCCTGAGGCGGAGGTGGGATGGGCTGGGGGAGACCCCTGACAAAGTGGTAGAAAATCTAGGCAGCTAAGATCCCCTGGAGGAGGGCACAGCGGCCCACCCCAGTATTGTCTCCTGGAGAATTCCCATGGACAGAGGAGCCTGGTGGGCTGCAGTCAATCCATGGGGTCACAGAGTCAGACACAAGTGAAGCGAGTGAGTGAGCATGCAAGAAGTGATCAGGCCACAGCAGGTGTGGTCTGTTAGATGAGGGAAGCTGATGTGTGCAGCTCTGGTGAGTCCCGGCCAGTGAATTTCAGGAGGCTACTTCATGATAAAATCCACAGCCTTGAATTCAGTGGGGATACGTTGCCATCGTCAAGCAGCTGAGGGGAAGGAAAGGGTATTTGGGATAGAGACCACACAGAAGCCTCCTTCTCTTGGGGCAGAGCTGGCAGCATGGCCTCGGTGTGGTCAGGAGAGTTTCAGCCGGAGTCTGAGTCACCTGCCTCAGAGGCCGGGCACCTACCCGAGGTCAAGGCTGGGGAGCATCTCAGTTGATCCAAGTCCGAAGCTGCAGCGCAGCCGGCTGGTTTGGCGAGGAAACTCACTCCTGGACTTGCGACAGGAAAAGAACTCGCTGCATGCTTCTGACACCTGATGGCTGAGGTCTCGGGACTCAGAGGAACATTTGTAGGCAGCCTGCGCCCCTGGCCTGCAGGTCAGCCCACCCTGTTCATGCGAGAGAACGATGTGTGTGCCCCGACTGAGCAGTCTGCATTGCCGGCTCCGAACTGCAGGGCAGGGAGTCACGTGTCGGTGCCATTCATCGTAGCCTCGGGCTTTTGTGTTGTGATCCTGTGATTGGGACACCCAGGACTCTACTTTTCATCACGGACTCTACTTTTCAGGTCTATTGAAAAGAAAGAGCCAAAAGATGTCGCCCCCACTCATCTGAGAGGAAATAGAAGAGACAGAATGTTTTTGATTTGCTATTTTATGGTCTTTTCCATCTTCCTTGATTCTCCCTTGCAGTGACAAGTTGCGATGCCTACAGGATTAACGTCATTTATGTTACAAAAAAGAGAGGCAGCAAGGCTGATCACTCTCCTCGTTGAAGCAGAACACTCTCTTGTCCCTCTGTGATGGGGCAGAAATAGCCAGGTGGAGGCCCTGGTGTATGGTGGTACGCGAGGTGTGTGCAGATACTGACCTTCATGCACTCCCCGAGTGTGGCTGGGAACGTGCTCTGGCCTAATGTGATGTCATGTGCTGACATGGCGGTGTGAGGCTGGCCGCTCCTCTCTCACCCAGTGACGGCAGAGAGTGGCAGTGCCTGTCCACCACGCTCAGCGTGGGCCCCTCCCCGCAGTGTACGGACACGGGGCTGTGGAGGAACCTATCGGGGCTGCAGTGCAGGAGCGGGCGGGGCTGATGCAGGAAGGAGACCAAACCGGGTCAGAGCTCTCAGTCCTCTCTGGGAAAGACAAATCAAAGGTCCCCAGTGAACTCTCCTGTCCAAGTCCTGTCCAGGTGGATCTAAAATGTGTGACCTTTATTTAAAAATATTCTTTCATTTATTGGACTGGGCTGGGTCTTAGTTTCAGCATGTGGGATCTAGCTCCCTGACCAGGGATTGAACTGGGCCCCCTGCTTTGGAAGTGTGGGATCTTAACCACTGGGACACCAGGGAAGCCCTTTAAATTCAGTCATATTTGTGGAAAAGGGTGCAAAGTGGACGTGTGGTCTGGCTGCGTCCAGATTCCCTGGCCATCTGCCAACCTGACCCCTGCAACCTCTGCCACGTTACTGCCCCTCTGACAGCGGAGGGGGGGGCGGGGGGTGGATACACAGCTTCGGGTGTGGGCAGGCCCCTGGCAGGCTCTGTTCTCCCTGCTGAATAGCAGTGGGCAGCCTGGGTAGGAAACGCCCAGCCTCGGGTCCTGCTTCCCGTGGTTCCCAGGGAGGGGGCTGTCCCGCATGCCAACAAGCAGAACTGAAGGATGGGGACATCTCAAGGCAGAGTGTTCCTTTTCAGTGGACTAACTGCATATTGAAAAGCAGAGACATTGCTTTGCCAACAAAGGTCCGTCTAGTCAAGGCTATGGTTTTTCCAGTGGTTATATATGGATGTGAGAGTTGGACTGTGAAGAAAGCTGAGCGCCGAAGAATTGATTCTTTTGAACTGTGGTGTTGGAGAAGACTCTTGAGAGTCCCTTGGACTGCAAGGAGATCCAACCAGTCCATTCTGAAGGAGATCAGCCCTGGGATTTCTTTGGAAGGAATGATGCTAAAGCTGAAACTCCAGTACTTTGGCCACCTCATGTGAAGAGTTGACTCATTGGAAAAGATTCTGATGCTGGGAGGGATTGGGGGCGGGAGGAGAAGGGGACGACAGAGGATGAGATGGCTAGATGGCATCACCGACTCGATGGACGTGAGTTTGAGTGAACTCCGGGAGATGGTGATGGACGGGGAGGCCTGGTGTGCTGCAGTTCATGGGGTTGCAAGGAGTTGGACACGACTGAGCAACTGAACTGACTGGAACGTGTATTTATGGATACTGGGTCCACTGTGGGAACAAGGTTCTCCTGGGTGTAGTATTCACCACTTCGTATCGGTGTGCCTGTCAGGCTGGTGTTCCCTCTGCTCCAAGCCTCATGCCTTCTCCTGGAGGTGAGGGCTGTCTCCTAAGCTACAGAGCTTCAGGGACTTAATGGACGATGTCTCATTCAGAATCCACAGCATCGGTGAGAAAAACCACACTCTTCCGAGGCAGGGCAACTTCATGAGCGCGCTCTCTGCTGCGTGGGCTTCCGGCCGCCGAGGGTCATCCAGTTTCAGCCCAAAGCACCTCAGTTTTGACCTGTTTTCATAAGTGGTTTACATTTATTTGAAGTTTTTTTAATTGGAGTATAGCTGCTTTACAGTATCGCGTTAGATTCTGCTGTACAGCAGACTGTATCAGTTGTATGTTTGCGTACATCCCGTCTTTTGGACTCCTTCCCCATTCAGGTCACCACAGAGCGAGGCCCTGTGCTGCACAGGGGGTTCTCAGTCGTCTAGTTTATACCTAGTATGGTTTATATGTACACAGTTGATACACACCGATCCCACTCTCCTGATTCATCCCACCCCCCGCTTCCTCCCTTGGTGTCCATGTTCCCTCTGTCTGTGTCACTATTATTTCTGCTTTGTATATGAGATTATCCACCAGGTTTTCGGAGTCCACGTGTATGTGTTAATATACACTATTTGTTTTTCCTCTTCCTGACTTACTTCATTCTGTATAACAGTCTCTAGTCTACCCACATCTCTACAAATGACCAAGTCTTTCTCCTTTTTATAACTAATATTCCATTGTATATACTTTCCACATCTTCTTTATCCATTCTTCTGTTGATGGACCTAGATGTAACTTTTTTAAAGGGGTGAAAATTGGATAAATACGTGAATGTTGGGTAGATCCTAACATATCCTGTACTGAACAGATTCTATTGCTCAGAAGCCCTGTGTTGATGCCAGCTGAGTTCGTTTTATGAGTACATGTAGTTGACCCTCCACAGCCGAAGTTCTACATCTGTGGTCAGTGGAAGCTGAAAATATGTTTCAGTGGATTCCCCGTAGTTGTTGTAAGTTTTAAAACAACAGAGGCAGTGGAGGCACTGTCTTCTTAGGCACCAAAAGGAAGCTGCTTCATGAACTTGGCTTCAGGCTTGTTAACATGGACTCAAGTATCAGATGATGCCTGGTGTGTGACTTTAGAGATCCCTGTTCCTTCTACCACTTCGCAAAAGCTCCCAAAGTGAGACATCATGGGTTGATACCGTGAGGATATTCGTTGAGCAGTAACTCACGTAAGTCTTTGATTTGGACACGTGCTTCTCCTTTCCCACTTTTCACCATCTGTTGTTTTGTTAGGGGTTTGTAAAACAGCTGTAACTGTGGATGTTAGAACAGTGTATAAAATTCTTTGGGTTTTTTTGTTAGATAAAGGTCTAGTGTTCTCATTTAGTTAAGAGGGAGCTCTCTGGCCAGAGGTCCATTTTTTCCTGTTTTCATTCAAGAGAATCTCTCTCCTATTGGTTATTGTTTAAAAACTGAAGGAACCAAAGTTTAATGTTTTCTTTGAGAATAACTGTATTATCATTGTTTCAAAATTCGAAGTGGAATTGCTAGAAGCTGACACCGTTCGAGGTACCTATATAAGCATGTTGTGCTGGGAAAACAGGTTTGGTTTAAATTCTGGCTTAGTGTTAACACTGAGCTGTCTAGATCTAAGCCAAGTGCATCAGTGCCACTAAATCTTTACTTTTCTCAACTATAAGCACAGTGTTATCTTGATGATTACATGGACTAAAGTACTTGGAGTAAAAATATTTCCAACAACTCAATTACAAATACATTTTATTTTTCTGTCAAACCGAGAAAAGAGCTGAACATGTAGAAAAAAAGGTGCGTGTGTGCTAAGTTGCTTCGGTCGTGTGCAACTCTCTGTGACCCCATGGACTCTAGCACGCTAGGCTCATCTGTCCGTGGGATTCTCGAGGCAAGAATATTGGCGTGAGCTGCCATGCCCTCCTCCAAGGGATCTTCCCAACCTAGGGGTCAAAGGTAGTCTCCACCTGCATTGGCAGGCGGGTTCTTTACCACTAGCGCCATCTGGGAAGCCCAGACGGAAAGGAGGTCACCCCTTTTAGGTTAAGTTGCAAGAGAAATAGAGATGGAATGTCAGGTTCAACTCAGAGTTCACAACTTACAAAGAATTTATTTATGCAATACAGACCTTTTCTCAGATATTTTTCACAGAATTCCACACAGCAATCGACTAGAAAAGTAGAATTCTACAACACCAAAATAACATTTTCGTAGTACAAATTGCTAATCAAAAGGAAGAGGAAGATTGTTTCATAACAAATAGAAGGTAAAACAAGGGTTGCCTCACACAGCACCCAGTAGCCACAGGGCTCAGCCTCAGTATGTGGGCACAGTCAACCCTCAGGGTGAGCTTTGGTACTTACTTGCATTTACTTTAAAAGAAAAAGTGCTGAGCCCAGGAACATCGCCATCATTTCGTTCTGATCCGCTACGAGGACAGATGAGGAAAACACTGCAAATATTTCACACTTGCTAGAACAGCAGGTCTTTTAAGATGACCACACAATAAAATAAGCCTCCCCAAACCATAATTTCCTAGGTCTAAAACATGCTTGAAAGATAATATTGATAGAAATAATTCATTAAGATGTTTCAAATTACATTTATCATAATTTAAACATGACTATTTAAATCCCAGAAATTTCCGTGCTGAAGAAGCACAGTTTGGAAAAATACAGAACCCAAAGTACAGCATAAAATTCCCACGTCCCAGGATTATAACCCATTTCCTCCTTGTTAAAATCATACATTCTCAAGATTACAGATAAATGGGAAATGTTTTTTCATATATAACTAGAATAAGTGGGTTTACTCACTCCACTGTGTATTTCTGTAATTGGTGAAAATAGACTTCTCATTATGACTAAAAATATAGATTTTTTAAAACTACAGAACCCAGCAGCCAATTTTCTGCTTTGCTATTCCCCCCCCAAAAAGTCAAGCAAAGTCTACAAAAATAGCAATTAACTTTAAAAAATATTTTGCTTCTTAGAGCAAATTTAAGTTACATTCGGATGTGATAGCTGTTTCTAAGAGAAAGCTGCTCAGGGCACTTGCTGTGCTGAGGCTGGGGGGGGGTGCGGCTGAGCCCAGCCGTCACCGTCAGTAGCGGGTTTGGTACTCGTGGTGCCACCGGTTAAAGTCGTTGTAGAACAGAACGATGCTTCCTGAGGCCATGCCAGCAATGATGCACCTGGGAGGAGCAGAGAGAGGAGGAGATTACAAACCCAGGAGTCTCCTCAGGCTCTGCTACTAAAGAAAGGCCTGCCTCCCCAGAGCCACATGGTAAATACAGCAGATGGCAGCCAGACCTATAGTTTGTGAGGTTTGTGGTATGTTTTCTGATAACTGAAGTGCAGTCTTGGGTGAGCTCAGAGTCGTGCCTCTGTCACTCTGCAAGGGTCCAATCCACAGCTTGCCTTTATATTGAAAGTACAGCCAGTGTGTGCAGGATGAGTCACAAACCTGAACACACTAGTCATTTCTGAGGCAGGGAGGCTGGGCAAGTGAATTTTGTATATTAGGTATCAGAATGAAAATAATGACAACCTCAAAGCAACTGCTGGTGAGGATTAATCACAGAGGTATCTGCCATGTACAAAATGAAAGAAGACTAAGAAATCAGTGTTGAGCACAATTTCGGCTGTGCTCTGCGGAACACCACACTGCGTCCATCTTGCTGAGGATCGCCATTCACTGACATGCTCACTCTATGCAGGAGCTGCGTCTGCTTCCCCCCGGCCCCAAGCTGGTGGTGCAGGGGAGAGACGGAGCAGCAAGACAGGCAGTGCAGAGGGGCCTCTCTGGGAGGCAGGCGCCTGCTTATTATCTTAGACCCTTCTCTGTCTCAGGTTTGGTCAGGACAGTCCTTAGAGGTCATCCTTAGTAGTGCCTCGTATCAAAATTAGGGACTAAAATGTGTAGAAAGCAAATAATACAATGGCAAGAGCCTTTCCCTATCAGTAATTACTTTACGTGTAAGGTGATTAAATTCTCCAATCAGAAGGCAGAGAGACTGGCAAAATGAATAAAGACGTGATCAAACTCTATGCTGTGTACCAGAGACTCACGGATCTAAAGACAAACAGGGTGAAGGGATGCAAAAAGATATTCTATGCAAATAATAATGAAAACGGAGCTACAGTGGCTATACTAATATCAGACAAAATAGGTTTTAAGTTATAAGAGACAACGAAGGATACTATATAGCAATGATAAAAGGTGTCAATTCATCAGAAGTATATAGCAATTGCAAACATATGAACAAACGGCACACTCGACATATGGAACCAACACTGACAGAGCTGAAGAGAAAAGCAGTTCTACAATAATAGTTGGAAACATCAGTAATGGGTAGAACCACCAGAAGGAAGGAAGTAAATAAAGTTCAACAGTATCTGACCAATGCTAAAAACCAATTGGGCCTGAGACGTATATAAACATTCACCCAACACAGTATGCACAGTGGACATTCTCCACAATAAGCCAGATGTTAGAGCACACAACACTTTAAATACATTTTAAAAAGATTGAAACCACACAAAGTATTTTTCCTAATCACAACAGAATTAAACTAGACATCAATAACAGAAGGAAAACTGGTAAGTTTGACCCAATAGGTCAAAGGAAAAGTCTCTAGGGAAATTAGAAAATACCAAGACAAATGAAAACAGAACAACAAGCCAAAACTTACAGGACGCAGCAAAACCAGTGCTAAAAGGGAAACTTATAGCTGTAAACACAGATACTTAAAAAAAAGAAATATCTCAATCAGTAACCTAATTCTACACCTTAAAGAACAAGAGAAAGGTGCCAAGTCAGGAATGAAACAGTAAAAATCAGAATGGGAATAGAATAAAAATCAAAGTCAAATTGGCTCTCTGAAAAGTAAATGAAATCAACAGAATTTTAGATGAAGAAAAAAGAATTACGAAAAATCATGAAGTGGAGACATTACCAATTATATAGAAATAGAAGGATTATCAGAGTACTAGGAACATCTATATGCCAACAAATAGGATAATCTAGATGAAATGGAAAAGTTCTTAGAAACACACGATTCCACAATTTAATCATGAAGAGAACAGAACAGACATAGCTAGTACTGAGGCTGAATCAGTGATTGCAACCCTCTTATTACTGAGACCTTCACCAGAGATGTCTACCACACATTTAAAAAAGAATTAACTCCAAACACTTTTAAAAACGAAAGAGAACACGTCCTAAGTCATTCAATAAGGCCGACACACCCTGATATCACAGTGACACAGACACTGTAAGAAACGGAGTTACAGGCCACCATCCCCATGACTACTTATACAAAAATCTGTAACAAATACTAGCAAGCCAAATTCAGTAGCATATTATGAAGATTATACACCATGAAGAAAGTGGGATTTATTCTTGGAATATAAGGATTGTTTCAATTTTTGTTTGATATACAAAAATCAATTGTAATATATCACATCAACAGAATTAAAAACAAAAAATCCCATGTGAGAAAAGGCATTTGACAAAAATCCAACATCCTTTCATGATTAAAAAAAATAAAAATCAAACTAAGACCAGATAGAAAGTACCTTAACACAATAAAGGGCATTTATGAAAAATTTCCACTAACATTGTACTTGGTGAACACTCAAAGTTTTCCCCTCTTACTGGGAATAAGACAAAGATACCTCCTTTCACCACTTCTAGTCAATATAGTATGAAAAGCCCCAGCCAAAGCAATTAGGCAAGGAAATGTAATAAACCATCTAAATCTCAAGGGTGTCCAAACAGCCAAAACAATCTCGAAAAAGCACGACAGAATTGGATATTTCACACTTTCTGATTTCAAAACTTACCATAAGAATTGAAAGAGACACATGTACCCCAATGTTCATCGCAGCACTGTTTATAATAGCCAGGACATGGAAGCAACCTAGATGTCCATTGGCTGACGAATGGATAAGAAAGCTGTGGTACATATACACAAGGGAATATTACTCAGCCGTTAAAAAGAATGCATTTGAATCAGTTCTAATGAGGTGGATGAAACTGGAGCCTATTATACAGAGTGAAATAAATCAGAAAGAAAAACACCAATACAGTATACTAATGCATATATACGGAATTTAGAAAGATGGTAATGACTCTATATGCGAGACAGCAAAAGAGACACAGATGTAAACAACAGTCTTTGGGACTCTGTGAGAGAAGACGAGGGTGGGATGATTTGAGAGGGTAGCATTGAAACATGTATATTATCATATGTGAAACAGATCGCCAGTCCAGGTTCTATGCATGAGACAGGGCGCTCAGGGCTGGTGCACTGGGATGACCCAGAGGGATGGGATGGGGAGGGAGGTGGGAGGGGGGTTCAGGATGGGGAACACATGTACACCCATGGCTGATTCATGTCGATGTTTGGCAAAAACCACTACAATATTGTAATTAGCCTCCAATAAAAATAAATTAAAAAAAAAAACCTTACTATAAAGGTGTAGTAATCAAAACAGTGTGGTATTGGCTTAGAGACAGACATGCACACCAACAGCACAGAGACCAAATAAAAACTCTCACATACAGGGACAGTCATCGCAACAAACAGTGCTGGGAAAACTGACACTCACATGCAGAAGAAGGAAGTACCCCCATCATATATACACCAACATGAATTTAAAATGCATCAAAAAGTAGATACGAGTTAGAACTACAAAACGCTTAGAAAACAGGAAAAACTTCAAGACATTAACTTTTGCAGTGATCTTGGATATAACACTGAAAGCACAGCCAACAACAGAAAAAATAAATTAGACTTCATTAAAATTAAAGGATTTTGCATATCAAAGGACACTGAGATGAAATGATGAAAGAGTTTTGGAAATCGATAGTGGTGAAGGTTGTACAACAATGTGAGTATCCTTGATGTCACTGAATTATGCAGCGCCAAAAACAGTTTAAGCAGTAAATTTTATGTCTACTTTATCACAAGAAAGATGTTAAAAACTAAAATGAGAGACTATATTAAGAAGAAATAAGATGTCAGATAAAGACAATCTCCCCTAAAATGAAGGTTTTAGGAAATAAGCCAGATTTCTCAAAGGAATAATCATGGAACAGGTGGCATGTCACAAGAAATTTCGTTTAAGAAAAAAGGTACTTTAAGAGTATAGAAACTTTACAGCAATATAATTGGAGCCTTTGTTACTTAAATCCTGTCTAACCCTAGAGAACATAGCCTCTTTCCACAATTGGCAATGTCATCAAAGAAAAACATGCTTTTTAAAAAGTCTCTTGGAAGTTCCAATATTCACTGGCTTCTTGAGTCGCACTGGTGGCCTGCGCAGCCCAGCCCATCCACACAAACCCTTCTTGAGTCGCACTGGTGGCCTGCGCAGCCCAGCCCATCCACACAAACCCTTCTTGAGTGGCGCTGGCGGCCTGCGCAGCCCAGCCCATCCACACAAACCCTTCTTGAGTGGCGCTGGCGGCCTGCGCAGCCCAGCCCATCCACACAAACCCCTGGGCAGACTCACCGCCACCAGTGTAGCCCCCACTCCAGCGTTACCTCTGGTCGTAAGACAGGGCCATGGCCCGGATCCCCGCATCGCAGCCTGGATAGGCGAACAGCTGCTTGAGGTCAGACACCTGCCAGACCATGAGCACCCCGCTGTCTCCTCCAGTGAGCAGGTACTGCCCATCCCGGCTCAGCTGGATGGCCTGGTGAGACACAGCAACGTTCAGCAGGGTCGGGGCTCCAGGAAAGCCTGCCCGCCCCAGCCTGCACCTCTGAGTAATTCCACATGAAGCCAGCTACTATGGCGTAGGGAGAAGGGAGGGAGTGTGTGTGTGCCTGAGTAGTTTTCAGGAAACCATGAGTCACAGAAGACTTTTGCTGTTTTTCAAAAATCATACGGGCAAAGGCAGGCAATGCTTTTTCTTTTTTTAATTTGTGCTTTTTAAGGATGAGGTGCCAAACTCTTCCAACTCTACAGATACTAATTAAATAGTGCGTGTTGTGAACGGAGACCGGGGCTCTGAAATGAGGAGCTTCCTGGCACCTCTGCATTCACTGTGGACACGCCAAGCTACCAAGGCTGGGCAGATGATGCTAGCTGACATCATATCCCTCGTCATAAAAACACTGCCGCCCTAGGGGCCCGGCCCCACGGGAGACCACCTACAGCTCAAGCACCCTTGCTAGGCCTGCTGGATTTGAACAGCAGTTGGGACGCCAACTTGGTAAGGAAACACAACTCCCAGGGTAAAGCCAGTCGAAGCATCTTCTTGCTTCAGGACTGACTGCTCTCTGCCGGTGCTAAACTTGAAGGGCAGACGTGTAATTTGCTCTGTAATCCTGTCAAACCCACTGAAGGCAGGTCACTGCCTGTTTTTCTATGACTTTTTACATTTTTATTCCTGGTTGGAAAAAAATCAAATATTTCATGACATATGAAAATAATATGAATTCCAAATCTCAGTGTCCATAAGTAAGGGCTGTTAGGACAAAGCCATACCCATTCATTTCTGGCTACTTTTTTTTACGGAGGAAGTGTGCCTGCTCCTGACAGAAAGGGTCACTCCCTATTCCAAGAGCAGATCCCGCTGCCCCTTCCTCTCCTCTGGCTCCCTGCTCTGCAAACCTTCTTCTCCTGGCTCATTAAGACACATACTTCCTTTCTTTAGCTGGAGGGCATTGGGAGTTCTAAAAGTTACTGCAAATACCTATAATCTTATGTCCACCTGGACACAGTGAACGTGGGAATCCAGATGGCAAGCCAGAAAGAAAATATCTACCTTCTGAAAAATATATTTACACTGTTCTGCACTCAGAGTTTTAGGATAGTTGCCTTAAGTCTTCAAGCTACCCTTTTACAACAAAAAAAATTTTTTTAATTACAGAAAAGGACTGTTTCATAGCCAAATTCATTAAAGTAAATGCAAACTTTTAGAGGTCTCTTAAATACAGCTTATTTTCAAGAACATAAAAATATAGCTAAGAAATCAGAACCCATGGGCAGAAGATAGTTACATGTAAGAAGTATTTTCTAAATTTTAACCAATACAAATAATAAGATTTTTCAATGTAAATAAAACCCAATATCATTCCCCCCATTCATTTCACAAACAGCACTCTCCAGGGAGTTACCTTGGAAATGAAGACTACTACAAATAATTATTTGCTACACTTATAAAATTCAGTGGATGAAAACCCATTGACCTTGTGGCTGTGGTTCACCTGAGTTTTAGACTTGAGGCTTTTTACTGGATAAGTGCTATATTAAAACATAAATTAAAACCATTAATCTTTAATTCTTTGTCCTAGAGTGAAAACTCCTTAATCCTAGTTCTGTGTTGAAATAAATAAAACCCGGACTTTGAGGACTATACTTTTATCCACATCTAAAACATTCTAATAAACCAGATGCCTGCCAAAGTTAAAAAATATTTTGTCGGCCTTTCTCATGAGGGACTTGTCAAGTGTCCCTGGTGATAAGAGCCAGGGGAGCGTTTCCTGAACAGCACCCCATCTCCCCCCAATCCCAATGGAGTTCTTAATCTCATGAGACTCCTGAGTGCCCAGGCTGGGCTGAGACTTGAGATGTTAGGAGGGCCCTGGAAACACGTGAACACCAGTCTCTGGACTCCTGAGAGCGTGGACAACACTGGCTGCCCCGGTTTCCAGGAGGGACCAGTGGGCCCCAGCCGTCTGCTGGCAACAATCACATCTGAAGACACAGCTTCCTCAGGAAGAGAAAATAAATGAGATCCTATGGTGAAATGGTGGTGGGCCTTTGTTTAGGAGAATGTAACTGCTGCTCCGTACGGGCTGCCCACTTAAATTTAAGCTCTTCATTAAGACATCTAAACACTGCCTGGTTGCTGTGCCCAGATATGTTAACCAAACGCCACAGCGCAATCTGGCATCTAAATAAAAACAGGTGGGACGCCTTGATGAGGGCCGAGGTTCTGCAGGCCGCCTGCCTACAGAGCTCTTGCTATTTCAAAGAAACTTCATTTCTGGTCTGAGCTAATGGCTAATTTGTTTCCACGGTCTCCTCCCCTCAGACAGGCTCCGACTAAGGATGGAGGTGGAGCATTTTGCTCTGTGGTGTCTCTTGCTCCCAGCCTGCGGTGGCCTTCCATCCTTCCCAAGGCAGTCAGCTATGAAAGGGTGGGTCTCTGGAGCTGGGCATGGGCGGTGCTCATTTTAGGCAAGCGCACTTTAATCACACACTTGCCACTTACAAGTTAGTATGATAAAGTACAGGCGTGCTGGGGAAAAGGCGATAGATTGTTTAAGCCTAAAATCCAGTGGGAAATATTACAGAGGAAAAAACACAGCGGCCACAGGGCAGAGAGGAAAAGCGTGTGTGCGAGAACAGTGTGCAGAAAGCCTCCAACTGCTGCCTGGAGGAACTTCCCGGAACCTCTGGTACTGACTGAAAGGCCACAGAAATTGTTTTAGCCAGCTAGGGATTTCAAATTACTTTACAGATTTATTAGTGTAGCTGACAATATAATCGCAACTCAAAGTGACAGATTATCAACATTATTATCGTAAAGAAAAGAGGAAAGGAAAACCCTCTGATGTGTACTTGGTTTAAATGAAGGGAGGGAAAAGTAAAAAGCAGAGTGTGAGCGTCTGTGTGTGCAGGGCGGGCAAAATGCACTGGAGAAAATTCCCAGAGAGAAGAGGAGAGCAAAGAGGAAAGCCATTTACTGAATTAGCAAGCCATCCTGGAGAATTCCCTGGTGCTCCAGTGGTTAAGACCCCACTCTTTCATTGCTGAGGGCGCAGGTTCGATCCCTGGTTGGGGGAACTAAGATCCCACAAGTTGCCTAGTGCAGCCAAAAACAAACAAACAAACAAAAAAGTCAATCCATGAAAAAAAGAAAAATAAACCATCCTAGGATATAGAAACAGCAAGTGCCTTCGGTCTGATCAGTGCCATCTATATTTAGGGTTTCTATTTCTTATGGGCTTCCCTGGTGGCTTAGATGGTAAAGAATCTGCCTGCAATGTGGGAGGCCAGGGTTTGATTCCTGGGTCAGGAAGATCCCCTGGAGAAGGAAACCCACTCTAGTATTCTTGCCTGGAGAATTCCATGGACAGAGGAGCCTGGCGGGCTACTCTAAGGGGCTGCAAAGAGTCGGACACGACTGAGCGACTAACACTCTCTCTTACTCCTTAGTACTTCCTGACCCCAATATTTATAGGAGAAAAGAGATCAGTCAGACTAGATACAGGAAAAGTGGGAGAAAGCATGTCACCTAAGTCGTCCCAGGTCAGGAGTAGCCATGAGTACAGCGGCCAGAACTAACTTATACCACACTCAGAGGGCTGAGGCCTCTGTGGCTTCTGCCCACCCCCAACACGTCCTGCCCCTTCCCTGTGGGCAGGCCACACGCCCTCAACCTTATCTCAGGAAATACAGGGGATACGGTAAAATGAAGCTTAACCTGCTCCAAGAAGTCTGGAGGTGTGAAAAGAAGGACCTTGAAAACAGCCTCTCCAAGAGCAGTCCTTACTCTTCTCTTCACCCTCTAACACTCATGGAGGCCTATCCTGAAAATGAAGGCAGACCCGGGAGGGTCCACAGGGCCATCTCTTGTACACCAGAAGTGAAAAATCATTTGTTGGATTCACATCATAATTTGAAGCACAACTTCCTTAACTTGGTGTGTTTGGGTCTTGTTATCCACACAGAAGTCCAGTCTGCAATTAGATGCTAATCCTAAAGCATGGTAATCCCTACCATTCCCACCATCAGCCTGTTCAAGGGTAGAGGGAGCCAGTTTTAGGGTACCCCAAAGGCACTATTTTAGCTTTGATACTCAGGAAACAGCACTGTGCAGTTAACATTCTTAGGTTAAAAAACAAAACAAAAAAAAAATAATGAGCAGCGCCACTGACAGCCACCCAGGATGGCTTCAGATCTAAGAACAGCCCTCTGCTGGAGGCTCCTCCCGGCTTCACTTCCCAACCTGGACTGCAGGCTGGGCACACAGTTGGCACGGCAGGACAGGCTGGGCTCTGGGAAGCAGACACCCCCGTCCGAGTGCTACCGGGTGATTCTCTCTCGGGCGCAAAGGAGGCCCTTGGTGTCGGAACCCAGAGGCTTCCTTGGTGACCTTTCCACCTCCTCACTCACCTCTATGCTGAGGTGAAAGCAGACGCTGAGAAGTCGGTACGGTACACTTACCCTTATGTTATCATCGGTCTCCATGGCGGCCTGGAGCTTTCCGTTCACACTGAACGTACAGAAGGAGCCATTCTCATAGAAAATGACACAGTGGCCCTCTCTCGACGCCTGAATGAGTTTTGGTTTCAGGCAGTTTTCTGGACCCTCCAAAGTCCTTAACAAGTCTCCATTCATGGAATGTATGAGACATGGTCCCTCTGAGAAAATAGAAACAAAAGGCAAAATGAAGTTTTTTCTTAAGAACAGACAAAAGTGATCTGAGTCTCGAGCACAGATCAAACAGGATGTCAGTAGCATATCACAGTTGCAGAAAGACTGAAAAAGATATCAGTTATTTTGTGAAATCAGCATGTCAGCCAGATCTCACCTTCCACTTGGGAGAAAACAGTCATACATGCTCAATTTCACATCTCAAGAAACAGGAAATTACTTGTGAAATTCATTATGCCCAGAGATGATAAAAAAACTGGAGGAATTCAGAAAGGAACAGGACAAATTTCAAATCCTAGAAGAGCTTCCAGGAAGGCTGGGCCTCAGTTGAACATGGGCTGCCATGAGGCAAGAGATGGCCGTCTGCGACCCTCCCTGCATCTCACAGGGGCCTGGGTGGGGCGGGGGTTGAAAGCTCGGGAAGGAAGGTGAAGAAACTGCTGAGCAGCCCACACGTAGCGGTGCTGTTCCATCTTTACCGAGTGCCTGCTGCATGCAGAGCAAAGGAGGAGCAGGTAACCAAAAGTGCCCGGGTGATGAGCAGGTCCTAAGAAATGTCTCGTTGGATGAAGGAGGTAACCAGACCACAGGCCCCACTTTTCTCTAAGTTACTCCCAGCCCACATGGACTCCCATCCCTCGTGACTACTAAAGCACGTCTCTCAGCCTTCTCTTGACCACTCAGGCGTTGCTAAGTTTTCAGCATCCTCACCATAAACGCACAAGGCAGCGTTTGCCCTGCACAGGTCCGGCGAGCACGGATTTCAGTTGTCACTGTGAAGGACCCCAGCCTCGGTGCAGACTTCAGTTACCACGGGAACTGCATGAGGTACACGCTCCATAACCAGCTCTTCAGCCCACAGATGACTGTAAATAACAGGCCCGCTTCTCTCAAAGTCTGTTAGTGAACGGTCACTGCGTGTCCGTGACTCAGCCTGGCCACAGACAGCAGGCCCTGCAGTTCTGTTGCCTCCTTTTCGCCAGGGACAGGACTATCTGGCATTTTACAAAAACGGATGATCAAAAGGGGACAGCGGCCAACAAAGATGACTCTGCCTCTGCCATAAAGAAATGGGAAGTGACGATGCTGGAAGTGAAATCTGAAGCAAACCTACATGGATTTAGAGAAGACAGAGCTGGCCATGGGGTGCTGGTATCAATCACTTAGAGGCTGTGGATACGCAGCCCCAGGGAGCGAGTGAAGGTGGCCTCACTGACATAAGTTAGGAAAGTGGCTTATTAAACATGAGGATACCCTGGGAGTGGGGCCAGCAAGAACCTTCACATTAAAGGAAACCGAGGAGATGTTTCATGACACTGAAGGTGGAGAAGGTAACATGTTGGAAGCTGGTCCAAACTGAGGAAGGGGTCTGACAGCTGGTCAAGGCATCCGGAAGATGCTCATCCCTTATCTTACATCACATGGGGACGAGTGGGCAAGCACGGTCACAGTACTCGTATTTTTCACAAAGAAATAAAACACTTCCACTCTCAGTGTTTCTGTTTTAAATTACAGTGTACTAAGTAAATGCGAAGAGTTGACTCATTGGAAAAAGACTTTGATGCTGGGAGGGATTGGGGGCAGGAGGAGAAGGGGACGACAGAGGATGAGATGGCTGGATGGCATCAGTGACTCGATGGACGTGAGTTTGAGTGAACTCTGGGAGTTGGTGATGGACAGGGAGGCCCGGCGTGCTGCGATTCATGGGGTCGCAAAGAGTCGGACACAACTGAGCGACTGAACTGAATTGGACTGAAGTAAATGTTTTACTTGATTTTTATGTCCATAGATATGTGTATATATGTATGTATATGTGCTCAGTCGTGTCTAACTCTTTGTGACCCCGTGGTCTGTAGCTCACCAGGCTCCTCTGTCCATGGGATTCTCCAGGCAAGAATACTGGAGCGAGTTGCCATTCTCATCTCCAGGGAAATGTTCCTGACCTGGGGATCAAACTTATGTCTCCTGCGTTGCAGGCAGATTTTTTACCACTGAGTCACCAGGGAAGCCCATGTATGTATATGTGTATGTATGAAACTGAACAAGACAATTTTAAATGTTTTGATAAAAAAAGCCATGGAACAACCATAAAATTTCCAACTGATTATTAATCATAATATTTCCAATTTAAATGACTGATTTTTAATATCTTTGCATGGAACCATGAAAGATGTCCAGTTTGCATCACATACAGTCCAAGAACTCATGTTGGCTCAGGTAAATAAAATACTGGGTATAAAAAGCAGTTATAGAATTCTTATTATCATTATTATGGTTTCATTGTTTTGACCAACTAAGTTTTAAATACCAATACTGAACTAATACGTCTTGTTAGCTAGACAAAGTATTATAGTTCAAGGCACAGGTAAGGTGACTCAAAAACTCCATGCCTCCCCATCAGATCAGCCTAAAAGAGATATGATTGCATTTTGTATGTTTAGAGCTAAGTTCAGAGCAGCGGGACAGAGAGATGAACAGACTATTACAACTGAATGAAAGTGAACTGGAAACTGCTCTGCTCCTGGTCAGACGCTGATCGGTGTGTGTGCTCTTGGGGAGCGTGCTTAACACCTTTGGGCGGAACACAGGAGATACTCTGAGGGAGACCCTCGGGCAAACCAGGTGAAGTATTTTTCCACTCCATTCTCAATGCCATCTCGTTCAGAGATTTGGAAGGAGAGACAGACTGGGTCAGCAAGTTCTGTTTAGGTGTGGGATGGAACCCAGCCCAGTCAGAATCGAGAAGTATAAACAAACACACAAAGATGCTCTTGTTCTTGCCTCACTCTTCAGAGCAATGCTGTGAAACAGGACTTTCTGCAGTGATGGAAAAGTTCCCTTTCTGGGCTGTCCGATACCACAGTCCCTAGTCATAGGTGAACACTGAGCCATGCAACGTGGTTAGTGCCACCAGGGAACTGAACCGCAAATTTTATTTCATTTCAGTTAATGCGAACAGTCATGGGTCTGCCATGTGACTAACAGCCCCTGTGACAGACAGCACAGCTTCAGAAAAAAAGGCACCAAGTTCATCTTTGGTGATCTGTTACTAGAAGACACCAAAAAACGCACTCATTTTGAAGGTCCTGCAGGCTTACCTTTGGAGCCACTTAGCACGAGGCCGAGCTCCGCGCAGACAGCAGCACAAGTGATCTCGTAGTCATGGCCTGTCAGAATGGCCCGCGGAGTGGCGGTCTCACCTTTTGGGGGAAAAAAGATAAAAAGAACACATTAATTCAAGTTCAGGTGGGGGGTGACCTCCCTCTACTCAGATTAAATCACCAATAATTTGCTCCTAATACCCATGATGCCTAACCTTTAATTTACAGCTTTGGAAAGAAACGTGTGTCAGCTGCTCAGTCGTGTCCAACCCATTTGCGACCCCATGGACTGTACCCCACCAGGTTCCTCTGTCCTGAGGATTCTCCAGGCAAGAATGCTGGAGTGGGTTGCCATGCCCTCCTCCAGGGGATCTTCCTGATCTAAGGATTTAATCCAGGTCTCCTACATTTGCAGACAGGTTCTACTGTCTGAGCCACCGGGGACTTTGACCCAAATCCTATTTTTAGGTGATGATCTGTACTCCATGCTAGACTTTGTTGCTCAATTTCTGAGCTTTACAGGATGATCAAGCAATGATAGTTTAAAACGGAAAAAAAATAACACAAAAATCTGCATTATAACTGCCTCAGATACTTTTGCAAATATAAATATGAGCCCTCTGATGAGATGATCTGTGGATGAACAATAATAAAGTACGGAATGTGGTGGCTTCCTCTCCCCGCCCCCTCAGCTGGCCCTACTCCTCCTGGGCCACTGAGACCCTTGTCTTGGTGAGGATGGTCTGAACTGCATTCATTGTGTCTCAAAGCAGCTCAATTCAGTTTAGTCGCTCAGTTGTGTCCAACTCTTTGCAACCCCATGACTGCAGCACGCCAGGCTTCCCTGTCCTTCATCATCTCAAACTCACGTCCATTGAGTCGGTGATGCCATCCAACCATCTCATCCTCTGTCGTCCCCTTCTCCTCCTGCCTTCACTCTTTCCCAGCATCAGGGTCTTTTCCAGTGAGTCAGTTCTTCCCATCAGGTGGAGTTTCAGCTTCAGCATCAGTCCTTCCAATGAATATTCAGGATTGATTTCCTTTAGGATTGACTGGTTTGATTTCCTTGCAGTCCAAGGGACTCTCAAGAGTCTTCTCCAACACCACAATTCAAAAGCATTAATTCTTTGGTGCTCAGCTTTCTTTATAGTCCAACTCTCACATCCATACATGACTACTGGAAAAACCACACCTTTGACCAGATGGACCTTTGTCAGCAAAGTAATGTCTCTGCTTTTTAATATGCTGTCTAGGTTGGTCATGGCTTTTCTTCTAAGGAGCAAACATCTTTTAATTTCATGGCTGCAGTCACCATCTGCAATGATTTTGGAGCCCAAGAAAATAAAGTCTGTCACTATTTCCATTGTTTCCCCATCTATTTGCCATGAGGTGATGGGACCAGATGCCATAATCTTAGTTTTCTGAATGTTGAGTTTTAAGCCAACTTTTTCATCCTCCTCTTTCATTCATCTTCATCAAGAGGCTCTTCAGTTCCTCTTCTGCCATAAGGGTGGTGTCATCTGTGTGTCTGAGGTTATTGATTTTTCTCCTGGCAATCTTGATTCCAGCTTGTCCTTCATCTAGCCTGGCACTTCCCATGATGTACTCTGCATATAAGTTAAATAAGCAGGGTGACAATATACAGCCTTAACGTACCCCTTTTCCTATTTGGAACCAGTCTGTTGTTCCATGTCCAGTTCTAACTGTTGCTTCTTGACCTGCATACAGATTTCTCAGGAGGCAGGTCAGGTGGTCTGGTATTCCCATCTCTTTCAGAATTTTCCAGTTTGTTATGATCCACACAGTCAAAGGCTTTGGCATAGTCAATAAAGCAGAAGTAGGTGTTTTTCTGGAACTCTCTTGCTTTTTCAATGATCCAACAGATGTGGGTAATTTGATCTCTCTGGTTCCTCTGCCTTTTCTAAATCCAGCTTAGACATCTGGAAGTTCCTGGTTCACGTATTGCTGAAGCTTGGCTTGGAGAATTTTGAGCATTTGCTAGTGTGTGAGATGAGTGCAGTTGTGTGGTAGTTTGAGCATTCTTTGGCATTGCCTTTCTTTGGGACTAGAATGAAAACTGACCTTTTCTAGTCCTGTGGCCACTGCTAAGTTTTCCAAATTTGCTGTCATATTGAGTGCAGCACTTTCCCAGCATCATCTTTTAGGATTTGAAATAGCTCAACTGGAATTCTATCACCTCCACTAGCTTTGTTCATAGTAATGCTTCCTAAGCCCCACTTGACTTTGCATTTCAGGATGTCTGGCTCTAGGTGAGTGATCACACCACTGTGTTATGACCAAATGCTGCTGGTCAAAAAATTAACTAGTGCTTTTTTATGATGGTTAATGTGTTCTCTGAAATGTCATACAAATTTATGTGCATGCCTGTGTTTTGGGGGTGGGAGGAAGGAAAAGAGGTTTTCTTGACAGCACACTGACCCACACCAGGAGAGCACCTCTCCTTTAAGCTCTCCTTTAAGACAGTCTGGCCTCTGTGCTCTGGGCCGCTCTGCCCCAGGAGCCTGCAGTTACTTCACGTCTGTCTGGTCGTCTCGCATAATTAACGCAGTGCGTTTACTGACTGCATGATGCAAGGTTAGGTCCCCACTGTGTCCTTCCTGGCTTTGGTGACTCTGGGTGCTTCTGAGTGAAAAGGTAGCATGTCAAACTCTGCACCACACTGGCTGCGCTCCATGCAGGTGCAGGAACTGGTTTGCATGCCGGGTGACTGACCAAGGAGCCTTCAAATGACATACCAAAAGGTCAGGGGGTAAGTGCAACAAGGGCCTGGTTTCTTTGACTCAGTTTTAAAACTTCTGGGGGGAGAGAATGGGCTTCCCAGGTGGCGCTACTGGTAAAGAGCCTGTCTCCCAATGTAGGATGTATAAGAGACATGGGCTCGATCCCTGGGTTGGGAATATCCCCTGGAGAAGGGCATGGCAACCCACTCCAGTATTCTTGCCAGGAGAATCCCATGGATAGAGCGGCCTGGCAGGCTATGGTCTATAGGGTTGTAAAGAATTGGACACAACCGAAGTGACTTAGCATGCAGCATGCATGCATGGGAAGAGAAACCCACCGTAATACAAAGTTAACTTCAGATTTTCCAAACCAGAAAGCATTTGTTACACAAGCAGCTATTTTTTTCCCTTTAAAAGTATATTAATTTGTTAGGAAGAGAAGCAAATAATGCAAACCTGTCTGAACTACTTAACCTTATGCTAGAGGTAAGTCTTGCCACTAAAAATAGAAATAATTTTTAAAAATTACCAATACTTTAACCCTGATTCATGGTTTCTTCCCCTTTCTCAAGACGCTCTATATTCCACAAAAATACCATATGATGTTATATTTTTGAAATTAGTGTCTAATTATATCTATTGGCAACTTTCTCAAAATCAAGAATTAAAATCATTAAGATCTAAGGAATATATTTTCATTGTAATTGTTCCTTTCTGTTTTCATAAGGTACTAATTTCTGGGATGCTGTCACTTAAGCATGCCAATGCTAACTTTTTTGTTTGTTTGTTTTCTAGATCTAAGAGTATTTTCTCAGAGACATGGAGAAGAAATGAGAAGATTGCTATCAATTAGATTTCTTTCTTTAACGTAAGAGTTGAAATACTGAGAATTTTCTAAGACTGTAAAGTTAGAGTTTAGGAAGCCTCATGATTTATCCCATAAAGTGAATTAAGATATAAGCATTCTTTTTTGTAAACTCATAATTAAGATTTTTGTAACTATGCTTTACTGACAAATACTAGTTTCTAATAATCCACACCGTACCAATCATTTTTCCCTCCACACATCAGAACACACAGGCACATACTGTGTCATTTCAAAACCGAAAGAGGTTTTTCTTTTCCTTGGGCTTGATCTCTAAATAAGACCTGTTCAGTGCTAGGACTCTGGCTTCAAAGTTTGGCAAAATGCTTCCTAACCCAGGAAGCAGATTAGACAGCTCAGGAAATACAGGGGGGAGAAAGAGGAAAAGGAGAGAAAAAGAAAAGAAAAACAACAAATTGAAAGCATAAGGGCAAACGATCATTGGGTTCTACTTAGGTAACTGGTTTCACTAGATTTTTTCCAGTAAAAAAATAAAAAAGCCCCTGCTACTGAACTTTCCCCCACTTCAGGAAACGCACATTAACAACCTCTACAAGTCCACGTACAACAATACAAGAAGAGAGATCATTTCCTCTAAGAAAAGCTATTTCCAGTCTTGTTTAAAGACTAAACTTCGTATTACCCTTTACTGTATGGGGTGAAGACAGGATACTCTTTACATTTTCTCATTAAAAAATATGCTCAAAATAAATACTGGGATTTTTGTAAGTTTCTATAAACCGAATGTTTTACATATTACAATTTCACTGTAGCAAACAGAATTATATGATGTGAGATTTAAGTCCAACAGGTCCAAAGTGGTAAGTTCAACAGATATTTTGGGGACCCCTTGGAATGAAATTATGAAGGCTAGACGTGATGATGGGGGAAGGGAAACGCAGACTTCATACTGGCTCACAGAATCTATTTATTTCTCTGTGGTTACATTATCCTGCAATATAGCAATAACATTCACATATCGATAACAATACATATACATGTCTATGTCTATGTGTTTGGAAAGCCTAGAAAGGAAATCTGGGAACCATGTAAGACTCGCACTGCAGCGCTCAGCTAAATTTGCCCCTCCCACTACCTATCAACATACAGAGTTAATACCTAGCAGGGAAATTCAGCTCAAATAAGACAACACTGGCCACATATTACCTTTTCAAAGACTCCAAAGCTATGGCCATCTTTCATCGAAGTCTCTAAACTGAATATAGAGCAGGGGGAAAATGTCTTCTGAAAAACATCGGGTTAATTCTTTGATAAAAATTTGCAGTAGTTAGTGGATACAAAAAGTCTTCACTTTTGCTTTCTGAGATAGTGGGATCTACCAAAAGCTATAGATCATAAAGCAGAACAGATTCCCTTAAGAACCTTTTAAAGTCTTACTGCTTGAAAAATCGTCAAGGCTTTCAATAAAGCTGAAGAGAAAAATTTATCTTGCTGCTAGTTTAAGGGGCTGCACTTAAAACTCTTCTTAAAGAAAAATAAAAAGAGAAAGAGGATAGACTTCTTGGACTGCTTTGAAAAGCTTGAGCAATTACTTCAAAGGAAAGGGTGTCTTTGTCCGGAGAGCAGGTTTATGACTACTGATGCAAAGCCTAACCAGAGGCTGAAAAGGACACTCAGTGCATCTTTATGGATGGCCTTAAAGGAAGATGAGCAAGTCAAAGGAGATTAAAGGCTCCAAATCCTGCCACAAACACCAGGACACATCAGTTTTTACAGATGTGCTTTTCTCAGTACATAACAGGGAATATCAGTTACTAACTTACAGACGCCATTATAACAATCCAAGTTTCATTTAAGCAGCACAAGATCTCCATAATACCCATTAAGCATTTATATTCGACCTATGTTTTAAAATATTAGGTGAAATGTTTTACACCATTAGGCAGAATAACAAATGCTGCTATTAAATGTGTTTCTTTGGTGCTCTCATAACACTAAGTGTATTTCTTCATCAAATGGACTCTGAACCACTTAAAGTTATACCTGAAAGAAGAGACGGAGGAAACAGTAATTTCTCTGGTATCCTGTTCATAAATATCCAATGAGAAAAATATTTCAAAAGATCTGTATCCATTAAGGCAAAGAGAATTAATAAGCCAGGTAAAAATAGCCCTGACATCTATTTCTGGCAAACTTTGACTTGCATTTTTAAAAATGAATAAAGTTCTTGGTATTTTGGCTATCATCTCCTCAGTCTTAATGAAAATTAAATTACTTTCAAAAGGCACTGCAAAGTTCTCATTAGCAGTTGAAGTACGTTGTTACTAGCAGAGAGAATCCACTTCATTCATTTACCATTTTCGTACCATCTATCATGAAATGAAGAGCAGGTCAACATTTCCTTAGTTTTAGTTTTACAGAAGTAAAATTAGCTCTTTCAATTAAAACTTAAGTTTAACTACTCCCGGGACAGAGGTTAACATTCCCCATTTGTTTATTCATTCATTCCTTTAACTCCTTCACTTTAATATAACATTTACTGAGTATGTATTATGTGCAATGCACTGTGGAAACAAAGGCAAGAAAATATGACCCTGAATGTGTAAATGATTTGATTTTAAATGGTCACTGGATAAGGTTTTGTTGACCTTACTATAAGCCTGCTAATTACAAATATCTATTATTGGGAAGATCAAAAAGCTGCACTGAAGTCCAAACTATTTATTATAACTTAATTTTTATACAAAATACGTATTTACCGTCAACTAATAAGGTTTTTCGGAGAAGGCAATGGCACCCCACTCCGGTACTCTTGCCTGGAAAATCCCATGGATGGAGGAGCCTGGTAGGCTGCAGTCCATGGGGTCGCTAAGAGTCGGACGCGACTGAGCGACTTCACTTTCGCTTTTCACTTTCATGCATTGGAGAAGGAAATGGCAACCCACTCCAGTGTTCTTGCCTGGAGAATCCCAGGGACGGGGGAGCCTGGTGGGCTGCTGTCTCTGGGGTCGCACAGAGTCGGACACGACTGAAGTGACTTAGCAGCAGCAATAAGGTTTTTAAATAAAAACAACCAATATAATTTTCCAGGTTAGCAAAATCTAATACCCGTCTGACCTCTTAGAGACATAAAACAAAATATGAGACCTTGCTTTAAAAAAAAATCACTTCAATAGAGTATTTATTTTGAATGAAAATGTAAATTTAAGGACCTAAATATATAATTATTACATATATATATAGGTTTAAGAAAATCTAAGTATTATATATACTTGCCATTTCCTAAAACTGGATACTTCTGTTTTGCACATCTTTTATTCCATTTTAATTACATTTTTACTATAAAGCATTCATCAATGAAAAAATTCATATGAAAATTGAAGGCTAAGGTTTCTCATGTGGCTCATCATAATGGTACATCAGGAGAGGAAATGGTTTTTGTGAAGCAGATGAGGTTAGTTGTTAAATGTTTCTTAAATCTTTCCATTAACTTTCTAATTTTTAAATTGGAATGATAACACTACATTTTAATTATACAGTTCAGTTCAGTTCAGTCGCTCAGTCGTGTCCGACTCTGTGACCCCATGAATCACAGTACACCAGGCCTCCCTGTCCATCATCATTTCCCGGAGTTCACGCAAACTCATGTCCATCAAGTCGATGATGCCATCCAGCCATCTCATCCTCTGTCGTCACCTTTTCCTCCTGCCCCCAATCCCTCCCAGCATCAGAGTCTTTTCCAATGAGTCAATTCTTCGCATGAGGTGGCCAAAGTATTGGAGTTTCAGCTTTAGCATCATTCCTTCTAAAGAACACCCAGGGCTGATCTCCTTTAGAATGGACTGGTTGGATCTCCTTGCAGTCCAAGGGACTTTCAAGAGTCTTCTTCAACACCACAGTTCAAAAGCATCAACTAGAAATTATTTAAGACTTGGTCTATTTATACCATCTCTACCAACCTTTCTTCCTCTTTTCCTTTCACTATGGATTTTTTCCATTGTTTTGAAAACATGTTGATTTTGTTGAACATATACATTACAGAAAACAAGTCATGGCTGCATTTAGAATATGACAACCAACAATAAAATCTGGTAGCTTCCTCTTGTAAATATTAGAATTATTAATATAAGACAGTATAATGTTGATTTAAAACTCAATAATACTAAGTTCTTGATTTATAACCTTTCTCCTTTCTATGATATATACTATATATATACATCATATAAGTTTATATGAACTTGGGCTTCCCTGGTGGCTCAGAGGTTAAAGCATCTGCCTGCAATGTGGGAGACCTGGGTTCGATCCCTGGGTCAGGAAGATTCCCCTGGAGAAGGAAATGGCAACCCACTCCAGTATTCTTGCCTGGAGAATCCCATGGACGGAGGAACCTGGTGGGCTCTCAAGAGTCTTCTCTAGCACCCCAATTCGAAAGCATCAGTTCTTCAGCACTCAGCCTTCTTTATGGTCCAACTCTCACATCCGTACATGACTACTGGAAAAACCATAGCTTTGACTATATGGACCTTTGTTGTCAAAGTGATGTCTCTGCTTTTTAATATGCTGTCTAGGCATAGAAAAAAGTCTGGAATGATAACTAGTAAATGTAAGCAATCTCTTCCTGCCCTCAATCTAGTAAGTTCTCATAGTTCTAGAAAGATCTAGAAAGTAGAGGCATACTAATATTCTCTCTGTGCCTCATCTATAAAACAAGAATAACAACAGGACTGGGCTGCCCACGTGGCTCAGTGGTAAAGAATACGCCTGCCAATGAAGGAGATGCAAGAGATATGGATTTGATCCCTGAGTTGGGAAGAGCCTCTGGAGAAGGAATCCCC
This sequence comes from Bubalus kerabau, assembly GCF_029407905.1. Classification (NCBI taxonomy): domain Eukaryota; kingdom Metazoa; phylum Chordata; class Mammalia; order Artiodactyla; family Bovidae; genus Bubalus; species Bubalus kerabau. The sequence continues at coordinate 11,620,898 of NC_073639.1, read as the reverse complement.
ACTCCAGTATTCTTACCTGGAGAATCTCATGGACAGAGGAACCTGGTGGACTACAGACTGTGAGGTTGCAAAGAGTCCAACACGACTGCACACGCACACATGACACACACATGCGCAACACCAGGACTACCATGAGGACTGACGAGCTACTATGTAAAGTGCTGGAGCTGTGCCCAGCGTGCAGGGAGCACTCAATGAACACCAGCTAGCAGCGGCAGGATGATGCATATTTTCACCCTCTGTTGCTCACCTCTTTTTTCTAGCAAAAGTACAATATCTGATCCTGTGACACATAAACACCAATTACAAATGGTTCTTATTACTATTTTTCCCGTCAGGGAGGAAAATATACCTTCATTTCTAGAAAGTAGACTATGATTTCTCCCATTCCTCTTTTTCTTAGATTTTCCAACGTTCTCTAACAATCCATTTAATTCTGATACAGCCAGAGCATGGAGCTGAGAGCAGGAAGGGAAGGTACATTACAATAACTAGGTATTTTCCTACCCAGTAAAATATATTTATTGTCTCATTATCAGAATAATATATGCTCATTATAAAGCATTCATATAATTTAGTAAATTATGAAGAAGAAAATGAAAAAATACCTCTAAGTTCCACTAGCTAAAATGACCATTGCTTACATTTACCAGTTATTATTTCAGACTTTTTTCTAGCCTAGACAGCATATTAAAAAGCAGAGACATCACTTTGACAACAAAGGTCCACATAGTCAGAGCTATGGTTTTTCCAGTAGTCATGTATGGATGTAAGAGTTGGACCATAAAGAAGGCTGAGTGCTGAAGAATTGATGCTTTTGAACTGGGGAGCTGGAGAAGACTCTTGAGAGTCCCTCAGACAGCAAGGGGATCAAACCAGTCAATCCAAAAGGAAATCAACCCTGAATATTCATTGGAAGGACTGATGCTGAAACTGAAGCTCCAATACTCTGGCCACTTGATGCGTGAGCCCACTCCTTAGAAAAGACCCTGATGCTGGGAAAGCTTGAGGGCAGGAGGAGAAGTGGGCGACAGAGGATGAGATGATTGGATGGCATCGCTGACTCAATGGACATGAGTTTGAGCAGACTCTGGGAGATAGTGAAGGACAGGGAAGCCTGGCGTGCTTCGGTCCATGGCATCGTGAAGAGTTGCATACGACTGAGCAACTGAACAACAGCAATATACAACACAGTATACAAAGCATACACTTACCGACACAAATATTTAAAATATGTCTTATTATATCTGTAGTTTGGTGATCTCTGACACTTACCAATTCAGAGAGCATATACTTTCATGTCAATATCACAATTCATAATACATTAATGGCTATACAGTCTTCCATCATGTGGACATATCAAACTTAACTTGTGTACTTCTTTTATCCTAGTTTTTTGAGACTTTTCACTTGCCAATTCCCCACAGGCAGGCTGGTCTTTGGCTCTAATTCTTTGATAGCTTCTGTAGTTGCATATGTGTGTCTGGAAACATCAACATTATAAAACTCTGCCTCCAAAGAGAATGTAGATACTTAGAAAAGTTGTTGAAATCTTATCCATATTTGTTGATGTTTAATATTATGATTTTTATAAATACGAAAATAAAAATGGATAACTATTTTTATCTATCTATCCTAAATTTCCAAGTCACATAAAATTCTTTGTAATTTGTCCTCCTTAACATTTTTAACTGGAGAAGGAAATGGCAACCCACTCCAGTATTCTTGCCTGGAGAACCCCATGGATTCCAGAGGAGCCTGGTGGGCTACAGTCCACGGGGTCGCAAAGAGTCGGCCACGACTGAGTGACTTCACTTTCACTTTAACATTTTTAACATTTGCTAAAGATACATAAGTAAGGCATTAATGAAAAGTATAGAGGATTTTCACATTTTTAGCAATTTGAAATACCTGGATTTGACACCAAAGGCAAAGACAACAAAAGCAAAAAATAAACAAGTGAGATTACATCAAGCTAAAAACCTCTGGACAGCAAAGGAAACCATCAACCAAGTGAAAAGGCAACAGACGGAATGGGGGAAAATATTTACAGATCATAATACCTGAAAAAGGTTAATATCCAAAACACATGAAGAATTCACATAACTCAAGAGAAAAATCTAACTTAAAAACGGACAGAGGATCTGAATAGACTTTTTTTTTTTTTTTTTTTTACAAAGAATACATACAGATGGCTAAGAAGTACAGAAAAGGGTAACTCAACATCACTTATCACCAGGGAAATGCAAACCACAATGAGATACCCTCACATCTGCTAGACTGGCTTTATGAAAAGGACAAGAAATAACAGGCTTTGATAAGAAAGTGGAGAAAGGGGAATCCTTGTGCCCTGTTGGTAGGAATGTAAATTGGTACAAACACTATAGAAAACAGTATGCAGTTTCCTCAAAAAATTAAAACTATAACTACCATGTGATCCAGCAAGTTCACTTCCAGGTATAAACGAAAGCACAAATTCGAGAAGATACTTGCACCCCATGTCCACTGCAACATGATTCACAATGGCCAAGACATGGAGACAGCCTAAGTATCCACTGATGGATGAATGGATGGACGGAATGCTACACACACGCATGCACACACACGTGCGTGCACACACACACACACAGTGGAATATTAGTGCTACACACACACGCACACACACACACACAGTGGAATATTAGTCATAAAAAATAAGTGAAGCCTGCCATTTGTGGCAATATGGATAGACTTTAAGGGCATTATGATAAGTAAAATAAGTCAGACAAAAACAAATACTTTATGATCTCATTTATGTGTAGAATTTTAAAAACAAAAAACACTAACTTCAAAGATACAGAGAACAGACTGCCAGAGGTGGCTGCCAAAGGTGGAGAGTGGGAAAAATGGGCAACAGTGGTCTAAAGGTACAAACTCACTTACAAAATGAGTAAGTCTTGGGAATTTAATGTAGAGTACTCTCGCCTGGAAAATCCCATGGACGGAGATGCCTGGTAGGCTGCAGTCCATGGGGTCGCTAGAGTCGGACACGACTGAGTGACTTCACTTTCACTTTTCACTTTCATGCACTGGAGAAGGAAATGGCAACCCACTCCAGTGTTCTTGCCTGGAGAATCCCAGGGATGGGGAAGCCTGGTGGGCTGCCTTCTGTGGGGTCGCACAGAGTTGGACCCGACTGAAGCGACTTAGCAGCAGCAGCATGGTGAGTATAGTTAATAATCATGTTCAGTCACTCAGCTGTGTCCAACTCTTTTTGACCCGATGGACTGTAGCCTGCCAGGCTCCTGTGTCTATGGATTTTTCAGGCAATAACACTGGAGCAGATTGCCATTTCCCCCTCCAAGGGATCTTTCCGACCTAGGGATGGAACTCACATCTCCTCTGACTCCTGCATTGGGAGGCAGCTTCTTTTCCACTGACCCACCTGGGAAGCCCATTTAATAATACTGTATTGTATATTTGAAAGTTGCTGAGAGAGTGGATCTTAAAAGTTCTCACATTGGGAAAAAACAGTGTAACCGTGTGGTGATGGATGTTATTTAGATAGTGTGGTGATCCTTTGCAATTATACAAATATCAAATCATGATGTTGTACATCTAAAACGCATATAATGTTAGATGCCAACTATATCTCAATTAAAAAAAGAGAAACTTCCTGACCCTGCTCACCCTAAGGAAATATAAAAGCATTCTCTCAATTGTAGAAAGTTGTAAGCTATGAGAATAAAAGCTAAAAAGCTCAAGAGTAATGAAGACCTGAGCCATGAGAGGCAGAAGGAATTCTAAGGATTTTTTTCCCTGTGTAATTTGCTGTATGACTCAGGGAATTCAAACCAGGGTTCTGTACCAACCCAGAGGGAGTGGGAAGGGGTGGGAGGTAGGAGGGAGGTTCAAGAGGGAGGGGACATATGTATACCTATGGCTGATTCATGTTGATGTATGGCAGAAACTCTTACCATATTGTAAAACAATTATCCTTCAACTAAAAATAAATAAATTTAATAATAAATAAAAGCAACAAAACAAAAACCACTTCAAATCCAAAATACAAAGTTTGACCAAACCCATTTGAATGTGAAAAAATTACTTTTAAAAACAGGGCAACTGTAAAAGAAACCATCAGGGACATTTACTACCTAATTTCATATAAAAGCGTGTCTGTTCACGAATTCTCAGGACTAAGGCATAATGTAAGGCACATATGCACAAAGATGTCATATAACTTCTCTAAAGAAGCAAACTCTTTGAAAGTCAATCTAATATGTTGTTCCAGGAGGTCTTCATTAACCATATCCTTAGTAGTTCTACAATAATATACATCCCCCACACAACATTCTAAAAGCAGAAGACTCCTGACTTTAGGCTTAAAAAAGGAAGAGAGGGGAGGAAGTAGCTTGAAATTTCAGAGTACATCCAGTCTCAGTTAAATGAAAGGAGACATATTTACAGTTTTCTTTGAGAGCCTACACTTCATTGACTATAGAGAATTTGTAGCTTCTAACTAATGGGTAATTCCCGCCATTGTTTGAAATTAAATTTCCTATCTGAGCATAAAGTATTAGACAATTTTCTTTGGTGTCGCACTATTAAAGTGTTCATATGAAGATACCCAGTTCCAATTTGAAGGGATAAATCATCTGTTCTTCTGTTCTCATATTTATATGGCAAGAACCCATGGGTTGAATGGTAAAGTCATTTTTTTCTGCAACTAAACAAGGTAAATAAATGTGATATATTGGCACATCACCCCACCACTCTGCATATGGTGCACATTAAGGCTGTATTCATTTGCCATATGAATATAATTCCTTTTACCACATCTACTATTAGTTACAAGCAGTAAATACAGAGTTGTTTTGCTGGAACGGGAGGGCCTGCATTACATCATGGGGCACCAAACATCCTGGCCCTTCTGGAGAATTTCATAGACATAGCTTTAATGTCACCTGAACTTGAACACTGCCAACATATTGCTTCAAACCATGCTTGATGAATTCTTCAAGGAAAAAGGGGAAATACAGGGCAATCTTAGTGCAATAGCGCAAACCACAAGGAATGTTCTTGATGAGATATATATGGAAGAAGCCATGTTCTAGACAAAGAATCAGATTGAGTCATATCCCAGATATAAAAAAAAAAGTTCCAAACACTGCTTTCATAGTAGCTGTGAACATAAGGAAACTAAAGTTAAAATATCATCCAAACAATTTCCTCCAACTGTAGCCTACTGAAGACCTGTGATTAATAAGAGTTCTTCTTATTACAAACTGTGATGCTTTGTTTCATTAGGTATATATCGTGCTTACTTTTTCCTTAAACAAAACACTGATTATAACAGTCCAAATGCAGGTTAGTGCAGGGCCAAAGAAGAAAGAATGTTATTTCTTTTACAAACTCATACAGTTCAACACATATGTACATATCTTGACATTTGTGAACCATAAATACTATACCACAGGCAATTAAAACAAAGTACACCTGTTTTAACAAGTACTGATTTTTAGAGCTATCAAGCCCCCCAATGCGTCCAGCAGATGGCGCTCTAGGACACCTACTTCTCGTGTCACATCCACCTATATTCTGGCAAGACAAAGAATAAGGATTTATCGGTAGCTTCAGTAAAGCGTAGTAGGCTTTATTATAAAAAGAACATAATTCCTAAATATGTGCGCAAAAATATACATATGCATAAGCACATGTGCACAGAGACAACCAGTAAATAAGTCACACCTGGACATACTGTGATACCACTTTTCTTAAAGACTTGATGAGTAGTCTATGTATATCAGTGGTATTTATGGTTACATGGCAAGATCATTCTAAATTCATTAAAAAAAAATTTAGAATGCCTTAAAGTTAGAATTCATTTTTAATTATAGCAGGGATGTCTCATTAGGGTGATACTAGTAAAATTAACAACAGTAGGATTTACGGTAATGACTTAAGTGATTGATGAGAGTGTAACAAAATGAAGTTTTCGACAGAGAAAAAGCAGGGCAGCCATGGCATACAGTACTTTAAAAAACAGCTCTGTGGTCTGTTAGTGCTAGCCTTATGGTTAATAAAACCTTCTTTCTAATTAATGGTGCTGAAATATTCTTAACAGAATCTTGTTATGAAAAAAACTTTTTTTTTTTCCAGCAGACGCCATTCCTATAAAGGAGAAAGCTGATATAGATTAGCATGTCTGATTGCAAAGAAGAAAAAAAATGCCACCTTTCAATCAAATCAAAAACAGAATGTGAGAATGGAAAACTACTTTACTGAAATACTACACACACCATCTATGCAACACCTCACAGTCAGCGACTGTTTGTTTCTAAAGCTATTCAACTGTGACTTTTAAAAAAATTACTCAGATACCTAAAAATGCTTAATAAGCACTTACATTTAGATGCTTAATGAGAATTTGATTTTAAGTTTATGATCTAATACAATACAAAAACGGTGAATAACTCTTCTGTGAGTTTTCATTTTGATTACAAGATCATTTTAAAGTTTAAAGTAGTTAAATGTCAATTGAATGTATCAGGGAACATTTTCTTCAAAATTTGGAAATGTGCAGTCTGGATAGCATTATTGTGAAGGAAAAATGAGTATTCCAGGAAAGCATTTTGGTGGACAAAATCCAGTTTTAAACATAAAGGGTATGAGGGCAAAGAGATATGCTTTCATGCAGAAAACATCTTTTTTTGAAATGTTCTTGGTTAATTTTATTTAAAAAATCCACAACTAAATGGAATCCTATCTTAATTTTTCTTCTCATTAAGAAAACTGCATTCCACAGGAGGTAACTATCACAAGACAATAGAGTCAAAAATGAAAAACTATCTGTCATACAGGAAAACAAGGCTTTTGCTATATAACCTAGTCAGATTTCATAAAACATATGCATCCTTTTAAAAGCCTCATGTTATACTATATACAGGTTTTATCCAGTTTGAATTAGCATGATTTTGCCTGAGTAATGTGCTTATTAACACTAGATAACATGAGTTAAAAAAAAAAAAAAAACAACTAATAAACCTAATCAACTTTACATACAGCACTAACATTAGATTTGTAGGTAATGCCATAGGCTTATGACACTAGCAAGTAAAATTGCTAGCTTATTGTTATGATTTTTGAAATAAATAAGTAATATGCTTGGATGAGGCCTATAAAATGCAGGAAAGGCAATCAGTCTAGTTTTTTTTTTTTTTTTTGAAAATTACCCATTTTCTTTCCAAGAGAAAAGTCTAAATTCAAAACTTTAAGTTGAGGCACTGTATGTATCTACAGACCACGTCGGAGTTATGTATATAAAAGCCTGGCTATCTCTTAAATGTCAATTCATCCAAGAGCTACAACATAGAAGTAAGCATAATTTAAAATTCTTCATCCAAAAATCTGTGACTTCATGTGGAGCCATCAATGAGCCACAGGCTTAAAAAATGTGAACCAGCTTGCATGAGTGCTTAAAACAGCTCACACGCAGTACAGATGTCTTTGTTTTTGTTTGTCATTGTCTTTTGAAAAGCTTACACTGGTTTATTCATTTTTCCATTCTAATGTGTGAAATTCTCATTATATGAAAAAGTGCCTATTTGTCTTTTTCTCAGATTCACCCTTCAAAGTTAAAGCAAAATTCAGTTGGGACATCAGACATTACAGAAGGACCCCAAAGGATGAGGTTCGCTGTGAGAAAGGTAATTTATCAAGAGTCATTACACTTCTTTAAAATTTTTATCAGATGTGCTGTTAAGTTATTCTTTTATTTTTTCCCTTGCATTACCAGCATTACTAGGAGTTAATGTCCACCACACTGCAGACAATGAGAAGGCATAGATGAAGTGCTTTATGGAAAATACAACATTATAATATCTACTCTAATACCAGCAAGATGGTGTTCGTGTGGTGATTTATTTGCTCTGAAGCGTTCTGTGCTTCTGATAACACCTTAAGTCGGTTACTATCGTTGCTTTCATTTTACAGACAAGACAGCACAGCACAGCATAGAACTTAGCTGTGTCTTACTCTAAACTCCACGATATGGTCAGTCCTACTTGATTCATTTTTATAATGTCATGGAAATAAAAAAATCATCTTTAGGTTGATTTATAAGGTATTTAAATATATATATTTATCCTTTCTAGAAAAGCTGAATATTTCTAAAATACATTTATTTTAAAATACACTCAAATCTCTGAAATGTAACAACAATTACACATTAACTGCAGCTAGAAAGCCTTTAGCTACTTTTCGAAATACCCATTAGTAATGACATAGAGAACACGGTTAGGTCAAGGAAGTTACAAAAAAAAAAAAAGAACAAAATTTTTTTTCGTTTGGATTGCTATGTGTGCATGAAACATCTCACACTATTTTAAAGCAAAGTTCTTCCTAAATATTTTCACATAAATAACAAAATGGTATGCTTATTGTCTATGTCAAATCTAGGTTTGTCTGAGACAGTTTAGTGGATCTCAATAACTGAGTTTATGGAAACAGGGAAAAACGAAATTGAAAGTAGTCGCTCATCTTAAAAGGCCAGAAAAGGAGGAAGGAACAGAGTATGAGGCTCCACAGAGAAAAGGACATGAAGCACTTCTCAAAAGAATGCGAAAAACAAAGTTCCCTGAAGCTTACAAATTTAAAGTTATTACTTTAATTACATATAGAACAGAGATGTTGTGTACATACGTGAAACACACACATGTCCACACTAACCTCCCTATATAGGCACACACACTAAAGTTGCTCTGACTACTATTACCCATAGCATCAAAGCCGTAAAGTTACTTTTCACATTTAATTTGTGTAGGGAATTGTCCATGTTTTGATTAAGAAATACATATTAGAGGTTCATAAAATAAAAACTTTGATTCACCATCACACCAAACATAATACATACAAAGCAGAAACAGGGTTGGTAAAAATACTTTGCATATACTTCTTTTAAAACTGTACTGGCTGTTGAGTAAATTTTTAAAAAAGGTTTCACTTTCATACAAATAATATACATTTAATAAGCACAGCTTTAATAAGTCAATTCAAAATATGATGGACTTAACATAATCAGGCTGTTTTATAATTTGGGACTGAGTGACAGAAGTAAGTATCATAGTATTCAGGTAATCAGCAATACCGTGATCCTTCCTTAGCCAAATAAATTGCAACTTGCTTTAAATTAATAAACTGTAAATATTTAAGAGCAGTTAAAATGCTCTACCTATGAAATAAAAAATATAATGCTATTCTTGCAGGATCTCTTCAGTGTTGTCATAATCATTTTAATTAAATTCTCGTTTTTCAGGTGGTCCTTTTAATTGTTTTTTCCTACTTCTTAATGTGTTTTTCTAAAGCCATTTCTTTTCTGCAGCTGTGTGTGATTGGTTTTAATGGTAGCTGCTTCCTTTTTTGCCTTCTGTGAATTACAATTTTAAATGGTTACACATTTTTTGTTTTACTGCCTTCAGCATAGTTTCATAAAGATGTTTAAGGCTGTTGGTGAACATTTTCATTTCCCATTTGAGAAACCAACAGCCAATTTGAATATTCCATATTGGCCTTTTATGACCCGTTTTATCTTTTAATATGTAAATGAAAGCATATTTTTTCTAAAGACTGGTTTGTTTCCATGAAATTATAATTTTTTTTGCTCTTTAAAATAGGAATTCAATAAACAATATGTGATTGCTCTTTTACATTATATCTTATTGTTTGTGAATTAAACTCTTCTGTTTTATTTGGTGACAGCCATTTCCAAGGAAGGACTAGCATTTTCAGATAAGAATAACCAAACACATGAAAATGAGATTTTATCCTTGAATTTGAATTATCATTGGTCACAAAATGTTAATAACAAGGTTATCTAGAGCTTTCTTAAATTATAACTAAGAAATTAAAATTACTTGATACTTCAGTTTCACTTTCCCCATGATGAAATAGGTAAAACTTCACTGCAAAATGTTATTATACATCACTTGTAAAAGTTTACTTATAAATTGTACTTACTGCCTGGGTTATCTCCAATACCACTGCTTTTTCCATTCCAGTACCAGAGCAGAAGGGTTGCATCACGTGACCCTGACAGAATGTAGCAATTTCCCCCGATATACGACTCCGAACGAGTGAGGCAAGTGACGACATCCCAATGGCCAAACACCACTTGGATCAATTTTCCTGAAATACAAAACAAGTTTCTTTTAAACTGCTATTTAAAAAAACTGAAAAACTTTGCAGTGATTGTTTACCTTTTAAAAAGATAATGAAGATAATGAAGTTGTATTAACTCATATTCTGATAATTCAGATTTTATAATAAAATTCGACCTGGTTCAACCTAAAAGTTTTCTTTGAATAATTAACGACAACAAAAAGAATCAATTGAACAGTGATAGTAACATTTTTGAAAGACATATGTTAAAACTATTTCAACTAATAATATTATTATACATGGCTCCTAGGAATTACAAATGAATTATGTCTACTGATTAAAGCAGACTCAAGAGAACCCTTATTTGGAACCATTTCAACAATTTATTAAGTTACTCTAAATGATTCAAAACAAAGCAAAACTTAGTTGCCTTTCTGTAAGTACTCTATCACTCAGACTTCACTAATATAAACCTATCTCTGAATCCGTAAAGGCAATTTATTTCTTCTTCTCTTCTCTGAAGTCATCTGCACAAAGAAACTATAAACCACATCCAAGAGTTTCTGCTTTTCAAATCAGGATTACATGAGCTAAATTTTGATAAAAGGACTAATATATTGTGACTGCAATTTGAGCTAGTGATTCTTTCTTTAATTGTCTGAATGAGGAAAACTCCTGAGGAGAAGGGAAATTAAGATGACAGTTTACCAGTAATGACTGGGGAGGGGGGACCCAGTAAACTTACCATATATCTAGGATGTCAAGCACAGGATGAACTGCTCACATAACAGTGTCAGAAAAAAGTAAAGGTCCCACCTTTTAGATTTTTTGTTTAATCAGATACGGTGTTTGTAATTCATACAAACTTGTCTAAAGAATTACATAGCTGTAACAGCTCTTCTACTCTACCCTGACCAGTTTCTAGCTAACATTTCTCTCTGAAATGTCTACAGAATCTACAAATTATAATGTCATAGAATGTCTACCTTTAATACTCAGCATGAATGCTTTTATTTTTTCAAATAAGCATTTTTGTAGGGTCATAAAAAATACAATTCAGATGTTCAAGATAAAAACCATTAAGCTGGAAAAAAATTAGTATGCCTAAAATGTTTATATGTTTAACTTGGAACAGATCGTAGCCTATCAAAACCTTAAGGTCTCAACTAAGTATTGGTATCTATATGTATTTAATTTTTCAAGATAATAAATATAACTAAAAGTATTTCCACTAAATTTTTTACATTATTGATTTAAATTAACCCAAAGATATTATAAAGTCTGCAAATTTAGAAATAAATACTGCTTCATCCACATCAGATGGGAAGTCAAATACAGTCTTTTCCCTTGCCCATAGTGTTCTAATAGTAACTTAAGAAAGATTCATAGTATTCTCAAACTGCAAAACTGATTAAAGTACACTTTTGTTTCCTATGGAAAAAGACTTTAGTCAAAGCAGGTATTTTAACTAGTAAGTGTTAAAAATGTTCACTTCTGAATTTCTCCAGCCTTTTAAATTAACACCAGAACGTTTCATTTTAAAAATTAACTTTATCAATAAAGAATATGATAAGGACTCAAGACTTTCTAGAATTAAAAAATGGAAAGAAAATTAAATATTAAAAATATAATAATTTTTTATCATTTCCAATTTATATGAAGGACAAAGTAGAGAGGTTTAGTGGTAGAATGGCTGGAGTTAGAGGGAAGAGCTAACTAAGGACGAGATAAAGGCAGCTGAATGTACTCTTACTACAAGTTAGGAAGTGACAGTCGCTCAGTCGTGTCAGGCTCTGTAACCCCATGGACTGAAGCCCACCAGGCTAACCTGTGCGTGGGATTCTCCAGATAAGAATATTGGAGTGGGCAGCCATTCCCTTCTCCAGGGGATCTTCCTGACCCAGGGCTCAAACCTGTGTCTTCTGCATTCCAGGCAAATTCTTTACCGTCTGAGCCATCAGCAAAGAAGTACTAATTAGGAAAGTGAAAGCTAAATCATAAGTTGTAACTACTGAAAATGCTGAACACCCCATAATGTGATTATGCTTTTGATCACAGAGTATGTACAGTGACTCCTGCCTCAGCCTATACTAAATGCTGAGAGCATGTCAACTATACGAGTGATTTAAATAGGTTACTTAAAGCAGACTCATTTAAGATTTGACAACCATCAATTCAGTGGGCTGTAGAAGTGAAGATGAGCAAAGTAATACATCTAGGTATGTGAGGTCTGTGGCATAAACAGAAAACCCAAATGCTGCACGTACACCAGGCGGCCTGCGAAAGAGCAACTATCTGCTTGGTAACCAGCTCAGTTTCCAGCTAGTGAGAACAAAGGGGAAAGTTTTAGCTGTAAAAGTGGGACGGATTAAAAAGACTGTCAGAATTTCTCAAGACACGTAATAATTTGTTACTTGTCATTAATTAAGTCATCATTCTATGTCTACAATGTCAGCGTTAGGAACATGTATATTCAAACTGGGGTTTCTTTTTTAATTAAAATTTCCTAGTGTTTCAATTTTTGCCCCTAAAAGTTATCACACTTATTTTTCATTCAACAAACATTTACTGAGCACCTACCAACTGCCGAGCATTAGATCTTCTTACTTGTATATAGTGGCAAACAGAGAAACGGTTCCTGCCCTCATCAAACAAACAGAAACAGACATGTAACTGTGACTAGTGTTAACTACTAGAAAAGAGGAGAGAGAAAAACAGGAGAGAACAAACTTAGACTGGGCATCAGGGAAGACTGAGATGACGGGGCGACAGGTAAGTACTTACATCTAAAGAGTTTCATGTTTTAATACAAATTAACTTCATTCTCCACAATTTATACTGTGGGCTCAACTCTGGAAAACATTATTTTTTTTTTCCAGTTTGCTTTTTCCTGTCTGGCAGTGTTCCTCCGCAATATTTGTTATTGCTATGAGGTGGAGGTTCACTCCTCCTAAATAAATCACACCATATAAATACCTGCTGTTCTTTTTGGTAAATTATTTTCTGATAATCTCATAAGTGTTCCTCAAGCTTTATTTTTTGTTTCCTTTAATACCAGTCCACCTCTCCACACACTAATATCAAATATTACCACAAGCACTAGAATATCCTTTTTTTGACAGAACAAATTTTCTAGTTAATGTTTTATTTGACAGCTGTGCTACAAATAAAAAAAAAAAATTCAAGCTCAGGACTCTGCACACTGAATCTAAAGTGTGGCCTGAAAATAATTCCTACTGCCGAGGGAAGGTTTTATTGTTGCCTCTGCTGCTCTGGTTGTGTCTTGAAAACATGATTTATGTTTAAAGAATTTCCTGCTACAACCATGTTTCTCTCTACCCCCACCTCCCCACCCCGCCAAATCTAATAAGAGAAGGATTTTTTTTTGGCTTACGTGCCAAAATATAATTGAATTCAACACCTGTGATAGCTCTGCCATTATATATTATTGATCATACAATTTTTCTGCTAAACTTCTCTGCTAAACTTAGGAGAAAACATTTAATATTCCTATCATCATGAAGACACTAACACATTTAAAATTTAAATAATTTTAAATAAAATTTGCATCAGAGTTTGTATACAAGATATTAAGAAAGGTATTAGATTTATCATATGAGAGTTTTTTCAAAGCTTTCCTGGAAAGTATAAATATTTTTGGTATACGTGTTCGGTCCCACTGAAATGAAGTTTAAAATGAGACTTCTTTCTTATCAAAGTGTTTTATACATACACGCACTTGTGCACATTTTAAAAAACAATAAAGTAGAAGGCTTTTGGAAAGAGAGAAAGGAATGCCATCTAGTTTATTAAGTCTGAAGTAACATGGCAGACATTCTAGGAACCTAGATTTTAAATGGGTAACACTTGTGTGAGATAAAATGGACTAATCACAAAGATGCCACATCTGAGGTCAGAAGACCTCCAATGCCCAGGTCTAGCACCATGACCTATGCAAATTTCAACAAGTTACTTAACTTTTTCAAACCTTGGTTTCATCATCGAAAAAATGGGCCTATGGACACCTATTTGATTTCCTAAGATTACTGTGGGGCTGACACAATATCATGTATGAGAAAGAAGATATTTTATAAATTCTAGAGAACTGTGCAACTATAAAAATTATTTTATTATGAGTATTATACAAAAGTGAGGTTAGCTTTGGAGGTGGTGGTTTAGTTGCTAAGTCGTGTCCGACTCTTGCAACCCCATGGCCTGTAGCCCGCCAGGACATGGGATTCTCTAAGCAAGAATACTGGAGTGGGTTGCCATTTCCTTCTCCAGGAGATCTTCCTGACCCAGGAATCGAACCCAGGTCTCTTGCATTGCAGGCAGATTCTTTACCAACTGAGCTACAAGGGAAGCCTCAAGGTTAGCTTTTACTTTACAAAGGTTAAAAAGGTTAGCTTTAATTTACAAATATCAATATTCAGTGTCTTTAAAATGATATGAAATGTCAACAAACTCAGCAAGGCTCAAATGTTAAAACCAAAGATTGACATAATATATGATCCCATTTGACGACATTCCAGAAAAGGCACAATTATAGAGATGAAGAGTATGTCAGCAATTCTGAAGAGGCTGAGGTGAGGGAAGGAGCTGACTACGAAGGGGCACCCCAAGGGGTTTCTGGGGATTTTCTGCTGCTCTGCATCTTAACTGTGGGGGTGGTTGCATAACTGGATACAATGCCCTGAGACTAATGGAAGTAAAAACCAAAATAAGGAATTTTACTGTATGCAAATTGAAAGATAATTTTCAATGTATAAAAAACAATATGAATCTAAAAGAATGTTTAAGAAAACCCTGTGATAGGATGTAACAATTTTAATCTGAAAGTTTGTGAAGAAGGGAGCATAGTTTGAGGTCAAATAACACTAAGGTTGTCATTACTGTAATAGTGAAAGAAAAGGTTAAAATTTAAACCTGAATATTAAGCCAGAGAAGATTATAATAATAAATAATTTTAGGACAACTTGTCAATCTCCAATGCGTTTTTAAAGAGTTCCAGAGGAGTTTTAGGTTCAATAGTAATGAACATCATAGACCTAAACATCTAGTAAAAGCCCAAGTAATCAGGAAGACCTGAATGATGTCTTCTTTCTGAACCTACCTCCAGAATAAAGAAGTAAATTATAAAAATATTAGGTCATTGATTCCCTGAAATAAAAATTAAACGAGATCATGTCTAACTTCTAGGGTTTATTCTATACACAGTACATATTCAACTATATTTCCCTACTCTCTCATTGTTAGGTTATAATACAATCATCGAAATGTAGCTAGGACAAACTCCCTGAATACCCAAGAATTAATTTGTTAATATACTATACTTACTAAAGTAGGAGTATGGACTCATACATTGTATAGAGATGACTAACATGACTGAAAGAGGATTTGCTGTAAAACAGTTAATTAATTAGAAATTTCAATTTAAAAAATTTCCTCCCCCCAGAACCTTAAATCAATATAATTATTTGTAGATCCTTGTTTTAGTTGAACTATCTACCTCCATGGTATTTAAGTTCTAATGCATTACTATCTAATTTTAATTATTTTAAATATACAACTACATATTCAGTATAAGTTTATGTCATCCTCTACCAGTTTCCAAAATACTTTAAAGAGACTCCATTAAATTTTTGAATGTTCATAATTGCCTATATGCAAAAATATATAACCATTCATTGGACTGGATATCCTATAATAATAGTGATTTGAGTTTGGTTAGTCCCTTAGGGAGCTGCATGCAAATGAATAAGGAATCAGCTACCTTTCTTCACCATGGTGTAGTTTTCAGCAAGATTCAGTGGAACTGGGTGGAGGCAAGATAGCCACTCACAGGAAACACACTTAGAATTTCCAGGGAAAAAAATAACCTTTAAATAATATTGAAGTGGGAAAGTACACCTGTAAGTATGTGCACTTGCCATATGATTATGCATGGACATGTACATATGGCATTTACATCAAGATATGCTTTCAAAATAAATCATTCACTTGTAAGTGTGAAGCTTGGGAGACAAACCTATCAAAACCTCCCCTTTAAAAACATTCTGAAGTTAACTTATTAATGGATAATAGAGTAGATTATTACTTGAAGGGGAAAACTATATTTTACACCTTTTAGAATACTGTAACTTTTACAGGGGAGATGAGAAAGCCTTTTCAGCCTCTTACAGCCACTTGTTGTAAACTTGAGTTCACTGATAAAGAAATGATGAGGTTACCTGTGTCCGTAGAATAGACGCGGAAACTCTTATCCCAGAAGCCACAGAGGAGGATGTAGCGGTTGTCCGACGTGATGACAAAACACTGGGAATGGACTTGAATGCTTTGGTCTAAGAGGTCAGTGATCTGCCTCCTGTGCATTCCTGTATTGCTGGCTATGAGAACAGAGGGGGGAAAAAAAGCCTATAAATCTACATGCGCAAAGAAATCCCGTAATTTGTCATGCTGGGGGCTGGGGCCAAGGGAGGAGAGACAACACATTCCAGGATAAAAACATTTGATCTTTAATTTTAAATACAATAATATTTGAAAAACCACAGGAAAACACAATCCGATTGTTGGAAGAAGGAGGGTAGCCAACTTCAACAGCTCGGTAAGAAATTCTGCCTAGAGGAAAGAAACAATAATACACTACAATTTTAAAATAAGTAGTATACAATTCTCAGAACATGCTATCTAGCTCTTGGGCAGGACCAAACTAGATTAGAATCTCCAGATTGCATCACAGTTAGGTTTGTGTTTCTGACAATCTCATTACATCTATTGTCATGAGAACGGATTCATGTTGCGACAATCTATTACCTCTAACTTTTTGTCACAAGGAAGAGATATTAGAATTTAAATGTCATATATTTGAAATATTGGAGCATCTTGTACTAGTTTGACTTTAACAGGCCTTTAATTTGACCAGATGTGAACTCCCATTTCCCCCGTTCACAGCCGCACTTGCATGCAAGGAAAGGGTAGGATGACTATTTATGAAGGATTCTTGTAATTGAAAAAGTCAAAGCACAGCACACTGCAACTTTCTTGCTACTTCTGTAAACAATAAAACAAGACAGTCTGGCAGTATGTTTTCAGAGTGCTGCAGAGCACCTGAGACGGGGTCTGTCACAAGGCATAAGGTCCGACACAGCCCGACACCACATGCATGTGAAGAGTAGTAGTCCTCTAGAAACACACTATCAGCCATCTCATTATCAGCAAAGGAATTTTCACGGAGGTGCCTTCTTTGGCATTATGAAGCCAACCGAATAGAAAGCTCTGCTGTTCGTGATCTAGGAGTTATTTCATTATCAGCTTTCTGACACAAATTATAGTTCTTATACTGCTAAAAAAAAAAAAAAACTTGATAATACCAGAAATCAGCACAAAATAAATGTCTACATCTAATTATTATGTTCTTTGCATCATAGCTTTCAGTTTTTATTGGAAAAAATATTATAGATGCATTATTGATAAAAATTAAAAATAGAAATATATCTATGTTATATTCATTGTAGGTAATAAGTTAAGATGGCCAATTCAATAGAAGGCTCAGAAAGTAATATGGAAGAAAAAAAGTGTTCAAAATACTTTCCAGTCCTCTGCTGGGATACAGAGGGATAAAATACCCCTTGCCCTCATGGCATACAGAACATCGCAAATGTATTCATGTGAAATACTGCCAAGTTCTGCTAATATCTGACTGTACAACCTAACCATGTAAGATTATTAGATAACTGTTTGATAATGGGCTTCGGATACTTTGGGGGAGATTAATGGCCTAGAAAGTGGTAGCAGTAGTAGAAAGGGTAGTCCTCTAGTCAGGAATCACGTGCCCGCTCCTTCCACACAAAGGGAAGCTCCTGGCAGGTGAAAGGGCTTTTGTGTACCATATTGTATCATGGAGAGACATTAGCCTCTCACTGCAGTGAACCTGTGTGATACAGTTACATCTTTTAATTTCCAGAAACCTAGCAATTTAAAACAAGATATATGGTATTTTCTATACTGGTTACTACAGTTCTTCATTCCACATGAAAATTATAAAAATACGGCATTTTTGTTAGTGTTTATATGACTTTCGCTTATACGATATATAAACTTTCACTGGTCTTTTTGGCATTATTTCCTGAGTGAAGTCGCTCAGTCGTGTCCAACTCTTAGTGACCCCATGGACTGTAGCCTACCAGGTTCCTCCATCCATGGGATTTTCCAGGCAAGAATACTGGAATGGGGTGCCATTGCCTTCTCCAGGGGATCTTCCCGACTGGGAGGATCTAATTTGACAGACCTGGCCATGTATAGAATTTTGAACTGAATGACCACAAACTCGTCATGGGTAAAGGCTGATGCCCCTTCAGCATTCAGATGAACTATTTTCCAAATAAGTGATTACTTATAATTTAACACTGCAACCCCTAATCCATCCATCCGTCCATCCATCCATTTAGTCTATATAACCTACCCTACAACTGCCTTTTCTTTATCTTACTGTTTTGTCTAGCAAACCTCACAAGATTCAGTACTGAAAGTATTTTTATTTGATGAAAATTAGGCATATTTGTCTAGATAAGCAGTCTACAAACTGGAGCATGTATACCCTTGGGGGGGGGGCGGGGGAGGGGGGTTGGCATAAGATTTCCCAAGGGATACACAGGCACAGATGGTTTTAAGGGAATCAATTTCTGGTTCCGCAACTTTCATGAGTTCTCTAGCTTGAAACAGATTTGCCTGAGAACTCTCCTGTGAGTTTTCCTTTCTTACCTCCCTTTTTGCTCGCTCTTCTTCCACTAGATAGAATCTTACTATGGTGCTTTACTCCAGGGTACAAAAATCTCTTGAGAGCCAAATAAAGAGACAATTCAAACTATTGATGTGATGCTAGAAAGTGAATGCCTAGGTATCATCACATCATTCTGCAGGGCAGGTGGTTTCCAATTCACTGCTTTCAATGAATGGAAGGAGGATCTAATCACGCTGTCAATTGATAGATCATTAAAAATAAGTTTCAGTGATGGATTGTTAAAATGATTATTTAATGATAGACCGTAAAAGTAATCCTTAATAATATATCACTCTATGAATTTTGTCCCATAACTCGGAAAGAGTTTGAAGATTTGAATAACACTGCTAAAACAAAACTCTCTCCTTTCCCATCTATCTTCTCATGTTAGTAACACTCCTGAGAGCATCCATCTATAAAAAACAAAAAATTAGGGTAGAACTGGTGACAAATTCTGTCTCTTTCAGCAACAAATAATGTTTATCCATGAATACATGAACTACTTAGGGAGGCACTCCCATTCATTAAAGCTGTATTTCCTATTTTCAATAAATATGTATTGTGTATGTTTAATAGTACTAAAATTTATAATTTATAATTTTAATAAATATGTATTGATATTTTTAATAACTCAATGAGGAATAATTTTTTAAAGCTGGGCCTTAAGGTCACAGGAAATCTCAACATTTATATTTACATACATATTTTTATTGCTGAAAACTGCTTAATGGGGTAATCAATTTTCTACAGTTAAAATAAAATTGTGTAGGGAAAGCAGAATGAAAGTACAAATTCAAGATGAGAAAAACGTTCAAATGGTAAAGATTTCTTCCAATGAATTTTTTAAAAACAGAAAAGGTTGACTATCAAGTGACTTTGATATTTAGTGTCTGCTGGATGTATTTAAAATTTTACACACTATGCCAAAAATCATAACCTTTGCAACTATTTAAACTTGTGATGATATCACATTAAAATTTTTTTAGACGTCAACTTAAAAATGTGTGAGAAGATGCATGGTTTTAAACAACTACTTCAGGAGACGTGGGAACAGTCTGATGACCAATGGTCAGCAGGGAAGACTATGGCCTGAAGGCAAAATCTGGCTTGTGCCTGGGTTTGCATATGAAGTTTCATTGGAGCACAGCAGTGCTCGCTTGTTTATATATCATCCGTGGCTGCTTTTGTGCTATAACAGCAGAGTTATGTAGTTGTGTCTGAGACCTTATGGCCCACAAAACCTAAAATATTGACTATCTCGCCCCTTTCCCCCATGCCTTCGCAACAGGGTTACCATTTCTGAATTTATTTAGACTTTATACTATACGATATTCATTGTCAAGTTTTAAGACAAACAATGATTCTGTACTTCAGAAACCAGGCTCTAAGTGGCACAACAAATGGGTTTTATTATTTTCCTGACTCTTAGAACTTTACCCAAGTGGGCATTTAATTTAAAAAAATATATATATGGCAAATCGTATCTACTCAAAGCAAAACAAGATTCAGGAACCAGGGTACTGGTTATTTTTCATACAGACACTTAATTCTTAGATTTATGCTTATATTTGGGAAAATGATAAAAGACAGTTTAGAGCTTAAGGTTATTTTAGTTCATCTTGATAATTCATCTGCAAATGGTGGCCATTTAACTCTCCACTGAAACAATGGTGTTAGAGAACAACAAAAAAAAAGTGACATACGCACAAGGAACACCTTGAATTTTTTAAAATAATAAATCCGCTTATTTGGTTTATCTAAAAACTTAAAAATACTTTAAAATACTAACAAATTCATTTGTGCTGGGGAAATATGACAAAATTATAAGGCAGACACAAACATCCATGCTAGCAGCATACCCCTACAGCTGGGCAATTAGGTTTTTTATTCTAAAAGTTATTGAACAGCATCTTCAATACCAAGGTGTACCATTCTTAGTGGAATCACAGTTGAAATCCCCATATAGGCTGGAAAATGCTAAACTAGAGATTTCCACTAACCTACTCAAAAAGCACAGCAGCAATTAAATATTCTAAGTCGTCTACCGCAGATGCTCATTTCATCCCAATGGCTCTTTCCGGTCTCCTTGTACTTTTTTTTTCTCCCTGAACAAATTTAACCTCCAATGGCAATTTATTGGGCTGCAGGACCCTAGGAAAATGAATACAAATATCTTAACACTGCCATTGGCTGGGCGATATATTTCAACTTTGAAACTGCTCTGCAATTGCACATTAATCCCCTCAGACTGAAAGGAGGGTCCAGGAAGAAAGGATTGATCTCCTTTAATGATGAAACCCTGGCACTACAGTTTTATTTTTCTCAACACAGAGCTGCTAAGAACCCACTGTTATTATGAAAATTTCCCTAGCAAAGGAGCTCCATCACATTACTGGTGCACCAATTCATCATAACGTGCCTCGCTCCTGCTCATCAACAAGTCTGAGTGATGAAAAGATCCAATATTATCCTGACAGTACTTCATGCGCATTCTCAATCACACATTATTACAGCATCCATATTAATTTTCGGTGACACGCGTCCTAGGCCTGTTCAAATTAGGCAAACCAACGAGGGGGAGTTGATGAAATACCAGCATAGCCACAGCTCATTGCATTCCAATTTGCATGCAAATGGTTTATCAGGAAAATTCCATTCCCAGCAACCAGCAAGTGAAAAACAACGGTAATCTACACTTCAGGGCCAGCACACAGAGCTTAATGAATCGCAGAGAGGGAAGCAAGTGACAGACCTATGAGAGGGTCGATTTCCACTGGCAGCTGGTATGGCTGGTCTTGTACAGCACCTTGATGAGCTGGAATTCACAAAAGATAAAAAAAGAGAGAGAGAGAGAGAGAGCATTATTTTTCATATACTGAGCTACATAAAAATGCTTAAGTCAAATCTCATGTAGAATTGTTTCCAACCTCCAAATCTCTCAAGACAGTTTTGTGAAATTTAAACAAACAAACAAAAAATCCAGGTGCTTCTATGGCTACTTATTAAACATTTATTTTAGATTAGTGCTGTTGTGAACACGTGCCGTAGCAGTGGCGCCAGTCCTAGGCCATAAGCTATGGCAGATGCTTGACTGGCAACCTCTGATGCCGCAACAGAACAAAATTAAGTGGTAAAGAGCGCTGAAAACAAAATGTGACAACCATCTGCTGACTGTAGCAAATACTAGTTTTTTTGTTACTTCTTAAAAAGGCAGTTTTGAATGCTGCAGCACAAAGGATGCACAAAAACGTCAGTTTATGATGGAGAAAGGGAAAGCGCCAAGTCAAAGAACATTCAATGCTTCATCCATCACTTAAATCAATCAATTGAAAGTTGGAATAAAAATAAAGAAAGCTATCTGCAGATAAATGTTTTAGTTAAATGCATTTGGCTGAAATGTTTTCCTGAAGATTTGATTGCGGTTGGAAAAAAAACTTTTATTAATATTTAATATTTCCATGGTTTCCATTTTAAAATACTGAGAAGCAAATGAGTAACAAAAATCAATCCATACTAAGGACAGTTTGTTTAATTTTCAAAATGGTTTTAAGGATTCAGAGGTACCTATTTTGTGATGGAAAAGAGATTTTATAGGCTGCAGTCCCGTGAAAGGTAGAAGGGCTTTTGGTGGATAAGAAGTATTGTAGGAAGCAGGACCGACCACTGGCCACTTGTGCAACCTTGGGCAAATCAGAAGCCCCAGAATGAAGGGCTTAGAACAGACAATCTTTTCAGCTTTGTAATTCTGAGAGTTAAATTCTTGGTACTTTTCCAAAAGATTTTCCTCCAATGACTCAGCCATTCACTCTGGTCAATATCGGCCTTTTATAGACTCATAAGCATTTTAACTACTGCTTGGTTGGTGTTAGAGCTCTGCTTAATATCATCAGATTCTAAGATTAGGATGATATTAATATCATCAGATTTTAAGACATCTTTTTGACTGTCCTTGAGGGGCTGAAAATAAAAATGGGATATATTCCAATGTGTTCATTAGATTAATTTTAAAATCATTATGTCAGCATTCCCGCTGTTAGTAAATACCAACTTTTCAAGGACTTTTCAATGATCTTTTGGAAGATCACTAATATGATAAAACACCTGAATATCAGTAATACTGATAAAATACCTGAGTATAATATTAGCACTAAAAATTATAGTTGAGTATAAATACGATATTGAAGTAGATGAAAAACGAAAGCCTTAGGACTCCCTCTTTTGCTAAAGGTATTGTTTTTGCTGATTACAGCTCTGCCAGTAAAGAAATCACAGCACACATACAGGGACTCATCAGGGAAAACCTCAGCCTCTGATCTACCAACACAGCATTTACTCCAGCAACACCAGTGCCCATCAACGCTAATACCTTGAGAAGCTGTACCTATGTCTTTAGGAATCTGGGATCACAGAAACATTAAAACCAAACTGTCAGTGAAAGAGATTAGCAGGTAAGCTATTTTTGGTGATGCATCAAGTTCCAATTCTGCCACTGACTGCCTGTGTGACCTCTGGCCAGTTAAGTCTACTCAGTGCTTCAGGCTCCTGCTCTGTTAAATGAGTTAGGCTGAACCGCATGGAATCACCAACACCTGATGTCTTGACCTATTAAAATGGCAATCTTGTATGGTTCAACCTAAGTATAGAACCTACATCTTCAGGGTGTCGAGGGGATTCAGTGAGTTAACAGATGTGAAGCGATTAAAACAGTATTTAGAAGCTAGAAAATGCTCTATGAAGGTTAGGTGCCATTATTTTATTTTTTCTGGATGTTTCTCAAGGTCCCTTGAATGAGATGGAAGGATAAAGATGATTTTTTCTCTAAATCAGGACTCAAGACACTACATTGACAACAGCTAGCTGTCTTATGAATGAATTATGGGAATCAGAGAATATCAGAAAAGAATCAGAATCTAAACTAAAAAAAAAAAAAGTGTAACCTGAATTTGATATTCACTGAAGAAAAACTGTTAGGAAGTTTTGACGTTTGTTTCAATCAAGGCACACGGACAGGTAAAGGTAGCAAAGCAGAGGATGAGAGGTCAGGTATGTTTATTACATACCTGAAATGAGGCACAGGTTTAATAAAATGTATACTTAACATTTTTAGGTGTAGGTGTACTGAGGATTGGGGATCACGTTGTAGAAAGAGAATTGCCTGAGCTTTTCCATATGTTATTATTCTTTGTATTATCTGGTGAGGAGTGGCTGTATCATACTATAAAGCCAGAGGACGGAGGCAAAAACCACCAGTGACGCAAGGCACAGACCGAAAGAAGGCTCAATGCGGAGGATTCAAGGCAAGGAGCTGGCAAACATATGCAGTCTTCTCTCCTCTTATCTTACAGAAAAGCGAGCCTGGGCTCAGAGCAGTTGGATGTACCATACGGGGTACTCCAGCAGGAGAAGGCTGCCCCTGAATCCCTTTACAGGTCTAGAGGACAGTGGAGAGCAGGGAGAAGAAGAGCTGACCAGCAGGCAGTAAGGGCAGCCAGCCTTCCAGGCAGGGCTTGCTTCAAAGGGGAGTGTCAGGAGCTCAGTCATCACAGGGAGGGAGGGAGCCTGATACCTGAGTGTCAGCCTAGCAGCTCTCTGGTGGAGCGGGCTCAGCTCCTGCTCACTGCCAGGCTAGACGAAAGCCAGGAATGCAGAGAGCTTGGGGCTCCCCAGCCGCTGAAAAGGTTTGCCTCTCCTCACACTCTGTTTAAACTGAACGAGCTCCCGGAGCTGCCACAGCAGCCACCCAGGATGAGCGTGGCCGGGAGGGGCCTGGGGCCACACACTGGTGCTTACGCCAGGCTCTAAGGCAACGGCGCCCAGCGCAGGAAGATGGTCCTCCGTGTGCCTGACGGAACACACTACCAGCGTCTTTTTCTTCTAATGAGTGGCATTTAGAGAAACAACAGCAAATAAATCAAATTCATTAATCAAATTATCATCTTTAGTCCCAAAATATATGTCATCTGCACACACATTTACCTCTGCAAGATAAGTTCACTTGAAGAAAAGAGAATAAAAGGACCTAGTAATAGAGACATTATATGTATCTCAATTTTAACTTTCTCTACCATTTATGAAATCTATTCTCTAATCAAATATTATCATTCATTTCTAATGGCCAGGAAAACGGCTATATTTAAGAAATTCTGACACCAACCATGGATTTTTCATGAAGGGTACCAGATTACCTTATTGACCATAGTTAGTTAGTGCATCTAGTTTTTATTTGAACATCAATTCAGTTCTGTTCCATTCTAAACATTCTAGGATTTAATGTGGCTCGAGACCCTTGTTCAAGAACTCATAAATGTGCAAGCATTCCAGGTATTATAATGGGTGGTGCTTTATGTACACTTTTTAATAACAAGTTAACAGACTATTAAAGGCTATCCTTTCAAATTTCCTACCTAAAACAATGGCTTGGGGATAAAAACCCTATAATCTTCAGGACTTTGAAAGATTTTCCTTCTTTAAAAAGAGAATTTCTAACCAGTGGCCACAAGGAACAGTGCTAAATCCAGATCCCAACATTCCTGTTCTAATGAGAGGCAATAAATCACAGAGGAGTGATCATAAAATGTGAGTCAGAAAACTTGGGTTCAAACCTGGCGCTGCCACTGAGTGGCCCATATGTGATACTGAACAAGGCAGGCTCCCCAGCGTTCTGCATCTTCAGGGGTAGAATGTGGGCCTGGACAAGACCAACTCTCATGTCTCTTCAAGTAGTGATGGTGTATGATTCTAATGGTTATTTCAGTATCTTGCCCTTCAGTTCAGTTCAGTTCAGTTGCTCAGCTGTGTCTGACTCTTTGCGACCCCATGAATTGCAGCACGCCATGCCACCCTGTCCATCACCAAACTCCCGGAGTTCACCCAAACTCATGTCCATCAAGTCGGTGATGCCATCCAGCAATCTCATCCTCTGTCATCCCCTTCTCCTCCTGCCCCTAATCCCTCCCAGCATCAGAGTCTTTTCCAATGAGTCAACTCTTTGCATGAGGTGGCCAAAGTACTGCAGTTTCAGCTTTAGCATTAGTCCTTCCAAAGAACACCTGGGACTGATCTTGCCCTTAGTCACCCTAATTCTTCAGCACTTAATGAAAGAACAGGATATACTTAAGGGTTTGTAGTATTTTGGCTGTGTAATTTACCTGTTCTTTTTTCTATCACCCACAACAAATAGTTCCATGCCCTGCATAAAAAGGCACACGGTAGACAATGAGAAGTGTATATGGAGCAAATGAATACGTGGGAAAAAAAGGAACATCTGATAAATCAATAAAGGTTATTTATGGACATGACATAGAATATTATTATATGATAATATTTATCTCCAAGGAGTAAAGACAAATCACTAGATGCCAAAGAACAGTTCGTGTTTTAACTTTTGTATTAATATTACATGCTTCAGAGGGACTTCTTTACACCTTTCCAAGTATTCAACATTTTGATTCAGAGACTAATATGTTTGAAAACTAAAAAGCTTAAATGTTGAGATATAATATATTTAGGTGGATATTTTAGGAGAAGGCAATGGCATCCCACTCCAGTATTCGCGCCTGGAAAATCCCATGGACGGAGGAGCCTGGTAGGCTGTAGTCCATGGGGTCGCTAAGAGTCAGATATGACTGAGCGACTTCACTTTCACCTTTCCTTTCATGCATTGGAGAAGGAAATGGCAACCCACTCCAGTGTTCTTGCCTGGAGAATCCCAGGGACTGGGGAGCCTGGTGGGCTGCCATCTATGGGGTCACACAGAGTCAGACACGACTGAAGCAACTTAGCAGCAGCAGCAGGAACAATGTATTTTGGATTCCTGGTGGCTCAGATGGTTAAGAATCTGCCTGCAATGTGGGAGACCTGGGTTTGATCCCTGGGTCAGGAAGGTGCCCTGGAGAAGGGAATGGCTACCAACTCGGTATTCTTGCATGGAGAATTTCATGGACAAGAGGAGTCTGGTAAGCTACAGTCCATGGGGTCACAAGGAGTCAGACACAACTGATTGACTAACACTTACAATATCTTTATACAGAGTTCAGCAGTTAGTATGCCTTAGAAGGGTATGTCTTCACTTACCTGGAAGGTTGTGCCACTTGTTCATGGCGAACAGCCGGTTAGCAGTTACTGTGATCACAGCAGGAGTCGCCAGCCCAGGCTGGGTGTTGGCTGCCACGTGAGTGACAGGGGAGTTGGAGGGGAACTTTAGAACCATGATAACATCCTGCTGAGCTTGGTCTGTGAACATCAATGGACTCTGCAGGAGGAGATACTGTTGAGTGGGCAAGACAAGATCCAAATATAGGAGAAGGAAAAGACAAGGAAAGACAGGAAAGAAAGAGGGTGTAGGAAAAGAAGAGGAAGACCATGTTAACCCGAGTTGCAAGTGAGACCACAGTGAGCAGAAAGGCTTAGAGAAACAGCAGTTAGGATTTGTTTGGTTTTCACATGTCATTAGTAGAATTTCTAGGTGACTGAAGTAAAATACATGAATGGTCGCTTTAAAAACCCATAAATTTTTATTAACTCTCTTCCCTTCCCCACCCCATTCCCAAGAAGAACTAAAAAGAGTGACTTGATTTAGATTCTAAATAGGCAAAGTATTGAGGATTGTGTTAAACCATTCCAACAGTTATTATGGATCAAGTACAAAAGAGAAAAAAATAAAAGAATGAGAACAGGCCATAGGCACAAAAGCCAGCCAAGGTAATTGCCAAAGGTTATCAAAAATTGTGTTGAGTCTTAGTATGAGGATTCTGACAACTAAATAAAGAGATAATTAATTAACAAATACATTTATAAACAACAGTTGTACAGCATGCATGTATTGTTACAGTAGAGAAATAATTTATGAACGTGATACACAAACTTAATTATAAAGGTGTTTCAAAGCAATGCATAATTAAGTGTACTTGTAGAAACAATATATTTATATAGTGTACCAAGTCATAAACACTGCCCTATTATAATGCGGATGCCGCTGCTTTGTGCTGTAGCTAAGGGTGAACAGAAAGACCTAGATGCCTCTCCTCCCAGTTGGCAAAGAAACTAAAGCTCAAGACTTTCGATTTCTCCTTTGAAAAGCAAAATATAACTGAAATGATACACAAAACAGTTCTAACGGCTAGCAACATAATAAATCTGGAAGACTACTAAGGATTTAGAACATTCCTACAAACCATATGTCATAATCTGAGACATATACAACACCACAATGATTTACTGGCTTTATTTATACTTTGTGGTACTATGCTATCATACAGTAATTGCACTGTGCATTTTCAGCAATTCTCCACAGCCATGTCTATTTTCTAATAGCTGATGAGTATCATTCAGAATTGAAACACCTTGATGAAGTCCTTCTGCTTGCTCTCTTATTGCCATATTTCAAAACACCAGGTATATGTAAATGTGGACACATATATTTAACATGTATTCATTCAGAACTGCTAATAAAAAATTAAATACATTTGCATTTTTATTATCAGTCCTTTTAAAAAAGTTATTAAGAGTACTTAGAAAAACATATTGCACTAAGAATTCCTATTTGCACTCTTTGCATAAAGGTGTAAATAAAGGCAACTAATAAGCTACCCAGACACCCTTCTGAGCAAGTGGCTAAAAGCCAATCAATATTATGAGTTAATCCTCCCTGGATGCTCATTCAATTAAAGGTGTCAGTAATGCCTCATCTGATGTGGCCTCAATTAAATCCAACTATCTGATGGTGTGAAAACACAGGGGGATACAGCAACAGCAGCAACAGCAGACAAACAGGCAGCCTTCGTGGGCCTGCTAATTACTACACCTGGCGTATATTATGGCTCCTGCACTCAACACAGCGCGAGGTGGCCTTCATTTCTGCTGCGTGTGTGTGTGTGTGTGCGCGTGTGTGTGTGTGTGTGCGCGTGTGTGTGTGTGCGTGTGTGTGTGCGTGTGTGTGCGTGTGTGCGTGTGTGCGTATGTGTGTGTGTGTGTGCGTGTGTGCGTGTGTGCGTGTGTGTGCGTGTGTGTGCGTGTGTGTGTGTGTGTGCGCGCGCGCGTGCGTGCTGCAGTCATCACTGGTGGGGGAACTCATCCGAATAGTAGTGAAAGCAATACACATTTGGGTCTTTGAGTTTTAAAACCTCTGATATCAATAAGTAATCTTTGTTTTGCTAAGAACCCCTTACATGGTTTTAAGGATTTCTGTGAAATTGTGTAAAAATGAGAAACAATGAGCCAACCACAAACAAAATTTCCTATAAGCTAGCTTTGATGAAGTCTGGAGAAAAGGAAATGAATGTCATTTCAGAAAACCAA
This sequence comes from Bubalus kerabau, assembly GCF_029407905.1. Lineage (NCBI taxonomy): Eukaryota > Metazoa > Chordata > Mammalia > Artiodactyla > Bovidae > Bubalus > Bubalus kerabau. The sequence goes on along the minus strand of NC_073639.1, from coordinate 11,591,686 downwards.
ACTGTGTTTTCCAATTGTGTGGGTTTTTTTTAAAAAATAATATTTACCAAAGTCAATGTATAAACTCTGAGGAAGTCAGATGACAACATACATCATGAAGTCTCACTGAAAGGAAGCTGATACATATTTCTGAGCTTAACAGCTCATACTGTAAATACAATCAGGCTCAAATTGAATAATTCCAATGTTTATGCCCTTAAAAAAACACAGAAAAAATCTCTAACATATAGGAAGAATGTCTTGTGTACACAGTGCCTCTAGTGGGCCAACTCTTAGCCACAGGGCAAGGAAGAGCCCTCTTCCACAGAAAGCTGCAGACACCATATCCAGAGCCGTTCCTGCATCCTGAGAACATGCTGGCTCTCCGGTAGTTCCTGTGGATTTCAGCCTGATGAGAGCGCCTAATGGAGGCAAGGACCAAGAAACTCTCTGGGGAGTGCATCGCATCCGTAGCCAGTGAGTATGGAATGAGGGGCACTGGATGCAACAAGAAGCCAGCCCGGCATACTGGGTTCGCCCAGAGGGATGGTGGCAGCTGCTGATGAGGCAGGACCAGTCACGGGGGCAGAGAAAGAGACCTTCATCAACCCTGCGGGCCCCTGCCAGCCCCGTCTGACATAGAAGTGGGAAGCCACTATAGCTAGATTTCGTTCAGTTTTCCCAGATTACGCATGCACTTGTTGACAACTCTGGTTTCTTTCTAACACACTTTTGTTTCCCACCCGCATATATGTAAGAGGGAAAAGCACAATTTGCACAGGTCTGAAAAAGAGTTCAGGTTTTCGATTCAGAGGATAAAGGATAATGGGAAAGATGGCCTCCCGTCCTCAAATGAGCGTGTGCCGCCCCAGGACAGGAAGGCTGATCTGCCCCAGTGAGCCAGTCATCCTTTGGTCACGGAGAGAGGCTTGGCAGTAGGAACTCCCTCTTGGCCCCAGTGACCAAGGCCGTGCAGTGACCCAGGTAGAAAGTCAATGGAGCAGAGGTGCTTCCATTAGCCAGCACTGCGGCAGCCTGCGTCTCATTGACAAGCTATTACTAAAACTAATTCCAATCCCCAAACATAAATCATTCTTACTATTTTTATGGCATTATCTTCCATTGTTCTTGCCAAATGTCTGCTTTCTGTGTAGTCTCTTCACTAAAAGCTACCCTTTACACTCTTTTAAATATGATTTCCCCTGCTTAAAAACACTGGGGGGAAAAGGTGATGCAAATAAATGTTTAAATGTCTGTAGTTTATGCTGCTGCTGCTGCTGCTAAGTCACTTCAGTCGTGTCTGACTCTGTGCAACCCCAGAGATGGCAGCCCACCAGGCTCCCCTGTCCCTGGGATTCTCCAGGCAAGAACACTGGAGTGGGTTGCCGGTTCCTTCTCCAATGCATGAAAGTGAAAAGTGAAAGGGAAGTCGCTCAGTCCTGTCCGACTCCTAGCGACCCCATGGACTACAGCCTACCAGGCTCCTCCGTCCATGGGATTTTCCAGGCAAGAGTACTGGAGTGGGGTGCCATTGCCTTCTCCAGTCTGTAGTTTATAGTAATGGTCAATTCTTATCATTAGAGAAAGAAGGGGAAAAAAGACTTGGAAGAAGAAAGATGATGACAAAGATGGGAAAAGGGGAAAAAACACAAAGAAGAAGGAAAGACGGGAAGAGACAGAGAGTCAGAGGCAGAGAGGACCACATCTGTATCCAGGTCCCTGCTGGCTGCCGCTCTCCTTCCCAGCATCCAGCGAAATCCTACCATTCTAAGCCCCAACATGGAATTAGAACCTATTCTCAATTATTCATCGTATTTATGGAAACAGACTCTATGTCCCCATTCTTACTTTAAAACAGTAATGAGCAACCTGTTTTATTGATAGACAATTCAAGAAAAAATAAAACACCGACAGCCTACACTTAAAATATTCTTACCATGCCATGCAGTGTGTTTCTATGCTGAATTTGTTCTATCATGAATGAATTTCCCCCTGAAATTTCAAGAAACATGAAGGAGGAATAGCCACAGATTTTGCAGGTCTAGTCTATTTCCCTGGAGAAGGCAATGGCCACCCACTCAGGTACTCTTGCCTGGAAAATCCCATGGACGGAGGAGCCTGGTAGGCTGCAGTCCACGGGGTCGCAAAGAGTCGGACAGGACTGAGCGACTTCACTTTCACTTTTCACTTTCATGCATTGGAGAAGGAAATGGCAACCCACTCCAGTGTTCTTGCCTGGAGAATCCCAGGGATGGGGGAGCCTGGTGGGCTGCCGTCTATGGGGTCGCACAGTCGGACACGACTGAAGCGACTTAGCAGCAGCAGCAGCAGCAGTCTATTTCCCTGCTTCTGATTCTAGGCAGGCCTCTGACTTGCTTTGGCCAACAGAAAGCAGCATAAATGATGCTGTGCAAGTTCAAAAGCACACTTAAAGAAGTCATGCAAAAGTGTTCTCCCGGAACACTGCGAGTGGGAGTGGCCTGGGCCAACTTTCTTGATGAAAAGACCACATGGAAAGAGCAGTCTCGCCTCTTAGCACCCGCCGCAGCAGTGCACGAGGGAGGCAAGGTGAACAAGAAGAGATGCCTACTATCCCTCAGAATCACACGAAAGAAAAATCACTGTTGTAGGCACTAAGCTTTGGGTATTTGGTATATCACACCATCATTTTTTTCCTCCAAGGTTCCTGACTCTCAGTAACATAGCCTACGTATTAGGATTACTTTCAAAATTCCCAAAGTGAAAACATTGGGATGTAAAGAATAAATACAACAGGAAAATTAATCTAGGCACTCATAGGATCAAAGCAGAAAATGTATCCACCCCCTACCCTAGAATGAGGATATAAGACAGTAATGAAACTTTTAATTCTGCAACACAGAACATGATGCCCTGATGAAATACTGGAGCGCTGGAGCAATGTCTGCCCTCCTTAAGAGTCCAGGAGAACAGGGAGTATTTGCTGGCTGTTATTAGGTTTACAAACAGTACATTAGAAGAACAGGCCAAGGTGTGGTGGAGAAGCTCAAGTACAACGGAATACTGTTAAGAATGTCAAGCAGGGTCTCAAAGAGACGTGAGAAATGAGGACAGAGCAGGCTGCACTTACCGCTTGCATGGCAGAACCTCTGGGAGGGTGGGGCTCTATGAGCAGCTGAGACGGCGTCTGCCCAAAACTTCGGATTTGAGCTTCCACAGCCTGAAAAAGGCATGGGCAAGTTTGAGGGTTAAGAGGTGCTAATTACAGGCAAAAGAACCACAAGTGTCACCTGGAAATGTCAGCTCTTACTTCTGGCTTGTTTCACACTGGAAATCACCCGTGCTTCCACAGTGGGGCTGAGCACCTGGCCGGGCAATGAGGCTGAGGCCGCTCTGCAGGGCCAGGGCAGCTGTGCCTCCTAAACCCTGCAGGACTTTCTCATCTTGCGCCATGATGGGAAACAGAAACCAGCTCTTACAAACAGAAATTGTCCTTTTTGGCTTCATCTCTATTTTCTTGCATTTTTTCCCCCCTGCTTGCATCATCCCTGTTGACTTAAGGCTAATCTTTTACAGGTACAGAGAAAACCAAGCACTGCTTTGATTCTAGGCCCAATCTCACCCTGGGAAGTAGAAGAAAGAAACACAGCACCTGTGAAAATCGCCTGATGCTCTTTTGCCATGGGAAGAGCATTATTGTTGACAGTCTCTTTGAACCTAGGTGGCTGAACAGCAAAGTAAAAGCCATATGTTGCATCCAAGCAATAGCCCAGGACCACGTGTGTGTGCTCTTTTTGGAAGACGTGTGCCTAAGCCCTTTGTTGCGAGCCCCTCACTCTTCCTGTCCACCCAGCCCAGGTGCTCACTTCCCAACCTCATCACAGAAAACTCTGAAATGCCAGACGTGGCCGCTGTCTGTAATAATTTTCTTTCTTTACTTGTTTATGCCTGTCTCCTCCCACTAAAACAAGATCCGAGAGAGCGAGGACCTTATCTATTTTCTTCACTTTTAGATCTTTAAAATTGGGTGAATGAATAAATGCCACAGTATGTGTGAGGGGAGAGAAGGAAGCAGAAACATATAAAGGTGACTTCAACACCCCCACAGCAGTATTTTTAACTTCTCGGCTAAAAGGAGGAAGAAAATCTCTTTCTAAGGGGATATATGTTTGTCATGCTATTTTTTAATCCCTAATAAAACAGGTATTTCAATTTTTATATGCTCTGCAGAACTGTAGGTGATTAATAAATTATCAACAGGGAAATAAAATTATGCAGTATTAACTTCCTTTTTTTATTTGATGAGGATACCATTCGTAGTCCTTTACAACCATCTTTTAAGAAACAATGATAGCAATTCACCCATTTATGTATTCAATCGTAATCATCAAGGATGTAAACAGTATATGAAGTATCAGTGTTTCTGCCCTTGAAGAAACTATTCCTAATATAGAAAGCAGAACATGTACTTGGATGATTGAATAACAGTCTGATGCAGTTAGCTCAATAAATTCAAGGAATGCACTATGACCGGCTTAGGCAGAAAGGACCGCGAGGGCCTCTGTGAAAGCTGAGTGGCACGGGAAAAGCACCATGGGCTCTGCAGGCACAGACCACGTGCCAGCGCTGCCTGCACACCGTTCACAAGCTATGTGACCCAGGCGAGTCATTCAACCTCAGCTTCAATTTTCTTCCTGTAACATATGGGTAATAATAATAAGATCAACCTCACAGTGTTATTCAGTTCAGTTCAGCTCAACTGTGTCCGACTCTTTGCGACCCCATGAAGCGCAGCACGCCAGGCCTCCCTGTCCATCACCAACTCTCAGAGTCTACCCAAACCCATGTCCATTGCCATCCAACCATCTCATCCTCTGTCGTTCCCTTCTCCTCCCCCCTTCAATCTTTCCCAGCATCAGGGTCTTTTCAAATGAGTCAGCTTTTCGCATCAGGTGGCCAAAGTATTGGAGCTTCAGCTTCAACATCAGTCCTTCCAATAAACACCCAGGACTGATCTCCTTTAGGATGGACTGGTTGGATCTCCTTGCAGTCCAAGGGACTCACAAGAATCCTCTCCAACACCACAGCTCAAAAGCATCAATTCTTCGGCGCTCAGCCTTCTTTATAGTCCAACTCTGACATCCACACATGACCACAGGAAAAACCATAGCCTTGACCAGACGGACCTTTGTTGGCAAAGTAATGTCTCTGCTTTTCAATATGCTATCTAGGTTGGTCATAACTTTCCTTCTAAGGAGTAAGCGTCTTTGAATTTCATGGCTGCAGTCACCATCTGCAGTGATTTTGATATTGAGGAGCAAATAGTATGTATGCAAAACAACACAGCAAAGTGCCTACTGGTACAGACTAGACTCTCAATATGCAGTCAGCCAATATTCATTGAGGGCTCCTAACAACAATAACCCTGGATTAGGAAATGGCAACCCACTCCAGTATTTCTGCCTGGAGAATCCGATGGACGGAGGAGCCTGGCTGGCTAGAGTTCGTGGGTTGCAAAGAGTCAGACACAACAGAGCACACACACATCAACAACAAATATTTATTTAGTAGTTACTATTTGCCAGATATTTTTCTACATGATTTTAGTATCTTGTTTCATTTAATCTTTAAACTGTATGATGTGAGTACTTTACTATATCTATTTACTGATAAAGAAAAATAATGCACAAAGAACTTAAATATCTTGTCCAAGGTCACACAGTAATTAAACAGCAGACTCAAATTTTGCATGTAAGCAGCCTGATTCAGGAGCTCATACTCTCAACCAGTAAGCTATTCTTCCTTATCTGTTAGGGACAATGCCATGGCCTAGGGATAAGACTGAGCACACAAAAAGCATGGGTTTACAACCCAATGAGTGAATTAATAAAGTAGCTCTAATATCAACATCATCATCGTCATTAAGTGTTTGCTTACACACAATTAGAGCAGCATGGCTTGGCAGGACATAAGGCTAAACCCAGACTTCAGAAACCAGAAAAGGAGTCACCAGGAAGTGAGGAGTAGGGTCACTTCAGAGCAGTATCTAAAACATTTTTTGATGGGGTGAAATCAATTCACGATCAACATCAAGGACAATCTAGAGAAAAAAAATATCACAAAAGGGCAACCTTTTGGTGGGCAGGCCTAAGGTAGTCACAGAGAAGGCGGTGGGAGCACAGCTCTTTTAAGATGCATGGATTCACAACTGGCTTAACATAAACCTTAACATGCTTTTAAAAACAGCGAAGCCAGTGTCCTTTCCCTTGACTGCCGCCTTCAGTGGTCCTGGCCCAACAGCCCACATACATTTCCCCTCATTTATTTTTTTATTTTTTTTATTTTTTAAATTTTTTTTAACTTTATTTTATTTTTAAACTTTACATAACTGTATTAGTTTTGCCAAATATCAAAATTAATCCGCCACAGGTATACATGTGTGGGGAACAGGCAGCTTACATACTTGGCCTATGGAGTTAACTGGTTAAGAGTGCTAATCTTGATTTTCCCATTTATTTGCTGTGTTTGAATAGGTTGCTTAATCTGTTTCCCCATTGATAAAATAGAAATATTAATAATACCTCACTTGGAGAATTATATGGAAAATTAGGTAATACTTATAAAATGTTTAGCACAATACCAAGCACATACAGGGCACTAAATAAAATGTTGTTGGGTTTGGGGCCTTAGCGTCATCCCCATTAAACATAGCTAAAACAGAAAAGGAAGAAATGCTTCAGGAGTTTACAATGAGAGTGGTGACGATAATGAGTACATTATTAAAAAAACCCAAAAACTGAAATCTGGCTCAGCATTTCAAAGTATACTACAGGGCTAAGTGCCCAGAGTTGGAGAGATCTCCTTGGAGATTCAGAGAGCAGTCCAAAACATAAGGAACTGGATACCTCAGTCCTTATGGAAGCCGTGTTATTTGCAAGAAAGGGATAAATATGTGAACCACGATCTAAGGCCAAATCAACAAGTCTTAGAGACTGATGACTTTGAGCAATGAAGACAAAAGACAACATTAATTCTTTTCTTTTGAACTTGCATATTTTAGAGTAGTAAAGCAATGAACAGAAATATAAATTTCTGTGAGGGAGACCTAGCTTTGCAGAAGGACAGTGCATTTTACGTCAGATGTGGACACCTGAAGTGACAGCGACAGCTGTCGAGCCGGCTGAGGCGTCCAGGTGACAAAAGGAGGCCTGGGCTGGCCCTGGGCCGGGACAGCAGAGGTGTCACCTGGGTGTCGTTCATACAAGAGAAATTTAACTCAGTGGCTTTTGATCCTTCCCTCTCACTCTGTTTATGCGTGTATTTTTAAGCAGCAGAAATGATTTCCTTTTTCAAATGAAGTTTTACACAAAACCCCAATACAAAAAACAAAGAGACAGGGCTATTTAACTTTAAAGATGGGCAAAACCATCCTTACACAGCAGCTCCTGAGACAATTCTGAGAAATCTTAGGACTATGAAGCACAGTTTGAAGTCCACTGGTTAAGCTCCCAGGAAGAAAATACATGAGACACATACATAAAAGGACACAGAGGTGAAACTTAGGGAATGCTCATATTTAGGGTTTGATATGAAGAAGATGACAATAGAAGGGAGAGGTTGCTGGGAGCTGGGGAGCAGGATAGGGTGATGTGGAAGCTATAGATGAGAATTTCAAAGACAGAGTGGTCAGTAACACCAACTACTATAGAGAAACTAAGAATAACGACATTATCGCACATAAATTTTTATTATAGATATAAATTAAATGCAACTGGCCTCAATACAACATAATACCAATATCCTTAATACTACATGTACTTAGCCTTCTTTTGAAACAAAAAGTACATAGATGGTGAGAAAACTTTTAAAAACACCAATCTCCCCTTTCTAATACAATTTTTTTTGTCTTAAAATTTTAATAAAATTTACACATTACTGACCTTTTATACGGAGAAGGGAATGGCACCCCACTCCAGTACTCTTGCCTGGAAAATCCCAGGACGGGGGAGCCTGGTGGGCTGCCGTCTATGGGGTCACACAGAGTCGGACACAACTAAAGCGACTTAGCAGCAGCAGCAGCAGCAGACCTTTTATAGGGAAATGATTTTTCAAGTCATGGAACACAGTGGTGTGAATTCTGTCTCAATTATGAAATAAAAGTTGTATTATCCCACATAGGTTAAATAATATTTTTCTTGCTAAGTCCTTAAGACATCTAAAAAAATTATATAATTCTTAGACACAAATGTTATATTTCTTGACTAACCTTTGAGTTGTTGGTGATAGCAATACAATAGAAAGGGCTTTATCAAGTGAGAAAATTATAGAATAAGACTGTAAGGTAATCTCAAATCTTTAGAGTCAAACCTAATATCATCAACTGATAATTCTAGATTCTTCTGATTGTTTCTAAAGCTCATTGCCATTCTGGCATTATCTTGATCTCTAAAGCAATTTACACTGTTGATCACACCGTGGTTGCTTCACAGTCTCTCTGCTCTGGCATCTATGGCTCTACACTAGCTTGGTTCTCTAACCTACTCCTTTATTCTCTGTGTTCTGCCAACCTCTACTCTTATTTCTCATCCACAAATGAACTCATCACTGCAAGTTCTCTTTTCACACTCCAGTTCTCTTGATCTAAACTTCCTGCCCTAGATTTTTTTTTTTTTAACATGACTTCAAATCTTAGCCCTATATGAAGGATTTCCAAATCTAAAGCCAGAGGACTGTCAATGTCTATGAAGTGTTCATTTACACTTTGCCTGATGGCCGTCCATCCATACTATGTGTATATCCCAGCACACTTAGAATTATCAAATCTAAAATCTGGAAAAATTAATTTTATTCTAGCATTCCTCAATCAAGGATGAGACTCCCCTTTTGATTTTATTTTTAATGCTCAGAATCTTACTAACATTTAAAAATTTTACCTCTTGTATATAATCAGTAACTAGACCTAATTACTTCTTTTATAAGTTTCTCATACTCATCATTTCTATTTGAATCCAGGAATTTCTTATAATTTCAGGTATTGAGAATTATAATAGTGTCTCTTCTGTTATTTGTCATTTAATTTCTTCCTACAGACTTGCGCTTTCTCGAACTCTCCTTTATGTAGTATTCCCCTGATCAAATGTCTTCAATTAACTGCCAGTTCTTAAAGGATACAGTCTTACGCCTTCATATGAGGCACTGAGAAGAATGCTATATAATTTCTATGGTATCCCTGACAAAAAATAAATAACTTCATTTGAATCATGTAAAATATGAGACAAATTCAGAGACATTCAAACAAAATATGTGACCACTTTCCACAAATATCAAGACTATTAAAGACAAGTAAAGATTGATTCATTCTTACATTTAGAAGAAAACCAAGAAGATATCGACTAAATACATGTGAGTCAGTCATCGCATAAGATCATTAAACAGAAAAAGAGTTATTAGAGAATGTGGTGACCTTCACCAGGTCTGTAGCTTAATTACACTGAACAAATATTATTTCCATGGTCTTGATCATTTCACTAAAGTTATGTAACATGGTGATGGTAGGGGAGGGAGGGTGCTTGGGAAGAAACATACAAAAGAAATTTTGCAACTTGTCTGTGGCTAAACTTAACTCAAAATACAAATTTTTTAAAAGAAAGAAAAAGATGAAGGCCTACTGCAAGTCCCTCATCCAACTCTCTGTACAATCAAGCAGGTTTTCTTTCACAAACAGAACCAGCCATTTCTACCTTACATTTTCTCTTATGCCACTGTCTCTCCTAGATTATTCCTTCATCTTCAGTTTTCTAAGTCGTACCATTCTCTAGAAAACCCTGCTTGAGTCCCACCTTGCTACTGCTGCTGGTGGTGTTCAGTTGCTAAGTCGTGTATGACCCTTTGCAGCCTCATGGACTGCAGAACACCAGGTTTCCCTGTCCTTCACTATCTGTCAGAGTTTGCTCAAATTCATGCACACTGAGTCAGTGAGGCTCTCTAACCATCTCGTCCTCTGCCACCTCCTTCTCCTTTGGCCTTCAATCTTTCCCAGCATCAGGATCTTTTCCAATGAGTCGGCTGTTCACATCAGGTGGCCAAAGTATTGGAGCTTCAGCATCAGTCCTTCCAATGACTATTCAGAGTTAATTTCCTTTAGGATTGACTGGTTTGATCTTCATGAAGTCCAAGGGACTCTTTTTTTTTTTTTTTTTTTTTTAATTTTATTTTATTTTTAAACTTTACATAACTGTATTAGGGACTCTTAAGAGTCTGCTCCAACAACACCGGTTTGAAAGCATCAATTCTTCAGCACTCATGACTACTGGAAAAAGTACAGCTTTGACTATATGGACTTTTGTTGGCAAAGTGATGTCTCTGCCTTTTTTTTTTTTTTTTTTTTTGGTCTAGGTCTGTCATAGTTTTCCCTCTAAGGAGTGGTTTTTTTTTTAATTTCATGGCTGCAATCACCATCTGCAGTGATTTGGAACCCAAAAAAATAAAATCTATCATTGTTTCCACTTTTTTCCCTTCTATTTGCCATGAAGTGATGGGACAGAATGCCAAGATCTTAGTTTTTCGAATGTTGAGTTTTAAATCAGCTTTTTCACTCTTCCTCTTTCACCCTCATCAAGAGGCTCTTTAGTTCTCTTCGCTTTCTGCCATTAGGATGGTGTCATCTGCATATCTGAGGTTGTTGAAATTTTTCCTGGTAATCTTGATTTCAGCTTGTGATTCATCCAGCCCAGCATTTCATATGATGTACTCTGCATATAAGTTAATAAGCAGGTGACAATATACAGCCTTGTCATAGTCCTTTCTCAATTTTGAACCAGTCAGTGTTCCATGTGCAGTTCTAACTGCTGCTTCTTGACCTGCATACACAGGTTTCTCAGGAGACAGATAAGGTGGTCTGGTATTCCCATCTCTTTAAGAATTTTCTGGTTTGCTGTGATCCACACAAAGACTTTAACATAGTCAAAGAAGCATATGTTTTTCTGGAACTCCCTTGCTATTTCCATAATCCAACAAATGTTGGCAATTTGATCTCTGGTTCTGCTGCTTCTTAGAAACCTAGCTTATACATCTGGAAGTTCTTGGTTCACATACTGCTGAAGCTGGGCTTGAAGGATTTTGAGCATACCCTTGCTAGCATGTGGAACAAGCACAATTGTGTGGTACTTTGAGCATTCTTTGGCATTGCCCTCCTTTGGGATTGGACTGAAAACTGACCTTTTCCAGTCCTGTGGTCACTGCTGAGTTATCCAAATGTGCTGACATATTGAATGCAGCACTTTGATAGCATCATCTTTTAGCATTTTAAATAGCTCATCTAGAATTCCATCACCTCCACTAGCTTTTTGTTCATAGTAATGTTTCATAAGGCCCACTTGACTTAACACTCTAGGATGTCTGCCTCTGGGTGACTGACCACACCATTGTGGTTATCTGCATCACTGCTACTGCTACTGCTAAGTCACTTCAGTCGTGTCCGACTCTGTGCGACCCCACGGACTGCAGCCTACCAGGCTCCTCCGCCCATGGGATTTTCCAGGCAAGAGTACTGGAGTGGGGTGCCATTGCCTTGTCCAATCTGCATCACTAAGAGTTTCCAAATCTTACAGCTTGTTCATGCTGCTAATCACACATTTAATTCAGGCTTCCTTGTAATGTTAGTTTTTAGCATATTACTGGTCTGTCCAAGCAACTAAACCGTAAGGCTAGAATATCATGTATTTCAGAAGTGTGCAAGCAGGAAGAACGATGCCTTGTACAAACTATTCACACAACAAAGAAGTTTACCTGATCTTTTTTTGCTATTGCTGTTAAAAATAACATCCTCTATTTTGCACATATGCTTTATATCGCAGTCTTGTACCCCAAATGACTGATTTATAAAGATACACAAATAGGGTATTTTTTTTAAAGCCAACTTTAAGTGGAAATCAAAGTAAAACAAAAACTGGGCTGCAAAATAGAACCAGAAATGAACCATACACTTTAACCTATATTCTTCCTGGGATAACACACAAAATTATTAGTTTCTAGAGCCATACAATGTGGCATTCCAAAACATCTTTTTACTTGCCTGTGGGAGTGGGTGTAATTTAAAAGGTCATGAAGCTCTAGAATAAGACAAAATATTACTTTTCAGCACTGACAAGCTACCAGTAACTATTTTAAAAGTTATTTTGTCTATTTATATTGCGTTTTAATATGAAAGTAATATGGTGGTTTGGTTCCTAAGCCTTGTTTAACTCTTGCAACCTCATGGGCTATAGCCCACCAGGCTCCTATGTCCATAGGATTTTCCAGGCAAGAAAACTGGAGTGGGTTGCCATTTCCTTCCTCATATTGAGTACCTTTTATGTACTGAGACCGCCCAATACTGGGACAGAAACAAGCTCAAGAGAAGAGCAAAGTTTAATTAATTAATTAATTTACTTTTTGGCTGCGCACCACAGCATGTGGGATCTTAGTTCTCTGACCAAGGATTGAAACTTGTGTTCCCTGCAGTGGATATACCAGGAAGTTTGGAGCACAGTTCTTGATGAGACAAAATGGGGGTGAAAGGGAGAATGGGGAGTGATAAGTAAAGGCAGATATCTGTTGCTACAAAGAGGACAAAAGAGTCTTTGTTAGAAAAGTTCTATAAGGTATCACTAAAGGCCGTCCTGGGTGTTCATTGGTAGGACTGATGTTGAAGCTGAGACTCCAATACTTTGGCCACCTGATGCAAAGAGCTGACTCATTTGAAAAGACCCTGATGCTGGGAAAGATGGAGGGCAGGAGGAGAAGGGGACGACAGAGGATTAGATGGATGGATGGCATCACTGACTCGATGGACATGTGTTTGGGTGGACTCCGGGAGTTGGTGATGGACAGGGAGGCCTGGTGCGTTGCAGTCCATGGGGTCGCAAAGAGTCGGACATGACTAAGCGACTGAACTGAACTGAAAGGCAGTAATCCTCATTCTTTCAGCCCCCAACACACCTGAGGGATACAAAAACACTCCAGGGCCTCTCTGTAGCAGTGATTCTCAAAGGTCAAGTGAGAAATCCTGGGGGAATACGTGTGGTTTGAAAAAATCCTTCAAGTAATTTTGTTTATTGCTCTCTCTTCACTTTTCACTCCAGCCCTTTGTATATACAGGAATATTTCTATTCCTGATATTCTATTCTATTCTTGAATATTTCAGATGCATAACAGACATCTGAAATCACAGGAAACATACAGGAATAACAGTAAGGTGAACAGGTAATAGGGTAGCTTAATGAACTCTACCAAATGCCTAAACTGTTTTTAATAAACTGTACTTCATCTAGAGAGTTTTGGTCCCAGGTGATAAATTTTTAGAATTTGTTTATTATGCTAAATTTTTATTATGAAATAGGATAATGAATCCCCATGTACCCATTAGTCAATTTCAATAATTATTAACACATTTGGCCTTAGGTTACTTCAAGGGGGGATTCAGCCTAGGCAATGTGCTAGAAAGATTTATTGGAAAATCGGAGAGTGTGCCTGCCTTTAAGCAGTTTGTTTTTTCAGGTTTACTGCAAAACTACACGGAGAACAAAAATATAAAAAAAAATCCCAAATTATAAACATTAGGCAGCAGACTTCATCTTTGTTCAGAAAGGTTAAACACGTGTGGACTTGAAAGGAGATGTTCAATGCTAAAGCTGCAAATTTGATTAGGTGACTTCTCTTGTTAAAATCCTTCCATCCAAATTCCTTATCATAGGCTGGCCCCATAGCATGAGGTTAAGTATGCAGACGCTGCAATCAGACTGCTGCAGTTCAGATATTAGCTTTATCACATACTAGCTGAGTGACTTTGGCAAGTTAGGCCTTAGTATTCTTGTCTAAGAATGGTGATAATGATAGTGGGTATTTATTGAGTTGTTGTAAAGTTTAAATGAAATAATATAAAATACAGAACAGTTCGTGACACCTCTGTAAGTGTCTGATGTTAGTATTACAACATTTACATAAAAGACAGTATGGTGTGTGGCTGAGGTTAAGGAAGCATTTACTAAATGTTTCTAATCACTTATAATTAAGACTAATAATAACAGCGATCTGGCTCTCTGGCCTATGTTTCCAGTCTCATCCTGACACTGTCCCTCTTAAACTCTGTAAGATGTGATGTAATGTGACATACTGCTTTTATATATATTGTTTTCCTATTCTTTTCTATCCCCTTTCTCTGTGTGGTTGCCTTCTCCTCATTCTTTAAGATGAGCTCACATATCTCTGCACTCTGAGAAGTCTCTTTCTAGGTTTCATTCAGACAGTTGCTCTCCTTCTCTGTTGCTCTTGGAGCAACTGTGTCCAGACCCCTTACTTACTTTACCTACTTAACTAAAATTCTGAATCACTGGTCTAATTCCTGTCTCATTGAGAGCAGAGACTTCCAAGTATTGCTGTGCTTCTGGGGGGGCTTGACACACAGTAGGTGCTCAAGAAATAAGAATGAAATGCTGAATGAATGAAAGGTTATCCAAGTCAGCACAATTCAGCAGGGATGCAGCTAAGAGATACCTCCTAACACTATCACAGAGCAGCCTACCACTGAAAAAAACATTCTGCTAAACATTTCTACCAGAAAGTTTACTTCATTCTTATTCATCAATTTCCAATTATTTCTGTAAATAGCCTGTTACGACTTTCTATAATAAAGCTGAATCCAGCAGGCAGCATTCCAGATGTTGAAATACATAGTAATAAAAAAGACTATGCAAATACTTCAAGACTTTCCAGTAAAACCACATACTTATATTTTATAAACAGCATCTCAAATATTACCTAGAGAATTTATTAATGGATTTCCAAATGGAAATATTATGAAAAGATTTTCAACAAGCTGTGTATTCTATTGTTTTCTGTGCCAACCATTGCATACTTGCAAGATTTTATGGCTATACTGAGAGAAAGGGACATTATATTAATATGTAGAGGGAATATAGGTACACACACTAGATAAAATGAAAGAATGAGAGAAACACAAGAAAAGGAAAGTAGACTGGCTTAGTGACAATGTAGGGCTTCAACTTAAGAATGAATATTTTAGACTCTCTGAAGTGGTCTTTTTAATCTAACAGAGGAAACAAGTGAACTCGGAACAGCACTTAGTAACCAACAATAAAGCTGTAAAACTTTATTTTAAGATGGGTTTGGGGGAGAAATAACTTAAACATATGGATGCAATTAAGGTAAACACATATGTACTCTGCTTTTCTTAAGCACACAACTCTGAAATTGCATTTTATCCCCTATATATTTACATCTAAAAGCACTATAAACTTGGGATAGGGAAATTGAAAAAAATCATTTAATAAAAACTAACGTGCCATTATCAGTATACTAAAATTCTGACATTACCAAAATTAAGTTCTAGAAGGCTATCTTAAGATTGTAGAGTAACTCACCAAAAGATATTTACAAATCCAAATAAGACTTCATAGTTTGGATTTCAGAATTAATTCAATTTTCACCGTTTAAAAAGAGTCATAATAGGCCATTTAGTGATTTCTCCTGTGTTATAAAATAGCACTTGAGCCTCTTCTTCCCCTTACCCTTCACACAGTTGAATTAAACTGGAGAAAAACTTGCTGGATATTTGACCAATTTCCACTCAAAATTTACTAACTAACTTTCTAGTTAACCAGCCTCAGTGCTTTCTGAGGCCACTGTTAAAATATGCTGGATATCAGCAAGTTAAAAAAGCTTACTAATCATTACATGTTGAAGTTAGCATTTAATTCCTAAAGGACAAAAATCCTGATAATACTGCAGCCATGAAATTAAAAGATGCTTACTCCTTGGAAGGAAAGTTATGACCACCATAGATAGCATTTTCAAAAGCAGAGACATTACTTTGCCAACAAAGGTCCATCTAGTCAAGACTATGGTTTTTCCTGTGGTCATGTATGGATGTGAGAGTTGGACTGTGAAGAAGGCTGAGTGCCGAAGAATTGATGCTTTTGAACTGTGGTGTTGGAGAAGACTCTTGCGAGTCCCTTGGACTGCAAGGAGATCCAACCAGTCCATTCTGAAGGAGATCAGCCCTGGGATTTCTTTGGAAGGGATGATGCTAAAGCTGAAACTCCAGTACTTTGGCCACCTCATGCGAAGAGTTGACTCATTGGAAAAGACTCTGATGTTGGGAGGGATTGGGGGCAGGAGGAGAAGGGGATGACAGAGGATGAGATGGCTGGATGGCATCACCGACTCCGTGGACGTGAGTCTGAGTGAACTCCAGGAGTTGGTGATGGACAGGGAGGCCTGGCGTGCTGCGATTCATGGGGTCGCAAAGAGTCGGACACGACTGAGCAACTGAACTGAACTGAAGGCCAAAAGAGAATCCATGACAAGTAGATATACTTGATTAAAATGGATAAAGAATCTAAAGGAGAAAATTATCTTTATACCTAATATATATGGTCTTGTTTGCATAATACCTCTAGCTGGTTAAAAAAAAGGCAAAGCAACATTTAGAAACATTGAGAAACCAAGTTCCCTCTGAATATAAGAAATGAAATACAGAATTACTTTTTAAAAGCCAGAACAATAAATGTACAAACTAAAAAGCATAATGAACCTAACTCAAATTATTTAAAAGGAATCTTTTAAGATAGAAATGTAAATATTCAAGTTCTCTGGAAATAAGAAATATAGAATTCAAACTTTATACAGTATAATGTAAAAGATAACCTATCAGGGAAAAAAGTTTCATGGATATACTATTATCAGTTGGAATTTTAAAAAGTCAATTAGATTTATGGTCAAAATAAACACCAGACAATATTTAATCAACAAATTATGCAAAGTAATCCACACAAAAGATGGATATAGTGAATAAATATGTTAACTGAACAGACGTCATTCTATGTAAATTTGGACTTGAAAGACTGAAACTATTTTTAATTTTGAGAAAATTTTTTATTATTATGTAAAAACTAGGGGAGAAAACTAAACTATATTAATGGAATACTACACAGTCATTAAAATGAATGGGCAGAACTGAATACATGTGATATGGAAACTAGTCTATAGTACATTGATTAAAACAATTCCAAATCAACAAAGAATACAGTGCATTATCTCATTTAATAAAAAAAATTAAATGTAAAAAAAACTATAACAACACTCATATATGTTAAATGAGTACATGCTATGTGAGTACATACATAAATACACATGTATAAAATCTGGAAAGGTATATAAACCTACCAGTTATTATCTATGGTGGACGGTGGATGAAAAGATTGGCAGAATAAAAATGAATACCTTCTTCACCTTTATTCTAGTTGGTGTCTTAAAGAGAGTGGGAAGATTTGGGAGAATGGCATTGAAACATGTATAATATCATGTAAGAAACGAGTTGCCAGTCCAGGTTCGATGCACGATACTGGATGCTTGGGGCTAGTGCACTGGGACGACCCAGAGGGATGGTATGGGAAGGGAGGAGGGAGGAGGGTTCAGGATGGGGAACACATGAATACCTGTGGCGGATTCATTTTGATATTTGGCAAAACTAACACAATTTGCAAAGTTTAAAAATAAAATAAAAAATTTAAAAGAAAAAAAAATAAAGAGTAACAAAAAATTTCCTTTTAAAAAAAAATTGAAAACTAAAAAATCTAAGGAAAAATCGAAAATACAAAACATAGCTTTATAAAGTTTAATTTTTCCATTGATATAGTAACCAGAAGTATTTCTTAACCATCTCAGAACAGCTCCAGTTGATAAATTGGTCAAACATTGTGAAACCAACAGACCTTACTACAAAGTTAATTTTGTTATTTTGAGGTTATTTCCTAAATTATTTCTATCTGGTTTCAAGGAGCCATTAGTTTTATCAATATTTTACCATCATTTACTGCTAACTAAATATTTAGAAAGGTATGCAGCACACATTTTGTAAGCAAACTATGTTCTACTTATATTTGGTATTTGGAGACATATACATATCATGATGGCATATAATATACATAAAGAGCAAAGAGAGAATAGCTAGCTAAATAAAGTAAACCTCTTAAAAAAAAAAAAAGAATTTAGTGACAAGAAACCAGGGGAGAGGGAAAATTAGAAAAGGAGTATTTTTACTTATTTATCTACTCAATAATATTATGGAAGTCACCACTTAAACTTTATGTTTAATTTATACATAAAATAACTATAAACTGTGAAAATATGCCCTGGTTTCCCATCAGAGCCTTTAACTGAGCCCATACATTCCGGGCACAGTACACTGAGACCCAGCGCAGCCTCACTACAATCTCTGCTTCTCGGAGCTGTCCATCCACCGCAGCGTAATTCCAGCTGCCAATCTGAAAGAAACCAGCTAGTCAGAGCAGACACAACCAACAGAAACAAATGTCACTCAATAACGTTCAGCCGTACCGTGTTCATGGATAATTTCAAACAGTATCTCTGTCTAGAACATTGATGTGCTCATTCAAAACACCTCCATCTCTAGCTACTGGAAACGAGTAGATAAAGCCTCCTGCCTAGAAAAATAAGTGGAATGTTGCTTCAAAGAGGTTGCCAATACTAAGAGGCAAACAGTGAAAACACAGTCAAAGTTCTCAAAGGGGAAAAAAAAAGAAATCAGGATAGTTGCATTCAGAAGGTTAAATTATTTCTTAAAACTAGACAAGTCTGTTTAAACTATGTCATGGAAACAGTCATTTGGTCATTAATTTGTTAAGAATCATTTCATCTATTTTCTCAGTCGTATTTGTGAGTATCCACCATGTACAAACACTGAAATGAGATAGAATGAGGAATCTTTGATTTCAAGAAACTTAAGACTGAAAGACAACACACACACACACACCTGGCAGAGACAGAGGGAAGGCAATATGTTTACTGTTACAACAGCGTTAAGTCATATGTAACGTTTAAAAATTTTGCACTTAAGTGTTTCCTGAATACTGTATTCACAGAACCTCAGTTCTTCCTTTG
Organism: Bubalus kerabau; assembly: GCF_029407905.1. NCBI lineage: Eukaryota > Metazoa > Chordata > Mammalia > Artiodactyla > Bovidae > Bubalus > Bubalus kerabau. The sequence goes on along the minus strand of NC_073639.1, from coordinate 11,572,768 downwards.
CACCAATAATATAAACTAAAAATAGTGATTCCAAGTAAACTTCCTCATCTTTGTAGAAACAAAAGAAAAGAACACTGCTATTCTGAAATTTGAAATCTGACTATGCTATTCTAACAGTCAGCAATCGGTTACACTTGCAAATAGTCTTACAGAGATTTTTCAAATCTAGGTAATTTGACTTAACCATTCTAGAAGCTTGAATTTAGTTTAATATTTTGAAAAAAAAATTTCAGTCACTTGATTTGAGAGTACTTTCACACTTTCACTTTAAAATAAAGATGGTGCCAAGAGAGCACAGGGTTATGACAGTCATCAGCATAACAGAGCGGCTCAGGGTTCCCTGGGCAGAGGATAGAGGAAAAATCATAAAAAGATGAACACTCTGCTTCACGTCCTTGGGTGTATAAATTTAGCTACACCTACTTAACTCAAAAGTCTGCAAGAGGCATAATAACTGGCAAAATATGAAGATTAGCTTTATTGACAATTTTAATGTTTAAGGGAAACTCTGATTGTGATTTTAATAAACAAGAAAGTTTGGCATAATTTCAAGGTTTTATGTAGGTTTTCAATTAAAACCTGACTAATCCTTACCGTTTATTTGGCTTTTCACCGTACAGCTCCTGCCCTGCACTGTGTCAAATGTGCCATCTGTGTAACACACTTCTGGCCAGAGATGCGTCAGGATTATTTTTGTCACACTCTGAATTGCGGCCGTGTGAAATCTTACCTTATTGTATTCAATATTTCCACTTTATTCTCTTGCTACAACCATTGTAACCCCGTTGTACTAATGTCCTACTCTTAAATCTCACGGCAGTCACAACAAAGATTCCTGCTCCCCCACCTGCTTCAAACAGGCTTACAGACCATTCTCCTAACTATTCAGCAAATGTTAACAATGCTATAAATACCAATTGTGTTTATGCTTTCTGAAAGATTCACTGCAGCGAGTGCTCTGCAGTAGTGTTAGAGCTGGAGTAAGCTGTTGACTCCCACCATGAAAATGATTGAATTCTAAGCCAAAAATGCTTTTCCTTGGATAAGATATCTGATTTGCTACTGCTGTCATGAGACTGGGGTCACGTAAACTTAAACACTGCTGCTGCTGCTTTTGGAAAACAGATCTTCTCAGAGTGATTATGTGTTACTACAACAGCATTTGGAAGAGGGAAAATCAACCACTGACACTAAACACAACTTAGGGGAAATTTTTCGGGTTTTACTTTCATATTACGAGACCCACTGTATGTAATTCCTTAAATCGAGCAGGATCACGTCTCTCCTTTTCCTCTTCTCTACCCATCTTTATAAATAGAGCTGAGGTGCATTTTCAGAAGGAATGAATAACTTTAATTTCTGAACTCACATAAACATAAAATAACAGTGCATTTGCTTGAAAAGGAGAAAACGATGCTTCTAGAGCAAATGTAGTGAGTATTTAGAGTAAGGTGAGAGAAGGAAAGAAGGAAAAGCACAGATGACAGATGCTGTTTCCATTAACGGTGCCCTAAGCAGCATCTACCTGCAGCGTACCTTCTGGTCTCTGAACCCACACCTCTGCTTCCTAGCTCCGGTGCACCCTGGAGTCTGTCCCTGCACTCCATACCCACTGGGTGCTCGAACCCTATGCTGTGTCTATACTTTTCGCTTTGTCAAAATCTACTATCAAGTCCTACACACAGGGAGCTGAATGACTAGAAAAAGTTGTTTCAAAAAATAGGTCTGTGATTAAATAAATAATCTCTAATGGTGAAGTAGAGTTACTTTCAAACATGAGTAAAAGGCACTGAATTAGGTGGCAGAGGCTTTTTTCTGTATATATCAAAGAACATCATATAGAAACCACGATAGCTGACTTTAGCACGTGACTCTGGCATTGGTTAACACAGTCTAATCTTAGAGCTGGAGACTTTCTACTCTTTAACTTTATACTTTGTGGTATTTGAATTCTCAGGGTTCTGGCACATTTTTGGATAAATAAGTTGTAAAATCCCTTTATATACCATTTAATTATATACAAACCATACAAACACCACACATACACAATTTAGTAGTGAACCCAGAAATCAAGATTTTACGAGTCCTGAGTCAAAAGCCTTCCTGCTTTTAGAAAATGATAAGAAGAACTACAATTAACAGTGATATACCAAAGATATTTTCTGAAAGAGTGGAAGTGATCTTTTGTGGTCCTCCTCAAATATGCTGGAAAAAATGAGGGAATTTGTTTCCAAAATGTATGAAAAACAATCCTAGTTCAGCGAGTTAAAAAACTGATTACAGGTACTCTAATTTCTGAGAGAGGTAAGTGAAGAAATTGTAACCTCCTTCATCTTTACTGAAGTTACACAAAGATCATTATATATAAAGTCACTATCCTACCAACATTAAAAATGGCCAGTCCCAGAAAGTAATCACAAAAGACCTCCAAAGAGTCAAAACCAAAGTCAATATTCTTATCCTCCTGTTAACCTGCATTGCTTGCTTGAATTTTCAAGCAGATACTTTTTCCCCCTCACAAGAGTGAAAGAGCAGGAGTTTGGCTTTTTCCTTTTGATTTTCCAGAGGAAAAATTTTCAGCATACAGAAAGTAGCAAATAAAAGAATTCCATGATCTCGCTAATCAAAGATTAAATAACTATTTTCAGTTGCTGCTGCTGCTGCTGCTAAGTCGCTTCAGTTGTGTCCAACTCTGTGCGACCCCACAGACAGCAGCCCACCAGGCCCCTCCGTCCATGGGATTTTCCAGGCAAGAGTACTGGAGTGGGGTGTCATTGCCTTCTCCGTATTTTCAGTTAGATGACCATATAAACGTCTAAGATGACCATATAAACATCAGAAATTTCCTAATGTATAAATACACATCACAAAATTTGTATTTTCTGTTTCAAAACATGATCTGTTTTTGTATGTAATATGGCAAAGTATTTTTCCATAACAATAAATATAGAAATATACAGCAATAATTTTAATGATGTATATAGTAGCATTTCATTGTATGGATTTACCTATATTTATTTAATCAGTTTCTTTACTGTTAGATATTTATGTGGTTCTTGTGGGGTTTTTTTTTGCTATTATGAGCAACTATGAAAGTGAAAGTCACTCAGTCATGTCCAGCTCTTTGTGACCCCATGGATGATACAGTCCATGGAATTTTCCAGGCCAAATACTGGAGTGTGTAGCCTTTCCCTTCTCCAGGGGATCTTCCCATCCCAGGGATCAATGCATTGCAGGTGCATTCTTCAACAGCTGAGCCACAAGGGAAGACCTGAGCAACTATATCTATTTTCTAAAAATTAGAAATTTTTGTTATTTTTCATCTTAGGCAGTCCAACAGGTAAAAAATGTGTTGGATTTTACTGAATGCAGCTGAATTTCACTGATTACTAGTGAGGCTTCATTCATTTATGGCCTGGACTTCATCTTTTGTGAATTATCTATTCCTGAACTTTGTCATTTGTTGTCTTTTTTTGGACGTACAAAAACTTCAGTTTTTATGTAGACAAATGTAACAATTTCTTTAATGACTTTGGTTTTGTTACTGACATACAAAAGGGGCCTTTTCCATTCCAAGATTATAAAACTACTTACTACAGTATTTGCTATGTCCTGTAGTTCAGTTTTTTATACTTATACTATAGCCTTTATTCCAAATAAATATATGTAATTCATTTGTAATTTCTTTCACTTTAAGATGTGAAACAGGGATCTAAATTTATAACAATTAGCTAGCTGTCTTAACATAACAGGTACATAAGATAGCCTTTTCCCAGTGATTTAAAATACCACCTCTATCATATATTCTCATATCTATTTCTGAAACTGGAGAAGGAAATGGCAACCCACTCCAGTACTCTTGCCTGGAAAATTCCATGGACAGGGGAGCCTGGTAGGCTACAGTCCATGGGGTCACAAAGAGTTGGACATGACTAAGCAACTTCACTTTCTTTCTATAGTTTCTTTTGGAGAAGGAAATGGCAACCCACTCCAGTGTTCTTGCCTGGGGAATCCCAGGGACGGGGAAGCCTGGTGGGCTGCTGTCTATGGGGTCGCACAGAGTCGGACACGACTGAAGTGACTTAGCAGCAGCAGCAGCAGAACGACTAACACACACACACACATTTCTGAAAGCTCTATTCTGTTTCACTGAACGTTAAAACTAGAGCACAGTGTTTTCGTTACTCTAGTTCATACTTTGAGGAAGTAATCAAAACCTATTTATTTACTTTAAATTTAGTTTTATCCTGGTCTTTTGGTTTCTCAGGCTATCATGTTTAAGAAATAGCTAATTGTAGAGTAGGAAGGCAGGTGTCCAAAAGACAGACATATTGACACAGGAACAAGAAGTGAGAACTGATAGTTTTAAAGTAGAAACAGGAAAAATATAAAAAGAGAGCATACCAACTGAGAAAGCAAGTAGTATGGAATTCTTTATTGTAGGGTCAAATATACCACAGAACAATCACTAACATTAATAAAAAATAATATTCACTAATCACATTCTTCAGTGGTCTTTACTTATTACTGTCTATAGGAAAGTGGCCTCTACGCCTAAACACTGCAGAGCACCCATCGTTTCTCAGGCACACACAGAACAAAGACCGAGGTTACTTAAGTCTCAAAAAGATTTCAAAGACTCTGTGTCACATGTATTGGTCTTCAGCTTTAAATTAAGCTACAGTTAATAACAAAAAGACACCAGGCGTGGATGCATGAAGGCGCAAGCTTTTGCCGCAGAGATGACCTTCACGCTGAGGCCCGAACGACAAGGGCAGGAAGAGAAGGAAGGCCGGTGTCACAGCACACGCAAACGAGGGTGAGGACGGCAGGGCGTGAGATGAGGCACGCAAACGAGGGCGAGGACGGCAGGGCGTGAGACGAGGCACGCAAACGAGGGTGAGGACGGCAGGGCGTGAGATGAGGCACGCAAACGAGGGCGAGGACGGCAGGGCGTGAGACGAGGCACGCAAACGAGGGTGAGGACGGCAGGGCGTGAGACGAGGCACGCAAACGAGGGCGAGGACGGCAGGGCGTGAGATGAGGCAGGAAGGCGGGGGCCAGACCCGCGGACCGAGCAGAGCTCTATTCTGCGTTTCGCGTGAAATAGGAGAGCTTAAGTAGAGGAGGGACACAGTCTGATTTACACTTTCAAAATGTCACTTTGGCAGCTCAGCGGAAAGTGGACTGCAGGTAGTTAAGCGTAGGAAAGGGTGACCAGGCCAGTCAGGGGAGAGTTGATGGTGGTGGCTTGGACTAATGACATGACACAGACATAAATGGTTTCCAAATGTGTTTTGGAGACACCATCTACCTAACCACTCTTGGTCGTCAGCTGCTTATGCTCCCGCCACCCCGACCTCTCCCCACACATTGTGCTCTCTGCTTTGAGCTCCCCTGCCCCTCCTACCGCTGCGCCTACCCCTCATTCCTTAAGGACTATGCTCAGGCGGGTTAGTACTGCCTCAGTCTGGGTTGGCTGTTTCTCCTTTGTGCTCCGACATGTAGTGGAAACATCTCACTCAGAGCACATCACTGTCCATACAACTTCTAAATACTTATTTCTGACCTAATAAAACTCTAGCAATGAACTGTCTTACACTAAGGAGTTGCTTGGAGAAGGCAATGGCACCCCACTCCAGTACTCTTGCCTGGAAAATCCCATGGACAAAGGAGCCTGGTGTGCTTCAGTCCATGGGGTCGCTAGGAGTCAGACGCGACTGAGCGACTTCACTTTCACTTTTCACTTGCATGCATTGGAGAAGGAAATGGCAACCCACTCCAGTGTTCTTGCCTGGAGAATCCCAGGGACGGGGGAGCCTGGTGGGCTGCCGTCTATGGGGTCACACAGACTCGGACACAACTGAAGCGACTTAGCAGCAGCAGCAGCAGCAGCAAGGAGTTGCTAACTAAGCTCTCAACTTTTGGATATAGCAAATACCATCTATATGATAAATGACAGGAAAATTCTGCATATAAGAAAGGATACAGAATTGTTCTAGAAATCATGCCCCTAAATACAATTATATTCTAAATATATTAAAGAAATAATTTAAGGAAATTGGTTTCCATTTTTTTGGAAAATAAAAAGTATTTTGTAAACTTAATATTCAACTCATCATTTGGATTTTGGAAGGTTTTTTCCTTAAGAAAAATATTTATTCTTATTCATATCTGACTCTGAATTCAATTATCTTAAATTTCCCTTCTTTTTAAATTACTTCTTTCCCTGTTTTTTAGTTTTTTTGAAATGCTGGTAGAAGGAAGAAAGGTGAATGAATTAAACCATAATCAAAAAAATTAATCATCAGAAAATAACAAATCTTTATTTATTTGTACTTTGTCTGTATAGACAAGAAATGTGTGTGTTAGTCATTCAGTCATGTTCAACTCTTTGCAACCCTATGGACTGTAGCCCGCCAGGCTCCTCTGTCCACGGGATTTCTCCAGGCAAGAATACTGGAGAGGGTTGCCATTTCCTCCGCCAGGGGATCTTCCCGACCCAGGGATCGGACCCACGTCTACTGCGTCTGCTGCAGTGGCAGGATTCTTTACCATCTGAGCCACCAGGGAAGCCCCGCAGACAAGAAATAGGGTATATTAAAAGTGGCGACGGTAGAGAAAAGGGTACCGAAAATAAAGAAATAAAGAGGTCAGTTAGAATAAAGTGCTCAAGATAAGAACAAATCCTTTAGTTGGAGGTCACAGATATTTGGGGAGAAAAAGCATATTTGCCTGAAAAAATAATTCTTTCTGGTGTGTGACATATGCAAATACAGACAGAGTTGTATATTGATAACCCAGCTGTTTTCTAAAAATTAAAAACAACATAAAAGTTTAATGTGCTGCAGGCTGTTTCTCTGATTACTCTTCCTCCTCTTATGGTTATTATTTCTATCGTTTAGTGCTTTTTTTATAGAGAGATTATTTTTATGATCACTTACTACACCATATGTATTAACCATTCATTCTAGAATAAAACCTTCTCTTGAGGAACGGAGCTTTTCCCAAATAATAGGTGCAAACATGACTTGTTTGTAGACAGCTTGCCTCTGTGTATGACTGTGGGGACATCTAAGTGTTCCAGATGAAAACTAAGTAGACAGTAGTGAACAGAAATAAGGAAAACTAGAGGTACTGAACAAAATGTCTAGTCTGGTCTGCTTTAAATGCTAGAGAGGCCAAATCCATCCTGATACCGTTACTGTGATTTTGCAGGGATAATGTTTTAGTATAAGCCAAGTGTATGCACAAATTTCCTAATACTAGAGATGTTAAAGCCTCTTAGAAAAACGAGATTCTGAAGGAAAGATGGGACAGTCTGGAGATGGGGCGGAGAGCAAATCAGAAGACGGCGGTAGTGGAAGCTTTGCAACTAGCAAGACTTGACAAGACTTGGGAGGCTGTCCTGGCACGGGGCTGCAGGAACAAGGCTGGCTGGAGATGGAGCAGTGGGAGCTGCCTCCCTGGGCTTCTGTGCACGAATGTACGTCATTCTCAAAGTGCAGGAGGAAAAGCTTTATGAAGAGAGAGGCAGTTTGTGAACAATCTTTCTGAAAGATTGTCCTACTTCCACATCACTCTATTCTGTTACGCAGCCTTTTTTCTTCATAGCACTTATTACTAACTGAACTTAGTTTTTACTGTTTATTTTCTGTGCATCGAGCTCCATGAGGGAAGGGTTTTGACTGACTTTCTTGCTCATCACTGTATTTTTAGGCCCTTGAACAAAATGTGTATTTGTTGAATAAATGAATAATTAATGAAAGAATAAACTCTTCCAATTTATCAGCCCTTTTCCTTACTTATCCAAACCAGCCTCGAGCCACCATTTCAACAATATCCCTTTAACAATTTCATTGACCACGCTTCCACTCTCAATTCTTTTTTATATATATTCTACCATACTCCTATGGCCAAACCCCCATCTCTCTCTTTCCACATGTATAATTACACACACACATACCTTCTCTATTCAACTTTTTTCTACATCTATTCTCCTGCTATTGAGAACAGAGGAAAACAACATGGAAAGGAAATAACAGTTTAAGGTATCTCCACAAACGTTACCTCACTCTTGGTACAAACTCTCATGGAGGCGGCTGCCATCTCGCCTCATCCACAGACAGTTACTTAAACTAGTCCCCAGGCTGGCCTTCCACTCTACCCACGCAAGACTGTATTCTTTCCTGCTGCTGCTGCTAAGTCGCTTCAGTCGTGTCCGACTCTGTGCGACCCCATAGACGGCAGCCCACCAGGCTCCCCCGTCCCTGGGATTCTCCAGGCAAGAACACTGGAGTGGGTTGCCAGTTCCTTCTCCAATGCATGAAAGTGAAAAGTAAAAGTGAAGTTGCTCAGTCGTGTCCGAATCTAGTGACCACATGGACTGCAGCCCACCAGGCTCCTCCGTCCATGGGATTTTCCAGGGCTTATCTATCTGTGCTCTGGATTTTGTTTTTTTGTTTTTTTTTTCCTTTTTCTCATAGAGCTTAGTGGTCTATTACATATTCTCTTTCCTATGACACATGCTTCTCTTTGGAGCTTTCCAATTAACAGAGAAACATCATAAATTACCTACCCATTAAAAAAAAAAAAAAAAAAAACTCCTTCAGAGTGACTGGCAATGGATATGGGGTTTCTTTGTGGATAGTGACAAAATGTAAAATTAGATTGTAGTAATAATGCCTGTACAATTCTGGGAATAAACTAAAACTAAGTGGGTGAATTGTATCATGTGTGAAGTATCTCTTAATAAAGCACTGAAAAGTTCTTCTGTTATTTCCTTTCCTCACTGCGTTTAGTTGTTCACGTCCCATTCACAGTACAGTCCTCTTTAATCCAAGCTTCTTTCTCTAATGATCCTTAGAATAAGCCAATGAGGAATTTTCAGTTGTTTGTTCAGTCTTCTTTGAGACAGATTCTAAAGTATATGCAGTTATGTTACCAAACTCCAACCCACTTATAATACAGTTAAGATTACTTTTCTTTTTTAAAATTTTATTTATTTTTGGCTGTGCTGGGTCTTCATTGCTGCACGTGGGTGGGCTTTCTCTAGCTGCTATGAGTGACGGGGTCAGAGCGGGGGTCGTGAGGGGGTACTCTCTAGTTGCAGTGCATCCAGGGCTTCCCAGGTGGCTCAGACGGTAAAGAGTCTGTCTGCAATGTGTTTGATCCCTGGGCCGGGAAGATCCCTTGGAGAAGCGGGTGGCAACACAGTCTAGCATTCTTGCCTGGAGAATCCCATGGACAGAATAGTCTGATGGCCTCTAGTCCACAGGGTCTCAGTCAGGACTGACGGCTGACACACACACTCTTGCTGTGGAGCGTGAGCCCAAGGCATGCGGGCTCGGGAGTTGCGGTGTGTGGGCTTAGTTGTTCCGCGGCATGAGGAATCTTCCCAGAGCAGGGATCAAACCTGTCCTCTTCATTGGCGGGTAGATTCTTCACCACTGGACCGGCATGGAAATCTCCTAAAGTTACTTTTCATGACATTAAAATTACTTTTTCTGGCACCTCTCTCTTTTGTCACCTTCAGCTCATTTCCACAAACCTAATTCCCCACCATGGTCTCTTTTACCGATGTACAGGAGGCTCATGCAGTTTCTTCTGTGCAGCTATCCTTCACTCATAACTCTAGCAAGTGTTCTTATTCACCCTTCAATCTCCAGCTCCAGCCTCTCATTTCCCAAACATGCTGGAATCTGCAGTCTAGGTTCAGTGCCTAGTCTCCAGACCTGTGCACACATATAGTGTACTTATCTCTATACTGAATTTATCACAGTATTAGAAGTGCTTATTTATCCATGTTTCTCCACTAGACAACATACTACAGCTGATAAGGGCAGGGACTCGCCTTTTCACTCTTTAACCTTATTACATAATTTAAGTTTGGTAAAAAGTTGTTGAAAAAAAGTTAATGACCTAGTCTTGTTTTTTGTTTTCTCCTTGTCTCACTTTACAATGAACTGTGTATGAATCCTTTAGGAAACAGTCTCTAATAACTTCTCTAGCGTTAACATTTTATGATTTTTTTTTAAGATGCAACTGGTAATTCTTATTCTTTTTTATAGCTGGGTTTTCTAACTCAACATTTTAACAGTGAACAATATAAGAAAGGAACTAACACTTGTTGAGTACCACGCCAGGCCTTTTTATCTATTATATGTCATTTAAATCTGCATGAAATGGGCCTCATCCTACCAGTTCCATATACAGAGTCTCAGGAAGAGCTAAGTCATACAACTACGGGCACTGGGGCCAGGAATCAAATCCACGTTTATTTGTTGCTTCTACTGTATCACCGTGTCGTGTCACAAAACTCAGCACCATAATATGGAGTGGATATAATAAAAGATCACATTTGTTTCAATAACATTCAGGAAGCAAATATATATACTTATATGAATAATGCTAAGTAATGAATTGATATAGTCTGTTAAGAACCCTGAGTATCCACCATACTTAGAATATATCAGGTCATGGTTTTTGAGTGAATGCTGAATCTAATACATAATATATATGTATATAAATAAAATAGGGTGCAATGAGCTGGAAAGCTCTTCAGCTAAAGGTTAATTTGCTGATAATTAACTACTTGGAGTTGTGGGGGGAAAAAAGAAGTCAAAGAAACTTAAAGCAAAAGTTTTCAACAGAGCTTCCCTGGTGGTCCAGTGGTTAAGAATCCACTTGCCAATGCAGGGGACACAGGTTCGATGAAGATTCCGTGTGCCACGGGGCAACTGACCCTGTGTGCCCCCAGCTACTGAGCTGTAGGGCCTACTATTGCGGCAAAAGAAGCCACTCGCTGAGAAGCCCAAGCATGGTAACTCTAGAGTGGCCCCTCACTCACCACAACTAGAGAAAAGCCTGCGCAACAGGACAGACCCAGACAGTCAAAACTAAAATAAATAAACATTTAAAACATTTTTTTAAAGTTTTAAATAGTCTTTAGCAAACACTGATCATGAAAAATACTGAAAGCTTACTTGATATGGCAGTTTCTCAAAAAGTTAAACATAGAATTACCATATAATCCAGCAATTCTACTTCAGAATATACCCAGAGACTTGAAAGCAGGGACTTGAACAAGTATTAATATATGCATGTTCGTAATAGCTAAAAGGGGAAAGCAACCCAAAATATCCACTGACAGACAGATAAACAAAATGTGGTACATACATATGATGAAGTATTAAAAAGGAAGGAAATCTGACCTATGCTACCACATGGACGGAATTTAATAAAATAAGCCAGTTACAAAAGGACAAATATTGTATAATTTCACTTATTGAGATACCTAGAATAATCAAATTCCCCAGAGGCAACAGAACAGTGGTTGTCACGGCCCGAGGGCAGGGAGAGACAAGGAATTACTGTATAAGGTATACAGAGCTTCAGTTTGGGAAAGATGAAAATTCTGGAGATAGGTGGTAGTGACGGTTGCATAACAATAAGGATATACTCAATGCCACTGAATTATAAGTCAAACCACAGTAGAAACCAATATTTGAAGTCAGGACATGTTAAAGTGGAATAAAAAATATAATCTGGTGAACACATATACGTCAATACACATCCAAAGTCTCAAACGGTGCACAGTCACTAGTCACTGTGTGCTCGTTTGTGTCTGACTCTCTGCGACCCCGTGGACTGTAGCCCGCCAGGCTCCTGTGTCTGTGGGACACAGGCAAGAATTCTTCTGGGCGAGAATACTGGAGTGGGTTGCCATTTCTTTCTCCAGAGGATCTTCCCGACTCGGGGACTGAACCCACATCTCTGGCATCTCCTGTACTGGCAGGCAGATTCTTTACCACTAATGCCACCTAGGAAGCCCAATTTCAAATATTCTACCAAGCTAATTTAACAAGCATTTATTGTCTCATTTATTGTCCCAAGCAAAATCCCATTGCTTAGAATCTGGATTTTGAAAATTTGGTAAGCAAAGATACATCACAATCTTCTAGATGTCTCCTGTTCAATATCATATCCACTAACCATATGTGGCTATTTAAATTCACTACAATGAAACATTCAGTTCCTCAGTCAGACTAGCCACATTTCAACACAATGGTCACATGTGACTAGTGGCTATTGTATTGGGCAGCGTAGATATAATGAACATTTCCATTACCCCAGGAAGTTCTGGACTTTCCCTGGTGGCTCAGATGGTAAAGCGTCTGTCTACAACGAGGGAGACCTGGGTTCGATCCCTGGGTCGGGAAGATTCCCTGGAGAAGGAAATGGCAACACACCCCAGCACTCTTGCTTAGAAAATCCCATGGATGAAGGAGCTTGGTGTAGGCTACTGTCCATGGGGTTGCAAAGAGTCAGGTACAACTGAGCAACTTCACTTCAGGAAGCTCTACTGGAAGTTCCATTGCTTTTTTAAGATTATACTGCCAACGGGATATGATAAACTCCTTTGGTAAATAACTGAGGTGTGAGAAGCAGGGTGGGTCAATCGAGAATAAACACAAAGAGCCAATGACACTGATCTGTAGAGAAAACACCTAGCTGGTGGAATGACTCACTTTTTAACTAACAGCATCACAGAGCTACAGAGAGCCATCCTTTCTGATCATAGCTTGCACAAACTTGAATGATGGGAAAGGTTCAGCTATATTGACTTGGACACACAAGTTTTAAAAAAAGGAATAGGACCCTCACATTGGGAGAAATAGTATTAAGTACATTTTCATTTGCAACTCTACAGAATATAATGGAATTTCAAAATTAAAACTACTCAGATTTTATAGCACCATAAAATAATATATGCTCATATGTTAAGTAAACAGGACATGACAAAGCCAAATATATACTAATTCCAGTCACAGAAGTAGATATGGATAATAACTAAAACACAGAAGCAGGTATTAAATAATTATGGACACTTATAGTACCACTATTCAAACTTGGTTAAAACAATAAAAAAGAAAGTAAATGGGCCTATTCAATTCTATTGTAATAATGAATTATTTACTGTTTTGTAAACAATTGCATGTTTGCTCCAACCTCAGTTTCATACACGGAACTCGGTGTATATTTTGTGTTATGCAGTCAGTTGTTGCTCCAATAAAACAAAATGTCCCCTAGAAGGAACATTTTCAAAGAACTGAAAAATTGTGTCTTTTAGAGCCCATCTGATCCCGTTCAAAAATAAACTAAAAACCAGCAATTGCAACCTATGTGATTTAAGATAACTGCATCAAATGAGCAGTGCTTTTGTTTGTGTACCCATCTTCTTTATCTAGCACATAAACCAGGTGACGATACATGCTGGCAAATATATTTAAATATGTACTTTCATATACTGTCAACATGATAAGGTCATAAATAGAATTATAAAGAAATACATCAAGTGCCAGTGAAAAACAACAAACCTTACTTACTACAAATGATGTTCCCTTTACAGTGATATACAACTTTCCCTATGAATCAAAACTCCCTGGTTTCAATAATGTTCTCTTCTAAAATTGTACAGACGTATAAGGTTTTATCTGTTCAATTTCACTAACATACATACATCTTTATATATGAGGTATGTTAACTGGAAGAAGAATAATTAAATTAAAATAGTTAAAAAAATTTAAGGCCATACACAGGCTTTTTGGTGAATACTGTATTTGTCAAAACTGTGTGTTGAGTTTTATTTAAGAAAATCAATGAGAAGGATAAAACAGTTCTCAATAATGTCCAGCACCAAGTATGCTGATGTACGAAAGCTGCAGACTTTATTCTTAACTTCTGTTTGGTTATACGTGTTCAGTTCAGTTCAGTCGCTCAGTCGTGTCCGACTCTTTGCGACTCCATGAATCGCAACACGCCAGGCCTCCCTGTCTATTACCAACTCCCGGAGTTCACTCAGACTCACGTCCATCGAGTCAGTGTACTTGTACATAAATATGTGTTTATCATATTATATGCTTATAATCTTATTTCTTTAACAAATTATTTTCCTAGTTCGTTAAACTAGTGAATAGCCTTAAAGGTTATAGAAATAATAAATATGATTATTGTCCCCTTAAAGGGGTCAAATTGAAAAAGTTCTCATTTTATATTGAGTCAAACATCAAGTCCCAGGTAGGTCACTAACTTAAAGGCTATCCTGCTTACATTACTTTACCCGGCTGGTTTCAGTTTGCTGCTGCGGCTGCTGCTGCTAAGTCACTTCAGTCGTGTCCGACTCTGTGCGACCCTATAGACAGCAGCCCACCAGGCTCCCCCATCCCTGGGATTCTCCAGGCAAGAACACTGGAGTGGGCTGCCATTTCAGTTTCATCATCAGTAAAATGAAAGCGTGGGGAAGATGGCATTTAACAGCTTCTGGTCTAGAGATACATGTTAGACTCAATCAGGTAACCTACCTCTCTCAATACAGGATCAGTTATTGAATTCAGATTAACAGCTCCTTCATAGGTCAGGTAATAGAATACATTGAGGGCTCGAACAGCCTCTGGTCCTTGCTGTTTATAGCCAAAAATGAGGTCAATCCACTGGTGAAGCTGGCAGGAAACAAACTCACTCTCCAGGGCCTGAAAAAAAAATGTAGTTTTCATTATTATGCTGAGTTCTATTTTTAAAAGATAAGAGAGAAATTTAGAATAAGCATTGAAGTTTAACTCTAAACTGTGAACCAAGTTAATCTGAAGTCCTTATTTTCCACTAGAATTTGTTCTCCTTTTTTATAATGAGAGACTCAGCAGCACTTGTCACACTGAATTACAACAGATTGTTTATATCTCAGTATTCATCTACGTGTACTATAAGCACTGTGAAGGCCAGGACTGGGTCTATCTTGGTCACATTTGTAACTCAGGACCTGGCAGGTACTCAATTTATGTTTCAAAGAAATGAGGTCATACAATGTAAAGGCTGGTTTGAAACAGCCAATGTGAAAATATTAAACACTGACTATTCACTTGAAATATTTATAATTTTTCCAGAATTAAAACATTTTGCTGCCCACTGCAACAACCGTAACCACATCATTTGGTTACTTCAACTGAGTTTTTATACCAACAGATTAGACCTTGGGAGTGATCCTTGTAATTACTGAATTATTATTCTATGTAATAATATCAAATTGGACTGAATATTTGATGCTATAAACATAACAGTGTCCAATAAATAATGAATGAACATAATTAAGTTTTCAGTAGAAATGCTGGGCTCAAGATCACTTCCAATTCATCACCATATTCCCAGAGTTACAAGCACTGTACCTAAAACACCATAGGCGCCAATAAATGTTTGCTGAACTTAATAAAGTTTAAAAAGCTAAAGAGTTTTCATAAGCAGAGACTTGTTTTTTTTTTAAAGAAAAGTATTCATTTGTATATTATTTAATGTTGTTAAAAATTATTCCAACATAAAACCATGATGGGCTAGTCTATCAATAAGTAATGTTGTTTGAATAACAGAGCTCTCAAACTCTGAAGTTTAATTTGAAGTGTACCAAGTTACATCAGGTAATGTATCACACTGAAATTCTTATTTTCAGAGTCATAAGTGTATGACTGGGATGCATTTTTGGTGTGGCTTAATGCTGTATTATCAATATTATGAAAAGAAAACTGCTGGTTTTAAAACAAAATTGACTAACTTGTCTAGCAAGCAACCAATAAGATATATAAATAATCTTGTGACAAAAGATGTTCCAGAAGTTCACAGGTATACACTTGTGTACATATGTGCTTTATTAAAATGAGGGCCTATGAATAAGAAAACTGTTTATGGTTAAATTCAAATAATATATTTCCTTTAATAACATTTAACATGGCTTCATAATATATCATATATCATAAAGTGTAAAAATAAAACTCTAGACAATTCTCATATTTCAAAGTATACCTGGACTGAAATAAGCCTTAAAAATATTTAGCTAGTTTCAATGGAAAAGTTACTGTTTAAAGCATCTCTTATAAAACTCACTATACTTATAAATTTAGTAAACAGCTAAGAGAGCACAAAACTTCCTCCTATTTTATTTGACATAGGAAGACAAGGGACTGTAATAACTTTCAGTAAATTCCTATTTTTAGCTCATAGATTTAAAATTAATCTGAAAATCCAGGAACTACTGATGCTAGCACACAAAAAATGATACGTCTGTTTCATTAATTGAGGCCTTGGGTAGTGATGGGAGTGTGGGGTGGGGGTGGAGTACATGTTTAAAGTGACACATAAAAACAGCAATTGTCTTAATTTGTGTGCAGCGCTCTCTACACAAAAGCCCTAAATATGTTCAAATTAGAGCAAGCTGCTTGATTGTCACTGCAGTCTCATGTCACATTAATGCATGACAAACATTAAACCATACACTTAAATGGCAATTTATATCATTTAAATGTTTACTGCCAGACTAGCTCATCACTCATTTAAATGTGACTTTCTGACAGCTAATTTCAGTTAATTTTCTCCAATTCACTTAATTAGAACTTTCAATCAGAGAAGGACCTGTACATATCTTTGAGCTTACATCCTTTTTAGTTGTTGTTCAAAATCTGAGTTAATAAGCTGCTGAAAAGCTCTACGATAATAGATGAGCAAGCAATATCTCTGAGTCTACAAAAATGTGTGAATCTATGAAGCAAACTCACAGTAGGTACTGTAAAGAAGAACCTACACTTATTTATGTAAATAATACTCTGGCCAGTAGTTTAAATAAAAAACGTTTAGTTCATATATACACACTATTGAAACGATAAAAAGAAACCCTGCATCTAAGCTAATTAAAAATTAATGATTTTAAAATTGTTTAATAAGATAAAACAGTCAGGAGTCTCCTGAGTGTCGGTGGTGTTGTGATTTCAGACTATAAAATTCCAGAAGGTTCAGCAAATGATGCAGTACAAATTTTCTCAATATTAAAGCTCTAAAAACTAGGGCAGTTTTATTTTATGTGTTATCAAACAGAATTGTGAGCCTTTCTAATGTTGATTACTTTTTTACGCACATTCAAAATGGTGAAGTTGGTTAGATTTAGATGCTCAAACCTTTACATCTGACACCACCTCAAAATGTTCAGCAAAAATGCTGAAATGACAGGCAGTATGTTCACATCATGTCACAAACGTGCGTGCAGAAATGGCCACAGTGTCACGGTTCGGGCCTCCCCTTTCCCTGTTACACTGGCCAATCCGCAATTTATCACATTATTGGCAAAATCTCTTCCAGAGGTTGATACACACGTTACTTTTATGAATAAATTTTAAACACATTTTAAAAAGCTAAAGCAGTCTTCAGCTCTTTGTCACAACAGAGCTTTTAAAGGGAACACACAAGGACAACTACCAGGGATATATGGGAATTCCCAAGAGTTTAAAAATCACTTTAGTACAAAGTCTGTTCAGGACTTTAACATTCTTTTGATACCAGTGAGTGACAACTGCCTAACCAACAGTATATGATAATAAACAAATGCAGTTACTGAAGACTTGATAGAAGAGGTAAGGACAAGCAGGAGGAAGGTATTAAGGGTAAAAAAATACAAATAATTCAAAATGGAAAACCCTGGGAATACATTTTATAACTTCTGTTTTTGAGATTCAAAACCATTAAATTAAAAATTATTTAATTTCCCTTTCATAAGATTTTTAAAGATACTCTTTAAATACTTGTTTATTATACATTTTGCATCACAAAAAATATAAAAATATGCCAGTGGAATGCTAAGCATCTGAGATTTTTCAAAGCCTTTAAAGACAGACAGTCCTCATTAAGACCAGAGTTAAATACGGTTTGCAGCTAGGGGATAGTAACATTCTTCCCATGCTGCTCTCAAACCTAACCAATCAATCGTTAGCATTCCCCTAGCAGGCTAGACATCATTTACATCCAAAGTGTGCTCTGAGTAAAATTTGTGAAAAAGAAAATCCACTGAAATGTCCAACACAATACAATAATATTCAACTCATCTGAGTTATTATGAAATAAATCAGTAACTAATGCTCAATTGTTAAGGTTCAAATAAGTCTATGAAAAGACTACTGTATGAAGCCTCACATGAATTGTCAGTCCAATCCAGGGGGACTCATATTAGTCTTGACAAACTGTCTTGGGGCTGATATCTGTTTTTTTAATGAGATCTATTAAGCAGAGTCTAAAACACTTGAGATATGCTAAAAAGTACAGTATACAGATGTCAAATACAAACACTTATTAGTAACTTTCATTTGTTTGGTCCACATGCAGAACATCAACAAATTAAAGGCTTAATATTATAAAGAAAATAGTAAATTATTCATAAATAACTCATTTGTGTAGCCCTGTGTCAGAAATAATTATAACATATATGAATATGTGTCTAACAATAAATCTCACTGAAAGATCACAATCTATGTTTTCCTGAAACTAACCCATTAAGGAAATGAATTATTTATTGCTAAAAAATGTTACACAAAATTATTCTTGTCTCATATAGTGGAGTCAAATAATACAGTAACTTAGGCAGAAATCATTTGCTTTTTCAAAGAAATTCTAAGCTGTTTGAGAATAAAAATTCTAAAATATAAAGCAATCATATGTTTATTAGTCTAATCATGCTTTAGAAATATTCTAGCAATTGCCTTTTATTTTCAAAAAATCAAATTTTTTCTAATGCAAAATTTAGGTAAAATCAAGAAAACCAATGTCAGTGAACAAAAGAAATTATCAGATAATTGTTTACCTCATGATCAGGAAATCTTAATTGTGTATTATCTGTGTTTCTCATACTTGTAATTCCCAGATTAATGTTAATATTTACTTACACTTTTGCTAAATCTTCTCATATCATGCAATTTTAGAAAAGCAGCTAAACAAAAGCTACTGGTATCTATAGCATAAATAATTTTTATAAAAATCAAATAATCAGGTCAAATTTTATTTAAGTATAGAAATAATTATATAACCAGAAGGAAATAGGTTTCTACAGCCCAGGTACACATCTCTGTACCCCTACCTCACTATTTCTAATCCCAGGCTTTGAGAAGGCCTGATTCTGTTCCAATATACAAAATGCCATAGCTGTAAGTTTCAAATAAAATAAAAATCACTAACTAACTCTCTTGACTTGATATGCATTTAATTATAAGGTGCATTTAATCATATTTTAATAGTTTAAAGCATAAGAATTAGTTTTGTGACTTTTTGTACATGTAATTAAGAGTCTTAATTCATTTGAGTGTAGATAGTACTAAGTTTCAAAGGAGTTAACGTTTGGATTGGCAAAAATGTTAATATACAACATTATGAGCTTAGAATTTTGAAGTATTTTTCATTTTAAATACATGTAATAAGGCCTTCTTATGACACACACACGCACGCACGCACACACGCACACACAAACAGATTTAAAATGAACTGGTCTGTTATGTTTGCATGTGCTGGATTTCAAACACTAGTGGTAATGTTTCCTTAACATTGATATATGACCTTTGTAATTTACATTGAAGAAAGCCGTTTTTTTCAGCCTAATTAGAACTGTTTCAAATTTTCCTGCTAAATATATGATATAAAGTCCTTTCAACTTTTTTATTCTAGAGTTTCTTTCCATGTCAACTTTGTTCCAATCAAAATATGCTTTGAATTAAATGATTTTGATTGAATATGTGGATCACATTTCACTTCTAAGATTTAAAGTCCAAAAAGGAAAAGTTTAGCCTGTTCAAACAAAGCAAGAGCAGCCACTTTGCGGAAAGCTATTCACATTTAAGAAGACTGACAAATTGTTTGTGTGCACCATTAGGTCTAGTTTCTGCAATAGTTGCCAGATTTCCTGTCCCTCTAATAAGATACATTAACTCCTTAAATGCTGGCTCTGAATTCATGAAAAAGCCAAGTAACTCCAGCAAATTTTTAATCTACCTATAATTTCCTTTTCTGAAATAAACTGAAAAAATAGAAAAGAAAAATTGCTGTTACATCAAATTTTGAGAGAAAGAAAGGTCAAGAGAAAAATCAACATTTTTTTTTCATACTGGACAGATACAAATTCAGAATGTGAATATGCTTTCCAAATGGGATTTTTCAAGATGTGACAAATTCACATTAATCCTTTTTTTTAAAAAAAAATTCATTTAATTATCCTATTTAAGGATTACTTGTTCAGGTGAAACACAGCAGTGAAAATACTATTTGATGAACTATAATCTAACATGAGCTTAACATTCTCCCATATTGATTACAAATATATTACAAAATGGTTCCGAATTCAGATATTTACCTTAATGTAAATATATAACAAAAATGTAAAACAGATTTTATATAGCTACAGAGAAAAGTTTAACTTTGGGGCTTAAACAGTACGCGTGAAGCTCTGACATGAAGAACAACCATTTATGAATGCCAAGGGGGGAAATAAAAGACCATTAAGGATCTAGAAAAAACTGTGGGATGCTAAGAATAAAAATTATATCTGACAGTTAAAAGAATGAAATTTAGTCAACAACATACTGAAGAGCGGACTGAGAGGCAGATAGAGAAATCACTAAAGGAGTTCTGTGCTTTAAACTGCCCTTGAACTGCTGGGCAAAAGAGAGATTGTGCAGCCAAATAGCACACTGCTCACTGCTACATTTATACCATTACTAAAGAAAAGTGAGTTAGTATCATATCCTGATATAACCATCAAGCACTTGTGCATCTTTTGGCAGGAGAATCATTCTGTCTACGATTGTTATTGTGTAGTTTTAAATGGAGTAGTCAACCAGCTGTTATATATTTTATACACTGAAGGCCATGTTTCCTTTGAAATTCATAGTTTTAATCTCAACTGAAGTCTGTATTGCTGTGCGCCAAGATCAAAAGGATTAGGCAAACTTGTACAATTACCCTTCTTTGCAGAGAGATGATTTTTTTCTAATGTTTAAAATAGTCCTATACGCTGACATTTTATCCAACTATTTTCTTTAGAGCTACAGAACATTAAAACATTTAATTAACATTTCAACCTTAGGTCACTCTTAATCTAAAATCTAGGAATTCACAATGTACAGATATGTTAAACTAGCTATAGTGCAACACACTTAGGGAGATGGAGCTTTTTAAAAAAATCTAATAAGGAACGCTAGAGAACAATTAAAATTAGAATATACCCATCTAATTTATCATTTGCTTACACTTTGCATGCCCTGGTTCAGAAAGCAGTTCACAATACTTATAGTAATGAATAGGTATCAATATAAAATAAATTTAACATAAGTATGGTGATGCGAAACTAAGGGTAAGAAGTACATAAAAACTGTGCCATGAAATTCTGTAGACTTGTGAGAGGTATGCCATGTATTTGACGTTAAGCTTTCTAACAGGCAACATAAAGAAAGAAACAAGAACACTTAGAAGAGTCAAAAGTGACTATAATGTAAAAACAAACCAGATGGCCTAGAAAAACACATTATTTCTATTCCTGAGATAAGAAATTCCTCCCGTGGCAATATGATGGAATCCAGGTATGTGACTCTCAGAGGGACTGACTTAATCCTGGGGTAGATCTGAAGTATGGACAAATGGAGAAACTACATATTCTTCAGGCAATCCTGCATAAATAGTATTTCTCTTAGGTAAGGCATTTGATGGTAAATTCTAGATTACATTCTGTGACAAGTACCTGGAATGCAGCCATTTTATTTTGTCCGTAAATGCAGAGCTACATACTTCAACAACAGCTGAACCGAGTGATAGGACTAATAATCTCTTTAAAATGTGAGCAAACAAATGCCTGTGTGAAAGACACAACGAGTCTCTATGGGAGGTAAGCCCACCTTCACTTGGAAGGGGTAGCTGTCTTCCTTAGTTCAAGAGTTTCCTCTGAAAGAAATTCTGCATAAACTTTCCCACATGGATAAATAGCAACAGAAGCTTCTAAATACCAATCATGATATTCAAATACATATTGATGTTAAAATGTTTTAAACCACTGTACTCAATGCCCAACCCTTTACAAAGAATTAGTAAAGGATCCCTAGAAAATTAATTTGAGGTATTCTAAATGGCTATAATGT
Organism: Bubalus kerabau; assembly: GCF_029407905.1. Classification (NCBI taxonomy): domain Eukaryota; kingdom Metazoa; phylum Chordata; class Mammalia; order Artiodactyla; family Bovidae; genus Bubalus; species Bubalus kerabau. The sequence continues at coordinate 11,550,788 of NC_073639.1, read as the reverse complement.
TCTCTAAGATAAACTAGTTATAAAAATACATACTTAAGAAAATAAAATACTAACCCAAAATTCTTTATCTGCCTAAGTATAGGAAACAAAAGAATAGATTTCCTCTTTAACAATCATAGAAAAATGTATTAATTTGCTGTTGGAAAGCTGGAGGTTTTAATTTTATAGTTGTTTATTAAAAGGAAAACAAAACCAAAAAAATTTAATCCCTTCCCATTTGCTTATCCGCATAGATCTGATAAATACTAGCAGTCTCTTGCCTTTGAAGATGGCCAGACCAGAATCCCTACTTATTGCCAGATGTAGTTTAATCCCACAGGGACTTCAGATAAAAACAAGGAGCTGTCTTCATGGCACCAACGATTCCCTGGACTGACTGCCATAAACTTATATTGGCAAATCAAAATTCTTGGCAAAATAGAACACTTATTATATCACCACTTCCAAGAATATCCAATAAAGAAAAACTTGAACTAGTGAATATGGATGCAAATGTTGAATATTTCTTTTAAGCACTGACAAGTTCAGCCAGAGAATTACATCTGTACTTACTCTGTGTGTTCAATTGTATACATGTACATTACATAGGGTAAAAGTCTCTTTTCATTCTGCAACTTTTGATTACTATCAGCAGCTCTATCATCCATTCAATCAACAAACTTTGATAAGATTTACTTATACAGGTTTTACTATCAGTTCTGTTCTATGCTAGGTTCTAGGGAAAATGAGATGAGATATCCCTTTGGAGACTAAGGAGGTAAAAAGTCATCTCTAAGATGACTATAAGGCTTCTCTGATGCTCAAATGGTAAAAAATACGTCTGCAATGCAGGAAACCCAGGTTCAATCCCTGGGTTAGGAAGATCCCCTGGAGAAGAAAATGGCAACCCAGTGCAGTACTCTTGCCTGGAGAATTCCATGGGCAAAGGAGCCTGACAGGCTACAGCTCATGGGGTCACAGAGTCAGACATGACTGAGCAACTGACTATCACTGTTTTCAAGATGATTGTAATAGCTTATGTGAGAGATACTGAGAACCCCGATCAAGAAGGTAGCAGCAGAAGTGAAGAAGAGGGACAGATTTCACAAAGATTTAAGATGTAAGTTCAAAGCTAGTGGAGGTGATGGAATTCCAGTTGAGCTATTTCAAATCCTAAAAGATGATGCTGTGAAAGTGCTGCACTCAGTATGTCAGCAAATTTAGAAAACTCAGCAGTGGCTACAGGACTGGAAAAGGTCCGTTTTCATTTCAATCCCAAAGAAAGGCAATGCCAAAGAATGCTCAAACTACCGCACAATTGCACTCATCTCACACGCCAGTAAAGTAATGCTTAAAATTCTACAAGCCAGGCTTCAGCAATACGTGAACCATGAACTTCCAGATGTTCAAGCTCGTTTTAGAAAAGGCAGAGGAACCAGAGATCAAATTGCCAACATTCACTGGATCATGGAAAAAGCAAGAGAGTTCCAGAAAAACATCTATTTCTGCTTTATTGACTATGCCAAAGCCTTTGACTGTGTGGATCACAATCAACTGTGGAAAACTCTGAAAGAGATGGGAATACCAGACCACCTGACCTGCCTCTTGAGAAACCTGTATGCAGGTCAGGAAGCAACAGTTAGAACTGGACATGGAACAACCGACTGGTTCCAAATAGGAAAAGGGGTATGGCAAGGCTGTATACTATCACCCTGCTTATTTAACTTACATGCAGAGTACATCATGAGAAACGGTGGGCTGGAAGAAGCACAAGCTGGAATCAAGATTGCCAGGAGAAATATCAATCACCTCAGATATGCAGATGACACCACCCTTATGGCAGAAAGTGAAGAGGAACTCAAAAGCCTCTTGATGAAAGTGAAAGAGGAGAGTGAACAAGTGGGCTTAAAGCTCAACATTCAGAAAAAGAAGATCATGGCATCTGGTCCCATCACTTCATGGCAAATAGATAGGGAAACAGTGGAAACAGTGGCTGACTTAATTTTTCTGGGCTTCAAAATCCCTGCAGATGATGATTGCAGCCATGAAATTAAAAGATGCTTACTCCTTGGAAGGAAAGTTATGACCAACCTAGACAGCATATTAAAAAGCAGAGCCATTACTTTGTCATAAAAGGTCTGTCTAGTTAAGGCTATGGTTTTTCCAGTGGTCACGTATGGATGTGAGAGTTGGACTATAAAGAAAGCTGAGTGCCGAAGAATTGATGCTTTTGAACTGTGGTGTTGGAAAAGATTCTTGAGAGTCCCTTGGACTGCAAGGAGATCCAACCAGTCCATCCTAAAGGAGATCAGTCCTGGGTGTTCATTAGAAGGACTGATGTTGAAGCTTAAACTCCAATACTTTGGCCACCTGATGCAAAGAACAGACTCATTTGAAAAGACGCTGATGCTGGGAAAGATTGAGGGCTGGAGAAGGAGGAGATGACAGAGGATGAGATGGCTGGATGGCATCACCAATTCGATGGACATGAGTTTGAGTGAACTCTGGGAGTTAGTGATGGACAGGGAGCTCTGGCATGCTGTGGTTCATGGGGTCGCAAAGAGTCGGACACGACTGAGTGACTGAACTGAACTGAAGTGAACTAAGATGTAAGTTATTACTTATACCACCAACTGATTACCAATGTGAGAGGTGAAGGGTGACACCCATATTTCAATGTTGACCTTGATCATATTGGAGAAGTAACAGTTTACATGGTAAAAGATTAATTCAGTTTTGAACTTAGTATTAATATTTTGAAGTTTCTTTTATAGATTTGAATTTAACCCTAAGCCTATCTTGGATGTAAATCTGCTAACTATAATAGAAATTTGCATAGTGTTTCAGTATTAAAATATGTCCATGTTCAATACTGAGATGTCTGAGCCAAAAAAATTCTAGGCAACAAAAATAACCTTCAGATTTTATACCAGTGATGTCCAGCAGGAGTATAATGCAAGCCAGATACATAGTTTAAAATGTTTTAGTAGCTGCATTTAAAAAAACAGGAAAAATTAATTTTCAATTTTATATATTTAATCAAAATACCATTTAAACATATAATCAATATATAATTATTTTGCATTAAATCTTAGAAATCTGGGATACATCTTATACATACAGCAATTCTCAATTTAGACTAGCCACATTTCCAGTGATCAATAGCCACACATGACTAGTGGTTACCACAATGGGCAGCAAAGCTTTATTCAGTTCCACGTACTGACTCTGCATTCAGATTTTTACAGCATTTTTTATATAAGAGTGAATTCAGGAATTAACAATATTTAATACTTAAAAAATACAGCTTCTCCTACTTAAAAAAAGATAAACTTTATAAAGTAAGAAGCACCTGCAGCAGACGATAAAATGACCTTTGATACAGTTTTGAAGTGGTCATTACAATTCTCAGTGCCCCCAAAGAATGGCTGTATTTTAGGACATGACAGCAGAGATATAATATTTTCACTTGTGAAACAGATGTAATATTCTGGAATGTATATTATTCAGCCATTTATAAACAGCTGAAGAAATGTGGCAGCACTCAAAACATGGCACTATGAATACTCTAACAATAAAAGTAAAAGGCTAACATCACCAGTTATGACGTCATCTGCAAACTCTCCATCCTTGAAAGTTAGTAGTTAGAATTCTAACATACTACTATCTACTCAGCTGTGTCACTGATGTACTTTAAGAACTAACATATAGCCACAGACTACAATTTAGCATAGGAAACACAGTGTTTGCTGAAAATCAGTTATATGAAGTGAGTAGACAATGCGGACGCATTCATAAACCTCATAAATATCCCACTTCAGTAGCAGATGGCACTAGCTTCTGTTTGCCCACTCCTAGAAACCCCGTAACATCTATGGTACAGTCTATGATTCTCTGAATCACAATAAACCGTAGGTCTGACTCTTTCTGAATCATTAATGGAATAATGACTAGTAAGCAGGGTTGGTCTTGTTTAATTATTTTTAGGTAGCCAGGAATACGCAGGCAATGTGAGATCAACAGTGTAAATGGCTTGAAAGAATCAAGTAAATTTGTTACTTTTGCTTACTTACCTCACTTTCACTTCTTAACTAATCTCTCATCTGTCTATTATAGGTACACCACCAAAAATGTTTTGGCTAAAATTACCACCTCCATCACTCACCTGTCATCACTTCATCACTTCACCTCTCAGCACTGTGGTACTTAGGTTTCTAACTCTATTTTCTCTAAGCTTCCTTGATAACATCCCTCCAGATTTTCTTTCTACATTTCTGATTCTCCTTCTCAGTTTTTAATGGAAGGCTTTTCTCATCTGTCGACATGGGCAGTGTTGGCTATCCTCATGATTCAGTCCCAGGCCCTTGTTTTTGATTTAACTCAGACCAGATGAGCTAGACTTCAGCTACCTCAACTGACTATCATGACCACCTCCAGGGCCTCAGGTCCAAAACGTCTGCCTCGGGGAATGCAAACATTATTTATATATATATATATGTATATAAAATAAATATATAAAAATACATTATATATATTATATTATATATTATAATGTTATATAATTATAATACTATATATTATATGTATTACATATTATATATATAATATATATATATAAAAAATGAAGAATTGCTTCTCTTAAACTTGCTGCCTTGCTTGCTTTTCTGATGATGGATGTAAACTTTCCTCCAGTTAACTAATTCAGAAATGGGGCAGTCATCTGGACAGCTTTTTCTTCTCCCTCCAAAACATTATCTACTCAGATAATAAGCCTTTCAAGTATCTTCAAATTTGTTTTTTTCTTCTACTGTGACTATCTTGGGTTCCATGCTTTATTATTTCTTTGCTCAATTATTCTAACACTATCCAAACTGTTCTCTTTCTCTCTAGAATCCCCCTCCCCTCACTCAATTCCAATCTAAAACCTGACCAAGTCACTACTCTCCTTACAATTTTCTAGTGGTTCTCCTTTCTCTAAAGCAGTGGATCTCCAACTTGAAGAGCCACTAAGATCACCTCGAGTACCTGTAAAAACACAGACTGCTGGGCTCCTGCCCACATAGTTCCTGTTTCTATAGCTCTGGAGCTGAGCCCAAGATATGCCTTTTTAACAAGTTCTCAGGTAAGACTGCTGCTCCTGGTTTGGCAACCGCCTTGTGGGCACCACTATCCCAAAGATAAAAGTCCATCTGACTTACAAGACGTTACGGACTGTTCATATACTCTGCCTCCAGTCTTATCTCTCCGTGGGTATCACTCACAGTCTCTTGCACACATACTGAACTCTACCTTCTGAGTTAAGCTGAGTGCACGTGCTATACTCCAATAACATCAAGATCTTTTGTTCACGCTGCTTTGTATCTCTGTAACCCCTTTCTGTCATCCTGCTCCCTCCTTGGTGAACTACTACTCATTCTTAAAGACTAAAATCAAATGTAATTTCCTTGGGTTAGGCACTGTTCAACCTTTCCAAAGTAGCAAAATAAGGCATTTCCCTTGGGCTACAGAGTAAAAAAACAATTATAACTATGTATGGTGGCAGCTGCTAACTAGATTTGGGGCCGTCATTTCATAACACACAAATATTGAATCATTTTGTTGAACACTAGAAAGCAATGTTATACATCAATAATATCTCAATAAAATTAATATTAAAAATTTATACACACAAACAGATAAAATATTAAATGCTTTAATCATAGCCTAAGCTTTTTCTTTATGGTATATACCACAAGTATTATATTATTTGTTATATGATATATTATCACAAGTTATATGTTTATTTTTTTAGTTTCTTATTTACTATTCATCTCTCTCACTGAACAATATGGTACAAAAGGGCAGGCAATATGTTATCTTTCTCACTGCTATATTCCAAAGACTAATAAGTTGTAGGCACTCACTAAATATTTGTTGAATGAATAAATAAACACATCACTTAATCTATTTCTCTAATTAGTTACTGCCACGTCTGTTTGATCTTCATAATGTCAGCCCCAAAGGGCAGGTGTCATATTCTTCCAATTTTGTGATCACAGACCTAATTACCCAGTAGGCCCCTAATAAATGTCTGCTGAATGAATGAATGGCATTTAAGAAATTCTTGTGATTTAGCACAATTCAACATCTATGCTGAGGGACTATGATCTTAAAGCATTGTATAAGAAGCATGAAATTAACAATAGAAACTTTATCCAGTTGATACTGTGCTAATTTGGTAGAGTTTTAGAAAATGTGAAGAATTTCTGTGATTACTAGCCATTACAAATGATTTGTCTATACTTAACCATACAATCAAAATTGGGATAGGGTGATTACATGGAAAAAAGAAAAAGTGAAGTGTATATTACAGTATCATCTTTCATGTTTTCTTTTTTCTTGAACAACGACAGGAAGATGAATGCAAATGAAGTCATTCATAAACTTGACAAGCCCTCTAGAAAGCCAACGTATTATGCAAGGAAAAGGCATCTGTAGGTCAACTTGTAAGAAATTCACTACCAACTAAAAAACATTATAATTACACTGGCATTTAGTGATTGCTTATAAGGTGCCCAGTTTTATGTTAAATGTTTTACATGGATTATTTTACTTAATCTTCATAGTAACCCTATGAGATAAGCACTACATTTTAAAAACTGTTTTACCAATGAGGTTAAGAATACTAAGTAAATAGACTAATGTCACACAGCTAGTAAATGTCAGAGTTGCAACCTGAACCAAGATCTGACTCCTGAGGCCACGTCAGTACACATCCTTTTGAAAAATTCTGAAACAGAATGGTATATACCAAAGTTGCACTATTCTAAAAATATGAAACCTTTTATACTAAGAATTATTTTTAATGGGTTTCACCCAATACCACTAGGTAACACTAGTACTTTTTAAAATTAATTTATTTTAATTGGAGGATAATTAGTTTACAATATTGTGATGTCTCTTGCCACACATCAACATGAATCAGCCAGGGGTACATACGGTATGTGTCCCCCTCGTCCTGAACCACACCCTTCACCTGCCTCACCACCCCAGCCCTCTGGGTTGTCCCAGAGTGCCGGCTTTGGGTGCCCTGCTTTAGGCACTGACTCGCACGGGTCACCTGCTCTCCATGTGGTTGTATATGCTGCAATGCTGTTCTCTCAAATCATCCCACCCTCACCTTCTCTCAGAGTCCAGAGGTCTGTTCTTTACATCTGTGTCTCTTTTGCCGCCCTGTATCTAGGACTGTCTTGGTAACACTAATATTAAGTATTGCTGAGTATACACCAAATCTGATGTGCCATGTCAACCCATAGGCTTCATTTACAGATTTTACTGTTCTTTCAACTGGTTTTCATTTTACACTTGCTTTTCAAAACTAAAAGTTTACAGTTTATTTTTCTACCTTCCTCACTAGTAGCTGAAGGAATCTACAGCTACAATCTACAATCTCATATCTCATTCGTGGAACTGAACACACAGTAAACACTCAAAAAATATTTATAGAACTAATTAAATTATATTCTAGGCCTCTTTTCACTAATTTAACTGTATATTAGGAGATTTTAAAAATCGAATTAAAAAACTCAACCATTAAACAAGACAGAATACCAACATGTTTGTTAACTGCTAAGTCCAAAGTCTCTCAATAAAGAAGCAGTTGAATTATTTTGGTTTGAGAATTAACAGTAAGAATTCATTCTGCGAATTTCTGAACAACCATGAACATTAGAAACAGAAAACAAAATGTGACTCATATATTTTACAGTGTATCAGATTTTGCTTTGACACATAAAGCTATTTGATTTCTTTTAAATCAAAATACCATGCAAAAATAAAGGAGAGAATTTCTCTCATTTCCTATTTAAATAAACACTTTAACTACCAAATTCGATATATGTTTTTGTTAATTTTTAGAAAATGTTTTTGGAGAAGGCAATGCCAACCCACACCAGTATTCTTGCCTGGAAAAGTCCATGGACAGAGGAACCTGGCGGGCTGCAGTCCATGCGGTTACATGACTGAACATGTGTGCATGAGGGTGGAGGGTGATGGGCTGGTAGCAATAAACTGGTAGAACTAAAAAAAAATAATAATAAAAGAAAAAGAAAATGTTTTAAATACTTTCATGTAATAACACTGTCTCAAACTAACTACTCAGGGCCTTGAACTACACATTTTTCTTTTTTTTTTAAAGTACAGCACAAATATTATTTGTCTTTGTGATTTTAGTATCTCTTAAATGTGCCGCCTTGGCAAACACTTTTAAATTAAACTACTATAATAATAAACAATAAAGTCAAACATAAAACTGTTTTGAGACATTTTTTAAGCTTTACAGGTAACTGCCACAAGCTGGTAAAACACACTAGAATATTGTTATACCAGAGTTGGAACCACTACCTTTATTAGGTTAGGAGAATTGGATCAAGGACATAGATGTATTCATTCTGAGAGACCACCATTCTCCTCCTTTGTTTTCAAAAATAAAACTCTTCTTTACAGAATGTCTACCATTGCAGTTAAACCCAAAGGATACAGTTATAAGGTCAGAATCTATGAAATATGTATTAGTGATATAAGCATTGAGATTTTCCTTAAATATGCAGGCGGAAAGACAAACAGCAAGGCAAGAGTTAATTGAAACATTCCTCTCTGGAGCAACTGCAGTGACGAGTGGGGGCTGGTGGCTGGCGGGAGGAGGGTGCTAGGCAGAGAGATCCAGAGTTAATCAGGGAGCAAATCCAAAGCCAGGCATGGATAGGCCTCACTAATGAGCCTCAAGTACCCTGCAGTGGTTTTCAAACTTAACTGGCTTCAAACGATGCCACCCCATGACAGAATGCAGCTAGCCATAAGAGGAGGGTGATTAGAATAAATGACTGGAGTAATTAACTCTGATGTGAAACCACCTGATTGGAAAAGAGAAGCCAAGAGCTATTTAGCTGATGGTCCTCCAGTAGAGAAAGGAAGCTTTCCCTTTCTCTTCTGTGGGTGTTCAGTGAGAACTCAACTCTTTCAAGTAGGTATTTGGTAGCACTAATGAAAAGCAGCTTTCATTCAAGGGCCTTCCCATTCATTTTGAAAGGGGAAGAAAATAAAAGCTTCAAAGTAGAACTAATTTACTTTACTCCCCTACCTCTTAGTGAATTTTGTGTTAGTCAAGTCTGCATGACTATTTATGCTAACAGTCTGCCTCCAAATAATGTCATCAAATACCAAAAAATGCTTATTTATGAAATAATCAGATAAGAATGATTTTAAAGCACTTTTAACTTCCCTTTCTTTAAAAATACTTTACATCACCATGTGTATTTTAAGTATATACAATCTTTATTTCTTACTCATACTCAATAACTCTGGAAAAATGTTTTACACAGAAAACTTGAAATGCATAATAACTGTTGATCAGTGTCAATACTTCCTTCATAAAGTGCATTGGGATCATTCTTCCTATAGCAAGAGCTCCTGGAGTACGGGAGAACGAAATAAAACACAAATGGTATACACATTTGCTTTTGAAGAGAGAGAGAAAAAAAAAAAAAAGAATGTTAAGGCAAGGAAAGAAAGAATATGTATTTTTTACAAAAAGACAGCTTTCTTAAAGGGCAAATTGAGCCTAAGAATCCACACGCTCTAGTCTGCTTTATTTTACAAAGAGGGGAATTACAAAGACTGGGGGCATTACTACCTGCTGTTTTACAAGTAATCATCAATTCACTGGGCCGGTGTTGTTCTGTACCTGCTGAGTTAATGTTCCTCGACACGCCCCTCCCCCTTAGGCACGTTCTCAAGCTGTCCAAGAACAACTCCCGTGTAGTAGCACATGTAACTTAGCGAATGTTTATGCCTAAACTCAGATTTATTTGACAGCTTTACACCTTTGGGCATGATATAATTAAATGTTTTGACAGCTAAACAAAAACTGTATAAATTTAGAAGCTATTAGGAGCTCAGCATCTAGAACCAAATTGAAGTAATTTGCTTATACCCTAAACCATTTTTAGCCACTCATTGAAATAAAAAAGCACAAGAGAGGGGCAAATGTCTATTGAAGTGTTTTAGCGATTTCCTTCACATTTCTTCTATGGAGAATGCTGCTGCTGCTGCTAAGTCCCTTCAGTCGTGTCTGACTCTGTGCGACCCCATAGACAGGAGCCCACCAGGCTCCGCCATCCCTGGGATTCTCCAGGCAAGAACACTGGAGTGGATTGCCGTTTCCTTCTCCAATGCATGAAAGTGAAGAGTGAAAATGAAGTCGCTCAGTCGTGTCCGGCTCTTAGCGACCCCATGGAATGCAGCCTACCAGGCTCCTCCATCCATGGGATTTTCCAGGCAAGAGTACTGGAGTGGGTTGCCATTGCCTTCTCCTACTCCACTTATAAATACTGACAATGACTTTCATATCAAAAAAGGGAACATAAGCAAATTTAAGATAATAAATTTAACCCTTCAGTTCAGTCTCTCAGTCATGTCCGACTCTTTGCAACACCATGGACTGCAGCACGCCAGGCCTTCCTGTCCATCACCAACTCCCAGGACCTACTCAAACCCATGTCTATTGAGCCAGTGATGCCATCCAACCATCTCATCTTCTGTCATCCCCTTCTTCTCCTGCCTTCAATCTTTCTCAGCATCAGGGTCTTTTCAAATGTGTTCTTTACATGAGGTGGCCAAAGTACTGGAGCTTCAGCTTTAGTATCATTCCTTTCAAAGAAATCCTAGGGCTGATCTCCTTCGGAATGGACTGGTTGGATCTCCAGGCAGTCCAAGGGACTCTCAAGAGTCTTCTCCAACACCACAGTTCAAAAGCACCAATTCTTCGGTGCTCAGCCTTCTTCACAGTCCAACTCTCACATCCATACATGACCACAGGAAAAACCATAGCCTTGACTAGACGAACCTTTGTTGGCAAAGTAATGTCTCTGCTTTTGAATATGCTGTCTAGGTTGGTCATAACTTTCCTTCCAAGGAGTAAGCGTCTTTTAATATCATGGCTGCAGTCATCATCTGCAGTGATTTTGGAGACCAAAAAATAAGGTAGACACTGTTTCCACTGTTTCCCCATCTATTTCCCATGAAGTGATGGGACCAGACTCCATGATCTTAGTTTTCTGAATGTTGAGCTTTAAGCCCACTTTTTCACTCTCCTCTTTCACTTTCATCAAGAGGCTCTTTAGTTCTTCTTCACTTTCTGCCATACCATAAGGGTGGTGTCATCTACATATCTGAGGTTATTGATATTTCTCCCGGCAATCTTGATTCCAGCTTGTGTTTCCTCCACTCCAGCGTTTCTCATGATGTACTCTGCATGTAAGTTAAATAAGCAGGGTGACAAGATACAACCTTGACGTAGTCCTTTTCCTAATTGGAACCAATCTGTTGTTCCATGTCCAGTTCTAACTGTTGTTTCCTGACCTGCACACAGATTTCTCAGGAGGCAGGTCAGGTGGTCTGGTATTCCCATCTCCTAAAGAATTTTCCACAGTTTGTTGTGATCCACACAGTCAAAGGCTTTGGCATAGTCAATAAAGCAGAAATAGATGTTTTTTTGGAACCCTCTTGCTTTTTCAACGATCCAGTAGATGTCCGCAATTTGATCTCTGGTTCCTCTTGCCTTTCCTAAAACCAGCTTGAACATTTGGAAGTTCACGGTTCACGTATTGCTGAAGCCTGGCTTGGAGAATTTTGAGCATTACTTTACTGAGATTGAGTGCAATTGTGCGGTAGTTTGAGCATTCTTTGGCAATGCCTTTCTTTGGGACTGGAATGCAAACTGACCCTTTTCCAGTCCTGTGGCCACTGCTGAGTTCTCCAAATTTGCTGACATACTGAGTGCAGCACTTTCACAGCATCATCTTTTAGATTTGAAATAGCTCAACTAGAATTCCATCACCTCCACTAGCTCTGTTCGTAGTGATGCTTCCTAAGACCCACTTAACCTTATATTTCTATAAGGTTTTCTATAATTTTCTATAATTTTAGAATCAGTAATACTAAAAAGCACAAACTATAGATGTATGTAGTATATTATTTAAAAGGCTACTATGTGTTACTTGAAAGGATTTAAAGCAACACAAAGTAAGTGAGTGGTCCGTCAGGCTCAAACATCAGTGACTCAGGAGTTAGTCTTCATTCTCCAAATCTGCGAGGTTCCAGATTTTCACAGTACTCTGTGCTGCCTATTCCTCTAAGATCCCAATTCTTTCTTCTAGCTTCTCAAGAAGAGAGAAAGCACCATGTCCCTAGGTCAGTGCCTACCTTTAGAAAAACCCACTATTCGTTATCTGAGCTCCAGAAGACATTTCCATCAGCAGTACTAGTCAAACAAAATTAAAAACCTCAGATACATCTCTAAAAATAAAAAAAAGAGAACCTATAAAGCAAAACTGTCCATTAAACTATCTTTTTTAAAAAAATGCAAGGTTGATTTATATCTACTATATTATATCACAGTATTATTCTGGAAAGCACTTACAGAGGTTATATAATCTAACAAAAAAGTTCACGTTTAAACAATATCTAAGTCAGAAACATTACTGAAGCATTTGGACTCTATCAACTATATAAAAACATTTAAAATCTACTTTTCATTATGTAATGATGGGGGATATGTTAGCCTCTCTAAAGGAACAATGATCTGTTGTTTATTTTTTTTAAAAATCAGTGAAATGTTTAGAAATCAGTTCACATCTCCTGTAATGTTTATACTTCACTTTATCATGCTCTTGGAAAGCCAGTTCTGAAGGAAGAAAATACTATGAGCCAAACCCTGTTTAGCTTATACATGCTAATGTCAAGTAATTTAAAAAACATATTTTATAAAGAGCTTCTTATGTACACATCTAAAAACATTACTGCATTACCCAATTCTCCTCCTCTCACTCTTGTGAACAGGATGGACGTCTTTCTGTTTACCATATTTGGATCTCCTGGGATATAGCCTGAAAATGGATTTAACTTCTTTGAGTTTTTAAACATCTGACAGTGCATGGATTGTGCATATAAGGAGGTGGTACTTGGAAGCTGATAACTGCAATCTGGCTTTAAGAAAAAAAATTTTTTTAATTAAATTTCATTATTTTTTTGACTGGGTCACATGTCTTGTGAGATCTTAGTTCTCTGACCAGGGACTGAACCTGGGCCCTTGGCAGTGAAAGTGCAGAGTCCTAACCATTGGACTGTCAGGGAATTCCCTGGCTTTCCTTTTTTTTTTTTTAAATAAATGAACTTTGAGTCAGATCTTGTAATTATTAATTATAAAGCTCAATATTCCTAGTTGATGGGTAGCTGTTAGAAGACTTAGTGAATTAAGACGCAAAGGGAAATATTACTTGGTATAAAATAAGAAATTGCAAAATACTACATATTGGACATACCCTCTTCTTAGAAAATATTATCTCAGTGTCTTTTTAAAATTATTATTTCATTGTTCTCCATGGATAAATTATACATCTAACAAAGAGGTATATCTGTCTGACAGACCTTCTGATTAGAATGAGATAACCAATGGAACTGATCTGATCTAAAGCAGCCAAAGCACAGGAAGTAGAATTTAACCCATGCTGCCTTTTTATAGATAAAAGATCTATGTTCAAAGCATTTAGAAATTGCTGTGGCAGCTCCAGGGATACAATGACCTTTGGTTGAGATCCACTAAACACTAATAAAAATATCATGCCTAGTAAAATATACTAATTTAATAAACCTAAGACTCCATTTGACTGTAAGATGAATCTTTATTTCATGGATTGCTAGGAAATAAAAAGAGTGGCAAAATAATGATATCACAATGCTATATGATGTAGAACTTTAATGTTATACGGATTGAAAGAGCTATCAGACTTTTTAGACATAGATTTTATTAACTGTTACACATAAAGAAAATATAAATGTAATTAATTGGTTACTCATAAAATGTTTCAGAGTCCAACTCTTCTGAATAACTTCCTGACCTGAAGTTGCTGAAGTCTATGTTCTTCCTCACAATACTGTTCTCACGGCCTTTAAGAGCATCAGTAATGCAGCATCTTTTAAAAGAATTCTCCACTATTACCTCTGGATTTTTCTTCTAAGCCTCAGACATGCATTTTTTACAAATTTTGAGGCTGACACTTTCTTGATCTCCCCGCTTTTTTTCTCAGAGATGTCAGCACACTTCTTGTGACTACTTTACCTGGATCTTCTTCTAACTGTGCTTATATATATATTAACTATAATATCTCACCTCTACTGTGATAATTTATGATTTAGTGACTGGGGAACAACAAAAATGCAAAATTAATACATTCGTCATAAAATTATTGCAAAAATTAAATTATATGCCTGGTTTAGAGTAAGTTCTTGCTAGATGCCAACTCCCTTTCCAGTTCTCCCATGTGCTGGTCAGCTATCACGATGGGAGTCCCCTCCTGGAATTCAAGCTCTTGCTGGCTCCCTCTTACACAGAATACAGCTGACATGTGTAACCAACTTGACAGAGCAGAACTGACACAGTGGAACTTTTGAGACTAAGTTGTAAAAGATATTGTGCCTTCCACCCTTCTCTATTTTGGATCGCATGGCCTGAGGAAGTCAGCTGCCATATGCTGAGGAAACTCAAGCAGCTCTATGGCGTAGACCCTGGGGCGAGATGCCGTGGACTCCTCTGAACTCACCAATCTTGTAAGTGAGCTGTCTTAGCAGCCCAGTCGTACCTTTAGTGACAGTAGTTTCAAAAAATATCCTGACTACATTCTCATGAGAGGCAGAGAGCCAGAACCACCTAGCTAAGCCATTCCCAAATTCCTGATCCAAAAAAACTGTATGAGATAGAAATGCTGTTTTAGCTGTTAAAATTCTGGAGTAATTCATCAGACAGCAATACAAAACAAACACATCTTTCCATCCACTTTTTCCTTATACTTGCTTGACCTGTTTTAACCCACACAGGAGTCCCTGGTGCTTATCTAGATTTTTTTTCTTAATTTTACCTAGATTTTCTTTTACTAGAATATCATCAATTTGACAATTCTCATTCCTATTTTGTTAATCCTTAACCTTGGGACAGAGGAGCCTGCTGGGCTGCCGTCTATGGGGTCGCACAGAGTGGGACATGACTGAAGTGACTTAGCAGTAGCAGCAACCTTGGTAAATTTCATTATCTGCTTTTCTAGCTTCTATACATGGGCTGCCATGCTTCGTTACAGAAAATCAAAACACATACTACTGATTTTACTGTAAATCCAAGCTCTCTATCTCCAGCTGGGGCTCAAATTCTACTCTGATTGTTTTTGTGTTTCTAATGGCGTACTCCCTTCAGTGCCTGCCTTAAATTATATACCTGCCTCACATTCCTGCTCAGTAAATTATCTGGCCATTGACTTCAATAAGAGGACATCATAAATTTTTTCTTGTGTTTCCTCTCCATTTAAAATGTTTATATTTCAACCATACCTCTCCTCTTTATCCTGCACTTGTGGGTAAGAAGTGTTGTCATATCTCCTAAAGTTAGCTATCTGCCTAGTTTTCAGTTTCTCCCCTTCTAAGTTATTCCTTCTCTGAGATTACTCAGAATCTCCTAACTAGAAAGAATCTTTTCCTTAATTCCCGTACCACCCCAGAATCATCTCCTATTTCGTTGGATATCATACTTCTCAAAAGAGGCCATATTCATTCACTCATTCTGCAATCTCTTCACCCCTTCACTCAATTCCTTGAAATCTAGATTTCGCCATACTCTATGGCAGCTTTCTATTTAAAGTTGCCAATATCCTCCCTTTCAAGTCTAAAATGGTTTCCCTCTATGAGAGTGAACTATGTGGCAAAGATGATTTGTCACAAAATATTCACTCTTACTTTCTTTAATAATAAAAATCTTAGCCAGAGACACATTTACCACTCTTCCTCCTAACTTGATGAGGCCAAGTGATCAACTTATGGTTAATGAGATATGAACAGAAGTAAATATGTTCCACTTTCAGGATGCCCATCTCAAAAAGAATGGGCATGTTTCCACTCCCCCTTCATACTCACTGGGAATAGAAGAAACTAGACCTATCCTGGGCTACCCTGGTAACTCAGCTGGTAAAGAACCCGCCTGCAGTGCAGGAGACCCTGGTTCAATCCCTGGTTGAGAAGATATCCGCTGGAGAAGGGATAGGCTACTCACTCTAGTATTCTTGGGATTCCCTGGTGGCTCAGCTGGTAAACACTGTGCCTACAATGCAGAAGACCTCAGTTCGACCCCTGGGTTGGGAAGATACCCTGGAGAAAGGAATGGCTACCCACTGCAGTATTCTTGCCTGGAGAATCCCCATGGACAGAGGAGCCTGGAGGGATACAATCCATAAGGTGGCAGAGGCTGACACAACTGAGTGACTAAGCATAACATACATGCATCATAACACAGTTACGAGTCCAAGTGAGGTAGAAATTGCTAGGCAGTCAGTGTAGGACTCTGAGTCCTTGCTCTTGGTTTCAATAAACATCTTGCTCTATTAACTAAGCTATACCCTTTGTTCCTGACTTTCAAAGAAAAGCATCCTCCATCTGGTAGATAACAAAACAGGACAGGACAACCATTAACTCCTGGCACTCTTATCTAAAAGAAAAACAACTGGTGATCATTCATCTTTAGCCCATATACCTGGTCCATTGTAAAATGGGCAGGGGACATGAAAAAGGGTGCGACCTAATCTGAGGAAGTTGGATTCAGAGAAGCCATAAAGATGTTAAGTTAAACACTGTGACCTTTAAACTAACTGTTTAAACATTAATGTCCTTAAACATTTTAAGGACAGGAGTCAACCAAAAATGTACACATCAATACTAGTAAGGATATAACTGCTGTAAGTCCTGCCTTTTGGGGGACTCTCTACCCCTTCTCAGTGTCTATGCTGAGAGCTTTGTACTTTTCTTGCCTCTAAAATAAATTCTATTTGCTTCCTTCTGGGAAGTTCATTCTTCAGCTCCTTGAACAAGAACTCAGATACCTTTTTCATGAGCTTTGTCTGCTTGCTGCACAACAGGCCAATTAACTACAGGCCAATTAACTGAGAGAGGAGCTGTTCAGACAAGGAACACAGCTTTATTCAGAAAGCTGGCAGAGAAGATGGCAGACTAATGTCTGAAAATAACCATCTTGATGGGGTCGGGCCTCCAGGTCCTTTTATAGGACAGAGAGAGGGAGGAGTTGAGGAAGTAAAGATCATTGCAAATATGTCCTGGAATGGACAATTTCAGGGAGATGATGTGTTAATCTCTTTAAACAGAGGAACAAGTTTCTCTGAGGCAGGTCCTTAGAGGGATGATGTTAATCTCTTTGGGCAGAGGGGGCAGGCTTCTCTGAGGCCAGTTATTATGTATGATTACAATAACAAATTGTAATTGTAAAGAGGAACAATTGTAAAGGGCAATATT
Organism: Bubalus kerabau; assembly: GCF_029407905.1. NCBI lineage: Eukaryota > Metazoa > Chordata > Mammalia > Artiodactyla > Bovidae > Bubalus > Bubalus kerabau. The sequence continues at coordinate 11,533,430 of NC_073639.1, read as the reverse complement.
GCATAGGAACCTGGAATGTTAGGTCCATGAATCAAGGTAAATTGCAAGTGGTCAAACAGGAGATGGCAAAAGTGAATGTCAATATTTTAGGAATCAGCGAACTAAAATGGACTGGAATGGGTGAATTTAACTCAGATAACCTTTATATCTACGACTGTGGGCAAGAATCCCTTAGAAGAAATGGAGTAGCCATCATAGTCAATGAAAGAGTCCAAAATACAGTACATGGATGCAATCTCAAAAACAACAGAATGATCTCTGTTCGTTTCCAAGGCAAACCATTCAATATCACGGTAATCCAAGTCTATGCTCCGACCAGTAATGCTGAAGAAGCTGAAGTTGAATGGTTCTATGAAGACCTACAAGACCTTCTAGAACTAACACCACCAAAAGATGTCTTTTCATTATAGGGGACTGGAGTGCAAAAGTAGGAAGTCAAGAAATACCTGAAGAAACAGGAAAATTTGGCTTTGGAGAACAGAATGAACTCTGTTAGCAAAGGCTAACAGAGTTTTGCCAAGAGAACGCGCTGGTCATAGCAAACACCCTCTTCGAACAACACAAAAGAAGACTCTACACATGGACATCACCAGATGGTCAAACCTGAAACCAGATTGATTATATTCTTTGCAGCCAAAGATGGAGAAGCTCTATACAGTCAGCAAAAACAAGACCAGGAGCTGACTGTGGCTCAGATCATGAAATCCTTATTGCCAAATTCAGAAAACAGGAAAAACCACTAGACCATTCAGGTATGACCTAAATCAAATCCCTTATGATTATACAAGGGAAGTGAGAAATAAGACTTAAGGGACTAGATATGATAGATAGAATGCCTGAAGAACTATGGACAGAGGTTCGTGACATTGTACAGGAGGCAAGGATCAAGACCACCCCTGAGAAAAAGAAATGCCAAAAGGCAAAATGGTTTTCTGAGGAGGCTTACAAACAGCTATGAAAAGAAGAGAAGCAAATAGAAACGGAGAAAAGGAAAGATATACCCATTTGAATGCAGAATTCCAAAGAACAGCAAGGAGAGATAAGAAAGCCTTCCTCAGTGATCAATGCAAAGAAATAGAGGAAAACAATAGAATGGGAAAGACTACAGATCTCTTCAAGAAAATTAGAGATACCAAGGGAACATTTCATGCAAAGATGGGCACAATAAAGGACAGAATGATATGCACTAACAGAAGCAGAAGATATAAGAAGAGGTGGCAAGAACACACAGAACTATACAAAAGATCTTCATGATCCAGATAACCAAAACGGTGTGATCACTCACCTAGAGCCAGACATACTGGAATGTGAAGTCAAGTGGGCCTTAGGAAACATCACTATGAACAAAGCTAGTGGAGGTGATGGAATTCCAGTTGAACTATTTCAAATCCTAAAAGATAATACTGTGAAAGTGTTGCACTCAACATGCCAGCAAATTTGGAAAACTCAGCAGTGGCCACAGGACTAGAAAAGGTCAGTTTTCATTTCAATCCCAAAGAAAGGCAATGCCAGAGAATGCTCCATCTACCACACAACTGCACTCATCTCACAAGCTAGCAAGTAATGCTCAAAATTCTCCAAGTCAGGCTTCAACAGTACATGAACCATGAACTTTCCGATGTCAAGCTAGACTTAGAAAAGGCAGAGGAACCAGAGATCAAATTGCCAACACCCACTGGATCACTGAAAAAGTGAAAGAATTCCAGAAAAACATCTATTTCTACTTTATTGACTATGCCAAAGCCTTTGACTGTGTGGATCACAACAAACTGTGGAAAATTCTTCAGGAGATGGGAATACCAGACCACCTGACCTGCCTTCTCAGAAATCCGTATGCAGGTCAGGAAGCAACAGTTAGAACTGGACATGGAACAACAGATTGGTTCCAATTAGGAAAAGGAGTATGTCAAGGTTGTATCTTGTCACCCTGCTTATTTAACTTACATGCAGAGTACATCATGAGAAATGCTGGGCTGGATGAAGCACAAGCTGGAATCAAGATGGCCAGGAAAATATCAATAATCTCAGATATGCAAATGACACCATCTTTATGGCAGATAGTGAAGAAGAACTAAAGAGCCTCTTGATGAAAGTGAAGGAGGAGAGTGAAAAAGCTGGCTTAAAACTCAACATTCAAAAAACTAAGACCATAGCATCTGGTCCCATCACTTCATGGCAAATAGATAGGGAAACAGTGACAGACTTTATTTCTGCAGGCTCCAAAATCACTGCAGATGGTGACTGCAGCAATGAAATTAAAAGATGCTTGCTCCTTGGAAGAAAAGCTATGACCAACCTAGACAGGGTATTAAAAAGCAGAGATATTACTTTGCCAACAAAGGTCGGTCTAGTCAAGGCTATGGTTTTTCCAGTGATTATGTATGTGCGAGTTGGACTGTAAAGAAAGCTGAGCGCCAAACAATTGATGCTTTTGAACTGTGGTGTTGGAGAAGACTCTTGAGAGTCCCTTGGACTGCAAGGAGATCAAACCAGTCCATCCTAAAGGAGACCAGTCTTGGGTGTTCATTGGAAAGACTGATGCTGAGGCTGAAACTCCAATACTTTGGCCACCTCATGTGAAGAGTTGATTCATTGGAAAAGACTCTTAGGCTGGGAGGGATTGGGGGCAGGAGGAGAAGGGAACGACAGAGGATGAGATGGCTGCATGACATCACTGACTCGATGCACATGTGTCTGGGTGAACTCCAGGAGTTGGTGATAGACAGGGAGGCCTGGCGTGCTGCGATTCATGGGGTCACCAAGAATCGGACACGACTGAGCAACTGAACTGAACTGAACACCGAATCTCCACCTGCAACATTAACCTCTCTCCTAAGTGTTGGATCAAAGGTTGCATATGTAAGTATCTATGGAAGCTAGGTCAGATCAGATCAGATCAGATCAGTCGCTCAGTCGTGTCCGACTCTTTGCGACCCCATGAATCGCAGCACGCCAGGCCTCCCTGTCCATCACCAACTCCCGAAGTTCACTCAGACTCACGTCCATGGAGTCAGTGGTGCCATCCAGCCATCTCAACCTCTGTCGTCCCCTTCTCCTCCTGCCCCCAATCCCTCCCAGCATCACAGTCTTTTCCAATGAGTCAACTCTTCGCATGAGGTGGCCAAAGTACTGGAGCTTCAGCTTTAGCATCATTCCTTCCAAAGAAATCCCAGGGCTGATCTCCTTCAGAATGGACTGGTTGGATCTCCAGGCAGTCCAAGGGACTCTCAAGAGTCTTTTCCAACACCACAGTTCAAAAGCATAAATTCTTCGGTGCCCAGCCTTCTTCACAGTCCAACTCTCACATCCATACATGACCACAGGAAAAACCATAGCCTTGACTAGACGAACCTTTGTTGGCAAAGTAATGTCTCTGCTTTTGAATATGCTGTCTAGGTTGGTCATAACTTTCCTTCCAAGGAGTAAGCATCTTCTAATTTCATGGCTGCAGTCATGCAATCATCTGCAGTGATTTTGGAGCCCAGAAAAATAAAGTCTGACACTGTTTCCACTGTTTCCCCATCTATTTCCCATGAAGTGATGGGACCGGATGCCATGATCTTCGTTTTCTGAATGTTGAGCTTTAAGCCAACTCTTTCACTCTCCACTTTCATTTTAATCAAGAGGCTTTTTTAGTTCCTCTTCACTTTCTGCCATAAGGGTGGTGTCATCTGCATATCTGAGGTTATTGATAATTCTCCCGGCAATCTTGATTCCAGCTTGTGTTTCTTCCAGTCCAGTGTTTCTCATGATGTACTCTGCATATAAGTTAAATAAACAGGGTGACAATATACAGCCTTGACGAACTCCTTTTCCTATTTGGAACCAGTCTGTTGTTCCATGTCCAGTTCTAACTGTTGCTTCCTGACCTGCATATAAATTTCTCAAGAGGCAGATCAGGTGGTCTGGTATTCCCATCTCTTTCAGAATTTTCCACAGTTGATTGTGATCCACACAGTCAAAGGCTTTGGCATAGTCAATAAAGCAGAAATAGATGTTTTTCTGGAACTCTCTTGCTTTTTCCATGATCCAGTGAATGTTGGCAATTTCATCTCTGGTTCCTCTGCCTTTTCTACAACCAGGTTGAACATGAGGAAGTTCACGGTTCACATATTGCTGAAGCCTGGCTTGGAGAATTTTGAGCATTACTTTACTAGCATGTGAGATGAGTGCAATTGTGCGGTAGTTTGAGCATTCTTTGGCATTGCCTTTCTTTGGGATTGGAATGAAAACTGACCTTTTCCAGTCCTGTGGCCACTGCTGAGTTTTCCAAATTTATGTAAGAGGAAACTAATATGGCAAACCAGATATAAAACAGCAGAAAAAGACAGATGCTGCAGAAAACTAGAGAGATATGCCTAAGATGTGGCCATCACTCAGCTCCAGTTGATTTTGTCAGGCACATGTAGTTCCAATACAATCACATAATCTAACTTCTGAAGAAAAGGCTAGCAATCTAAATTTGGGAGAGTGAGGATTCTCCAAGTCATTTTTTTAAATGATGGCAAGTAACTCTTTTTTACAAAAATATCAGGTAGAAATAAATTTGGAAATCCTCTCAACTATAAAACATTCAAAAAAAAAGAATAATAAGAAAGAAAAAACAAACAGAAAACAAAACAAGAAAAAAAACATTCAGAAGTGCTGAATAAAATAAAACAAGTATGCTTCCTTAAAACTTTGTTTTGAAATAATTTTAGACAAAGAATAACTGAAAAAACTGTATTAACAATTCATATATACTCTTCATCCACCTTTTTCAAATGTTAACCTATATAATCATACAATTATCAAAACCATAAAATCGGTATATGCAAAGACTACCATTTTCACCATTTTCCCCCAATGCCCTTTTTCTATCCCAGGATCAAATCCAGTTCCCCACATTGCATATAGCTGTGTGCACCAATTACAAAGGGAAAAATAAGCTTTTAAATGAAAACTAAAAGAAAGAAAGTGTTAGAAAGAAAGTAGCAAGAGAAATCCCCAGGAGTCATAAACAAACAATAACAATAATAAATGAGAAAGCAGTACTAGAGAGTTGTAAACAGATAAAGACAACCCCTGGGTGCTTTTTTCAGTTTTTCAGTCTCAGTCACTGAGGCATTTGGTTTACTATCCATGAAGAAAAAGTACAGGAGGTGTTGGCTCCCTCTCCTCTGAGGAAGTGAGACTTCTCCCTCCATAATGCTGGAACTCACAGAGAGCCATGACTTCAGGGAAAAGAAGGCCAGGGAAAAAAAAAACAAAACATCAATTTACAAACAGCAGGATAAAAAGAAAAGCTTATCTGTCTTATTTGGGCTTAAGTGTGACAGCCTCCCCTAGGAATTCATATCTACAAAAAAAAAAAAACATAATGAGAAAATAAGAAAGAAAAAAACAAAAAAAGAAGAAAAACATTCAGAAGTCCTGAATAAAATAAAAGAAACATGCTTTCTGCCTCTCATATGGACACAGAATTTAAAAGTATAACCAAGAGGTGTGAAATTTACATACAAATTTGTTCTGGTCTGTGACACTTAGAAGAGGCAAAAGCAAAGCGCTCTGGAAAGGCACAGAATCAAGGATTCAAACACGTACAGGCTTGCCTAAGATGAGTGCACAAGCCAAATTACCAAGTATGTGAGGGAACAGACTATTGTAAGTCTCTAACAGCACGAAGAGAGCTACAGAGACAGGCAATACTGAAGAAGGCTCCTGAAACAAACATTTTTAAGTTATTAGAGACACAGAATGAGATACAAGAAAAGGAGACACAGTTGCTCTTGTTTTTTTAAGTTGTTTTGAGAAAAAAAAAAACAAATTCTAGAATGAAAAATAAAGCCACTAAGTTTATAATGGACTGCTTAAACAGCAGACTTGAGATAGTTAAAGAAACAATTTGTGATCTAAAACATGAGAAAATTTTAAGAATAGAGCACAGAGAAATAATAAAGTGGAAAATATAAGACATGCTTTCTGGCACAGAGGACAGAATGATAAAGAATCTAACATCTAAAAGAATTCTACGAAGAATAAATTGAGAGAATGAGTAGAAGACAGTATCAAAGCGTTAATTCCTGAGAATGTTCCAGAATGTATTTAAGGCACAAGTCCTTATATTTGAAATGCAAAATAAGTCCCAAGCAGAAAAAATAAAAATAAATTCACACATATACATTATAATAAAACGGCAAAATATCAGACAGGTGGAAAAATATTAAGAGCGTCCTAAACAGGAACACTGACTAGATTTCTCAACAGTGACAACAAAACTGAAAACTAATGCAATAATAGTATCTCCTAAATGCTAGAAGAGAAAGCAATGGTCAAACTATTAGCTAAAGAGATGAAAAAAAATCACTTTAGATTAATTTTAAAAAGAAAAAAAAAAACACCAGGTCAACCAAAAAGCACTTCCATAGCTCAACACTGCCCAAGGGCTACCAGCTGGTAACTTCTGTTAAACACCCAGAACTTAAATTGTCTGGCTTCTTCCACCTGGATGTTGCACCAACATCTGAAATTCAACCTATCCAAGGATGAATGCTACTGTATATTTTCAAAACCTTCTCCTCTTCATGATGTTCTTATTTCTGTCACTACCATCTTTCAGTTATTCCAGGTCAAAACTTAAGAATACTGTTTAATCTCTATTTGGATACAAAATCATATGGATTTTACCTGTATATTTGTCTTCTACGCCACGCATTCCCACTGCTACTTCTACTTCAGGTTCATGTTATCTAGACATTTGAAAAAGTTCCCTGGAGGATTTCCCTGGTGGTCCCATGGCTAAGACTCCATGCTTCCAATGCAGGGGGCCAGAGTTCAATCCCTGGTCAGGGAGCTAGATTTCCACTTGGTACAATTAAGAGTTTGCATGCCACAACTAAACAACCTGCATGCCACGACAAAGATCCAAGATTCTGCTGCTGCAACTAAGACCTGGCACAGCCAAATAAATAATTATTTTTTAAAAAGAAAGAAAAATCCCCTAAATTGATTTCACAAGTGTCAACTGCCCCTTATACATTCACTTCCGTATGATGCTTCTAATTGGAACTTCAATCATACCAGTCTTCTCCACTAATTTCTTTAATGCTCTTCTCTGCACACAGAATAAATTCAATTCCTTATCATGGCATTCTTTGACCTCAAACTCCCTTTTTGGTCTTAAGTATCAACTACTTTCATCTTTACATTAGTTAAACTGGATCACTGTTAACCAAAATAACTTGTTAACTCTCTTCTGTTTCTCCATACATGCTATTTCCTCTGTGGAATTCAATTAAAATATAAACAGGCTTCTACTGTGTGGAACACCTGTGTTCAGCAGCAAAGAGGTGGGGATGCAATAGAAAGAAACAAATTATTCACTTATTCACACCCAGTTCTTTGTCTTGAGTCTCAGGAGGGAATGCCCTCAGCTTCCTCTTCCTTCATTCTCCCCCATATTCAACACATTCACACACATTTCTACCTGTCAACTGAAGGGTTCACACAGAAGCCAGAAAATCGTCCCTAAGAGAAATGCAGAGGAGCTTATGGCATTTTGTGGGTAGCAGAGCACAATAACATACTCCAGGTTCTCTTAGACTGAGGATCCTATTAATATCATAATGTGACCCTGGGCTATCAAAGAGCCTGCTAATGAAAGATAACGTCATTATCATTATGTCACTTTTGCCAAAGAAGTAAATAAATGATTTCTGATTTACTTTCAGTTAAGCATCCAATTAAAGAAAATACTTCACTTCCTTTGTGTATTTAAAAAGTATGTTTTTATTCTAGCTAAAATCCTACATGATAGTTCTAAACTACTTAGGAAAGTCTATTTTGAAAAGATAATTTTGAAATGGGTATTGAAATACAAAACACACGATTCAATGAAATCAGTGGTAAATTCTCTCAATTTGATAGCACAGTGTAAAAGATACATTAAAATGAAAGAATCATTTTGTTCACTTCCTAAGAGAACTATGATTCAATCTGAATGAACCATTACACAATCAGAAAAAGCAGGAATTTAGATCAGGAAAGGAAATTAAGGATTGTCCAATCTTGGGCTTCCCTGGTGGCTCAGCTGGTAACGAATCCACCTGAAGTGCAATCCCTGGGTTGGGAAGATCCCCTAGAGAAGGGAACATGTACCCACTCCATTATTCTGGCCTGGAGAATTTCATGGACTGTAAAGTCCCTGGGGTGGCAAAGAGCTGGGCACAACTTAGCAACTTTCACTTTCAGTCTTTGGCTAGATATCCAAGGTCAGTTAGAGATATAACTACTGTAATCTTGTGATTTTCGTGGATTATAGACTATTCACTTTTTGTGAGAATTGGTTTAATTCTGGTTTATGTTACTGCTAACCATGCCTTAGATTGGCAATGGCAAACTTCTATAAAGGACCAGATTGTAAATGTTTTAGGTTGTGCCACATGATCACTTATCACAATTATTCAGGTGTAGCCCAAAGGTATACATAGACAATATAAACAAATAAGCATGTTGACTGTTTTCCAAGAACAGTTTATTTACTAAAACAGGCAGCAAGCTGGATTTGGCCCATGGGCCATGGTTTGCTGATCCTTGCTTTAGAATCAGAAAAACAACTTTTAAATAAATTAGCTGAATTTTGATCTTTCTCTATTTAAAGAAGCTTATCAAATGTAGAACCCAAATAATAAAATAATTACGTGAGATGCTTCCAATTTTGTCCTTCTTCCTCAAGATTGTTTGGCTATTCAAGGCCTTTTGTTGTTCATATGAATTTAGAATTGTTTTTCTTTTTTTGAATGATATTGAGATTTTTGATAGAGATTGCAATAAATGTGTAGATCATTCTGCGTAGTGTGGCCATTTTAATAACATTAAGTCTTCCTATCTATGTACATGCCATTTTTCATGTCTAATTTCTTTCATTAGTGTTGTGTACTTTTCAATGTACAACATTTTCTCTCTTTAAATTAAATTTATTCCTAAGTATTTTATTCTTTTTAATGCTATTATAAACAGGATTGTTTTCCTAGTTTCCCTTTCAAATAGTTAATTGTCAGTGTATAGAAAAGTAACAGGTTTTTTATGTTAATTTTGTTTTCTGCAACTTCACGGAATTCATTTATTAGTTCTAACAAGTTTTGTGTGTCTGTGTGTGTGCGTGTATGTGTGTGTGTGGAGTCTTTAGAATATCTATAAATAAGATCATCATTATCTGCAAACAAGAAGTTTTACTTATACTATATTAACTGTATGACCATGCCTATCGACCTTTCTGAATTTCTAAAAAATTTGGAATGTCTTCACTATAAGCCTCCCAAGGACATTATAATACTCCAATGACTAAAATGTGAAAGATATTTATAAAATGCTAAATATTATACAAATATAATTTATTATTATTATGCATTCTTTGGTGATTTATAAATTTCTTATCTAAAATACAACTATTATAATTCTTTTAGTAGGAATAAAATCTGTTTAGGAACTGCAAACTATTTATCGGTTAAAATTGCTGTTAAGTGTCATTAGACTTTTAAGGAGAAACACTGTTAGCTTTAGTAAAAATGCTTTAAACACTTCTGTGTGAAGTTATTTTCACACAGTCCACCAATATGCAAACAATAGAGCAACTATATTAGTTCACTCAATGTTCTACACATGGAATTCTGGGTCTGTAATTAACCATTTTGGGTAACACTCATAAACTATACAGTGTGCAGTAAACATGTCTGCAAAGTAAATGAAAGAACCCCTATACTATATAGCCTAGGGACTTGATTTAAAATCTTTAGAAACAGAGGATTGTTTTAATTCTGTAAGTGAGAAAGGAGAAAGTCATATCTTTTAACGAAACAAACAGTACTTCAAGTTTCTATAAGACCTCCAGTTTTCCACATGACACATGCCCATTCAGGAAATAATAGCCAGGTTTTATAATATAATATATTATAAATAATGTAATTAATCATGATTGTAAGCCAATGCCCCTATTAATAGGACCTAGGAGTCTATCGTATATGTTCTAAATTTTTGTTCCATATGAATTTATCTAAGTGCCTGACCCTTGTTGGTCCTAATGAGTATACTATACAAAATCTGTATTGACACTTGAAAATCATCTTAATAAAAAAAATTAAGCCTACATTTTAAATTTCCCGTATCTTGCCATCATTCTAAATGGCATTCAAAATCATGTCAATCATTAGACGTCACAAAACACATTACTATTAGCTTGATTCCTCACTACTTATGCATAAATGACAGCTAATAGGCTCCTACCCAGTTTGATTTTTGAACTACGATGAACACTGATCCTCTCATCAAGGTAGGGAATGTTAGGAATTTTTTCTCATTTATTTTTATCTGCTTGACCGGACAACAATCCCCAGCATGTACACAATAACTGATGCTTTTCACAAATTGGTCATAGTCATTCACAGTCTCTTTTTCCTCTGTGCTGAGCAAATTATATTTCCAGATGGAAATAAAACATTTTATTAATAGCTTTTATTATTTTTTAAAGTGCTATTATTTCAAATTTCTTAATTGCCTGAAGAATGTAAACTCCCCAGATCAATTTTCTAAAAAGGAAGTCCAGATACTAAAAATAATTGCAAGATGTAGAATGCTGGGAAATATCAAGAGCAGACCAAGCAACCTGCATGTGACTGTCAGAGATGCAGAGACTGGTTTTGAGCAAAGCTATTAGGCTGCCTCACAGTCAAGGAAGAAAGAGCCACAGGAGTTCTGGTGATCAGAACTTAAAAGTCATAGTCAAAAGGAAATTTTAATATATATACAGTATAGGAAAAACTTGCCATATACATTACATGTGTAATGTAGGAAAACCACTGCCGTATGATTACAGCAGGAGAACAAATGTTTTCAAATAGAATGACAATAATGTTAAAAGTGTAACTAGCATGTATATTAATGATTACATGAAGAATAAAATATATGCTAGAGTCAGAATAAAAATGTTCACTAAAATAATTGCTCAGCTATTATTGCTTATATACATACTACTAACAGTTTTATATATTATTAATTTATCCTGTAGTAAAATATAATGAAATAAATGGATCACAAATCATCATAAATGCCTGTATATGAAAATTTGATAATCAAAAATACCACAGAAATATCACAGAAGCTAAAAATAATTTAAATATCCAGTTTGTATTAGAAAAACAAAGGTCACTGATGGGTTAAAATGGATGGAAGATGGCAGTAATGAGGATCACATTAGTGGTCCAATCCTGAAGCTTCACACTGAGAAAACAACGTTTCACAGTCAAAGACAAGTCTCTGATCTCAGTAAAGAGACTTTAGTTGAAAAAAGAATACTAGTTAAAATTAGTTGAAAAAGGAATTATGTTGAAAGTGGTTCAAACAAAAAACAAAACAAACAAAAAACTTCCAAACTATCATCATTACTGAAAACATAAGTCATAGCATATGCTCTGATGATAAATGAGAAGTGCCACTTTGTGAATAATATCTTCAGCTGCACTGTTATTAACTCCAGGAAGATATGCTGGGCTTCTTGGCTTTGTTTTCTAACACTATTCACATATCACTGATTATTATGTTGCCAAGGTATCATGAAGGCAAATAAAAGATAAACCGTGAAATCCATACACAGGAAAAAAAAAGAACAAACAGATAATTCAGGATATCACAACAGTATCACTCCTCAATGGCAAAGGGTCAAGGCAGTGTTAGAACTGCAAGGATCACTCAACTTTATTCACCATAATATTCCCAAGGTACCTGTAAACTAAACCCTCAGCAAAGTTAGAGCTTTTCTTTCCTCTTAATCCTTACTTTCCTTTTGAAATAAATACAAAACTATAATAATCCAAATATGGCAAGAGATATGAAATCCATCTACCTCAAGATCACCTAGGAAGTTGATTAGAAAATTATTCCAGGGCTTAATCCCCAGACATCCAGGATCAGTTTTATCAAGTATTGGTGTCAGATCCTGCTATCTGCATTTCTAGTAAACTCAAACACTAAAAGTTTGAGAACAACTAATTAAAAAAAAAACTTGTATTTTATATAAAATACACACACCAGCAATAAAAAAAATGACATCTTTTCATCATTTTCTATTGTGACAATTTGTTCATTTGTCTTAATTAAGTACATTTTGTTTTTTAAAACTAGTCTAGGAAAATATCTTCAAAAGCTAAATTTAAGTGGTCTTAATCCAACAGACTCTTGTAAAGGTACCAATATGATTTATGCACAGCTCTAAAACTCCAAAATTTTCCTGAGACAATTTAAACCTCTTCACAAAATTTATGAATTAAAATAACAGTTGGTATGTTTGTTTTTAAAAACAAATATAATTTATATACCACGGACTTCACCCTTGTAAAGTTTATAATTCAGTGGTTTTCAGTATATTCACAAAGAGTAAAGATAGGGAGAAAAATATGTAGGTATCGTAAGTCTATCAGCTATAAAACCCACTCCTCCAGCACTTAAGAACATCACTGATGATATACTGGATGCAAAAAGGGGAAAGTTCTCAATTGATGGCAGACTGATAATTGCAAACAATGTGGCCAAAATGGTGGCAGTTTCTTTGCACTTCTGATAGACATTAAAATACATATTCTACTTAATGGTTTAAAATTAATCAAAGACTTGACGACATCACTTGGGCATCTATGACTTATCTTGTAGACAATTCAGGTTATTTCATGTCCCATCTCTTTGCAGGTTCCAAAAATAACAATTCTCAATGAGAAAAATCAGCTAAAAACACAACATTCAAACATATATTAATAATTATTATAATTTACTAAAAGTAAAGAATTGAAGACAACTAATTATGACAGAGTTTAAGGGTGCTAAAGCAAGAGAACGGCCTTGAAGTCTTATTTCATGCCAGCAAAGATCTGTGAGAAAACTGCTTAAGAAAGAGGATACATACAGAAGCCTGGAATGACAAGAGAATGCCCCTCTCTAGGACCAAAGAACTGTGGCTCTGAAAAGTTAAGTTGTAAATTCAACAAGGTTCTTGTGATGTTTGTCAAGGCAAATTAATCCAATAGTTTCTAAGACAGTTGACTGTGCTAAGTCACTTAAGTTGTGTCTGACTCTTTGTACCTCATGGACTATAGCCCACCAGGCTCCTCTGTCCATAGGATTCTCCAGGCAAGAATACTAGAGTGAGTTGCCATGCTCTCTTCTAGGGGAACTTTCTGATCCAGGGATTGAATTTGCCTCTCTTATGTCTCCTGCATTGGCAGGTGGGTTCTTTACCACTAGAACCACCTGGGAAGCCCAGCTAAATGTAAATCAAAATAGACCTTCAAGAGTAGTGAAGAAATTAAATTGTGTCTTAAACAACAATATATAGTAGAAAGTAATAAAAATGGAAAATATGGACTTCCCTGGTGGCTCAGACAATAAAGAATCTGCCTTCAGTGTAGGAGACTTGGGTTCAATCCCTGGGTTGGGAAGATCCCCTGCAAAGGAAATGGCAACCCATTCCAGTATTCTTGCCTGGAGAATCCCATGGACAGAGGAGCCTGGCGGGGTTGCAAAGAGTTGGACAAGGGGTCCACTGGAGTCACAAAGAGTCCATGGGCGTCACAAAGAGTCAGACTAAGGACTAACACTTATACTTTCACTTTTCACTCATCCAATATTTTTTATTTTTTGGTTTGCAAAACTGCTTTACTGTCATCATTTCACAAACATACAATTCATCCATAGAGGTACATAATTCATCTATAAAGGTGTATTGTAATATATTCACAGTGTTATGCAGTCATCAACACTAGCTAATTCTAGCACATTTTGATCCCTCCCAAAAGAACTCCCATTTCCATCAGCTATCCCTCAATATTCTGCCCAGCTCAGCCCTAAGTAACCACTAACCTAGCTTGTCCTAATGTTCAGAGGAGCCAACCCAGAACAACAAATATAGAAGTGAATAAAAAAGATGTTGTAGATGACCAAAATGATGGTAAACAAGTACTGGAATTTCTGAGATGATCTGTATTTGTAGTATCTCTACAAACTCTACTTCTACTTTCACCAGGTTTATGGATATCTACTTCTGTTTTTAGATGCATCCAGAAAAAGAATACTTAACTCATTTCAAATTAGTATCTCTTATGGATGATTATATGAATATTAGCAAGGAGTACAGCATGCAGAAATTGCACAGTATTGCTCAAACAAAGTAGTACTGAAAAAGTACGTTGCTCTTTAAAATTTCATTTACTGATGTCACCAAAGGAAAAATTGCTTAAAGTAAGAATTATTTTTGGTCAGTTTTATACAGGTAACTTAAAATTTTGAGGACATGAAGCACTTGTATAATTTATATAAGTTCGTCATCCAGGTATCATATGACTCGTGTATGACAGAAGTTTCTCAGGGCAATGTATATAAAGGACCAAGAGCATCATTGCTGTATCCTAGTTATTTTCAGCACACAACAAACCTAACAAATTAGAGGTAGCGACTTTTAGCTCCTTAATGGGAGATCTTTTTAAGGGGATTAGAGAAAGACACTATCAAAAAAAAATGTTCTAATTGCTAAAATTGTCAATAACCACCCATCTGCTTTATGGGTGGTGGAAAGGACTCTGTGTGTGTGTGTGTGTGTGTGTGGCATTACAGTCTGTCAGGGGTCATACATATAGCTTAAAAAGTATATTCAATTTATTATAATAAAATATCTACTGTTTGTTTCCTTAATGCAAACATTAAGAAACAGTGGTGCAGTTTTTTTACTTATTTAAAAACACTGATACATACAAAACCTTCTTTTCTAAAGATCTTTAAACTGGGAATATTTACTTAGAAGTGTGATAAGCAGAACTTTCTCTCTCCTGCCCTTCCCTAGTCCCTCTTCTCTGCACAGGAACAGACTCCAAAGGTTCAGAAAAGGCAACCAACTTCTTATGGGCAGATGCTCCCTTTAAACATAAAGACCATGTTAAACCTTACGAAATGAACAAAAACAAAAACACGTTTAGGGGATTATAATGAGGAAGACATTTTGTACCTTTAAAATGCAGACTTGGTTGTAGAGGAAGAGTAAAACAATATTTATTTTGGTGAAAAGGAGTTACAGAAAAAAATATACAATTGCTTAAATATATAAAACATGAATTTCACCTAGTCTTTTCCCACCAGAAAACATTAAAATAAAGGGAAGTGAGGATACAGGAGGATAAAGGTCTTAAACATTTCATCTGAGTCAATTACTATCAACATGAATTTCTCATGTTTTTATTTTGTAGATGTTTGGAACCGTCCTATACACTGTGCAAAAGTTAATGAGTCCTGCAGAGCACTGTTAATACTCTTAATTCCCAAATTAACAGGTATTATCTTTACTTTCTAGTCTTTGGGTCACAACTCTTGAACTACCAATTTCTGAAAGATGTTTACAAACCATTACTTAAAAAATGAAAAGGTGACATTTACAGAGTATTCAGAAGGGTGTGCTAAGTCACTTCAGTTGTGTCTGACTCTTTGCGACCCCATGGACTATATCCCGGCCAGACTCCTCTGTCCATGGGATTTCCCAGGCAAGAAAACTGGAATGGATTGCCATTTTCTTCTCCAGGGGATCTTCCCAACCCCAGGATCGAACCTGCATCCCTTAAGTATCCTGCATTGGGAGGCAGGTTCTTTACCAATAGCAAAACCTTCAGCAGGGAGTTAATTTAAAAGAAAAACTCAAATTGCACATTCATATTTTAGGCAAAAACAAGCAAACAGAAAACGAAATGGCTTTTCTTTCCCTTGTGAAACATTTGGTGGAAAGAATCCTTATATTTTCACTCGAGCTAATCAATGAATATAATAAAGTTGCAGGATATAAAATTAACACACAGCAATCCCTAGCATTCCTATACACTAACAATGAAAACACAGAAAGAGAAATTAAGTAAACAATCACATTCACCATTGCAATGAAAAGAATAAAATACTTAAGAATAAATTTATCTAAAGAAACTAAAGACCTATATATAGAAAATATAAAACACTGATGAAAGAAAACATAGATGACCCAAATAGATGGAGAAATATACCATGTTCGTGGACTGGAAGAATCAATATAGTGAAAATGAGTGTACTACCCAAAGCAATCTACAGATTCAATGCAATCCCTATCAAACTAACAACAGTATTTTCCACAGAACCAAAACAAATAATTTCATAATTTGCATGGAAACACAAAAAACCTCAAATAGCCAAAGCAATCTTGAAAAGGGAGAAGGGAACTGGAGGAATCAAACTTCCTGACTTCAGACTATACTACAAAGCTACAGTCATCAAGACAGTATGGTACCACACAAAGACAAAAATATAGATCAATGGAACAAAATAGAAAGCCCAGAGATAAATCCACGCTTCTATGGACACTTTATCTTTGACAAAGGAAACAAAAAAAAGTGGAGAAAAGACAATCTCTTTAACAAGTGGTTCTGGGAATACTGGTCAACCACCTGTAAAAGAATGAAACTAGAACACTTTCTAACACCATAAACAAAATAAACTCAAAATGGATTAAATACCTAAATGTAAGACCAAAGCTATAAATCTCTTAGAGGAGTTCTTATGTCAGAACATTCTCTGACATAAATCACAGCAAGATCCTCTATGACCCACCTCCCAGACTAATGAAAATAAAAACAAACAAATGGGAGCTAACTAAACTTAAAACCTTTTGCACAATGAAGGAAACTATAAGCAAGGTGAAAAGGCAGCCTTCAGAATGGGAGAAAATAACTGCAAATTAAACAACTGACAATTAATCTCCAAAATATACAAACAGCTCATGCAGTTCAATACCAGAAAAATGAACAACCCAGTCAAAATGTGGGCCAAAGAACTGAACAGACATTTCTCCAAAGAAGACATACAGATGGCTAACAAACATATGAAAAGATGCTCAACATCACTCAAATGCAAATCAAAACCACAAAGAGGTATCATCTCACACTGGTCAGAATGGCCACCATCAAAAAGTCTACAAACAATAAATGGTGGTGAGGGTGTGGAGAAAAGGGAACCGTCTTACACTGTTGGTGGGAATGCAAACTAGTACAGCCACTATGGAGAACAGTGTGGAGAGTCCTTAAAAAGCTGGAAATAGAACTGCCATATGATCCAGCAATCCCACTGCTGGGCATACACACCGAGGAAACCAGAACTGAAAGAGTACCCCAATGTTTATTACAGCACTGTTTACAACAGCTAGGACACGGAAGCAATCTAGATGTCCATTGGCAGACAAATGGATAAGGAAGTTGTGGTACATATACACAATGGAATATTACTCAATGATAAAAAGGAATGCATTTGAATCAGTTCTAATGAGGTGGATGAAACTGCAGCCTATTATACAGAGTGAAGTAAGTCAGAAAGAGAAACACCAATACAGTATATTAACGCATATATACGGAATTTAGAAAGATGGTAATGATGATCCTATGCGCAGGCAGCAAAGGAGACACATATGTAAAGAAAAGACTTTTGGACTCTGTGGGAGAAGGCAAGGGTAGGATGATTTGAGAGGGTAGCATTGAAACGTGTATATTACCATATGTAAACAGATGACCAGTGCAAGTTCTATGCATGAAGCAGGGCACTCAAAGCCAGTGCTCTGGGACAACCGAGAGGGATGAGGTGGGGAGGGAGGTGGGATGGGGGTTCAGGATGGGGAGACACGTGCACACGTGAGTGATTTATGTCGACGTATGGCAAAAACGACCACAGTATTGTAAAGAAATTATCATCCGATTAAAACAAATAATTAAAAAAAAAGAATCCTTACATTTTCCTATATTATATACTGTCTTGAACAAGTAGACTTGTTGCAGGGAGGAAGCCGGTTCTGACCTCATGCTGGAAACTGTTTGACTTGTTTTCCATTGCTTGTTATTAAATTAAACTTAATAGCTTGCCTGGAGGACTCTGCCCCTCTGCTTGACTATAAACTAAAGTGCCTTTATTCAGCTTATAGAGAAATAATTTGTCCCTACCCACCTGTGAAATAGACAAGATTAACACATGCTTTCAAAAGGATGGCCTTTCCCTTGGAGATGTTCTGCAAGACTGAAGACCCTTTCACTTTACTTCCCCACTGCCTCTCGCTCTCTGGTTCTGCCTTTTGACTTTAGTTCCTCATTGCTTCTTTCTCTCTGAGATATAAAAGAATCTGGCATCCAGACACAGATAAGATGGTTATTTTGAGGCACTAGCCTGCTATTTTCTTGGTCAGATGGCTTTCTCAATACAGTAGTTTTCCTTGCCTCAACACCTAGTCTCTCCAATTCACTGGTCTGTCCTGTGGCAAGCACGGTGAGCTTGGACTTGGTAACAGATCTGTGTGTGTATAAAATTTACAATTCTGAATATAAAAGTAAAAAAAAAAACCCTAGTAAACTTGTAATACAGAATCTGCATCAGTCATACGTGTCAAGTAGACTGAGGTAAAAACAACAACAACTAAACCTTTATTTTGAGTTGGTTCAGTTAAAATATTGAACAAACATTTGTGTTTAAAAATTTAGTAATGTCTTATTTTCTATGTCAAATTTTTGCCTAGCTCTGTGGCATCTATAGTACTAAAGCAAAAAGAAAAAGATCATCAGAAAGATTATATAGAGAGTAAAACAAAAATAAAAGTGTAGTCAAGGAAATGGATAAAGAAGAAAAAGAGAAAAGGAAGACCTACAGACAGAGGAAGGAGGGAAGAGGGGGCAAATTGGCTTAGTCAAGCTCTCCTGGGACAGTGTGCTGAGTTACCAGACCAGAAATGAGGGGTTGAAAGCTACTGCTGATAACTGGTGGAGGCTGAGAGTGCTACTTAAGTGCTTGGTGTCTGGCGAAAAAGAGGGAGGAGAGGTTTGAGACTGAGGATGCCAAGTGCATTCCCAGCCAATAGAGTAAAAAGGAAGCATTAACAGTCGCCTCAGGGGAAGCTAAGCATTCAATCCCATGAGCCAGAGGGCAAATGTGGCAATAGCAGTGAGTAGCAGCTGGATAAAGGAATAAAGAAGCCACGGGAAAATTGGCAGCTTTAGATACACAGGGCCAGCTAGACCTTCTCTTGATACTGAGAAGAACAAACTGCCTGGAAATAACATGGCCATCTTTCTGTTGCCAGTGGGTGGTTAATCCACAACCAAGATGCAACAGACTGAAATTTAGTTTGCCAAATTATACTAAATATTGACTTAACTCTGAAACAGTAGCTCTGATGAAAGCTTTCTAATAATAAGAATCAGCATACTTCATAACTACTACTTCAAAATATTCAAAATGAAAAAATACTTAAAATACCTTTTTCTGACACTGTATTTTATGTTTTCTAAACATTACTTTATATAGTATAATTTAACAAAAATGAGGTACATTAATGATAATCAATATGGTATATTGGACACTGAAGAGAAGTAAAAAACTGGAAATATGAAAATCTTTAAAGAAACTTCTGAAATAATACTCATGCTAATTTTATTCATATTCTGCCATTAAAAGATTCAAGATATTGTCAGAAGGCAATATATTACCTTTCTATAGTTTTAGGTTGCAAGGTAAAACATTATAGACTTCTTTTAAATAAACAGCTGCTCAATATTTCAGTACAATATCCAAAGATAAGATTACCAAACCAAATAGTTTTCAAATTACTAGGCTTGATATTTGATAAACTGTAACTGATTTGTAACTGATTCAATTGCCTTGGCCTGAGAGTAAGTTAATTCTCTTTATCCTTCATCAGAATTAAGCTAACTTAAGATTGATGTTATGAAAAAAGTAAGATTCCAATTCTTGAAGAATTTTACACATTTAAGGAAATCAAACTGAAAAGTAAGAAATATTACTAAGTTGTAAGTTCTAAACTCTATAGGAATTCCAAAAGTGGGAGGAGCTAGAGAGGAAAAAAGTTCCTCAAGGAAGTAAAATTTAAGGTAGTCCCTAAGCCATATACATTTGCGTAAAAATTATTTGGAAGGTAAAGATTTGAAAATAATATAAATAAAAAGCAGAAGTGATAATGCAACTATATTTTGTAAAGTTACCACGGGAAACATATTTGACAGCTATTGCAACTAGATGAGATCAAGTACTGAAGTCAGAGTCATGATACTAAAGTAGGAGGAAGACTAAGGGTACTCAAGTTGCCGTAACAAAGTATCAGACTGAGAGGCTCAAACAACAGAAAATTTATGTTCTCAAAAATTCTAGAGGCTGGAAAGCCTAAGATAAGGTTTTGGCAGGGTTCAGTTTCTGGTGAGAATTCTCTTTCTCACAGGACTTGCAGACTTTTTTTGTTGCTGTTGTTAATGAATTAAGCAAACCTTTATTGAAGCTTAAGTTATTGTGGCACAGAAATACATTCCAACTGATTTAAGTCCAACACTGTGACAGACTTCTTACTGTGTCCTCCCCTTGGCAGAGAGAAGGTGATCTCTGGTGTCTCTTCTTGTATGAGGACACCAGTTCTTTAAGGTTCCACGCTTACGACCTCATTTAACCTTAGTCACTTCCTTAAAGGTCCTAACGGCACCCTCTCTAATAGTCACACTGGGGTACGTTCTATGCTACGTGAATTTTGGAGGGATACAACGCACTCCATGGCCCATCGAGGTGGCACTAGTGGTACAGACTGTCAGTGCAGGAGCCACAGGTTAGATGCCCGGGCAGGGAAGATCTCCTGGAGAAGGAAATGGTAGCCAGAAGACATGTATGTAAGATATGCATACATATACATATATGTAAACGTATATACACATACAAGATAACGTATACATAGCTTCAAAGGGCAATATGATTAGATGAAAGCCCTAAAAGATCAGTTACACTCACACATAAAACGTACTTCTTAGAACGACACAGAGAATCCTTCAATACCCAGCTCAAATATCTTTAAAATACCTTCATCCCCTGAATGAAGTTACTTGCTCTGTCATCTATGCTCCAATCTATCAAATTCTCTACTGATTATTTTTATTATTAAATGGTGAATTCCTGCTGGATAGGAAATTTACCATACTCATCTTCTTATGTTCTCAGAATTAAGCAAGGTGTTTGGCACATGGTAAGGACCAATAAATATTTGCTGAATCAAATACTGGACTTTTAGAAGTGATGAAAAAATGTGTGAAAATATTAAATACATTTCCCTATATGCAAGTCATGCATTATAATAAAATATTTCTCTTTCACCTCTACAAATCCAGACCACGATTTCATAATTTATATCTTTTATGGCATCATCGATCTCAAGTTGTCTATAACTACTAATTCCTTTGGAGTTGAAATGAAGATTCTATCAACCAGTGCTAGATTATGAACATTTAATTCATGAACTTCAGACACTTTTACGTAAAGAGTAGGCTGAACACATTTTCACAGGAGTAATAAATAACTTCAGATGTCCTTGTAAGAAACCCAGCAATAGGGCTCACCTATTAATTTTCTCTACTGAATGCATTTTCACATCAAAAAAGTGTTACCTATCATTATTTTATGTTACCACAGTAGAGAAGATTTAATCTTCTTTTACATCACAATTCCCTTGCTTCAGTGGCCATGTGATCACTCAGTATTATACATATTCTAAATCTGTCAAAATGCTTAAAGCCTACCTCCCTAATTCAATTCCCACTACTTATTATTTACTGCCAAGAGAAATTAAGTAACTTAACCATGGTCACAAGTTAGCTAACACTGAAGACCTGGGACTAATCTAATATTCTGAGTATGAGTAAATATACATTATTATGTTTATGCATCTATCATACAAATTTATAAAATTACTGAGGTCATTGATATGGAATCCAGTGCATATGATTATTATTACCTAAATTTACTTGAATTAGAGTTCTAGGTCAATCAATGAATATTCTGTGAAATCACATATGGTTAAGAGCCACCATTTATAAGGAATGAGAGGGAGGGAGAGTAAGGTTTATAATAGTAGGTTTAGTAAATGGCAGAATAAAGAGAGTCATAAAAGAAATGAAAGTACACCTGGATTTCATAGAAACAAAAAAAGACAATGCAGTCATGGCTATTTAATTATATACTGAAAGGAGTAAAGTGAGGTTTAAATTTGCTTTTTTGGGGAGTCGGGGAGGAGTCCTGGAGATAGAATGACGATCAATGGGAAGAAACCACTCAAGTATAAGAGAGATTTAAAAACAGAATGTGTGAGTCAGAGAATTCTTGTGACAATCTATTACAGCTATAATTTCTATGTGTAACGGAGGTCTTAATAGTGAGATTGGCAGGGAGTCATTCTCTAAGAAGGAATTACATCTAAGACTGGGGGGATACCTGAATAAACACTATTATATACTCAGAATAATGACTTAAATGCAGGGGAACAACATGACTGCACTGTCCATTTGAAAGATAAATTTATCAGGGGTATATTAAATTTTAAAGAGTAGGGAAACCAGAAGGAAGCTATTTGACAGTTCAAATAAGAGATAAGACTGGGTAGTGTGGTAGAAATGAACCAGAAGAGTCAGAAAAAGATGTTCCAATTATCTTAACCAACTATATGTTAAAATTTATCCAATACTGTGCTTTTAAGATAAAACAAGATTTTAAAAGTAACTTAATAAAATTATCTTTTATCCTATTATTTATTATAATTTCTTACCTTAATATATTTTGAAATATATATATATTAAAAATACAATCTGAACTATAATATGTTTAAAACAAACTGAATTTATCTTTCTTAAAAAAGTATATTCTCCCCTCTTCCTGTAATACCTATTTCAGTAAGATAATTTACCCTGAAACCTAGTTAAAAATCTCAAGGTCATCTTCAACTTCTTCCTCTATGTCTATTATTACTAAGATATCCAGGCTGTCTTCTCTATCACTGTTTTAACTGAGGTAATCATCATCTCTTGCTTAACTTCTTTAACTAAGCCTCCTAACTGACTTTCTAGTATCCACTCATTCCCAACTTTAGTCCAAAATCCACACTGTCATCTTTCTAATAAATAAATTAAATAGAATTATGTCCCTCCCATGTCTTTCCAGGGGTTCTTTACTATCTTTAAGATGAAACACCAACTCCTTAGCAAAGTATACAGAACTCTTCATAAATGTGGCCTCAAACTACTTCTCAAGCCTCATTCTTGGCTATTCTTTTCCAAGAAACCTGTGCTATAGCCATACAGGAAATCCCATTACTTCCTCATCATTTCATATATTTTCCAGACTAGAAGCTTATTCATTTCACATAACATTTGTGAAATGTCAATGTCTATGCAAAGGATATTTTAAATCAATCTCTATTTAGTTAATAAACCAGTAAACTCTGTATTCTATTAATAGGTAATTCTTTAGAGTGACTGAAAATAATTCTTCTCTCAACATCTTTTCCTGGAGACTACTAAACTTTTTACTAATGTATAATGTACCACATGTTACCATATTCTAGGTAATAATATATTTATTCTTGTTATTAAAAATAAGTTACTCACTATAGAAATCTGAGAAAGAAAAAAAAGCAAAAACACCCAAACATCAACTATTAAGATGTTCACATATTTATAATTTTTAAATGCTTAGATATTATGCATATTAATAAATTCTATTTTTAAAACTTTTTACCTTTATTGCAGTATAACTGATAAGTAACCTATATATACAGTATACACTGTGATGATACCACATATGTATACTTTGTGAAATGATTACAACAATGAAGTTAATTGACACATCTATCACCTCAATTAGTTCTACCATTTGGGGTGTGTGTGTATGCCGAAGGTCTGTGTTTCTAGCAAATACACAACATAGAACTATTAACAACAGTATTAACTAATTGTAGGCTTTCATTTGCATGTCATGTGTTAGAACATCAGTGCTTTTCGTCTTACAACTAAAAGCTTTTGTCCTTTGACCAGCATCTCCCCATGCCTCTAAACTCCATACACTAGTAATAACAATTCTACTCTGTTTCTGAGTTTGTCTTCTTTTTTTTTTAGCTTCCACATATAAGTCAGATTATATGGTATTGGTCTGTCCCTGCCTAGCTCATTTAACTATGCATAATATTCTCCCAAGACGGTAGGCACTAGAGCGGCAGCTGTGGGGCGCTGGAGTGGCTGTGAGGAGATAGCCCACATCCAAGGGCAGAGAAGCCCCAGAAGGATGGTAGGTGCTGCAGCACTGGCCGCACGGCGTGCTGGAGCGACTCAGAGGAGACACCCCACATCCAAAGGCAAAGCAGAAGCCCCAGCAAGAGGGCAGGAACGGCAAAATCATGTTTAGAAGCAAACCCATACCCGCCAGAGACGCTCAGAGGGCTCAAACGAACCTTGTGAGCACCAGGACCCAGAGACCCCACAGAGACTGAGACAGAACTGTGTTTGAGTGTCTCCTGAGGAGGTATGGGTCAGCAGTGGACTGCCACAGGGGTAGGGGTTCTGGGTGCAGCAGACCTGGGTATGGCATAAGCCCTCTTGGAGGAGGTCACCATTAACCCCACCATAGAGCCACCAGAGCTTACGCAGGACTAGGGAAACAGACTCTTGGAGGGCACAAACAGAACCCTGTATGCACTAGTACCCAGCAGAAAGGAGCAGTGACCCCAAAAGAGATTGACCTACATTTGCCCATGAGTGTCCAGGAGTCTTGGGTGGAGGCATGGGTCAACGGTGGCCTGATGCAGGGTTGGGGGCACTGAGTGTAGCAGTCCGTGCATGGGACCTTTCGAAGGAGGTCACCATTATCTTCATTACCTCCACCATAGTTTCAGTTCAGTTCAGTCGCTCAGTCATGTCCGACTCTCTGAAACCCCATGAATCACACCACGCCAGGCCTCCCTGTCCATCACCAACTCCCAGAATTCATCCAAACTCATGTCCATCGAGTCGGTGATGCCATCCAGCCATCTCATCCTCTGGCGTCCCCTTCTCCTCCTGCCCCCAATCCCTCCCAGCATCAGAATCTTTTCCAATGAGTCAACTCTTCACATGAGGTGGCCAAAGTACTGCAGTTTCAGCTTCAGCTTCAGTCCTTCCAATGAACACCCAGACTGATCTCCTTTAGGATGGACTGGTTGGATCTCCTTGCAGTCCAAGGGACTCTCAAGAGTCTTCTCCAACACCACAGTTCAAAAGCACCGATTCTTTGGTGCTCAGCTTTCTTCACAGTCCAACTCTCACATCCATACATGACTACTGGAAAAACCATAGCCTTGACTAGAAGGATCTTTGTTGGCAAAGTAATATCTCTGCTTTTGAATATGCTGTCTAGATTGGTCATAACTTTCCTTCCAAGGAGTAAGCGTCTTTTAATTTCATGGCTGCAATCACCACCTGCAGTGATTTTGGAGCCCCCAAAAATAAAGTCTGACACTGTTTCCACTGTTTCCCTATCTATTTGCCATGAACTGATGGGATCGGATGCCACGATCTTAGTTTTCTGAATGTTGAGCTTTAAGCCAACTTTTTCACTCTCCTCTTTCACCTTCATCAAGAGGCTTTTTAGTTCCTCTTCACTTTCTGCCATAAGGGTGGTGTCATCTGCATATCTGAGGTGATTGATATTTCTCCCGGCAATCTTCATTCCAGCTTGTGCTTCCTCTAGCCCAGCGTTTCTCATGATGTACTCTGAGTATAAGTTAAATAAGCAGGGTGACAATATACAGCCTTGACGTACTCCTTTTCCTATTTGGAACCAGTCTGTTGTTCCATGTCCAGTTCTAACTGTTGCTTCCTGACCTGCATACAGGTTTCTCAAGAGGCAGGTCAGGTGGTCTGGTATTCCCATCTCTTTCAGAATGTTCCACAGTTTGTGGTGATCCACACAGTCAAAGGCTTTGGCATAATCAATAAAGCAGAAATAGATGTTTTTCTGGAACTCTCTTGCTTTTTCGATGATCCAGCGGATGTTGGCAATTTGATCTCTGGTTCCTCTGCCTTTTCTAAAGCCAGCTTGAACACCTGGAAGTTCACGGTTCACGTATTGCTGAAGCTTGGCTTGGAGAATTTTGAGCATTACTTTACTAATGCTCACATTACTAGTTAAGTAATGCTCAAAATTCTCCACCATAGTTTGGCCCCAGGTAAATAGCAGGGAGGGAACACAGCTCTACCCAGCAAAAGTAAATTGGATTAAAGATTTACTGAGCATGGCCCAGCCCATCAGAACAAGACCCAATACCCCCCCCCCCCCATGTCAGTCTCTCCCATCAGGAAGCTTCCATAAGCCTCTTATCCTTCTCCATCAGAGGGCAGACAGACAGGAAAACCACAATCACAGAAAACTAATCAATCTGATCACATGCACCACACCCTTGTCTAACTCAATGAAACTATGAGCCATGCTGTGTAGGGCCACCCAAGACAGACAGGTCATGGTGGAGAGTTCTGACAAAATGTGGTCCACTGGAGAGGGGAATGGAAAACCACCTCAGTATTCTTGCCTTGAGAGCCCCATTAACAGTATGAAAAGGCAAAATTGCAGTCCAGGGGGTCGCAAAGAGTCGGACACGGCTGAGCGACTGAACTGAACTGAATATTCTCTAGGTTCCACTGTTGTAAATAACAAGATTTCCCTCTTACTCGTGGATGAATACTATTCCACTGTATATACAGCATCTCATCCATTCATCTATTGTTGGGACACAGAGTTGTTTCCAAATCTTGGTTATTATGAATAATATTTCAATGAGCATGAGGATGCATGTATCTCCTTGAGATAGTGATTTTGTATCATTCAGAATATACTTAGTGGGATTTTTGTATTTTGTAGTAGTTCTATTTTTTTGTTTTTGAGGAAATTTCATTTTATTTTCCATAATGGCCAGGACAATTTCCATTCCCATCAACAGTGTCCAGGGTTCTCTTTCTTCCACATTCTGGCCAACACTTGTTTTCTGTTGTCTTTTTGATAAAAGCCACCCTGGTAGATGTAAGGTGATATCACATCATAATTTTGATTTGCATTTCCCCTGACGATAAGTGATGCTAAATACCCGTTCATGAACTTGTTGGTCCTCACATGCTCTCTTTGGAAAAAAGTCTATTCAGGTCCTTGATCCATATTTCAATCAGGCTTTTTAAAAATTAAGTTGTGTAAGTTCCTTACACACTATGGAGATTAAGCCTTTTCAAATAGAAAAGAGTTTGGAAGTGTTTCCTCTTCAATTTTTGGAAGAATGTGCAAAAAATTCATTTTAATTCTTCTTTAAATATTTGGTAGGATTCACTAGTAAAGCCAACAGGTCTTGGGATTTTCTTTGTTGAAAAGTTTTTGACAACTGATTTAAACTCCTTAATCATTACTGGTCTGTAAAGATCTACTTATTGATGATTTAGTTGGCAAGATGTATGCCTGTATGAATATTTCATCTATTTCTTCTAATTATCCACTTTGTTGGTATTATGATTATTTACAATAGTTTTTTTTTTTTTTTTTTTTTTGCATTTCACTGGTATTGGTTGCAGTGTCTTCAATTTAATTTCAGACTTTATTTGTAACTTTTTTTTTCTTATTAAGTCTAGCTAACAGTTTGTTAATTTTGCTAATATTTTCAAAACCCAGCTTCTAATTTTGTTGATCTTTTCTACTATCCTTCTGTTCTCAAATTCATTTATTTCTTTTCTGATCTTTGTTATTTCCTTATTTCTGCTAATGCGGGGCTTAGATGGCTCATTTCTCAGTTCTTTGAGATGTAAAGTTAAGTTCTTTATTTGAGGTCTTTTTTTCCCTTAATGTAGACACTTATCATTATAAACATCCCTCTCAAAACTGCTTTTGCTGAATCACACAGTTTTGATACTTTTTATCACTTTCATTTGTTTCAAATTTTTTTGATTTCCTGACACTGTCTTTGATCCATTCATTCAGGAGTGTGTTTAAATTCTATATATATATATATGTGAACTTTACAGGTTTCCTCCTACTAATAATTTTTAGTTTTATGCCACTGTCATCTAATAAAAACTTGGTATGGCTTTAATCTTTTTAGATTTCTTAAGACTTGTTTTGTGACCTAGGATTTATCTTGGAGAACATTCAGTATGCATGTGAGAAGAATGTGTGCTTTGCTGCCGTTGGATGTAATGTTCTGTATACGTCTGTTAGGCCCATTTGTCTCATGTTAGTTCAAATCCACTGTTTTCTGTTAGGATGATCCATCCATTGTTGAAAGTGGATTAATGAAACCCTGTACATACTATTAATGTATTGCTACCTATTTCTTCCCTCTTTTTCATTCCATTCACTTTATTCTCCTCTGGATAATTTCACATGACCTACTGTTCAACTTATAGATTCTTTTTTCTGCTTCATCAAGTCTGCTGTTCATGTTCTCTATTGCAGTTTTCACTTCATTTATTGTATTCTTCAGAGCTCCAGAATATTTTTTTAAGGATTACTACTTCTCTGTTGATTAAAGGAATTCAATCCTGAATATTCACTGGAGGGATTAATGCTGAAGCTGAAGCTCCAATACTTTGGCCACCTGATGCAAAGAGCTGACTCATTAGAAAAGATGCCCATGCTGGGAAGATTGAGGGCAGGAAGAGAAGGGGGCAACACAGGCTGAGATGATTGGGTGGCATCACTAACTCAATGAACAAGAGTTTGAGCAAACTCCGGAAGACAGGAGGACAGGGAAGCCTGGTGACACGACTGAGTGACTGAACAACCTCTCTGTTAAACTCCTCATCTTGTTCATGTGTTGTTTTCCTGATTTCACTGGATTGTCTTTCTCTGTTTTATTTTATCTCAGTGTGATTCTTACAGCAACTATTTTGAATTCTTTATCAGGCAAATTGCAGCTCTCCATTTCCTTGGGATTGCTTACTGGAAAATTATTGTTTCTTTGGTGATGTCATGTTTCCTCAATTAGTAATATTCCTTGTACTCCTGCATTCTTGTCTTCACATTGAAAGAAGCAATCACCTTCTCCAGTTTTTACTGACAAGCTTTGGGAGAGAAATACCTCTGTCAACCCACTAGGCATTCTGAGGCTTTCTCATACCTTTTGCATGTATATACATGCTCCACACTTCTTGTTCCCTCTTGGGGGATAATTTTTAGTATTGAATGCCTTCTCTTAATCCTCCAAAGCCAGGCCACATGCTGACAACCTCCTGTTTGTTTTCCTTAAAGTGATACTGAACATTCAAGTTTATGTGCTTTGTTGCAGTCCCACAGAGTTGGTCAGCTTTCTGCCCATGCTCACATGCCATCTGTAAAGGTCTGCATTCACTGTCTTCTGGGGTTTGCACAGGAAGATAGCTATAGGGTGAGAAGCCATGTGTGGGCCAGTTAGAAGTATCTGCAGGAGAAACATTTCTAGCAGCTCACAGGAGGGCTTGCTAATAAAGTCCATAAAGCAGTTAGTAGAATCCATGTTCTTTCGACACCCTCTGAGAACTCTGCTGTTATCCACTACCCTCATTTGTTCCCCATCCACCATAGCACAGCACACCTCAGTATTCTAGAGGAAATTAGATAGAAGTGGGTCTCATTGGTAGTGTCCCACACAGGTGGGGAAGTTAGGTGCTCACTCACATGCTCTCACTTTTCCCTGATAGCTGTGCTTCTAAGGGGATAAAGGATATGGGTAAAGAAAAACTCTTCTTCTTATTCCTTTTAATGCATCCAATCCAGGATTTTTTTTCCTCCAACAATGTGCTAGAATTCTGTTGGATTCCTAGACTTCCAGAAAGGCACTCTTATTCTTGGTGATTATAAAAATCAATGTTCTCTGATGCAAAGACAGTAGAAAACTCCTATTCCACCATTTTTATTTTTTTATTTTTGTATAACTCTCCATAAACATGCAGAGGTTCCCTGGTGGCTCAGACGGTAAAGCGTCTGCCCGCAATGAGGGAGACCTGGGTTCGATCCCTGCCTTGGGAAGATCCCTTGGAGAAGGAAATGGCAACCCACTCCAGTACTCTTGCCTAGAAAATTCCATGGATGGAGGAGCCTGGTGGGCTACAGTCCATGGGGTCGCAAAGAGTCAGACACGACTGAGCAACTTCTCTCACTCATTAAACATGCAATTTTATATCTTGCCTTTTTATAACCTGAAATTTCCTTTTTGCTAATTTGTAAATCAATAATGAATTTTTAGATTTTAATTTTCTTCTGGATGAAACAGATAAAAGCACCTTTTTCTCTCTGAACACTAATTGCATATTTTCAGTCAATGTGTAGGATATAAAGGCATATTCTGAAAAAAGGTATAATCTCATTTGTATGAGTTAAATTTAATTAATATATATGCAGCAGTGTAATTTTGTTGCAAGCAGTATAGTATAGATAATAACACAGAGTTCTTGCTTTGCAATTTGAGCTCAACAATGATCAATTCTGTGACCTCAGAAAGTTCCATAGCCTTTCTATGCCTCAGTTTCCTAAGCTATAGACGGGAGGAATAATAGCACTCACCTTACAGGACTGTTGCGATTACTAAATGAGTTAATCCTAAATGTCTAATACATAATAAATGCTCAATGACCATTAGTAATTACGATTATCTTTCAAAAAATCTAAACTTTAATGAAAAAAATCTTACCAAATAAAGCAAAAAATAAATTATATTTTTGGAAAATATGTAATAAGCATGACACAAAGTTATAAAGGATATTGAAATATATTTTAGCCTCTTTTCTACTGCAGCAGTAAAGATTAAAAAGGTTGCTGCTGCTGCTGCTAAGTCACTTCAGTCGTGTCCAACTCTGAGCGACCCCATAGACGGCAGCCCACCAGGCTCCCCCGTCCCTGGGATTCTCCAGGCAAGAACATTGGAGTGGGTTGCCAGTTCCTTCTCCAATGCATGAAAGTGAAAAGTGAAAGTGAAGTCGCTCAGTCGTGTCCGACTCTTAGCGACCCCATGGACTGCAGCCTACCAGGCTCCTCCGTTCATGGGATTTTCCAGGCAAGAGTACTGGAGTGGGGTGCCATTGCCTTCTCTGTAAAAAGGTAGAAAGAGTGAAATAAGGGAACATAAGATGTTTGCCAGAGAATTTTTCTCCATAGTCATTCATTTGGTTGAACAGAAATATGTGAGATGGTGAAAGGTACAGTCCTAGAGAACCATGGAACTAAGAAAGGAAAGTGGATAAAGATTTCATTGAGAAAGAAAAAGAATCATGCATTTACCATATAGTAAGCAAGCATGACCTAAGGGGAGACACAGCATAATACTTTCACAGACAAATACTGCAAACGCAGAAGAAAATAATCCAATTGAGAGAGGTACACTTGATGACCTCATAAAAAAGAAAAAACAGTAGTCTGTACTTTTGCTATTAATGTTTCTACTATGCTGAACAAAACAATATGACTTTTACTGGAAAATACTTATGAATGATACAAAACATAATTTATAGTAAAATCCTTTTGTGTTTTTGAATAATTAAAATATTACATTTTGTATATAATACAGGAAATAGTAATACAGTGAAATTCATGATGGTATAAATTTTACCTGGAGTGGTTTTTCAATATCATTTTGAAAACTACAACTTACACTGTGAAACATAAATATATTATAAGAAATGAAAATGAAAAACCTTAAAATGCAAAGGAAGCACGGTGGCAGAATTTTTCCTACTTTAATTCTTTGACTTTTCTTTACAACATGCCTTATAATTACTATTCATATATTTTCTGCATTAATCATGGACTTAACCAGAAATTACCTTTACTAAACTACTCGTACTTTATTGAAACACTATGTTTATACTGCAAGTACTATTTTGTGCAACTTATTTCATAAGTTTCACCACTGGATAGGATCTCTCACAGCAATGGTCTAGTACTCAGGTTTGATACACAGGGAAGCTAAAGGGTTCCCCTTCCCTGTGATCATGGCATGTTCCAAGCAGACAATGCAAACTGATTAGAGCTGGCCCTCAAAGAAAAAGACTAAGTTCTACTGCTGTCCTGAAGCATTTGGTTCTCCCTGGCACTTTTGCATGACTTATCCATTCTTCATTCATTCTTTCAGCAAACATGCCCTTTGTACCAATTATGGGCGAGATACTGTGATAGGCTTGGGGATGTAAAGAGAAACAAGAGTGCTCCTTAAGTGGCTCAACATTTTGTGGAGGAAACAGACAAGTGGAAACACCATCCGAATGCTCAAAGTGTGCATGTGTAGCTGAAACAGCACATAGGAGGAGTGCCAAGGCCCACTCTGTTGCTCATCTGGTGGTGGAAGAGTGCTGGGAGCGTGGATGTAGGTGTAATGATGAGCTTCCCCAAGGGAATTCTGAAAAATCTGCAGAAATTATCTAAGTTCAGAGGTCAGGGGTTAGGGGAAGGGAGCAGAGAGAGGGTAAAGGAGAAGTATTGTTGTATCTCTTGGGGGAGCAATGTGGAATTTTTGCAAGCAAAAGAAGTAGCTTATAAAATGAATGAGAACACAGCACTTTTAGAGATGTACAAGTTGTTCAGTATGACTAGACTATCTCTTGAAATAAACAAATTTGGGGAAATACACAGATGGATTGTAGAGAACCATGTATGTCATGTTAAGAGTCAGTAAGGCTATATGTAACTGCTAAGGTAAAAGCAGAACTTGTGAGAGTCTCCAACTTAGGGAGTATCCAACTGAGAAGTATCTTGATATAGAATAAATAGTATTTTTTTATATGATTCCCTATGATGCCAAACAAAATGTTCTCAGGATGATCCAGAAACATATACAAGTGATCTGCTTCTCAGATGCAGATTAAATTTCCTCAAGGAATCTGGGTCACAGCTTATGCCATTTTACTTTTAAGAGGGATATGAATCAGAACCCATTATGCATAATTTTCTGATGTACAGAATAACTGTACATATATAATATGGCTTAATGAAAATAAAATAAAGAGGCTATAATAAAAAAAAATTTTAAAGAATGTTCTGGAAAAGACAGGCTAAGTGGTTGATAATGGTTCAATTGTATCCCTCCACAAAAGATGTAGGAGTTCTAACCCCTGTTACTGTGACCTTACTTGGAACAAAGGTCTTTACAAAGGTAATGAGGTTAAAATGAAATTATTAGGGTGAGCTCTAATTCAATATGACTAGTATCCTATAAAAGGAGGAAAATCTGGACATAGAAAGGGATATTGCATAGGGAGAAAGCCATACAAAAAGATTAGAATTTGCTGCTACAAGCCAAGGAAGCACCAAACACTGAGAGCTAAGAGAAGGGCCTGGAACAGATTCCTCCCCACTGCCTTCAGAGGGGACATGAACTCAAGCTTCCAGAACTGTGTGAGGCACCCAGTCTATGGTACTTCCTCACAGTAGCCCCAGGAAACTAATACAGCAGGGTTATAAGAAAGGTGACTTCTAAGAACTTACATGGCAACAAAAAGCAGTAACTTCCCCTAGACTGGATCCTGTATTCTCAGATAAAAATTTTATGAAGAACATTATTATGTCAGCTTACAAATATGATATATGGAAAGCAGATTAATTTAATTTAAATGTATGAAACATGTTAACTGTTACTATGGCTATGTAAGAAAATATCCCTACTCTAATGGGATGCCCTGACACTGGGAAAGATTGAAGGCAGGAGAAGGGGACAACAGAGGATGACATGGTTGGATGGCATCACTGACTTGATGGACATGGGTTTGAGCAAGCTCTGGGAGTTGGTGATGGACAGGGAAGCCTGGCATGCTGCAGTCCCCAGGGTTGCAAAGAGTCGGACAGCAATGAGCAACTGAAGTGAATGGGATGCACACTGAAGTATTTGGGGATAAAGAGCCATGAAGCACGTAACTCACCCTCAAATGATATATTAAAAATATTAATATGTTTATGAATATTACATATATGCATATAGACATAAATGTGTATTAATTTGTAATCACACACACAGGTAGAAGGGAAGTGAAAGGAAGGAGGGAGGGAGAAAGCTCACATAACAGAAGATGGGGGTACAAAAAGTTACTAAAAGTGAACCTAGTTATACAACACATGAACTTCTGTGAGCTATTTTTACTTCTGCAACTCTTTGTAAGTTTGAAATTATTCCCAAATAAAATATTTTTAGACGTTGTTTTCTTAATGCTGAGTATGAATTATAAAACTTGCATGAGAAATAAATGCCCCACATAGAATGGTAATTACTTTCAAGATATTTCTTCTAGAATGGGAGGAAAGAGAATTGGTTTTGGAAGGTCTAGTTGGGCTTCACTTCTTTCTGTAATGTTCACTTCAAAATATATCTGAAGCAAATATGACTGCTGTTAAGATTTAATAAAGCTATGTATTGATCATTATTGCTTTATTCTCTAAATTTTATCAAAAAAAGTTTTAATGCACAAAATTGGAAGTAAAATATTTTTAGTAGGACATAAATGTGATTAAAATACCTGAAGGAAGAAGTGAGAGAGAATGAGAGAGAAGAAAAGAAACATCAGAAACCGATTTAAGCTAAAGAAATTGTAAAATGCCTCAGAAAAATCTGAGATATACATTTCCATATATAAAACCAAAATCAAGTACCATAGTCATGGCATTTGTTTGAATACATTATTTAATATTATAACAGTGAAAGTCACTCTGCTAACTAAATTTGCCTTTGCTTAAAAATGAAAATGTCAGAATATCTACTTTATAGAAAGTACCCTCACACTTATTTGGAACTTATTTGGAATATCTATTAATAGAAAAAAGGTCTATCTTTGTTCATTTTAACACAGTACTCACGCAATTATTTGCTATTTCCTAGCATTGCACATACTTTGATATCCAATCTAAAGTTTATTTTCTAATTATAATTCTGAAACACAGTGAAAAGAATCAACCAGAACATAAAAAATAAGTAATGCTAGAAAAGCATGAATCAATCCTTTTCCTTTTATTGGGGGAAAAGGTTATTCTCTGGTTATCATGAAGAAGGATATTGCTGGTTTACACCAGATTTTTAGCTGGAAAAAAATCTGTTGGACATACAACAGTTATTGGCAAATCAAACAGACATAAATACCACAGTAAGCAGTCATTTATCGGGTATTGCTGTGCAGAGTTGCATGAACGTATCCATAGGTAGAACACCCCCACTCCATCTCAGCAGAGATGCTGCTTTTCAGACAAACTGCCACTGCAGGTGACATGGCCCAGAGCCAGGAACACAGGCCATGAGGGACTGGAGGCACCTCCTCCCAGCGCCACAGAGCACCGCCAGCGGCAACGGTGCTCGTGAGCGGAAGCGGGCGAGCAAGGCTCCTCTGCAAGCTCCACTTCCAGTCTCACGTTGTGAACCCATTAGTCTCACTTCCACTTCTCCAACCATTACCATTAGTCCCTGGCAGAAATGATAACTTCCAGCTGTACCAGACTGCACACTACTGTGATAATTTACACAAAGACTAAAAATGAAAAAGTAAATCGGATACTTTCTAACCCTTCCCCCACCCCTTATAAAAAATCTCTCTCCTCCCACCCTTCTCTATCTCCTTACTTCTAACCTCTAGAGAACATCAACTGCGCTGGGCATTCAGGATGTTACCGTGAGGTTTCTCTCTCTCTTTTTTACCCTGAAGTCAGTGCATTAGGTACTTCAAGAATTTAATGAAAGAAATTAGAATTATGAAAAATTGCTCTTAAATAAATTACTACAGGCATCTGTAAAATAATATCCTAAGTAATAATGGAAGAATATCCAAATTCAAAACATGGTGATTGCGATGAATTTTTATATAAATATGATGTTATTAACAAATTTAAGACAGTTGGTTCCTTGTTTAAAGAAACTGTTAACAGAAAGGGGATGGTCAACATAGAGATTCTAAAATGGAAGCACAGAAAGTAAGAATTTGGCAGTGTGCCCTAAACAAACCTAGAAAAGATGGTGTTCAACAACATAAATATGAATATTATGATTCTTGTGGCAGGCACTATCTCTGTGTTGGAAATAGAGACATCAGGCTAGCATGGCCAATGAGAATTCCTTTGGAATTTACGTGTCATTCCACTAGGGCAGGGACCTTGTCTGTTTTGATTATCTTTGTAAACTCAGAACCTAGAAGAATGTAAGCACTGAAAAAGTACTGTTCAGTTAATTAAGATCACTCAATTATCTTTCATTATAAATCAGTATTACCATATGGAGACTGTTGCTTGTATTTGGATTCTCATACAGTTTGGCTAACTCATACAGTGCTGGCCAGAATGAAGAAATATGCTGGCTTCTTTGAATTAAATTCTTTATAACAAATGATTTTGCTCTACATGCTATCACTTGAACATCTGCTTGTGTGCATGTGTGTGTGTATGTGTAGTCATGTCTTATTCTTTGCAAACTCATGGACTGTAGCCCACCAGGCTCCTCTGTCCATGGGATTTCCCAGCCAATAACACTGGGGTGGGTTGCCATTTTCTTCTCCAGGGGATCGTCCAGATTCAGGAATCGAACCCCCGTCTCTTGCTTTTCCTGCATTGGGAGGCAGATTCTTTACCACTGTGCTGCATGGGAAGCCTGCAAGATCTGCTTAGTGCAAGTTAACAACTAAAATATTCCCGGTAGCTAGCTGGTAAAGAATCTGCCTGCAATGCAGGAGACCTGGGTTCGATCCCTGGGTTGAGAAGATCTCCTGGAGGAGAGCACGGCTATCTAATCCAGTATTCTTGCCTGGAGAATTCCCATGGATGCGGTCTACCCATCCATGGGGTTGCAAAGAGTCGGACGTGACTAAGCGACTGAGCACAGCACACACAGCACACAGCACAAGAACGAAATGAAGTCTCTGAATGCCACTGTCTGGCTGCTCCTAAGATTTTTCTATTTTTTACTGATTTTATTTCTGAATCCCTTTCCCTCTTGCTAAAAATCTTGATCTTAAGGACATGAACACTATTACCCATTTGCTTAATTTACAATTTTCAGAAACTGAATCTTCACTTTTTTGATCTTATTTTTTAAGTTATATAAAATGTTTAATAGTTTCAGAGTCAAAACTGTTAAAGAAAATAGATTCCACTTGTGAATACGACATTTCTTATTTGGTCAGTGTAACTTTGGGAAAGACCCCTGAAAGTTGGGTCAGAGGATAAACGAGTAATTGTGTTAGATACTGGCAAACTTTCCTTCATGAGGAGTGCGTCGTTGGCATTGCCATCAGCAGGGGAGAAGAATGCCTCTTTTCCCACAACCTTGTCAACAGAGCATCTGGGTGAATTTTTGCAATTTACCAAACAGAAAGATGAAGATGGTATTTCAGTACAATTTACATTTCTGTTATTTTGAGTGAGGTTGAGTATTTTTTTCATATATTTAAGGGGTACTGACATTTATTTTCTGTGAATTGCTGCTCACTTTTCTATTAGATTGTTGGGTTTATTCCTGTATAATTTTTAGGACTTCTCTATAAATGAGGTTCACTACCATTTGTCTAAGTTTCCAATCTCAAATACTTTTATTCAGTTTGTCAGCTGTCTTTGACTTTGCTTCTGATGCATTTTGCTATGTAAAGTCATCAGTGTTTATGTACTCAATGTGACCAGTTCTTACTTTGTATTTTCAGTCAAAGTTGGGAAAGTTTTTCCCACCCTCAGGTAATACACAAACTCAATAATATGTTTTCTAGCATTTGTTTCATCTTTTCACATTTAGATATCTAATCCTTGGTTTCTGATATGACAAATCTAAAAGTTATTTTTTTTTCCATATGGTTTGCCCAAACCATTTATCATAAATCCATCTTTTCCCCACTGTTTTGAGGTTAGGATGAGGGTTTAGACCTTCTCTTCATTTAATCAGCTGTAAGCCACTAGGATAGTACTGTGGTGTTGGAGAAGACTCTTGAGAGTCCCTAGGACTGCAAGGAGATCCAACCAGTCCATTCTGAAGGAGATCAGCCCTGGGATTTCTTTGAAAGGATTGATGCTGAAGCTGAAACTCCAGTACTTTGGCCACCTCATGCGAAGAGTTGACTCACTGGAAAAGACTCTGATGCTGGGAGGGATTGGGGGCAGGAGGAGAAGGGGATGACAGAGGATGAGATGGCTGGATGGCATCACTGACTTGATGGATGTGAGTCTGAGTGAACTGTGAGAGTTGGTGATGGACAGGACAGCCTGGCGTGCTGCAATTCATGGGGTCACGGAGAGTCGGGACACGACTGAGCGACTGAACTGAAC
This sequence comes from Bubalus kerabau, assembly GCF_029407905.1. Lineage (NCBI taxonomy): Eukaryota > Metazoa > Chordata > Mammalia > Artiodactyla > Bovidae > Bubalus > Bubalus kerabau. Next base: position 11,495,303 of record NC_073639.1, on the reverse strand, counting down.
TGAGGATAGTACAAAATAAGTACTCAAGAAGCATTTGATGAATGAATAAATAATTGTGCCTTATTTATTAACTGTACCTCAGGGGATTCTGATGCAGATAATGTTTTCCATATGCCACATTTTAAAATACACCTCTCTAAAGGACACCTGAAGCCAGCATTTAATAGTCCATAAGGCACCGGAAGTCCACGGGGTAAGGAGAATAATGATCTACAAGTGACACATGTACAAAACCAGATTGAGAATGGGTTGTAGAAAGAACACAGGCTAGTATGTAGGATGTTTTTATGAAAAGCTTCAAGGAAGATGAGAGTTTTGGAGAAGAGCTGTGTAGGGTTTTGTTTTTTGAGGGTGTGGTGATGAGGATAAGGTTATGAGCTTTCACAATACCGTTTGGTTTAATTTTAATAGTAGAAGTTATGGGGGCACTAATCAAGCTTTCACCTTGCCTCATATGCATAAAACAACATGACAGAGCAAAAGAAGATGGAAACCCTGAAAGACTAAAACAGTAGACCACACAGGTAAGAACTCTAAAATGCTAATAGGAGGCTAAAAGACAAGGCAGAAAAATGTGGGTTGTTTTAGCTAAAGAACAAAACGTTCTATGTATCTCAACTTTTTAGGACATTACAAAAAACACCCAAATGCTTAACAATGAGTACTTCAGAAAATCCCAGGGACAGAGGAGCCTGGTGGGCTACAGTCCATGGGGTTGCAAAGAGTCGGGCACAACTGAGTGAATAACACAGTCATGGCCATGATTCTAGAAAAAGCTATTCTCTGCTTCAGAGGCAGGGAAATGTGTAATCCATTTCATAAAAAGATTTCTTTTCAAAGAAAATGTTGCAAAACATTAGAATTTGAAAGTATAAACTTCACTTCCTGGAACTTTTTTTTATGAGAATTATCTCATTCCTGCATGATGGTATGGGAAGCACTCTTCTATTCATTTTGGAATATTTCTATTAAGGTAGAGTAGTAAATAAAATTAACAGGCATTTTTCTCCTTAACTTCTTTAGGAGGCATAAGATTGCATGAAGCAATAGTTGTAACACTGCAGGGTAGGTTTATAGAATATATATATAGAGAGAGAGATGTGCTATACATGACAAAAGCACAAAGTATGGGGGAAGAAATGTAGCTGAATTGGAACAATCACTACATCTTACTGAAATTAAGCTAATACTAATCTGAAGTAGACTGCAATAGATTAAGATGAATTTTGTCCTTAGAGTAATGACGAGGAAAGTATCTAAAAGAAACAGTTAAAAACAAATTAATGAAGAAACAAAATCATAGACTAGAAATATCTAATACAAAAGAAAACTTAAAAGCAGGAACAGAGAAACAAAAAGACCCAAAATTAAAGAACATAATTATCAAATTGGAGACATGAATCTAATCATATGAACAACAGCATTAAATAGTAGAAACAATCAGACTGAATAAATAACACAATCCAACTATATGTTATTTACAAAAGATACACTGTAGAATCAAAGACAAAATAGGCTGAAAGCAAAATAACGAGAATCTATGTGCCAAGCAAACAGTAATCACAAGGCAGCTGCAGGGGCTCCTCTAACACCAGGCGAATCAGACTAAAAAATTCATAGAAACAGAGGCACAATCTGTGATGAAAAAAAGACCAAGTAAATAGTGCTGAAAAATGCCCTACCTTGAAAACAAAGATATCAAGTCCTATCTATAGAACCTAGAAGTATTATCTTAAATGGGAAAAGCATCTTTGCAATGTAATTAAATTAAGGATTTTGAGATGGCAGCATTGTCCTGGATTAGAAGGAAGGGCACTAAATATAATCACATGTATCCTCATAAGAGGGGCTTCCATGATAGCTCAGTTGGTAAAGAATCCACCTGCAATATAGGAGACCTCAGTTCGATTCTTGGGTCAGGAAGATCTGCTGGAGAAGGGATAGGCTACCCACTCCAGTATTCTTGGGCTTCCCTTGTGGCTCGAAAGGCTAGCCACTCCAGTATTCTGGCCTGGAGAATTTCATGGACTATATAGTCAACTGGGTTGCTAAGAGTTGGATACGACTGAGTGACTTTCACGTCACATCCTTATAAGAAGCTGGAAAGAAATTTCACTATAGACAAAAGAGGAGAAGATGACATGAGGGCACAAGCCTCCCTTTACCCTAAAGGGAGTACAATGTTGATGTTGTACTTCTGGTTTCTAAAACCATGAGAGAATAAATTTTATTCTTTTAAGCCACTAAGTTGATGGTAGTTCAGTATAGCAGGCATAGGATACTAATACATGTATGTAAAAACAGGATCCAAAAAAATACATTAAGTAAAAAACTGTAGTGAAAATAACATTTGGGAATTTCAACATTGAACTAGCAAAAATTTACAGAAATAGGTAAAATCAGCAAAGGTATAAAGACAAACATTAAAAATTTGATAAACTGACATCTATAGAATACTCCTCAATGGCAGAATACCCATTCTTCTTGAAAGCAAATGGAGAATTCTCTAATATAGACAATATAGTAGATCATAAAGCAAGTCTCAATACACTTAAAACAACAGAAATCATACAAGTATATTCTCTGATCACAGTAAGATATTAGAAATTAAAAACAGAAGGAAATTTGGAAAATCCACAAATATTTAGAAACTAAGCAGTATACTTCTGAAAAACCCATGAGTCAGAAAGGAAATCACAGCGCAATTATAAAATATTGTGAGATGAATGAAAATAAGCAAACAAAAGATCAAACTTAGGGATGTGGCAAAGACAGTACATAAAGAGAAATTGGTAACTGTAAACATTAGAAAATAAGGTGTGCTCATGTGCTTAGTCATTCGTATGTGTCTGACTCTTTGCAACCCTGTGGACTGTAGCCTGCCAGGCTCCTCTGTCCATGGGATTTCTCAGGCCAGAATACTGGAGTGGGTTGCCATTATTTTCTCCAGGGGATACTCCTGACCAAGAGATCAAACCCATGAGGGATCCAGCCCACACTCACCTTTCTGTACAGCACAAATTAACACAATACTGTAAATAAACTATATTTCAAAAAAAATTTTTAAGTAAAAATAACACACTATTTTCTCAAATTAAGAATCTAGTAAAAGAGTAAACCAAATTCAAAGCAAGCAAAAGGAAAAAAAATTATTAGAGTGAAAATCCAATGAAAGGAAAAAAAGATACACAGTAGAGAAAAAATAATGAAATGACATGTAAGTTATAAGAAAAGATCAATAAAACCAACAAAGTGTTAGCAAGACTGATGAAGGAAAAAAAAATACAACCTACAAAAAAAAATCAGGAATAAATGAGGTAATACTACTACCAAATTTAGAAAAATAAAAATTATAAGGCATATGATGAACAACTTTATACCAATAAAATAGACAATTTAGGCTAAACAGCCAAATGCCTAGAAAGACACAAACTACTGAAACAGATTCAAGAAAAAAATTCAAGACTCTGAATAAACCTATAACAAGTAGAAAATGATTTGGTAATTTAAAATCTCCACACCATACACATACAAGTTAATGTCCTGATGATGTCAACAGTTGACTCCAATCAAACATGTAAAGAAAAAATAATAGCAATCTCTTACAAAGTCTTTCAGAAAATAGAAAAGGGAACACTTTGTGCTATCTCATTCTATGAGGCTAATATAAATCCTGATATTAAAAATCATAAAAACATATTATAAGAAAACTACATCTCAATATTACTCATGAATACAGACAAACAAGTCTTCCCAAATAGTAATTTCTCAACAAATGTTAACAACAAAAATTGCAGTATACATCAAAAGAATTTATATCATCCAAAGGCAATATACCCAAGGAATGCAAGGTTGGTTTAACATCCAAAAATCAACTAATGCAATGAATCATATTTTATTTCTTGTTTCTTGTTTGAAAGACTTTCAACTGTTCCAAGTTCACAAAGAATTCCTCTTGTGTTAATTTCTAAAAGTTTCTAATTTTGACTTTTTATTAAATTATTAATTATTATTTCATTTTTAAAGCATCAATGTATTTTATTTTTAAATTTATTTATTTTACTTGGATGATAATTACAATATTGTGATGGTTTTTGCCACACATCAACATGAGTCGGCCATGGGTATACACGTGTCCCCCATCCTAAACTGCCCTCCCATCTTCATCCCCACCCTATCCCTCTGGGTTGTCCAAGAGCACCTTAGGGTGACCTGCTTCATGCATCAAACTTGCTCTGGTCATCTGTTTTACACATGGTAACGTACATATTTCAGTGATATTCTCTCAAATCATCCCACCCTTGCTTTCTCCCACTGAGTCCAAAAGTCTGTTCTTTACATCTGTGTCTCCTTTGCTGCCCTGCATGTAGGATCATCAGTAACATCTTTCTAAATTCCATACATGTGCATTAATACACAGTATTTGTCTTTCTTTTTCTGACTTACTTCGCTCAGTGTAATAGGCTCCAGTTTCATCCACCTCATTAGAACGGACTCAAATGCATTCCTTTCTATAGCTGAGTAATATTCCATTGAGTATCAGTCAGTCAGTCAGTTCCGTCGCTCAGTCGTGTCTGACTCTTTGGAACCCCATGAATTGCTGCACGCCAGGCCTCCCTGTCCATTACCAACTCCCAGGGTTCACTCAGACTCACGTCCATTGAGCCCGTGATGCCATCCAGCCATCTCATCCTCTGTCATCCCCTTCTCCTCCTGCCCCTAATTCTTCCCAGCATCAGAGTCTTTTCCAATGAGTCAACTCTTCGCATGAGGTGGCCAAAGTACTGGAGTTTCAGCTTTAGCATCACTCCTTCCAAAGAACACCCAGGACTGATCTCCTTTAGAATGGACTGGTTGGATCTCCTTGCATATACGCACCACAATTCCCTATCCATTCATCTACTGATGGACATCTAGGCTACTTCCATGTCCTAGCTATTATAAATAGTGCTGCAATGAACATTGGGGTACATGTGTCTCTTTCAAATCCTTGAGGTACAAAGCTTTAATATATTTTAATTTTCATTTTTGATATAAGGTCCTAACTTTTTTTCCATATTAATATCTGTTATGGGTTGAACAGTATCCCCCAAAATTTATATGTTGAAATTCTAACTTTCCAGTATCTCAGAATGTGACCTTATTTGGAAATAGGGCCATTACACATGTAATTATTTATGTTAAGATGAGGTCATACTGGAGTAGAGTGTATCCCTAATGCAATATAACTGGAGCCCTTATTAAAAGGGAAAGTTTAGATACACAGATAGACACACGTAAAGGGAGGATGACGTTTAGAGAAGGAGAACACAGCTAAATACAGGCCAGCAAGAGATCTAGATCTGATCCTTCCTCCACAACCCTCAGAAGGAACCAACCTTGCCGAACTATGATTGCAGAGTTCTAGTCTCCAGAACTGAGACAACATATTCCTGTTCTTTGGCCACCCCGTACTTCCGTCACTTTGTTATGGCAGCCCTTGGGAATTAACAAAAAATTACTATTTATCTCAGCATCTAAGTTGACAAGCCCTTCCTTTCCCCACAGATCTGTAATACCAACTCTATGACAGATGAAGTTTCTTTATATGCCCTTGTCCGTTTCTGGGTTCTCTGTTCACTTTTATTAGTCTCTTCTTCCTAATTCTCCATAATTACTACAGCTTTATAATAACTATTGACATATAGTAAAACAAGTCCCTCTGAAATTGTTCTTGCTTTCAGAAAGGATTTTGACTATAATTGGTCCTTTGACCTCTGCAATCAGGTTTTCACATTCCAACAAAACAAAACAATTCTACTGGAACTTGGACTGGATTCTATAGTGAATTAATAAATACATTAGGAGAGAATTAATCTACCAACACATCTTTCCCCCCCTACTTATTTAGGTGTCCTTTTTGAACTAGATTTAACAGCAAATTACATAGCAGGATTAAAGGCAAACCAAACAATAATAGCTTTAGGTTGAAAAACTACTAATAAAAATCTATCCCCATCCTCCCAGGATTTAGATCCAATGAGGGAGGTGGAGGAAGGATATGCCCATAGTTGAGAATAATTATTACAAACTATATTGCTCTGACAACTTATATTCTTTGCCACATCATTATCAATGTGGAAAATAAAAGGCAATTGGAAAAGGAACAGTATGAAAAAAAAATGTTAGCTTCTAGAATCTGTATTCGAAAAAGCTTGTTTAAAAAAATTTTGTTTTTTAAACAAAACATTTTTTGTTTTAAAAAAATGTTCCCTAGTCAGTGCTCTGAAAAGTTAGAAAAGACTGACCAAGTTCATTCACATACATAAGATCTATGAATGTTTATCCTCAACAGACTTAAATTTTAGCATAGATAGGAAAAGACAAGGTAGGTGGTGAAATAAAAAATGAAAATTTAATTTTTCTGTTAGAAAACAATACAAAACTCACTTTTAATCTGTCCATGTCTTATTGGAAAGAAGAAAACATACTCACTTTATTTTTCTTTACCTTCTCAAGCAAGTGACAACTCATGTCACTTTTATGACACAGCAGGAAAGAAAGAAGCTATAGAAAACACACAAAAGCAAATGGGATTCTAACTGGTAACCTGAGTACAATTCATCAGTAGAAGATGCCCTTTATTAAATTCATGCCACCTCTCAGCCCTGAAAAGCTTTCTGTTTCAACAACCTAAGTTATCAAATAGGAAGTAATCTCCAAAGAGTAGAGATACTCTCTGTCTGGTTCACTGAGTCTAACTAACAGTGCTGCTATACAAACAGGCAACTTAGTAAGTACTGGTTAAATGAACAAATTACTATTATAACTTGGATAAACTATACATCCTGCAGCTACAACAAAATGCTCCACTTCACCAACTGGCTATAAACTTTTAAAGTAACATTACTGCTGAGAAAATGGTTTCCTTATTATGTCTTATGTCTCTTATTCAACTTAAAACTCAAGGGTTCTAAGAGGCAGCGTAATATAGGTCCATAACATTGACATTATATCATGAGATAAATGATGAGCAGTCTGAACTCATACATTTTTATATTATTTGAAAGTATGAAGGCCTGTTTCTCATTTATATTTCTGAAGCAGCATTTGGAATATTTTTTTTTTCCTGATCTAGGTAATATTAAATAACACAGACCACTCTCGGGGATGTAGTTAAGACCGCTTTGGCTTTTCCCTGATTCCAACTCTTCAGAACAAAGAAAATTTAATTTATATACTGGAAAGAATAATCAGACCTCTGAGGGTTTTCCTTCTAAAATACACAGGATTTTGTACATACATTCAACACTTTAGCCAATTCAGTAATTCTTATTTAGATCTTCACTACTTACAGAAAGCTCTAAGGAGTAACATGGTTAGGTAAGGTAGCAGTTACAGTCCTCCAAAAAAAAAGAAAATGTAGGGTTACCGTCCAACATCAGAATCATGCTCCTAAAAATATTCTATTCCCTTGAGATAATATCTGGGCAACCAAATACTTAAAAAAGACGTGCTGGGTATCTTAAAATGAGTATGTCAGTTAATTAAATCTGGGATCCCCTGCTACCAGTGGAGTACTGTACAATCTGTTATTATTCACTGTCCTATAGATCATCTGCTCTTGGTGCTGGTTTGTTCCAGGAAGAGAGACAGCTGCAACACTATATCCCTGTTCAACCTGAGGACCATCTGACTTTAATTGTAACACACAGCTTGATGTGGCTCTGACTATGAGAAGCCAAAGTATCGTCTGTAATAATCTGGAAAAGCAGAAACCTGCCAACAGAGGGCTGAAAACAGGGACTTGCTCTGTCTGGCTGCCTGACGGGTTGCAGGAAATATGATTAATGAGTAAGGTATAATGATATCAGGAACCCGATTAGCACCACAAAAAGGTCACAGATCAAAGTAGTATGCATTTCATGAGCTACAATCATTGCATAAAATCTGTAGACTTGAAGAGGTAAACCCCAAAGAGGAGGGGGATAAAACCCTTACGTGATAGCATGCTAAGAGACACATAAAACACCTTACTAACAGTTTAGTCACAGAGAGTCAACAGAGAACTTTAAAACGAGTCAATATGAACTGCACTGTAGGAAAGCTTTGTTCATCATAGGTGCAAAATAAAAATTTTTGAAAGAATGAATGAGTTATTAAATTCTTTCATAAAGACACATGTAAGAAAAATTAAGTACTTTATGAATTAGGAGTTAAAATTATCAGAGATGTAAATATTGTACTATAAAATGTTTGAATTTAATTTCCAGTGAATTTTTATGAGCTCTGTTACAAATATAAGCTTATTCAGAAGCCTAAACTATGAAGACATCTGTCAAGTTCGCAGGAAGCAGAATCGCTGGGGAAAATGTTTAATAATTCAATAATAAGTTACAATGGGCTTCCCTGGAGGCTCAGACAGTAAAGAATCCACCTGCCATGCAGGCAACCAAGGTTCAATCCCTGGGTGGGGAAGACCCCTGGAGGAGGGCATGGAAACCCACTCCAGTATTCTTGCCTGGAGAATCCCACGGACAGAGGAGTCTGGCAGGCTATAGCCCATGTGGTTTCAAAGAGACACGACGGAATGATTAACACTTACTTACTTATTTCAGTTATAATAAATGTGCAACTAGTATTATTAAACACTTTGTATAAAATTTCATAATCATATCTAAGCATGAGCAGGCAAAACTGAAACTTTAATGAAAAACAATTTGGTAAGCTGCCACCTTCTTTTCCTCCGTGTCCATGGAAGACTTGTTCCAAATAGACCTGGTTTTTCTGAGGAGAGAGCAGTCTGAGTAGGGATGAGGGTACTGTCAGGAGAGTGGCTTACCTTACTTTATATAATCATATTTCCTTAAATGTCAAAATATTACTGAAGAGTTTTAAATATAATTTATTCAAATGATTCCACCTCTTAGACCTTTTTTAAAGAAATACTTTAACAAATTTCTTTGTGTTTGTAGCCATACTAAACATGGCAATGATGAATTAATGAATAGACAACTGGTTCCCTTGAGACTTAAAAGTTTAAATTGAGAAAAAAATGTTTCAATAATGATCACAAAAATGATTTCAATTTTTCTAAGGTATATATTTCTCAAGAATGGGAATGACTATTTATATCTTTCAAATATTATATAAATTTTATCTTATATCCAACTAATAGTTAACAAAAACATTCATTCAAAATGGTGATTCAGAAGGAACCATTAAAAAGCAAAAGACAAGCCACAAACTGAGAAAAAGATCTGCAAAACATATGTTGGAAAAAGAACTTTTAGGGGGAATATATAAAGATGTCTTACAACAAAATAATAAAAAGACATACAACACAATTAAAAAACAGGCAGAAGATTTGAATAGATAGTTCACCAAAGAATATATGAGTAGAAAGTAAGCCTGTGAAAAGATGGTCAACACCGCTAGTCATTACTGAAACACAAATTAAAATCACAATGAATCACTGAAGAGCTAAAGTAAGAAAGATTGACAAGTACAAACCTTTGCAAGGATATGGCAAACTGAAACTTCACATACTGTTGACGGGAATGCAAAACAGTAAGTATATTCTTATCACGCGTGCATGTGGCCAGTCATGTCTGACTCTGTGCAACCCCACAGACTGTAGTCTGCCAGGTTCCTCGTCCATGCGATTTTCCAGGCAAGTGTACTGGAACAGGTTGCCATTTCCTACCCCAGGGAATCTTCCCAACCCAGGGATCAAACCTACATCTCCTGCACTGGCAGGCAGAATGTTCACCACTGTACCACCTGGGAAGCCCAATTCTTATCATATGACTCAGGGATTAAAACTCCTAGGAATCTACCCAAGAGAAATGAAAACAGATATTGACTCTAAGATATATGCAAATATTCTTAATAGCCTAAAACTGGAAAAAAGCCAAATATCTGTAAGCTGGTAAATAAACAAAATATGTTATTATGTATGCAAAGGGATAATATGCAGCAACACAAAGAAACTGCTGCTATCTGCACAAGATGAGTCTCAAGAACATCATGCTCAGTAAGAGAGCCAGGTACAAAAGGACTACACTCCTCAGGTGTCTATCTATGTAAGATTTCTAGAAAAAGAAGAGCTACAGAGTCAGAATCAGTGACTGCCCAGAACTAGGATTGGGAGCAAACACACAGCAGGAAACATTTTGGAGTGATGTGAGCTGACTGTGTTGATGCTTGCACAATTCTATAAATTTGCTAAAACTCATTGAATTGAGAACTTTTTAAAAGGTGGCTTTTATGGTATGTCGATTAAACCTAGTAAATGTGTTTTGGAAATGTAGAAAATAATCGTAGGTAAAAACAAACTCACCCACCATCCTGAAAACTACAGAATCACTGTACCTTCTACTGACATCTATGCACTGCTGAAGGGGGTTAAAAAAAAAAACAACAAAAAATTGCACAATGATAGACAGTTGCCACATATAAAAGTTTAACATTCCTTCCACATCTTTCAGAACTAAGCTTTGTCTTGGGCTTCCACTTTAATTATAGTAAGTTGAAAATCTTGAAAAATGCGTGAGGTAAACCAAAATGCAACAGGTACCTTAAGACTGTGATAGAATAATGTTAGGTGCTATTTACTAAATGTTTCCTATAAGCCAGAGAAGACTCATGATATTCTACGTACATAATTGTAGCTTTATACAAATAATTTTCAAATTTCAGTGAGGAAACCAAGGTTCAGAAAGGTTGAACTGCCTAATGTCCCATAACCAGCAATGTGATCCAGGATTAGGAAAAAATGTCTAATGTCAAAGCCTATGTTCCTTCCACTCCTTCAAATTGCTTCCAGTATAAATAAAATGTGAAATATCAATAAAAGCAAGATTACAAATAGGATCTACAGTGCAGGATTAAAATATAATTGTTGGTAGATAAAGTAAGAAACCGCATCAAGAAAACGAAAATGAAATAATTTTGTTTTTGGTTCAGTTTAGTTGCTCAGTCGTGTCCGACTCTTTGCAACCCCATGGACCACAGCACGCCAGGCCTCCCTGTCCATCACCAACTCCCACAGTTCACACAAACCCATGTCCATTGAGTGGTGATACCATCTCATCCTCTGTCGTCCCCTTCTCCTCCTGCCCTCAATCTTTCCCAGCATTACGGGCTTTTCAAATGAGTCAGCTCTTCGCATCAGGTGGCCAAAGCACTGCAGTTTCAGCTTAGACATCAGTCTTTCCAATGAACAATCAGGACTGATCTCCTTTAGGATGGACTGGTTGGATCTCCTTGCAGTCCAAGAGACTCTCAAGAGTCTTCTCCAACACCACAGTTCAAAAGCAAAATTCTTCAGTGCTCAGCTTTCTTTATAGTCCAACTCTCACATCCATACAAGACTACTGGAAAAACCATACCTTTGACTAGATGGACTTTTGTTGGCAAAGTAATATCTCTGCTGTTTAATATGCTATCTAGGTTGGTAATTAGTTTCCTTCCAAGGAGTAAGCGTCTTTTAAATTCATGGCTGCAATCATCATCTGCAGTGATTTTGGAGCCCCCCCAAATAAAGTCAGCCACTGTTTCCACTGTTTCCCTATCTATTTGCCATGAAGTGATGGGACCAGATGCCATGATCTTCATTTTCTGAATGTTGAGCTTTAAGCCCACTTTTTCACCCTCCTCTTTCACTTTCATCAAGAGGCTCTTTAGTTCTTCTTCACTTTCTGCCATAAGGGTTGTGTCATCTGCATATCTGAGGTTACTGATATTTCTCCCAGCAATCTTGATTCCAGCTTGTGCTTCATGCAGCACAGCATTTCTCATGATGTACTCTGCAGATAAGTTAAATAAGCAAGGTGTCAATATACAGCCTTGATGTACTCCTTTTCCTATTTGGAACCAGTCTGTTGTTCCACATCCAGTTCTGTTGCTTCCTGACCTGTACAGACTTCTCAAGAGGCAGATCAGGTGGTCTGGTATTCCCATCTCTTTAAGAATTTTCCCTAGTTTGTTGTGGTCCACACAGTCAAAGCCTTTGGCATAGTCAATAAAGCAGAAACAGATGTTTTTCTGAAACTCTTTCATTTTTTTGATAACCCAACAGATGTTAGCAGTGTGATCTCTGGTTCCTCTGCCTTTTCTAAAACCAGGTTGAACATATGGAAGTTCGTGGTTCACGTATTGCTGAAGCCTGGCTTGAAGAATTTTGAGCATTACTTTACTAGCGTGTGAGATGAGTGCAATTGTGTGATAGCTTGAACAGTCTTTGGCACTGCCTTCCTTTGGGATTAGAATCAAAACTGACCTTTTCCAGTCCTGGGACCACTGCTGAGTTTTCGAAATTTGTTGTCATATTGAGTGCAGCACTTTCACAGCATCATCTTTTAGGATTTGAACTAGCTCAATTGGAATTCCATCACCTCCACTAGCTTTGTTCGTAGTGATGCTTTCTAAGGCCCACTTGACTTCACATTCCAGGATAATTGGCTCTAGGTGAGTGATCACACCATTGTGATTATCTGGGTCGTGAAGATCTTTTTTGTACAGTTCTTCTGAATATTCTTGCCACCTCTTCTTAATATCTTCTGCTTCTTTTAGGTCCACACCATTTCTATCCTTTATTGAACCCATTTTTGCATGAAATCTTCCCTTGGTATCTCTCATTTTCTTGAAGAGATCTCTAGTCTTTCCCATTCTATTGTTTTCCTCTATTTCCTTTCAATGATCACTGAGGAAGGCTTTCTTATCTCTCCTTGCTATTCTTTGGAACTCTGCATTCAAATGGGAATATCTTTCCTTTTTCCTTTGCTTTTAGCTTCTCTTCTTTTCACAGCTATTTGTAAGGCCTCCTCAGACAGCCATTTTGCTTTTTTGCATTTCTTTTTCTTGGGAATGGTCTTGATCCCTGTCTCCTGTACAATGTCACGAACCTCCATCCATTGTTCTTCAGGCACTCTGTCTATTAGATCTAGTCCCTTAAATCTATTTATCACTTTCACTGTATAATCGTAAGGGATTTTATTTAGGTCATACCTGAATGGTCTAGTGGTTTTCTGCACTTTCTTCCATTTAAGTCTGAATTTTGCAATAAGGAATTTTTGATCTGAGCCATAGTCAGCTCCTGGTCTTGTTTTTGCTGACTGTATAGAGCTTCTCCATCTTTGGCTGCAAAGAATATAATCAATCTGGTTTCAGTATTGACCATCTGGTGATGCCCATGTGTAGAGTCTTCTATTGTGTTGTTGGAAGTGGGTGTTTGCTATGACCAGTGCATTCTCTTGACAAAACTCTGTTACCCTTTGCCCTACTTCATTCTGTACTCCAAGGCCAAATTTGCCTGTTACTCCAGGTGTTTCTTGACTTCCTACTTTTGCATTCCAGTCCCCTATAATGAAAAGGACATCTTTTTTGGGTGTTAGTTCCAAAAGGTCTTGTAGGTCTTCACAGAACCGTTCAACTTCAGCTTCTTCAGCGTTACTGGTTGGGGCATAGACTTGGATTACCGTCATATTGAATGGTTTGCCTCAGAAATGAAGAGAGATCATTCTGTCGTTTTTGAGATTGCATCCAAGTACTGCATTTCAGACTCTTTCGTTGACTATGAGGGCTACTCCATTTCTTCTGAGGGATTCTTGCCCACAGTAGTAGATATAATGGTCATCTGAGTTAAATTCACCCATTCCAGTCCATTTTAGTTTGCTTATTCCTAGAACGTCAACATTCACTCTTGCCATCTCTTGTTTGACCACTTCCAATTTGCCTTGATTCTTGGACCTGACATTCCAGATTCCTATGCAATATTGCTCTTTACAGCATCGGACCTTGCTTCCATCACCAGTCACATCCACAACTGGGTGTAGTTTTTGCTTTGGCTCCATCTCTTCATTCTTTCTGGAGTTATTTCTCCACTGATCTCCAGTAGCATATTGGGCACCTACTGACCTGGGGAGTTCATCTTTCAGTGTCCTATCTTTTTGCCTTTTCATACTGTTCTTGGGGGTCTCAAGGCAAGAATAATGAAGTAGTTTGCCATTCCCTTCTCCAGTGGACCACATTTTGTCAGAACTCTCCACCATGACCTACCTGTGTTGGGTGGCCCTGCACGGCATGGCTCATAGTTCCACCGAGTTAGCCAAGGCTCTGGTCCCTGTGATAAGACTGCTGAGTTTTCTGTGATTGTGGTTTCAGTGTCTGCCCTCTGATGCCCACTCTCAGTGCCACCCATCTTAGTGGTACCCCCCAAAGAAAACATTTTTGTTTTGGTGTAAATTAAAAACACAGTGAATTTCACATTCAATTTTTAGTATGAAGCATGATAAAGATACTACTTTAAAAAAACAGAATAAAGCTTCCTGATTCCCAGCATTTATGAAAGTTAAGGGCAAAAAGGAAAAGTCATATTAGTTTTTCATAGAATAATCTAGAACCCATAAAACAGAGGACATTAAAGAGTCCACTGGAGGATTCTTAAGAGTGTTTTGTAAACACAGTTTTAAATTTTAAAGTTTTCCTATTCTAAATATTACATGAAATTTCCTTTAAAAGATAGACATAGGTTAGAATTTGAAAATCTTTTTCTATTTCAAAATGCTCAATGGCCTTCTAACCTGGAACACAGAATTATGTAGTTCTAATGGTGCCAGAAACTTGTGTTTGAAAAAGCATAGCTTTCTCTAAGAAATTCACTTGTAACTTTCACTTATAATCTTGAATCACCGCATTCATATAAAAGTAGCCTAAATCCTGCATAAAATAAACCATTATACCTTTCAAGTCAATAAGATTTTATAAAGTATATACAGAGATTTATGAACTATCATGTCACTTTCAGTTATCCCTATCAACTACAGTTTTGTTCAGAAGAGTAAGGGTTAATGATTATACCAACACATGGAATACACTTTGAGAAAAGTTTCATGACAGACAGAGTAGATGATTCCAACTTACCAATCTGTTTATGCGAACAAATTCTTCTGAGGTTTTGGCCCAAGGAGGAAGTTCAACATCAGACACTACTGTCCCATCATCCATTACTCCAAGATTATAATTATTGAAGTTGACAAACATCTCAGAGAGATAATAAAATTCAGGGATCAACTCCTACATAAAAATAAAAGACAAAGTCATATTATAATCTGTAGAAAACTGAAGGTATTTATAAAAAGCCAAACATTTCTTATTATGCAGAAGAACAAAATAAACATAGGAAAATATTTTCTCTTTTCATATCCTAGCTCTATCACAAAGTTCTATCAAGGCTGACAGATCACATCCATTAAAAAAAAAACACCCTACTGCGTGGTCATATGCTTTCCTTATAACCTCAAAACCCTTAAAATACCAACATTTGAGTAATATTTGAGGTTAGAAAACATATAAACAGAGATTAACATGCCACAACATTAACAACAGCTTAAACTAGATTTCTTTGTTTGGGTATACAGAATTTTTGCCATAAAAAACCAAAATCTTTATAAACATTAAAAAGCTTTGGTCCATCATGAACCAGGAAGATAGTCAATGAAGTTAGCCAGGGTGTAATAATGTATTTTGCTCACATTTCAAAACATTCAAGTTTAGTTTGAAGGTACTAACTCCGATAAAAGATAAAAATTTATAATTAGTCTAGAAAATGACCTGCATGAGAAATAGTAAATTAAATACGACTTAAATAAGGACATTTAAAATACACTTTAACAAGATACTTAACAAGCACAAAAATGCAACCAGTTAGGTTTTTGAGTACAATAAGCCCCATGTATAATTATTTCAGAGGTCCTACAGATCAGACTTGAAATCCAGTCTTGACATGGGTCAGTGACTCAGTGGTCTTTCAGCTACCCCCTCAGGGCCAGCTATGGCAGCCTGGCTTTCCAAATGGTTGAGTAAAATAGGGAGGTCATCAGATTTTGGACAAGGTCAGTATGAATTCACTAGAGCAAAGAAAAAAAATTCAGCAGGAATTAAGCTATTATCACCTCCATCATCCATGTGAAATGCTGCTTGACTTTGAATCGTACATCCTTTGTTTACAATCACAATAATTAACTAAGCAGGGTAGGAATGACCCTGTCCTCCAAATGCCTGACAAGCACATGATCACTAAACTTGAAAAACATTTAAACTTAACAAAAAAATTTTGTAAAGGAAGAGTCCTATTAAAATTTTAATCATAAATAAAATGATATAGTGATTATACAAAAATTTTAAGATTTTCTTCTCCAAAATGATGCATGTAAGCCTAACAGAAGACATATATGTGCTATTTTATGCAACAAAAAGCTATATTCAATTTGTTTGAGCTAAATAACATTTACTGCATGAGATGAGTCAAGTACTAAAATAAACTCTTAATAAACATCACATTTAAACTTCACAACTTATCACATTTAATCTTCACAACAATTTTACAAGGTAAGGTATCATCGCCATTTAAAGAATCAACTAAGGCTGAAAGAACTTAAGCAATTCGCCCAAGGTTATACAGCTGATTTATGATAAATTTGGAAATTAGAGAAACATTTAGATGGGCATTTAACTCTATGTAATTAAAGCCTCTGTACTTAGTCATAAAATAAGCATAGACTCTACTTACATAGTATACACAGTGCTAAACATTTTAAAGATGTTTTTAACATATATTCTAAGCACTTTTTTAAAAAAGTAAACAAAAACTTTCCATTTTCCCATGATAAGAAAATTAGTTCTCCTTAAAAAAATTACATACACACACACACACACACACACACACACAGGCTTTGATGGTGGCTCAGTGGTAAAGAACTTGCCTGTGAAGGCAGGAGACGTGTTCGATCCCTGGTGCAGGAAGATCCCCTGGAGAAGGAAATGGCAACCCACTCCAGTGTTTTGCCTGGGAAATTGCAAGGACAGAGGAGTCTGGCAGGCTACAGTCCATGGGGGTCACAAAAGAGTTGGATATG
The DNA here is from genome assembly GCF_029407905.1 of Bubalus kerabau. Classification (NCBI taxonomy): domain Eukaryota; kingdom Metazoa; phylum Chordata; class Mammalia; order Artiodactyla; family Bovidae; genus Bubalus; species Bubalus kerabau. The sequence goes on along the minus strand of NC_073639.1, from coordinate 11,478,405 downwards.
ACTTATTCCATGGCCATTCTGTTACCATATATGGATATGTCGCTTTATAACTATCAATTTGCTGAAGTATGCTGTAATACTTGTGTAACCCGACCCTCACCCTAACACTCTCACAAAGGACGTTATCCTTCTTCTGCCTTTTATACACACTATGCTTCTCTGTATTAATTCTCCTAGGAGTCAAAACAATTATAATGGCTGAATTCTAGATGCTAGGTTTCTCCCAAGTTTTTATTTGGGCAATCAGTCACCTGCATCATAAATCAGAGATACATATTACACAGTAAAAATATACAAAAAATATACTCTTTCTTGAGACCTTATCTAGAAAGCAGAAAGGGGACAAATGACCTTTCATAGCAAATTTCTTATAAATAAAATGTTTAATTATTCTTATGTAGTACCAAAGTTCTTATGATTTTTTAATGTTTTTTTCCTATCTTCTACATCTCTCATTTTATTTAGTTAAATAAACTGACAAAAATATATTTGCTCAGAAGATAAATGCTCTTCATTGGTTCTTTTACAAGTTCTAAATTCAATTAACAGAAATATATTTTGTTCCTGGCCCATTTTATTTAAACATATTAGTTTATTATGTAGCCCATCAGGTTCCTCTGTCCATGGAATTCTCCAAGCAAGAAAACTGGAGTGGGTTGCCATTTCCTTCTCCAGAGGACCTTCCCGACCCAGGGATCGAACCTGTCTTGCAGGTAGATTCTTTACCATCTGAACCACCAGGGAAGCCCTTACCCTAAATGTAAATTCAGTTAATTTATCTCAAATAAAATAGAGCAAAATTACATATAAAACAAACAAGAAATTTTTAATAAAAGATATGACTGGACCATGTTAAACTTTCAGTTGTATCATTGTTATAAGGCTGCGAGGAAGGTAAAAACTTATCAGTTTCCATAATTACCATAGACTTTATTTGTGATTTCCTACTAAAGATAGATACCCTATACATTTTGTATAAAGGATGCTATAAAGATGCTCAAAATTAAAATTGTAAACTTTATCAATTAAAAATTAATGGAACTCTGTTCACTGTTACGCAGCAGGCTGGATGGGAGGGGGCTTTGAGGGGGAATGCATACATGTATATGTATGGCTAAGTCCTTTCGCTGTTCACCTGAAACTTTCACCACAGTGTTTGTTAACTGCCTATACCCCAATACAAAACAAACGATTAAACAAAAAAATATAAGTCAAATAAAAATTAGGCTTAATATTTCACTTGAAATGTATTGGGATGGGAATTCTGTGTTATGCGTCTTTACTTTTTACTCCTCAATCTCCCACTCCATACATCCTTCCAATTTCAAGACATTTGAAATTTCAGGCATTTCCAGAATATTTGCAGGGTCCAGAGGAGAGGCCTCCTGAAAACATCCTTTTTTTTCTGTCTTTTGTGAAAGTCTAAGCAAACAGGAGACTATGTAAAATGCCCAGGAGAAGTAGTGTCAAGGGTGAGTATCTTTTAAAAGACAGAAATCAAGGAGAAGAGAGATTTCCCCCAGAATTAGGGAATCAGGTTTCTCAAAATTGGTAGTCAGTGTTCTGTCAGCCAGAGGAGAAGGGGAGGGGATAGAGAGGCTAGTCTGGCACCTAGGGGATGGTAAGTAGTGATCAGGATTGCAGCTTGTCCATATGGTGCCCCTATATAAATTAGAAAAAAAGCAATCTTTCAGGGCTAATTCAGTCACAAGAGAACTCAGTTTGGTGAGTGTAGTATAGGTAGATTTGGGCTTCTCTTCTTTCCTTCGGTCAAGCCCCCTTACACAGAGGACAATCCGCCCACCTGCACACATGCTCCATGATGGTGCCCTTAGGTAAGCCAGTCACTTGGCACCAGGGCTTCTGGCATCAGCAAATGTTTAACTCAAGCTTGGATAACCAGCAGAGCTGCCAGCTTCCAAAAGACCATACATCCTAGACAATGAGGATATATTACTAGTGAAAAAGATGAGCTGAAGATGTGTGAAAGCCAATTTTTTTAGGTTCCACATAATCCTGTATCTCATTCAAGCCTTGGGAAAGGAGGCCTTTGTCCTAACCATCTAATGACTGTGAATACATTTCCTACCAGCCAGATATGAAGATCTGAATTCAAATGAGGACATTTCTTATATACTTGAGTTAGTGGTTACGGACTCAAATTTATACAGTTGATCCTTGGAAAACACATTTAACTTATATGCAGAGTATATCATGCGAAATGCCGGGGTGGATGAATCACAAGCTGGGAGAAATATCAACAACCTCAGATATGCAGATAATACCACTTTAATGACAGAAAGTAAAGAGGAACTAAAGAGAGATTTATGATGAAGGTGAAATAGGAGAGGGAGAAAGCTGGCTTAAAACTCAATATTCAAAAAACGAAGATCATGGCATCCAGTCCTATCACTTCATGGCAAATAGATGGGGAAAATGTGGAAACAGTGTCAGATTTCATTTTCTTGGGCTCCAAAATCAATGCAGATGATGACTGCAGCCACAAAATTAAAAGATGCTTGCTCCTTGGAAGAATAGCTATGACAAACCTAGACAGTATATTATAAAGCAGAGACATTACCCTGCCGACAAAAGTCCATATAGTAAAAGCTACATATTTTCCAGTAGTAATGTATGGATGTGAGAGTTGGACCATAAAGAAGGCTGAGTGCTGAACAACTGGTGCTTCTGCGCTGTGGTGTTGGAGAAGACTCTTGAGAGTCCTTTAGACGGCAAGGAGATCCAGCCTAAAGGAAATCAACCCTGAATATTCACTGAAGGTCTGATGCTGAAGTTCCAGTATTTTAAGCCGGCTCACTGGAAAAGACCCTGATGCTGGGAAAGACTGAGAGCAAGAGAAGAAGGCGGCGACAGAGGATGAGATGGTTGGATAGCATCACTGACTCAATATACACGAATCTGAGCAAACTCAGGGACACAGTGAAGGACAGGGAAGTCTGGCGTGCTTAGAAGTTCATGGGGTCGCAGAGAGCAGGACATGACTTAGCAACTGAACAACAACAACCCTCCACCCAGTCAAAAACTGCCACTTCATATCTGCAGTTCCTCTGTATCCTGCATGGGTGGTTCTGAATCCATGGATTCAACCAATCCTGGACAGGGACTATTGAAAAAAATCCAGAGATAAGTGGACCCATGCAGTTCAAACCTATGTTGTTCAAGAGTCAACTGTATTTAAATAATAAAAAGGTACCAATATATTCACTCACAATTATTTCTAGGAAACAAAATGACAGAACTCGCTATGAGCAGAGTAAAACTTTTTAAAAGTTCCTGTTACTTGATTCTTTGATATTCTTTGATATAAGCATTAGATAGATATGAAGTGTTATACAGCAATCACAATCACAAAGAGATTCACTTCATTTTTACTCTACAAAGAAGTGTGTTAGGATCTGGGATATGGAGACATAAGTGTTACTTCCCCTCTACAGATCACAGATGTAAATTCCTAAACAGTGAAAGGATATATTAATTGGGAGTAAACTGGTTATAAACACAAACAGCCTTCTAGACATTCAAAAGAAAAAAGGATGCCTAGAAGTTGGGGTTGTCAGAGAAAGTTGTGGGGAGAAGAACATAATATACTGTACTTTCATAATATGTGAAGTCACTTCAGTCATGTCTGACTCTGTGCGACCCCACAGACGGCAGCCCAACAGGCTCCCCCATCCCTGGGATTCTCCAGGCAAGAACACTGGAGTGGGTTGCCATTTCCTTCTCCAATGCGTGAAAGTGAAAAGTGAAAGTGAAATCGCTCAGTCGTGTCCGACTTTCCGCGACCCCATGGACTGCAGCCTTCCAGGCTCCTCCATCCATGGGATTTTCCAGGCAAGAGTACTGGAGTGGGGTGCCATTGCCTTCTCCGTTCATAATATAACACTCATCAAACTATATTGCTCCCTCTAATTGACAGCTCCAGGAGATTAAGGACTTATGTGTCTTGCTATACCTCTAAAGTCTAGACAGAGTAAGTGGCACATTTAGATATTCAGTAAAAACCTGTTGAAGAATGGTAGTTACAATCAAAGATAAATAGCAGAGGGGAAAGACAAGAACAGTTCTGACAAGCAGACTATCTTAAGAAGAGGTACAAATATTGAAACATGCATATATCATTTGTTTTCAACGATCAATGAAGAACTATTCAGTTAGTTTGGAGAGGACTATATACATGGAACAGGAGATAATTTAAAAATGGACACATTTCCAGTAAATTAAAACTGAGAAGAAAGATTATGAAGTATCTAATATAGTATAAAAGACATCATCAATTAAAGACAATTGAGTAAAAAAGTAAGTGTGTATATATATATACTGAAAACATATTATAATCTCACTATAAGGAGAGCTGCAAAAGTAAATCAGTTGATGAAAGTTGAATATCCTCGTAATAGGAAATAAACAGCTGACCTCAGAGGTACACCAACATCTAACCAAAGAAACAAGTAAGTATATACTGTCTAAATTTTACTATGGATGATAATGGCATTCAAGTTACATGCAGAATTCCATCTAAATCCTAAAAGCATCTTTCTAAGAACCATGCCTTGATATAACACTAAATATTACAGTTCAGAATTATCTCCTTTGACAGATGAAATTTAGTGACACAGTCAAAGATTATGTCTCTCTAATACTTCTAACGTACATTTACAAAGTGAAGTATGTTTTATATTCATCAGAACAGAACATTCAGCTTTGGATAAAAAACACATGTTCAGCAATTCTTTAAAACATCAGTGGAAAATGATAAGTAAACAACACTGACAGAAGACAGAGGTATTTACAATTCACATTTTCTTTTGACTTGCTGACAATAATTTTAATCTCTATCACTTAATTAGGTGGATAGGTCTTAGAGGTAAGTAACATGGTCAAAACGTAGTGTATCATCTCTTAAAATAAAAGTTTGAAAAGTTCAACCAGAGGTTATACCACAGTTAAGGATAAGCCCATTGCTTTGATCACAAATCCCCAGGCTTTCATGGCATGATGACAAGGATTGGTTGTGACCACACATGTGTTTGGTTTTCTTTACTAAGGTATGATCCGCATTGATATGAATGGCCTCTGTAGCAAGGCTGTACGATTCGCCTTCTAATAGTCACCAATTCTATCCATTGAATTAAAACCATCACTTCAATCACACCCGGGCAACCATGACAAATACTCGTCTTTTAATCCAAAGAAATCGAAACTGAAATAAGAACAAAGATGCTACTTCACAACTAAAGTAAAATATTTTTTTTTCCTTTTTGTTACAATATGAAATCCTGACAAGTCAAATACAAACATGACAGCATGGTAACTAATTTAATGTATAGTGCTTTGGGGATACTGATGGTAAAAAAAAAGATATGAAAGCAAAATTTTAGATTATATATTGTCTATTCTACTTACTGGTCACATGGTTTTAATTTAACTTTTCTAACCCTTGAAAATGTAGTCACTCAGTAGGGTCTGACTCTCTGCAACCCCATGAACTGTAGCCCACCAGGCTCCTGTGTCCATGGAATTCTCTTGGCAAGTACACTGGAGTGGATTGCCATTCCCTTCTCCGGAGGATGTTCCCAAACCAGGCATCAAACCTGTGTCTCCCACACTGCTGGCAGATTCTTTACCGTCTGAGCCACCAGGGCAGCCTTAGTTAGCTCAAGGGCCATTTCTAAAGCACAGGGTTATTGTGAGGCTAATATGAGATAATACAGAATTCTACAAGCACAAAAGACCTTACTATTATTATTATCATCATTAATGTGCCCTGATAACAATCCTAAATTAGAGACTTGCCTGTCTGATTCTTAAAGCCAACAGGTAACTCAATGATGACAGACATTCTTAAAAGCATTTAACATAATCCTAAGGGCCATTTAACAATATTTACTTGTAAAAGTAAATATGACCACAAAAGTATTGGAGAAAATAGTTCCTACTAAATAGCCATCACATTTAGAACAGATTTATTTATTTTTCATAATAATGGCAGCACAGCTTCACATGCCTCATTTTATGATGATACTCTCAATACTTTATAGCACTTTCCTGCTTTCAAACACGTTTCTTCACCTGCAGATTTGGACTGGACATCTTCGCTGTATCTTTTGCTGTTTCAGACGCCTATCTTCCAGAACAGTGTAATTTGGGGAGGGATAATGGCCATTATGATGCAAATAATAGGAAAGCACTGACTGCCAGAAGATGGAAACAGAACGTCCACCGGAAATCTTTTCTGGAGCAAGTTATAAAATACATACATATTGCTTTAGATATGGGGAAGAACAGTTAACACTAGTATCTAAAATATATTAATGAACAATTTATATTTTTCCACTGTACAAAAATATAAGATCACTAATTCAAAAAACAAACTACAGCTGACCTGTGTACATTTTTATAATTTAGGAAGATAGGAACATTTTCTAAGTGTTTAAAAAAATGTTTTTCTGCTCAGTATGTAAGTAGCATAAGAAGAAAAATATTCAGTTTCTCAAGTACTTTTTGTCAAAGGATAATAAGAACAACAAAAAAATGGTTCATTGTAGACACAAGAGTACAAAGTTCAATACCAAAAAAATATTAGTATATAGGTATATCATTTAACTTACTGATGTATGAAAAAGAAAAGGGTTAGAAAGATTTGGTTAAATTAATAAATCTGTAAGTTCTGTACAAAAACAAGGATGAACACAAATACAGTTCAGTTAGAGTGTGAGTGTTCTACATTGTTACAAGAGAAGTAAGACAGCTTGAGCTCTCTCTAATGTGGATGTGAAACACAGAGAGATTGCAAGAGAGAGACTGCCAAAAAAACAGAGAGAAGGAAGAGAGAAAGAGAGGGAGAGGGGGAAAGAGAAGGAAGAAAAAAGAGAGGGGGAGGCAGAGGGAGGGAGAAGGAAGAGGCAGAATGAACAGATAGCAAGAAGAAGAGGGACGGAGGGAAGGCAGAAGAGAAGGAGGGAAGGAGATACCTGTGCCAGAAACACACAAAGGATGTACAGAAATGGCAAGATTTTAATTTTACTTTCTTTTAGCATTATTAACATTCTGAATTATTTAAAAGTTTGTTTGAAAATAGGAAGAATAGATGAAGAAAATAAAACTATCAAGTCATCCTAACTTAAGCTTTTTCTCTTAACAAATACTTCAAGAAACACATATCCAGCAATTATGTTCTACTAACTGTAGCTAAACATTTTCTTATAAATGGCTCTAACGCTGATGCTATCAGCATCTGTGGAATGTATTATGGTAGAAGACACGCTGATAGAGGAGAAAAAAAACCTAACTTATCTTCAGATCACAGCCCCTGGGGTTTCTGAAGTAGTGGAGGGCAAGTCAAAGGTCTCATGTTTAACAAATCTCACAGCACACACACACAAAACTATTTTCTGATCATCTCTATTTTGTATTATTACTTCTAATGAACAGATACACATTTAATACCTTTAAGGGTTATTAAAACTAAAACCAATTCTGTATGTTACTGATGGCTATTTATTTTTAAAATACTATTTAGTAAACTCCTAGGATTTAATCACGTTCTATTTAATTTTAAGTATGGAATATGCTGTACTGATCTTACTGATTTCATAACAACAAAATTTTGCATTCATCACTAATGATACACAAAAAGTTATAAAATAGATTTTTAAATTGAATATCCAAGATACAATCAGTAGCAGGATGCCATTATGGACTTCTTTTGTAAAGCTATGTGAGTTAAAACTCAGTGTGAGTTAATTGTAAAACTGTAGGGAACTGGAGTATTAACAACTCTTGGTCAGCAGATGATATTCAGCTACCGGTTCTCCTGTGCAGAAATAAGCCCATCCTAAAATATGAGATGTCAGGAGCCCAATGAAGTACGTACCCATTGGATTTTGCTGTGCCCTTCTGCTGGAAATGGCCAGACACTCTCCGTTTTCTCCTCAAATGACCTATCTATTCCAGGCTTTTTCACTGATGCCTCTTTTCCTGATATATTTATATCTACTCATTCATTCATTTGACCAATATTTATTGATTTCTAACTAAATGCAAGGCATTGTTCTAAATGCTGAGGTTACCAAGTGAACAAAACAGAAAGTCCCCACATTCACAGAGCTCTAGCTATGGAGACATGAAATAAACAAACTAATGCACGTATCATGTCAAATGGTGGCAAGCATTATATTAAAAAAAAAAAGGCAAGATAAAGGGATAGAAAATGATGGTGGTTGGGCAGTGTTATTTTAGAGAGAGAGTTCAGGAAAGTCCACTTTGAGGAGGTGACATATGAGCAGAGACCTGAATGAAAACTAAATAAATAAATAGGAAAAATGGTTGTGGCAAAGAAAACATTACATGCAAAGCCACCAAAACAGGAGTAGGCTTGGGGGGAGGGAGGTGGAAGGGGGGTTTAGGACGGGGAACACGTGTACACCCGTGGCGAATTCATGTTTATATATGGCAAAACCAATACAATATTGTAAAGTAAAAAATAATAATAATAATAAAAAAAGAAAGTGATACCTGAGCAAAGACTTGAAATGGCTGAAGAAATTCATCCATAAGGGTATCTGCAGGGGGTTTTCAGGTGAAACAAAAAGCTAATGCTCTGAGGTGGAGTTTGTGAGGAATAGCTAGGAGGGCCTATTTGGCTAAAATAGAGTGGACAAGGGGGCAAATGGTACAAAGTGGTCAAGGTGTAACAGGATTTTGGAGGGGAGGGGTAGCCACTGTAGTGTCTTACACTGTAAGGACTCTAGCTTTTACTCACAACCAGGAAACCATTTACTAAGAAGGGGAAGGCTGAGAAGAGCAGGTTTAAGGGAATGAAGATCAGGAATTTGGTTCTGAATGTGTTATACATGAGAGCGCGATGCTGAGGAGCAAGTCAGGTATCAGGAGAAAGGTACATGTGAGAGATGTAAATCTTGGAGATAGAAGACTCTCTCACAACCTTTAAGATACACCTCGAATACCACTTACCCTATGAAGTCATCACAGCCCACTTCTTCCAGGAAGAATTAATTCCATTTTGTTTATATCTTATTATAGTACTTATAACTGTCTAGCTTGTATTAAAACATAGTTTTATGTATATCTGTTGTTCTCACTTGGAGATATGTGACATAAAGAACCATTTATTTTATCCTTTTAATCCTAAACGCTCTGTACTATCATACATATTTGTATATGATGAAATTATCAATAAATACTGGCTTAACTAAATGTGTTTGGGGGGAGTTGAATTCACCTGTCATGGGAAGTTTTCTGACTGAAGGTAGGGAGCTAGCAGTTAGGGAACTACTCCCAAACTAAATTCTCTACATACATGTCCAAGTCAAACTTAATTTCTCTCTCATCTTAGGAGACAAAATCAGTCATCAAATCCTAACAGTTCTCACCTTTTAAATATGTCTCAAATTCACCCACATTTCTCTAGTAACATTGCCGTGACTTGAGTTAAGCCTCCACGGCCTCTCATCCCATTACTTTAACAGCTTACTTACTGCTTCCACTCCTGCTCATGGTGTAATACATGTTCAAACACCAATCACAGTGATCACCCAAACCACCACGGCCCTTCTGCTTGAGGCTTTCCAGCATTCCCCTGCTACCCCCGGGATAAAGTCCAACCTCTTTACCACAGCTTATGAGGCACCTCACCATAGGCCGTGGATTTCCTCTTTCCTCTCCCTTCTCTTCACTTCCGACACCTCACCATAGGCCGTGCATTTCCTCTTTCCTCGCCCTTCTCTTCACTTCCGACACCTCACCATAGGCCATGGATTTCCTCTTTCCTCTCCCTTCTCTTCACTTCCGACACCTCACCATAGGCCGTGCATTTCCTCTTTCCTCGCCCTTCTCTTCACTTCCGACACCTCACCATAGGCCGTGCATTTCCTCTTTCCTCGCCCTTCTCTTCACTTCCGACACCTCACCATAGGCCATGGATTTCCTCTTTCCTCTCCCTTCTCTTCACTTCCGACACCTCACCATAGGCCGTGCATTTCCTCTTTCCTCGCCCTTCTCTTCACTTCCGACACCTCACCATAGGCCATGGATTTCCTCTTTCCTCTCCCTTCTCTTCACTTCCGACACCTCACCATAGGCCGTGCATTTCCTCTTTCCTCGCCCTTCTCTTCACTTCCGATCTCGTCTCCATGAAGCACAGAGCCTGTATCACACTGAACTGCTGGAATGCTCTTATTGTCAGCACTCCCTTTAGTGCAAAAATTTCCTGGAGGCAACTCTGTCTCATTTGGTGCTGTATCACAACCGGGACATAAACTTCAAAATAAAAACTTGAAACATAAATGCTGTCTTAGGATTCCACCAGACTTCTTATTCTACTACTAACTTTTAGCACAGGTTATTTTAAGATATATTTTGATACTAAATTCTGAGCTTCTAGAAAAGTGTCACCAATAATCTCCATTTAATCTCCTGTTCCCACTCTGAAACAATGAACCTAAGTGACATTTATGACTCCTTCCACTTTCCAGTCCTGATGTGTCAATCATTTCTATAGGAGAGAAGAAAAGGATTTCAAACTGCAGCAAGTCAGATGGTATTTAATCATTACATTAAATCTATTGACACTAAAAGTGCCTGAAATGAGTATGCTGCCTGGAGAGAGGGAGGGAAATCAGTGGCAATGAACTACCTAGAAAAGCTTAGCTTTCTGCCTAAATGTTTAGATGTGATTGCCTTACGAAATTCATGCAAGCTTTACGAGTCTTAGTTGCTCCACAAAATCTGGTCATAATGGTTCAGGCTGAAGACAGTAATCTATTTTGCACCTCAGATTCTAAACTTAAGTGTTTTTTTAAGACTTGAAACACAAGCTCTTGCTGCGAGATTTTAAATTATTATTTATCCCAGAGATGATTTTCCAAACCAATTTTAGCACTTTCTGTTTCAGCCCTCAAGACTAGCTACTAATGCCACTACCTGTCAGTTAATATTTTGATGGAGTACACCATCAGAAACATCATTGCTCAAAGAGGATGAAGGAAATCTTCCTTCTACAAGCAGAAAGCTATCTCTCAGTGTGATGCCGAAACAATGCCCTAAGTTTGCACTGCCCAGTGGAGAAGCCACTAACAACAGTGGTCATTAAACACTTGAAATATGGTTAGTCCAAGGACAGACCTGCTGTAAATATAAAACACACACCAGATCTCAAAGAAGACTTAGTATAAAAAAAAGAATGCAAAATATCTAATTAATACTTTTATATTGATTACATGTTGAAATAAAAATATTTTGGGTGTATCAGGTTGAATATATTCTTAAAATCAATTTCACATGGTCCTTTTGACTTTTTAACATGTGACTACAAGAAAATCTAAAATTACATATGTGATCATAATTATGATTGATGTTACATTTCTATTGGACAGTGTGGTAAGCCTAGAGAACTGATCAACACTTTCAAACTTTTTATCCAAATGGAATAAAAAGTATCACTGAGGGTCAGATCTGAAATGGATCCACCAATGATGCATAGAAATACAAAAGATATCTCCAATTTAAAAATGGTTAAACATGCTAAAAGTGAAAGACTGCTTTAGTAAAATCTAATAATGTCTCTTTCTTCTCTGAAATAAAAAGGAGTATTTGAATCTTTATTTCTTAGGAGTAGCCTTTATTTTTCAGTAAAACTATTCTCTGAGTATTAGCATAATGCAAGAAATAGGAACCCTAAGATATTATAGTGATAGTTCCCCTTTAGCAAAAAGAGTTAAGTACCAGAAATGTTATCATGTTATTCTTTTTTTTGAAAAACTTTAAATAAACCATCACAATACTTCATTTTTATAAAACCTCACAGAAACATTAGAGAATGTATATTAACCCAGCAAGGTATACTTTAGAGTCCACTCAGTACAGTGATTCCTACCACCCACTCACATACTTCACTATCCTCTCTTTACTATTTAACATATCCCTTGGTATTTCTAAAAACTCTAACAAGACAAGATAAATAAAGATCAGACTATAATTAATATGATTCCATCTGAAATACAACATCGTATCTTAATGAAATGTTTATACCATCATAGGGATTTAAATGTGCTTTCTTAATATTCATTCTTACACATTAATTGTAATAATTTAATATGTTTTGTAAAGTACTAGAATGTAACATGAAGAGGCAAGATCAAAAAGTAAAATATAAAAAGAGACAAGATTAAATCCCTCTTCAATTACAGAAGGACCAACTATAAGGAGGCTCTTTAAACAGCCTATTAATATAACCTATGTAACCATACATTGTATACTTTACAAAGAATTACATTTGGAAGTATACTAAGTTACTGGTTCAAATTACCTGGTTATCAATATAGAAAATGGAGTAATTTATCAATGTCCTATCTACCTCACAGATATTTTATGGTTTAAAAAGAAAAAAGAAAAGAAAATTAGGAAAACATACATATTGGTTAGAAGAGCAAGTTTCACCCTTGGGTTTCACCCAAGGCAGTCCTGAAGAAAATTCCTGTGCATCTGAACATAAGGACACGGTAGTTAAATATAAAACAGTATTTCTAACCAGGCTCCCATCAACTTTACACTTGGAATTTTTAATTCTTCTACTTTTTAAAAAACTTTTCCCAGGATTCCCATGGTGGTCCAGCAGTTAAGAGTCTGCCTCCCAAAGCAGGGGGTGTGGGTTTGATCCCTGGTTGGGGGGTTAAGATCCCACATGCTCCATGGCTAAAAAACCACAATATAAAACAGAAGCAATATTATAACAAATTCAGCAAAGACTTGAAAAAATAAATAGTACACATTAAAACACACAAACACACACACACACACACACACAACGTTTCCCTGAACCTTGTGCTCTACTTCTTCATTTAGATGCCCTACATAACTAGGCTAGGGAGCTAAAAGTCAAGAAGCACAATAGCAAGAGCTGAAATTCTACTAGTTTTTTTAGTAATTGGGGCTGTTTTAATCAAAGTCTGCTGGGACATTCAAACAGAAGCAAAATGGATTTGAGTCATTATTTGTGAAAAAACACGAGTAAGGAGAAAAATAAGGAAAGAGAAGGGTAAAGTTCATATGGTTTGGGGGGATTTGTTTTTTAATGCTATAGCTTTTTTGTGTGGATTTATTTTTTATTACAAGTGAGGTATTTTAAAGAAAACCTTTGGAAAAATGGAACTAGACATGCACTAATTAAAGAAACATCAGAGAAAAAGGCCAAGATTTAGGAGATAGAGACAATAAAACTACAAATATTGATCACATATCTCCTTTCCAAAAAAGCATTAAGTAGGAATGTCTACTACAGAGAGGTAGAAATTTGAAAATATCCACTACCTCTGTTATGGAGTAGAAAAGAATTCACATTTATGATTTCATTCTTGTTTACATTTCTATTACCAAACTTAAGTATGAGGTTATAATTTGGTCATGAGATGTTAAAAAAAAAATTTAGAAATTTAGAAAAATTTTTCCTTAAGTCTTCAGTTTGATTAACAGCAAGTCAGTCTTATCAATGTTTTCATATGTCTGTATCTCTCATTATGTCTCAAAAAGCTCAGTAATGACATAGCTTTGAGATTAGAAATAGAAACAATTATTAAATCTGTTAACTATTCTGATTAATTGCTATCTAATTATCCATTGATAATTATCTAATTATCCATTAATGATTCTTGAGGAATATGATATATAATTTCAGAGTACATTATTTGTGATATCAAAAATTTCTATAGATGTTCCAATATAAAAGATTATTTCTGCATATGATGAATCTTCTTCAATAAAATACCTTGGATATAAGCAAATGTTATACTCTATGGTAAGATACAGTATGTGAACACATTTTTATAGACTGTAATGTAACACACCTAAAAGTAAGATGAAATTATCATTTTAATGAAATTTTTAAAAGTACTCTATAGTAACATAAACATAAGTAATGCAACTTTTCTTCTTTAAACCCAGATATTTCTCATATTACTTATCATATAAGTATACATGTAATTATTTATATAAAAGTCACAGTTCTTTATGACACCATAAGGAACTTCACAACTATAGACAAATCTCATTTTACTCAACTGCATATACACAGTATCTTTCAGAAAGAACACTATGTCACGGAAATAAAATACAGTACTTCTGAGGTTAGAAGCAAAAATAAGTGTTATATTAGCGACTGTGCCGAGTTTTTTATCTTTTTATAGTACTGAACATACATATAGATAGAGGAACTCATTTCCTGTATATAATAATTAAATGCAATTCCACACCAAGCAGAGTCAGCTATGCATTTAGAACCAGCAGCAGGTAAAATACAATTACCTTAAGAACAGAGACAGGAAATTGCTGAAGCCAAATGAAACTCGTTAAGAGTCTGACATCTTTCTCACAGTATTTTTCTGATTGTATTAATTTTATTCATTGATTTTGGAATTCCACTGAGCATGCTGCCTTACATACATACTACTGTATTCTTCCTTTAAAAAAGATTCCCAGAAGGAAGGCAAACAACTGTTCCACAATTAGAGAGAAAGAGGAGACATTAAGACTGACTAAAACAGACAGGAGATAGAGAGAGAGAAATCGTTTACAGTAGTTCTGGACCATTTAACTAAGGTCTCATCCTTTGAGGCTCATCTTTAGTAAATAAGGCTGTACTGCAAGAGAGAAATTCATTCAGCAAGAAACACACTGGAAATAACAACTGTAAAATGAAACATTTTTGTACCTTAATATCCGATGTATCACGCTGACTGTTTCGCCAAGCTCTGGAAATTGAGGAAAACGTTCGATCTGCATGATCAAATTTCCCTCCTTGTAAATTTAGGAAATAAGTTGTGAAGGGTTCCTAAAAAAATAAGCAATTTATAAACTCCATATCCATATGTTTCCTCATGGATAAAAACGTGGTTTTATAAATCTTTATATTTAAATACATTAATGATAAATAGACAATAGCCAGTATTATGTCCTAGGCACAGACTGAGAATTATACCTAAACTATTACATTAAGGTTCTCAAATTGTTTCAGAAGAAGTATTTCCAAAATTTGGTATTTTCAATATTTTTCAGACTCCTTTTCTTTCCAAGAACAATTTATTAATAACATTCAGACATAAACTAAGACTGCATTTTTCTTCATAGTACAAAGAAATAGTCCAATATATAATTTCCCTATTGTTATGGTTCAATATTTAATTTATGATTAAGAAAAGAAAAATGTTTGGAAGATTTAAAAGCCTCCTCAGAGTTAAAGAACACTTAAACACATATTAGTGGATAATTGCTTGAAATTAGCTAAGCACTATAAATTACCTCTAGGATTTATGTCTGCCTGTACCCTTCTAACAAGCTTAAATTAATGATGTGCTGCTAATGCTTTCCCAAAGAAATTACCTTCTTGTAGATGAATCACCTTCCAATTTTACAGAAACACTTCTGGCTTAACCAATATGTTATCAATACACAGCAGTCTTGGTGTAACTTATAAACACACTTATTCCACTTGGGGCAACTGAAGTTTTCAAGATATATGAATATATGTCTGTGTTAAGGGAATCTTAGTTTTTATTTTAATAGATTACATTTGAAAATAACATATATTGCAATTCAGAGTCTGGTAAGTTATCAACCATTTGAAGAGGCAAATTTAAGGGAAAAATTCATGCAATTCCAGGTGATACATTTTTATGGCCATTCTACAGTAACATGTTGTACAATACAGGCCAAAAGGGATACAGGGATATTTATATAATTAGGGCTTCAATCACTGAAAAAAATTTCACCCTTCAAAAACGATGCTGATGATTTTTAATCAATGCATATTCTCCACAACATTGAATTTACTTATCCATGGTTTATTATTCAAATCGAACTTACTATTCTTAGCAGCCATGCAAGAACAAAACTTGCCGTTGAGTAATGAGTACCATAGTGGAACTTCGGAACTTGATCATCTTCCCAGGACTCGTAACGCTCTGCAAAGAATGCTGCTCTTTTTGGATTCAAAGCTCCTATTGGCTGCCAATACAGAGGAGAAAAAAAAACCCGACATAAATGTAATTGTGCTTTATTTATCTCTTCAAACATTATCCTATTAGCAAGTGTGAAAGTGAATTAAAAATACATACCATTTAAAGCAGTGTTACAGTCACAGAGTGGATGGCAACGTAAATTTAACTTTCAATGCACATTAAATATATACATATAAGTGAAGGGAGAAGAAACCTGTCATTTCTCAGTAAGTTGGTTTCATTTGAATAAAAATCCTTAATCAGCCCAGAACAAGCATTTTCACAAAGATAATTACGTGAAGTGAGTATTAGCTATATGATACTTTGGAAAGCACCTCTAAAATCCTACTTAATTCATCAGAAGCAACAACCAGAAACAGAATCTTGAAGCTAAGGGATTAACATATCACAGATGCTGAGAGGAGATGGAACAAAATTTGAGGAGGTAGCGGGTGAGGAGAAGTGCAAGAAAGGGACTGCATGAAAAAAGAGATTAAATGAAAATCTAGGATTTTCTACTAGCATGAGTAAAACCAGAATTCAGAAGATAAAAACATGTCTGTATGAAAAAATTATTTTAATATGTAATACAAATAGAATATTAGACAGAATATGAGCTTGTACTGGAAAACAATACATTACAGCCAAGGTCCCCAAAGCAGTATGGCCAAGTGATGAAGAGTCTGCGCTTACTGGAGTAATAATGGTACCCAGTAAGAAGGTTGTTTCAGAAAATAAAATGAGTAAGTACATAGAGGGACAAACCAAGCCTGACAATATTCAATGCATGTTATTATTTTTAAGGTAATCTTTTAGCACTGGGGTAAAGTCTGAATAAAACAATAGCCTATAAGCCCTCAGAATATTGACTGGCGTAAGATAAGAGCTTAAGAAGTGTTAGCTGGTATCATTATTGTTGCTGTTGTGATTCAGGGAATACATGAACTCCACTAAACAGAAGGCAAAAGCAAAATTTTGTGTGATCATGCACATGTACATCTTCTTCAGGAAGATACAAAGAGATTTCCAGATTCACAAAGGGGTTTAAGGCCTTAAAGAATAAGAAACAGTTCATTCTCATAAAATAATCCAATCTCCAGAAAATCTTTATTCTTTATGTAAAATATAAATATCAATACACCAAGAAATATGCAAGATTACTTTCTTTAATAAAAACCTATCAATTAGCAACTCCTCATTTATATGAGAAAGAAAATGTCTGACCATTTATGGGAGAAATATTAAGCTGAAATTTAAAATACTGGTTTTAAAACAGATGTATTCAGAAATATTCTATTGAAAATGAAACAAAGTTAAATGAGTTTTAAAACTGCTTTTCATGTTAAAAAGTAATTTTAAGCAACATTTTAAATGATCATTTTGGCCATCTTTCTAAAATTGTAACTATTTTTTCAAAACTGCAATTTATTGCTCATACCTTTCATTCTCTTTCAATAGGACAGTTCTAATCGACATTTTATTTTAAGCCATTTTTTTACTTTACAAGCAAAATTTAAAAAACCTTTAGGTGCTTATTATTTTAAATCAGTATTACAGTATACCAATTTAAAAAGGCATTTTTAAAGCATTAGTTTCTGTACAAAAGAATTAAGTCTGATTTACTAAATTTATGCCAGTTAAAAATGGAACCGACTCCAAGAAATCTTTGTTACAGAACCAATTTGGAATGCCTTTAAATGTATTTTCGTTGTTGTCCCTGAAGACTGAGCCATGCAAAAGGAAAGAAAGAAGAAATAAAATCACTGGAAGACAAATTATGTGAATTAAAAATAAAACCAATGCTCTGTTTGTATGATTCTGCAGCATATTAAGTATTCACTTTATCTGCTCCTATTTTTATTACACTCCAAATGAGTACACCCCCAAAATCAATAGTTATAGAATCACGTTTCTTGAATATAATGCTAAAACCAATTAGGATTGATTTCACTAGCATTTGAAAAAAAATGGCACTGTTCAGAGATCCATATAGGTAGAACCCACAGTATTGATTCTGGCTGTTATTGTTACAGTTGGTTTCTGAAGCCTGCTACAGGACAGCTATCAAGACATACCACATTTATTTGCAAACATATAAAAAAGAAGTCTCCAAATAAAAGAAGGTTAAAAAAAAAAATAAGACCAGTGGAGCTGTGCAATGACAATGATACACTATCAGCTTACTCAGAGAAGTTACAGTGGGAATACACACATTGAATTATACATTACGCGAAAGCGCTGATTTATTGTGGTAATAACATCCACCTCATTAAAAGATTCTGCTTTGCTGCAGTTGGAAGGCTACATATTGTTTACTGCTATAAATTAATGGCAGTGCAAAGAAGACTGTGGAACCGTCCTAACAATAGATCTGTAATGACAGTGCTGTATATCACAGCTTCCTCAGCAGCTTCATAATAAAATGGAGACAATGTATTGAGCTAATACATTCTACCATGCTGGCCCATATTTTTCTGACAACTGCTTTAAAAGATGAGCTGAATCCAACTATGTTATAATGCTGCGCAACATTTAACTAAGAAAGAGTCAGTCATACACCAAAGTGCATCAGAGCATTTTTAAAACACTGTCTAAATCAGCATTTCAAGATGTTTATTCATCTCTGCAAAAGAACTAAAAGTAAATGCTGATGGCTCCTCTTACTTATACAGTATATTAAGAGTAACAAATGGAGGGCAATTCTAGAAGATACCTAGCATACCAGCCTACAAAAAGCTCTCTGTACAATTTAACTGTAAAAGCTTGACCAGATTATTTTTCAAAATCAGCAAATCGATTAAAGGAAGAACAAAAATACTGGTCATTTGAAATGGTCATAACTTCTTGGAAAAATCAATAAAAAATAAGTATTGATTAGAGAGGTATAACTCAAATTCATAACCAGGTAAATATAAATAGCCCTAGGATACAAAAATAATTTTAAACATTACAAAAAGCTAACAAATAGAACTATATATATATATATTAAATTACTTTATTTTCTTATTGAGGAATAATTACTTTACAGAATTTTTTTGTTTTCTGTCAAACCTCAACATGAATCAGCCATAGATATACATATATACCCTCCTTTTGAACCTCCCTCCCATCTCCCTCCCCATCCCATACTCTAGGTTGATTCAGAGTTCTTGTTTGAGTTATTTTTTAAATATACAAAACAATAACAGAACCTTAATCACAATAAGATAAAAAAGTGGTTAAAATAAAACAGAACGATTTAGAGGTTCAGGAATACCAGCATTAAGTATTTACATTTAAACGATGCAAATAAGAACTTGGATTAAAACAGGAAAAGGCAAATGAAAGAAAAAAGAACACCAGAACTCTTGAAAAAGTATAAATAGCAAAACAAAATAAATTCCACTGCCCATAGCATATATCGCTAATTTCACAAACAGCAAAATTGACACCTATGGTAGATTCGTAAGTACTCTATTTTTCTTGTCTGATACCTTTCAGAATAATAAATGCAGAGCAACTTTCTAAATCAGGTTTTTAAGCATATCATGGCAAAATAATTTCGTTACCGTTTCTGAGAAGTAATTTTGCTAATTATTAGAGATCCAAAAATACTGCATATAAAGTACCCAGTTCAGTGTCTGGCATACAGTATGTTATTTGTAATAATAACTATTGCTATTTTCAGCTTATTTGATCAAGAATATTTAAGAAAAAAAACCATTAAAAAAGCCTAATGAAATTAATGTTGTCTATTAGGAGAGAACGTAATTAAGCATCACAATCATTTAATGGAATAGCAATACTGTGCATTATCAGTCAGAAGCCTAATAGTACACATAAATCCCAAAACTGAATTACCCTACTTCAAGAGCATGATATAAAACAGAATTATCTTTCAAAATCCAAAGGGCCTCTAAATTTTACTGTGAAAAGCATATGAAATGTCAAGCAAGTTACAATCATCTAGTACTACATTCGGAGAAGGCAATGGCACCCCACTCCAGTACTCTTGCCTGGAAAATCCCATGGACGGAGGAGTCTGATAGGCTGCAGTTCATGGGATCGCTACGAGTCGGAATGACTGAGGGACTTCCCTTTCACTTTTCACTTTCATGCATTGGAGGAGGAAATGGCAACCCACTCCAGTGTTCTTGCCTGGAGAATCCCAGGGACCGGGGAGCCTGGTGGCTGCCGTCTATGGGGTCGCACAGAGTCGGACACGACTGAAGAGACTTAGCAGCAGCAGCAGCAGTACATTAATTAAAAACAGAGTATTAGATTCAAAGACCCTTACAACCCAATACAGATTCTTTCATCTGATTACTAGTAAAAGTTAGTTGTAAAAAGAAAAAACTAATGTTCATACATTCTAAAATTTTGCTTTCTTTTTAAAATTTTTAGGAAATAACACCTGAAGTTATCTAATTAATAATCCCCAGGCTACATTTTGTATTTTATAAAACATTATTGTGCATTCTCACGATAAATGTGAGCTGCTGCTGTTAAGTCGCTTCAGTCGTGTCCAACTCTGTGCGACCCCAGAGATGACAGCCCACCAGGCTCCCCCGTCCCTGGGATTCTCCAGGCAAGAACACTGGAGTGGGTTGCCATTTCCTTCTCCAATGTATGAAGTGAAAAGTGAAAGTGAAGTCGCTCAGTCATGTCCGACTCTTAGCGACCCCCATGGACTGCAGCCCACCAGGCTCCTCCGTCCACGGGATTTGCCAGGCAAGAGTACTGGAGTGGGGTGCCATTGCCTTCTCCTAGGCATCCCTATTTTAATAATGAAGATAATAAGTACCTTCAATAACCTAGCTCAAAATTAACAGAAATCTATGAGATACAAGGCTTCCCAGGTGGCACTAATGGTAAACAACCTGCCTGCCAATACAGGAGATGTAAAAAAGGCAGGTAAGATCCCTGCATCAGGAAGATCCCCTGGAGGAGGGCAAGGCAACCCACTCCAAAATTCTTGCCTGAAGAATCCAAAGGACAGAGGAGCCTGGCAGGCTAGTCCATAGGGTCGCAAAGAGTCAGACATGACTTTGCCACTGTTTAGTGGCAACATAAGCAAGAGGTTATGTATTAATTTATTGTGGAAGTAGGATAGGCCTGTAGATACTGAAAAAGAGCAATTACAAAGTGACAGCAGGAAAAGATAACAAAATGGTTGAACTCAATATCATATGAATCTAATATGTTAGAGAAATGTCAGGTTAAATAAAAAATGTTAATTATGTATAAGGTAATCAATATTCATGAACAAATTAAACAAAAATAATTCAAATTCAAGAGGATGGACTATTAGGAAATGTGACATCATAAAAGATGGTCATTCCTGGTTAGAGAATAATGATTTGAGAAGATTATACAAAATAACCCTGATAAACAGATGAAAGGGGCTATTTTGATGACAATGCAACTGTTTATTGGATATAAGTGAAGAATCTAAGAGTCTTAGATATATTATCTTGCTATATTTATAACAATGCCTTAATATACAAAACCATTAGCAATCCCAATTTACAGATGAAAATAACAAGTTTGGGAAGAAGTTAAATGACTATCAATAGCTGAGGCAAGATTCAGAGCCAATTCTAACTAGACTGACTATTAAATCCTAGAATAATTTGAGTTATGTGGATTAATGAAAGCGTTGGTGCTGAATCTATAGCACCATTGGAATCCTTTCATGGGACTTTTAGATTAAATGCTCTTTTGAAAAAAATGATATTTATACTTTACTCTTAACTATATAATGTATGTGCTTGGGCTTCACAGGTGGCTCAGTGGTAAAGAGTTTGCCTGCCAATGGAGGAGAGGCAGGAGACCTGGGTTCGATCCCTGAGTCGGGAAGATCCCTTGGCGTAGGAAATGCCAACCACTCCAGTATTCTTGCCTGAGAAGTCCCATTAACACAGGAGCCTGGTGGGCTACAGTCTGTGCAGTCACAAAGAGTGGACACAACTGAGCAACTGAGCATGCATACACGTATAATACAGTGGCTATCTAGCAGAAGGTTTCACAAATGGGGGAGAGGGATGAATATTTTGTGTTGGGGCCACTGAAAAGACACTTGGCAAAATTGCTTATTTTAAAAAAATGAATACATAAAAACAAGCACTGTCATCAAAGTTTACTGCTTTACTTGCCTTTTTTAAAAAATTAACTTTATTGGAGTATGGTTGCTTTAGAATGTTGTGTTTTTACTTTTCTCTTTAATTTTTTTGTATTTATATATCCATATCTATGAACCCAAGTGAAAGCCTTTAATTCCTTGTGTTGCTAAACCTTTTTAAAGAAGTCAGTGAATTCTGTGCATCTCTACCACCTGCCTGCCTTTCCCACCTACAAGGAGAAAAAATAAAAGAACAGCCTATATCATTTAAGCGATGTTGCCCCCATTCGGGGATGTAGCAACTATTTTGTGTCAGTTGTAGCAGCCCTTTTATCTAAAAGACGAATATAACAAACAGACTGATAAGCATTGTAACTCAACATTAGTTTTCAGGGTACTTTGTCATATGCTATATATGGCTGAAATGGTTTGGCACTTATCTTCACACACTCTACATTTAATTTAATATTACAGAGAAAAAATTTTATTGGCAAACTACTATAGCTTTTAAAGTTAACAAATAAGCACTTTTTGTTTTTACGTACCAGAGGATTTTTTAATCCCTTGAAAACATGCTCTCTTCCAAGTAACATTAAACATATACCCACTATATGATTTCAATTTAATAAACATATCCTGGGAAAAAGAAAGTATTCCATTTTACTTATTGTACTTAACTGAATCTAAATCATTTCAAAGGCTCACATTGGTAGATTTAATAGCACCACCTTCACAGTTCTATATTATTCAGCTATACTTCATATTAAGTGATTTTCAGTATAGTTATTTGTCTGTTTGAGAAAGGCACATAAGTCAATTAAAATAATCTGATAATCCAATGCCCGTGTTGATCTAAATACCTGGAAGAAGCCCCCCAAAATCTTAACAATCCAAGGTCAACTAAAAAAAAAAGTAATTATGAAAATGACAAACATCCAAGAAGCTCAATGCTGTTATAACAAAACTTATTTATTCACAGATAGGCTCATATATACACTTAAAGAAACAACGAGGACCATTAAAATCTGGTCCAAAATGGTGACAAGAGAGGCTCCTGAACTCACTTCTTGCCACAGACAAACCCAAACTTTAGCTACACATGGAATAATTCCCTCTGAAAGAAATCACAAGTTAAAGATGCATATTTCAAACCACAAAGAAACCACTAAATTTTTTAAAGGTATAAATAACAAGCCACAGTGAAGATAAACTGGAATCAAAAAACAACCCAATCTGAAAGAAAACAGATAAAAGGAGATAAGACAGAAAGAACTGATATAAGGGATAAAAAACAGGTGGAAAGAAAATACATTTAAACTGACTATATAAAATTACATTAAATGTAAATGGTCTCAACACCCCAACTAAAATGTAGAGGTTATTAGAATGGCTATAAAAGCAAGACTGCATTATATGTTGCCCACAAAAAAGGAATTAAAAAAAATAAAATCATAGACAGGTTTTTAAATATGATAGAAAAAGATACTATAAGTAATAATAATAAAAAAAACCACTGTCATGTCTATATAAATATCAGAAAAGGCAGACTTCAGGACATGGACATTATAGGTGTGATGGGAGACATTACATGAAGATAGTAACAGTTTATGAAGAAAGCACAGTGCTCTGAAATGTGTATGCACTATCTTAGTCTCCTAGGGCTCCTATGATAAAGTACCTCACACTGGGTGACTTAAACTAATAGAAATTCATTGTCTCACTGTTCTGGAGGTTCGATGTTCAAATAAGGTGTTGGCAGAGCCACGTTCTCTTTGAAGCTTCTAACAGAGGATCCTTCTTGGTCTAGTCCAGCTTTTTGTGGCCTCAGGTACTCTTTCCCTTGCAGCACCATAACTCCCAATTTCTATTTCCATCACTGCATGCTGTTCTTTCCTTTGCCATTTGTCTTACCACAATATTTTCATCTTCTTATGAAAACACCAGTCATACTGAAATTAGCCCCACTTCAATGATCTTAACTTCATTACACTTGCAAAGACCCTATTTACAAATAAGGTCATGTCCACAGGTACTAGGGGTTAGGATTTCAACATAACTTTTGGGGAGACATAATTCAACTCATAATATGTACCCAAAAACAAATGCTGAAAATACATATAACAAAAAATGAAAGAAGTGAAAAAGAAGACACAGACAAATCAAAATTAGAGTTGGAGACTTCAACATTTCTCACTCAGTAATCAACAGAATAAGTAGATAAAAAATTAGTAAGGAATATTACTCAGTCATAAAAAAGAGTGAAATAATGCACCAACATGAAAAGACCTAGAGATTGTCATACTGAGTAAAGTAAGTCAGACACAGAAAGACAAGTATCATATGATATTGCTTTTATGTGGAATCATATCTTTTTCTAATTAAAAAAGGGGTATAAATGAACTTAATTAGAAAACAGAGGTAGAGTCACAGATGTAGAAAACAAACTTTTATGTTACCAGGGGATAAAGGGGGAGAGGGATATATTGGGAGATTTGGACTGATGTATACCCACTACTACACATAAGACAGATAACTAATAAGGACCTACTGCACAGCACAGGAAGCTCTACTCAGCACTCTTTATGGCATACATGGAAAGAATCTAAACGAGAGAGGATGTATGTACATGTATAACTGATTCACTTTGCTGTACACCTGAAGCTAACACTGCAAATCAAGTGTGCTCCAGTAAAAATAAAGTTAGTAAGGATATTCCCAACGTAGACCACGTTCTAAGCCATACACCAAATTTCAACTAACTTGAACAGAAGTCACCAAAGTATGTTTTCCAATCATAATGGAATTAAACTAGGAAGCAACAAGAGAAAGACATGACAAACCTTTAAACCTGTGGAAAGGAAACAACACTCTACTAAAGAATCTATGGGTCAATGCGAAACCCAAAGCATCTATGGGTCATTAGGAAAATTAGAAAATACATTGAATGGAATAAAAATGAAAACACAATATATAAAAATCTGTTGGACCTTACAAAAATCAGCGTTCTGAGGAAAATTTGTAACATTAAATGCTTGTATTAGAAAGAAAAAGAAGTTGGAAAGGAATAGTTTAAATCTTCCACTTTAAGATACTAAAAAAATAAAAGGAAGAGAAATTAAAATTGAATCCAAATCAAGTAGAAAGAAAAATAGTAAGGGAAACAAAGCTAAAAACAACACCAAAAAACACAATAGAAACATATGAAACCTATAGCTATTATTATACTTAATGATGAAAGAGTAAATGCTTTTCCCATAGGATAAAAGAAAAGGCCCTCTCAGCACTTATGGTCAACATTATATAATGCAGTAAGTATTCATGTGGAAATGCAGGAAGTCCCCAAAAGTCTACAAAAAAGCTACTAGTATGAATAGTTGAGTCAAACAAAAGTTGTAAAACACAAGGTCAATCTAAAAAAATTCAACTGTGTTCCTATAAACTTTGAAAAGTTTGAAATGGAAAAAAAAAATGAAAAATTTAAGGATAAATTAAAAATGTTAGCATACAACACAAAAAGCCACAAAACCTCAGACAGAAATTAAAGAAGACCTAAATGAATGGAAGATAAACCATAGTTGTAGATTGAAAGATTCAGTATCGCTATAATTTTTGGTAAAAATGGTCTACCAATTAAATGCAAGCCTAACCAAAATAGCAGAATTGACAAGCTGATTCCAAAAAACCTAGAGTAGCCAAAACAATTTTAAGAAAGAAGAAATAGCTGGATTCACATGACGTGATATTATGACTAATTATAAAACTACATACAGTAAACAAGACAGTGTGCTATTGATATAAGGACAGACTATTCTTATCGACCAGAATAAAGTCTAGAAATAGACCTATACGTATACATCCAATTGAATCTCAATAGAGGTTCCCAGACAATTCGTGAGAAAAGACAGTCTTTTCAACAAGTGGTATTGGAAGAACTGGACTTCCATTTGTAAAAAAAAAAAAAAATGAACCTCAACTATTATTTCACAACTATAATACATGATGCTGCTGTTGTTTAGTCGCTCAGTCATGTCCAACTCTGTGACCCTATGGACTACAGCATGCCAAGGCTTCCCTGTCCTTCACCACCTCCCAGAGTTTGCTCAAACTCAGGTCTATTGAATCAGTGATGCTGTCCAACCATTTCAACCTCTGCCACTCCCTTCTCTTCCTGCCTTTAATCTTTCCAAGCATCATGGTCTTTTCCAATAAGTCGGCTCTTTGCATCAGGTAGCCAAAGTATCGGAGCTTCAGCTTCAGCATCAGTCCTTATAATGAATATTCAGGGTTGATATCCTTTAGGATTGATTGATCCTTACTGTCCAAGGGACTCTCAAGAGTCTTCTCCAGAACCACAGTTTGAAAGCATCAATTCTTTGGTGCTCAGCCTTCTTTATGGTCCAACTTTCACATTCGTACATGACTTCTGGAAAAACCATAGCTTTGACTACACAGACCTTTGTCAGCAAAGTAATGTCTCTGCTTTTCAATATGCTGTCTAGGTTTTTCATGATATAGACAAAAATAAGCAGCACCAGCAGCAACAATACCAGAGGGTAATAATAATTATGCTTGACACAATTTTTTCTTAGAAAAGTCAAGCCATTGTCAGGTAATAAAAAGCATGTAATGAAAATCAGAAGATTTTAACTTTTTCAGTAGGACATTCTCTCAAATATTAATATATACATATATATGTGAATTTACCAGTCTCTTGGCAATAATCCTGTGAATGGTGCCCCAAACATGCTTAATAATCAAATATTTGACTAAACACATTTAATATAATCAGGGTATTATAAATAAGTGTTTATGTTGAATAAATGTGCTTACTCTAATAAATGGATTTGGAGAATAAAGACTTGGACAGGAATGTGGATGTTTAACTTAAAGATACGTTAATACACTACTTATTTTAAAAATCAGACTATTACACATTCACATAAATTAAGTTTTTACTGTCGCAGGGAAATACAAGAATGAAAAGTTAACACAAGGATATAAAGAAAGCTACAAATGTATGCAGGCTTTTCTTACTATATTTACTCTCTTAAAAAAATGCCCCAGCCTGAAATTAGAAGTACAATTTCAGTACTTATCAAACTTAAAATTTTTTTCAAGGTGTTTCAAAAAAATTTTTTATACAAGTTTATGGTAAGTGTATGTTCCTTACTTGGATCTACCCTAGTACTGGCAGCACTAAACTAAGAAAACAGGAAGTATGATAGGATAAAACTGGTAACATTATGTAAATAAAACAATTTATTTATAAATAATAATAAATGATCACTCCACACCACAGTAACTTATGATGATTTGAGAATAAATACTTAACTTTGAAAAGGATTACTGGACTGGCAGCGTGTTGCTGGTACATGTCAAGATTATTCATCTCCCTGACAGTAATATTAACCACAATCCATTTCAGTAACTTCAGTTTATCATTTTCTGACTAATGTTAAAAAAACAATGTCATGAAGGTTGCTTAAACTAAGTGTAGGCTTAACCCCTGTTAGAGTCATTAAAAAACTTCCACAAGAAGGTAACTTCTAGTAAAAAAAAACAAATCTGCCATACATAGTACTAATAATTTAAAGATGCAAATTGTAAAAAATTATTTGTGCAAAACCAATGGATTATTGTCCTAAGTTAAAAAAAAACTGCAGCAAATCCTCTAAACACACCACAATATATTGCCCCATATGTATGTATGTGTGTGTATATATACATCTATATATGTTCGTATTTTGCTAAACTTAATTTTAAATTATGGGCAAAGCGCTAAATAGCCGTATTTTAAACAAAATATATCACACTGTACATGTAATAATTTAAAGTTTTGAAAGGTCAGTGTACTCACAAAAAATTTTCTCCAGTATTGTAACAAATAGTATATAAAAAGCAGTCTGCTATTCAGGACCCTCAGATTAAGTACTCTGCTACAGGTCCTTCCTAATAAATGGAGGCAGGCTGACACAAGCCTATCTAAATCTAAAACTTTCCTAGTTACTGAATTTCATCTTTCCAAGCTATACCCCTTTCATTTTGGATATCCCTTTTAGAAAGCATCTGTACTTACTCTCGACATTCTAGAGTAATGTTTTCTTTTCCTATTAATGCAATAGCTTTTTTCTATGAGGGTATTTATTCTGTTTTGCTTTTAAGGCTTCTGCTTCTTAAATTGTCTTTGTTTCTTCTGGTTTCTTTTATTGTTCTATTCAATTTAGTCTCTACTGTCCTTCACACTGAAGGCTGTCTTTAAATGCTTGCTAGTACTTGGTCATATCTTCATTTCTAAGAATGAGGCACAAAAGCGCTGACTTCAGTCTCTGAGTGTAAACAGAAATGTGACTTTTACAGAAGCAAAATCATATAGGCTCCAAGTAGGATCCCTATAATGTCAGTACATTTGAGGTCTTTTCATTGAGACAATCAGTATGTCCAAAGAGTAACACAATTTTCCGCCTTACATTTTGGGGCTGGTATAAGCCTGGATGTCGGAGTGCTGATATCATGACAGCAAAGGGGTCTGGGGGCCTTCAGCCTTCGGTACTTAAAGCCTTCTGTTAATCCTCCTGCTTTCCATTCCTTACTCTTCAACTCCCCCTCTGCTGTTCTTCCTGTTCTCCAATCAGAAACTTGTCTGGTGCAATTTCTCCAAAAAGTAAACCTCTAGTCTTTTGCTGAGATAAGGGGAAAGGTAGTCCCATTTTGGAAAGAAGTAGACATAAATGCCACTGTTCAACCATAACTATTCTTTCTAGTTACACCTAAAAGTCTACCAGTTCAGTGATAGGGACACATCTGAGGTCAGATCCTAGCCTTTAACAATTAGGAAATCTATGTCCTTGGAGAGTTCCTTAACCTCACTACACCTCTGTTTCCTATGTGTAAAATAAAGATAATAACACATTCTTTAGAATGTGGTTGAAGGGACTAAAGAAGAGCACATATATAAAATGTTTTTTAAAAGCACGTACTTGGGATTCTCTCACAATCCTACAAAAAGATTCTAAACTTTCCCATATCATTCTTTTTTGCTGATTGGACTATAAACTCCCCAAGGCCAGGGAATGTAATTCAAACCAAAATCTCTAAGATCTATGTGGCATATAACAGCATATTTGGTGCCAAGCTTGAAATATATTTAATATATTTTGTCAGCCAATAGAAAACAGCCAAGTGTGGGATAATTTTAATTTCTTTCTCTGCACTTATATTTTATTTAAATGCTTTAGGATCCACTATTTACCATTATAATATAATAAAGTTGTTTTAACTTTCAATTCCTTTGGTTTAACTGAAGCCCAATAAATAGAAAAATAAAGTAAACGTTATAATGCTCATCATTTTAAAACAATATTCCCCTCCCCACCAAAAGAGTGTTCTCCTCCCTCTGTGACATCTAGATGGTATATTGATTCCCAGTGTATCTGTTGCAGAGCCCACTAAAAGGGCTGGCATTTGTCAGAAACAGCACTTAAAATTTAAAGAGATAAAGAAGTGCTGTCTGATCAACAACAGTTAAATGTCCAGTAGTCAATTCCAGGTCAGGATGAATGCTGTATATTATGTGTGTGTGTTAGGAGAAACATCTCACATATAAAAATACACAACCAGATGGTAGGAGATATGAAGGAGACAGAGAGGGGGGAGTCATCTACTTTTGCTTTAAACAAAGGGGGAAAAAAACACAATAAATACAAGGATGAACAACAGCAACTAATCAGCAAGTGAATAAATTTAGGACAACCTTGTTCAGATCCCTTCATTTATTTCATAATTTACTCTTTAGAAACACTTTGATCCAGAGTAGAGCAATTTGCTTTTCTTGATTCTTAAGCAAAATAACAACTCACACTGTGCTTACATTCTAAAGTTTTTAAAATGCATGATTTTTCTTTTCCCTCTACCTTGAACTCTTGCAGCATTTTGCTTCATTTGAAGAATGTATGCTCTAACAAATATAGATTATAGCTTGACCATTATAAACTACTGGTTATAGTTTGACCATTCCTGCTTTCCCCCCTCACCAATCTTCGGTTTATTTTTTAGTAGAACAGTAACTTAGAAGACTTTATCTAATTTCCAGAAACTAAGAGTCCCTGGTACACTATTACTCAATAAACAATCATTAAATGAAAAAAAAAAAAAGAATGCTCAGGGAACATCAGGTGTTCTCTAGAGTTAACCAAACATTCATCTTTTCCATAAAACAGGTTTGGTCAAAAAGCTGGAAACATATACCTGGGACAAACACACCAGGAGGCAGCAACTGGGAAAAGTACTTTTCGAGCAATGAAATGCTGGCTGCACCTTACCATACACTTCAGCGTAAGAGGTGAAAAGCAACTTGATAATATAACATAAAACAGACTCAGAAACTGAAGCCAAGCATAGAAAGCAGTATAGCACACTGCAGTGTTTCCCAAGCTTTCTGGGCCAAAATTCACAGCAAGAAATTTGTCACTTTATACCATTACCCAGTACACACACACACACACACACACACACACACACAAAGCTGTGAACTGCACAGTGTTTAAATTCTGGTTCTATCTACCATCTGTGTGACTTTGTACAATTGGTTTAACCTCACAGTGTATCAATTTCTGCTCCTGTAAAAGATAGTAATAATACTACCTATCTTAGACGGTCTTTGTGAGGGTTAAAAGAATTAACATATGTAATATACTCCAAAGTGGGATGTTCTTATAGCTGAGTTTTCATTTGCAAGACTTCATTTGGAAATGGTTGGTCTATCTACTGCATTTCAATCTAACAAAATACTTGTTTTTTTGAATAGGCATTCAGGTATATGGACTTCTTTGATAGTTCAGTTGGTAAAGAATCCGCCTGCAATGCAGGAGACCCCAGTTTGATTCTTGGGTCAGGAAGATCCACTGGAAAAGGGATACGCTACCTACTCCTGTATTCTTGGGCTTCCCTTGTGGCTCAGCTGGTAAAGAATCTGCTTGCAAAGAGGGAGGCCTGGGGGTGATCCCTGGGTTGGGAAGATCCCCTGAAGAAGGGAAGGGTTATCCACTCCTATATTCTGGCCTAGAGAATTCCATGGACTGTATAGTCCATGGGGTTGCAAAGAGTCAGACAAGACTTAGCAACTTTTACTTTCATCCAGGTATATACATTAAATATTCCAAAATAACTATCTTTATCAATTAGAAGAGAAATTATTGCACCTGATTATTTTCATTTTCCTCACTTAGAAAATTGGCTTACACAATCTCCTACTAAGGAAAAAAAGTAATAACAGCACAAAAAATCTTATTAATCCACCATGAAATCTCTGGTACTAAAACAACAGCTATTATAATTTGTTTTTATGGTATGACATTTTGTAAATATATTCCTGCCCTGATTATAACTTCTTATAAAGAAAAGACAAAAAGAAAATATTCTTGTCTCTTTCAAGGAGGCTGTCAAAATATAAAACTAAACTCAGTGTGTATTTGTAAAATACGGATTAATGTCACTCCAAAGTTTATGCATGGTTAGATCTGTCTTCTCATCAGTCAGAATTTTAGACTGGTGATGAAACAACAGGGAAACTGGAAGAAAAAAACAACTTCAAAACTGATTTCTACTTTTTTTCAGCTTTAAAAGATTAAAGCATTATGTTAAATGAGGAGTTTCTCAATAGAAGAAAATAATAAATTTTCCTCACATTTTCAAACTAAAATAGATTTGATCTTAACAGATTGACAATATTATATTGCAATTATTATAAGGAAATACCATATATAAAACTGAATTCCTTCAAAAGGACATTTTTTACATTCTCTGTCTCAGAACTTTTCTTTCTAAAGATAATGATCAGAAAAATGATACAGAAGAAAGACTGTTAATTATATTAATACAGCTTCAGAAAGAGAATTCCTATAAAACATGGACAAGATTACCAAATAAAATTGTAGTTTCATATCAAAACTTTGGGGACATTAAATGGACATAAATATGCATAAATAATTAAATTCATTTAAAAAAGATAGGCTATATTATCCACTTAAAAATGAGGATAAGACCTGTTTATGATTTAATTTAAGCTTTGCACACAATGTTTTCTTCGATTTCACAAGTTTATTTAAACATATAGTAGTATTTGCTAAGGAGAAGGAAATGGCAACCCACTCTAGTACTCTTGCCTGGAGAATTCCATAGACAGAGGAGCCTGGTGGGCTACAGCCCATGGGGTCGCCAAGAGTGGGACACAACTGAGCGACTTCACTTTCACGCATTGGAGAAGGAAATGGCAACCCACCCCAGTGTTCCTGCCTGGAGAATCCCAGGGACGGCAGAGCCTGGTGGGCTGCCATCTATGGGGTCGCACAGAGTTGGACACGACTGAAGCGACTTAGCTTCAGAGTCGCACAGAGTTGGACATAACTGAAGCGACTTAGCAGCAGCAGCAGCAGTATTATTTGCTAAATGTATACTATGGGAAAACTTCCATATAATTCTAATATTTTTTGTCTTAATATATGCATTTTATTGATGTATAGTTGACTAACAATGTTTCAAGTGCACAGCAAGGTGATTCAGTTGCATATGTGCATATATGTTATATATCTACTTTTTAAATAGAAATCTGGCATTCTATTCATACTAAGTGGATGACACCTTCAAAGCAGCTCTGAATGCAGAACTCAAAGGCACGCCTATGGTGTCTCCTCATAATGCAGAGAGACAGAAAGAGAGAGCACGCATGTGCACGCACATTTGTGTGCGTGTGAGAGTGCTTGTGTGTGTGTGTGCACACTCAGGCATGTCTGACATTTTACAACTCCATGAACTGCAGCCCGCCAGGCTCCTCTGTCCATGGGATTTTCCAGGCAAGAATACTAGAGGGGGTTGCAATTTCCTTCTCCAGGCATATAATTCTATTATAATCATTTTTCTTACAGCTCATTTTATGTATGTGACACACTACTGAAAATATGTCTATACACAGATACTTGAAAATGGAATCACACTGGAAACATTGTGGCAGACCTTAATATCAATAGGAATGAGATACAATTTATAAACAATTTTATATACACTGAGTACAGTTTTCAAATATCATATATGCTTGATTATTTTACTTAAAATAATGTAAGTCCAAACTCACTTATTTCCATCAATAGTTAATGAAATCAATTAGTATGAGTAGAATTCCATTTTCACGATCTTGAAAGCCTTTTCTAGCATTTGAATTACTGCTGCTTTATAGGAGAGGAGATGTTAGTTGTAACTTGTATGGTTGAGTATCAGAGCTCCCCACTTCTTCCAGCTCTGCTAATCACACCACTGTTGGCTATACAATATGTGCTCTTCAGCTCTTGTTGAAAACACTCTTTATAAATATTCCTTTGTCAGCACAAAAAGCAATTCTTTCACAAAATCTCTTATAATATAAAAATGGATACTCCTACAATTAAAGGCACTAAATCAAAAAAATGATTTTTTTATGTCTCTATATAGTGGATATGGACATTTATGGACAGATGGTAATGAAAATGACTCTTTTGCTTTGGTTCTGAACTCCCCTCCCCTTCTTACTTTTAATATAACAAAATAAAAAAAGCAAAATTACTATTGGTCCTTTAGTGGGGCATTAAAATACCCTATTTATCACATACAGAGATAAGTTATAAAGGCATTAGTTAAAACAGCATTTTACACATCCAGCAAAACTACTTGGCAAGTTCCTTAGAAATAGCTGTAACATACAAATAAGATTCAATTTTAATAAAAGATTCTGTTTAGCTGGCAAGTAATAACTGCATTTTGCTGATACCATTTCATTGGATTCTCATAATGAAAAAATTCATAGGGCCTACTTCAAAAAAATTGTTTTGAAGGCTTTCTTCTGGCCACGTAAGACTGTTAGTGGGATAGAGAACAAAGATAGGGGTCAGTGAACAGACCTTTGGCAAGAAGCGGCAGGACACGCCAACGGGGCGGGAGTGCTTGCTCAGTCCAGCGACGGCTGAGGAGAGGAATACAACCTCAGCAGGAAAATCCAAACAGCCTCCCACCTTTCACCATTACAGCCTGTTCCATCCAGAAGTGAACATGTTCCTGGCCCACAATCCATCCAACTACTCACTGCACCTTAAAAGAGCCCACAAAAAGCCCCCCAAAGCACAAAGCCTCTTAAGCTATGTGCTCAGACAGAAGTTCAAACTGGAGGACTGAGATTAAGGAAAAGAAGGGAGTTCTTCTAGATGTCGAGAAAGGGTATATATTTAATTTATTTTGTGAAGCAAATTTTATATTTTAACAACTTAATGAAAAGTGAGATTTTTACTTTTCCACACATAAAATTCAAATAAAGGAGAGACAGTGGGATGTAACAGCCTGAGAAGTAAAGAGCTGTCCAGTCTTCACTATTGGCCTACTGCGTGGTTCACTGCACAAGTCAAATACAGTCCTCATTTTTATTAGACAAGAGAGCTCTACAGGTTCCAGTGAAACACACAGGGTTTTACAACAAATTCAGCACCCAAATGTAAGTAAGACTTTCCTTCTTTCATTTTCTTTAAAGAACTCTCCTCTCCTCCCCTCCGGCAAAACAAGAAAACATTTCTCCATCTATTATTCCTCACAGTCAGTGGGGCACCGGAGAACTTCTGCTATCTGGGCCACATCTGGCTGCTCATGGCTGTGCCTGCTCCTGAGTCTGTGGTCAGCTGCCTGGGGTGGGGTGGCCTCAGCTCACACAGCTCAGCCATCCTCCATGTATCAGTCTTGACCCCCCCAGCTAGTTAACAAGGGCATGTTCTCAAGGAGGTCAAAGGGAAGCAAAAGCAGGAACATGCAGGTGCTTTTTCAAACTTCTATTTTGTTTTTAGTTCACTAACCAACTCTTTTTTCTCCTCTACTGGCCTCCTTTTTCTTTTTTTCTTAAATTGTGGTAAAATATTCATAACATGAAATTTATGATTTTAACCACTTTTATGTGTACAGTTCAGTGGCATTAAGTACACTCAGGCTGTCAGGCAACCATCACCACCTATCTCCAGAACTTGTTTCATTTTGCAAAACTGAGACTCTACACTCATTAAAGAAGTCTCCATTCCTCACAACACTCTCAGGCCTTGGCAACCACCATTGTACTTTCTTTTTTTTTTTAATTTTATTTTATTTTTAAACTTTACATAATTGTATTAGTTTTGCCAAATATCAAAATGAATCCGCCACAGGTATACATGTGTTCCCCATCCTGAACCCTCCTCTATGAGTTTGACTCTTCTAAATGCCTCATATGAGTGAAATCATACAATAGTTGTCCTTTTGTGAATGTCTTGTTTCACTTAGCATGATGTCTTCAAGGTTCATCCACATTGCAGCACGTGTCAGAGGTCCCTCCCTGGTTAAGGTTGAACAATATTCCCCTGTATATGTGTACCACCTTCTGTTTATCCACTAATCCATCAATGGATACTTGGACTGCTATCATCTTTTGGTTACTGTAAGTAATAATTCCATAAATATGAAAATGGGTATACAAATACCTCTTTAAGTCTCAGATTTTCTCTTGGGTACATACTCAAAACTGGAATAGCTGGGGTCTTCCCTGTGGCTCAGGGTAAAGAATCTGCCTGCCAATGCAGGAGATGCGGGTTCCATCCCTGATCTGGGAGGACCCCGCATGCTACGGAGCAATAAGCCCCTGCAGTAAACTACTGACCCTGTGCTCTAGAGCCTACGTGCCACAACTACTGGGGCCCATGCTTTGTAACAAGAGAAGTCAGCGCACGTGGGAAACCTGCACGCCACACCTAGAGGGCGGCCACCGCTCACTGCAACTGCAGAGAAGTCCGCGCAGCAACAAAGACCCAGCACAGTCAAAAATAAATGAAATTATATTTAAAAAGTGGACTAACTGGATCTTAAGGTAATTCCATTTTTTTTATTTTGAAGGAACTGCCATAGTTTTTTCCACATCAGATTTACAAGTTTACATTTCCTCCAGCAGTGCACATGGGTTCCAATTTCTCCAAATCTTTACCAATACTTGTTATGTTAGGTTTATTTATTTTTTAATTAAAGCCATAGTACTGGGTGTGAAGTGGTATCTCACTGTGGTTTTGATACACATTTTCCAAACATCAAGTAGTGTTTGAACACATTCTCATCTGCTCATTGGCTATCACTATAACCTCTTTGAAGAACTGCCGAGTAAAACTCCTCACCAATTTTTGAATCGGATTGTTTCGGTTTTGTTCTATATTCTACACACTCATCCTAGAACCAAAACGATAAGGTTTTCTTTTGAAAATAAAAACTCTCCTTTAAAAGTGAAACAGGAGATATACAAACTTCTACAATTTCTTACCACAAGCACAGAAACTTACCACAAGCACAGAAAACTAGCCAATCTGATCACATGGACTGCGGTCTTGTCTAACACAATGACACTAAGCCATCATATGTGGAGCCAGCCAAGACGCATGGGTCATGCTGGAGAGGTCTGCCAAAACGTGGTCACTGGGGAAGTAAATGGCAAACCACTTCAGTATTCTTGCCTTGAGAACCCCATGAACAGTATGAAAAGGCAAAAAGATAGGATACTGAAGATGAACTCCCAGGTCAGGAGATGCCCAATATACTACTGGAGATCAGCGGAGAAATAACTCCAGAAAGAACGAAGGGATGGAGCCAAAGCAAAAACAACACCCAGCTGTGGTTGTGACTGGTGATAGAAGCAAGGTCTGATGCTGTAAAGAGAGGTACTGCATAGGAACCTGGAATGTTAGGTCCATGAATCAAGGCAAATTGGAAGTGGTCAAACAGGAGATGGCAAGAGTGAACTTCAACATTTTAGGAATCAGTGAACTAAAAAGGACTGGAGTGGGTGAATTTAACTCAGATGACCATTATATCTACTCCTGCAGGCAGGAACCCCTTAGAAGAAATGGAGTAGCCATCACAGTCAACAAAAGAGTCCGAAATGCAGTACTTGGATGCAATCTCAAAAACGACAGAATGATCTCTGTTCCTTTCCAAGGCAAACCATTCAATATCACAGTAATCCAAGTCTATGCCCCGACCAGTAATGCTGAAGAAGCTGAAGTTGAACGGTTCTATGAAGACCTACAAGACCTTCTAGAACTAACACCCAAAAAAGATGTCCTTTTCATTATAGGGGACTGGACTGCAAAAGTAGGAAGTAAAGAAACAGCTGGAGTAACAGGCAAATTTGGCCTTAGAGTACAGAATGAAGCAGGGCAAAGGCTAATAGAGTTTTGCCAAGAGAATGTACTGGTCATAGCAAACACCCGCTTCCAACAACAAAAGAGAAGACTTTACACATGGACATCACCAGATGGTAAATACCGAAATTAGATTGATTACATTCTTTGCAGCCAAAGTTGGAGAAGCTCTATACAGTCAGCAAAATCAACAGAGGGAGCTGACTGTGGCTCAGATCATGAACTCCTTATAGCCAAATTCAGACTTAAGTTGAAGAAAGTGGGGAAAACCACTAGACCATTCAGATATGACCTAAATCGAATCCCTTATGATTATATGGTGGAAGTGAAATTAGATTTAAGGGACAATATCTGATAGACAGAGTGCCTGATGAACTATGGATGGAGGTTCGTGACATTATACAGGAGACAGGGATCAAGACCATCTCCTAGAGAAAGAAATGAAAAAAAGCAAAATGGCTGTCTGAGGAGGCCTTACAAATAGCTGTGAAAAGAAGAGAAGCAAAAAGCAAAGGAGAAAAGGAAAGATATACCCGCTTGAATGCAGAGTTCCAAAGAATAGCAAGGAGTGATAAGAAAGCCTTCCTCAGTGATCAATGCAAAGCAATAGAGGAAAACAACAGAAAGGGAAAGACTAAAGATCTCTTCAAGAAAACTGGAGATACCAAGGGAACATTTCATGCAAAGATGGGCTCAATAAAGGACAATATGGATTCGACCTACAGAAGCAGAAGATATTAAGAAGAGGTGGCCAGAATACACAGAAGAACTGTACAAAAAAGATCTTCACGACCCAGATAATCACGATGGTGTGAACACTCACCTAGAGCCAGACATCCTGGAATGTGAAGTCAACTGGGCCTTAGGAAGCATCACTATGAACAAAGCTAGCGGAGGTGATGGAATTCCAGTTGAGCTCTTTCAAATCCTGAAAGATGATGCTGTGAAACTGCTGCACTGCAGTGGCCACAGGACT
The DNA here is from genome assembly GCF_029407905.1 of Bubalus kerabau. Taxonomy (NCBI): domain Eukaryota; kingdom Metazoa; phylum Chordata; class Mammalia; order Artiodactyla; family Bovidae; genus Bubalus; species Bubalus kerabau. The sequence goes on along the minus strand of NC_073639.1, from coordinate 11,440,086 downwards.
GGAAAAGGTCAGTTTTCATTCCAATCCCAAAGAAAGGCAATGCCAAAGAATGCTCAAACTACCTCACAACTGCGTTCCTCTCACACGCTAGTCAAGAAATTCTCAAAATTCTCCAAGCCAGGCTTCAACAGTACATGAACCGTGAACTTCCAAATGTTCAAGCTGGTTTCAGAAAAGGCAGAGGAACCAGAGATCAAATTGCCAACATCCACTGGATCATCAAAAAAATGAGAGAGTTCCAGAAAAACATCTATTTCTGCTTTATTAACTATGCCAAAACCTTTGACTGTGTGGATCACAGTAAACTGTGGAAAATTCTGGAAGAGATGGGAATACCAGACCACCTTCCTGCTTCTTGAGAAATCTGTATGCAGGTCAGAAAGCAACAGTTAGAACTGGACATGGAACAACACAATGGTTTCAAATGGGAAAAGGAGTACGTCAAGGCTGTATATTGTCACCCTGCTTATTTAACTTATTGCAGAGTACATCATGAGAAACGCTGGGCTAGAAGAAACACAAGCTTCAATCAAGATGGCCGGGAGAAATATCAGTCACCTCAGATATGCAGATGACACTAGCTTTATGGCAGAAAGTGAAGAAGAACTAAAGAGCCTCTTGATGAAGGTGAAAGAGGAGAGTGAAAAAGTTGGCTTAAAGCTCAACATTCAGAAAACTAAGATCATGGCATCTGGTCCCATCACTTCATGGCAAATAGATGGGGAAACAGTGGAAACAGTGGCTGACTTTATTTTCATGGGCTCCAAAACCACTGCAGATGGTGATTGCAGCCATGAAAAGACGCTTACTCCTTGAAAGGCAAGTTATGACCAACCTAGACAGCCTATTAAAAAGCAGAGACATTACTTTGCCAACAAAGGTCCGTCTAGTCAAGGCTATGGTTTTTCCTGTGGTCATGTATGGATGTGAGAGTTGGACTGTGAAGAAAGCTGAGTGCCGAAGAAGTGATGCTTTTGAACTGTGGTGTTGTTGAGAGTCCCTTGGACTGCAAGGAGATCCAACCAGTCCATCCTAAAGGAAATCAGTCCTGGGTGTTCATTGGATTGACTGATGTTGAAGCTTAAACTCCAATACTTTGGCCACCTGATGCAAAGAGCTGACTTATTTGAAAAGACCCTGATGCTGTGGAAAATTGAGGGCAGGAGGAGAAGGGGACAACAGAGGATGAGATGGCTGGATGGCATCACCAACTCAATGGACATGAGTTTGGGTAAGCTCCAGGAGTTGGTGATGGACAGGAAGGCCTGGCATGCTGCAGTTCATGGGGTCACAAAGAGTTGGACACAACTGAACGACTGAACCGAACTGAACAATTTCTTAGTTCTAAGTACTATACCTAAATACTAAGTTCATTTGAAAAGATCCTGATGCTGAGACAGATTGAGGGCAGGAGGAGAAGGGGACGACAGAGGATGAGATGGTTTGATGGCATCACTGACTCGATGGACATGGGTTTGGGTAGATTCTGGGAGTAGGTGATGGACAGGGAGGCCTGGAGTGCTGCAGTTCATGGAGTCATAAAGAGCTGGACACGACTGAGCAATTGAACTGAAGTGAACTGAAGTACTATACCAGGCACCAAAAATATAGAAATTAAAAGAACTAAATCTTTCTATTCAATGATTTCCCTTAATAGGAAACACAGAGAAGAAAATGCAAAATTATAATAAATTATGTAATGCATTAGAAAAGAAGAATATGGAGAGTACTGCGCAAGTACAAAATTTTTGATGATGGGAAAAGCAATAGCAAAGGCACAAAAGGTGAAAGAGAACATGAAGCAATATAGGATCAGATGACTATAGCAGAGATATGGGGCAGAGGCAGAAGAGGTGCTGATCAAACAGGCAAAGGCTAGGACCTAAACACCACTGTTTGTCATGACAAAAATGTTGACCTTCGTGCTGACACCCCTGGTGACTACTTCAACTAGACTGTGTAGAGAAGCAGACTGTACCCTGTGGATACAGATGAAGTTACTCCTGGATATTCCTAATATTGTCAAGCCAGGACAAGAGGGCACACCTGAGACAGGCAAAGAAGGGAACACTCTTCCTCCGACATCAAAAACGGGGAAATCCTTGGATTCTGCATGGAGGACATGGATACAGTGAGTAAATCAGAGCCTATTTTGTGGTAATCTGTGGAGAGTAGGCAGTGATCCTCAGACTGAGACTATAAATTGCTTAGAGCCTGTACTTCTGATGTGATTGGGTACTTAGTAAAGCTTTACTTAAATACTTCACTAGAGCCTAAAACAGATTTAAAAGAGTTAAGGGAAGGGACTATGTACAATCTTAGAAAGAAGTAGTCTGATGTTCTGAGAACTCCAGAGTGACCTAGAAGGATAAGGGAGCATCAGGAGCTCGGGGAACAGGCAGAGGAAAGGCAACAAAGAACCTCCAGGTTAGATTTTTAGAATATATAAACATTCTTCAGGTATTGGTAGAAATTTCTAAGAGTTTTAGGAAAAAGACTGGACTTTCCGACCGTCTGAACAGATGGGAGCAGGGGTACAGTGTTCCTTTTACATTAAAGGAATATTTTTTGCTTCTAAATTTTTCATGCTCCTAAATGTAACTGGAGGAATCAGTTTCAACTCATGAAGTACTTCATCTTAGTTTTTCTTTCCTAGGTCTTTTGGAAGGGGGTAGAAACAAAGACAAATCCAGCAGCAACCCCGGAACAGGAAATGGCAACCCACTCCAGTACTCCTGCCTGCAAAATCCCATGGACAGAGGAGCCTGACAGGCTACAGTCGCAGAGTCGAACACGACTGCGTGATGAGCACGCACCTGCAACAAGGACAATGGACCCAACTGTGTGTTTCACATACATTTCCATGGAAAAGGACTCCCACTAGGGTTCCTTAAAGAAATAAATGATACTAAATACTAGAACTGGGCCAGAAAATGTGAGGGTTAAGACTAAAACACCTTGTTCTATCAGAGAGCGTGGAAGTTTTCAGACTACTAAGATTGTATCAAAACAACGCAGGAACAACTTGAAGAAACTCCCCATGATCAAAGCAGGAACAAGTGATCATCAATGAAAATACTAACTGCAGTGGGTTGAAACATCAAAACCACTTCAGTTTTGTGTACAAATTCATAAAGATAAATATTTTTAAATTACGTTTCTTTGGAGGGTGCTGGGAACCAATTCATTGTTTTAAAAACTGATATATAAAAATAAATGTTTATCCTGCCTTTCCAATGTTATGTACCATTGAAAAACTTAATAACAGATGAAGGGATGTCATCTCTTTAGAAAATGGTCCCAAATAATACATGAAATAAAAGTGATAGAATTTAAATACCATGATTTTGCAATGCCTACTGAACTAATGAGTTCTGGCATTATATATGACAAAAGAAAAGTAAATTAGAGGGGTTTCCTGCTGGCTCAGTGATGAAGAATCTGCCTGCTAATGCAGGAGGCATAGGTTCGATCCCTGGTTCAGGAAGATCCCACATGCTGTGGGGCAGCTAAGCCCAAGCACCAAAACTATTCTCCCTGTGCTCCAGAGCCTGGGAGTCACAATGACCGAGCCCGTGTGCTTCAGCTACTGAGGCGCTTGTGCCCTAGAGCCCGTGCTGCACAAGAGACGCCACTGCAGTGAGAAGCCCAGGAACCAGAAAAAGAGCAGCGCCCACTTTCCGCAACTAGAGAAAAGCTCACGCAGCAACGAGGACTCAGCACAGCCATAGTAAATAAAATTATAAAAATAGCAAATTATATATTACACGTCCTTTGACAGAGAGTGTAAAAGTTTCCTATGAAGCAGTTTTGCTAAAAAAAACCTAATCTGATTTCTATAAACCTCTGGAATCAACTACCAATTTACAAGGAATATAGGAGACAAAGAAACCTGTAGATTATGCCACACGGATGCAATAAGCAAAATCCACACTATGAGAAAATTTACAAGACAATATACTTCTTCAACTAAAAAATCAGGGGGGAAAAAAAAGATGAAAGAGAACTCCACAGAATAAACAGACTTAAATGCAATGTGTGGTTCTTGTTTGGATCCTGACTGGAATAAACAAACTAAATACAATTTTGAAAGCCTACTGGCTATTTGATGATACTAAGAAAGTATTGTTAATATTTTTAAGTTTACTAATGGGATTATGGTTGTGCTCTGCAAAGTTTTTAAAAGTATATATTGAAATATTTATGAATGGAATGATATGCTGTCTGAAATTTGCTTCAAAGTAATATGGGAAAGGTGAGAGAAAATGAGAGTAAAGATAAAATAAGAGGAACTACAAGGTGATAATTAGCGAAGTACAGTGATTGATACATGAGAATGCACCTGTTTTGTATACTTATTATTATTCTGTTTGGTCTCCTTTTGTATATGCTTGGAATTCTCCATTATAAAAAGTTAAAAAGAAAAAAAGAGGCATATAACCTCGTCTTGTAATAAAAAATGATTCAGGGTATTCCATTTATTGATAATTTATGACAAAAAAGGAAAATTCTTAATGATACTTGAAGATATGAGAAAGGTTTATATAATAACCATTGTGCATAATATAAGGTAATTATTACTTATTGATATGTGGTAAATTAGGGGTAGTTTTTGTTTTCTTATGTATGTGTTTCACATTTTAAAATGTAATACAGTTAAAATTAACTTTTTAGAACTTGGAGGAAATGTCATGTATATTTTATTATTTAATTTATTTAATACATTTATTGTACTTAATAATACATGCTCTCTACTTGTCAAGAAGGAAATAATGGTGAACAATGACGCAAGAAGAACCAAAACAACGAGGTAAAAGAATATGTGAAATGCAGGTCATCTCAGATGCTTTGACAAGAGGAAGGGATCAGTAACAGTCTCTATGAGGTAGTGGTCCTGAAGGGCTGAGAGGGTCAGCCATTCACAGAGCAGAGACGAATGTTCAAGGCAGAGGAAGCAAAGTATGGAGGTAAGAAAGAAGCATTCTGTATTCAATGATAAGCCAAGAAAGGTTTAAGCACTGAATATGTGGAATTCAAAATTTAATTGCCATCAAGGTTATCATGCATATTACATTTCTCTTTTAAATTTGAGAATAATGAAAATACATTTAAAAGATAAATATATTAAAGTTATATTAAAAAGTTTTTTAAGGTGTTGTGAAAATAATCAGATTTCTTTTTATATGCAAGATAATATATAATATTTTATACACAGCATTTCAGATGAACTAAGAAATTACCTTGGACAAATCTCTGAAGTTACTTGGCAAAGTAAGATCCAGTTCTTCCGATTCATAATTAGTAATGACCCATGGAAACACAGGATACTGATTTAAGTCATTGTAAGTCCGTCCTGGAAGAGGGAAAAAAGTCATTCTTAATTTAGAATAGTAAGATGATAAACATTCTGGAATATATTTTATTAAAAATAACAAGAACAACAATTTCTGAGTGCCAAACACTGTGCTATCATTTATTCATTATTTCATTTAATTTTCACAGTAACTCTATGAAAATAGGATCACCCCATTTTATAAATAGAAAAGTGAGGCACAAAAGTTTATGTAACTTGCCCCAAATCATGGAACTCGCAATGGTTGAACTATATTTAAATCTAGATGCTCTGTACGCATGCTAATGTTCTTATAAATTCCACAGCTATTTGTATTAATTGAAACAAAAAAAAATAATCTTCACTAAGAATTTAAAAAACAATTTCCTATCACATAAGAGTTTTTCAAAACCAGAATCCTTTCTCTGCCATTAATTAACTAACCAATCAACCAACTAATAAACCAAGTTCAAGTGACTTAACCCCTGTGGGCATTCATTAGTCACCTGTAAAATGATGAGGTTATTCTAAATAACTCTGAAATTCCTGTGAAAGCTTTCAAATTCTATGCCCCTTTGAATATAATCCATGGCATCATCGAGGCTACTTATTTAATTCCCGAATGATGCCACACAATCTTCTATGCTTCTTCTAAATCAAAGACATTCAATGACACATTCGTGTCTATTAACAATATGAATAAAGCAAAGGGTGAGGTAGCCCATCCATGTAGAAACAGCAGCTTTCTGAATATCACCACTTTAGGGAGGCAGGCTCAGTAGGTGAGATCACTGTTTCCAGAGTAAAAACACTGCCTCCACCATTTTATTAGTCTATAACCTGTATTTAGCTAGATTTAATGTGAACAAACTTTTATGGCTAACATATAAGGGAGACAAATATATCGATATTGCTTGAATTCCTTTCTTGCAGTGTATTCTATCCCCTCATTTCTTTCCCAGTTCTCAAATATACACGGGTGTCACATCAACATACAGCTGAGTATTACACCAGCTGTCCACGCAGCTTCTCGGTACCTAGGCCTTCCTCGTGATGTGATGTATTTAACACTGTATTTCATTCTATTCATCATGAGCTTGAGGCCTATTAGAGTAACAGAGTTCTTCCTTGACTGACTTGGAAACAGTCTTACAAAATATGAATAATAAGATAATTTTAATTCAGATGTAATTATCATACTTCATATTTCTGTCAGTTTTAATTTCTCCCAGAAAAAAATAAATGAACTTTGTAGCAAAAAGCAGCCTATTTTGATATCCCTTTTCTCTTGCATTTTTCTCTCCTTCTGATTGAGACCTTATCATCAGTAAACAATAAAATACTTTTGTTATCCTATATGCTTAAATAATCAACTTTATTGTACCTACAATAAAAGAGTACATACATGCTCATTGTCAACAGACTCTTGTTAATTAAGTTAAATTCAATATATAACTACTGAATGCCTGTGCTTAGTCACTCAGTCGTGTCCAACTCTTTGTAATCCTATGGACTGTAGCCCAGCAGGCTCCTCTGTCCAGGGGGATTCCCCAGGCAAGAATACTGGAATGAGTTGCCATGCCCTCCTCCAGGAGATCTTTCCAGCCCAGGGATCGAACCCAGGTCTCCCGCACTGCAGGCAGATTCTTTACTATCTGAGCCATCAGGGAAGCTCAAGAATACTGGAGTGGGTAGCCTATCCCTTCTACAGGGGAACTTCCCAACCCAGGAATTGAACCAGGGTCTCCTGAATCGTAGGCAGATTCTTTACCATCTGAGCCACCAGGAAAGCCCAATCTACACCTAAGGTTCTCATTTAATCTCCAACCATTCAGTCCTTAAACTCTTTTGTTTATTTTGAAAATGAACTCCTATAAAGTAACTTGTAGGTTCTGAGATGCTAAAGCCTAAGGCATGACCTATATTCATTCTGAATTCCCCCTCACCTCTGAATCACATTTGATACAGAGGCCTACACTTTTCCCTCTCCCTCTCCCATTGTGTCTCAAGCCATTTGTTTCAACTTAGTTCTCCTACTAAATCTACAATTTCTGGGATCACTGATCCTCTCCTCTTCCTTAACAACTTTCCTCTTTCTTTTTGTCCTGCTCAAGAGCAGGCCCCAGACCTTATCTCACTGCTTTCTGCATCATCTGGCTTGGTAATCTCATCTCTATCTCTTGGTGATTAGTCTCTATGCAGATGAAACCCAATGTCTTTCTCTAAGTTCCAAATGCCTTCTATACTTCAGCATCTCTTTTTGATATATTGTATGCCTTGCTAGCACAGTCAAATCATCATCTTTCTCTAGATCAAATTTTTTCCTTCTTTTTCCTTTAATAGCACCACGGTTTCCCCCATGATTTAGAACAGAAGCCTGGAAGTCTTTTCTGACACTTTCTTCTCATTTACTCTCAGCATTCAGTCCTCTGGATGGCAGATGGTTTGTACCTTGTAAATTCTTGTGTTATCTAATCCTTTGTTTTAATTCCTACTGTCACCTCTCTAATGCAGGCCCTCATTACTTTTTATGTGCAACTGCCTCCTAACTTTTGCTCTCTACCTAGACTCCCTGCACCCTTCTTTATCCTTCATACTGCTTCCAACTTTTCATACAGCTCTGATATTGCTCATTTGTTCAGAAACTGTCAAAAACTTCCCTGTGAATTGACTGCTAATTCCTCAAATTGAGAGAAAATCTTTCATAATGAATGTCTCCACACAATCTTTTTAGTTTTCATTTTCATCATACCTTTATGAATATATGTACACACACAATATACTAATAATCATTCTTTAGCTATATTTCATTTTTTCCTCATCTTTGTATGTTGCTTATACTTTCAGCTTTACATAGAATGACTCCATTCATATGTATACTCAAAATAATCTAATAGCACAATTAATAACTTATCATTTGAAATAAATCAACATATGGGCTTAAATTACCTGCTATTGTGTTGAGAAACATCAAGTACTCAAAGTTTGAAATCTCCCTGTGCTGCCATCGCTGGGTCATATTAGAAGCTTTAAAAAGTTGACGTGGACTAGCTAATGAGATACGCCTGCAAGAAAAAGAATTTGATGTGGAATCAATTTAAACTTAAGATTAGTTATATCAATAATAAATCATGACTTCTGGGCTCATTCGAATTGATGTATTTATATTAATGAACGCTAGAGGTGTTCCAATCTACAATTAATGCTTAAACAAATGATTTGGATGAGCCACAGGTCTATTATCCATGTTCTATTCATTAAGGTAAGCTGTCATTACAAAACCATTATAATATCTAGCTCTATAAATTGATTAATAACAGTATGATTAATAATTCACTGCTTTACTGGTATAAGAGCTATTATAGTTACTAAGAAATAGATATAAAATTGTATACACATCTTTATCAGTTTTTATAGTCATCTTGTAAAGATAACATATTTGTACATTATTAATTTAAACATCATGTTTTTCATACCTATTGTAACAGAGAAAAGAGGATTCACTCTTCAGGTGTCTATTCATGGGTTGGGATAAAGGTAAGGGAAACTATTTTTTTATCTACCCTAACAATATACCAAGGTTTCCATTTTCTTAATGCAATATAAATACAAAAGGACACAACTGACCAACACTAAGCAGCGGTGGGAAATAGGTGGCAGGATTAAATACTACCTTTGGAGCCCAGAATCTCAGAGAAGTATGCTGTCCTAGTTCTTCCCACCACTAAGGACAAGATACCTATTTTTTTTCAAGCTTAATTTACAAAGGTGTAATTTACATACCATAAAATTTATGCATGTAAGTGTACTATTCAATGTGTTTAAAGTAAATTTCTAGAGTTGTGCAATTATCACCACAATGTATTTTGGAACATTTTGATCACCACAAAAAGTTGCCTTGTGCCTATCTGGAACTAACGCTTAATTCTACCCCTAGCTCTAGGCAACTATCAATCTGCTTCCATCTGTATGAACTGGCCTTTTCTGAACATTTCAGACAAATGGAATCAGACATCATGTTATCTTTTGCATTAGGCTTCTTCACTAACCATAATGTATTTCAGATTCACCACTGTGGCAGCATGTATAAGCAGTTCATTCCTTTTGATTGCTAAGGAGTATTCCATTGTATGAATACAGAACACACCACATTTTAAAAATTCATTCACCAACTGATGGACATTTAAATTATTTCACTTTTTAGCTATTATGAAAAATGCTACTAGGAACATTCATGTATATGTCTTTGATAAACATATGGTTGTATTTCTTTGGGGTAGATTACTAGGAGTGAAACTGCTGGGCTGTATGCTGACTTTAACTTTATGAGAAACTGCCAAATGGTTTTCCATTATACATTCCAACAAACAATGCATGATGTTTGAATTTTTCCACATCTCTGCCAAAACTTACTATTGTAGGTAGTTTTGATTACAGCCATACTAGTGAGTATAAACTGATATCATTTTAATGTACACTGTTGAATTTCTTTTCATGTGCTACTTAGCCATTTATTTTCTTTGAAGAAATTACTATCAGATCTTTTCTTCATTAACCGGGTGGCTTCTTTCATCCTATATTGAGTTGTAAAAGGTCTCTATACATTCTGGATGCAGTTCCTTTACTAGACATATGATGCACAAAAATTTTCTCAGTCTGTGGCTTATCTTTTCATATATTTAAGTGATGCATTTAAAGCACAAACATTTTAAATTTTGATTAAATCCATTTTCTAATTCTTATGAACAGTGTGTTGACATTCATTTTCTTGCATGTGACTTTCCAATCATTACAGAAGTATTTATTTAAAGATTACCCTTTCCTCATTGAATTGTGTTGGCAACTTTGTTAAAAAGCAACTGACCATAAATGCAAGGGCTTATTTTATTTCTTTATTCTTAATGTAGTTTCATTAACTTACATGCCTATCATTGGATAAATAGCACACATTTTGATTATTGTGGCTTTATGGTAAGTTTTGAAATCAGATAGTTTAAGTTTTCTAATTTTGTTCTTTTTAAAAATTGTTCTGGCAAATCTAGATTCATTGTATTTCAGCTGAATTTCTCCCAAAAAGTGTACTAAATTTTGATAGGGATTGTATTAAATTTACAGATCTGAGAATTGACATCTTTATACTGAACCTTCTGATCCATGAATATGGAACATTTCCATCTATTGATGTTGTCTTTAATTTCTAACAGCCATTTGTTTTACATTTTTCATTGTAAAAACTGTACATGTCTTTGTCATCTAGGAAAAAGACATTTCTAATCTGGATGCCTTTGCTTTTCCCCTCCATCCCTTCCTTTCTTTTCACACAGGCTGAAATCCCCAATGTAATTTTAATAGAAGTGGTGAGAATGGAAGACATTCTGGCTTTCCTGACAGTAGGGGCAAAGCATTCAGTCTTTAAACAGTAAGTACAGTGTAGTATGGGAAAAGTATGGGGCTTTTTGGTGGCTGCTGCTTACCTGTTTATCCTGTATTCTATTAACTATGTGCATAATACTGATTTTCAGATTTTAAACCAATTTGAGTTCCTGTGATAAAACCCATATGGCTACCTTATAATCCTTTTTGTATATTGCTGGATTTGGTTTGGCAATATTTTATAAAGCATTTTTGTATATGTTCATTAGGGTTATTAGTCTATAGTTTTTTTCTTGTGAAACCTTTGCCTGGCATTGATATTAGGGAAAAGATGGCCTCACAGGATGAGTTGGTAAGTGTTTCTTCCTGTATCTTCTGAATTAGTTTGTGAAGGGTTGGTATTTTTCTAACTTATCTATTTAATAAGATTCATCAGTTAACCCATCTGGGCCTTGACTCTTCGGTAAGATTTTTGAATTCTAATCCAATGGATCTGTCACAGGTCTATTCAGAGTTTTAATTTCTTCTTGAGGAAGTTTTGACAATTCTGACTGTCCAGGAACTTGTCCACCTCATCTCAATTGTCTTAATTTGTAAGCTGATATTTCCTGCTACTATTTTTAATTTCTACATGGTCAGCAGTCCAGTCCCTTCTTCCATTTCTGACTTTGCTAATTCATATTACCTCTTTTGTTCATAGTTAGGCAAAGTATGTCAATTTTATTGAGCTTTTCACAAAATCAGCTTTGCAAAGTTCTAACCTGTTACATGTCCACAAATTCTTTGCTATTTTCTCTTTAAGAGAAGGAACTTGATTCTCCTGCCAAGGGGCCTGGGCTGTATTTAATAACTCTCCTGAAACAAATAAGATGGAGCAGAAATGATGGCTTGTGACTATTAAGGGCAGGTCATAAGAAGACACTGGGGCTTCTACCTCATTCTATCTGGGATCAATTGCTCAAAGTCATGAACTCACTCAAAAGCAGCCTATGGCGAAACAGGTTTGGCACAGACCAGAGTCCTACTGCCACAGGGCGTGGGAGTGTATCAGCTTACAAACTCCTCCAGCCCAGGATGATTACAACTCCTACTGATACTTTGGCTATTATCTGTTGATTCTATATCAGTTGCAGTTATAAGAAGATACTAAATAAAAAACCTGAATAAACACTAATCAAAAACAACCCAAATCAATACAAAATTAGGTATGTTAAAAGTAACCTGCAAGTTTCTACTGCTAATGCATTTCAATCAATATAAAAATCTCAGTGTTAAGTCTCTTCCTAGTTCTTAAATTAGCTAACTGAATTAATGAAAATTAACAACTACTAAGAAATAAAACAGGTAATGATCCTGCTTTTTAAATACAGACAACTGGCTAGCACACAGGAAAGAGCGATATAACCTGACACTCTTCCAATTCCCTGTACTGTGAGAGATGCTTTGGCATTTTAACATTCCTTTCACATAGTTATTAAGTTATTTTGAACAATATAAATGCTAGTTATTAACTCCACATGTATATACAAAATTAATATTTGAACTCTGATTTACCGGAGGTTAAAGATAAAAGTTTTAATTAAATATATTGCATGCAAAATCCTTAACATGTGGATTTGATATTGACATCAACAGAAAAAATTGAAACAAATATGACATAATAAAGCAAAGTCTAATCATTTTAATCAAAATGGTAAAAATTTTAATGATTTATTATACATATTAAGTGATGGTACGGGTATGAAAATAAGCACTTCTGTAACTTAGGTATTTTAAACATGCAGAGCCTCTTTTTCACTGATCTTTGCTGGGATAAAACATAATATAATAACATCTACCAAACTTAAATGTATGGTTTAATAACTTTTGAATATACCTGTTTCTGTAACCAATCATCATAGAAACACTCCAAAAAGCTAAGTCCTTTGTCCTAGTTCCTGGTTCCTGGTAACCAATGATCTGCTTTCTGTCACTATACGGTTTTGTTTCTGTAATAGTCTCATATAGATAGAATCATATAATTTCACATGATTTCTCAATCACCTCATGTAAGGAGAAGCATAGCCCGTGACGGCATGACGCCTGCAGCACACGGCGCTGAGCTTTGTTACTAATGATCCTGAGGCTCATCCATGCTGCTGAACACGTCAGCGCTCAACTCCTTTTTATTTCTTTTGAAATTTCTTTTATATCTTTTAATTAGATAATAAAAGTAGTGCATCTACATTTTTATGAATTGGAAAAATAAAGATTTTGGAAGTAGATAAATTGAAACCTTAAATTCTATAATGTAGAGATAACTGCTGATACTTTTTTTTTAATTGAAGTGTAGTTGATATACAATATTGGGTTAGTTTCAGGTATACAGCAAAGTGATTCAGTTATACATATGTAAATATTTTTCATATTATTTTCCATTATATGTTAGTATAAGATACTGAATATAGCTACCTGTGATATTCAATAAATCTGTGTTGTTAATTTTATATATAGTAGTGTGAATCTGTTAATCTCAGGCTCCAAATTTATCCCCCCATCACATTTCTGTTTTGGTAACTCTAAGTTTGCTTCTTATGTTTTTGAGTCTGTGTTGCTTTTTTGTAAATAACTTCTGTATAGCATTTCATTGCATAGACGCACTACAATCTACTGATCCATTTACAGTTGATGGACTAGAAATGTTTCCATTTGGGACTACATGAATAACACTGCTATTAATATTTGCTAACAAGTGAATGTGTGTATGTATATTTTCATTACTCTCTATAATCACCTAGGAGTGGAACTGACAGGACATAAATTAAGTATATAGTTAACTTAATAAGAAAACTGCCAAATTTTCCAAGGTGACTATACTAACTTGCATTCCTACTGGCATGGTTCTAGAGTTTCTCATGCTGTATACTGATTTCACACTATTTATCTATTTGTTTATAAAACTCAGGTTTACCGATTTCTTTACACTGTGTAAAATTCATCCTTTTTAGGTGTACAACGCAATGAGTTTTGCCAACAAACACAGTCGGGTAACACCACAAAGTCAAGACAGGAAATATTTCCATGTTATCAAAAAGTCTCCTCACACTCTTTTGTAACTAATAGCCCCTTTTCAATTTCAGTCTCTTGAAACCATTGATCTGATTTTTGTCCAAGTACTTTCATTTTTTCCAAAATGTCATATAAATGGAATCACACTATACACAGATTGTATATACAGTATACAATCACACGATACAAACAGTTGGCTTCTTTCACCTAGCACCATACTTTTTATTGTAAACTTCTTTATTTTGTATTGGGATACAGCTGATTAACAATTTTATGACAGTTTCAGGTGGACAGCAAAGGGACTCAGCCATATGTATAAATGTATCCATTCTCCCCCAAACTCCCCTTCCATCCAGGCTGCCACATGACATTGCCACACTCCACGTGCTATACAGTAGGGCTTTGTTGGTTATCCGCTTAAATATAGCAGTGTGTACATGTCCACCCCAAACTCTAACTATTCTGTTCCCCCATCCTTCCCCTTGGCAACCGTAAGTTCATTCGATAAGTCTGTGAATCTCTGTTTTATAAGTATGTTCATTTGTATCATTTCTTTTTAGATTCCACATATATGGGATGTCAGGCTTCCCTGATAGCTCAGTTGGCAAAGAGTCTGTCTGCAATGCAGGAGACCTTGGTTTGACTCCTGGGTCAGGAAGATCTGCTGGAAAAGGGACAGGCTACCCACTCCAGTATTTTTGGGATTCCCTGGTGGATCAGCTGGTAAAGAATCTGTCTGCAATATGAGAGACCTCGGTTTGATCCCTGGGTTGGGAAGATACCCTGGAGAAGGGAAAGGCTACCCACTTCAGTATTCTGGCCTAGAGAATTCCATGGACTGTATAGTCCATGGGGTTGCAAAGAGTCAGACATGACTGAGCAACTTTCACTTTCACTTTACAGGGGATGTCATACAATAAATTTATCCTTCCTGTCTGACTTACTCAGTATGACACTCTATAGGACCATCCATGTTGCTGAAAATGGCATTATTTCATTCTTTGTAATGGCTGAATAATACTCCATTGTACATATGTACCACATCTTCTTTATCCACTCCTCTGCAAATGGATATTTAGGTTGCTTCCATGAACAGGGTTGCAGTGAACACTGGGGAGCATGTATCCTTTCGTATCATGTTTTCCTCTACATATATGCCCAGGGGTAGGATTGCAGGGTCACATGATAGCTCTTTATTTAGGTTTTTAAGGAACCTTCATACTGTTCTCCATAGAAGCTGTGCCAATTTACATTCCCACAAACAATATAGGAGTGTTCCCTTCTCTCCATACCCTCTCTGGCATTTCCTGCTTGGGGACTTTGATGATGGCCATTCTGACCAGTGTGACGTGAGACTTCACTGTAGCTTTGATTTCCATTTCTCTAATAACTAGCAATGAAGAACATCTTTTCATGTACCTCTTGGCCTCCTGTATGTCTTCTCCAGAGAAATGTCTATTTATGTCTTCTATCAATTTTTTGATTGGGTTGTTTCTTTTGATGCCATCATACTTTTAAAATTCATTCGCATTGTTCTGTAAATTGAAGATTGTTCCTCTTTATTGATGAGCAGTATATCCTGTTGTATGGATGAACATACCATAATTCATCCATTCACTAGTACATGACCATTTTGGCTAGTCCAAATTTTTTGTTCATAGCTGTATCAACATTTATAAATAGGTCACTGTATGAATACACATATTTTCATTTCTCTAGGGTAAATGCCTTTGAGTGAAATTACAAGGAGATAGTTCATGCATGGGATCTTCTGAAGAGGTCCACATTATATTCATTACCTCCATCATAGTTTCAGGTCAGTGCAGTTCAGTCGCTCAGTTGTGTCCGACTCTTTGCAACACCATGAATCACAGCACACCAGGCCTCCCTGTCCATCACCAACTCCCAGAGTTCACTCAGACTCACGTCCATCAAGTCAGTGATGCCATCCAGCCATCTCATCCTCTGTCGTCCCCTTCTCCTCCTGCCCCCAATCCCTCCCAGCATCAGAGTCTTTTCTACTGTGTCAACTCTTCACATGAGGTGGCCAAAGTACTGGAGTTTCAGCCTCAGCATTAGTCCTTCCAAAGAAATCCCAGGGCGGTCTCCTTCAGAATGGACTGGATGGATCTCCTTGCAGTCCAAGGGACTCTCAAGAGTCTTCTCCAACATCACAGTTCAAAAGCATCAATTCTTCAGCGCTCAGCCTTCTTCACAGTCCAACTCTCACATCCATACATGACCACTGAAAAAACCATAGCTTTGACTAGATGGACCTTTCTTGGCAAAGTAATGTCTCTGCTTTTCAATATGCTATCTAGGTTGGTCATAACTTTCCTTCCAAGGAGTAAGCGTCTTTTAATTTCATGGCTGTGGTCACCATCTGCAGTGATTTTGGAGCCCAAAAAAATAAAGTCTGACACTGTTTCCACTGTTTTCCATCTATTTCCCATGAAGTGTTGGGACCAGATGCCATGATCTTAGTTTTCTGAATGTTGAGCTTTAAGTCAACTTTTTCACTCTCCTCTTTCACTTTCATCAAGAGGCTTTTTAGGTCCTCTTCACTTTCTGCCATAAGGGTCGTGTCATTTGCATATCTGAGGTTATTGATATTTTTCCCAGCAATCTTGATTCTAGTTGTGCTTCTTCCAGCCCAGCCTTTCCCATGATGTACTCTGTATATAAGTTAAATAAGCAGGGTGACAATATACAGCCTTGACGTACCCCTTTACCTATTTGGAACCAATCTGTTGTTCCATGTCCAGTTCTAACTCTTGCTTCCTAACCTGCATATAGGTTTCTGAAGAGGCAGGTTCCCATCTCTTTCAGAATTTTCCACAGTTTATTCTGATCTACACACTCAAAGGCTTTGGCATAGTCAATAAAGCAGAAATAGATGTTTCTCTGGAACTCTCTTGCTTTTTCCATGATCCAGCGGATGTTGGCAATTTGATCTCTGGTTCCTCTGCCTTTTCTAAAAGCAGCTTGAACAACTGGAGGTTCACGGTTCACGTACTACTAAAGCCTGGCTTGGAGAATTTTGAGCATTACTTTACTAGCGTGTGAGATGAGTGCAATTGTGCGGTACTTTGAGCATTCTTTGGCATTTCCTTTCTTTGGGACTGGAATGAACGCTGACCTTTTCCAGTCCTGTGGCCACTACTGAGTTTTCCAAATTTGCTGGCATATTGAGTGCAGCACTTTTACATTTGAAATGGCTCAACGGGAAATCCATCACATTCACTAGCTTTGTTCGTAGTGATGCTTTCTAAGGCCCACTTGACTTCACATTCCAGGATGTCTGGCTCTAGCTCAGTGATCACACCATCGTGATTATATTGATCATGAAGATCTTTTTTGTCCAGTTCTTCTGTGTATTCTGGCCACCTCTTCTTAATATCTTCTGCTTCTGTTAGGTCCATACCATTTCTGTCCTTTATCAAGCCCATCTTTGCATGAAATCTTCCTTTGGTATCTCAAATTTTCTTGAAGAGATCTCTAGTCTTTCCCATTCTGTTGTTTTCCTCTATTGCTTTGTATTGATCGCTGAGGAAGGCTTTCTTATCTCTTTTTGCTATTCTTTGGAACTCTGCATTCAGATGCTTATATCTTTCCTTCTCTCCTTTGCTTTTTGCTTCTCTTCTTTTCACAGCTATTTGTTAGGCCTCCTCAGACAGCCACGTTGCTTTTTTGCATTTCTTTTCCATGGGGATGGTCTTGACCCCTGTCTCCTGTACAATGTCACAAACCTCCGTCCATAGTTCATCAGGCACTCTGTCAGATATTGTCCCTTAAATCTATTTCTCACTTCCACTGTATAATCATAAAGGATTTGATTTAGGTCATACCTGAATGGTCTAGTGGTTTTCCCTACTTTCTTCAATTTAAATCTGAATTTGGCAATAAGGAGTTCATGATCTGAGCCACAGTGAGCTCCTGGTCTTGTTTTTGTTGACTGTATAGAGCTTCTCTATCTTGGCTGCAAAGAATATAATCAATCTGATTTCGGTGTCAACCATCTGGTGATGTTCATGTGTAGACTCTTCTCTTGTGTTGTTGCAAGAGGGTGTTTGCTCTGACCAGTGAGTTTTCTTGGCAAAACTGTATTAGTCTTTGCCCTGCTTCATTCTGTACTCCAAGGCCAAATGTGCCTGTTACTCTAGGTGTTTCTTAACTTCCTACTTTTGCATTCCAGTCCCCTATAATGAAAAGGACATCTTTTGGGGGTGTTAGTTCTAAAAGGTCTTGTAGGTCTTCACAGAACTGTTCAGCTTCAGCTTCAGCTTCTTCAGCATTAGGAGAGGTCAGACAGAATGTGGTCCACTGGAGAAGGGAATGGCAAACCACTTCAGTATTCTTGCCTTGAGAACCCCATGAACAGTATGAAAAGGCAAAATGATAGGATACTGAAAGAGGAACTCCCCAGGTCACTAGGGGCCCAATATGCTACTGGAGATCAGTGGAGAAATAACTCCAGAAAGAATGAAGGGATGGAGCCAAAGCCAAAACAATACTCAGTTGTGGATGTGACTGGTGATAGAAGTAAGCTCTGATGCTGTAAAGAGCAATATTGCATAGGAACCTGGAATGTTAGGTCCATGAATAAAGGCAAATTGGAAGTAGTCAAACAGGAGATGGCAAGAGTGAACATCTACATTCTAGGAATCAGCGAACTAAAATGGACTGGAATGGGTGAATTTAACTCAGATGACAATTATATCTACTACTGTGGGCAGGAATTCCTTAGAAGAAATGGAGTAGCCATCATGGTCAACAAGAGAGTCCAAAATGCAGTACTTGGATGCAATCTCAAAAACGACAATGAACTCTGTTCGTTTCGAAGGCAAACCATTCAATATTGTAGTAATCCAAGTCTATGCCCCATCATAGTTTGGTCCCAGGTAATTACCAGGGAGGGAACATAACTCCTCCCATCAACAGAAAATAGGATTAAAAATTTATTGAGCATGGCCCCACCTATAAGAACAAGACCCAGTTTTCCCCTCAGTCAGTCTTTGCAATCAGGAATCTTCCCTAAGCCACTTATCCTTCTCCATCAGAGGGCAGACAGACTGAAAACCACAACCACAGAAAACTAACCAATCTAATCATGTGGATCACAGCCTTGTCTAACTCAATGAAACTATGAGCCATGACATGTAGGGCCACCCAATACAGACAGGTCATAATGGAGGTTTGGACAAAATGTGGTCCACTGGAGAAGGGAATGGCATACCAATTCAGTATTCTTACCTTGACAACCCCATGAACAGTATGAAAAGGTAAAAAGATAGGATACTGAGAAATGACCTCCCCCGGTCATAGGTGCCCAATATGCTACTGGAGATCAGTGGAGAAATAACTCCAGAAAGAATGAAGAGACGGAGCCAAAGCAAAAACTACACCCAGTTGTGGATGTGACTGGTAATGGAAGCAAGGTTTGATGCTGTTAAGAGCAATATTGCATAGGAACCTGGAATGTGAGGTCCATGAATCAAAGCAAATTGGAAGTGGTCAAACAGGAGATAACAAGAGTGAACATCGACATTCTAGGAATCAGCAAACTAAAATGGACTGGAATGGGTGAATTTAACTCAGATGACTACTATATCTACTGCTGTGGGCAGGAATCTTTTAGAAGAAATGGAGTAGCCATCATGGTCAACAAAAGAGTCAGAAATGCAGTACTAAAGATGCAATTTCAAAAACGACACAATGATCTTTGTTCATTTCCAAGGCAAACCATTCAATATCGTGGTAATCCAAGCCTATGCCCCGACCAGTAATGCTGAAGAAGCTGAATGGTTCTATGAAGACCTACAAGACCTTTTAGAACTAACACCCCAAAAAGATGTCCTTTTCATTATAGGGGACTGGAATGCAAAAGTAGGAAGTCAAGAAAGACCTGGAGTAACAGGCAAATTTGGCCTTGGAGTACAGAATGAAGCAGGGCAAAGGCTAATCGAGTTTTGCCAAGAGAACACACTGGTCAGAGCAAACACCCTCTTCCAACAACACAAGAGAAGACTCTATACATGGACATTACCAGATGGTCAACAACGAAATCAGAATGATTATATTCTTTGTAGCCAAAGGTGGAGAAGGTCTATACAGTCAGCAAAAATAAGACCAGGAGCTGACTGTGTCTCAGATCATGAACTCCTTACTGCCAAATTCAGACTGAAATTGAAAAAAGCAGGGAAAACCAAAATTCAGGTATGACATAAATTAAATTCCTTATTTTTATATAGTGGAATAAGAAATAAATTTAAGGGACTAGATCTGATAGATAGAGTGCCTGATGAACTATGGATGGTGGTTCGTGACATTGTACAGGAGACAGGTATCAAGACCATCCCCAAGGAAAAGAAACGCAAAAAAGCAAAATGGATATCTGAGGAGGCCTAATAACAGCTGTGAAAAGAAGAGACGTGAAAAGCAAAGGAGAAAAGGAAAGATATACCCATTTGAATGCAGAGTTTCAAAGAATAGCAAGGAGAGATAAGAAAGCCTTCCACAGTGATCAATGCAAAGAAATAGAGGAAAACAACAGAACGGGAAAGACTAGAGATCTCTTCCAGAAAATTAGAGATACCAAGGGAACATTTCATGCAAAGATGGGCTCGATAAAGGACAGAAATGGTATGTGTCTAACAGAAGCAGAAGATATTAAGAAGAGTTGGCAAGAATACACAGAAAAACAATACAAAAGAGATCTTCATGACCCAGATAATCATGATGGTGTGATCACTCACCTAGAGCCAGACATCCTGGAATGAGAAGTCAAGTGGGCCTTAGGAAGAATCACTACAATTGAACGTGATGCAATTCCAGTTTAGCTATTTCATCTAATGAGCTATTTTGTCTAACCTAAAAGATGATGCTGTGAGAGTGCTGCATTCAATATGCCAGCAAATTTGGAAAACTTAGCAGTGGCCACAGGACTGGAAAAGGTCAGTTTTCATTCCTATCCCAAAGAAAGGCAATGCTAAAGAATGCTCAAACTACCGCACAATTGCACTTATCTCACACACTAGCAAAGTAATGCTCAAAATTCTCCAAGCCAGGCTTCAACAATACATGAACCATGAACTTTCAGATGTTCAAGCTTGTTTTAGGAACCAGAGATCAAATTGTCAACATCTGCTGGATCATCAAAAAAAGCAAAAGAGTTCCAGAAAAACATCTATTTCTGCTTTATTGACCATGCCAAAGCCTTTGACTGTGTGGATCACAATAAACTATGGAAAATTCTGAAGGAGATGGGAATACTAGACCACCTGACCTGCCTCTTGAGAAATCTGTTTGCAGGTCAGGAAGCAACCGTAAGAACTGACATGGAACAACAGACTAGTTCCAAAAACGTAAAGGAGTAGGTCAAGGCTGTATACTGTCACCCTGCTTATTTGTATGCAGAGTGTATCATGAGAAACACTGGGCTGGATGAAGCACAAGCTGGACTCAAGATTGCTGGGAGAAATATCAATAACCTCAGATATGCAGATGACACCACCCTTATGGCAGAAAGTGAAGAAGAACTGAAGAGCCTCTTGATAAAAGTGAAAGAAGAGAGTGAAAAAGTTGGCTTCAAACTCAACATTCAGAAAACAAAGATCATGGCATCCCGTCCCATCACTTCACGGCAAATAGATGGGGAAACAGTGGAAACAGTGACAGACTTTATTAAGGGGGGCTCCAAAATCACTGCAGATGGTGATTGCAGCCATGAAATTAAAAGATGTTTGCTCCTTGGAAGAAAAGCTATGACCAACCTAGGTAGCATACTAAAAAGCAGAGACATTACTTTTCCAACAAAGATCCATCTAGTCAAGGTTACCGTTTTTTCAGTAGTCACGTATGGATGTGAGGGTCGGACTACAAACAAAGCTGAGCACCGAAGAATTGATGCTTGGAGAAGACTCTTGAGAGTCCCCTGGACCAGCTAGTCCATTCTGAAGGAGATCAGTCCTGAGTGTTCACTGGAAGGATTGATGCTGAAGCTGAAACTCCAATACTTTGGCCACCTGATGCGAAGAGCTGACTCATTTGAAAAGACCCTGATGCTGGGAGGGATTGGGGGCAGGAGGAGAAGGGGACAACAGAGGATGAGATGGTTGGATGGTATCACCGACTCAACGGACATGAATTTGAGTAAACTCCAGGAGTTGGTGATGGACAGGGAAGCCTGGTGTGCTGCAGTCCAATAGGTTGCAAAGAGTCGAACACCCCTGAGCAACTGAATTGAACTGAACTGGGAAGTATGGTAACCGTACAGTTAATTTAATATGAAACTCCAAAACTGCTTATTTTCCCATCAATATGTGAAGTTCCAGTTACTTTGCATTCTTATTAGCTCTTGTTATTATCATTTTTTAAGAAGTCATTCTAATAGGTGTGTCATGGGTTCTCACCATGGTTTTAAAATGACATCATCATTTCCTTGATGACTAATGATGTTTGGTATCTTTTCATGTGCTTGCTATTTATATCTAGTATTTGCTGACGTATCTGCTCAAATCTTCTGTTTTTTTTCCAGATTGCTTGTGTTATAATTAAATGGAAGTTTTTTATATATCCTTTATATAAATCCTTTATCATGTATAAGTTGTACCAGTATTTCAACCCAGTCTATAACACACCTTTTCATTTTCTTGAGTATCTTTTAAAATGATATGTTTTTAATATGAAAGGCCAATAAGTGGTTTCTTAAAATCTTACTTAATAAGTTTCTGCCCAACACAAGGTCACAAAAATTTCTCTCCTACGGTTTCTTTAGGAAGTTATACTTTAGCACTTATGCTTAGGTTATGTCATACTTGAGTTAAGTTGAGTTAACTTATGTTACATTTTTAGTTAATATGTTACATTTTGAGATAAAGGGTGAGGTGGGTTTTTTTTGTTTTTTTTTTTTTTTTGGTTTGTCTTTCTGTTTCTCTGTTTTTGTTGAAAAAAGCTATCTTTTCCCATCACCATATCTTGATACCTTTGTTGAAAATCAAATTGCTCATTTATGGATGGGTCCATTTCTGGACACTATTATATTCCATTGCTCTGTAAGTCTATTTTACAAAAATGTGAAACTCTACCAGTGAATGTAATTTTATATTAAGTCTTAAAATCAGATAAAGTCCTCCAAATTTTTCCATTTTAAAATTGTCTTAGCAATTCTAGATATTTGCATTTCCACTTAAATTTTAGAATCAGCTTGTCAATTTCTCCAAAACAGTCTTCTAGAATTTTGGATAGGCTTGCTTTGAACCTACAGATCTGTTTGGAGAAAACTAACATCTTACTTACATTGAGTCTTCCAATTCATGAACATGGTATAGTACAATTTTCCATTTTTAGGTTTCTTACAAACTGTGTTTGTAGTTTTCAGTGAACAATTCTCAATATATTTGCAAATACACCCATAGTTATTTAATTTTTTTATATTATTTAAACCATATTTTCAGTTTCCAATTGTTCATTGCTATATAAGAATAAAAGTATGTCTGCTGCAAAACAGGTAAATTCATTTATGAGTTCTAATAGCTTTTTTCCTTTTTGAAAATTTTTGCAGTTTCCTCAGTAATTTCACATTAAGTATATATACTAATGAAGACAGTTTCATGTCTTCATTTTCAATCAAGATGGTCTTTAATTTCCTTTCTGGAAAGCCTTTTTGTGGATTTGGAATTCAGGTAATGCTGGCTTACAGGATTACTTGGGAAACTTATCCTTCTTTTCTATTATCTGTAAGAGTTTTCCGAGAAATTGTGTCACTTCATTAAACATTTGATAGAATTTGCCAGTGAAACCATTTGCGCTAGGTATTTTCCCTGTTAGAAGGTTTTAAGCTACAAATTCAATTTCCTCGGTAAAGTTATTAAAGCTATTCACTTTCATTAGTGAGATTTTACAGTTTGTATCTTTCATGGAATCTGCCGATTCATCGAAGTTGTCTAAATTTGTTCGTAATATTTCCTTATTTTTAAAATATCTATAGGATCTGTAGTGATATTCCTTCTCTAATTCTGATATTAGCATTTTGTGTCTTTTGTCATAAGCCTTATATATATATTTACTACTCTTATTAATCTTTTCAGAGAAACAATTTTTCATTGCATTGATTTTTCTTTATTGTTTTTGTTTCCCTTTTCACTGATGTTCTGATTTTATTGCTTTCGTTTTTCAGATTAGTTTCATTTACATTTGTTCCTCTTTTTTGAGCTTCTTCGGACAGAAGTTTGGTTGACTCAAAATGATACACTAACAATTACCATTTAAAATGAATCATAAAACAGAAGGTCATGCATTTCAAAACAAATTAGAGAAATATTATTACAGATTATTTTCCATATTTTTTTCATATAAAACAGTACCTGGTTTGAGGCAATCCAAAACTGGTTCCAATGCCAACACGAGGTAGATAGTTAACCACTTTCTTTACTGTTGCAGGGTCTGGGAAGTTGAACATTATAGCAACTAGGAAAAATAATTTTTAAAAGTCAGAATGAAATATGGGTGCCTTTCTGAAAAACTGATTTCTTGGTACAGTAAAATACTTACTCTTAGTTCAGGTATCTACTCAATAGAAGTTTTATAGTATTAGTTTTATCACAGCATATATGAAGTTTAAGCATTAATATGCCAGAGATGATATTTTTTTTTTACTCATAGAATGTTCCTTCTCTAAATACTATCAGGACTAATAACTATTGCTGCATTAATGTGACACGAAGTTGAGATTTTATCCAGCTACAATTCTGAATTTACAAAGTTGCATTTTGGCAAGTTAAAAATACACCTATAAATTTCTATAAAAAATTTAAGATTATATACTCAAGAATCTAATATACTTAACCTATAGCTACTAAATTGTCAGTTGTATTTACTTCTAATCTTCAACTTAAAAAATATTCTCTTGTAATTTATACAAATTTTTGTATTTTTTTGTAGTTTATGTAAATATTATATAAACATATAATGCAGTGCTTTTTGTTTATGCTTTGTATGTTCACATAATCCAGAACAATGTGTGACCTGAAGAAAATTTTTTCCTCCATGGTCAATAATCAAATGTTTTTTAATCATTTTTATTTGAATAATTACATACTTTGAGAACATTATATGTAACTGTAGGTATCATAACTGTACATCATATATATAAATACACTCAGTATATAAATGTTAATTTATGACAGTGATGTACAAAATTTTATCCTTAAAAAGTATGACAATAACAAAGTCATAAAATCATGGCAGAGAATTTAGAAGATAGTACTTTGGTCAGTCCTGAAATTTTAATCATATTAACTTTTGTATCAAAACCATAAATTATCTACAAATATTCATCTAGAACCTTCTTTTCTACCTTACCTGAAAAAATACTATGGGCCAAAAATTTTTATCAATGTCAGTGTAATTTTTAAACAGTGACATTACAATATTTTTTAGGTAAATAAGTATATGATCATGCACTAAGCAGCTAAAATATATTTAGAACTATCATATACATATCCAACAAAAGTTTTTCATAAGCCATTCTTACATATCCACTATTACATTGACTACAGGAGGGGAAAAAAAGGAAAAACTCAGATTATGGCAGGTGACCAAGGCCATAATGAAAAGGCAATAGAAAAACACACAAAGATACACAGCAAAGATGCTTAAGAAATTTTAAAGAAGGAAAATGAATAAGATGAGCAAGTAATAAATATTGTGAGGTGAAAACCCATTTGGGACAGTAAGAATGTAGACTGAACTAAAGTGTAAAACATTCACTTGATTATTTACCTGAAAGAATAATGTTTACATTAGAAAAAGTGGTAAGTGTGTAGAAGAAGACCAAATACGGAAGGAAAAAACATCTTTTCCTAAAGAAATCTGTATTCCCTAGAGACACATGATTTCATTAAAAAAAGAAAGTATGCATGGAATATACATGATGTGCAGATTTTTAAATGAAAACTTGTAGATTACAGAAAAATATGAAAACTTAAAAATCTACTTAAATAAAATAAGCATGTACAATAAATCACAAGATTTTACATATTCTCGCTTGTAAACCTCCACTCATACCCCACAATGCTTTCCTTTCAAGTTCACCTTGTCCCTCCTTCTAATCTTAATGAATTTCACCAAGCTCAATTCTAAACCCACAAATTGAATTTTAGTTCTTTCAAGAATGAGGTAATACAAAGCAACCAGGACAGTTCAGTACCATCTTCTGATGGTCCTTTATAAATGGCAATAGATTAGACAAAAAAATTAAATAAATGTATGAATTATTTGATTACCCTCTCCCCTCTTGAAATGCAGCCACCTTTCAGAAGGAGTTTAAGCATCAGAGCACTGCTGAGGATACCAAAACTCGACAACTGATTAAAAGGGTACTTATCCCCCATATTTATAAAGTCCTCCACTAGTCTGTGATTTGGCCAGAAAAATAAGATACTGGAGATAATTCTAAGAATAACCAAAGGGGTATAAACTATAAAGATGCACGTAGTTCAAAAAAGAGGTCAGTAATGCAGAGAGTAGGCTACACAATTCTATTCAAATAGAAACAATACAGAACGGAAACAATATGGTATATTCAAAATGAAATCTTAAGGAGATGGAGGTTAGCTCTGTAACAACATACATCTGCAACATCATCTTACCTCTGTTTGCCATAAAGATCTCCAGGGCTGTATTTTGCAAAAGATAACGACGAGAAAAGATCGATCGTATCTCTGAGAACAGCCATTTCCCATGCAGCCCTTCTGTATATGCCAGGATCTAGTGAAGAAAAAGAGAATCCCAAGTAAGTACAACAGAATCTTTCTGTTCTTTCCCCCAATTAAAATACAGAAGTCCTTATTAAGAAAAATTATTTCTAAAAAATGAATAAACAGTTACGGAAATAATTTGGAGGGTGACTCAAAACTCAATTGAAATTCATGAAAAAGGTGTTTAAATAAAACAACAGAACAAAACTGTAGCACATCTATTTTTATAAATATATTTGGGGGCTTTTTAAGGCAATGATGTCATTTATTGCTTTTCAGGAAATACATATAGCATTACTGATTGATTTTTGAGTCATATTATATTATAGAAATAAAATATTAGACAAACTTTAAAAAGAAGAAAGACCTCAAAAGAATGTCCTACATGCTTATAGATCACATATAAAATTCAGTTTCATATAATATATCCAGAAATACTTTTTATATACTTTAAAATTACAAATTTAAGTTCATACCTTCAAAAAATCACAGTTATAGGTTCACTGTTAAGGCAACAGTCACTCATTCAGAAAGCACAAAGACCGACTGTATAAGAGGTTAAGCATCATTTTGTCACTGAAGCTAAACACAAACCTGCAAATGAACTCAGCATAATCTCTCTATGGAGTAGGTGGTTGTCAGAGTAACTTGTTACAAATTCTTGTCATCCCATGTGACAGACGCAATGGCTTAGAATTCTTTGCAAACTCAAAGTAATCCTGTCTTTAGTACTAAACCACTTTGTTGCTTTGTTATTCAAGCTTTGTTTTTTAAAAAGTTCATTTCAAAAGCTTAATTATGAAGGTGTTAAAGGAAAACCAGACTTGGAATTTCTCCACACTAGTACTTTACAGAATATTAATAAATAAAATGAGATGGATGTGCTATCAAACACTGATGAAAATTCGTGAAAGCAAATTAAGTTAAACAACTAAGATAAATCTCTCAAAAGTAACCACCATTAAAAAATACAAATAAAATGACATTTGTATATGATATTACACTCTAAGGACAAAAATGGGATAACTAAAGAGGAAAAATAATGAAAGTTAAGAATTTATCCTACATAAATGCTGTCTACTTTATATTTCCATCTTCTAGATCTTAATTATAAAAAATCTATAATACTTAATGCAAAATACAAGGGTTTCATTTTTTTTTTTTAAGAGGGCAACATTACTTAGATTTTTCTACAGAAAATATTCTATTTCTGGCACCACAGCGTCTAGAAATGAAAGAATGGGCACAACTCCTAGGTTCAGTGCTTTCTGAAAAACCAAAACCAAACAACAATTCAAAATTCCAAACAAGTAATTACACTTTCAGTTTTAAAACAGGTGAGAAAGAAAATCCTTCAAACTCTTTCATAGCCTATCAACTCTATCAATACCTATGTAAGTAAGATCAAGAAGATACTAACAGAAAAGAGGACACAATTTTGATCCTACTCAAGATTTTTTTAAACCAACCGTCACTTGTACCCCTTTTTCTCACCATAACCAGTAGGTCCTAGGCTCCGGAGTTTGCAGTGGCCTCCTGACTGGTCTCTCTCCTTCTAATCTTACCTGGAGAAACTACTACAACTAGAGGAGTCAGAGAAAATAGCTTTTTTAATATAAATCAGATCCTATCTCTTGTGTACTTAATACCACGCAGTGGCTCCGCAGTACATGGCATAGTCAACTCTGAGTGGTGCTCAGTCGCTTTAGTCGTGTCCAACCCTGTGCAACCCTACGGACTGCAGCCTGCGAGGCTCCTCTGTCCATGGGATTCTCCGGGCAAGAATACTGGAGTGGGCTGCCATTCCCTTCTCCAGGGGACCTTCCCGACCCAGGGATTGAACCTGGCATCTCTTACATCTCCTGCATTGGCAGGCAGGTTCTCTACTGCTAGTGGCACCTGGGAAGCCCAATAATCACTGAAGTTCTTCAACAGATCAGATCAGATCAGTCGCTCAGTCGTGTCCAACTCTTTGCGACCCCATGAATCGCAGCATGCCAGGCCTCCCTGTCCATCACCAACTCCCGGAGTTCACTCAGACTCACGTCCATCGAGTCAGTGATGCCATCCAGCCATCTCATCCTCTGTCGTCCCCTTCTCCTCCTGCCCCCAATCCCTCCCAGCATCAGAGTCTTTTCCAATGAGTCAACTCTTCGCATGAGGTGGCCAAAGTACCGGAGTTTCAGCTTTAGCATCATTTCTTCCAAAGAATCCCAGGGCTGATCTCCTTCCGAATGGACTAGCTGGATCTCCCTGCAGTCCAAGGGACTCTCAAGAGTCTTCTCCAACATCACAGTTCAAAAGCATCAATTCTTCGGCGCTCAGCCTTCTTCACAGTCCAACTCTCACACCCATACATGACCACAGGAAAAACCATAGCCTTGACTAGACAGACCTTTGTTGGCAAAGTAATGTCTCTGCTTTTGAATCTGCTATCTAGGTTGGTCATAACTTCCAAGGAGCAAGCGTCTTTTAATTGCATGGCTGGCTGCAGTCACCATCTGTAGTGATTTTGGAGCCCAGAAAAATAAAGTCTGACACTGTTTCCA
This sequence comes from Bubalus kerabau, assembly GCF_029407905.1. Classification (NCBI taxonomy): domain Eukaryota; kingdom Metazoa; phylum Chordata; class Mammalia; order Artiodactyla; family Bovidae; genus Bubalus; species Bubalus kerabau. The sequence goes on along the minus strand of NC_073639.1, from coordinate 11,411,026 downwards.
CTGTTTCCCCATCTATTTCCCATTAAGTGGTGGGACCGGATGCCATGATCTTCGTTTTCTGAATGTTGAGCTTTAAGCCAACTTTTTCACTCTCCACTTTCACTTTCATCAAGAGGCTTTTGAGTTCCTCTTCACTTTCTGCCATAAGGGTGGTGTCATCTGCATATCTGAGGTTATTGATATTTCTCCCGGCAATCTTGATTTCAGCTTGTGTTTCTTCCAGTCCAGCGTTTCTCATGATGTACTCTGCATGTAAGTTAAATAAACGGGGTGACAATATACAGCCTTGACGAACTCCTTTTCCTATTTGGAACCAGTCTGTTGTTCCATCTGGGATTGTCTGATGAGCCCAACTCATTCTTCATCAGGGCCTTTATATGTGCTTTCTCCTCTGCTCAGACTGTTCTCCCAGATCTTCACGTGGCTGGCTTATCCTCACAATCAGCTGCTGCTGCTGCTAAGTCGCTTCAGTTGTGTCCGAGTCTGTGCAACCCCATAGACAGCAACCCACCAGGCTCCGCCGTCCCTGGGATTCTTTAGGCAAGAATACTGGAGTGGGTTTCCATTTCCTTCTCCAATGCATGAAACTGAAAAGTGAAAGTGAAGTCGCTCAGTCGTGTCCGACTCTTAGTGACCCCATGGGCTGCAGCCCACCAGGCTCCTCCGTCTATGGGGTTTTCCAGGCAAGAGTACTGGAGTGGGGTGCCATCGCCTTCTCCCCTCACATTCAGATATCCCCTCAAATGTCACCTCATTAGAGAAGCCACAGGATCCAACCCCACTTCTGCCACTATCACCTCATCCCATCCCAAACTCATCAGATTTCCTTCATAACACTTATTTATTACCACCAGAAATTACATTATTCCCTCACTTCTCTTTTGCCTGTCTTCAGCACTAAAATACTGGAATCTAAGTTCTACTGGGACAAAGGTTTTTGAATGTACTCTATGTTCATCTTCTATAACAAGCTCTTACACAAAGGAGAAATTTTTGAATGATTAAATGAGTGAACGAATGGCAACCAAAACTCCATATATGATCCACATTAATTTTGTTTGGGCCATATTATATTTCCCCAAAATTTCAAGTAGTTGAAAACACTTGAGAAAAGGGTTATTTATAAAAACAGTCAGATCTATGGCTCCTCAGGGGAAAAAATGGAGCATCTGTCAAGCCTAGGTCTATATACGCCACTTAGCACCACTGAAAGGCATTCTCCATTTTCAAACAATCTCTACACACTCACTTATTTACTATTATCTGCCTAGTTTACAGTGGTGGTTGAGTTTGTCATTTTTAACTTATCAAGTAACAGAGAATCCAATATACGTTCTGTAACACTTCTGGTCCAATCTATCCACCATTTGTGAAGAAAAGGAGACTTAGTTAAATACTTAATAGGAAGTTCCTTGGAAAGTAGCAAAGCCTGGCTTCCTCCCAGGTTGTCTAGTCTCAACCTTCCAGAGCCTACTTATATGATACACTGTCACATTTCTAAAAGAGTTCAAACATCTGTTAAACTAGAACTTGTCAGAAATTTTAATCAACTACATTTTTCTCCCTGTACTTGTGTTAAAAGTGAAAGAGGAAAATCAAACAAGAATAAACAACAAAGCTTTAGGCTCCAAGCTCTGTCATATACTAAAAATACCACACAATGGTCTGAAAATTCTACCTCTTGTATCTATAGAGCTATGTAATAAGACTTGTTGCTTAATATGGTGACAGCCAATCATTGCAAGATCACGGACATGCAATCTAAAGATTTAATTATTAGTATTTTCTAGAATATCTCAATTACTAAGAGGAGTAAGAACACTAAAACATTATTATACTATTTTTAATGTAATAGTTTTCCAATCAATGAAAATATTCCATTTATATCCCATTCCTTTAAGCAACATAGGCATTTTAAAAATATACTTGAAATACAGCAAGTGGCATGGCCCTTAAACTTTGTTTTATTACCAAATGTCAATCTTACTCCAAACGACAGAAAATGACATAAGCTCCATGGAACCACCCTGAAACTTATAAAATACTAATACTTTGCCATACTGTTGTATAGATTTTAAAAATGTATTAAGTATTATAGATAATATTGAAATTCCCATATATAACCCTTCCTGATTCCACTCTCCTTCTTCATCAGAGCCAATCACTATCCGTGTTTTGAGGTTTAGCATTACCATATAAATTTTTATTCTATTAGTATATATGTATCTACAAATAATATCCAGAATTGTTCTACATGTTTGCAAACCTGATGTAAATGGTATTATACTGAATGGATGACAGTGTGTTTTCAGAGTTAAACGTAAGAAGGTAAAGTAATGTTTTGAAACTGAAGAGACACAGAAACAGGAGGAGAGATAGAAAATTATTTAAAACTGCCAAAGCTATCAGCATTTAAAATCTTACAGATAAAATCAGACCAACTTAAAAAAGAACAACCAATGAAAATCTGTACTTAACGTCAGGATAGTGGGATTTAAAATAGAAACAAAGAATCTCTTAACTAAGAGAATTACTAGCTGAAATTGATATAATAACATTTCTTTAAAGTATTCATTAGGAAAAGGTGTCAGTACTGAGAAGCAGCTGCGACCTAGCTAAGCAAGAGGTTTATTTCTTACTGGAATAGTATATTCCTGGTCTGAGGCTTCACTTCAAAGTCTCTGGAGTTCAATTAAAACTGGATTAGGTAGAAGCAGACCCTTCTTTGGGACTTTCTGTTCACTGAAACTCTCCTTACACTGACAGCACCCTAGACAGAGGTCTAGCCCTCCAATGAATCGGTTACTATGGAAACCGTATCATTACCATTGCTCCGCAGTTATGACCCCAAGTCTAGAATAGCTTGAAAGCTTCAGCCCTCAGCACTCTCTTCGAATGTTTTCCATCTTGTTTCAATATCGTTAGTATTATTATTAGTGAATTCAACTTTCATTTTAATAATTTATTTGAATAAACATAGTTTATTGGTCAAATGTTAACAAGAGGAACAAAAGAAATCATTTATATGTATATATACTCTCACACATATAAATGCATATATACTATTTCTTTACATTAAAATATCAAACATATTTTCTTTAAAATTTTATCTAAAAATTGTGACTCTGTAAAAGAATTTTGCCCAAATAAACCTACCTTTTCCCCTACACTTCAAATAGTATATATGTGAAATACATGTGAAAATTTCTTCACCCTGTTGCATTAATTGGCTAGAGAGAAAGTACTTTTCACCTTTAACCATTCATTTTGAAAAGCTAAAGAATTTATCCAAATAACACTTCCACTTTTCTCATCCTCATGGAAGGATAAAAAACAAAAATCTGTATTATTTACTGCCCAACAACATGATACCCTTATTTAATGAATGTTAGATATGTTCAAAAAATAGATTTTAAAGTAGTCTCTGAAAACATAGCCATATTTGTTCCATTTAAGTAGAGAAATAAGGCTTTCTTCTTAAACCCTACCCTCAATAAATTTTATATTTTTTCAAATTCTTTTAAAGGGAAAGATATTAAAAAGTGATTGAAAAATATCACAAAAAATATTTGAGAGTCTGCACCTGTAGAATCAATAAAAAGTGTTTTTTAAAACACTATTCTTAATGTTTAAAGCTCGTACTGCATATTGTAGACTCAATATTCATCAATTTTTGGAGAGATTTTACTCTTTCAGAGAATTACATACTAATTTCAAAAGAATTCAGTAACAAAAAAGTAAAATCAAATAATACAAAGAAACAATAAGACTTAAAATTTCAGAACAAAATCATTTCCAAAATATATGGATATATATTTAACATTAAAAATTTTTTTTAAACTTAGTATACAAAATATAAGCTAATCAAGTCATCAATCAATCAATGATACCACAGTTAGAAAATATTCTTATCTCATTTTCATGAGCATAATTATAAATCAGTCACAAGGATTGTATCTTAATGTGGAAAATGGTAAATATTTGAAATAATAAAAATGAAAACACATGTTATAAAATGCACTAGTCTAAATACAGTCTATCAATCTGCCACTAAACACATGTGCAAATATATTTTATTTACAGTAATTGCAATTTTAACAAAACAGTTGAAAGTAATTGTAATCAAGTATTTTAAAGCTGCACCACTCTATTATTAACATAGTTTTTAGATTTTGCTGCACATAATTTTCTCTGAAAATTGATATCAAAGCATAGTAATAAATTTATTTTAATATTGAATACCGGTTAGTTTAAGGATGTTCTTCATCACCATTATTTAAATATAAATTCTTAAACAAAACTTAGATGTCTCTTTGAATTGAAAAATAGCATATACTTGACTCTGTTAGAAATTTTAAAGTGGCAATTTTGTTAAATATATATCCATTAACACACAGATTGTCCTCAAACTTGGAAAAAATGACAACAAAAGTATAAAAGTTATGAATATAAGAGAAAATTACCTTTTAAATTAATTATGAGTTATTTTATATTTTTCATCTATATAGTAAATTTCCTCCTGCTTACTGGTACTATGATGCAGTATTCTCCTTAGTATTTTCATGGGTGACAAATTCAATTAAACATATTCATTACTCTAATGTTCTACTTGGCAGTTTAGTCGGTATGAAAAATTAAAAATATATAAATAAAATGCTGTGTGACCTCTGTATTGATTGGGCTAAAACGGCTTTAGCCTGGGTGTGGACGATGGGGCATCTGGGAGGGGCGAGAAGGGAGCACACAAACACATACACTCTTATGTTTTCTCTTCCAATTACTGAGGGAGATGATAAAACCACAGCAAATGATGTATCAGCTCATTTTATCTTATCGCTTTGGGGCTAGGTGACAATGAAGTTCATATTTCACTGACTCCCATTGAAGATTGTGAAAATTACTTGCCCTCATGACCTGAAATTTCACTAGAAGACAGAAATTTCTCTTCTGCAAAGTAATGCAATTTTTCAGATGTCAACCTTTAGCCCAGCTTTAAAAATTAATTTCATTTATATTAACCAATGATATTGATATTTTCACAGAACGCTCTTTGATACATGAAGCACAGACTGGCAAATTGATGTTGCTTTAGATGGGTAAAACTATTTTATTTTAAGCTGCAATGGCAGACAGATTTATAGCAAACTGAAATTCCCATTTCATAATTTAATATTTGTGCTGGAGCAGAGAACCTTTAAGCCCTTGGCCTGTAAATAATTCAGACTCAGTTGGTTCTTTTATTTTCAATATTCTTCAGCTTAGATAATTTGCATTCTAAATGATGTTTCATAAAAGCCACCTCTTACTGAACTAACATTTAATATATATATTAACAAGTCAAGAGCCAAGTACAGTAATGAATAAACAGAACAAAGAAGATATCTAGCCATCATCCAACTAATTTTTAGATTTTTAAAAATGTAAACTGTGTCTCCAATCTTATTTTTATGAAAGAAGAACCTAAATATACAAAAGAAGGATAATAAGGAATAATAATAAGCACACATGAATGTATCTTGCTTTCTTCTTCATGGCGCATAAAGGGCAAGGTACTAAATTTTGAGAAAAAGAATAAACAGGTGCGTAGCTGAATTAAAATAGAGATATTTGGATTTGGAGTTACTTTTTAAGATAAAAATATAATAAAAATAAAGCCACAGTGTCAATTTTATCATGAATGAGATGTGAAAGTGTTTGATTTCAGTATACAGATATAGAAATTACCTTGAATACATACAAAGAAAAATATAAGTATTTTGGAGTGGTAAAAATATTACTAAATAAATACAGTTATTAAAAAACTAAGGTATGTATACCTTATCAAGATTTTATTACCTTTATCCAGTAGAGTTTTGTTTAATTCAAATGCCTTGAGACAACAATCATTAGACCAAAACTCTTCATTTTATTAATAAGTAAGTTAAACATAAACATGCACTAATTTATCCATTAATCTATATTCTTAAAATTAGAAAAATGCCACACACACACAAAATATCTACAATTTAGATATTTTCTCCCCAAGATGGATTAATACCACTTTGCTTAACTTTCTATTTCCAAAATCACTTTTGCAAATTGTATACAAACAATATACATATTACTTTTTATTTAAAATATTTATAGCTAATTTTCCTTTCAGGTATGATATGGGGAAATGATAATATAAATGATACCTTATTTTTTCCATTTAAATTGAAAAGAATCCTAGTTACTTCTTAAAAGCTTGTGAGAATGACTGTTTTTGTCACTGAATTCAAGTTACAAAGTGTTTTTGCCTATTACTCTGTACACTGACTCTCTAAAGTCATGAACAAAAAGTTAAATTTAGATCAGCAATAATAAAATACTGCCTAATATTTAATGGGCTGGAATATTTTAAAACAAGCAATGGACACAACCTATCTTTCTTCTCGATGTCAATTCTTACTTGATGAACTTAATATCAATCCCAGATTGGTATCAAAGGCCCTCTCTACATACAGGAAGCAAATATCCAAATCAGAGTAATAGCAGCCTGTAGCTGGGCTTCCCAGGTGGCGCAGCAGTAAAGAATCCACCTGAAATGTAGGAGATGTGGGTTCAATCCCTGGGTCAGGAAGATCCCCAGGAGAAGAAAATGGCAACCCACTCCCTTGTTCTTGCCTGGAAAATACTATGGACAGGAGTCTAGTGGGCTACTGTTTACAGGGCTGCAAACATTCGGACAAAACTGAGCAACTGAGCACACAGCCTGTAGCTAGACTACTTATCTCTTTGTTGCAGATACAACATGGTTTAGTCATTGCAAGTTTCTCTGGTGACTAACCTATTTAACTAATTAAAGGAAAAACCTTCAATAAATTTGTTTCTGTTCTTCAAATATAGGACGGAAATAAAAAGGAAAAGGAAAACGTTACATTAGAACTCGATGCTAAAAGTAGGACACTTTCTTCCTAATTTGAGGGAAATACTTTTCCACTTTTTTTTTTAAATTTATTCCTCTTAAGTACTCAACTTGTTTGCTGCTGCTGCTGCTAAGTCGCTTCAGTCGTGTCTGACTCTGTGCGACCCCACAGACGGCAGCCCACCAGGCTCCGCCCTCCCTGGGATTCTCCAGGCAAGAACACTGGAGTGGGTTGCCATTTCCTTCTCCAATACATGAAAGTGAAAAGTGAAAGTGAAGTCACTATCGTGCCCAACTCTTAGCGACCCCATGGACTGCAGCCCACCAGGCTCCTCCATCCATGGGATTTTCCAGGCAAGAGTACTGGAGCGTGTTGCCATTGCCTTCTCGGACTCAACTTGTTTAGCTGGAGCCAATTATAAATGAGTAGTACAGGCTCCTATTTGCTTCCATGTTAAAGCATGAAACTGAATACTGGGCTCCTATTCTGCTTCAGATACAGTCTTTCAAAAAGTTATTTTCTTAAAGGACACATATTCCAGAGAACATTATGAATGCTACTTAAATAAGATTTGGAGGTTAATATGATTCCATTGTGTAACTCTGTACACGAGTTCCTGCTTGCCTACAGCTTCGTCAGACTAGGCCACTGGTCTCAGTCACCTTTCTATTCACATGTCAGATATGGTGCCAGGAACATGGAAGACACTGACTGACAGATGGAAAGCCAGCCCAACCTCACCAACCACATACAGTCTAAGGCTCTGGGAACGCATGAGCACAAACACAGCAGAAAGCAAGGACAGACAGAAAAACGAAAGGGAAAGCTACAACACAACATTTTAAAAAAATCAAATTGAACAGTCAGTATATTTCAACTTCTGACCAAGATGGAGTAACAGGGACTGGACTTACCCTTGTACATAAATAATATTTAAAATAGATACTACATGTGGAAAAAAAAAAAAAACTGTCTTAAGAGCTCAAACGCCAAGTAATGAACAACAACGAACTCTGAGAGACCGGACAAAGAGTGGTGACACCAGCTACCACCCCAACTCCCTGCCGCAGAAGACTGCCAGCTCCAGGCAGGCAGAAGAAATACGATAGGAACACAGTGGTCTCGTACAGTAGGGAAAACAGCTTGAAGCACTATAAGATCAAGAGGCTAAAACTGCAAGGATGAGTAGCAGATGAGAGAAGGCTGAAAAGTAACATTACCCCTGAGATCTGCAGTCTTCAGCTGAGACCTGATCAGCTTAAGAAAACAACTGAAGGCCAGTAAAAGAATCATTCCACCAAATTACAGGGTACAATACCCAGAGCTCACAAAAGCAGAGCAAAAAACAATCTCATACTACATCGAGCACTGGTTAGAGTGCTCAGAAGGGTTTTGCCTTAGTAGTGGGGAAAAATTAGACTAGACTAAATGCTGCTCTGGTCCTGCCTAACAAACCTTAACAGCACCATCCGCATGGACCAAACTACTTCCAAGGTACTTAGTTGTGTCCTAGAATGACAGACTAACATATTTATAGAACACAAAAATATCTACAACACAACAGGGTAAAATTCACAACTGGAATTTAATTCATAAATAATAGGCCTGAGTAAAAATCAGGAAAAGATAACCCATAATGAGAAGAGAAATTACAAAAATGACAGGATTATTGGTAAAGTACATCAAATCAGACAAAGTAGATATCAGAATTAAAAAATAAGAGAATATTAAAGAATTCCATTAACAGGATACTAACAGAATAATAGAGGGTCATTTCATTTGCAATGGCTGGGCTTCCCTGGTAGCTCAGATGGTAAAGAACCTGCCTGCAATGCAGGAGACCTGGGTTCAATCCCTGGATCGGGAAGATCCCCTGGAGAAGGGAATAATAACCCACTCTAGTATTCTTGTCTGGGGAATTCCACAGATAGACCACAGGGTTGCAAAGAGTAGGACAGGCCTGAGCAACGAACACTTTCACTTTCTTTCAGAGGGTCATTTCATTTGCAATGGTCATCATAACACCAGATCATTTCATCAAGAGGTCATAATTATCCTAATTGTTTCTGAAAGAATAGTAGAGCTTTAAAATATACAAAAGAAAACCTGAAACAAAACAAGAAATACATAAATCCACAATTACAAGCAGATTTCAACACTTTCCTTTCAATAATTGATAAAGAAAGGAGATGGAAAATCAGTAAAGATATAGAATATTTGACCATGAACAGAACAACAGTTGAATACACATTTACAAAGACAGTGCATACTATGGACCAAAAACCAAGCTGTGATAAATTTAGTAGATTCAAATCATATAAAGTTTGTGCACATGCTCAGTCGTGTCTGACTCTTTGTGACCCCATGGACTGTAGCCTGCAAAGCTCCTCTGTTCACAGAATGCTCCAGGCAAGAGCACTGGAGCAGGTTACCATTTCCTTCGCCAGGAATCTCCCTGAGCCAGGGACTGAGCCCACGTCTCGGTAAGCAGCTTCTTTATTAGTAGAGCCATCAGGAAAGCCCCATAAAGGCATATTCTCTGACAACAATGGAATTAAATTAGAAATCAGTAACACATTTTCTTCATTCCCAATATATGAAAATGAAACAGTACACTTATAAGAAACCCATGGGTCTGAGAAAAAAATGTTAGGTATTTTGAACTGAATACAAATAAAACCAGAACATAAAAAAATTGTGGAGTGCAGTTAAATTAGTGCTAAGAAGGAAATTCTAGCAATAAACACCTACATTAGTGGGAAACAGAAAAAGTCTATCAAAAATTCAGCTTCCACTTGAAAAAGTCAGGAAAAAATAACAGCAAATTAAACCCAAAGTAAGCAAAAGAAAAGAAATAAAATCAAAGTAAAAATCAATGACAGAGAAAACCAAGAAAGAGAGAAGAAAATAATCAATGACAAAAGATTGGTTCTTTTAAAAGACAGATACAATGTATAAGTCTCTAATCAGACTCATTAGGGAAAAAAGAGAAAATACACAAATTATGAAAACCAAGAATGATATAAGTATCAATATCAGCAGAGAAAAAGCATCACAATGGATTACACAGAGTGTAGTAATAAGAATACTACGAACAATAATAATAATGATAGTAAAAAGAATAATAAGGGAATACTATCTAGCCCTGGTGGGCTACAGTCTATGGGCTCACAAAGACTTGGACACCATTGAGCGATTAAGCACATTACATATAACTTCATATCACTAAATTGCACAATTCTTTCTGGTGGACAGATTATTTGAAAGACACAAACTACCAAAGCCCCCTCAAGAAGAAACATAACATGAATGGCATTATACTTATTAGAGAAACCAAATCAATAGTTTAACTCTTCCTATAAAGTCAACTCCAGGGCCAGGTGACTCCACTGGTGAATGCTACAAATATTTAAAGAAGAAACAGTACTAATGCTATACAAACTCTTCCAGAATACTTAAGAGGAGGAAATACTTGCCAACTTATTCTATTTCCCTATCCATATATTAAAACTAGACAAAAGCATTATGAGACAAGAAAATCCACGGGGCAGTCTCACTTAAATGTTTATATAATTTATTTGTCTTGAGACATTAAGGATGTTCTGTACAATAAGTAGACTCAAACTACCAAAAGAAGTTTTCCCACTCCTGTGCTTTCACAAATTATCCCTAAATGTATCCAACCACTCCCAACATTTCTCAAGAATGTCTACAACAACTTCCTTTTGTAATGCATTCCAATTTGACTTTCTTTGGATTTTACCAGAGTGGCTGAATTCTCAGCCTTCTCATTTTACACTGAGGGATTTCATCCATAACTACTGCTACTAACACCAAAGTTAACAGAGGTGCAAGAATAGACTGATAAGGCATTAGACATGATTAACTCTACATGGTAATATTTCAGGTATAACCTAAATCAAATCCCATACAATTAAATAGTGAAAGTGACAAATAGATTCACAGGATTAGATTGATAGAGTGCCTAAAGAACTATGGATGGAGGTTCGTGACATTTTATAGGAGACAGGGATCAAGACCATCCCCAAGAGAAAGAAATGTAAAAAGTCAAAATGGTTGTATGAGGAGGCCTTACAAACAGCTGAGAAAAGAAGAGAAGTGAAAGGCAAAGGAGAAAAGGAAAGATCTACCCATTTGAATGCAGAGTTCCAAAGATTAGCAAAGAGATAAGAAAGCCTTCCTCACTGATCAATGCAAAAAAATAGAGGAAAACAACAGAATGGGAAAGACTAGAGATCTCTTCAAGAAAATTAAGAGATACCAAGGGAACATTTCATGCAAAGATGGGCATGATAAAGGACAGAAATGGTATGGACCTAACAGAAACAGAAGATAGTAAGAAGAGGTGGCAAGAATACACAGAAGAACTGTACAAAAAAGATCTTCACGACCAAGATAATCACGATGGTGTGATCACTGACCTAGAGCCAGACATCCTGGAATATGAAGTCAAGTGGGCCTTAGGAAGCATCACTACAAACAAGCTAGTGGAGGTGATGGAATTCCAGTTGAGCTATTTCAAATCCTAAAAGATGATGCTGTCAAAGTGCTGCATTCAACATGCTAGCAAATTGGGAAAACTCAGTAGTGGCCACAGGACTGGAAAAGGTCATTTTTCACTCCAATCCCAAAGAAAGGCAATGCGAAAGAATGTCCAAACTACTGCACAATTGCACTCATCTCACAAGCTAGCAAAGTAATGCTCAAAATTCTCCAAGCCAGAACTGTGAACTCCAAGCGTGAACTGTGACCTTCCAGATGTCCAAGTGGAATTAGAAGAGGCAGAGGAACCAGAGACTAAATTGCCAACATCCACTGGCTCATCAAAAAGCAAGAGAGTTCCAGAAAAACATCTATTTCTGATTTATTGACTATGCTAACAAAAAAAGCCTTTGGCTGTGTTCAGCAAACTTCAGTTCAGTGGCTCAGTCGTGTCCAACTCTTTGTGACCCCATGGACTGCAACACGCCAGGTCTCCTTGTCAAACACCAACTTCTGCAGTTTAATCAAACTCATGTCCATCGAGTCAGTGATGCCATCGAGCCATCTCCATCCTCTGTCATCCCCTTCTCCTCCTGCCTTCAATCTTTCCCAGCATCAGGGTCTTTTCAAATGAGTCAGCTCTTTGCATCAAGTGGCCAAAGTACTGGAGCTTCAGCTTCAACATCAGTCCTTCCAATGAACACTCAGGACTGATCTCCTTTAGAATGGACTGGCTGGATATCCTTGCAGTACAATGTACTCTCAAGAGTCTTCTCCAACACTACAGTTCAAAAGCATCAATTCTTCAGTACTCAACTTTCCTTATAGTTCAACTCTCACATCCATACATGACTACTGGAAAAACCACAGCCTTGACTAGACAGACCTTTTTTAGCAAAGTAATGTCTCTGCTTTTTAATATGCTGTCTAGGCTGGTCATAACTTTCCTTCCAAGGAGTAAGCGTCTTTTAATTTCATGGCTATAGTCACCATCTGCAGTGATAATGGAGCCCAAAAAGATAAAGTCTGCCACTGTTTCCATTGTTTCCCCATCTATTTGCCATGAAGTGATGGGACCAGATGATATGATCTTAGTTTTCTGAATGGTGAGCTTTAAGCCAACTTTTTCACTCTCCTGTTTCACTTTCATCAAGAGGCTCTTCAGTTCTTCTTCGCTTTCTTCCATAAGGGTGGTGTCATCTGTATATCTGAGGTTATTGTATTTCTCCCAGTAATCTTGATTCTAGCTTGTGCTTCATTTGACTATGTGGATCACAAGAAACTATGGAAAATTCTGAAAGAAATGGGAATACCAGACCACCTGACCTGCCTCCAGAGAAATCTGTATGCAGATCAGGAAGCAACAGTTAGAACTGGACGTGGAACAACAGACTGGTTCCAAATAGGAAAAGGAGTACGTCCAGGCTGTATGCTGTCACCCTGCTTATTTAACTTATATGCAGAAGCACAAGCTGGAATCAAGATTGCTGGGGGGAAATATCAGTAACCTCAGATATGCAGATGACACCACCATAACGGTGGCCTCTTGGAAGAAAGTGAGGCAGAACTAAAGAGCGTCTTGATGAAAGTGAAACAGGAGAGTGAAAAAGTTGGCTTAAAACTCAACATTCAGAAAACTAAGATCATATCATCTGGTCCCATCACTTCATGGCAAATACATGGGGAAACAATGGAAACAGTGACAGACTTTTTTGGGCTCCAAAATCACTGCAGATGGTGAATGCAGCCATGAAATTAAAAGATGCTTGCTCCTTGGAAGAAAAGCTATGACCAACCTAGACAGCATATTAAAAAGCAGAGACATTACTTTGCCAACAAAGGTCTATCCAGTCAAAGCTATGGTTTTTCCAGAAGTCATGTATGGATATGAGAGTTGGACTGTAAAGCAAGTTGAGTGCCAAAGAATTGATGCTTTTGAACTGTGGTGTTGGAGAAGACTCTTGAGAGCCCCTTGGACTGCAAGGAGATCAAACCAGTCCATCCTAAAGGAAATCAGTCCTGAGTGTTCATTGGAAGGACTGATGCTGAAGCTGAAACTCCAATACTTTGGTCACCTGATGCAAAGAACCAACTCATTGGAAAAGACCCTGATGCTGGGAAACATTGAAGGTGGGAGGAGAAGGGGACAACAGAAGATGAGATGTTTGGGTGGTATCACCAACTTGATGGACAGGAGTTTGAGCAAGCTTCAGGAGTTGGTGATGGACAGGGAGGCCTGGCACGCTGCACTCCATAAGGTCACAAAGAGTCGGACACAAATGAGCACCTGAACTGCACTTCTACATGGAAAGGATAGTTTTGGACTCATATTGAACCACTTACTAGATTAGGTACCTTCACAACAACGTCTTCTAAATTCTCAAATTCAACATATCAAGAAATGAATTCATTCTTCACTCACCTCAAGAGCTACTGTTAATCCATTATAGATTATTTTACTAAAGGAAATCACAAAAGCCACACAAAAGTCTGAGTCATCCTAATCCCTCATCTCTCAGTCAACAAGTTCAGTAGATTCTATCCTCCTGGCACTTACATTCACCTGCTTTAATGTCCACTGAAATCTACTTTAAGTCAAGTCTTCATCATATTTGGAGTATTTTCAGACATCTCATGTTGCAACCATGTCAGACAACATATAGTTCAGCCATACTATGGTGTGGTAGTATCTGAAAAGCAAAATCTTACTGAGCTTTGTGGAGGAGATGGTGAGGCTACTTGTATTAGAGGAGTACAGACAGTAACGGCAACAACAGCAACCCATACAATTAAATGAAAGCTTGTCCTAGGCCAGGACCTATGCTAATTGCTTTATTTCAATTACTTTTGAAACTGACACTATGAAATATATATAATTTTCACCATTTTGTAAATGAGGAAACAGTTTTGAGCAGTTAGATGAATTGATCAAAATCACGTCACTACTGAGCAGGACAGCCAAGTCTATCAGGCATCTAGCTCTGTGCTCTCAGACGCTACCCAGTACTTCCTCTGTGGTGAAAGGGCAAGCCAAGGTTCTGTAAAACCTCCTGACTCCCCAGGCAGATGCAACCATTCTCTGTTCTCTGCTATCACGGGCCTAGCACAAATTCCATTTATTTGTATCCTTTATCAGACAGTAACCTTCCTTAGGTACACATACCTATTATTTATTCTTATAAACTTGGAGTATCTAGTACACTATATAACTGAATACATGATGAGATTAATGAGTAAATGATGAGATTAACTATTTCTTCTGAAAACTACTCTTCATTTCCCACTCCATGCTTCTACAATTAGTTTCAAAACCAATCAGAAAAGAGATCTCTAGACTTGGCAAAACCAGTGAATGAACTCTGTGTCTCAGCTCCTATTAAGGGCATTCAGTCCGGCCTTAATCAAGGTTAGTAAAATTTATTGTTTGCAGAGAGGACGGTTAAAATAACCTCTCTTAAATACTAAGAAATTGAGAATTTATTTGGTTCACTTAGGAATGTATTATAAGAACAAAAAGTGGACACTTTTCTAGAAATTGAAAAAAAAAACAATCTTATAAAAGTATCATTGCCCTACCCTGAGTTAGCAGTACCTAAACAGGAAATATAAGCTTTCCAATACCTCACTTCCCCCAAAAAATTCTGAATACATATGTAACATTAATTTTCTATATTATCTAAAAACACTCAATTTGCCACAGAAGATAAGGGAAAAAATGGGATAGATGGAGATCAAAAGAAACATTAAACACTGAGAGTAAGATAGTAACTTATGAGATATAGGCAAAATTCATAGGCTGTCTTAAGTAGACATAATGAATAAGGAAGTAGCTTGTGAGAGACACATTGTTTAAGTGCTAAATATGTACAGTAAATTTAAAGTTAGATATGTTAGAGACAAAGTAGATGAATATATGATAGAATACAGAAGAGTGTTACAGATAGAAAGCAACTGGGGAACCAAGTCATAGAGTATAATCATGACAACTTTGTTTTGAATGCTGACATTTCTGCAGGAGTTGAGAGCGAGGCAAAACTGCTCTTTTGTATCAGACATTCTTTGGAAGGATGTTTGTACAGAGAACAGCCCTGGAAGAGACAGAGAGTGTCTTACTTCAGAGCAAAGGGCAAGTCTGTTTACTACCCAGTATAATAAAGATAATGATGACCTTTGGGGCAAAGGCCAGACTTCACTGCCCACTGTAAACATTTCGGGTTCCTAAAGATACAGGCGGATCAGCAGGGATGTAAACTCACTGGGTACACAGCATGTGTCTGGGTTTCTTGGCTGAGTCTGCTCAGACTGCCATCATATAGTACCGCAGACTGGGTGGCTTATGCCTCAGAAATAAATTTCTCACATTTCTGGAAGCTGGGAGATCCAAGGTCAAGGTGCCTGACGATTTAGTTCCTAGTAAGAGCTCTCTTCCTTGCATGTAGATGGCTACTTTCTCACAGAATCTTCACATGGTAAAGAGAAAGATCTCTCTTTCTTTTAAGTCCTATCACATTAGGGAACCAACCTCATGAACTCTTTAAAACTTAATTACCCCCTAAAGATAGATACAGTCACAACTGGGGTGGAGGGTTTAGGGTTTCAATACACAAATGAAGAAGGACACAATTCAGTCCATAGCAACTCTCCATATCACCTTGAGAAACCTGGGATTAAGGGGAACAGACATTAATATGATGCTTATTCTCTTCATCGTGTTGTAATAAAGGTCTTTGCATCGGACCCAGGAGTCTCGTGTCTTCTGCCAACATTCAGGAAATTTTGGCAAGTTAAACTGTTACCTTGCAAGTAAGGTAAAATTTCATATCTGATAGTTTTTGACACTCTGGAAGACAATTATCAGGCTTAAATGTGAAAAGGAGCTATAACATACTTTGCTGACAGGAATGCAAAGAAAAGTATATATTGCCAATGAAAAGATGAAATGTAAACCCCCTTCGGAAAGTAGTCTTATATTATTTACCAAAAATAAAGATAGCTACATTGTTTATAGCGATATAAACAAAAATGGTAGACGAGACTACAAAATCCAATGTATGTCATTAAGAAAATAATGAAAAATTATGATACGTCTTCTTCTTCAGTTATTGAAGACAATGAATTAATCCTGTATCAGCTTGACTTGCTGGATATTTAGCATCAAAATATAGTGGAGTGAGAAAAACAACATACCAAAAAGCATAAATAATAGGATTTCATTTTGGGAAATGAATAAAAAATTCACAAACAAAAATTTGTATGAAAATAGAGAAAAATATGAAAGGATATGTGCTAGACTGTTAATATATGTTAGGTATGCGGGGGTGAGACTCTGTGGGGAAGGAAATGGGAGTGAGGAGACCCAAGAAAAGAGGGGGAAGCATGCATAAAAGTAAAACACACATGCAACAGAAACTACCACTGAGCTGAATATATTTATAATATATAACTGTGTGGTATGCATAAAGATTCCTTACCATATGAATAAGAAAAGGCATGCCTCCACGTTTTTATGCTGACTTTGTTATCAGTTTTTGTATACTGTCATGGAGGACAAGAATGATTTTCTTTTCTTTCCTTTCTTTCAGAAGTTTTCAAGGTTCAACTTATTTTCTTTTTTTCTCCTCAAGTTTCCAAAATTCTTTCTATAGATTCTTCAGGACTAACCTTCCTTTCTCCTCACTGTCTTTAAAGGTAAGACTACAATTCCTTTCCATTTTAAATGCTTTACTCCTGATTTCTGTCTATTACCAAAGGTTCAGGATGGTGTCCTTCACAATCTTAGAATGGAGACTTGACTTAGAAAAGGGAACTGAAGACTAACATGGACTTCACTTATCATCTTAGAGATCACCAAACCGCTTTTCTTACCCATATATTTGTAACCTCTATATGCCTGTTGTAACAATGAGAGTAGAACAGGAATTTACTGAGGTTCAGTGAGTATATTTTATTTCTGAGGATCAACAGCCTTAAAAACCTATCTATTTGACCTCTACTGGAAGCATTAATTGTATAATTTCTTTATACGTTTTTATGTTAATATGAATCTACATTCATATTAACCTTTCTTGGCAAAATTTCTCCTGTGGGTTATTTTGCTTCATTCATAATTTATATCAAAAACAATCTATAAATGAAAGTAAACTAATTCCATATAATATAACCTTCAATGCTCAAAGCCCCCATATATAAGACGCAAAAGAAGAGAAAACACTCAGGGACTGAAATCAATCACTATTTTTGTAAATAACAATTTATTAAGGTATTACTCACATATGGTAAAATACACTAATAATAGGTAAATATAGTTTGATGAGTTTTAATAAATTTACATATCTATATTATCATCACCCTCTCCAGAAAGTGGGCATAGAGAGACCATACCTCAACATAATAAAGGCCATATATGACAAACTCATAGCCAACATCATACTCAATGGTGAAAAGTTTGAAAGCACTTCCCGTAGCATCAGGAACAAGAAAAGGATGCCTACTCTTTCAATTTTTTTTCTTTTAAGTGGCAAAAGTGAGCATCCTTTTCTAAGAAAAGGAATTTTGGAAGTCCAAGTCAAAGCAATCGGATAAGAAAAAGCGAAAAAAGGGAACCAAACTGAAAAGGAAGAAGTAAAACAGTCACTACTCGCAAATGACATGATGCGATACATAGAAAATTTTAAAAACTAATTGGTTGATAGTGTTTATCCAGTCTCTTACATAGTTACTGACTTTATAGCTATTGTTCTATCAATTACAGAGAGAGAAATTTTAAAACCTCCTGCTATAAACTGAGAAATCAGTTCTCCCTTTAATTCCTTCAGCTTTTGCTTCCTATTTTACTATCTCTACTACTTGATGCTACGTCAGTTTTCTATTGCTGTTATAACAAAGGACAACAAACAGTGCCTTAAAACATTCAACAGCATCTTACAGTCTGGGAGGTGCCAATTCTGAAACAGACCTTAAAAGGCTAAAACAAGTAACACCAGTCTGAGTTTTCATGAATGTCCCCTTTCTATTCCAGGATTCAACTAAAAATTACCACACTGTATTTAGTTTTCTCCTCGGTCATCTTTGGTCTGTGACAGTTTCTCAGTCTTGCCTTGGTCTTCATAACCTTAATAATTTTGAAGAGAATTGGCCAGAAATTCTGTAAACTGTTCAGAATCCGGCTTTTTCTGTTGTTTTCTCATGATTATAATGGGGTTATGGGGTTTTGTTACTAATTTATTAAGAAGAGGTAGCAAAAATACACAGAAGAACTGGACAAAAAAGATCTTCACGACCCAGATAATCATGATGGTGTGATCACTCACCTAGAGCCAGACATCCTGGAATGTGAAGTCCAGTGGGCCTTAGAAAGCATCACTATGAACAAAGCTAGTGGAGGTGATGGAATTCCAGTTGAGCTTTTCAAATCCTGAAAGATGATGTTGTGAAAGTGCTGCACTCAATATGCCAGCAAATTTGGAAAACTCAGCATTGGCCACAGGACTGGAAAAGGTCAGTTTTAATTCCAATCCCAAAGAAAGGCAATGCCAAAGAATGCTCAAACTACTGCACAATTGCACTCATCTCACATGCTAGTAAAGTAATGCTCAAAATTCTCCAAGGCAGGCTTCAGCCTTGGAGAATACGTGAACCATGAACTTCCAGATGTTCAAGCTGGTTTTAGAAAAGGCAGAAGAACCAGAGATCAAATTGCCAACATCTGCTGGATCATCAAAAAAGCAAGCAAGTTCCAGAAAAACATCTATTTCTGCTTTACTGACTATGCCAAAGCCTTTGACTGTGTGGATCACAATAAACTGTGGGAAATTCTGAAAGAGATGGGAATACTAGACTACCTGACCTGCCTCTTGATAAATCTGTATGCAGATTAGGAAGCAACAGTTAGAACTAGACATGGAACAACATAATGGTGCCAAATAGGAAAAGGAGTACATCAAGGCTGTATATTGTCACCCTGCTTATTTAACTTATATGCAGAGTACATCATGAGAAAGACTGGGCTGGAAGAAGCACAAGCTGGAATCAAGATTGCCGGAAGAAATATCAATAACTTCAGATATGCAGATGACACCACCGTTATGGCAGAAAGTGAAGAGGAACTAAAAAGCCTCTTGATGAAAGTGAAAGAGGAGAGTGAAAAAGTTGGCTTAAAGCTCAAATTCAGAAAACTAAGATCATGGCATCCGGTCCCATCACTTCATGGGAAAGAGATGCGGAAGCAGTGGAAACAGTGTCAGACTTTATTTTTTGGGGCTCCAAAATCATGGCAGATGGTGATTGCAGTCATGAAATTAAAAGATGCTTACTCCTTGGAGGAAAGTTATGACCAACCTAGACAGTATATTAAAAAGCAGAGACATTACTTTGCCAACAAAGGTCTGTCTAGTCAAGGCTATGGTTTTTCCAGTGGTCATGTATGGATGTGAGAGTTGGACTATGAAGAAAGCTGAGCGCCAAAGAATTGATGCTTTTGAACTGTGGTGTTGGAGAAGACTCTTGAGAGTCCCTTGGACTGCAAGGAGATCCAACCAGTCCATCCTAAAGGAGATCAGTCCTGGGTGTTCATCGGAAGGGCTAATCCTGAAGCTGAAACTCCAATACTTTGGCCACCTGATGCCAAGAGCTGACTCATTGGAAAAGACCCTGATGCTGGAAGAGATTGGGGGCAGGAGGAAAAGGGGACAACAGAGGATGAGATGGCTGGATGGCATTACCAACTCAATGGACATGGGTGTGGGTGGACTCCAGGAGTTGATGATGGACAGGGAGGCCAGGCGTGGTGCGGTTCATGGGGTCACAAAGAGTCGGACATGACTGAGCAACTGAAATGAACTGAACTAACAAGCCCTTTGAGTCACATTATATGAGGCATTCATGTGATATTCACATGACATCACTGATTAACAGTAACCTTCAGAAGCTGGCTAAAGTAACATTTGGCAGGTTTTTCCATTGTAAAGTTACTATTATTTCCTTCCCTTGATCTATTCTTTGGAAGCTGTTACTAAGTCTAGTCCACCCCTGGAAAGAGGTAGGTAAAGTGAAAATAAGCTTCATCGTCTGAAGTTGGTAGTATTTATCTATTTTTCCACAATATATACGAGATTTCTTAATTCCATAATCTCTATAATTTCTGGAACCCTTGCTACTAAATAATTTTCCTCCTAAAATCACATCTTCTGCTTCTTGGTATGTCTTATAATTTTTTTTTCTATACTGAATATTATGGACTCACAATTATTTTGCCTAGATTTTGCTGTCTTTCTTTAGAGACGGTGAAATTTTATTCTGGCAGAGAGTTACTTTACTTGTGGATCAGATGGATCCTTTTCAGGTTTGTTTATACTCTGTTAAGACAAGTACAGAATAGTATTTATTACCCGCAGACAGAGCAGATCAGTCTCCTATGAGCTGCTTATACTCAGTAGTAAAACAGAATACTTGGAGCAGAAAAGGAGTAGCATACAATAAGACCACTAACAATCCAAACTAACTTCTTTTGCTGACACTACTTTTCAGCAAGACAATTAGACTCCATACTTCCCTCCACAGAAATTAATCCCTGGACATCTTCCAATGTTTATTTCAACACAAGTTTACCTCAATAAGCGTGAAGGCTGGAATGCACATGGGTGGTACACCCAGTCTAACTCAAACCTTGGAGCTTGAGGGGATCACCCAAGATCAGTACACATAAGAACTGATTTTACTCTGCTTAATTCAATGGAAAATAAACTTGACTGGCATTTTGTACATTTATCAATAACAAGGGCTTTGCTTCTGAAACTTGATATTATATTTATCAAGGACTTCTACAGTTGCAGTTATACACTTCACTGATGAAGTAGCAGTATGAGTACGTTTTGTACTTAGACTAAAGTCAATAGTCCCTTCAACCTACAAATGTAGTGTATTTCAAAACACAGGCCATATACTAGCAATTAGTCCCATCAAAGCAATGTTATAAATTTAGTTCAATTCATAGGCTAACTCACAAAGTACTATTTTGCAAGAACAGTGACTGAATCACATAAAAACTCTCAACTCTAATTCATCTAAGGCCACTCTTTTGATTTCAAAAGCTTTCTTTTGATTTCAAATCCAAAACTTGAAAAATAATTTTTATAGAGAATAATGACAATTAAAATTTTCTAAGTAAAGAATAGCCTATGCATATCTTGATGCTTGTTCACAAAGTTCAGGATCTCATTAATACATTTTCCAATTACGTAGGTCCAATTCTAATACGGGTAAATTTCTTTTCAAGTATACACTACTGAAAATAGACTATATACAACTTTTTCCTATTAATGTTTTTACATCATTAAAAAAACTACAAAGTGAGCATCAAAAAGTGTTTCTCATATTCTGCACACTTGGGAAACAACAAAATATTACTATACACTGTTTCTAGGCAGCAGCTGAAATAGTCTGGTGGGTCCTTTTTTTCTCAAGAGAACACATTTTTGTTTAATAGTTTTTCAGTTATGTTCTTTTTTCCCATAGTCCCAAAGATTCATTACTTTGATGACCAATTTATCAGAGACTCAAGTTCAATCTATAATATCCAATGAGATAGCAAATAACTCAGCCTCAGTGACGGTGTGTGTGAAAATGGGCTGTGTCCTAGATGAATGGTGATCTGCCTTTGACATAGATTATCATTCAAACTAACCGCAGATCTCTACAACAAACACAAGGAAATACAAGTTCACTTTAGCTGATGTTCCAGTTTTTACTGTAGATTCCTTTTAGATAGTCACAATATTATATTAAAAAAAAACACAGTGCAGGCTTGAAACACTTAAGATTCAGTAATACAATGATAAAGACATTTTGTAAGTTTAAAAAAAACTCCAACTATTAAACATATACCTACAAATGACTTCTCTTTTACATCAGAGCATCTTCTAAATCCCTGCTATTTCAGACAAATTTAAAAGTGTATCAACTATATTATGCTAAGGTTGCAGACAAGAAAAGCAATTACAGATATACATCTTTTCCATATTCAAATAAGCTTTTTTTGTGCTCCTTTCAAAGTTCTGTTCTCTCCCAGTTTGTCTTGCTACTAGAAAAAAGAAGGAAATATTAGTCAAAGAGAGGGGCTGGCTGGCTACCTGGACAACTCCTTACAGGATAGTATTACCTTGGTCCAGACTTAACTCACTAAACTTACAGGTTCAGAAACAAAACCTATATTTGCTGGGAATAGATTAATATTAACCAAGTACAGAAAGATCAAAAGATAGAAAAATGATTTTTTAAAATGTATAGAAAGGACAATTGCTGATCAGAAGACTAGATATACACTACATTATTTACCTACTAGAAAAAAAAAGAAGACTGATCAAATTTAGAATGACAGTTTACTAATTTAATATAAGAAATATAATAGCTCTCTTCTGGTTAATCCTGGCAAAGTGACCATAAATTCATCTCTTCTCTTGCCCTATGATAGACTTTACAGATTAGATCACTCAACCTCCTTTGCAACACTCTTCTGTATCTTCCTACTAGAGAGGTCTCTCTCCCTTCATAATGCCCTCTCTTACAGATACTGCGTTTTAGTCTTATTTAATGAGACACATAAAGAAACTTGTAAAGGCAGACAAACTGTAGAAAAACTATAATTCTCTCAATAAAGATGTGCTATTGGGCTTCCGTGGTGGCTCAGATGGTAAAGTATGCGCCTGCAATGTGGAAGACCTGGGTTTAATCGCTGGGTTGGGAAGATCCCCTGGGGCAGGGCATGGCAACCCACTCCAGCATTCTTGCCTGGAGAATCCCCATGGACAGAGGAGCCTGACAGGCTACAGTCCATGGGGTTGTAAAGAGTCGGACACAACTGAGCGACTAAGCACACTGTGCCTTTACTCTTTTCTGTTTTAGCTCTTCTTTTAAGACTTTCCAGTATGAACATCTTCAGACATACTCAAAAATAGATTTAATCTATGTATGTCATACAATTCCAGGAAGTTTGCCAATTTTGTGTCCTCTCCCTTCTATGTGAATTATTTCTTTAGAGAGTATTTTTCTTTGGGGGTGATTTAATTAACACAAGCATGATGTCATTTTACACATAAAGCAAAAGTAACAATTCTTAACATTCAGTTCAGTTCAGTTGCTCAGTCGAGTCCAACTCTTTGCGACCCCATGAATTGCAGCACGCCAGGCCTCCCTGTCCATCACCAACTCCCGGAGTTCACTCAGACTCACGTCCATCGAGTCAGTGATGCCATCCAGCCATCTCATCCTCTGGCGTCCCCGTCTCCTCCTGCCCCCAATCCCTCCCAGCATCAGAGTCTTTTCCAATGAGTCAACTCTTCGCATGAGGTGGCCAAAATATTGGAGTTTCAGCCTCAGCATCAGTCCTTCCAATGAACAACCAGGACTGATCTCCTTTAGGATGGACTGGTTGGATCTCCTTGCAGTCCAAGGGACTCTTAAGAGTCTTCTCCAACACCACAGTTCAAAAGCATCAATTCTTCGGCGCTTAGCTTTCTTCACAGTCCAACTCTCACATCCATACATGACCACTGGAAAAACCATAGCCTTGACTAGACGGACCTTTGTTGGCAAAGTAATGTCTCTGCTTTTGAATATGCTATCTAGGTTGGTCATAACTTTCCTCCAAGGAGTAAGCGTCTTTTAATTTCACGGCTGCAATCACCATCTGCAGTAATTTTGGAGCCCAAAATAATAAAGTCTGACACTGTTTCCACTGTTTCCCCATCTATTTCCCATTAAGTAATAGGACCAGATGCCATGATCTTAGTTTTCTGAATGTTGAGCTCTAAGCCAACTTTTTCACTCTCCTCTTTCACTTTCACCAAGAGGCTTTTTAGTTCCTCTTCACTTTCTGCCATAACGGTGGTGTCATCTGCATATCTGAAGTTATTGATATTTCTCCCGGCAATCTTGATCCCAGCTTGTGTTTCTTCCAGCCCAGCATTTCTCATGATGTACTGTACATATAAGTTAAATAAGCAGGGTGACAACATACATTACCAATATAAAAAAGTCCCCAGATTATCTTAAAAAATGCCCCTTTTCCCCTTTAACTGCTTCCAAACAGTAATGTTGTGAAGTCCACATATTATAGCTGGTTGATATGCTTTTCATATTTTTATTCAATAAAAATCTTCCCTCTCTGTATTTGTTGTTGTTGGTCAGGCACTAAGTCATGTCCAACTCTTTGCAACCCCATGGACTGCAGCAAACCAGGCTTCCCTGTCCTCCACCATCTCCCAGAGTTTGCTGAAGTTTATGTCCATTGACTCAGTGATGCCATACAATCATGTCATCCTGTGCCATCACCTTCTCCTCCTGCCTTCAATCTTTCCCAGCATCAGGATCTTTTCCAATGAGTCGGCTCTTCACGTCAGGTGGCCAAGTATTGGAGCTTCAGCTTGAGCATCAGTCCTTCCAATGAATATTCACGGATGATTTACTTTAGGATAGATTGGTTTGATCTTCTTGCAGTCCAAGGGACTCTCAAGAGTCTTCTCCAGCACCACAATTCGAAAGCATCAATTCTTTGGTGCTCAGCCTTATATGGTCCAACTCTCACAACCGTACATGACTCCTGGAAAAACAACTTTGACTAGGCAAACCATTCTCGGCAAAGTGATGTTTCTTCTTTTTAATACGCTGTCTAGTTTGTCATAGGTTTTCTTCCAAGGAGCAAGCAACTTTTAATTTCATGGCTCCAGTCACCATCTGCAGTGATTTTGGAGCCAAGAAAATAAAGTCTTTCGTTGTTTCCATTGTTTCCCCCATCTATTTGCCATGAAGTGATGGGACCAGATGCCATTATCTTCATTTTTTGAATGTTGAGTTTTAATCCAGATTTTTCACTCTCTTCTTTCACCCTCATCAAGAGGATCTTTAATTCCTCTTCACTTTCTGCCATTAAAGTAGTAGCATCTGCATATATGAGGTTATTGATATTTCTGCCGGCAATCTTGATTCCAGTTTGTGAGTCATACAGCCCGGCATTTCACATGATGTACTCTGCATAGAAGTTAAATAACAGTATAAAGCCTTGATGTACTCCTCTCCCAGTTTTGAACCAGTCTATTGTTTCATGTCTGGTTCTAACTGATGCTTCTTGTCCCATATACATGTTTCTAAATAGACAGGTAAGGTGGTCTGATATTCCCAACTCTTTAAGAATTTTCCACAGTATGTTGTGATCCACAGAGTCAAAGCTTTAGCATAGTCAAGGAAGCAGAAGTAGATGTTTTTCTGGAATTTTCTTCCTTTTTCTGTGATCCAATGAATGTTGGCAACTTGATCTTTTCCCCAAATTATGAATTTGCTGACTGTTTCTTCATGGTATCATTTAATTTGTTCCTCTATTCCCTAGTCTGGAGTCAGTCATTTAAAGTAAATAATAAAAAAAGAACTGAGAAAGGTCCCAGGATTTTCCAAAAAGAAACAAAATCATATTCAAAAGAAAAGTAATAAGAACCAGCACATTTTCAACAACAGCAGTGAAAGAGTACGTAGATTTCAAATTCTGAAGGAAAGTGATAACCTGCAATTCTACAGCCAGTCAAACCATAGTCAAACATGAAGGAAGCCCAGAGATTATCTCAGATATTAAAAAACTCCAGAAAAAAAAATAACATCCTATGAACTTCTTGGTTAGTTATCAGAGGATGAGCCTTCACAAAACAAAAGAGTGGAAAAAACCAAGGAAAAGGAAGAATGAGAGCTTGGAAAGAGAATCCAGTGAAGCGTAAATTCTAAAATGAGAGCTATGAACCAGACCTAAAAACAATCAATCAAGGAGGCCTCCAAAGGGAAGATGACTAAATGTGCTGGAAATGGCCTGTTTACTCTTGGCACCATCCTTGCTCTTCTAAACTCTATTCTGAATAGCAAGGTTATGGAACCTTTGACCAAAACCACTGCTTTGGCCAGGCTTGATGATAATCACTTGCCTGAGTTATCCCACAACAGGAGGTGCTAATAAAGAACACAGTGCTGCAGGCAAAAACTAACCACTCTACCTTTACAGTAATACACATGCTTCTTCCGTAATCTATTTGGAAGTGTATAGGAGGGGCTGAGATGCGGAAGGATACAGGAGGGGCTGAAAGGAGGAAGGAGGCAGCATGTGCTTCCAACCTCTCAGATACCTTCACCCTGGAATCCATCTGGACCCAGAGAGGCACACGTGCCACCAGGAAGATCCTAAGTCGGACTAAACACAGGTCAAGCAAGACGACTGGCCAAAGGTAATGCAGGAACTAACCTCACTGCCACAAAACCTGAGACTGTGAGCCACATGGCAGGCAGTCCTCCTGGGTTCCCTTAATCTGCTGCTCTCCACTGGGTGCCCATTTCCAATAAAGACTTTGCTTTGTCAGCATGTATGTCTCCTCCGACAATTCATTTCTGAATGTTGGATAGGAGTTCACTCTGGAGCCCTGAGAGGGGTCCCCTTATCCTGTAACAAGGGGAACTGAAAACTTGTAAACTGTATTTCCTACATCCCTTGCCAGCAATTTTAGTTTAGAGCCCACAATGAAAGCATTTGTACAAATTTTAGAGGGCAGAAGAAAATGAGAAGCCATTATTTTTCAGGGACCCCAGAGGGCAGAAGCAGTGACTTTTAGGGGCCAAAGACAACCGGTATTAGTAATTGTGATTTATCTGCAATTCCCCTACTGTCACATTCTTAAAACCAGTGATGGTTTTCCAGCAGTTGTGTTAGCCTCTATTTATTAATTTTTTTAAATTATGGAAAATGTTTTCTTAACCTAATTCTGACTAATCTGTATCCATGAGGCAAAATATAGAAATTATAGATCATTTGATAAGCATGATCACATGGTTTTCATCAATGGCCATTATTTACACAGCCATCATATTGTACATTCAATCTCTACTTAATAAGACTTTGATATACCTATATTTGGAGGATAGGAGATGGAGGAAATTGTTTGAGAGAACTATGATGATAGAGAAACACAATCTCATACCACAGAAGGGAAATCTATACATAAGTATTTAAAGTTGATGAGTTTTTTAAAATAGCAGAATGCATCCATTTTTTTGTCTTTTAAGGCAGTAAAGTTAACTTAAGAGGAGTGGGTCAATGGCAAACCACTACTGTTAGGTAATAAAAAGTGTATAAGCAACATTAGGTAGGTGACATCTTACTCTCCAAGAAACAAAAAGTTATAAAATAAAAATAAAACATAGTTGCAAAATAACTGGGACCTTCAGTCCATTTAATAAGACACTATTCCTTTTGTATCTATTTACAGGAGAGGTCAAACTACAGATTGTTTTTCTGGTATGCATCAAATGAAAGAAGTTGAGCAAAATAATCAAAATTTTAATTTCCTTAGCTTATCACAGCCTGACATATCCATGTCTACAGTGGGACCAAACATATATCACCTAGACTCAAGAGTATGGAGGTTGCCTTTTCTATAGAAAGAATATATTGCCATATATCACATATCTAAACACCACATACTATGCCTACAATATGATGGAGAGTTCCAGTGATTCCTTCTGTGACTACTCTGTTTAGGCTTCTGAAACTGTCCAGTTGCCCTACATGGCTGGCTTATTGACATAGGTAGGCTTATGTATCTGTAAAACCAGGGTTTAGATTAAGACTCTCTGATCTGGAAGCCACTCTACCTTTATAGTAACACACATGCTTCTTCTGTAATCTATTTGGTGATCTAAAAGCTAAATTTCCACTGTGTCCAGGAGGTGAATTTTGTATTGTCTAGGAAGATAGTTAACTTGGTGGAAGTGATGACGTCACAGAGATCCATGTAAAACAAACACTAATTATTAGCTCATATTTAAAGTAAGCATTCAGCTTAAGACAGGAGGGCTCTAACAATCAGTACATTTTTTTCTACTTTTTATTATGAACAATTTCAAACATACATCTAAAGCAGGGATAAGAATATAGTGAAATCATATACTCCCAACACCTAGATTTAGTCATTATCCATTTTCACCAATCTTATCTTTGCTATTCCCTAATTTACTTTTCTTTCTAGAGTATTTTAAAAATGAATGCCTTGCATTTCAAACTGCAGAACAAACTATCTTAGCTGATTTTAGCAGTAATTAATATTTGAGTAGATAGTTCCGGCATAAGGAGAAATATATCTTAGGTAATGTAATTTATTCTCTTCATGGCTCATATAAATTCAGAAGATGACTTAAGAGAACTGCCCATCCTCAAGCATGGAACATAAAGGTTACTAGCCCTTCAGGACATCTATTCTCTGCAAAGGTACAAGAGTGTTAAGGAATCAGAAAAGTTTACGGAAAATAAGAGGAGAAAGAAAGTGATCTAAGAAAAGAATCATCAAGGGAATGCGAAAAATATGAATTTTAGAGACAAATACTAAGTTACCCAGGAACGCTGTTTGCCTGAGAAAGATTTAATGACTGTAACAGATATTATCAGGGCCCTGTTCATATCCGGTGGAACTTAAATATCCTCCTGCAGACTTCCAACTACCAGGATCTACATCTCTGTGCCTGAGGGTCCTGTACCTGAGGGGAGTATTGCCTATACTTGGAAACTTAATTGGAATAATTCTCAGAAGTTGGTGCATAAATATCAAAGCTCCCTCAACTCTCAGCAGGGATAGTTCTGTGACAGATTTTTGCACTGTTTCCAAAAATTTCCATAGAATCCCTTCGGCAGCTGGTTTCACAGGTACCCAGCACTGTCTCCCTTTCTCCTCTGTCATTTTCTCACAGGTACCCAGCACTGTCTGCCTTTCTCCTCTGTCATTTTCTCACAGGTACCCAGCACCGTCTCCCTTTCTCCTCTATCATTTTCTCACAGGTACCCAGCCCTGCCTCCCTTTCTCCTCTATCATTTTCTCACAGGTACCCAGCACCGTCTCCCTTTCTCCTCTATCATTTTCTCACAGGTACCCAGCCCTGCCTCCCTTTCTCCTCTATCATTTTCTCACAGGTACCCAGCACTGTCTCCCTTTCTCCTCTATCATTTTCTCACAGGTACCCAGCACTGTCTCCCTTTCTCCTCTGTCATTTTCCAAGTCTCCTACTGGTGTCACCGGAATTTCCCAAACTACTTGAATTTGATCCTTTGTCTCAGCATTTCAATCTGCGGAAACCTGAACTAAGACAAGTTACTAAACAAGATACACTTCTTGCTTTTAGATTTTAGATGAGCCAGAAAAGAGAAAGACCCTGTGGCAGATGCTTTACATGCTTACCTTACATTAGCATTATCAGGATTTAGTGAGATGATTACATACATTACATCTCACTAAATCCTGATAACGCTAATATAAGGCAAGCATTACAGATAGAGAGAGATGCTCAAAAAAGCTGTGTACATGGCCTCACTATGAGGAGAAAGCTGAATGCAGGAGAAACATTAGAAAATGGACCAGCAACGTAAGTTAAATCTGAATCTCCATATCTCCTTTCCTCAAGCCAGTATCACCTAGCTTTAAATCCTCAAAGCACTGTATTAAATGAAATTATCTTGCTCATTTGTTGTTGTTGTTACCGTTCATTTATTTATTTACTTACTAATTCTCTCTCTTCTTCAACCCCTTTTGAATGGAAGCCACATAAGAGCAAGAACTTTGTCCTCATTAATAAATTCTCAGAGCTGGGAGTAGATTTAGGTACTCAAAATCTGCTGGATGAGCAATTTATCCTTATAATCAAACAAAATATTCTGGCCTATATTTTATACCTCCTTTATCTTTGTCTAGATTTTCTGCAACTCAGTCCTACTTTGCTAACTTCCCAGAAACACCAAGCTTCCTTGCTGTTGCAACTGCCCTTTTGCCTCTAGGCCTCTGCACTTCCTGTTCTCTCTGCCTGGAATGTTCTTTCCTTGGACAGCCCTCATGGACTGTTGGACTGTTCCTTCACTTCCTTCAGGTCTCTGCTGAAGCAGCATGTCATTAGAGACGTAATATGCTTTTATCTTTCTCTTTTGGTAAGTATCACCAAATGACATACATATTTATGTGTATGCCTACCCTCACTGGACTATAAGCTAAATGATAAAGTCTGCTGTCCATATTTCTTTAGTTGTATTCACAACACTTTGCATCCCTGGCCCATTGTAGGCACTCAATAAATTCTGTTGAATGAATAGGTGGGCACAATCTAAATAAACGTTTCAGGAAAGGAACAATCTCCAGAAAATTACTTTGGCTTTCTGAAATCTTTTTCAACAAGTATCAATAGTAAATATAAATCTACAAGGAGACCTGGGTAAATGGAACTCCATGTTTAACTGTAACCACAGTCCAACAGAAGGGCTTATGTTTACACTGTATTGATTAGAAGAAGACACAGAATTAAAAAACAAACAAGAGGAAGCTATGGACTCAACAGCTACACTTTTCAGCTCTCAATGTAATAAATTCAGATGCTATGCTAGATCTCTACTAGGTTTGCCATTTAAATCTAAGTACAAAACTTCATTCATGTTTGATTAAATGGTATCTTGTTAGTTTTAGTTCTGTTTTCCAGCAACAACTGTTAGTATTCCAAAGTTTAGTAAAAACTACAACAGATAAAGTGCCCTATTCTATAAGGAGTGCTCTTACAGATCTTATAGGGTGCTGCCATTCTCACCTCTTCCTTGGAGCTTGATTGATTACTCCTTTTCCCTGTGTTCATTAATCTCGTCACCTTATCTTTTATACCACTTCATTTTAGTAGAAAGGTAATAATAAAACCCTCATCCATTATCCTTTTACTCATCTAGTCAAGCGGAAATGGTTAATAACATGCTACAAATTGAACTTCAATCACCTCATTTTCTCCTTTGTTGAATACACATTAAAATATATTCCAAAAGTGCAATTTGTTTTACAGGAGAATTTGTGTTATATTGCTACAGACAACTAAAATTAAGTGTTTCTCAGTTCGGTTATTAAATATATCCAAGTGCTCTTTTATCGATAATACTAAAACATTAACTCATTTTATTAGGGTATAATAATACAAGAGCCTTATCTCCCAGAACACAAAGACATCTAGACTACCTAATAGTATGTGTTGGATGACGGGTCATTTATCTTTAAGAAAAAAATACCACTGATAATTTATGAATTGGTACATTATTACAGATGAAATTGCCCTCTATTTTTAAAAGTTAATTTGTTTACATGCAGCCTTATCTTGAAATGCAAGCCCTATTAGTGAAGAAGTCCATTACTGTCATATTAAGCAGAAAGAGAATAGATATATACATAAAATAGACATAATGATTTAAGATTTTAAAACTACGCCCTTTTCAATAGAATAAATATATAATTATTCTGTGCTTTTCAAGAAGTAAAAGGAAAACTGTTAAAATTATATATTTTTCTATACATTACAGCAAATCCTTACTGAAATGAATTCTAATAGTTCTGAAACTAGTAGAGAGAAATAAATATCTTTTTGTGGAGAAAAGATTTTCCCCTAATTTGGATGGGCACCTTCTATTTGTGAATATGAATGCTCAACAACTGACTAAAAATTAGAGTTACAGTAAATCCTGGAAAAATTAATCAGATAATAAAGGGTCATTGGATATTATCTTCCAATCGTCCTGAAAAAATGTTCTCTGACTGTAGAAAAAAATTACAAGCCCCGAAGCTATGCCACTTTCCAAGAAGAAAACTTATCTTTAATATGAAAGAAATACTTGCAATATACTTATAAATCTATTTTCTTACACTATTGCTTAAAAGTTCCTTTTTATCCAGTAAATTGATTCACTGTAAAATTTACACAAAAATCATATATGACAATTACAAAGTTATTACATTTTATAGTATTGTTTACTCAATGTTTTGGTATTCCAGAATTAAAAACAGATTAACAGAATTAAGAACAGGTATCAACTTTTGTTTACATTTAAGACTTTATAGAACATAATTAAATGTTCCCCATAAATAAGTTCATTTTTTTTTTTGCATGATTTCACACTGCCTGTGTTAGTGTACAATTTTTAAGATACCAGTCATGTTAGGCACAAATTACAAGTCATAGTTACATTATGTTCTCCAGGAATAATCCTTGTTTTCTGTAAACTAACAGAAAATTTTTAAAAAATTATAGTATCAATAGGCTACAGTGATTCAATACTTATTTCCTACAAAGAACTGACAACATACTCAAAGTTCATATTATATACATCAAATGTATATTTTCCTTTTAAGGACAGGGAGGAATTAATAATTTTTTGCTATTTAGCATATGAAAATTACAAAGGAATCAATAATTAAGCCTATGTATTCAACAGTTTAGATTTCAATCTCTAAACATCCTTGAACCCTATCAGATGCCAATGCCTGTAAGCAAATGAGTTCATCAATTTAATGAGAATTCAGGCAAATCAGCTGCTTAATGAGAACTCCAACTTATGTGGCAGAGGTTTTGCTCCAGTGCTGACAAAATCAGTGTAGTAAAACTGTAACAAACTTATGAAAGCCTATTTTTTAAAACTTAACGTTTCATGTAATTAATGGCAAGCAGCAAAAATGATCACTTTAAAATAATTTTAACACTTTATATTTCAATGTTTTAATAGATAAATAAAATGGTTTTAATTTTTTTATATTCCTAACTTTTATCTATTCTTACTGTTTAATTCATCTCTCTAAATTTTCTCTTCCCTTGTTTGTTCTCTTTCTACATTGAAATATACATGTAATATCACCATTTGAAGACGGACAAATCTTAATGACTGTTTTTGTAGATAGTAATTCCCAATTTAATGATTTTTTAAAAAAAACATTATTTAAGCAAAACTGTTAGCTGAGTAATGCTTTGGTCTATAATTTGGAGAACTTCAAAAACAAAATTATTCTAAACTGAAGATGGAAAACACCTTTTAACATTCTTTAAAATCTAAAATACTTTTATCCCTAAGACAAATATCAAAGTGAAGTGAAAGTCACTCAGTTGTGTCTGACTCTTTGCAACCCCACGGACTGTAGTCCATGGAATTCTCCAGGCCAGAATACTGGAGTGGGTAGCCTTTCCCTTCTCCAAGGAATCTTCCCAACCCAGGGATCAAACCCAGGTCTCCTGCATGCAGGCGGATTCTTTACCAGCTGAGTTATCAGGAAACAAACACTACCCCTACAGTTTCACAAAGGTGATACGGTTAGGGGCAAGAGACGGAGGGTGGGTCTGGAGACACTGTGCTTCCTCATGTATTTCAACATGAGGTACCGTCACTCATGCTATGTTGTTGTTTACCGCTCAGTTGTGTCTGACTCTTTTGCGATCCCATGGACTGTAGCCTGACAGAACCTTCTGTCCATGAGATTTCTCAGGCAAAAATACTAGAGTGGGTTGCCATTTCCTCCTCAGGAGATCCTCCTGACCCAGGGATCGAACCAGCATCTCCTGTATAGGCAGGCAGATTCTGCCTATACAGATTCCAATGAGCCACCACGGAAACCCTCACCTATGCTATAGTGAGTGAAGTCGCACAGTCGTGTCCGAGTCTTTGCAACTCCATGAACTGCAGCACGCCAGGCATCCCTGTCCATCACCAACTCCCGGAGTTCACTCAAACTCATGTCCGTCGAGTTGGTGATGCCATCCAGCCATCTCATCCTCTGTCATCCCCTTCTCCTCCTGCCCCCAATCCCTCCCAGCATCAGAGTCTTCTCCAATGAGTCAACTCTTCGCATCAGGTGGCCAAAGTATCGCAGTTTCAGCTTCAGCATCAGTCCTTCCAATGAACACCCAGGACTGATCTCCTTTAGAATGGACTGCTTGGATCTCCTTGCAGTCCAAGGGACTCTCAAGAGTCTTCTCCAACACCACAGTTCTAAAGCATCAATTCTTCGGGGCTCAGCTTTCTTCACTGTCCAACTCTCGCATCCGTACATGACCACTGGAAAAACCATAGCCTTGACTAGACGGACCTTTGTTGGCAAAGTAATATCTCTGCTTTTCAATATGTTATCTAGGTTGGTCATAACTTTTCTTCCAAGGAGTAAGCATCTTTTAATTTCATGGCTGAAATCACCATCTGCCGTGATTTTGGAGCCCAAAATAATAAAGTCTGACACTGTTTCCACTGTTTCCCCATCTATCTGCCATGAAGTGATGGGACCAGATGCCATGATGGGACCTTTGCTATACTTTCCCCCAAAATATTTATTTTAATCTAATTAAGCCTTTACACTTAAATTCTAGTTTACAGAACTACAAAGAATAGAAGAACAAGCTAAATAATAACTACAAGAAAGCAAATTGATAAATGGGTGGGACATTCTATAGCACAAATGCCCTAGTCTCCTCAACAAGTAAGTGTCATGAATGAAGAACTGTTGTAGAATAAAGAAAGACTTCAGACTTTGTATAACCAGATACAATATACAGTCCTAATTTGGTAAAACAAGTTATATAAGAATACTTTGGGGACAGAATGATACATTCAAATATAAGTTAGGTATGAGACAATAAGAAATATTATAAATCTTGTTGGGTAGTATGTTATTTTGGTCTATGTAGGAAACTACATTATTTTAATGAAATATGAAAAAAATTATTTGGGACAGATAGCTGAATAACCAATTTACTGAAAATCTTCCAGCATTTCAATTATGGTAGTGACAGAGGGCACAAAAAGGGCTTTTGGTGCTGGTGATGTTCATTTCCTATTCTGGCTGTTGGCTTCATGTGTCTGTGTGCAAAAAAGTCAGCAAGTGAAACAATTATCTGCACTTTTCTGTATGTTATATTTCAATAAAAACTAGGCTTCATTAACATTAAAAAGAATTAAGTGACTTATTTTTCAAATGTATGGGCCCTGGGACAAACTGCCTAGGTTTAAATTTTGGCTCTACCATGTACTGGCTCTGACCATGAGTGACTTGCTAGCATCTCTGAACCTCTTCATCTGCAATATGTTCTGTGCTTGGTTGCTCAATTGTGTCCTATTCTTAGGAACCCCATGAACTGTATAGCCCGCCAGGCTCCTCTGTCCATGGGGATTCTCCAGGCAAGAATTCTAGAGTGGGTTGCCATGCCCTCCTCCAGGGGATCTTCCCAACCCGGGGATCAAATCCTGGCTTCCTGCACTGCATGCAGATTCTTTAACCATAATTGTTCTTTTACATTAATAATGCTAATTTATAAGGCAACTTCTGCTTTTTATTTGCCATTTTTTTGTGTTAGACTGCAGTCCTTATGCAGTCCAAAACAGAGTTCTAAATCCCTACCTCTGAAAATTGGAAACATTCTGAAATAAACCTGCAACATTAGTTCTAAATTAAACTAAATGTCTGTAGTCTTATCTATCTGAAAGAAAATTTACAACATCAACCTGGTTTTAAGTGTATGTTAAGAGATACCTGCTCTAGTTACTTGTAAGTGGCAGTAATTCTGTGGTACAATTCCAGCCCAAAGTCAGAACACTGCAAGTTAATTTGGCTTGAATACCATTCAACATGCTAAGTGATCACTTAGAGATCACTGTGGAGAACAGAAACTGATATATATATATATTATATATATATATATAAATAAAAGTTCATAAAGGGAAAGTAAAGAAGATATTGCTGAGAAGATCATTCAAGATTATTTTATCACTACTGGATGTATATTTTATCAGAAATGAAAATATCTAAAAATATCTTTGGAATATCAGTTTAGTATCAACAAGGGGATGAAAATATTTATATATTTTAGGAATACTGATTTATTATTTTAAATGCTTTTTCTAATGTTTTATATTTTTTTAACAAGATTTTTATGTCATTTGAAGCACATTAAATATATTTTAAATCATTGCTAACTTATTCCTTTTTCCATATTTCCTGTATCTTGAAAATGAGTATCAAATATTCTAGGTTTAACAGATATTTTAATACACAAACTGAGACTTATTTTTGTATTCTCAAAATCTACTATAATGTGATTAGTATGCTTAACAATAATTCTAAAATTTTTAAAAATTTTATCTTTTTTAAAACTAGTTATGATTGGATAATAATTGCTTTACAATGCTGCGTTGGTTTCCACCAAACATCAACATGAATCAGTCATAGGTATACATATGTCCCCTCCCTCTTACACCGCCCTCCCACCTCCCTCCCCATCCCTCTAGTTTGTCACCGAGCCCTGAATCTGAGCCCCTCACATCACCAGCAAATCCACACCGGCTGTCTGTTTTACATACGGTACTGTACATGTTTCAGTGCTGCTCTCTCAGTCTGCCCCATCCTCTCCCTCCTCCTGTGTCCGTAAATCTGCTCTCTGTGTCTGTGTCTCCATCCTGCCCTGCAAATAGGTCCATCTTTCTAGATTCCATAAACATGTGTTAACATACAGTATCTTTTTCTCATTCTGACTTACTTCACTCTATATAATAGACTCTAGGTTCATCCACCTCATTAGAACTGAGTCCAAAGTGTTCCTTTTCATGGTTAAGTAATATTCCATTGTGTCTGCACACCACAATTTCTTTATCTGTTTATCTGTCCATGGACATCTAGGTTGCTTGCATGTCCTAGCTATTGCAAACAATGCTGTGATGAACAATGAGGTACATGTGTGCTTTTCAGTTATGGTTTCCTCAGGTGTAAATGCCTAATAGTGCAACTGTTGAATCACATGGTAGTTTTATTCCCCGTTTTTTAAAGGAATCTCCATACTGTGCTCCACAGTGGCTCTAACAATTTGCATTCCCAAATTGCAAATTTGGCAAGAGGGCTCCCTTTTCTCCTTACCTTCTCCAGCATTTATTGTTTGTAGATTTTTTGATGATGGCCATTCTGACCCATGTGAACAACATTTTAAAAAGCAATGAAACAGAAGATTCTAAGGCATGCTGTCAGGTTTTACAAAATAGCCTAGCTTAATCTTGTAGTTGCAAAGTAGGGCAACAATAAGCAATTATAAGAATGTTTATAACATTCATTATTAAAATAGCAACTTATACTTTCCTAAAAATGTTTTTCCTTTAAAATGTTATTATTCAACTCAGTGATGTACTCGAGCTATATAAATTACTGCAATTGTCTAACAGAAGACATAGCCAAACAACCTGGGAAAAGGCACTCTGTATCAGCAAAATCAACTTTATAGAGTATCCTGCTTAGAAATGAGAGAGCACTAACCCAAATTTAAAGCTGTTTTGTTGCTCTAAAAGTTGCAACCAGGGAAACCTAGTGGGAAGCTGGTGTGTAACAGGGAGCTCAGCTTGATGCTCTGTGATGATCTAGAGGGAAGGGACGGGGCAGGGTGGATGAGAGGGACACACGAGAAAGG
The DNA here is from genome assembly GCF_029407905.1 of Bubalus kerabau. NCBI lineage: Eukaryota > Metazoa > Chordata > Mammalia > Artiodactyla > Bovidae > Bubalus > Bubalus kerabau. Next base: position 11,373,350 of record NC_073639.1, on the reverse strand, counting down.
GCACATGCGCGTACACATACAGCCGTGTACAGCAGAGAACCAGCACAGCACTGCAAAGCCACTAGCATCCAATTAGCTTTTTTTTTCTAATTTAAAAAAAAAAAAGTTTTAACCAGATACATGTACTAGTAAATAAGGTTACTTTTCTGATTTCCAGTATGAATCTTACAACTAATACAGAACATGGGAAGCCATAAGATAATTTAACAAAATGGTGGCTCCGTCAACTACAGTTACACTTGGCTACCAGGTACAATCTGGGCTTCCCACATGGCTCAGTGGTAAAGAATCTGTCCATCAATGCAGGAGATACGGATTCGATCCCTGGGTCAGGAAGATCCCCCAGAGAAGGAAATGGCAACCCACTCGAGTATTCATGCCTGAGAAAAACCCCATGGACCATAACCCACCAGACTCTTCTGTCCATGGGGTTGCACAGAGTCAGAAATGACTCAGTGACTGAACACACACATGAAATCTAAGTAGAATTATTTTAAGCAAATTAGGGACTTTCTCTTTCTTATCAAGTAACAAAGGTAATCCAAAGGGAGCCAGTTATTACATCAGTGGTTCAACACACAGCTTGAGGTTTCTGATTTCTTGACTTTTTCCAATGTTCAGGTTTTAGGAAGGGATATGAAGAAAAAGGACAAGAGCAAACAGCAAAACTGAATGAACTCCAGTGCCTCCAGTAAAATGCTCTCCTAGAACTCCAACACAGCAATTTCCACCTATATCTTATTGACCCAAATTTTATTTAATTGCCAGCATTACCTTCCAGGAAAGCTAGGAAAGTGTGTGTGTGTGTGTGTGTGTGTGAATATGTGTTTTAGGCTGGGAACCATGATGTCTTTTCAGAGTCTTGTCTTCTTAAATGTTTTCTTAAAATATGTCTCTGAAACTATTTTTACCCAAACCATTTCTTTTTTCATAATATAGATCTTTACTCCTCTTTGAAAAACATCTGTAAGGAGAAAAATATACACTGAGGACAGGATAAATTACTTTGCAAAAGGTAAGAATTTAAGATGTTTAACTTTTTTGTTGTTTCTACTAACATTTTTCAAAATCAGTCAATAAGGCATATATTATTTTGTCTGAATAATCCACTGCATTTTACAATGGTATTGTACCATCCGTAGTACTTTTAAACCAATTTTTTACTTTGGAAATAAATCTTAATAAATGTATTCACTGCCTCCCTTCCAAAGGTGTTTCCAGACATTTCCTCCAACTGAGGAGCCCCATTCCCCAACTGAGATAGCCCTATAAGCAACAGAAACGAGAATGAATTCTAGAATCAGACTGCCTGGGGTCAAAATGACTAGCAATTTTGGGGAAAATTACTCGTAATTTCACAGGACCTTACTTTCTTTAACTGTAAAATACTAAAAATAACTGCAACTGTACAAATTAAATGAGTTAACATACATCACCCCGAGCACATAATGTATTGTAAGAACTCTTTCCTGGTACTGTCATTACTTTTCCCTTCATTTGAGGTATCTTCATTGAGTACTTATCTGTACACCTGGTATTGTGACAAACTCTAGAAATGCATATTATGACCAAATCATACATGAGCCCATCCTTATAAATCAGTGACAAAATTTATAAGGAAATGAAGTCTAGACAGTTCCTGTTTTCTATAACAAGCAGCTAAGGTTGTCCTTAAAAGACAAAATGCAGAATCAAAAAAAATTATAATTTGAAGTTAGCCAATTTTTTCAGAATTTCCATTCCATTTAATGATAAATTTGATATTGACATAGTCATAATCATATAAAAATAAATTTTTTAAAGTTTCACAGCAAACTTTAAGAATGTTCAAGATACCTTGTGGTATTAAAAAATTAGACAAAAATTATACTGAGTCTTGCCACTAAAAACACAACAATGCAAATAAACTGCCATTGGTTTTATCAAAAACAAATGAAAGTACTAATCTGCCAAGGCTCCAAAAAAATGACATATACTTATTAATTGAAAGGACTTTGCTAATTATGTAAATGTCTATCTTTTCTACACGTAATTTTATTCAAACTTCTTCTCTTTTCCCCAATTAACAACCCTGCCAAATGTTTGGACTCAAAAAGGCCAGCTTTATACACAATTAACAGTCAAATTCTAACACAAATTACATGTCATTCTTATCTCTGTATACACATTGAACTCCTATATCTTGTTGCCAGCATGCAGCTTGCGCTAGGGGATACATTCTGAATTTGTTTAATGTCTAAGAATAACATTTCACACCTAGAAAAGAGATACTATCCATCGCCAGTTATGTGAATGAAATTTGCCGTGCTCCCTCCTTTTTATTTTGTCCAGACAAAATGAAATGTAGCTTCACTTATCCACTCATCTATTTTAACAAATATTTTCTTGAAACCTAAGATATAAAAATAATCATCATTTTTTTCTTTTTAAAAATTCAAGGTGATCACAGAAACTTTTATGTATGGTAAACACTTTCTGAACTAGAAATTGGGGAAATATCATTTGACAAATCATCTGACTACAAGAAAAAATACTTCAATTCTAGAAATATTTGGATTCTAGAAATAAATGGATCAATTCTAGAAAATTAGACATGTATGGTCACCATATCTGTGACTGCTTCTCGAGAAAGAGTTTTCACAGTAGAAACACTACAAATAATTAATTTCTTATTTAGCAATCATATCAATCATCACTTCAAAATGCTCAGACATGCCCTAATCTTTTGAAGTGTCGTATTTTATTAAAAGAGTATCTCAATAAATACCATTTATATAATAAAAGGACAATAAATATATCTAATATTTATTAATATGTATTCTTATGTTTTAAAGATAATACAAAAGGAACTCTGTAAATCAAAGAAAAAGCTTAAAGTACAAATATCAATCTCAATTAACCTTTTAAATAAATAAATCTGATTGGGTTAGTTACCAGCCTAAAATTTTCAGTGGTTGCTCACTGAGCTTTGAATAGTTCCTTAACCGACATCTGTCTATACATCCATCTTCATCTCCAACCACCTACTCCTACACCCTAAGCTCCAACCACAACTATGATTCTGTTTCTCCATCTCAACCATCTCAGTGTTCTCTCAAATGGGTATACTTCCTGGAATCTGAATGTACTTTCCTCATGTATCTAGGAGATTCCTGGTCATCCTCCAGTTTACAGCTTACATGTCACTTCTTCAATGACTCTTCCATGAACTCCTTCCTCCTGTCCCCCCCAAAATACAGACAACAAGATATATACATCCACCATCACCCTTACCATAACATTGACTGTAATATACTGAAATTGCTTACTGATCACCCTCAGTTGGAGTATAAGCTCTGTGAGTATCACTA